>NC_054749.1:5534698-6884698 GCF_018143015.1 Lytechinus variegatus
TGTAATAACATAAGAAAAAAGAAAGTGGGGATGTGACATCATCAGCCAACCTAATGAATATTCATGATGATGTGCAGATAACTGTTTTCACAGAATATTGATAAACTTTAGATTTCAATAACTTTATTTGTTATCCAATTTTGATGAAATTTTCTGCATTCTGCTCTGTGAATTTCACTATATGTATTTAGATATAAATATTTTCAGCCCGGAGTATCCCTTTAATGCTATTCTGATATCCATAAGCAATATAAATCAATTTTGTTTTAAAAGCATTAATTAAATCAGGGAAATGGAACAATGCAGGTCTCCTGCCATCCAATCTCCCTCATTAAAAACATACAATTTGTTTTAACATTTTTGTGGCATGATTACTCATATGTTTAGGGACAAAAAAAGAAAGATCCATAAATACAATGATCTAAATTCCTTTCCTTTGTTTCATGACACAATTACTGGTTGAACAGTCTGACGATGATAAGATCTTACATGAATGTCAAGTTCGATCTCATATTGCAACTGCACTCTACTCTGCATTTGTAAAGTTCAAATATTGTTAACCTTTTGCAAGTACCGGTATTTTTCATATTTTACAGACTTGTTTGGAAGTTTCAATACAAACAAAAATACAAAAAATAAGTGGTTTTCCATTTTAAATAAAAGGCAAATGTGCTTTTAAAAAACCCCTCAAAGCCAGCTAATTCATCTTAGCATGACTGAGTCAATCAATTCAATCTCCAAATTATTGCTGCCATTTATTTTTGAGAAATAGTTGATGAAAACATACCATTGTTGTTGATATGAAGAAACATTGTAAAGAAATAAAATGTAAAATTTGACATCCCCCAATAAAAAGACATCACAGACACAAATGCTTTAATTGAATAACTTTTGTATTCTCTGGTGGATTTTCATTGAACTTGCATCAATACTTTTCTATTTGTTTGCTTTTATCAAAACATGATTACTGTCAGGGTGAACTTTCCCTTAAACACTCATTCTTACATCTGAGGAGTTGTTTTCCCCAACTGGTTATTCTTTAGAGCATGATAGGTCCGGGGGGGGGGGGGGGGGGGGCCACTTCCATTCACGCATGGATACCATGCGCGACCATGGGGTCTCGAAAAGCACCCTAAACATTCCATATTCTGAAAATGCACCCCTTAACAAGTATTGTCTGTGAAACCCTACCCTTAACAAGTATTGGAGACAAAACGATACTCTTGGCAAATATTCCCTGAAATGAACCCCTAAACAAGTACAGGAATGTTTTATTGTTACGGGTCCTTCGGTCGTCGGCTTTACCTTATTTGATTTAGTACGAACCACACCTTCTACACCTCACGCAAATAGGACTCTAAACATGTAGTGTTGGGGCAAAAAGGACATCCTTTATGAAACATTTTAATTTTGTTTTATCCCCGCAAATTCGACCCTAAACACTTTTTCCCTAGCAAAATAGATACCCTTTTCTCATTATTTTTGTGTTTTTGACACCCTTATCACGTTACGTACGTAACGTGCCCTATTGTGAAAAGGACATCCTTTTTATGTGTTCTTTCGGTCGCGCATGGTATCCACTCGTCAATGTAAGTGGCCCCCCCGGGATAGGTCCATGTTTAGAAAGAGCCCTGGTACCGTAGTGGTACTGCTTCTAAAGTGCGTTATGGACCACAACCTCTTCATTTAATTTCCCCCAAACTCGTGCTCCACTGTTCGTATCAAGAAATTATCTCCCTGAAATGAGAGAGTATTTAAAACAAGTGCTTCATCAAATTTTCTCACGGAAGTAGTACAGTCTAGTTCTCATCACACTTCTGTAACTAAAATAACTCCTCAAACAATTCATGGAGACTTCATTTTTTAAGGCTTTGTTTACCTAAATCTAAAACTATGAAATTGCATTTTCTGTTATACGCAAAAGTATTCGACTTTTATTGAAATATTTTCTGAGTTCTTCTTTCTCTTCGTTATAAATAAAGTCATTGTTGCCTCATCAATTTGAACAAAAAAAGTTTTTTTTCTGGATGAGTGTGAGAAGCATTTCCTGCCGTTGAGTTTCACTGCAATAAAAAAATCACCAGCATCCTACGCCATTTCCTTCAACCAACACGCAAACTCAATGCAAACGGAAGCTTTTCGTGGCTAACAATTACAGAACGAATACTTTCCTTTCCAGTTTCTCACACTTCTTGGGTTACAAGAATTAATTACAAGATTCAAAGCCGGAAACATATATCGGCCGCATTTGTTGATTTGAAGAGCCCACTTATGCTGATGAATCGAGTAACTAACACCTGTAATATGTCTCGTGAAGCATGATTGATGATAGGAAATATAGTCATCAAGGGCTTGCAAAAGCACAATTAGATATAACTTTACAAAGACAAGTATACTTAAATCGTATCTTCCCATTGTCTGCTGTAAATTATTTCTATCATTGAAGTGTTTGGCATGAGATCATACGATTAGATATCATATGATTTAGGTACTGTGCAGAGCATCATATCCTAATGCCCAAATAGGACATGTTTAATAATTCTCACAAAAATTTGCATAAGTTTTAAACAATAACACTCAGAAGAAGCACATTCTCTTTCATTTACATTCCAGAGTATGATATTTATTTTTGTTGTTGTTGTTATTATTATTTATTATTATTATTATACAAAAAAAACACACTTTGTCGCATTGTTTTGCCTGAATTCTGCTTTAACTTACAGGTTTGAACCATCAGGGATTCTGCTGTGGCGTCTTTCAAAAATAACCCTGCATTTCCCATTCTTTTGTTAATGACTATGATGCAATGATATAAAAGTGGTAAAAAGAAACTCCCAAGTCTCACATTCCCCACAAGAACATGCACCAATGGCATTGGGTTAGGTGCTTGACTTTTCCAAACATCAACAGAAAGAAGGTCTGGTTAGATGACCAAATATCACCCAATGTACAATGCATATCAATATATTACAGTACAAGCAACAGTCAAATACTAATGTGCACCTGCTTAAGAATATATTGTATTATACCCCTTTCATAAACCCATCCTCCAATTATCGGCCTAAGAGTAATGCGGATAATTCAATAAAAATTGCATTCACAAACTCTGAAAATAATCCGCACTATTTTTTACGAGCGCCTGACCTGATAAAGGCGGATATTGTCATGGCAACTGCACACGCCCCCTCCGATGGGGTTGCGTTGGAAACGAGTGACCTTTGTGACCGCACCATGGCAATTATCCGCATTACTATGGAAATGCGTTCATAAAGTAAAAATCTGGTCCCGATGCTGCTATTATGCGGATAATTGCAGCATCGTAATAATGCGGATAACTCTGGTCCTGCTCCGATTTTACGACCAAATTATGCGGATATTATCCGCATAATTGGGTTTATGAAAGGGGTATTAGCCTTCGGTCTCTGTATAACAATCATCAATGGTAAGATCGATATATATAATGTATGATGACGGCCTTTAGTTCACTAATTATGATATGCATCTCCACGAGTGACAGATACACCTGTGTATTCATTCATCAGCCTCCCGAGTGCATTCCTCTTGAAAGGTATTGCTCATTATATGTCAACATATATCTGCATCAGCGATATAAGGACAACAATGTTTAAAGGTAAAAGAAAGTAGTTGCAGCAAACAATAATTTCATGAAAGAGTCTTTAAAATCAAGGTTAATTGTCACGATGCTATCCTAGATCTAGATCTGGTACATTCATGTAAACTCATCTTTGTGAAATCATGAAATCTGAGTTGAAATCCTATAATTCAGATGATCACTATAGACACAAAAAGGCATATATGGGACAGTGTATTAATATTGCTTGGCAAAATGCCCGAGATTGGATGGAACTCTGCTCATTTCGCTTATTTCTCTGCAATTACACATTTTCTACCATAGTCATTAGGCACATATTTTTCACTAATACATACAAACACTTGGTGGTAATTTTATTGGGTTCTGTTTACACTCATTTTGAGGTCATTACCACAACTGGTATTTAACTTCAACATACATACATGTATAATCCTATTTTCAAATATAAATCTTGTATGATTTCAATTCAAATCTTAAGAGTTTCAAATTAAATTCAGTGTTCGGTTCATCACTAACCACAAGTGATGTGTATTTTATTCCAAGAAATTTACTTACTTACTCTTTGAACCGAAATACAGTAGGTGGTTTCAGACCGCCTCGAAGTTCGCCAAGTTCCAGGTATTCTCTGATCGGGAAATTTACCCCGATCAGAAAATACCAGGTATTTTGGTAATGTGAAAGCAAACTACGCGTAATTTCCCCGAAAGAAAATACCCGCTAAATAGTAGGTACTTGGCGAAATTACGAGAACTTTCGCGGGGATTTTTCCAAGGTCGCAGGTATTTTGGCGATGTGAAAGCAAATTACGGGAACTTTTAGCCCAGCGTGTCGTTGGGCGCGGCGGCGTGGGTGGCTGCTGGGCTAGTGAATTTGAATCTCGCGCCTTGCCTGCTTATCAGACCATACTGCGCATGCTCGTAACTTCGGGAACTTATCCCGAAGGATACGTTTCGGGGCGGTGTGAATGCAGGAATAATTAATGGGTATTTTTTAGCCAAAAAAAGTTCTCGTAATTTAACGGGGATTCTTGTGATCGAGGCGGTTTGAAACCACCTAGTGAGAAGTGGAATTGCAATTTATCAGTAACACCTCTATAAAACTTCCAATAATATTAATTCTTCATTTTAAATGGTAAACTAGCTTCCTCTGAGTATTGTTCCCTTTGTTTTCTTCATCTACATGTATTCTTCATGAAAGTCCTTTTTCTAGGACTGAAAATCTCATTAATTCTTCCTTAATACTGCTTTCCTTTGGCCATGCCTTCTTCCTTGTATTTTTCTTGTACTTTTCTGGTGCTCTTGTCTTTTCTATTTCCTTCTAAACCCAAGAAGTACAATGCACTTAAATTCACTCAGTTTACTGCCAACGTAGCTATATTATCCAACACGGTAATGCTATCTAAAAATTATTACACAATGCAGTTTACTACGAATGTATGATTATGAACCTTACGGTAGTTGTGCGAAAGGTTTGAACAAGTGTTTAAAATCTTAAAACTGATTTTCAATATTTAACTCTAAATGAATTAAGCATGGTTGTTTAAGTTATTAGACCCAGTTCTAATTACGCTTTCTGAAATTAGTTTACTGGACACCGTTTAAAGAAACCAGTTTGGAAGATCGCTTTGCTTGCGTTCCCATTTGATAACCCGAAAGTGGTTTTCAAAATCACTTCACATAAAGCGATCTTGTTGCTGTGGCAACGCTCTCAGTGGGGTGACACATTTCACGCAAAATTTGAAACCGCATCGTAGGCATTCTATGCATAAGTGTGTAGAGAAGCGCGCTCAAAATGTGCGAAGATCGCTTCCCGAAGAACTGTTGTGTCCCCGCTTTTGCTTAAACCAGTTTAACGAGGCAAAGTGATCTTGAAAACTACATCGCGAGGTGGTTATATGAACCAGTTTGGAAGATCGCTTCGACTGTTCTCATCACATGTAAGACTAGTTTCCACTAAACTAGTTTTAGGTAGGTAGTCATAAACAAATATTCTGTAAGGTTCACATTGTAAACGTCATTGTATACAAATTTTAAACAGCGTTTTTATTGTGCAAAGGAGTAATACTCTGAAATGCCTGATAGATCTTCCCCCTCTATTCAATCACACGAATATCCCCAAAAATGACAAGTTCTTATCAATGCCATAAAAGTGGTTGAGAATCAATAGCTTTTCAATTTTTTATTTTCATGACGTTGATTCATGAATACTGAGTATGACTTTTCGGTTTTCATAACCCAGAATTGATGAAAAACAAGTCTGTAGTCATGACCAAAACACCTGGTACATCATACTAGTACGGTGTTTAGTTATGACACTTTTTCTGTTTTCAAGAAGTCTAAAGGCCTATAGAATAGATGTCACTTTTCATGGTCATAACATTGTATGGACAGCTTTAAGGTGTCTCAGCTCAAGAGTCAATTTTATCAATTTTTATCATTCATGCTTGTTTGCCTAGAACAGTGTTCAGTCCCTGATGGAACTGGAAGAAAAAAAATGAAAAGTTCCATGTTGCAAAATGTCATCTTTCACCTTCAACTTTTCAACTCTATTTGGGTTTGTTTACTCCTAGGTAGTCACTTTTTCAGATGTCGTTTTCCTTTCTCATCAAACATTATCAACTATTCATTTTCAACAAAATAACATATATATTTCTATTTCATTGATTAGTTGAGTAATGATAAAAGTTGGTACATTGATATACTGTAACTTATTAGTTTTATTAGGAATAGGCCTACATCATGTCAAATTACCATGCTAATGATTGTAACTGATACATAATGATGATCTGTATTCCCCCAATTTCTAAACCAACTTCTCCCAGGTGGGAGAGTTGTTAATAAAAGACAGTTGTTAAAGGACAGGTCTACCCCAACAAAAAATTAATTTGAATAAAAAACAAAAAAGCCAACAAGCATAACACTGAAAATTTCATCAAAATCAAATGTAAAATAAGAAAGTTATGACATTCTTAAGTTTCTCTTAATTTCACAAAACAGTTATATACACATCCTGGTCGGTATGCAAATGAGGAGACCAATGATGTCATCCACTCACTGTTTCTTATGTATTTTACTATATGAAATATGAAATATTCTAATTTTCTCCTCATTGTCAAGTGAAACAATGATTAATTCCTCCCTGAACATGTGGAATTAGCTTTGTTTAAAACAATACGATTCCGTCAAGTTGGTCCTTATTGTCAAATCTGTAAAAAATGAAATATTGTATAATTCAAACAATAAATAACAAAAGAAATAGTGAGTGAGGGACATCATCGTCCATCTCATTTGCATATCACTATTTTTTTTTAAATAAGCGAAACTTTAAAATGTCATAACTTTCTTTTAATATTCACATCCAATTTTTATGAAATTTTCGTTGCTATGTTTGTTGGATTTTTGTCTTTTTATTCAAATCAACTTTTTGTTGGGGTGGACTTGACCTTTAATAAAGACTTCAACGCTGTTGAAGAGAGAAGGGGAACCATTAAATTAGCGATGTGCAACCCGGTAATGTATTCATGAAAGTCACCTTCCTTTGCGCATCAATCTTAACCTCCTTCTTATGAATCTTTTATTCACCCACGCTTTTCCCATACAGCTATAATAGCTCCGTCCTTTTCCTTTCTCACTTTCCCCTATACTAGCCTCTCACACATCAGGACCCTGTCTTACACTGTAAAAACTGCGGTGTTAAAACTGACACCAATTGGTGTTAATAGAGGACCACACCCTGAGGTGTTAAAATTACACCCTAGAGATTAAACATAACACCAAAGAGTGTAAATGTAACAACAAAATGTGTTGTAATAACACCTATACATGTAGGTGTAAAACTAACACCACCAATTTAACATCGGTGTAAAATAACTGGTGTGGTCCTCTATGTACACCGGTTAACACCACAGTTTTTGCTGTGTACAAAGAGCTACGATTGATCCAATCAACGTCAACTATATGGAAATCCATCCATGTCATAATTTTTTCTTCAGAAAATTTGCACAATTTTCAAAAAACAAAGAGAAGCACACTGAATTGCCAAGAAAATGATTAATGTATGGATATACATGTCTATCTAGAAAATAATTTAAACAATGCATTTTAGATACACAGCAAAGACTGTGGTGTTAACCGGTGTACAAAGAGGACAACACCAGTTATTTTACACCGGTGTTAAATTGGTGGTGTTAGTTTTACACCTATAGATGTTATTACAACACCTTTGGTTGTTACGTTTACACTCTTTGGTGTTATGTTCAATCTTTAGGGTGTAATTTTAACACCTCAGGGTGTGGTCCTCTATTAACACCAATTGGTGTCAGTTTTAACACCACGGTTTTTACAGTGTGGCTTTCCATAGCTGTGATTGATCGGATCAATCGCAACTATTTGTAAGACAGGGCCCTGATAACTGGCAATATTGACAGATCAATCGCTTCTCTCATTTCCATTTCTGATATTGATGTGACACCTCATCATCTGAAGTGGGCCTGCCTAATAAAAGGCTAATATTGTTCATAAAGCGGTTGGATGAATGGGGATTTGTTCATCAAATATTGATTTATTCAATGCCTGATAGCTTTATTAAGAAATGTAATTTTGAGTGACATGTTTGATTGCAGTGAGTGGCTAGCATCTGCAAACAACAGATCCATATTCATGTAACACCTATTACTGTGTTACATGAATATCGGGACCAGTAATTAGTAGCAATAGGCAAGGCTCCACATTAACTTTTTTTGGTGGTGGCCCGTTCGGGCCACCAAAACCTTCAAATAATTTTTTTTGGTGGCCCATTAGTAAAGTTTGGTGGCCCGAAAAATATAAAGAAAAACATTAATTTAAAATGAATAAAACAAATTGAAATATTCTGCAGTCAGTAACACGTACCACTATTCTTTGTACATCTTGTATGTAAATCGTGCTTGCTGTTATTTTACTTTGCTTATTTGTGGTAATATATAAATTGTTCTATCATTGTAAATATGAAATGATTGAAAGAGAATAAAAGAATTGTATTGTTCCCAGGTTGTGGACTTTTAATCTCCGTATCGACACACACTCATAATGGTAAAGTAAATAAATAGTGCATATAGCAAACTCAGATAGATTTACAAAACAATTATTTTTCCTTTCTTCCTTTTTGATCATAAAACCTAGATTATGCAGGCCCCAAATCCAGTTTATTTTCTCTTTTCCAGCATAGTATAGCAGGAGAAAATCACAGAAAAATATGCTGCAGAATTAGAACAATGTGTAAAAGGGGGAAATAAACAAAAATCATTTTTAGAATAGTATTGTGACTGAAAAAAAGAAATAAAAAATTGTAAAAAAATGAATAAGTGAAATAAAACAAAAAGAAAAAATGAAGAAAGAAAAAACAAAGAACAGGAAAAAAAAATTGAGAAAAAACAAAAGAAAATGTAAGAAAAAAATGAATAAGACAAAATTATCAAAAAATGGGGAAAATTATGATTATTATTCAGTAGAAACATATTCTTTAATCAGGCATATTCAATGGGAGGGGGTATAAATGGTTTAATCACTGTAAAAAAAATGAAAGAAAAAAAAATGAGAAAACGGCAAAAATTATCTGGAAAAAACAGTGAGAAAATTCATTCCCTATATTTGACAAAATGATGGAAAAATTCACATTTCATATCAATGAAATGCCTTCCCCAAGTATTTACTTCCTTAAGAGTGGTTTAAGAAGTCATTTGTAAACAAGAAAGAAAAAAGCTGCCTATTTATTTTTGGCTAGAAGAGACACAGCTTCGAAATAAACCAAATATCAACATACATACAAATGCACATACGGGACTGTGATGTACTCACCTATGTGTTTTATGTGTATTAATGCATTTGGAAATCGGTCTTTTTGAGTCAAAATAGAGGTTATAATTCCTCCTTTTAATGCTTGCAGATAATCAGGTTTCAGTAATACGGACTGTAGAAGGGCATTTCATTGGTGTAAAATGTGACTTTGACGTAGATTTTCAGAGTTCTGGGGAAGATTTCTTAGCAGTAACATTTCGTATCGCAGCTCCCTGAGTTTGAAGTGAATAGTCTGCTCGCGCACAGCTAGCTGCAGTGGTTTCATGCACGCAAAGCTCAGCCAGACAGCCGGCACGGCCGTCTGAATAATAGTTACTGTATGCTAGCGGTAGGCCTACATACTGTCATGACTATGCAATCTTTGTGTGTGTGTATTTGTGTGTAGATTAACAAAAAAGGCGCATGACGAATTGGCTTGCAATTTGAACTGTAAAAATTTGATAAATACATGCAAAATCGGGAGAAAAATTGCGCTACTTTGAAAATTATTGGTTGCCCGATTCGGGCCACCAAAACTTAACATTTTTCAATAATGGTTGCCCGAGATGAATTTTTGGTGGCCCCGGGCCACCGCTAATGTCGAGCCTTGCAATAGGATAATTAACTTGGTAGGCTTGTGATTTCTCTAGCTCAAATCCAAAAGATGACATTTGTGGGAAAATTGATTAGAATGCATGTACACGTTCATATAATAAAGAATAAGATAAATACCAAACTGTTCAAAATTTCATATGATGAAAGACGCAACTTTTTCTTTTACATCTGAATAGTTCATAAAGTTGTTTAACTTGCTCCTTGTAAATATTCATTAATTTTTTATTGAAAGAAACTTCAGAATATTGTAGTCAGATTGCTATGGAATCAGCCTACACGGCACATTTGATTGTTTCATAACGATGGGCCAATCTGGCTGGATATTGCAAGTGATCAAGAAATAAAGATCTCTACATCTAATGAATCAAAATTAGAAATTAAGGTTTATTATTCTTACAATGAGATACTTGCAAAATATTCATGCATTGGAAAATGTATGAATTAAATAAATCACTTCCTCTTATAAAAAGAAAGGATTATATCTTCTTTTTTTTTTGTTTTTTTAATTGTGCTGTTTTGTGTTAATTTCAGGAACACTAATTTATTATAAGTTCCTTGTAACTTTTCAGTGATCCTTCCACTATACTCAATTATAAGCACTTTCGTTATAATGTATTCTATTGAAATATTTACACTTCTTGATTTGCATGTTTTTATGAAGATTGTGGTTAAATAAAGTTTCAATTAAGTTTCAATTTCAATTTCAATTCAACTTTGTTGACAACTTCATCCTTAATGATGAAGTAAAAAAATAAAATTTTCACGCTCTTCCCTGATGGAAAACAACTGTGCAACAGATGTGACAGAAACCTGACCAGTAATAAACAACATCCAAAGTGTAATCAACATTTTATGTTACATGCCAATTTCACTGGTCAATAAAGTCCCTTCTGGGACCATGAGACTCTTCAAGACTTGAACATTAAAGATGTCTTGTTGAGAAATCCCAAATTCTGATGCCTGTTGTATTTGATACTCAACTGTTCCAGTAGATTAAACACAGTCAAACATTAAACACAGAGAAAAAAATCAATTCGTGCAAGCACTTTCAAGATATCTGTGACTGCGACTGATAAATCATTCTTTAATTTACTCTGCTGCATGGAACAATAATTACATTGTATGGGCACTTGGACATGTTCACTTCTTTAAAGCATAAAATCGTGATTTTTTTTTGTTTTTTTTTCCTCAAAAGTTCATCAATACAACATCACTGGCATGGATAACAGTTAGGACCTTAAAGATCTCAGACACTGGTAACAATTAGGACCTTAAAGTTCAAGATTTCTTTTGAATTGAAATGAATGATATGCAATACCTTTAATGTCCCAGTATTGCTGAAATTGGTCCTAAATTTGATTAGACCATCTGGGTTGAATTAGTCTTGGAACTAGAGCAAATCAAGTAAATTGAGGGTCACATGACTAGGTGAATAGGGTCATTAAAGTACACTTGTTACAGTTGAAGGTGAATTCATATTTGAGGACTGTATACATGTATTCCCTAAACCTATAAATCATTATGAAATAATAAATCAACTGTTCAGACAGGAGAACAAAATAACATAAATAAATTAAATCTGGCATTTTGCTTCAAAGTTCAACAATGAATATGCTTTATTTGTTGTTGAAAATTTGACATTAGTTGGTGAATTCAAATTAATGACAAAACTGACAATAAAATGCATAGACCTATAGTATAAGTGTACAAGAACAAAAAAAGGAATAAAAAGCAAATGAAAGAAATCATCAAATACAATCATAATTCATAACACTATAATTTGCAAATACTACTGGCCTAAACTCTACACACCCTGCTCGCACAGACAGACCCATTTGAGTAAAGTCAACTCTAGTATATTAAGGAAGAAGGAAGATATTTTCTATTTTTTTCTACAAGCATGAATAAAGAACAACAAGAATTGAAGAAGCCCAAATAGTATCTATCACTCAAAGAAACGGACTTTACAGACATCGGTTTACGTAATCTGATGATGTAATGTAATTTCCTTTATAGGCCCTATTGCTCATAGCTAAAGAGAATCTTACTTTTGTATCATGGTAATAAGACACACATGATTACACATGCTATATTTTGTTGTCATTTGTTGTGTGTTCCAAATTTCGAATGCACTCTAAGCTGTTAAGGTTATCTGGTAACATTTGCGTTAGTCTTCCATGTATGCCTATGTTCATTTCCCGAAATTCTTATGGAAATTAGACTCAAAAAGCTGTGCAAAATAAGATTCAAGGGACACTAGATAATAATAATAATAGCAAATTTTTATAGAACGCTTTTCCCAGAATGGCTCAAAGCACGTACAGCATATTATTACCCCAGTCATTGGATTCATTTCAATCCGGCACAAAAAGTGCACAATTTCCACTCCCTGGGGAGCATTCCTTGCATTCATCGCAGCCTCATTATGGCGCTGGCAAAATCAAACATACAATATCTTTCACATCCTACCGATAATACAATATCAAAAGATTAAAATGAAAAAAAAGAATAAAATCAAGTTTAAGAAAACCTATAGACTTATTGTTCTGACATCATACACCAATCTTCTCATTTTCGATTGCCAACAAAGAGGTCTATCACCTATACACAAGTCAATAAAAAAAAATACAGAGATCTCACCTACTTAACGGTAGTAATTCAAACTAAAATTATCACCCATATCACACGTATTATTTGCTTTGTGGGTGTAGATGCTAAATAAGAACCAACATGAAATCGCAAGCAAATCTGTAATCCTGCGCCCCCCCTGTCAAGTTATCCAATGTCTTTATTAAATCTTGTGTAGCACCAAAAATCTTAATAAAACAGTAAGTTTTGAATGTCAAAAGGTTGAATAAATCCCTTTGCTTCTTTCTAAAAATCATTCTACATGCAGTTCATTAATTATTTACTTGTCTTTTGTTATACATGTCAGTTCGCATGGAAGATTGGTTAAGTTAAAAATTGCTTATCAAAATTGAATTTGGGGTTAACTCACATTACAGCCGAAACAAGACATGTTGGTAATAAACTATTATGCTACAGCAACTTCTAAAAGCATCAGCTCACAACCGCAACTGCTCAAATACTTCCTGCTTTTTTAACAATATTGCAACATTTTTCTTATTCTTGTAGTAGGCCTATATACATTGTATCTACTACAATGATCAATAATTTTATTTTCAAAACATTCATATTGCTAAAAGAATATTTTCTAAGAAACAAAAATAAAAGGGATGATGGTATGCTCCTGAGTTCTATCCTCAAATATCTAGCACATTTTTTTTTTAATCCAAAATCTGAACTACGCTTCCTAATGTAATTATAACAAGGTTTATGTACAGCGCGTCCCAAAAAAAATGTCCCTCTGACATAGGACTGAATTAATTTTAAAATGTGGTAGGATTCTCAAATAAATGTTCATGAGTAGAAAGTTCATTTCATGTTCTAACTTTTATGAAAATTTCATTGGTCGGGCTTCAGCGGTTTTGAATACACACTAAGTTACGTAACAATGGTGCATTTTAGCTCATTCCAAGTTTGCAGCATTGATGCATTTCTTCATTGTCTAAGGCATGTTAAGCCCTATTCTTACATCCATGATCTGAGCAGGGATTATTCCCTAATCATATCTCGGCTCATCAAATCATAAACTTGAGCATGTTTAGAAGGACAAGAAACATAAATTAAGTTTGTTTGATGATGCACCAACTTGAAAGAAAATATGAATGATGGATGAGTAAAATAAGCTGAAAAAGGGGGAATCAACAAATTAATCACCCTTTGCGAAAAGGAACTATACCAAAGAAAATTTTGACTTTTTTCTTTTAAAAAGTTACACAGAATTATTGAACTTGACCTCAGTAGCTAATTAACTATAAAAAAAAGTAATGAAAACAAAAATGCAGTATTGTTGGAATTATGCATGAAACAGACATGACCCGTTGTCTCAATCATTGTGCATCTCCAGTTTATCAAACATGAAGTGAACTGTCAAATACTGTTTTTGCACTTCTGAACATGCTCAAGGTTTTGATTTGATGAGCCCAGTTAGATCATGGAGATTTTCCTGGTCAGATCAGGGAATTCCTTGGTCAGAACAAGGAGATAGAGGTGATATCTCCTTGGTCAGAGTGGTCAAAAAGGGTTGATATGCAAGAAAGTGCAGAACACAAAGCAGTGTTGCATGCATATAAACTTGGAATGGGTTGAAAAGCACCACTGTTACATAATAGGCTGTGTATTCAAAACCACTGAAGTGAGACCAATGAAATTTTTATAGAAGTTAGAACATGAGATGGGCTTCCTATAACCATACATTTCATTGATAATAATTTTTATTTTTGGAAGTTATTAAGCCACATATCAGAGGGACATTTTTTTTGGGACGCGCTGTATGATTGTCGAGACTATGATAAAGCCCATGGGCCTATGGCAAAAACTTCACTGCATCATGAAACACCTGAGCGCCTAATCCTCCTTTTCAAAGAAAGAAATGACAAACAGTCTTTATCAATCATTTGAAACGTTTGCAACAAATATTCACTGAAAAAGGGTGATGAAAAGTGACCTACCAGGTCCCCATCTTGGCGAAGCTTGGCAAGGTTTACCCAAAACTCCTTCCCTAATCACCAAAAATAAAATAAAAGTGCATAAGTCAAAAGAGAAAGGATTTCACCCAGCTTCCAGACAAGATTACCCCCTGGATTCTTAATCCACCCTGGTGTACATTGAATGTGCGTCTCGACCTTACTCCTGAACTTCAGTAGATCATAAGTTTGTTTTCATTTTCTTATACCATGAAATTCTTTTAAATCCCATCCACACATGAGATGGGGGCTATGGATATTCCATCCTGTAGATTATTGTTTTGCTTTTGTCCAAATCCTTTATCGCATTTGGTACAAGAGTTTGTAAAAAAATTCCAATGAGCTTTCATCAACATATCAACCAGCTCTGCTTAAAGCTGCCAGGTGACCTCCTTTGACCCCAGAGGCACAGAAGTCTGTCATTTTCTCCAGTTGCTATGGCAACAAACAGCTTTGTTCTTAGAATCTCTTAGCTTGAGGTAAACCAGCAATTAGCCTTTACTTCAGAACTGCTGAAATGTTTATGTTTGAACTTGCACTGAACTTACATCAGATCTATGAAAGCTGTTTATTGGACACTCAGAAAGGAGAAAACTACAAGGCTATTTGTAAATTTAAACATTCATGAGCAAAAAAATGTGTTCTCTTTTAAAATGCTTAGGCCCTATATGGTGCTTTGAATAAGAAATCAAGTTGCTTCAAACAAACCATCTCCCTCCAAATTTAATTCAAAATGAGTAGGCCTACAGGTAAGTCAACCCAAATTAGTCAAAGTCACAACAAATCAAAGCAACAGATTATGTAAAACATGTGCCATAGGCCTACCCTTTCTGAGTCAAATTTCACAAGTCTAACAGATTTCTGACGGTGGTCCCAAAAAATTTGTCTTAGGCAGATTCACCTCTTTAGAGTTTAATATTCTTCAAACTTCTGTGCCGGCTGCACAAAAAGTTGTTAGCCTAACAGAGCGCTAACAGCAAGCCCAGTCACATCTTTTGGATTGTGAAATCAAAACATTTATTTCAATGTGTCAGTAATGCATTGTAGCATGGCTGCTACAATAACCGGTTGTACTGCAACATGGCCTCTGTTAGCGCATTGCTTGTGCTAACATTTCTGTGCAGACGGTATAGGTCTGCACTATCACATATTCTGGTCTGCATTGTCAGACTAGCATGCCCATTAATGGATGATCTTTGATGGATACCATAACAACCAAAGAACAAAAACCCTCCCCCTAGTCATGGCTTGTCTCAATACAAAATATGATATTTGAACAAACAACTTAACACCCTGGGATATGCATGCCTAGAGCTGTTCCTTTGTGTCCGATTCCACCTTTTGTTTGTGTCATTTTTTTTTTACATTTTCAACGCTTTTACAATGCTTTTAAAAGTTTGCACTATAGAGGTTTATGTATGAAATATGAAACATATCGGTAGGCCTGTCAGGAAAATGTATGATTTCTTATTGATGTTTCAGTTTTGGTTTCAATAATCTAGACTTTCTGTAAGTGTTTAATGGTAATGCATAAGTAAATCAATTAATGATTAAGCATTTACCATACACAGAATGCTGTTCAAATACACTCTAAAAACAAATCAGTCAAAAATGACTAGTTAATAGGGTCAGATGTGTGCAACTGTTATTCTAGTCATATATGACTATTTTATAGTCATATTTTACTAGAGCACAGTTATTTCTGACTAGAATATACATGTATGTCAGAAATGGGACAAGAGATACCAGTTGCACCCAGCTGACTACTGGTCTAGTCAATTTGACTGATTTGTTTTAAGAGTGTAGTGATTTACCAAAATACATGGTCAAACAACAAAAATCTTGCCAATTGAACTATTGTCACATCTGGGCCGTTGTACAAAGAGTTACGATTGATCCGATCAATCGTAACTCTTTGTACAACAGGGCCCTGATCACACATGTAGGTGTTTCTTCAGCTTCTGTAAGAGTTACTAAAACAAACCATGAGTTAAAGGTATTGTTTAACTTTGTGAGCAGCTGATTTAAAAAATTCTCAAACCAAGATGAAACATGTGTACAGGTGCATGTATTAGAACTAATAAACCTGAAAACAACCATTATTGAGAATGAAAAGCTAAAACTACAAGGCAAACCCTGATTTTGTAAATAGGCATCTTATAGACGCCTAAATAGTACACATAAGTGTAATTAATAATCCGCTTTTATATAGCGCTTAATCCATCGGAACGACGTTTCTAAGCGCTTTACAGATATATTATTACCCCGTCATCGGATTCAATCAGTCATTCCCGCACACAATGTGTGCACATCCTCCACTCCCTGGGGGGTATTCCAGTCAGTCGCCTGATATAGTGTATAGGATGAAATTAAGATGGTGTTTCCGGTCACTTTATATATCAATTTTTGAAGCACTAAATAATCATTTTCAAACACAATTTTTTCTTGGCTTCATTTTTGTAACATATCACAGAGACAGGTGAAAAGTGTGACCTTCTAGCTCAGATTTTTTAAAAGTCAAACCAATGTTAACCAATCACTTTAAGTTAATAGGATTTTTATTTCATGTTAAAATTGTAATAAATGAAACTAATTAGAAAAGTAAACATGCAATAAATGTTTCATTATTTTGCATTTCTATCAACTGAAAGATCAAAAAGACATTGTGGCAAAAGCCCTTCCTGCACGGCAACATCTGTAAGTTCATTTGCATTCAAATCAAAAGCAGTCTTTTATCATTACCATTATTGAATATTGAGGATGGTTTCTGATAGATGTTTTCCATCAGAGAAAGGAGACAGTCTCAATACGAAGGTCTCGGCAATCATTTTTTCTTCAAAAGGATGCCCCATGGCAAACATACCATAAGCTGACAATGTCTGTTTTCAGACAAGAAATATCAAACTGAATCCTCAGGCTCAGAATGTCAGTTTTGATCATACCTTTACTTCGTAAGGTTTTAAACGCATCAAGATATTCTAGATTTGGAGGCGTATGGTTGACGACAGGCACGCCAAAGGCTGCAGAGATTTTAGACACAACTTCTTCAGCATTTTGTTGTTTCACACAAGTTTTCTGTCAGAGCATTTCTCACAAGTCACAAGTACTCTTTCCTGTTGTTGCTGTTGTTACTGTTTTTGTTTTTTGTTATGGAGCTCTGACAAGCCAGTGTCCTGTACCCCCCCAAAAAAAAAAGAGGGTCACCTCCAATATTCAACATGATTCAGGAAGCAAAGCCCTGTACTGCTCTTGGTTTGAATGGTCATGGTCACATTCCTATAAAAACAAACCAAAAGAGGGACAACTCGATCCTTTCAAGAAGATGCGCTATATCATTTTCCAAAGTGAATTTTATACCTTGGGTTGTCATAGCAACATGACTTCCAGCCAAATGAACTTGTGATGGATGTTTTCCTTGATATTCAAGATAGCTGGACCTCACAAGAGTCCAGATGAAATGAGATTCTTATGACCTGTATCCTGGGTGGTAGAGGAAATTCAAGAATGTTAATGTTCTGCAATAAAAAAATTTTCGAAAAACTGTTTGTCATAGCTTAGAAACTTTCTTTGTGAGGTAGCTAAGATTATTCCAAAAAAAATTTGGAAAGATAAAGAAGAGACAGCTAACATATCTTATAAATAACCTCATTCGAATTGATGAAAGTACATAAAATTCAAAACAAATTTATGCATAAACTTTCTTAAAATTTTCAAAGTAAAATAAAAAAACAGAAAAGCATTTCAAGAAACAACCAAGATTCATAAGTGGCTCTTTTAAATACTGTATGAGGAAGGTGCGTAGAACATTCAGGACATGCCACCGAACCTGATAACCTTTATTGTTGTAAACAAATAACAATTTTTTTTTATAACCATTGAATTGATTGATGAACAAGATGAGAGAAAATTCTTCTCATAGGTCAATCACTTATCTTGGATAAGTCTGACACAATAATGCTTGAAAACGATTGAGAGAAAACTTGACGATTCATTGAATGACAGACAAAAAAAGCGTTGAAGAAAACCATCTTGTTTGATCGACTGGTCATCCATAGAGGCCTACAGTATGAAGTTCCTAAGTTGCGTCATACCTTGTGAAATGTTTTTTTTTATATACCAAAGGCTTCGAAAATCTTGTTCAGCACTACGAACAATTCCCCAATAGAGACCAAGGAGAAACTGTAGACTTTCTCCATTCTGAGATAGATTTAAATAAAATGTTACCACTGACAGGCAGAGTCTAGTCCAAATGCAACACAAGGGGGGGGGACATGAGGCTCGTAGACTGATTTTTAAAGACTAATTTGTTTTGAGCCAATCACGTGCAAGGATTTCAGTAGCTTGTAACAATTGTCTGTGAAAATCACTTTTGTCAGTCACAATCACATTACTATTCACTCTCCCAGTTCTTATCCAAGCCAAATGCCAAACTACTCTTGTCTAGATTTATTGAAGCCTTTGAAAAAAGTTTAAAACTTATCAAAGGTGGCAAGACCCTTTCAATTCTCTCTGTCCATCATTTCTCTCGTTGTGAAACACCCTCAATAAAACCTGTCACAGAAATCATCATCTTGAACAAAAATGGCAGAAATGCTTTATTTAGGTGTGACCTGTCAGTGTATTTATGTGTAATCCCCTTCAGAGCAGAAGTGTCTAGCCCAGATTTAGAAGAAAGGAGTGCATAGGTGGAGGGTTTCTTCGTATTGCTGTTCGGAATGTCCAGGGGGAACTTTATTCCTGCATGACATGGTCCCACTTGACTTCTTTGCTTATTGTATCAAACTTGATATTCTGTCATGTTAAATGTTTGACAGGGTTTTAGAATATGGCTAAATTCATTTAGAAATGGGTGAAAAACTGGGAAATTCAAATGCCATAACAAACTTGTGGGTACTGTCGTACAGATACACTAAGAATGTTTGACAGCTTTCCATAATAGTGAAAATTCATCCACAAATTGGTTGAAAAGGTGAGAAAGAAATCGAAATGTATCCTATTATGTCCAGTGTGTATACTAAGCTCTAAAAATGTTTCCAAAGATTCTAAAATAAGGGTAAATCATTGACAACAAAAAGGGTACAATGGATCAAATCAAGTTAGAACCAGCAAAGTTCTGATGCTATAAGAATTGAAAGTATAATTCAGGGATTACATAGGCCTAATTGTTTATATTTATTAATAAATTTCTGATTAACTGACTGTTTATCTGGTTATTTCATCGTAAATGACTTTTACTGGTTATTTCATCATCTGGGCCTATACAGTTGAGGAATACATGTACTTCCATGTATGAATCAAATATTGCATATTCCCCTCAATATCAATTATTTCCCCATTTGAAATTTGAAGCAAAATAACAATCTTTGTTTACCATAACATGTGGGCTTTTGATTTATTTCTAAATCAATTGAACTTTTACCTACAATATTGTATCACAAGTTCAGAACAAAGTATATAACAGTGCATTGGCCGGAATTTTTGTAAAATGCTACCAAAATAAACTGAGTTATTTAATCCTAAGTCTCAGAATGAAAGGCAAAAAGAAGCTGCTGAAAACTGCTTATCTAAAAAAAGAGCCAATGGAGTAAATTAGAGAGTCAAAAGGGGCCTAAGCTTTCGATCCTAGCAGAATCTTCGTCGGAGGCAAAAAGGCATTTTGCCTCCGACGAAGATTCTGCTAGGATCGAAAGCTTAGGCCCCTTTTGACTCTCTAAGTCTCAGAATGGCTAGTTTTCTCCATGCATCATTAAAAATCATATTTTATAAATGATGTATTCTGACTACATCAGTGGCATAACCACTCCATCTCCTTCACCTGAAAGGACAAGAATTCCCAGGGTAAAAGTTCACACCGAGTTCCAGAATAGAGGGAAAGTTGTTTTCATACCCCAAACTTGACCAGGGGCGAAATTTCCCCAATTTTCAAAAGATCAAAATCAAATTCTCCGTCAACTTCATGCCACTTTCACAAATTTGGATGGCAAATTTAACAAAACAGTGGCGGACTTTGTATGGTGTTCACAAAAGAGCTTCTTTGAATCCAAATGTGACTTTCTCTCTGCATTATAATGGTTTAAGCACTACTTATGATAACAAACATGGTTATGTCAATACCGCACAAAGAACACGGTCTAATCTTACTTTTAAGATGGCTTATCGAAATTCCATCTCAAAAAAGAGTCCATTTAAGAAGGAAAACAAGGGAGAAAAAGGGAAACTTAAAGGTATTATACTACCTGAATTATATTCTGTTATCAAATGTATTAGATTCTGATCAAATATTATCTTAATTTAAAATTTGATTGGTTGAATTTACTGAAAATACTTTATTTTCTATGGATTGCTTTGTCTTAAAATTAAATTGTCTCTTTATCTGAATACAATCTATTTTTTTTTTGTATTGCTGTTTTCTTACAATTTGATTGCTCTTTTTACCTGAAAATATGCTATTTTCCCTGAATTATTGTTTTGGTACAATTTGAATTGTCTCCTGAATATAATCTGTTTCTCTAAATTATTTAGATTGGTTGATTTATCTAGATATTTTCTATTTTCTCTGAATTACTGTTTTCTCATGATCTGATTGGACTCTTTCAGTGAATGCATTCTATTTTCTCTAGACTACAATTTTCTGACAATCTAATTGGTCTCTTAAACTGAATATATTCTATTTTCCCTGGATTGTTTGGTTTACTTTGAATTGTCTCTCAAACTGAATATCTTTTATTCTCTCTGGATTACAATTATGGTACAATTTGATCTCTTTACCTGAACATATTCTATTTCCTCTGGATTACTGTTTTCTGAATATAATTGATCTGTTTTCTCTTGATAATCACTTTTTTACACTTCAGCTGATCTCCTGAGCAACTGAACATATTCTATTTTCTCTGGTAATGTCTGTGGTATTTTCAGTTTTATTGGTTTAATACAATTGATTTTAATTGATTTCTTATCCTGACTATGTTCTATTTCAAATGTTTTTTCTGGATTGCTGATTTCTTACAGTCTGATATATCTCTTGGCTTTACCAAAACACACTTTCCACTTCACCGCTTTTTTTTATTTCGTGCTGAATACATTGAAACGACGTGTCTAAGCACTTTACAGATATATTATTACCCCGGTCTTCGGATTCAATCAGTCATTCCTGCACAAAATGTGTGCGCATTCTCCACTACAATGACTTTCACATCCTACTGGGTACCCATTTAGCACCTGGGTCAAGAGTAGCAAAGTGTAGATTAATGCCTTGCCAAAGGACGCCAGACTGTGGTGGGATTCAAACACACAACCCTCTGTTGACAAGCCGAGAGTCAGAACCACTACACCATGGCTCCAACACATTTTGTTTCCTCTGCAAATCCAAAGATGAAGACTTGTGCCTCCAGAAAATTACGAAAAGACCATCCAAACAGTGCATATCAGTTGTTTGGACTCAGGATCCACTGAGGAGCATTTCAGGAGGTGACATTCACCATCTCTGTTATAAGCTACTGAATTGCTTGCAGCTAATTGGCTCAGAACCGATTTGTCACTGTAAATCACTGACGACTTGCATCAAGAAACACACACCCCTGGATTTTGGAGTAGCTCTCGTTTTCCAGCGAAACAATGTATTAATTGGGAAAGTTTGAACCTGGGTAGCATTTCATTAAAGGCCAAGTCCATCACAGAAAATTGTTGATTTGCCTCGATAGAGAAAAATCAAACAAACATAACGCTTCAAATTTCATCAAAATCGGATGTGAAATAAGTTATGACATTTTAAAGTTTCGCTTATTTCTCACAAAACATTTAAATGCACGTACAACTCAGCGATATGCAAATGAGAGTCGATGATGCCCATCACTCACTATTTCTTTTGTTTTTCATTGTTTGAATAATACAATATTTCAATTTTAACAGATTTGACAATAAGGACCAACTTAACCATAAACTGTAAAATAATGGTAATTCCACAAGTTCAGGGAGAAATAAAATTTTGTTTCACTTGACGAGGAAAAAATTAGAATATTTTGTATTTCTTATAATAAAATACAAAAGAAATAGTGAGTGGGTGAAGTCATCAGTCTGCTAATTTGCATACCGACCAGGATGTGCATCTAACTGTTTCCTGAAATTAAGCGAATCTTTTAAATGTCATAGCTTTCTTATTTTACATCCAATTTTGATGAAATTTTCAGTGTTTTGCTTGTTGGACTTTTCTCCTTTTTTTTCAAAATCAACTTTTTGTTGAGGTGGACTTGTCCTTTAAACAGATGGTCAGTGATTTTCACTAACAACTGTTACAGCTACTGAAAATCCTTGCATCTGATTGGCTCAGGACTGATTTGCCAGGGAAAGCCACTGAATACTTGCTCATGAAACACACCCCTGGATTTTGGAGTAGCTCTTGTTTTCGGGCGAAACAATGTATACATTGGAGAAGTTATGGAATGGTTGGAATAAGGGTCGGAGAACCCTGGAGGTGCTATGAAAATAGGCAGTGTTTCTGACCAAGTTTTTCATTCTCTGGTGTTGTTACTCGCGGTGCCGCAGATTGTTTTGAAGCCAAACACTAGTTACATGCTCAAGTCAAACAGATGGACTGATCTTGGAGAAACAAATAGAATAGAGCTGGAAATTTTTTAGAGTCCGGCGAATGAAGAGCATGACCGAGCAAAGAGCGGATTGAAATTCCATAGATCTTTATTCTATCATCACATCTAACAGGTTCAAAATTAAAAGATGCCCTCTCATAGAGGTATTTAAAGAAATAGTACAAATGCCCTTCTTTCACTCACATTGTCCACCCCCCCCCCCCATCTTGCATCCCAGCACTTCACCATCCCCTCCCCACCCCTACGTAATTATAACTAGACCATGGATGTACTACAGATAAAAGTGTTGAAACTTTCTTGTTCTTACCCTCCCCACCCCTAACTAATTATAACTAGACCATGGATGTACTACAGATAAAAGTATTGAAACTTTCTTGTTCTTACCCTCCCCCATCCCCTACGTAATTATAACTAGACCATGGATGTACTACAGATAAAAGTGTTGAAACTTTCTTGTTCTTACCCTCCCCCACCCCTACGTAATTATAACTAGACCATGGATGTACTACAGATAAAAGTGTTGAAACTTTCTTGTTCTTACCCTCCCCCACCCCTAACTAATTATAACTAGACCATGGATGTACTACAGATAAAAGTGTTGAAACTTTCTTGTTCTTACCCTCCCCCACCCCTAACTAATTATAACTAGACCATGGATGTACTACAGATAAAAGTGTTGAAACTTTCTTGTTCTTACCGAGTGCATTCACAATGTGGATATTTATTTTAACAAGTCATAATTATTTTGATTTAATTTTCAGTGTTATCCTTGTTACACTTTTCATATTTTCATTCAATTCAACTTCATGGACGCACAGTCACACACCTCCTGAGCCAACTCCAAACTTGACTGATAGTATGCCAAAACCAACACAGTAGCTTAGATCAGCTTAGAGTCAATTCTTTGGTTTCACCGAGACATAAACTGAACTTGTCCATTAGCTTAATTTCCTATCAAACCATAGTCTTTGAATACTTCACTGAAATCTTTGATAACAAATGTAACAATCAAATTAAAACAGGATCCTTCAGTCGTCCTAATTTTTTTTGCGTGGTCAGCACGGGTGGATAAGCATCGAGGTGTTTCTGCACGAGCCACTCTCAAGCGGAACAACACTTGTAAGGTACTATGACCAGTGACAGAAGTTTGTGTGCTATGGACCATCACCTTACAATAGCTGCCTTCATACCTGACTCGATCACCAAAACACTGTAAATTTACAAGAATGTGTCAGGCCTCCAAACAGCTGATGGTTACTAACTGCATTTATATATGTACCTACTCAAACCAGACCCTTCCAGGATAAGTTCCTGAAGTGATGAACATGCGCAATTTATACCGTGTTTACACTTGACTCGGCTCGGGTGTTGAATCCGCGAGCCAGGTTGAAAACTGCGAAGAAGGGATCAGAGATCGCGTTTATACGTACATATAAAAAGGCGAGTTCAACACGGCTCGCGGATCTCGAACGGAAGAATTATGACGTCGCAAATTAGACGCGGGAAATTCACCGCCGGAATCGAATCTTGTCCGTGCGAACAACAACAATGCCAAAAGTGAAAGCCCACGCAGTGACCTGGTCAAGAGAGTTCGACACGGCTTTCTGTTTACACACGAAAAAATTGCTGAGTCTGACTCGGCTCGCGGGTTGAAACCTACGATTTTAGCGGATCAAAAAAGCCGTGTTCGACACGGCTCGCGGATCACACTGATCGCGTTTACACAGCATAAAATTGCCGTGTTGAGCACGGCTCGCGTGTCGAACCCCCGAGCCGTGTCACTGTGTAAACACGGTATCTGTGAACATGTAAGTTGCAGTTGCAAATGTAGTGTTTGATTCTGATTGCTAGCTCAGCAAAGCAACCAAAGGGTCCTACGGCACCCGTGCAAAGAATACTTGCTGGATGGGAAAATTCTCTTCATTTGCATTCAACCATTCACACCAGAAGAATATCCATAACCTTAGGAAAATCCCTGCAAAACATCTCACAATTTTGACATGTAGCTACTACTTAGCAGGCACTTTACTTCCAAAATGTTAGAGAGTACCACACTGACACAACTTTATGGTATTTTGTGATCAGGGATCAGCATTTCAGGTAATTTCCTGATGATCAGAGAATAGGCAGTATGTGGTATTCTTGGTTTTCAAGTCGGTCTGAGAGCACCTTTCCATATTCCCAGGGCCTGCACAATCGTAAGAATTATAGCTCAATTCTTTTTCAATTGAAATACATGTATATGTACATGTAGCCAACCATGTCCTAGACAAAGAACCATGAAAACAAACCAGAATCTAACTGCAACCAGTTATGTGCAAAGACTGCTTTGTGCAGCTCACATTGTCTTCGGGTGACAATGGTAAACAACAACTGAAAGTTACCAGGGACCTTTTCACATGTGAATCTTGAATCATCATTGTAATGATGATTGCTATTGTAACCGTGACTACATGTATGATTTAGCGTTTATGATTCTAATCATGTTCTAGTTTGGTTTCACACGTTCTAAATATTCGTCATTAGCCTTTTTTTTTTACTGGAATCAGCATTCAAATTACGATTTTTTTTACCATGTGAAAGGGTCGGCAAGTAAGTACAGAGAATCACTAGTGTGCACAAAGAGTAAATAAAAAGCATAATAGGTGAGGATGAGCAGACACTGTTTACATACAAAGAATTGAAATTGGGCTTGTTTTGCAGGATATCAACAGTGTAGACCCACGTTGTTTGAAATGGACAAAGAAATGTACATTCTACAGGAATGCAGAAGGTATTACCTGGCAATGAACCATCGCAATCATTAACCTAATACAGTTAAAGCAGGAAGCTATGGTAATGAACTCTGTCTATACATTCATGTAGCTGGGGATAAACATTATTCGAGGCCAAATTCCTGCTGTTGGTCCTAACTTGTTATGAAAACCATGGAAACGTGTCAATCCTATATTTATTATAAGGATGTTTAACTACTTGTAGGCTTGAGAATTGAAAATAAAATATAGACCTTACTGCATTAAGTCAAAAATGTTTATTACTGAAAGTTGAAAGTTAACAATTTCTTCTGAAAACAAATAACTAAAGAAAAACAAGTGGAATGCCTCTGGCCGTCTCACCTGCATCACGCGGTTCAATATAGCAGCAGTGCTCACTTTGAATACTACTCTAACTCGCACAAGATGTTCAGTGATACATGGTTACTCTTATTTCCCTTTTTTATGAACTAGACAAATAAACTTACAGAGATATGATGGTTATTCAACAAAAAACCCCAACATGGCCAAAGTTCATTAACCTTACATGACCTTTGACCTTGATCATGTGACCTGAAACTCGAACAGGATGTTCAGTGATACTTGATTACTCTAATGTCCAAGTTTAATGAACTAGACCAACAAACTTTCAAAGTTATGATGGTAATTCAACAGATACCCCCGATTCGGCCAAAGTTCATTGACCTTTGACCTTAATCATGAGACCTGAAACGCGCACAGGATGTTCTGTGATACTTGATTACTATTATGTCCAAGTTTCATGAATCAGATCCATAAACTTTCAAAGTTATGATGGGAATTCAACAGATATCCCCAATTCGGCCAAAGTTCATTGACCCTAAATGACCTTTGACCTTGGTCATGTGACGTGAAACTCATGCAGGATGTTCAGTGATACTTGATTAACCTTATGTCCAAGTTTCATGAACTAGGTCCATATATTTTCAAAGTTATGATGGGAATTCAACAGATATCCCCAATTCGGCCAAAGTTCATTGACCCTAAATGACCTTTGACCTTGGTCATGTGACGTGAAACTCATGCAGGATGTTCAGTGATACTTGATTAACCTTATGTCCAAGTTTCATGAACTAGGTCCATATATTTTCTAAGTTATGATGACATTTCAAAAACTTAACCTCAGGTTAAGATTTCGATGTTGATTCCTCCAACATGGTCTAAGTTCATTGACCCTAAATGACCTTTGACCTTGGTCATGTGACATGAAACTCTGATAGGATGTTCAGTAATACTTGATTAACCTTATGGCCAAGTTTTATTAACTAGGTCCATATACTTTATAAGTTATGACATCATTTCAAAAACTTAACCTCAGGTTAAGATTTGATGTTGACGCCGCCGCCGCCGCCGCCGTCGCCGCCGCCGTCGCCGTCGCCGTCGGAAAAGCGGCGCCTATAGTCTCACTTTGCTTCGCAGGTGAGACAAAAATGATGGCTTGCTGCATGATTACATGTCAATCATCTATTTACTATATAAGGATGATTAACTACTTGTATGTTTTAAAAATGGAAAATATAATGTAAGTCTGCCGTGTAAAGACAAAAAAATGTTAATTACTGGAAGTTGAAATTCTTCTGAAAACAAATGAAAACTAAAGAAACAAAATGATGTCTTTCTGCATAATTGGAACAACAATTTATATGACATTCTAGTTCGATTTCTTTTTTTTTTTTTGGCTTCTGTTCTCCTTTTCTTCAGGGTGGGCTTTTTTGTTTCTATCTTGGCGCTTCCCTCTAAAAAACTTTTAGATAATTATAATTTTATATCTACCTCTTTTTTTATTGTAATGTTTTATGATTTCATGCTTTTTCATCATGCTAATCATTTGTAAATATTGTGATTGTTATGATTTATTTCAATAAAAACTTGAATATAAACAAAAATTGTATGACTGCAAACCTAACAAACATTCCATATAATAATAATAATCAACATTTATAAAGCGCTTAATACGCATTGTTTCTAAGCGTATATATATATATATATATATATATATATATATATATATATATATATATATATATATAGAAAGCATGAACATTTTTCTGAAAAAGGGTGTGTTTTTTCATAAACTGTCTCTTATCATTCACCAAACTTGGTCATAATGAATCCAAGATTTATTTAGCTAGACTAAGGTTCCACATGACATAGAGTTCAGGCAAATAAATAAAGACCGGTTAATTTTACTGTCATGTGAGAATGTGTTGACAAGAGAACCGTTTCCCCTTAGTTCGGAAATCAGAATACAATTTATTTGTGTTTTTTGAGAGATATCGAGTGAAACGTCTCTATTTCTCTTCGTGAATATTTATAAATAAAATCTCGTCTGATATTCTAAGCTCATTGTTCTTTTTTACTATTCTATTCAAATATGATGAAAATAGTCAAAATACATTCCCTAATCGATTCTCATTGCATTCTCTGTTCAAAACATTGAAGGAAAAACATTCAAATAACTCATCACATCATATTGATTAAATTTCATTGTATGTTTTGATGTTCAATCCTTCTCAAGGAAGACATGGATGCCACAATAGTCAATGAACATTACAACAAAGTTCACGAATTTCAGTGAATTACAAAGCACAGAAATTCAACTATCAGAATTATTCCTTTTACAGAAACTGTTGCAATAATCTTTTATTGTGCCATTTCAACTTTATTTCATAATGAGATAAAGGTTTTATTCAAAATGTAATAACAGAATACTGAATTACTTATCATATACTAGGCTATTGAAGCAAGGAGTTATCATTTTATTGATTATTTCTTAATGGGAGCAAGTCAAATACAACTCTGCACATTCCAAAAGATGCTACAGCACATATATTGATGCAAATGACAAATAAACATGTAGCCTAGACTTTGCCTTGCACAGATTTCATTTATCACTGCGATAAAACTATAATCACATGATAGCAAGTCTTCATGCATTATCTAATCTATATGGCCTAAGTTGTGCTATTGATATACCAATAAAGAATGGTTTTGTCCAATGAGGCAAGTTCCTGAGTTGAACTGCTTCAAAGTTTGGTTATGTTTGGGGGGTGAAATATGATTTGTTATCCTATAAATAGGATTTTAAAGCCAAGCATTCATAATATCCTTCTATTAGTAATATCTAATGGCATATTATCAACGGCTTCAAATTCCCACATCAATATTTCTTGATTCATGTACATGTAATATTCATCCCATATAAATGAGAACAAAAGTCAATGAAATTCAACAAGTGAAGGGGGCCAATTATAGAATCAATCATTGCAATTAGTTAGGACTGTAATCACTCGCATCCCTACAATTGTGCGGACAGATATTGAATTATGTTTCGATCTCTGGAGTCAGAACAAAGAAACACGCTGGCCGACGACAGATCACGGCTTTCAAGGTCATGTGATCCCATGGCTAATCACCCGTCCAATATACCCTAATTAGAAGCCACATCATGTTCAATTATTCTTGAACGTGAAATATTTTGCTCTCACGAGGCTTAAATGGCACAAATTGACTTTGGTGATTGTAAAAATGAAGGATTTAATTCAATTAGGAATGATTATATTTTGAGTAGTGACAATAGGGATACTAAATATGGAAAACCACATTTGAAATATTTCAAAAGGGGTAGTGCTTATGCTTGAGAGCTGTGATGAAGTATCATTTTTCCTTCGAGTTGTCTACAATATAGATGTTACAGGGACAAAACTGATTTACATCATGTAAGAAATTTTTAAAATGTATAAGAGAGAAATATATGGAAAAGAGGAAAAAAGAGCACAACAGAAAGAGATAAAAGCCTATAGTTACAAATTATAACAATTGGTCAAATGAAAAAAAAATTAAGTGCTCAAGGAAAATACATGTAATGCTGGAATTTACAAATTGCATATAAAAAACTGTAAAATTCTAGGGATTTGAAGAAGATACAATATTTGACCTTCATCAATATTCATACTAATAACATATCTCCATGGCTCCCTTCACATGTATCAATAAACACTAAAATCATACATAGATCACACCTAAATATTTTTGTATGAATATTGATAATTTCATGCCCTATTTCTTCCACTTTGAAAGTATTGTTTGATAAATTTTCTGCTCTAATAAATCCATATTTTGAAATGATGTTATATTGTCTCTTTTTTCCTCCAGAATCAGCGATATTGAATATGTGATAGAAAAACAGTTTAAAGTTTAAACTCTTTTTCTTTAAAGGAAAATGAAACCTTTGGAACAAGATAGCTTGTGTAAAAACAGAAAAATCAAAGAAAAAGATCATCGAAAAATTAAGAAAAATCAGACAAATAATGAGTAAGTTATGAGCATTTGAATATTGTCATCACTAATGCTAAGGAGTTCCTCCCATTGGCAATGCAACAAAGATGTGTGATGTCACTTGTGAACAACTCTCCCCATTACTTTGGTGTATATATCACTTCAAAACGACTCTTTTATCATATCTATCGTTAAATCATTGATTATTTCTAAGGAATTGTAATACAAATTTTCAAAGAATATATTATGGATAAATAGTTTGTATCACCATAAGAGCAAAAAGAGACATTTTGGGATATTCTATAGTACATCAAAGGGAAAGTTGTTCACATGTGACATCACACATATCTGTCGCATTGCCAATGAGATGATCTCCAAAGCATTACTGATCGCAATTTTCAAATGCTCATAACTTTCTCATTATTTGTCTGATTTTTCTCAAACTTTCTTTGATCTTATTCTTTGATTTTTCTCTATCCTCAAAGCCCACTTTTTCCAAGGGTTTCATTCCCCTTTAACCCATGAGAGACTTTCTGATTGTATGTTAAAGTTTTCATAGATCCTGGCATCTATACATGTCCGCTCAGTCACCAATGGGTTTACCCATTGACTACCGAGTTCTGAGATTCCCATAGGTTTTGTACAGGGATCGTCTGCTTCCAGTAGGCAATGGGTTAACATGAAGATATAGCAGGACCTGGTAGTGACGTAGGGTGGAACTATCAGGTGTTTGTATACTAACCATAAGAAGCATGTTTTCTGGCAACATTGCACAGAACCATAGCGGTTATGAACTTACCTGCAGAGGAAAAGAAAAGAAAGAAAAGAAAATATTAATAGCATCATATATTTTCAAGGTTGCTCATTGTTTACTTTCATTATGATCATTACGATAGTGATTTTTTTTTACCCCATTGCTAAGAAAGGATGTTTGTGAGCAAGCAACCAGAGAACCGACAGATTAAGGTCCTCTCTGAGGGACCAGGTAATAATGATTTAAAGGCCTTACCAAAGGGCACTAGTGAACCAAATGGGAATTGAACCCGTGTCACTGGAAAAAGTAACCCCCACTCTACAACTGAGCTATCGCACGTCATCAAAGAGGACCTTAGGTCCCTTGGAGAGGGCTTCAGTCCACTCTTGCTTGCTAACATAAAATTGAATGCTTTCTTATAGCAATAAAGGAAAATAATTCCCACCACCAAAATACCCAACACAGGCATACCACCATAAATGAATACTGCATAATTTTAGCTCTCTGGAATCCATGAAACTGATTGGCAGACATTCTTGCCCAGAAAATCTGAGGATAAGCCTCTCTTGGGCGAAACATTTTCATCAATGAAAGAAATATTTCAATTTTTTTTCCTCATCATCAAATGGAAGAAAGTTTAGTTCCTCCCTGAATATAGGTGGTTTCAGACCGCCTCGAAGTTCGCCAGTTCCAGGTATTCTCTGATCGGGAAATTTACCCCGATCAGAAAATACCAGGTATTTAGGTAATGTGAAAGCAAACTACGCGTAATTTCCCCGAAAGAAAATACCCACTAAATAGTAGGTACTTGGAGAAATTACGAGAATTTTCGTGGGGATTTTTCCAAGGTCGCAGGTATTTTGGCGATGTGAAAGCAAATTACGGGAACTTTTAGCCCAGCGTGTCGTTGGGCGCAGCGGCATGGGTGGCTGCTGGGCTAGTGATTTTGAATCTCGTGCCTAGCCTGCTTATCAGACCATACTGCACATGCTCGTAACTTCGGGAACTTATCCCGAAGGATGTGTTTCGGGGCGGTGTGAATGCAGGAATAATTAACAGGTATTTTTTAGCCTTAAAAAGTTCTCGTAATTTAACGGGGATTCTTGTGATCGAGGCGGTTTGAAACCACCTTATGTGAACTACTGAGGAGGTCTTTGATTGAACCTAATGTGATTTGATGAAGAGCACCTTTACGTGTCACTGTTTTGTGCATTATAACTGTTTTGTGAAAACTAAGCCAAAGTTTGAACAGTAATAACTTTTTTATTTTACACCTCATTGTGGTAATTTTCATCTTTGATCATTATGCTTGATTGATTTTTCTCTTTTAATTCAAATCAGACTTTGGTAAATCTTCAAATGACTTTTGATAGATAAAACAATAACATACAATGTAGCCTTCAAAATCAAATCATTGGTTTTCGTAAATTGTTAACAGGAAAGGCTTTGGTAAATATTATTGACATATCATTGACAATGAAGGCAAATCCTTGCATCATTCATGTACATGTACATTAAGTGATTACATCCACAGATTACAAGAAATGTACCGTACATAACGTTTTGATTAAACATAATGATCAATGATACGAAAATTGTACATCTGTGAGTTGGACAGGTCGAGACAGATATCAAATATTGACTCGAGCTTACGCAAGGAAATTGTATTAATCGGAATGTTGATGTCTGTGAGAACAGAATTGCAAATAAAGATGAGTAAAAAAAAAATATTCCCCTAATATGTTTTTCTCATGTTTTTTTTCCTTTCAAAATCAGGTCACATTCTGTTACTCACTTCTTTTTTTGTCTTCAATATTTATTTCATGGACTTCCTCCTTCAAAGATGAGATAATTCCCCTATTTCTCTTAACCTGATTCAAAATCAATGTCATGGAAATAACATTATTCATGTGCATCACAAGAAAACAAGACACCACAACTTGCACAACAATGAAAATCCCTTCAAGAAATGATACCAATTAATATATATCATTTTTTTATGAATCAAACAATTGACTCTTTGTTCTGCATGGATAAAGATGGATGCTAAACAAGTCAATGTTGGGTGTAAAAAAAAAATAAATCCTGAATTAAATTTGTACTCCTGAATACCAAGAATATATAATTTCTAAGGGCTATAAAGAGATAATTACTACATTCTCCATTTTATGTCTATGTCACATACAATCTTCTTTTAAAATAGTTACTGGATAAATGCTTGGTTTATAGTGCAAGTGATGCACAAAGTCACTCCATGTCACCGACTTATTAATTGATACGAGAAGCTTGCGTTCCTCATTATCTCCCAATTATACCCAGGCATTAACTTTCATTATAGGGGTATCATTACACACAACTTCACAATCCCAGCTCTCCCTCTGCTTTGAGTAATGATCGTGGGAACAAACTGCTTTGAATGATAGGGTGAGATACCTCTTTTTTTGCTCCAGTATACATGTTTGAAGTGTATTCAGACGTTTCATTCATAACATTGAGCCAGATTTGCATATGAAGGGGCAGATTACATGGGGTTTGAATTCTCTAGCCTGGAGTTACATGTAAGCGTTTGGTCTAGTTCTTCTTAATAGTTTTTAAAAATCTCTTTCTCTCTTATACCTCGGTCACATTTGCACTACGGTGGCCAGCCGTACGGAGAGTCGAAAACAGCCGTTTTAACATTTTTTGTACCAGCCATACATATGTGGTCTGGATGAAAATGAATAAAACGGCTGTTTTCGACTCACCGTAGTTGCCATAGAGCAAATGTGACGAAGGTATTATTCACTCTTAGGAATATTTTTTTTCATTTTATACTACTGGGTAACCATTCTCAGCCTTTTATGTTGAATAATTGCCCTCCGTCACTTAAATTATATCATTGTTTCATACAATTATGTATAAAATATATGAGCCTTTCCCAACTTTTCCAAGCTTTCAAGAACAGGCCTACTTCCAAGTGATTTTCTATTCTAGATTCTATTTGTACTTTAAAACAACCTTTCCACCTAGATCCGTTCAGAACTAGGCTACAAATGTTGGTCTTCTATTTAAAGGTCCTCCATTCGTTCAATCCCATATCTTAATACTACATGTATATTCAGACCTGTTCCCATAGATGTAAACCAATAGGAAAAAGGTTAAACCAATCTTGTGAATAAATAGCCAATGTATGCAGAAGAATGAGGGCAAACCAGAATTGAACTTCCTTTCCACTTCATCCTAATTCTTCGCCAAAGACGTTCAAGTTTATAAACTTCTCACACGATTATTCTTCAACTCAACAAATCTCCTTTCGCATTGAAAAAAAAAGGGCCAGATTCCCACAACTACCATATGGCGGGAAATAGTACCTCGGTTGCTAAGCAATTTACGGGTTTCCTTACACATTTCCCACCAATTTGATTTAAAGAGCCATTGAAATTCACATTATAATACTATCCTATTCACGGCCCTTTCCCATACATGTAAATTTACACCCACGTGGGAAACTGATCCATCAAATAGAAAGAGAAAATTGGGGAAACCCTTCTATTCTACCTTTATCCTCACTACTGTATAGCGCAATGGTAGTCTCGTGAAGAAGTCTTGAAGATGAGATGGTGTAACTGCGAAGTTCCGCAATTTTGTAGGGCAATTTTGTAGCCTATCCCAACTCCCTGCCCATACATTCACATACATGTACAGTACAAGTACATGCAGCAACATTTGTCTTTGAGTTTGAATTTAAAAAAAGGTTGGCCATATTTTTCTACATACATAGGCGGCGTAAGCGGGGGGAACGGGAGGGGACAGGTCCCCCCCCCCTAAATTTGAGGTGGGGGGATGGTCCCCCCCTAAATTTCTAGTTGATGACCTTCTTTTTTTTTTTTGCTTTTCAAATTTTTTTACATGTGTCCATCACAAAAATTTCAGGTGGACCCCCCTTAAATTTTTTGGCTTCCGCCGCCAATGCGCTTCAATAATAAAAACTTTCTTTACAATATGAGGAAACATCTTAATATAATGTACTTTTCATTCAATTTATCCTTCATTATGTTAAGTGACATTAAAGTAATATGCAAAATTTACTTTTGATTTTGTGATCAGCAATTTAATTGTTCTTTTTTATCCTTGTGATGTCATGATCAATGCTATTGAAGTTACATACGATTGTAAGAAGGATATCATGCCAGTTTTGCAAGACTACAACTCTCATAGTAAAGACCCTGACTGAAGTGGAGTACAATAGCCCCCTCCCATTTTCTCACGTTCCCTCCATTCATTCCTTGTTTAACCCTTCGGCTGCCAAGCGACCCTTTTTACACCTTGAGGGCATGTTCAAGACATCTAGCATAAGTCCGTAAATGTTAAGACCCCGTTCTTATCTTCTTGAAACAGGCTTAAGAAACTAGTTTTGCATCACTTGCGTTCTCATCGCCATCTCATCAACTGGTTTCCAGAACTACATGAAAAGTGGTCTTGTTGCCATGGGAACGCTCTCAGTGGGGTCACATATTTCGCATGAAATTTGAAAAACGCAGCATTCGCATCATCAATAGTATTCTACACACCGTGTTTACCGAGCAGCGTGCCAAACAGTGAAGATTGCTTAATAACGAAGAGGCATCAAATTGTCTTAAATTTGTACCAAATTCGTACACCTTTTTACATATTTTGCAATGTTTTAGCATTTTTTTAGTACCAGAACAAAAGACAAGTTTAAGCTAATCCTGGTACAACAACTTTTAACAACATTCTTTCTCTAGTGATGAAGACTGAGTGGTGCTAAAAACAATGAGAAACGCAGTATCTTCAGAGGGCTCCATCCAATCGCAGATAAACTCATTTGTTATTTGGATGCAAGATTCTAGCTTGCATTATGGAGGTCGGAGCCCAGCGCCATTATAATAAATCCCAGCACAGGTGAACAGATTTACAGATATTGGTAATACTTGCTTGATTTATACGTAATAACAATCTTGTTATCCACTTGTATTTTTCTGGTCTGGCAGTAACTAGGGTACAAACTGCAATTATATGACTCGCCGAACAGGTGAAGATCAAATGGGATATCTTCATCATCTATCCATCAATCTTAACAAGATCATAGGAAGGGTGGATCATTCGCAAATAGCAGACCCTACCGCAGACAGAAAGAGCCCGTGTTTATGCTTCCACTTTTCAGGCCAGAATCAGCGTTTCCAAACGTGATTAATCCAAAACACGATTGCGTCCATGCTTAATTTCATTCAAACGCTGTTTCAAAACGCCGATCATAAACTCACAAAAAGGTGCGTTTGTAAACGTCGTTTGACCAGAATCAGACTTTCTGGGGAAGTATAAACAGAACCACAATCGTAAACGTGTTTAAATGACGTCATTTGGTACATGTTTCCGGTGAGAATCCGCGGGCAAATACAGTCGCATTGCTCCATGTTATCTCCGTGTGATAACAACACTCGGAAAAAAACTTTCAAAAAGGGCGCGCCCAGTTTGACCTCGCTTTCCTGCGAAGCCAGCTGGAGATCGTGATTTTGCCTCTGAAAAATTACGCATAAACAGCACTCCCAGAACGTTTACGATCGGCGTTTTGAATCGACGTTTGAAAACGCTGATTCTGTCCTCGCAATGGAAGCATAAACACACCCAGAGATGAACACATAGTTGCATAATCAAATACAAATGAAGAAATCAATTGCAACTTGACGTCGAACCAATCAGAGATGGGCATCGTGGAGTTGTGTTTGATGTTTTAGTTGGGTTTGATCTTTGTAATTGTGTTTACTTTAAATACAGCTTTCTTTGTGACAGGCCTCTGGAAACCACATAAGGTATTAAGGTATGGGGTACTTTTTTCTGCATTCTAAAAGATCTGGGCACTATCAGATGAAGTAGGCCTATGTAACACTCAAACATGTCAAAAGGAAACTGACCACCCAGATAAAAATAAATGTTCTGATTTCCTTTTTATAAAAAGAAAGAATTCCAACCAATTCAAACTTGACATCCAATTATTAAACCAGGAACAAACCCATTTTGAAAATTTTGGGGTAAAGAACCTGTGTGGCTTTGACTTGAAACTAAGGTATATATTTCCTATTTCATTCAAAAGAAAATTGAATAGTGATATCCAAAACCACTAACCTATTTATTCATTCAATTCAGAGTACATATATAACACAAGAAAAGGGGCAAACTTCTGCTGTTGGGAGCGGAAATCATATCTGAGGCTTTCGATGAAAGATTCCAATTTGGAATTGTTCATTTGAATCTTAATAGAAGCGTGATTGACTACCTTCTCTGATGGCATGATCATGAATTGGGTTTAAATTGGTTTCAGACCTAATAGGTATCGACCTATAAGTCTATAGGTAGTCTGCTGGGCAAACCCTTCACTCGAAATAAGGATCTGAATGTGCAGCCTACTCATGCCTTGTGTACTGAAGACTCTCTTGCTCAGGTATAGGAACAGCAAGTTTTGTATGTGCTAGTCTTTGCGTGGAGGCACACTTGTTGATCAAAGTTCCAATGAGGGTCTGTGCCTGCAGACTAGGCTATAGGCCTGTAAATCATATCAATTGGTTTAGATTCCTTACAGTCTTTAATATTTGGAACATCCAAACTTCAGAGTTCTCTGCAAGACTGCAGATATCAGATTGCAACCTTGAACATGGGTGAGCTGGCAAATTGCAAATCCAACCAATATGTGTCATCTCTCAGACTCACTTCAAATTTATTTTCAGGGATATGCCCTAAAATTTCTAGCAACTCAGGAGTAACATACTGAGTGATCTATTTTACAAAAAGGACCAACAATCTTGAATAGTATAGGCCTAACATTATAAGCCCATTAATTTCATTCCTTCAAAGCAAAGAGGTGGGCCTACATGTACATTTATCAGCTGATAACCATTTTATTTTGTTCCTCATTGAAAACACTCAATTTACCTTCAAAATTGACACTCTTACAATGCAAATAAGTCAGAAAAAATTTAAAAGTAAGAAATTGAGTACATGTAGGTCTACATACGTACATGTACCAAGCAATGTCACTGCTATCCAAGCGAAACTTTCCATTTACCTACAAATACAAGAAACTGGTGTTCTTATATATACATGTATGAGGCAGTGAGGCCTATGGCTGAAGCCATTGCAGACAAACAGACAGAAAGATGTACATGTACAGACAAAGGAAAGCCAAAAGATTGATACACGTGTATGGACAGGTCATAGAAAGAGAGATCTGCAAAAGGAGAACAGAAGAAGGAAGACACGTAGGAAGATGACTGGAGGTGTGATATCCTGCGTGTTTGGCATTCTTGTAAAGTAGGTAAGTCCTCTCTAGGAAGTAGAACTTCCACCATCTTCCTGGCTGTTCCTGGTAAGACAAAGGAAGGTTCAAGTGCGAGGTTAGGAGTAGATATACATACTCCCAAAGAGACCTCCGGATAAATGCACCAAGTCATCCCTCGGTCAACTAGCATGCCATCTGGAGCCCTTGGCGGGTTCATTCCCACTGCTCATTCATGATCTCCACAACCATGCAGTCAACTCCATGCTGTACAACGGTGCACACCAATGGTCTAGCTGCACCACATGCTTCAGTCTTGCAGAGTTCACATTGCACAGTCTCGCTTGTGGGAACGGCCCTGCCTCCAAAGTGCAAAGGAGTGCATATTTTTCATGATAAAAGACTGTGTAAAACAGGAATGAAATATCAACTGGTGATGATCCGATTGAGTGATCTAATAGAACAATTATGTACCGACAATAACTGCTTGTGATGAAAGGGGAATTCTTATGATTTATTTTTAAACCACAAAGCCTAGGGTTCATTTAACCTCTGTTAAGGCTCCGGTGGCAAAGATCACCGACATCAAAAACTTCATCAATTTCTGCTTCGCAAGTTGAAGGCCAAACACCAAATAGATTTCATTGTTGTGTTATTGCAAGAGAGGCTTAGCGAGCACCTGTGTGGGAATATGTAATACAAAATATATTTACAAACAGGGAAGTTGCTTTGATCAAATCCTTTCTACATCATGAACATAAAAAGACATTAGCCACAGCCCAGATAACGACTTGTAGATAATTCTCCTTCAAATATTCTTTTCTACCACTGCAAATTCTGCAAGATCATCAATAATTCCCCCGACTGCTGAACAGATGAAATTCAATTTCAAGTTAATTGAATTCTGATGATTTCTGACAAAAAATAGATCAAACTTCTTTAATATCAGGACTTTCAAGGTTATTTCTTGTAATACCACAAATGCATTTCCCATCAAGAAAATGAGAAAAACCTTAATCATCAGAAACTTTGAAAAAAAATTATATATTTAAGTTAACAATAATAGGCCCAATATAGTAAAATGATAATGTACATTTAAATATGGCATGCAAAGCATTCTAAAATAATTCAGAACGCAAACACATGTACTGTGAAAATAATATGTTTTTGATCGATGAGTGAAATACTAGATGATGGCGTTACCTTCTAAGATGAAAAGTGAGCCTAGCACACCATTATCTATTAGATTGTGGCAAAGCATTCAGATCCATTTTCCTCAATTTTTCCCCAGGTCCTTGATAACTTATTTGAAAGTGATAAAGATATGTACATTAACATGACCAGAGATGATGCCAACTCTCTGGTACTTCACACTTTACAGATTAAAATTGCAATCAAAATGAAAATTTGAATTCTAATATAAAAGAATAAGGAGACAGGTGGGTTTTAAACCTCTGCAAAATGCAAATATCCTAATTTACATGTACATGTATGCTCACTTGAAATGAACATAAGAGTGTTTGGTATTAACAGCAGCAAGTGTGAAAAAAATCAAAATCTCAAAAAGAATTGTTTTTAATTAAATCAAGGATCTCTTCAATTTCATTAATAAGCAGTTTCGACAATCAGAAAACCCTGACAGGTTGCCATTGCTCATTTCCCTCTTACATGAACATGGCCGATGACCAATCAATTCTAGATTGTGATTCAAATCATATGACTTTCTATACATATGTGTGAACTTCCCTAATCATGCATTTATCCATGGACCCTAAGTATGATTTATCACTTTTCTGGAATACATATATTCCCAGTCAAAATTGTGGTTTATACCACCACCACCCCCCTCCCACACACACCAATCCCTCTCTCTCTCTCTCTCTCTCTCTCTCTCTCTCTCTCTCTCTCTCTCTCTCTCTCTAAAGCTACATTGTAGTGCTACAGCAACACCCACGAAACAAACTCCAAACCGACCGATCATGTGACAATTCGAAGTAACGAAAGAGCTTTGGTCCGCCTGGGTCCGGTTTCACAAATTCACAATTTCTATGACAATTTTACCAGCAGCCAATCAGACTGAATTATTTCCGTAGCTTGTAACTGTAAATTGCACATTTCGTTACTGTAACAGGTTTTCTGAAACGGGGCCCCAAGAATCAGTTTCGTTCGTTGGTGTGACCGTGGCATAATTGGTGAGGCTAGTGGTTGCGGTGGAATATAAGTTGATGGATTAATGAGAATATGATAGCTCATTAATTCATTGGAGCACCATCGGGAGAATGCTACTTCAGAACAGAGCACTTCGGATGATCTTTGATGGTAGTCTTTGTGCAAAGACTCTATTAAACTTATCTCTTACATTTATTGTACTAGATACTGCAACACGCCTACATTATACAGGTTGCGCCGGCCTCCATCCCTTGGATCCAAATCTAATGTGTCCATGTTAGAAGCTAACGACAGCACAGTAATTTCTATCCATTGAAATTTCATCACATCCCTGGATACCTACAATACTTACAAGCTACATGCATGTCACATTAAAAAAAAAAACCATTTTTTTTTCGAATAGGTTAAATAAATAAGTTTTCACAAAATTTCTTGCCATAACGATTGACAATCAATTTAGTTTTATCACTGGATGCAATTGCACAAATCATACAAACTTTCAAATCTAACTATTGTCCACATTTGTAAGTAAAAAGAAATCCCTTACGACTTGAAACGTACATGCAGAACAAAGTTCCTGCTTAACAATAATGAATGGTCGTTTGTATTCTGTTCTTCTTGTCATACTAAAATCAAGCAGTCTGGACAATCAGACTAGCCAGATCTCATTAATGAATAATGATCATTTAAATGTCAGTCTTAAGGGCATGCGGCGTGAAGAGAGAAGTGTCTTTCCTTTCCTGACATGTCGACTCACGTCCACAATCCACTCATAACTCCCCAAGTTCAAAATGAGTAACAACCCAAAATAAGTTGATTGCCGGCCGGCATTGCTTCGTGATTACTCATAAATAGACACGAAGCGCAAGTGTCCCTGACAGTCTGTTTGGCATCAACATGATTTGGGGAACAATAGGAAAGGTGTGGTATTAATTAAAATTCAGAAAATTGAAATTAAAATATAATTACATATATTGTATTCTCTGCATTTCAATGTCTGATAAATTCTGAATATGTACTATAAATCTTTACAGACCTGTGCTGTGGTACAGGCCACCTCCAGCATATTCTAATCTGATAATTTTAAGCAGGTTGGGGAATTCAAGTTCAGACAAAACAGAAGAATCAATGAAGAAAAATAGCTTGGAAGATAATGCATGCATTTAAGGAAACATGAAATATAAATTATCCTATAATGTAGGGATTAGAAATGCCTATCAGATTTGTTTGTGAAAAACATGGAAATTACAAGATACACATGTACCCCATGCACCCCCAGATTAGCTCATCAGCAAAAATTTGCCAATGTACCAAAAATACTCTTTTCTTATCTACATGTAGAGCATTAAATTTTACCTACATGTACCTGCAGATAGGAAAAGGGTGTGAATTCTATAAATGGACGATTTGCCAGATTTATTATTAATACCTGTACTGGTACATGTAGTTAAAAATTCCAAAGTCAGCTGTAACACAAAATTATGTTTACAGGGCATGTTTACAATGACCCCATCCTGACCCCACCAGGTCGTACCCATCTGTCTTGTAAACAGAATCCATGAACTTCAGATTTGATTAAGAGGTCCCTTGATGTTTTACAAAAAACCGGCATAAATGACATTTTTTAACAATTTTATATAGGAGTACATGGAAGAGTAGTCCTTGCCTTAAATCAAGGAGCTGTGTTGTTATGCGGCCAATATGAAGTCTCAATGGTTATAGTGATTACAAATATTGACAACTTTTAAAAATTCATAACTTTCTTATTGTTTGTCGATATTGTTCAAACTTTCACCAGTTGACTTGTCTGATTTATCCTTTTCCTCTAAAAACAAGTTTTTTTTTATTTGGGTTGGATTCCCCTTTAACTATGCATATTTTGTCTGTCAATAGTAGCCCAAATATATGAATGGATTATGAATGCCAGTCATCGGCTGACTGGCAATGGAAAGAGCTTGAATGGAGTCCAAACTTTATTTTGATAAATACAGGATATCAAACATTTCCTGAATTCGGGTCCATCTGAGGGCGTCCACTAATAGATATGTCTGCATGAGTGGGCCATTCAGTTTGGTTTGTTGAATTCCAGAAATGTGTCAGGTGTCATTAGCTGACAAAGATGTTGTTTTACGCAACAAAATGTTGTTACATAATGTATATTATCAATGCCTGAGTTTTATCACGTTTCGATAAACCTAAAGATGATTTGTTTTTACAGTTTGAATTCCTTGCCAAATAGATAAATTTGAAAAAAAAAGAGTATCACAATGCACATGTTATGCGAAAGATGCAACCTACAATCTTGTGAACACAGATTATAGATAAGAAAATGTGGGCACATGGTTTATCATTGCTTTGGAAAAAAATCTATCATACTAAATTAAGTCTAACAGAACAGTATGATAAGCAATTACTAATCTTTGAAAAAAAAGAGAATAGAAAAATTACACATTTTGATTATGTAATACCACCCCCCAAAATTTTTTTTTTTTTTAAATTGGATTCTGGTCAAATTTATTCAATGATCTTTACCACAATGGGGTATGTAATGTATGTTCAAAATTACAGTGCATATTTTTGGATTTATATTTTTATCCAGTCCTTGAAAATAAGAAATACCATATTCCCTACATAGCAGGGTTATGTCTAGTACAACAGAAGTCAAAAGACCATTCACACCAAATGCATTAGAACATGATTAAAAAAAAACAATTGTTCAATTGTTTAGATTGATGCTGCTGATACATGGATGCTAATATGATACAAGTATAATTATACAAGCTTATAATACATGTACACTGTTTAAAATTTGGGTGTTAAACTGACACCAGTTGGCATCCCCAGAGCACCACACCCTGAGGTGTTAAAATTACATATAAACCCTAGAGATTGAACGGAACACCATGTGTAATAGCACCCATAGGTGTTTGACATCACAATTTGAACACCTGAGTAAAATGTCTGATGTTGTCCAGTCTGGTGTTGTCAACTGGACAACACCAAACACCATAGGTGTTAAGACCACAATTTTAACACCAGAATATAATTTCTAGTGTTGTCGACTTGACAACACCATGGTAGGCCTATTTGCTGTGCATATATGTGTATGCTCAAGCTCATAAACATGTATAATTTCAGAATAACACTTTCATGTGGTATATGCCTAATGTGTGGTAATTTATTTTCAGCATACATGTAATGCACAACATAGTTGAATTGTTATCCAGCAGTTTGTATCTAACCCATGAGATAGGAAGTGTGTTGGAAAAACAAGAGGAAATCTGCTAGCCTAAAATGAGAGGTAGAATCCTGAAATAAGAGCTCTAAAAATCACAAAAGGAAAAGGTTTAATCAATCTAATTGTCACCTTATCAATCCTCAGACACCCATGATATCACATTAAAGGCCTACATGTACATGAATCTATTTTTTTTACAAAACATACAATAGCACCATCATTTTTAAAGTGCTTTTCATGAATTTTTATCAAAATGGATTTATACTTGAGGAGTTCTAAACTATATAGTGTTGTACAAAAACCTGCAAACAACCGGAAATATGTGCAAAAGGGGTACTAATCAATTATGTAAAGTCTAATGAAGTACAAAATTTTGAAAAAGGAAAAAAAAACAGAGGGTAGTCAAAGAAGCATGCTCCTATTCCTGCTATATATTTTACATGTTTCCCACCTGGCTGCCTCATCCCCCCCCCCCCCCAACTAAAAAAAAGAAGGGAAGTCAATATGTTGATGGCCTACAGTATATTGTACATGTATTGTACATACAGTACATTGTATGCTTACAGAGCAAAACACAGAATATCAATCATATCAAGCAAAAGATAAAAACAAACAAAAAAAAGAATATCAGAAAGTTGCTCCTGGACATTACATGTATAGGTCTACACACTACAAAGGCCTCAAAATAAGATAATGGACATGATGGAATGATTATCTATTTACCTGACCTTTTGAACTGTACAGACTGTCCATCTGAAGTTGAGTCATCACCCCAAAAGAGGTCACGGGCAGCAGATAAAATTGGAAGAATTATAAGTAACCGTGACTTTACCAAAAACTGTGGTTTTCATTAAAAGGGTACCCTATGGATTTGATAAAACTTGTTCAGGGAACTCAAACCAAAAGGACAAAACTGTTTGGACTCTTTTTTTTTATTCCATTGAACCAGGATTGAAGATTTTGTTTTGACCTACATTTACAATCAGTGAATGATATGATTTGAGCCAGAAATTCTGAGGGGAGCAGGCATGATGTAATGGGGCAAAATTTCTAAAAAGCTGTAAGAGAGCAAAGCGAGCAAGTTGTAATTGGACCCTTCTGATTGTATGATTGAAAAATAATGATTTAGTGAAAGATTTGGGCACAATATTTTGAAAGTACAAATGTTATATGATTCTTCTCTTCTCTTTTCCTAGCCCTTCTTATCTTTGTATTGTATTTTGTGTCCACAGGCGTATACCACCACAAGCATGTGCTTCTAGGGACATACATGTACACCTTCCTCTGTACACATAAGTTGTTTATACTTATATTCTTTATAGAAATTGATTTGAAGTGAATTCTTGTTAACAAAAATGAATTTTGTAAAATGGAGGAAAACAAATGTTTATTTGAATTGAATTGAATTGATTTACTCTTTTCTTTAATTCTCCTTTTTGTTTTCTTGATTGTGAAAATTTGGGGGGTCAATGACCCCATACCCCCATCCCATCTTTAATCCAAATGAAAACATTATCTTGTGGTTGTTCTAAATACACTGTGCCAAAAAAGAAGGCATAACATTTTGTTAAAGTCCCATACATGTAAGTGCTGTATAATTAAAAGCCTTAAAAAGTCTGAAATGAAAGTACATGTAAATGCGAGCTTGAACAAAGGCGAAAGCCTGAAGACAGATAATAATATGAAATAATAAAACTTATTATCAAGTACATGTATGCTATTTCACCAAATATCGAGTAACCCATATACATGTATGATAAAAAACAAAATGTACATTTGGACAGGAAGCTATAGAGAAAATTCAATTAAAATATCAGACAAGCGAGACAACCTGTAGAGAGAGCTCCGAGATTGAGACATGGAAAGACCTGTATAGACACATGTACTTTCAATCTTGAGACAGAGTGGGGCACCCCTTGTTGAGTTACCAGCCAAGCACGTCTTACTTCATTTAAAAATCAATAGAGATGTCTCTCTCCATCCCACTCTTTCTCAGTAAGAAGTCTCAAACTCCTTTCTTCATTTAACCTGTACAATGTACTAAAAGCAATAATGAACTTGAGCATGAATTTGGTGAGAATAAAATGGTCCCTTCCTGTTCTGATTTAGAAAGGGTCGATGACTCTATTGCAAATTTACATTGTAAAATCATGCATAACCTTTACTTTTCCTTGCTTTTTTTTCATTTTTTTTCTTTCTTTTTAAAGGAAGCTATATGAACACCATATCATTGGGAGTACGTTTCATGATCCATACTTCGGAATACACAGGCATACTGCATGTCTTGCTTTTTCAGAATTTTTCTTCCTATTTTATAAATCAACGAAGCCAAGGGGTGTTTTTTTTAGTGAGATGAAATTGTAAAGAGACCAGTATACATGTACATGTATGCACTGGCAAATTACTATAACAGAACAATTCTTCTCTTTACTAAAAAATTGGACTAATAAGTAATACATGTATGTACAGTATATTTTGTTATTGAAATGAACTTGCCTGGTAAAGCACTAAGCATGACTCAGCCCCTACAGAAATTTAAGCGTGCCGCTTGCTAGTAACTAGCATGCGACTAGCAGGGCGCTTGCTTAATAAGCAAGTGCATGCTAGCAAACAGTCCCTGCTCGCTAAAAGATCGCTTAACTATTACTCTGCACGCATAACAAGCTTATTAAGCTAGCTGCATGCTAGTTACTAGCATGCCGCAAGCTAGTCGCACGCTTGCCGCAAGCTTGAAAATTTCCGTGGAGGAGTGTATAGAACGATCTACTATACCACAAAAAAGAAACCCCATCTACCTCAAGTTCAAACATAGTGTACAATCCAAAAAAATATTGTTCCTAACACAGGCGCACTTAAATACAGTAGAATCTCTAATGGAGAAAAGTTTTTTTCAACAAGTCTTAGAAGTTATTAGAACATATTCAATTTGACAAGATTTTTTTAAAATCAAATTTCTAGGTGCTCTCCTGATAACAACGTATCTACTCAAGAACATTGTTTTGAGAGGGAAAAGATATCAACAGACCTTCACTGATTATTTACAGAGATTCACTTTCGCTCACAACCGCCCCATTTTGAAATTTGTGTTGGGCTAACAAAACCGGCTTTTAGCAACAAACATGGCTTTGAATGTTTAGGAAGCCCAAGTCCAACGATAAATCATGTTAATAACCGTTGGCACGACTTTCCTTCCCCCTCCATCTCAGTGACCTCTGATTCTGTTAAGTCTAAAATAGGTGGTTTCAGACCGCCTCGAAGTTCGTCAGTTCCAGGTATTCTCTGATCGGGAAATTTACCCCAATCAGAAAATACCAGGTATTTTGGTAATGTGAAAGCAAATCACGGGAACTTTTATCCCAGCGTGTCGTTGGGTGCGGCGCCGTGGGTGGCTGCTGGGCTAGTGATTTTGAACCTCGCGCCTTGCCTGCTTATCAGACCATACTGCGCATGCTCGTAACTTCAGGAACTAATCCCGAAGGGTATGTTTCAGGGCAGTGTGAATGTAGGAATAACTAATGGGTATTTTTCAGCCTAAAAAAGTTCTCGTAATTTAACGGGGATTCTTGTGATCGAGGCGGTTTGAAACCACCTAATGTTGTGTTTTGAACATTGGTGTCAGGGATGTCACAGTGAATCCCTTTTATCATTCTCTCCCGCCTCCATTCCTGATTTTTTTTCTTGGGTAGTTGGAGTCTGGTAGACGCATGCATGTATCTACAGAGCTATGACAGGTCACGCAATGTTGATTTTCTGCTAGACTGCAAAGAGCCCCCCCCAAAAAAAAATGAAAGCACTGGAAAAGGGAGTATATGTTTGAAAATTATATTAAGGATTTCTCTACATGTACATGTATCAAGATGAAAATGAAAGATTTACTAAATCTCAAAGGTCTATGATTATTTGATCAATAATTATCAGTTTGATAATTATTGGCTTACTATTTAACATTATTTCAAAATAGTCAAAAATTTAATCTCAAATCGACTGATCAATAGAAATAATCCAATTGAAAATGGACTAAGAATGGATCTAAGAGGACACAATCAAAAGTACAAACTAAAAGTAAAAGTCTGCTCTTGCCTGCTTATTGCTTTATATTAAAACAATTAAACACAGAGCACACACAACAAGGTCATCCAATACAAAGACACTTTGATGGTTCATTATTTTGTTGTTTCAAGTTGGTATAACCCCCAAATATAAAAACAAAAAATGGTAAATATTACTTTCTACATTCTACAATACTGTACATGTCTGTCGCCTGTCCTTCATTCCTCTGCCCAGTGCCTCCCCCCCAAAAAAAATAAATAAATAAATAACACCATAACAACACCCTAAAAATACATGTAAGAAGTAGAGCATAAAACAATGCCCTTAATCTTGATCTGATGAAAGACAATATTACCAGAGAGTCACAGACAATTATTCATAAACACTGGACTAGTCATTTTGAAAAAAAAAGACAGCTTGCATACATAATGATGAAAGGAAAATGAGGCAGACTTCCTTTCTGCCGAAATGACCTGTAGTCACTGAAAAAACATGGAAGTATAGTTTCATTCATAAAATCATTCCAGTAGACAATCTTCTCATCTAATAGGCAGTTTTGCACTGCAACTAATAGATCAATATCAAGAATTTATCGCCATGGCAATTTCCTGCTTCCGTAGAATTTCATTCATTGTGGGCAGTGCACTCCTGAAAATAGTGCACTGGAAGATCTTCTGTAAATCAGGTTCACCGACAGGACAGAATGCCGAGTACCTTTCATATCCCAAATGCAACAAGTCTTCAACACATGGTTAATTGATTTCCTTTGTTTACCCCACCCCCAGTATTGATCAATAAATTGTTTAATGAGTCCGTCAACCGCGCTGCAAAAAATCAATGCCAGACACAGGACAGAGATGGAGGAAAAGCAACGAATACTACGCAGCATTGACATGATGTAGCAATCACTGAATAATAATTAATGATTGTTTATGACCATACATCAAAATTATTCAACAACTCAATCCACGAGTATTCCGGTTGTTGTTTTTGTTGTTACAATGTACTGTATCATTGTTGTTGAGGTTGGTTATTAGTGCACTGACAAGCTTGAGTCCTGTCATTATTGTGCAACAATCCGAATTAGATGTACATGTGGCTACAATGGAGTCAAGGAAAAATCTTGGTATTTCATCCTCTCTTATATCAATACAATACTCCCGGTGTTTAAATCGATTGCTTTGATTTGAACATGGACCTACTAGTAGGTCCATGATTTGAAATGAGACATCAATTACCAAATAAATCCAACATAACAAGTGTATCTACGTCACTTCTCCCTGCTCGTATTTCATCATTTCTAATAATACACAATATCCCCATCATATCAATATCTCAAGACTGAAATTTGAGCGACATTAATTACCAAATAGTTCAAACAGGACATAAAGTGCAATGACATCTCTGCTCACACCCATACAATGTACATGTACAACCCTCCCCCTCCTGTGATTTATATCCAATCTTCTTTTTAAAAATGAGAGACATTAATTACCAGCCCATGAGACAGTTCTAATAAAACAGGAGCAATGATACATTAAAACTGATCACACCCAATACACCCCCCACCCCCTTCCTGAGATTTAAACCCAATCACGATATCACAGCTAGTCAGCTGACGATAATCCACTCAGCAAAGTTTTTATTTAAACTGACACAGGCAGAGTCCGTCTAATTAGCAAAGGTCAACAAACAAGGCAGATTTTAATTCCCTGTCTGCACTTGGTATTTGAGGTTAGGTTGGCCTGGTTTGTTAAGTGACTCGTAGTTTACTAAGCAAATGTCTGGAATCTAATCCTTGGAGCACTCGCTAAATGGTGATACAATATGACAATGATATTCCAATCAAGTCATTGCTTTGTTCTCAGTAAATGTAAGGACAGTCGGGTCAAATGAAAGTGCATCTAGAGTTTTTATATTGGGTCTATAATATTTTTTTGCTCAATAAAGTACCGTATGTTTTTAATATTTTATAATTTGTTTATGAATTGCAATCTGTTCTAATTCATGTCATATTTTAGGTTTATAATGGATAATTGGGTTTAATGTATGATTTGTATAATTTTGTAATTTAAAGGGGAATGAAACCTTTGGAATAAGTAGGCTTGTGTCGAAACAGAAAAATCAAAGAATAATATAGAAAGTTTGAGAAAAATCTGACAAATAATGAGAAAGTTATGAGCATTTGAATATTGTAATCACTAATGCTATGAAGATCCTCTGATTGGCAATGTGACAAGGATGTGTGATGTCACATGTGAACAACTTTCCCTTTGATGGACTATAAAATACCCTCAAAATGTCTTTCTGCTTTTTCTTGTGGTGATACAAACTCTTTATCCATGATGTATTCTTTAAAAATCTGTATTACATGCGCTCCTATAGAACATGATCTACTGATAGATGTGATAAAAGAGACAATTTAAGTGAAATATATGGGTAGAGTTGTTCACAAGTGACATCACACATCTTTGTCGCATCGCCAATTTGAGGATCTCCATATCATTAGTGATCTTGTTATGTTTTATATTGTTTTATGTAAAATTTCTGTACAATTCAGCTCTTGCTGCAAACAGTCTGGAAAATACCATTATTATTACATGTATGTACAACACCCAAGTTCTACATTTATTTGGAAGTTAGATCCCTGTTTCTACGTAGTGTGTACTACAATGTATGGGTGAATAAAGTTATTTTTAAATCATTTTTCTGTGGTATCTATGGTATCATCACCCATGCATCAACTTTCCAGATGCCCACTAATAATTCAGCTGCGGTCATTTTGTGTTCATGATTTCTCATTTATTTGCCCTCCCAACCAGCACACCTCTCTCCAAACAGCCCAACAATAGACGGACGTGTGCTGGAAATAATGCACGATCCTCTCTTTCTGACTCACTCCCTAAGCCATCAAATGACAAATGATGCAAAGAATAGAATCAATATATTCATGATAATATCTTCTCCATGATGCGGTACATGTACCTGTGTTGTGGATGATGAAGTGTTTTTCATGACGTGTCAAGAAGTTGTTTGGTTAGATGCTGTTGGGTTTTTTTTCAAACCATATTTGTGTCAGCACAACAAGGGTCTGTATTAAACTGTTAAAATGTTTCATAAGTCAGTAGTTTGAATCAATGGGACAAGATATATCTAAAGAATTAAAGGAAATTTCTTTGAACAATTTAATTCTTTCAACTAAGGAAAATCATTGAACTAAGTCAATTAAAAATTGCAGTTTTCAAGACAATGCCATATGGTAGGAATTAGGAAATGGAACTTCACAACAGAAGTCAATATCTAAAAATATTATAATCCAACCATTGTGAAGAGGAAACTGAATTCATTTTCCAAAAGTTCTAAACTAACAAAATTGTATTTTCAGGTATTAAAATGCAATCAACATGTTGTTAAAAATCATTTTGAAAATAGAAAAAGATATTATTTTTAATGCATTCTAGATTCCCTTTATATTCAAACAACATAATGCCTTGTAGAATTGTACTGTAATAAGTTTTAGTGACTATCTTTATTGATTATGTTAATCATGAAATCAATAAAACACTTAATAAAAAAAATAATAAACACTGTTTAAATGTATATCTGGTATGTACAAAGTCACTACATGTACATGAACCGTTGAATGTATCAATGCTAGAACAGAAAACTTATTTTTTTATACTAGTTCATTTAACATGAAAGACATAAAATTCATGAACAATTTGCAACTTCCCAAGTCCTCACTCCCTGTTTCAGACTTTGAAATTCCTGAAAATCTAGACCATAATACTAGTATGATACACACCTGTTCAGGAGCTAATGAGTACCAGGTATCCAAGATGAGCTGAAGTCTACTGCTGTGGTATTTCTCAGTTGTTTTCACTCCAATAAATACATCTGACAGTTCAGTTTGTTTGTGTGCGAGTGACTGGGATGGAATGTCTCCGTTTTGAACTACTATGGTAAAATTGGAAGCCTGCTTCTTCGCCACCAAGTTTGACAAGTTTTTGATTGGCACGGCGGGATTTGCATTCTGCACAACTTTTGGTTCATCTATTGTTACGGAAAATACTTGATGACCGTCTAATTTAGCTTCTTTCTCATTTATCTTTGGTTTTGCAGCTTCTTTTTGAAGATCAATTCTGGAAGAAATCTCACTCTTGTGGTTTGATGAATTTCTTTGGAGAATTATGTTTGCAGGTAAAACAGGTTTAGGGTCTACTTCTGAAACAATATCCCTTTGCTTTGCTCTCACAATTCCAGAGTCTATTTGTTTGTTTTCCTGCCATAACGGCTCGCGTCCCCTTGCCCCTACTCCGCCACGAATACCACCACCATCATCAGCTCCGCCTCCCCGGCCGCCCACCGACCGCCGTACAGGGCCATCCGGTGCTACGTTTACTCCAGCAACAAGTGGCTGGTTTCTCGCCTCGGGTTCAAAACGTCCAGGTTTCAATCCACGGCTGCCGTCGAGACGCTCAAATTCTCGCCAGACTAGCACCACAACCGATGCAAAAAGCAAGTATTGAAGAATTTTCTTCAATCTGAATCGAACCATCTTGTCGCTTTGAAGGGCTAAAGTGGAATGAAATCAAAGTTTTCCATATTTCGCCAGCGCTATCGATTTTCGCATTTCCCAATACGGCCACCGACTCCACTGCCGCATCCACCACCAGGCCGTACCGGTAAACTGTCGATCTGCGGGTAACCTTCGTACACACGCGAGGATTACCCTTCAAAGATCCACGCTAGGGCCGGGGTGCACAGCTGTACCGCTTTGCCAACTCAATCGTCCCTGTTATTGTTTTCCAAAACTGTGGAACGCAGCAAACCGAAGATGGCGTTTTCCAAAACAAAGAGCAATAGACATCGAGACGGGTCTCGGGGATAAAATGTGGATATGCCAATATGATATGAATAGAATAAGTGAAACTTCATAAGCATTGCTTACAGTTTATAACAATGTTAAATAACATTGGTTCTAAAAGACCCTAACCCTCACAAAAGACATCATTCCTTGGGGGGAGGAGGAGGGCAAACATACTGTTTGTGGATTTTTTTTTACGGCGGGTGCTGATGTAACTTTGACTGAAAGCAAAAATAAAAATGGTTTTGACAAAATAATGGATATGTAATCGTTCCCGAAAAAAATAAGGATTTTCACTACAAAATGGAAGTGAAATTGGTCCCAGAAATTTACCCCCCCCCCCTAAAAAAGGGTTTCAATGAAAAATTAAAGTTACTTTGGTTACATTAATCTTTACACATCTTCCAGAATACATGGAGGTGCTGCCTATGCAGTTGCGTAACAGACGGGGGGCAAGCAACCCCCCCTTCGGAGTTCACCGGAAAAATAAAAAAACGGGAAAAGTGGGGGAAAAGGGGGAGAAAGAAAGGGAAAGGGAAAGGGAAAAAGGAAAGGGAGAAATAGAAAGGGAAAAGGAAAGGGAAAGGAAAAAGAAAACTAAGAAAAAACATAAAAAGGGAAAACGGGAAAAGGAAGGAGAGAAGAACATGTGGGAAAAAACAATTTCCCCCGATATACAAATGCATAAGCATGATTAGTAAGACAGAGTAATTAATCGAAGATGAAAAAGGGTCAAACAAAAGCGGAAAATGAAGGAAGAATGGAATGAGCCAAAAGTTAAGTTGGAAAATAAAGAAAAGGGACAGGATAACACTACCGGGCTACCGAGAAATGCAGATAACGAGCGGGAAGAATGATGGAAGGTATATAGCATAATGTCGTATATGAAAGTCTATCATCAACTTGCTAAATCTCCAAAGCTACCGGGGGCTCTGTCCAAGACCCCGTGCAATGGGGGCTCTTCATCTGTAACCTTTAAAGGGCTCTACATGCATAACGGGCCCCTATATATGGAACCTTCCTGTTTTAAGCTTTGCGTTGAAGCTCTGGCGTACACGGCCGGAGGGGGGGGGGTCCACAGCCAAGGGGAAATAAAAGAAAATAAAGGAAGGCAGTCGCTGAATGAAAACAAATATATATATGGCATGATATTTGCTATGATGTAAATATCTATCACATAATTAGAATTTAATTTCAAAAGCCAATTTTTCTTTCTGGCTCGCTTCGGTCATTGGAGACTTTATACAAATTTTCCCACTTTTCCCCCTCAAAATGTTTGGATGATTACGGTACCAAACTGCATTGAATTTATGTGTTGCGTGAAAGCTATTTGATATACACGCAATTTGATTAAAATTATTAATGGGATTGAAATGGCTTTAATATCAAGAGGTTCTGGGGCTCCGCCCCGGACCACACCAACATAGCACTGTTGTATCGCTGAGTTCGGACCATGGCCCCCAAAAGTTCTACAACCAAATTGGAGAAAAGAAAGAAAAGCAAAAAAAGGTGTATTATATTTTTCTGAATATCACGTCAAAATCTATCTTCATTTTAGATTCTCATGAAAAGGTGATTTTTTTTCATCTCGCTCGCTTGGGACTTATACTAAGCTACTTCTTGCCACAAGCGCCATACTGGGCCCCCTCGAGCATATAGAGCTGTTCACCTTGGCGTACAAAAAAAAGAGAGAAAAGGAAAAAGAGAAGGGTGAAATATTACATATTTTTAACATCATTAATATGTCAAAGTCTATCACAATATTGGACTTTATAATTTTTGCTCGCTCGCTTCGCTCGTTTGTATTCATATATATATTTTTGCCCGGTACACCATACCGGGACACCATATCACCCCCTCAAAAATTTTGCCTTTTGACGCCATTGCCTGTTCCATGGTACGACCGGGATTTTTTTTTTTTTTTTTTTTTTTTGCTCTTGCGCCCCTCCCCCCAGCCACCAACCCCGGTTACAGCCCTGTGCCTATATGGAAAGTTACAAACGCAACACCCCTGAGGAAATTTGGGGGTGTTGCGTTTGCCCCCCCCCCCTCCAGCACACCCGCATCCGCAAAGGGCCATGTCCTTTGACGAATTTGAATAATTTCAACAACTTGAACCCTTCATATACACTGCAAACCATTACACTCGCCCCCCCCAAAAAAAAAAACTATTTTTAAATTTAAATTATATTGACATACCTAAATATAATTTGGCGTGCAGAGCGCCAAACTTTTTGTCAGGCATTTATTGCCACAAAACACACTGCATGTACATTGAAGATACCCATCACCCCCCCCCCCCCCCCCCCCCCCCAAAAAGAAGAAATAATCACAACGGATAATAACAATACTAATAATCAAATACACAGATAGGAGATAAGATGCGGTGAGCCAACCCATTGCTTTCTTTGGTGCAATCAGAGGGGGTGGGTCAACGTGGATCTCCGAGCATGGAGCATGGCATAGTTTGTAAAGTTACATTGGTTTCATCGTGAACTTGGCCCGGGGGGGGGGGGCACTTCCATTCACGAGTGGATACCATGCGCGACCATGGGGTCTCGAAAAGCACCCTAAACACGTAATTTCCATATTCTGAAAATGCACCCCTTAACAAGTATTGGCGTGTGAAACCTTACCCTTTACAAGTATTGGAAACAAAACGATACTCTTGGCAAATATTCCCTGAAATGGACCCCTAAACAAGTACAGGAATGTTTTATTGTTACGGGTCCTTCGGTCGTCGGTTTTATACCGTATTTGGTTTAGTACGAACCCACCTTCCACACCTCGCGCAAATAGGACTCTAAACACGTAGTGTTGGGGCGAAAAAAGGACATTCTTTATAAAACATTTTAATTTTGTTTTATCATCCCCGCAAATTCGACCCTAAACACGTAATTTTCCTAGCGAAATAAATACCCTTTTTTCATTATTTTAGTGTTTTTGACACCCTTATCACGTTACGTACGTAACGTGCCCTATCGCGAAAAGGACATCCTTTTTACGTGTTTTTTTTTTGGTCGTGCATGGTATCCACTCGTCAATGTAAGTGGCCCCCCGGGGAACTTGGTATAATTTTCATGTTTGACCAACGTTCGACTGTAAGCATATATACCCCCAATATACCTCGCCTCATCTCGGTCTTCACTGGCCTAAATATTCGGGGAAGGAGCTTGGGACTGTTGCCGCTTCAGAAATGAAAAGAAAAAAATATTCCGAGTCAAAAATTTAGACCGAGTTATGCCTATATAAACGAGTAAACAGAGATAAGAAGAAGGGAAAATATGAAATTAAAAAGACTATGAGAAAATAAGAAATTAGTATTTGGATATTATGTTAAAATTCTTAACAACGGGGGTCGATTTCGTTTGCTATTTATTGTATTTTACACCCGTGCGCCTTGCATGTACTGCTGACACTGGTCCTTTCAACGGATTAACATTAGATGGCGCTAGTCTACAATAAACATTATAACTGATCCATTCAACGAACAAGTCAGGTATTATCATAGAGATGGATACTAATTAATAATTAGTATCTCTATGGATAGTATTAACAAAAGAAAAGGGTTTGATCTATCATGTATTTCAGGATTTTGAATGTAAATTATTACTTCAAAGGGTTGCCAGAATGATCGAAAATTCATGATATTATTATGAATGGTCATCTAGTAAAATCATGCAGCTGCGAACATTTTAGCGACCCATTGTTATTTTTGAAAAAAAAATGTCTTTTTTGGTTTCAGTTTGAATCTTTCTCATTTCAAGTTCAAATGTATTCAGAACAATACAAATAGGGTATGAGAGAACCACAGAAACAGGATTTACAAATATATACACCACGAAGTTTAAACAAAACAACAAAAATAAAATGCTAAAAATTAGCATGCGATATGAGAGTATTCTTATATCTTAATCTGATAGGGTAGTTTTAGAAGTTTTCACCGTGTAAGGTGCAAGGGCTTTGGAAAGGTTTTGAAGGGGGGGGTCTTGGCATTTAGACCCGCATTTATAGAGGACCTTCAGTTCTCAAGGCATTATAGGCTGCACAATCAGATCCTTAAAGGTATTGTTTAACTTTGTGAGCAGCCGATTTAAAAAATTCTCAAACCAAGATGAAACATGTGTACAAGTGCATGTATTAGAACTAATAAACCCTGAAAACAACCATTATTGAGAATGAAAAGCTAAAACTACAAGGCAAACCCCGATTTTGTAAATAGGCGTCTTATAGACGCCTAAATAGTACACATAACTGTATGGGATAAAATTAAGATGGTGTTTCCAGTCACTTTATATTTCAATTTTTGAAGCACTAAATAATGATTTTCGAACGCAATTTTTTCAGGGCTTCATTTTTGTAACATGCAGACACAGATGACAAGTGTGACCTTCTAGCTCAGATTTTTTTAAAGTCAAACCAATGTTAACCAATCACTTTTAACTCGAGTGAAAATGGTTGCCCAACAGACCAATTTACAACAAGAGCCTATCCCTGTTAATATTTTTTTTTGGGGGGGGGCAAGTATAAACAGTCCAAAGTTAGCTTATTTTCACACAAAAAAATATATCAAAATCATCCTGGTCTGATTTATATATTATGTTTTGAATGGAAAAGGAATAAAGCAATGAATTGAATTGATAAGCAAATACAATGGCGTCACGACGTAACTGTTCCATTTGTATAAGTTTGTCGAATAAAATATAAATGTTATTTGTCTCATTTTATAATGCGAAACAAGAAAACAGGTAATCTCTCCGGTTCGCGAGCATGTTGTTTCAACCTACTTTGACTCGAGAGATTCCTTTAAATATGTGCAAAAATGAAATATCTGTATACTTCATATAGAAAGGGAAATAGTACATGTGTGACATCAACCACGTGATCCATGCTTTGAATAGGCCTAAACTCTCAAAACAAAACAGTCAAATTGACTAGACCAGTAGTCAGCTGGGAGCAACTGATATGGCAATCACTGATATTCACATTTCTGACATATATTCTAGTCAGAAATAACTCTGTTCTCGTAAAATATGACTAGAAAATAGTCAAATATGACTAGAATAACAGTTGCACCCAGCTGACCCTATTAACTAGTCATTTTTGACTGATTTGTTTTTAGAGTGTATACACTGTTTTGTGAAAATTGAAACTTTTATAACTTTCTTATTTTTCATCCGATGTTATGAATAATTATGTCTTTATGTTTTTAAGTTCAAATCAAATTTTAATTTTGGTGGCCTGCCTTTGGAAAGCTTTCAACAAAAGACCGTTTCTTTCATCCAAATGCATTGAGGTTGTTGAATGACAATGCTACCCCCACTTAAAAACACAACAATAAATGCAAACATAAGGGGAAAAAAAGAAAGCCCATCACTTTAATCACCCTCTTTCCCTGACGGTCGGGGCCCTTTTTTTAAGAAAAAAAATGCATCATTTTATTTTAGGGGGCATCCGTCACTTGGGCCCAAACTTGTTGCACATCAGTACCCTGCAAGACTTATGACAATTTCAAGAATTTCGAATCAGGATTCTTCAGTCAGCAGGCCTTCTATATTAAATATTTTACGATTGGTTTATTTTATAATTTAGATAAGATTTAATGTATTAATTATTAAATATATTTTGTAAAGCGCATAGAGAGTCTTTTGACTATTATGCGCTATATAAATTTCAAATATTATTATTATTGTTACTAATGACAATAGTCTTGCTATGTATTTGTGAAATGATATAGGCAAAAGTTGTTTGAAGTGTAATTCAACCCCATCCTTATTATTACCATTCCGTTTTTATAAATGTTTTAATTGATTTAATAAATTTTATTCCATATGTTGGTCATTTTTTAGCAATCTGCTTATAATGACAATCCTTTTCCTGCCAACTGTAAATGTTTAAATCATTTGGTAATTATAGGGCCTACTAGATTTGTATTGCTTTATATTACTTTGTATTACTTTGTATTATGTTTTGAATGGAAATGAAATAAAAGAACTGAAGGTTGAAGGTATCACTTTTATTCAGTCCATACGTTTATGATTTATGCCCCCAATATGTTTCGTTTGATATATGAATGCAGAAGGAAAAAAATAGATTAAATAAAAATCAAATTAGGCTACATAGTTGTTATTATTAAGTTCATGTTCTTTTACTGTTTTCAGGAAAAGAAAACGAAGAAAAAATGTAAATAAACACAATAAATCATGATTCATTGGCAATTGAAAAGGCTGATGTGCATACCATGAAAACCGTTCACTTCCATATTCATGATATAAGCTGCTTAATTGTGCTAAAATCTGGCATACTCAGTGCAGCAATGAGGAAGGAATTATACAAAAATGAAAGAGAGGAGGAGCCACAGAGAAATATGATTTCGGTTTATTGACCCAAATCCGGAAGTCAATTTCTTTGACTGGGGTACTGCGATTGCGCATTGGAAACAACTTTTCCAGGACCCGAGAGGAATGACTCTATAAAGATTACCGGGGCGTTATATGCATGCATCTTTCAGTTGTACAGTTAAGCACAGTAATCATTTTGTACAACTTATGGCTTGCATTTGTTACTGGGAACTCGTACACAGCCAGTTGACTAGCCTTTTTATTGTGCGTATACCGTATACCAGCGAGCATCGCGTATTAAACAAGGGAACGCTATTTCAAAATAGACACGTTATCGGAGTTTAAAAACACATGCACCTCTCTCGATAAACAGCCTATTATGTATCTTTAAGAATTTGTGAATCAAAAGAAGTACTTTGGATCGTGATGACGACCTTCGTTGCGAAAGAAGGATCGACTGTTTTGGATATCGAGTGATTGAAGTTTTAGCTAGACTGGGTTCTTTACCGGCGAGTAGAGGGTTTACACGGGGAGTCGTGCCCCGCTGGACCAGCGAGATACGGAGTGGAGTGTATGAAGCCAACGCCGGGCAGCCGCTGCTAAGTATGAGCTTATCGGGCTGCCCGCATGTAGCTACCTTCAAGAAGAGCAAAGGAACGAAGCCCTTCAGAATTATTCAAGCTTTCTTTGTGTCTTGTAGCTCTGTCGAAAATGTTAAGAGAAAAGTGAGCATCTCTCTTGTTCTGTTGTCCTTTCAGTTTGTTACGTTGAGGAGAAAGTGAGAGTCAGTAACAGTGTGTCATCCGTGAATTGATAACTGCTGCACTGCAGTGCGAAGGCGAAGACAAAGTGATTGTTTAGTTTGTCTTTGTTTGCTTGGCTCTATTATTAAGTACCAATATACTACTTTCCCTTGATTCAATGATGATGTTGTAACAGGGGACTAGCATTCAATCCTGAAGTTTTAACAGACAGTACAGGCGCACGGCCAATATCGGAGACTGTCTCCCATGAGAGAGATTATCTCGAATATCAGAGACAGAATTTTGGTATCCAATTTCAGAGACAGTCTCCAGTTTTGGAGACCAATTTTCTTTGTTTACATTTGCTTAAAAAGGATTACCTTGGCGGCAAATAAAAATGTGATAAGCAGATTCCTCATGAAATATTACCCCTTTTCACCGTCTACTTTAAAAATTCACCGTCTACTTTTGTTTTTATAAGGATTTTTTTTGTCATCCACACACAAAACAAATGGGCTTCTGACCTCGGTGGGACAAAAGTTTGGGTGGAAAAAATCATACTTTTGTTGGTGTTGTTTCTTTTGTTCTTTTGCAAAGCAAGTTTCCAATATGGGAGATTGTCTCCCTTATTGGAGAGAGTCTCCCATATTGGCCGTGCGCCTCTACTGACAGATGTTTCTCTAACCCAGGCCACGGCCCTCGCTAGTCATGAAAAAAAAATTAATAGGAAAGTGTTTTTTTCTTTCGCATTTTTAATTTCATTGCAGATTGTGTACGTGGAAGAAATCAAATGAATATAGATTAGACTAGATATAAAGAAAAATCATTTTCAACATTTTAATTGTATCTCTAAGCTTCAACTAAGTTATGCCAAATCTACATGATCTAGACCAGGGATTCTCAAATGGTGGCGCACGCGCCACTTGTGGCGCACCGAGCATTGCAGAGTGGCGCTTGGGAGCCGGTATAAAACAAGTAAAAATTGGGGAGAAAAAAAGAATCTACTAGTAACCTGAAAATAAGAATTTGGTGATTCTTTCAATACAAAGAGAAAACAAAAAAATTTTTACTTGACACTTAATTGCTGATTGATTTCCCCAAATTTTGTACAATTTAGCACTCGATAACCCCTATTATGGAGGATCGATGCTGTTTTTCTCCTTAATATTTATTCTATGCTGTACAAAGTTTATGTGCCACACAAGTGATATGAAAACACCATTTGTAGGATCTATTTCAACGGCGAGAAATTTTCATTTCCAGAGTATACGTTTTGGTTAAGTTAAACATCAAATAATATGATATTCAAAGAACATCCTGATCATAAAAGATTATGAATTTTGGACATAACAAGCAGAAACTTTGTTTCCGGAGGCGATTAAAATCCGAAGTTGTAAAAGTGGAATACATGCATGCTCAGATGTATTAGCTGCATGCACTCTTGCTTAACACGAACTGAATGAATGACACCGCACGTGAGTTGTAGAGAGAGAGAGGGGGGGGGGTGGACAGTTTGGCCCGGGGCGTTAGTGCTATGCAACGCCTAATTTTCAGCCCTTGCAAAATCGGGGAACGTAACTTCAGCCACTGGCGTACCGATGGGGGTGGGATTGGGGGCCCCCAAGTGTTTCATGGTCAAGAAAAAAAGGTGAAAGGGAAAGAAAAGGAAAGGGAAAGAGTGGAGCATTGTATTACTTTCTTAATTATGTCAAAATATAGATTTTTGTATTGAAAAGTTCAATAATTTTGCTTCAGCTGCCATATCTAGCCCCCTCATTTTTTTTTCTCATTACGCCACTTGCTTTAGCCAATAGATCTGGTGCAGAACAGTCTGAACTTGTGGTATCATCGGTATTTTGTGAAAAAGTCACTGGTCATTTTTCTTTTAATATTAATATTGTGTAGTTTGTTGGCATTTGTATTTCTTCTGTTGATATTAATTATAGCCCGGCCTCCGCTGGGCAATTTAAAAGGCCTAATATTCCAAAACTTCTGGGTATCTGGACTCCCTCCGCTGATACATTGCTGGTTTGCGTAATGGATAGTGGAGCATTACAGATTCTCAACAAGAAATGTGGCGCTTCCAAAAATGTAATTGAGAATGGCTGATCTAGACTATAGTATAAGGAGACTTGCCCACACATACCGTATTCAAATTTTATATTAATAATAATATTTTGGTGTTTCTTGACTCCAGCATTGAGCAATTAAAATCATGACAAATTTGATTGGGCAAAAGAGAAACTGAACACTTTCTAAACATTATTGTCACGAAGGCTAAAAAAGTAATCCTTTGACTAAATATTTCTTTCTTTGACAATGTTTTTTTTTCTTTGGTCAGGCTCGGGCAGGTAGCTGTCACGTATGTCATCAGTATAACCAACGTCTTCATGCGTGCCTACATTGTGTGTTCTTCGGCTGTTATATGATGGGCCATATACAGGACCATGCCAGGTCCACCAAACACCACCTGGGTAGGTTCATCGTCGTCAAGTTCGGACAAGCATTTCATGGATTTACTGACTACCATTACACCTTCTAAAGTCTGATTGGCTTAGAACAAATAAATGACTGACTATTTGCTTTGTGAAAGGCTTTAAAAGCTACTAGAATACCGTAATTGCATCTGATTGGTTTAGAACCAGTTGGGCAATGAATATAACAGATTATCACCCATATCAGACATCTGAGCTGGTAATTTACAAAAACGTATTGCCCTAGATTTTCTGAATATTGGAAAGGCATAGGTATATCATTTGTATTTTCCTCGGTCTCAATGTGCCTATTGACATTGCATACAAAATATACCTTTGCATATTTCCTGATCTCACATCAGGGCATTTGAGGATGCGTAGAAAGAGATATGCTTCATAATGATCCGCGCAGCAAAATATACGTCATAATAAAAACAGTACTGGATCCGGGCACTGGATATGCATCCCTAATGACGCGATCTTATAATTACAAGTATGTAATAATGGTAAAGTGCAGAGCCTGGCCTCTGGTATTAAACATCACACAGTTGAACCATATTCTTGAAAGAAATTTTTATGATTTTTGGCTTTTTTGCTCAAGATGTCGGATTTGGATGATAAGAAATATATCGACTGAGTCTTCATTCAGGGAACATCATTATTGCCTGTAAGAGTAATATTGCCCTCATCTAAAGACTCGGGCCAATATGATTCTTTTGTGGGCAATACATTTGATGTTCCCCTCAAAGCCAGTCAATATTATATAACTATTTGCTTTGTGAAAGACTTCCCAGGGTGTATTTCATGAAACTGGTTCGTCATTTTTCACCGGTTGACTGTTTTAAATCCGTTCAAATAATTTCATCTGGGGCCCATTGCAGAAAGAGTTGCAATCAATCACAACTCTAAAAAATCATACAACTTGATTTTCAACCAATCAACAGCGCGCATTTGGGACTTGCGATTGATATTTTGACTTGCGTTTAAACATAGCAGGAATAAGCAGCCAGACAGAACAAAGGTTTCCATGGTAACTTCAATTATGGCACACTTACCACAGCTCTAAGGGGGTGTTGCAAGAAAATATTTGCAATCAATCGCAAATATTCTGTTGCAGTTTTACAGTTGATTGATCACTTTTAGCTTTAGCAAATCAGATTGCGCTCCTTATTTCATGGAGCAGATAAGCAATCAATCGCAAATTTGCAATTAATTGCAAGGCATATGCTTGATTTCGGGAACGAAAATAGACTTGCGATTGATCGTAAGTTTCTTGCAACGCCCCATAAGTCTTTATGAAAGAGGCCCTTGATCTACTTGAAACTGGAGATCAGAAAGATGTCAAAATGAGTTGTGCCATGGCAGTTGCATGATCTGGTGCCCTGTTTCAAAAAAAGACTTACAACTATGGTAACTCTGTCCTTATGTAACCATGATTGCGATTAGGTGTTGAGCTGTTACCATGGTAGCTGCCATGATTGCAAAGTTACCATAGTAACTTAGAGTTAACTCTTTTTGAAGTGTGCCCCCTGGTGTCGATTCCATCAACGTCTGGGGCCCATTTCATAAAGAACTTACAATTATAATAACTTTGTGAATTAGGCCCGTTTCGGGTACACGTGTACACGTGTACACGCACGGTCAAGTCAGTGCACGTGCACTAAATTCCATCACCGTGTACACGGTAGCATCTGCATAAACAAGCTCACAGCCTCACATTAAATCTTACTTTAGTTCTCAGACATTGCACATGTTTTAATTACTAATATGTCAACATATTTCAATTAATCCTGAGTGAATTCACTTCCAAAATCGCCAATTTAATCCACATTCTTTCTGGAGACTCACGTTTTTGTACCACGAAATCGGCACGAAATGGGTCTGCTCCGGTCTCAAAAGCTCGAAAGCGTTGCTCAATCACACTCAGAGTCAATTTGAGAATCACCAATTGCGATAGCGATCATCGCTACAACTTACGTGTTATACGCTCGCACACAAGCCTACAAACAAACGCTCTTCAAATTGGCAACATAATAATGAAAATTAATCGATAACTTCAGTTACACTTATTCTGCAGCGATCTGTGCATGCATGTACGGTACAGTATACAAAATGCGCTTCCACCGAGTGTCGGCGATAGCTAGGGCCCTGCACTGATTTTCTTTTGCATTCTTTATTAATTTAATGCGCTGCTAAGCCGAGTAAACTTTTAATTTGCACCAATTTTTGTGGATTGATACTTCAAACTTCTCAGGTAAGCTTTAAAACCGTGACTTAGGCTATATAGACCCCTTTTTATGACATATTGATGCGGGTCCGTGTCGACATGAAAACAGAACTCGCTCTCACAGTGTTTACAACGTGTACACGTGTACACGACCGAAAAACACGCCGTGTACACGTGCATCAAAAATGGACTTTCAAAACGGGCCTATTGTGAATATGGTAACTGCAAAAGCAACAAGGCTCTGCAGCCAATCAAAATCAGGGTTTCCTTTCCAGAATACTTGCCATAATGGCAAAGTTATTACAAAGTCCTTGTCACAACATTCCTCTTCCTTAGCACTATATGAAACTTGTCAATATTCCTTTCTGACCAAGGGACATATATATAACTGTACCGTCGCCAGACTCCTGGATATGGTGAAAATTCACTGATTCTGTGTAGAGGCGCGCTATCTCAGTCGGTAGAGCAGGGGTTCGGATTCCGGTGACCCGGGGTTCAATTCCCAAGTGGTGCGCTAGTGCCCTTTGGTAAAGCATTTATCCTCATTACCAGGTCCCTCAGAGAGGACCTTAAGCCGTTGGTCCCCTGGTTGCTTGCTCACAGGCGTTCGTGCTTTCTTAACTGTCGGGTAAAAAACCTCGGTACAAAACAACATCTTTATGAAATTGGGCCTAGTTATAAACCAGCAGGAAAGGAATATATTCCCAGCAAAATATGCTCACTTTATTGATGAATTTTAAGAACATAGCTGTGCAGTATGGAGTAAGACAAATGAGAATAAAAAAAACAAAAAAACAATGTTGCTTAAATTTTATTGAAAGGGATCTTTTTGGACTCGTCTTTCCATAAAAATGGCATAGATCTTTCCTATAACTTGAGATACAAGTCTTTTCCCCCTTGGTGACTATTATGCTTTCAATCGGATGGTGCTAGGATAGGGGGAGGGGTCGACGATCTAAACAAATTTTTTTTTTCAGTTGGATTAAGGGGAGGTATAGATTTACATTACCCAGGCTTCTCTTTTTATACCGTTACTCTTTCTTCCCCTTTTTTTCTTCACTTGCGAAATCAGGGGGGTGGTAGTCACACCCCCTGTCCCTTTGCGGTGCCTCCCCTGTGATTAAATGAGTGCTAAAATTGTAATGCACGTATGATCTTTGTTTTGATTTGATGACACATTTTCCTTATTTCACTTTTCTCTGTTGTTACAGCTGTTGACATGACCCACGGAACGGTCTTCTGTGTTGCATGCGGAGATTATGTCTATGACTCTGAATTTGAACAGATATCGCAGGAGGAGAGATTGAATTGTTCAAAGTTCCATGGTATGTAACTATGTATACGGTACACAGTAAATCTGCGTCTTGGGCACTCCGCCGAGTGGATTTGGCGCATTACAAATCACATATATTATTATTAAATCACTGTTTTGGGGATCAATCTTACATACCAACATGGCATACTGAATCGCGGCAGTCGCAAGTCTTTATAGAAAGTTCTCAATGAAATGGTGCTAAGTCGATAGTGATAGTGTCTAGAAACTTGGAGGTCTTCATGTCGTAGTCATGTTTACCCTATCACTTATATTTTTAGCGTAACTGCAAAGGCAAGAGCTGCAGCTTCTGCCTCAATTATAAGACTAGAGCATTGCTTGTGAAAAGCTCCTTTAAAACTTGTTGCTTTGATTTTGATTTCTGCATGGGTGTGTCCAAAGCGAACTTTGTTCATTGTTTCTTCTCTGCAGGTTCTAGCGTCCAAGGTTTCTCCGCCTGGGAAGCCACAGGCTATGAGATAGAGCTCCTTAGGAGGAACCCTACAAGAAAGAAAGTATCAGGAAGCTCTACAATAGGTACGTCATGATGGGATAGGCGGGGGGGGGGGGGTTAGGGTAAGATTTTTTAGAAAATGAATGGGAAAGAGGGGGTAAGGGGATAATGTAATGTCAGAGAGGTGAAATAAAAGAAGACAAGGAACAGTTCAGTGGAGGGAGGGGGGGGCAGAAGATAGCATTTTGGAAAGTGAATAAGTAGGAGGGACAGGGGAAGGAGTAAGGGGAAAGTGTAATGATAGATAACATATAGGGAGATGCGGGGGGGGGGGGGGTAGAGAATAGGGTTCTGGAAAGTGAGTTGGAGGGAGAGGGGGAGGAATAAGGGAAAAATGTAGTGATAGGTGAAATGAAATGAGTGTATGGGGGAGAAGGGGGGGCCACAGGATCATATTTTGGAAAGTGTGTGGGAGAGATGGGAAGGAGTAAAAGAAGATAATGATAGATGGAAATAGAAGGAGCTATGGAGAGAGAAGGGGGGATTGGATTTTGAGAATAAGTGGGAGGGAGATGAGAAATAGGTTGAGTAGGTTGAATTAATGAATACACCAGAGGAGCAGAGGTAAAGTTCATGTTGAGCCATATGATAGTCGAAACACAAGATTACAAGAATCTTTAGTCCCATTTCGATTTCCACCATACAGAGTAGTATTAACAAGACAGGTATAAGAGCTTCAGTATACAGAAATGAGATAATTGTATTCACCCCTCCCCCCCAAAGATGAAAGGAGAGAGCTGGAAGCTCTACAAAATCAGAGTGGTCTCGTTATACTTTTATAGCAATGATTTATCTTATAACCTTATTATATGTTTTAATAATTCAATGCAGATTGCAAGTGAAGGGGAGGAAGCACTACAATTGCTCTCCTAATTATTCATAAGAAAAAAGTAAGATGAAATATGGAGAAGAATGATATAAGACGATTAGTTTTCTGACTGATTTATCAGCAGCTGTTTACCCTTGACTTTAATAGTCTTTTTTATGGACTGAGGATTCAAAATGATGTGACCTGATCCAGGGGGGGGGGGCCACTTACATTGGCGAGTGGATACCATGCGCGACCAAAAAAACACGTATAAAGGATGTCTTTTTCAAGATAGGGCACATTACGTACGTAACGTGATAAGGGTGTCAAAAACACAAAAGTAATTAAAAAGGGTATCTATTTCGCTAGGAAAGCTACGTCTTTTAACATTTGCGGGAATGATAAAACAAAATTAAAATGCTTTATAAAGGATGCCCTTTTTGCCCCAACACTACGTATTTAGAGTCCGATTTGCGTGAGGTGAAAGGTGGGGCCGTACTAAACCAAATGGTGTGTTACAAAGGTAAAACCGACGGCCGACGTCGACGGACATACAATAAAATATCACTGTACTTGTTCAGGGGTTCATTTCAGGAATACTTTCCAAAAGTATTGTTTTGTTTCCAATACTTGTTAAGGGTTTGGTTTCACACGTCAATACTTGTTAAGGGGTGCATTTTCCGAATATGGAAGATACGTGTTTAGGGTGCTTTTCAAGACCCCTTGGTCGCGCATGGTATCCACTCGTCAATGGAAGTGCCCCAATCCTCCTCCCCCCCCCGGGGACCTGATTGAATGATTTTCAGGAAAATTAAATATCAAATCCATTTCTGTGGAAGCATGGATGGTGATCATACCTATATTTATGTTCTGGGTCAACAAATGACCAATAAGCGGTTATTTAAAAAAAAAAAGAGTTTTAGATCAATTTCTTGTTTGATAGTATATCTCTGCTAAAAATTTTCTGCCAAATAACTAGAGTTACTCTACATGTGATTCTACAAGTGATTCTATCTACTTTCTGGTCAATGATTTAACCATGGCTTTAGTATCTAGACAAGTGAAGCTCGGATATATACCATTTGTGGTACTAATCTCATCAGTTCAAACAGAATCCAATAAAATGGAGTAGAAAATGCTGAGAAATGGGCAAAAGAAGCATGGCATTCCAACCAGGTATTGGGTCTTTTTCCAGGCAATGATCACACACTGTCCCACATGTGCTTATCTGTGTTGGCAGAATGAACTTTAGTAATTCTGCTTAGATTTCATGATTTCACAAATTAAGGTGTTGTAAATATACCGGGTGGGTGTTGCATAAAGCTGCTCGTAAGTTAAGAGCGACTTTAAGAACGACTGGTAATTCTTTCTTGTGGTTAGAGATATACACCATTGGCATTGTTTTAGTGCGTAAGAAAGGTTCACCAGTCGTTCTTAAAGTCGCTCTTAACTTATGAACAGCTTTATGAAACGGCCTCCGGACTCATTCCATAAAAGCTAATATAATAGTAACTTTGACGTCCAATGGTAACAATGCTAATCAGCCAGGATCAAGGATTTCAGGGAAGTTACCAGTGGACTGCAAAGTTAATATAATAATAACAACGGGGCTCATATCTAGATCTGTGGTGATGTGATGACAAATAAACTTGATTTTCAATACTTTCCTGTGAAAACAAAATTTGCCACAATTACTAGTTTGTACATTTCATTAATGCAAGTTCAAATTAACTCTTTTTTTTTAAATAAAAAAATGTTTTGTTTTCAGGTCTACGAGGTCTGATCAACCTAGGAAACACATGTTTCATGAATTGCATCGTTCAGGCCTTGACACACACTCCACTTCTCAGGGACTTCTTCCTTTCAGACAAGCATCATTGCGACAATGAACGCAGCAGAGAACAATGTCTAGTGTGTGAAATGACCAGGGTATTTCAGGAGGTAATCAAAACCTGCATTTATTCTTGTCATTTTATTTTTATTTCAAGCTAGTGTGAATGGAACCATCATACAAAAACAAAGTATCATTTAAGGCCCGAATTCACAGAGGTGGTTTTGAAAATCCATGGTCGAGTCCATGGTTTATGCAGATTTCCGGTATAAATTACGCTTATTTTACCGCGTGTATTAAAAAATGTCCAATGCTGATGCGCGCGTTTGTCCCAGTGCGCCAAATTGACGCCTGTTGCCGTGGTTATTCACGCTATTTTATTCATGATTTCACCGTTTTGAATTAATGAGTCCACTCTTCAATCAGTGGACTCATGAATATAATAGCGTTTCTTATGATGGTAATAGGCGTCACTTTGGCGCACTGTGACAAAAGTGCGCATCTGCATTGGACATTTTTATAAGTGCTAAATAAAGCATAATTTATACAGGAAATCTGCATAAACCGTGGATTCAACAGTGGGTTTTCTAAACCACCTTGGTGAATTCGGGCCATAGTGTGCGAAAGGATTAGGGTTTTACAGGAGGTAAATCAATCCTGCATTCATTTGTTTTATTGTTTTAACTTCATGTTCAGCTTGTGCGAATAGGTCTTTCATACAAAAACAAAACATTATCATAGTATGTGAAATGAACAGGGTATTTCAGGAGGTACATGTAAATCAAACCTGCATTCATTGATTCTTGTCATTGCTTTAACTTCATGTTCAGCCGGTGTGAATTGGTCTTTCATTCACACTCAAAGAATTATAGCGTGTGAAATGAACAGGGTTTTTTTTCAGGAGGTAAATCAAATCTGTATTCATTCTTATTTTTTAGCTTCATGTTGAAGTTTAATTAAGTTGATTCAATTAATTGTAGAGATATTACCTCTCATTTTTGCAACTGGAGTCACATACATCTAGACAGTTCTGTACAAACAATGAAAAGCAAACAATTTATTGAAACTTTGATTACTTCACAGATGCATGGATAGCCGTGCCCCAGGAGATGGAAATGGCGAAATATTGTTGTTATTCCATTATTAAAACTACATGTATGTATAAACCAAGGAACTCAAGACTTCATTAGGGGTTTGGTGATCATATTTGCTCAATCTATTCCAGTGGGGCATATTTGTCTTACTCCAAAACTCATTTGATTTTGCACTTTGTTTCAATCTAGTTCTATTCTGGAATCCGATCCGTGCACATTCCTTATCGGTTATTACATCTGGTTTGGACTCATGCGAGGCATCTAGCTGGATACGAGCAGCAAGATGCTCATGAATTCTTCATTGCTGCACTAGACGTCTTACACAGACATTGTAAAGGTAATGGACAATATGCAAACATGATTAACCAGGGGGTCTTCTGCAGAGTTATTAACGAAAGACAGACCTGCCAACCAGTACGTTTTAGTCGTATTTAGTACGTTTTTTGCAACCAAAATACGTTTTTTCTTTAAAAAAAAAACGTTTTTTTGTTGAAAAAAAAAATATTGAGAATAATCATCTCTATATGTCTCTATTTCATAAATCATGCACAAAATATGGTTATTAGATCAATGTAATTTCAGTTGTTTTTTTTTCAATCATGTTGATTCAATGTTTGTTTTTCATCTGCAAGAGCAGTACGCACTTTAGCTTGCATGCAGCTTGAGCGCCACGATGAATGAGTGCGCCAAGCATTTTATTATGAAATACACTTTTTGGGGAAAAATACAGTTTTTTTATCACAGAATACAGTTTTTCGTTCCCAGAAGTTGGCAGGTCTGGAAATAATGGATGACATTATGATTTATTGGAACATGGAAAGCCCCAAGAGCGTTTCCTGTTCATTTTAATCGCACCAGCTGAAGTCAAAATATTCAGATCTAGATTTCCTTCCTAGAACCGTACTGCTGCATAGAATATTAGATTTAATATGTAAATACACAAAAGGTAAACTTTTTTGAAATGTCAGAAAATAAAGTGGGCCCACTCCTAGTCATTTTATATGCCAAATATTCGTAAGAGTATGTATTTCTTACAAAAACAGCTTATTTAACACCGTCCTGGGGCTTGTTTCTGTAAGAGTTGCATTTTAACCCAAGTAATAACACAACTGAAATATGTAAGTGCAAGTTATACTAGTTGACAGTCATGTTGAATATGACTTGTATTTTGTTTTGTTCTGACACTTTCTACAATGGGCCCCTTAAATCATAGCAATTAGTAGTGGAAACTGGTTTTGTACATGATCTTTTATCACATGAATATGGAAGCTTAAAACTCACCCAGATATTCAGATAATCATCTTGTTATGTCTACATTCCTTCAAAAAATTGACCAGATGACAAGATCTCAGGTCTCGCCATGTCTAGATATAATATCCTGTGGGAGAGATAATGAGATGACAAACCCTTGGATCTTGTCATTCGTGTCTACATCCTGTGGGAGAGATGATCAGGTGGCGAGATCTTGGATCTCGTGATCTCGCTTCTCGTCATCTCTCCCACAGAGATCCGTGTTCTTGTCATCTTATCTTTTCAAAGGATTGTAGACATGACAAGATGGATTATCTGAACATCTGTGCCCCGTAACACAAATGTTAGTGATTAATCGCTAATTTGAAAGAGAAATTCTGATTGGTTCCTAGCCAGTCTACTGAGCAAAATATGCATGCAAGGATGATCTCGATAGGCCATTTTATTTAGTGATTAATCGCTAATCTTTGAGTTACAGGGCCCTGGTTGGCACTTTTAAGCTTCTATAATCACATCTATTATTGTTTTTCTTTTTTCTTCAGGGCACAATGGAGCATCAGGCAATAATCCAAACCATTGCAATTGTATCATTGACCAAATCTTTACTGGAGGGCTGCAGTCTGATGTTACTTGCCAAGCATGCAAGTAAGTCTCAATGGTTCCATCGTCTTTTAAAAGTTCCGAATGTTTTTGAAACAAGTTCATTGGAAAATATGGTGAACAACTTGAAATACTTCAGAGATTTTCAGTCTCTTGGTACTTGCCTAGCATGCATGTAATACTTATTTCACAATTTCCTGATATTCCTTAATTACATGTATTTTTAAACAAGTTTGCAAGAAAGTGATATGAAAAAACATACAATATTTCTATTATTTACAGTCTTGAGAAACCATTCAAATTTAGTCATTGAATACTGTCGCTATTGACGTCATGTACATTTCTAATAGTTTTTATTTTGTAAGTGTTCTTGAGAATTTCATTGGAGAAAATGATCTATGTATTCATAAATTGGAATACTGAAGAAATACAGATTTCAATGAAAAGTATCTATTTTAAATGTCATATTAATTTATCATTTATTTTCTGCATGTTCCTTTTTTATTGTAAAATTGGATCGAATGGAATCAAATTGCAACATCTTTCTCTCTTTAGATATCTTGGGGCCAGTTTCGTGAATGTATCATAATCCCAGCCCAACACCATCACTATGAAAAACCAAAATGGACAATAATTGTCTTAACAGATGTGTGCTTTCCATAAGTCAATTCCATGCATCTGCATTTTGTCCAGCTTGGCTTTCCATAGTGATCAACAAGTTGGAGTTGGCTGCTTTCATGAAACAGGCCCCTGGTGGGTGTTTCATGAAGCTGTTCATAAAGTTACGAACAACTTTACGCACGACTGGATCCTGTTCTTGGGTCATGACTCAATTACAAAGGGATATCACATAGCACAAGAAAGGTTCACCAGTCATTGTATTTTACAAAACAGCTTTATGATACACCTACCTGTTTAATCAGATAATGCAGTAACCATCATATTCTTATCGGCAGTAGTATATCAGTATTTTTTATTTCAATTGTGTTTTCTCCACTTTGACTGTCTCCCGCAGGGGTATATCAACAACAGTAGATCCATTTTGGGATATATCTTTAGACCTCGGACCATCTAGTAGTACCGGTAGCGCGCCCCTGCCTGTACCTATCATTGTACCTACCCCCATACAAGACTTCTCAGTAGACAGTAACTCTTCAGGTAAGCCTTGTCACTTGGTCCACCACCACTTGTCACTTGGTCCACCACCACTTGGTCTAATTTCCGTTTGCCTGGGGGCCGTTTCATAAAGCTGTTGGTAAGTTAAGAGCTATTTTAAGAACGACTTGTAAACCTTTCTTACGCACTAAACCATCGCCAATGGTGTATACCATTTACCACAAGAAAGGATCACCAGTCGTTCTTAAAGTCGCTCTTAACTTACGAACAGCTTTATGAAACACCCACCTGGGGCGCGTTTCATCAATATTTTCGTCCCACAAGTTGTCAGATCTGACAACTTTCCTGGATTCTGATTGGTTAAGAAGCACTGTTACTATAGTAACTGTCGGATAAAACAGGACTTGTCAGATAAAACGTCTGACAAGTCCTTTCATGAAACGCTCCCCACATCTCATCCCACATGGTGTAGTCCCATTTCATCTGGTCCCCGGTAACATAAAGTGTAGCCATGCCCTTTGGTGCATCCACAAAGTCATTGTTTCAAGAAACATATCCGGAAAAGAAAAGAGAGACAATCTGAAATTTATATTCTTAAGAGAAGTAGAAAGTAGAGTAGAAATGGAAGCTCGGTACAGAAAAGGATATGTTTATTTACCAAGAGAAATTACCAAATACGTATGAAAACTCAGTAAATCTTTTGTTTTCACTGATGTCTTCAATATGTCATGTAAGATTATGGATGATTGCAAAACTATGTAATTGTTTTGTAGCAATATGATTTCTTTAAATGTCATGTCATCACATGTATGTTTCATTTTTATAATGTGTTATGTTGCGATGGTGTAAATAAATCCTCTAATTGGAGGCAAAAAAAAATAATAAAAAAATTAAAACAATAAAAAAATAAAGTGTAGCCATTAATCGCAAATTGAAATGGCCTATCAAGATCATCACTGCATACTTTGCTCAGTGAACTGACTAGGAACCAATCAGAATTGATCTTTCGAATTACTGATTAATTGCTAACCTTAGTGTTACTGGGCCCTGGTAGTGATAATGACGGTAAATTGAGATATTGTCTCCAGCCACTTTGTTGAAGTTCTTTGAGGCCGTGTCCCGTCTGGTCTAATCATGAGACTGTTCAAAGTACACACAAATGGATTCCTTCTTTTTTTAAAAATCTGTTTGAGACATGAGTCAACTGAGAAATGGATTGTTATGCTATCCCATAAATGGATAGACTCATACTAACTGCACTTCTTGTATTCTCCTGTCTAGGTGAATGATTAATTTGCGTTATGGTTATATATTTGAATTTCAGGTTCCAGTACTAGTAGTAGCAGTCTCCATAACGGTGATTCAGGCCTTATGTCACCCCCCGGGTTTGATGATGTACCACATTCCCTAGATGACTGCTTACGAAGGTGAGAAATGAAAATTCATTTTTTTTCCCCTTTCATTGTCTTTATCTGTAGTGAGCAGCGTAATCGTCACATTTTCAGAATGAAGTGATGCATAACTATCCTTCACAGCGGGCCATTTTATTCTTTTAATTTTCAGGGCTACTTTTCAAAATCTATAGGCCAAATCTAAAACATTGGGGAAGCTTTAAAGTGATTGGTTAACATTGGTTTGACTTTTAAAAAATCTGAGCTAGAAGGCCACACTTGTCACCTGTGTCTGCGATATGTTACAAAAATGAAGCCCTGAAAAAAAATTGCGTTCGAAAAAAATTATTTAGTGTTTCAAAAATTGAAATATAAAGTGACCAGAAACACCGTCTTAATTTCATCCCATACACTTATGTGTAATATTTAGGTGTCTATAAGACGCCTATTTACATAATCGGCGTTTGCCTTGTAGTTTTAGCTTTTCATTCTCAATAATGGTTGTTTTCAGGGTTTATTAGTTCTAATACATGCTCTTGTACACATGTTTTTATCTTGGTTTGAGAATTTTTTAAATCGGCTGCTCACAAAGTTAAACAATACCTTTAACATTGCAGAGAATAGGGATTTTTCATGACTCTTTTATTTTCTAGGGCTCGTTTTTATTTTCCAGAGCTCTTTAGAGCATTTCAGGAGGAAAATTGTTCTGTTTTGCCCCAAGCCCTGTGTAATATTTTTACCTGTTTCAGTGTGGTACTTCATAAACCTCATAAACTTGTCACCATTTGCCATTTACAGTCACATTCTAACATCACTATTACAATGATTTTTGCCTATCCATATCATAATACATGTATGTGTTTATTTAAAGTCTGTTAGCCACTACCCTTGAGAATCGTGTATAGTGTGTATCATTATCGATTGATTTACTCATCCAGAATATTTGTGCAGCAGTGCGAAGATTAAATTGGTTGTTTGTCAGAGCTGTCAGGAATCTACAAGTACCAACCAACTCGCTGTGAGAACTGTGTTACTGACCCGATAACTTTTGACGCCTTTTGCCCTTTTCTTCCTTATACTATCATCACTTTCACAATGATATTTCCTCCTTTTATATTATACAAATAATGCACGTAAGCGCGTGCATGCGAGGGCTAAATATTGAACAATGTGCGAGAAGAGCCAATGGGTATACCGCATCGAGGTCCGCGGGACCGAGTGCGGTATATCCATTTTTTTCGAGTCAAGCATAGAGTTCATAATTGAGGTCCTCTATGCACAAGATTGTGTGTATTGATTGTTTTATACACCTCCCACCCATGTTTACTCAGTTGCCCCGAATGCTATATTTGATCTAAATTCTAGATAATTCCAGAACTCGCACTATCCTGCACTCTGATGTCAGAGTGAAGGATAGTCCATTTTGGATGCAATAGTGCAATTCGCTGAATATCATGTGATCCGATTTGGACCAATCAGAGTACAGAACATTATTGGGAGTTGTATAATATTGTAATGCTTTTCTTTGTTAATAGATTTACCCGTCCAGAGTATTTGGGCAGCAGTGCAAAGATTAAATGCAGTGTTTGTCAGAGCTATCAGGAATCCACCAAACAACTCACTATGAAGACTCTACCACTGGTTGCATGCTTTCATCTCAAGGTAGGAATCCTCACCTATTTTGTTGCGCAATTTTTCAAGCCAGGTGCCTGTATTTGCAACAAATGATGCTTTCATGAAAAAGTCGCGCTTAAAGGACAAGTCCACCCCAACAAAAACTTGATTTGAATAAAAAGAGAAAAATTCAACAAGCATAACACTGAAAATTTCATCAAAATCGGATGTAAAATAAGAAAGTTATGACAATTCAAAATTTTGCTTCATTTCACAAAAACAGTTATATGAACGAGCCAGCTACATCCAAATGAGAGAGTCGATGACGTCATTCACTCACTATTTCTTTTGTTTTTTTATTGTTTGAAATATGAAATATTTTGATTTTCTCGTCATTGCCATGTGAAATGAAGTTTCATTCCTCCCTGAACACGTGGAATTCCATTATTTTAACATTTTGTGCTTCAGGCAAGGAGGTCCCATTCGTCAAATTCATAAAAATTGAAATATTGTATAATTCAAACAATAAAAAACAAAAGAAATAGTGAGTGAGTGACATCATCAACTCTCTCATTTGGATGTAACTGGCTCGTTCATATAACTATTTTGTTAAAAATAAGCGAAACTTTGAAATGTCATAACTATCTAATTTTACATCCGATTTTGATGAAATTAGCATTGTGCTTGTCTGATTTTTCTTTATTGATTCGAATCAACATTTTTCTGAGGTGGACTTGACCTTTAAAAGTCAGTGCCGTCCGCACAGAAACGTTGTTAGCCAGCCTAACAGAGCGCTAACAATAAGCACAGTCACATCTTACGGATTGTGAAGGAAAAAATATTTGTTTATTGTTAGCGCTAACATTGTTTCCGTGCGGTCAGTACAGGTCAATTGTCATTGTGTCATTATTGATCTTGTTCATATGTTCATAAACCCAACTCTGAAATCTTAAAAAGCTAAACTAAAGAGAAAAAAAATGAAAGAAAATGATCACAGTGACAAACACCAACACAGCTAAGTTGCAGAACGGTGTATTTTTCTTTAACTGAATAATACCTGACACCTATAATATAGCTATGAAAAAACCCAAATCATGGTAATAGTAGAAAAAGTTATGGTTTTCCATTGTTTAAAGGGCATACAGTTTGTTTATTTTATTCAATAATTAAGATATGGTGCCCGAAAATCATACCAGTTACATGAGCAGAAAGAGAAACGGAATTCTGCATTTCGTGTGCCCATCTCAACTGCCAATGGCAGATCCAGGGTTTGGAATTTAAGGGGGCACAAGGAGTCAAATTAGCTTCTAAGAACATGTTCTCTTTGTGTGAAGTTGCGCATAACTTTACGAAAAAATTTATGAAGCACTCAATTTCAATTCAGTATTTATTTCCAAATTCATTAAAAAGAACAAAATGAGAACAAAAGTATATATACACAAAGAAAAAATAAATAACATGAAACAAAGCAAAGGTATCAACAAAACATAACTGAAACAAATAGTGGTAATGATAAAATTATGGTTGGCATATGATTATAAAAATATAGATAAACAAAATAATGAATGGAAATTGGGCATGCACAAAAAAGCCATAAAAAGGCTTGTTAAAACGCACATACCCACGAAATATCAATCGTTAAAAATGGGGCTTTTAACACCAAGCTTAACAATTATCGTAGAACATTTTTGTTGCGAATGATTGCGTTGACTACAATGTACAATTTATTGTGAAAATCAATCGTATGATTTATAATTGATGAGCTTTTTAACATTCATTAAGACTCACAAGCTTTGACTAGGTTGCCAATTCATCCATTGGGTGATGTCAAGTTCAGTGTTGACCTTTTGGTGTTGGTGTTGGGTCAATTTTTACACGATTATAACACAAAACATAAAATGAGGATGGTCCCGAAAAGTCGCTCACTAATTGTTGAGATATCAATAATGTGATCTGGATCAGTTTTACAAACTCTGAATAAGTTTTGGAGCTATGGGAAGCAATTGAAATTTCAACACTAACACCAACACCAAGGCCAATACCGTACTTGAAATCACCCATTTCATCATCTTGCAGAGATTTGAGCATTCAACGAGATTCAGGAAAAAGATTTCGACGTTCATCTCGTTCCCCCATGAACTGGATATGACGCCGTACATGTCTACTCATCGGAGAGCCAATGGTCTCAGTCATCATCACAGGCCAAGCAGAACAACTACCTCAGATAATCAGTAAGTCTTGGCCTTTATCTTAAGCAAAACAAGGGTTTATTTGCACAAATCTGAAGACTTTAAAATGCGGGGGAGGGGGGGGGATCAAGCAAGAAAAATTCCTTTCCCTAAAACCATATCCTGTAATTTTCAGATTTTTGATATCTGTACATTTCATACATGATTTCAGGGTTTTGATGAAGGAGATGGCATTTTGAGTCCTCTGCATGAAATGCTGGAAAATTCAATATTACTGCACAATTTGTCTTAGATTTTTTAATGAATATCTGTGTATGTATGACAGATGTAAAGATTATGGTAGTTGTGTTCTTCTTTGTGAAGATACACTTATATGCAGACAAGGGGCACTCTGAAGTCTGGTTCAAATCAGACCATGGTCTAAGACTGACTCTGCTAAAATTATGGGAAGCTGAAGATGTAAAATACTATATTTACAATGTATGGTTTGAGAGTCGAATTAGCTGATACATTGAATTGGCTTTCCATAGTTAACCACAGCATTAAACTAGAGTTTGAATTAAACCCGACTTCAGGGGCCCATAACACAAAACTTAGCAATGATCTTAGAACATTTTTCTACGGTTGATTACATAGACTACAATGTACAATCAATCGTAAAAATTAAGCGTATGATCAATCACTAACCTTTGTGTTACGGGACCCAGAACACAGGCCAAGAATAATAATATAATAATAGCTGGATTTATAAAGCACTTTTTGCCAGAGGATACAAAACGCTGCTATTATTACCCGGGATTTAGCTCAAGCTACCATCACCGGCACTCATTGCATGCAAGGAATTACTCCTGCCGGGTACCCGTTCACCTCACCTTGGTTGAGTGCAGCAGTGTGGATAAATTTCTTGCTAAAGGAAAACACGTTGTGGCTTCGAATTCAAACCCACGACCCTCTTTTTGAAAGGCAAGAGTCAGAACCACTAGACCACAACGCACCCACAAGAAGAGGGTGACAAGTCCTATATTTATTGTACGTCATTCTTTTTTTCACTATCTGTTCCTTGTAGATACTCCTTGTTTGCAGTGGTCAACCACCACGGGTCCCTAGAAGCAGGTCATTATACGTGCTATGTCAGGCAGCACCAAGATCAATGGTTCAAGTGTGATGACGCCCTCATCACCAAGGCAACCGTTCATGATGTCCTGCAGAGCGAAGGGTAGGTCACTCCTCTATCTCTTATTCTTTACCTCATCTTAAGGAAGGAATTTATTCATCTTCAAATCTTTGCAGTCAATACATAGATCACCTATGCCAGTGAGCAAGGCATTTAGTGGACAATGCTCTTTATCCTGCATTCAGACGAATGGAAATGCTTTCTTGGTAACTTGGTGTGCACTTGAAAAAAAAATCATTGCAAACTGAATACTGTAATGTTTGAGTGAAAAGCAAGAATATGTAAATATATTACCCACATAGGTTGGGTTTACATTACAGTCAAAACTGTCTATTTAAGGCTACCCAGGAGAAACAGGAAACGTGGTCAATTGGGACAGGTGGCCTTTATCGACAGGTTCTATAATACTTTTCCTTTCAAATGGGAGACAAGTTTGATGGCCACTGAAGACCGACTTTCACTATAGACGGCAGGCTGCTTAGACAGGTTTGACTATACTTGTAAAAACTTGATAGTATATGAGAGTCTAAATACTATCATTTGTAGGTTTCTTTGTGGCAACTATAAATTAATTTGTTTATTTTTTGCTCGTTATAATAGATTTTTTTCATGCTTAATGCCTAAAGATTAATCCAAATTGCTGTTGCAATATTGTTTTATGAATGCATTGATACTTATTGTCTTTGTGTATAGGTACCTTCTCTTTTACCACAAACGGATTTTGGAGTATGAGTGACACAGGATAGCATACTAGCACCAGTTCTATTTCGCAAGTATTCTGCACTCATCAGAACCTGTTCGGATGCAATCAAAGACTATTTCAATTTTATTTGTGTGTGAAACCGAGGCAAGAGACCACTAAAGAGACTTAAAATATGCTTTGTAGTCCAAAAATTGTAAAAAAAAAAAAACAATCTTGTATTGTGGAATTCCAAGTGGGACTGAATATGTGTTCACGCGTCTGTGTATGTGAGTACGTAATTTGCGTCGTCATGAAAATGTTGTCTTCGTTGAGTGGATAGCTGGGCACCAAAGCAGCACTTATAGTTCACCATCTGGATTTCATGTGTTCCTAATGATTTGATTGCTTCTGATGCCGAAGGAGAACGAAGTGGTTATGAAGAGAATAGTAGCATGGATAAATTCATTGAGAGCTTAAGAGTAGGTTGAGCAAGTCTTGAGGGGATGGAAAATCTACAGATCTCCACAACATTGTCGGGTTTGGAAAAGAGCCAGAGGTATATTTTGATGCACCAATGAAGGGGATGAGCAGAGGGAGGATGGTCTGCAGAGATAAATTCAGGGCCCCGTCTTACAAAGAGTTATAATTGATCCAATCAATCGTAACTCTATGGAAATCCATCAGTGTCATAATTTTTTCTACAGGAAATTTGCAAAATGTCCTTTGTAAACAAAGGACAACACACCAAATTGTCAAAAAATGAATGACTTTGTGGATTTACATTCATATCTATAAATTTTTTTGAACAAACATGCATGTCATATGTTGACTTTGCTGGCTTTCCATAGTTGCGATCGATCAGATCAATGGCAACTCTTGTAAGACAGGCCCCTGGTGTTCTCTCTCTTCACTCTTGAGACTCTTCACCAAACCAGTCACACAGCCAGCCAGGCATTCAGTATCACATCTTCCAGGACCAGTTTTGGACAGGATTGGTAAACTTGCTGAACCTATGTTTTAAGCTTTATTCTTTAAAAAAAAAATCTACTTTGTAATCTATTCAAGACAGGGTGACATCTGTTTACTTCAAGCTACTCTGAATCTCATCAAAGGAAGTTTGATATTTCTGACCAGACCCTTACAATGTACTTGGTCTTAAGGCAGACCCTACTTGGCACTGATAAAGTTAATTGTTATTATTTGGAGTCAAGTGCTGATTCTTACTCTCTATGTTTGGAGCGGCAATTACGCAACCCTCGTTTGCTTCTTTGGTCTAGCAATCCGACTGCCGTAACATGTTTCGACAAACCGAGAACTGTGCTTCAAACTCCTGGAAACCTGTCTGAGATTAGTTTGTATGAGATATTAGGCAAGTTTGGCATATTTACATCTGACTTGAAACCTGTCCAAGACCTTATCTGAGAGTGTTCTCAGGCAGGTTTAAAAATGAAATGAAATTGAAATTGGGATATAAAATTGGAGTCATACTTTGCTGCCCAGTAAGCCAGTTCAAAAGTTAACATAGAGGTTGAACCCCTAACTCAATAAAAAAAGGTTATCAAACATGGTCTAAGATATATCAAGCAACTTAGGTAGTAACATGAAGGACTTATTCTTTTAAATGAGAGTGCTCCTTAATCCGAAAATTAATTATGTCCATGATAGCATATGCCCCTTAAAGCCTGATGGTATGGTGAGGGTCATATTTTTGCCAAACTCTTGACATTGTTTTGAGTCAGTCATGACAAAGTACCGGTAAGTCATTTTTTTTGCCAAGTTGCCAAGGATGACATTCAATCGTTGGTTGCAAATGATGATTCTGTAGATTCTCGTGTGGCAAATTGGTATCTGGGGTGGTATTCTGAGATCCATTTATCTCAGATAAAATAAAATATTTTATCTCCGTTAAAATCAGTAAGATAAAATACCCTTAAAATCTCTCCGAATTGGTATTCTGAGAACCATTTTATCTTCATTTTATCTCTGTAAGACACACCTATTTTTTAATCAATATCCAATTAGAAACGCGCTTTTATAGCTCTCTCATATCACTCAACCAATTAAAATCCATTCCGCCAGGAGGTGTGGCAAAGGGGTGAGATTGCGTCAATTTATTGACTTCAAATACGCTTGCACTATACGCTTACGCGTCTTTACGGAGATTTCTTTTTAACAAAAAGGACAATACTCTCATCTTTTTCGAAGTCTTTATCGCATCTTTTCAAGCATCATTTCAAAGACAATATTAGTCAAGAAAAGTCTTATGAAATACTCGCTGATTGTACAGGAACAACGTTAAGGTGTTATTCTCAATAAATATATAATTTTTCTTCATTTTCATGTCACCATTTGGGGTTAATTCACCAAGAAATATTGTTGAAATCAACGTTGCAGAGTAACATGGGCGCAAGCACATCATCTGCGTTGCAATGGCCAGATACGCGATGGGTATGTGAACGCAGGCATTGTTCTGTTGCGTATCATCTGTAGATACACCAGATCAAATTTATACGCAAGATAAAATCTAACATTTTATCTGAGATTTTAAGAGATAAAATAAAATATTTTAAAAATAAAATGACCTCAGAATACCACCCCTGATCTGCACCCACTTTGTCTTTTTTTCTATTTGATCTTATCCCACACAGTCTGAACGAACCATTTGGTCTATTAGCCTGTTTACTATTTTGCCTAATTTCCACTTTATCCATTTCTCCTCGTATCCATCTGGTTGGTGTTTCATAAACAGGGATGCCAGTTTTCAGGCAAAAGCCTGAATTCAGGCTCTGGCAATTTATTTTCAGGCCATAGTTTTAGCATTTTTGTGTACAAAATATTGTATTCTTGGTGATTATCAGGCCCTCTGATCAATTCCAACTGGTATCCCTGCATAAAGAATATTGTGACATCAGCATCCCATAGAATTGTGGTTTGAAATTCTAGTTTAGACAAGGGTTACACCTAGGATTGATTATCAGCATACCACTCATTGGCCCGTATTCTGAAGTCGGGTTTAATTTAAACTCGGGTTTAAAGTTGTGGTTAAAGTATGAGAAGCCAATTGTGATATAAATCACTAACAGTAGAGATATAATATTTCAGCTCAATGGACTCTCAAATCATTCTCAATTGTCTAGGAAATATGAGTAGATAATTTTCTTCACAATCAAAGAACCAAGAAAGAGCACAGTAAACATAAGAAACATAAAATGCAACAAAAATTTTGACACTTTTGGCTTTCCATAATTTTATTAGAGAGTTACATGGCCTAAGTTAAAGACAAAGTGGAGTGTAGACCAGGGGGGCGTTTCATGAAAGGACTTGTCAGACATTTTATCCGACAAGTCCCATTTTAACCGACAGTTACCATAGTAACAGTACCTCTCAGCCAATCAACATCAGAGAAAGATGTCAGATCTGACAACTTGTCAGATGAAAATGTTGATGAAACACTCCCCAGATGGCAATTAGACCAAATGAAAGTAAGCAAAATGGGTTTAGCCAATAGGCCAACTGAATATAAGTGAATATAAACTGTTTATGTTGCCTTCTGTAAGAATGTCACTATTTCTAGCCTAGCAATATGATTTGTGAGAAGAAAAAAAAATTATTGTGAATCAAGGACCAAATGTGGAGGGATTGTGGCATTTCATTACAGGTGCTCTTCAACAATGCTCGATACCTCATCGGTTTATAATCTCCATCCACCCCCTAAGTGTCTCCCCTATAAAGTCCCTTGGTTGTTTATTAGTTTGATATTTTTCAAATTCTCTATTTCATTCTACTCTGTTTCTCTTATTTTCTCTCGTATTCATCTTGCATTGTCTTTTTGTCTTATATTCCCTCTGTCTCTTTATTTTTCTTTCTTGCTTTCTTTCTGTTTGCTTTTCTGCCACTCACTCTTTCTCCCATTCCTTCTTCACTGTCTACCTCTCTGTGTGTCTTTCTCTGTTTCCTCTCTGTTTCTTTCTCTCTCTACCTACCTCTTTCATTTTTTTCTCTCTCTTGTCGTCTCTCCCTGTCTTTCCATTACTCTTTTGTCTCTCTCCCTCTCACTTGTTCTCTCTTTCTTTCAACTACTGGTCTCTGAAAATCGATTAGATCTACATGTACTTTCCTGGTGTAATTAATCAAAATTGGACAAAAGCGTTCCTGAAGAAAGCTCATTGGCTGCCATGCTTAGCTGAAGGGCATTGTTATCTAGATTAGCTTACAAATCGGCACGGATTAGAGATATATATCATGGCACTTAAACTCTGGTTTGTGTGTGAAGCACAGTGTTATGGATGGGGTGATGTTGGTCTATCGTAAATGATCCCCATGGTTACTGCCAAGGAATGTTGTTCCGTGTTCATTCTACACTGGCCCGTGTTCTGAAATGGCTTTATATGAAATCCAGGGGAGCGTTTCATGAAAGGACTTGTCAGACGTTTTATCAGAGAAGTCCCATTTTATCCACCAGTTACCATAGGAACAGTACCTATCAGCCAGTCAACATCAGGGAAAGATGTCAGATCTGACAACTTGTCGGACAAAAATGTTGATGAATCATGAAACGCTCCCCTGGTCTTAAGTTGTGGTTCAACTATGGAAAGCCAATCATGACATAAATAATTCACTGTACGTGTTCAAATCGTTAGCTCATCTGTTACTCGGATAATTCAGGTCTAGGAGTAATGATTGAAATGATTTTCTTCATCATTAAAGCTTGTGATAAGAACCAGTTGAATACAAGGAAAGACATCGTACAGTGTAAACAGATATTTGACACCTTCAACTGCCCATAATTTGAACCCAGTATTAGACCATGGTTTATAAAGTTAAACCAGTTACTACATTATAGCCAACTGTCTTTGAGATTTCATAGAAAGTGGAATACTATTTGCTGGTTCCAGACTCTGAAGAAAAGCACTGCAAAAAAAAAAATACGTGAAGTGTAGAACCTTGCAGCTCAGCAATCTGTACTTTACTAATTAAGACTAGACTCCACACTCTCTTCCTCTGGTGGTATAAGCCAGACTATTGTACAGGAGTGAATCTAGTCTCTCACTCCAGACCCGGTCTTATACATTGAGGGTGTGTGTCTGCTGATTACATGTAGGATGATATCAGGTCAAGGGGCGTTTCATCAATATTTTCGTCCGACAAATTGTCAAACCTGACAACTTTCCTGGATTCTGATTGGTTGAGAAGCACTGTTACTATAGTAACTGTCGGATAAAACAGGACTTGTCGGATAAAACGTCTGACAAGTCCTTTCATGAAACGCTCCCCAGGTCAAGGGAAGGGAGATAGTGACATTACTGTATTTAGGAGGTAGAGTTCACAGAATATTATAAACATTAATTGACAAAAACAAAAATAAATTCCATTCTGGATGACAGTCAACTTGTTTTGAAACCTAATCGTGTCAAATTCGACATAAAATTTTGGTCGTGAGAGTCTTTAAAAACATTCTAATCTCAGCAAATCTGCTTGAATGTTGAATAAGCATAACATTGTTATACATTTATTACATCTATCTAAAAAAAAGTACTTTGGTATTCTAATGGTTTCAAAGTTTCAAAGAACACTGGCACTTGAGTCTTTGAATACATAGCTGATTGATTCTGCTTGACTGAACAACAAGACTGATTGAGCCCAAATAAACACATAGGCCCGTATTCTGAAGTCGGGTTTAACTTAAACTCAGGTTTAAAGTTGTGGTTTAAGTATGGAGAGCCAATTGGAGCATAAATCCCTAACAGTAAACATTCAGTTTATAACTCATATGACACCCAAATTGTTCATAATTGTCTGGGAATGATAACTGAAGTATTTTCTTCATTATGAAAGCAAAAGGAAAAAATAAATATTACACATAAGAAATATAAACTTAATTTTTGATTTCTTGGCTTCCCATAATTTTAGTACAGAGTTAGACCGTGGTCTTAGTTAAACCCGACTTCAGAATACGGGCCATTCTCTATATGATACTGTGTAGAGAGATGGTTTAATAGCCATGATGGTATCTTGTCAAAATTTTGGTCATTGTCCTGACCGATTGCAGGTATAGACTATGCTGGTTCAAGTATTTCTTTCAGGTTATGAGGTCAGTGTATTTATTTGTATCCTGTGTTTAATGATTCTGAGCATGCATCGATTGAAAAAAAATGGAACTGCAATGGAGATTTGTGAACCTTAAACATGACTGCAAGGTGGTTGGATATCTCTGCACTTTTAACTTTTCTCTCCCAAGGTAATCACTATTTTTTTCCCCTCGATAATGAATGTGTTGGAAGTTACTTTTTATCACTTCCTAATTCCCATCAGCATCCCAGTCAAATCAACCTTGCTGAAAACGGTATTTTACTTTTTTTTAGTTTGAATTTTATTTCAAATACGATTTTTAACAGTAAACTGTCATTTGTTCTGGTAGCAATCCCAAACAAAAAATTTTAGTAATCATTTTCACAAATACAGGCTCTTAAGTGACAGTCATTGACAGAATCTCTGGAAACAGCATCTTTTACTCCATGATATCTCTTTACATCAAGTTTTTATTCCTGTAGTTTGTTAAAAAATGTTTTTGTTTTTTTTTATTTCAAAGACGAACACAAATTCAGTGAAGATAAATGTCTAAGAATTAATAAATCTATCATAAATCAGTGTGATTTTACGGCACTGTCCCATGAGAAATGTGATATGATTACGTTGATATTGGTTCCTTGAGTAAAACTCTATTTTAGACATCTTGGCCCGTATTCTGAACTTGCGTTTGATTTAATCTGTGGCCAAAAGTTGTGGTTTAACTGTGGAAAGCCAATTGTGACAGAACTTTCTAGGAAACGAGGATGAATGTATCGGCTTGCACTCAAATCTATGTAAGAATAATATTGTAAATTATTTTCTTTTATGGATGGTTAAGACCTCAGTATATTCATAAAACATGCAGTGTGAATAAGTTTTTTTTTTTTCATTTTTGGCTTCTCATAATTTCAGCACTGACTCAGACCATGGATTAATTTAAACCAGACTTTTTGAATATGGACCGTAATGTATTTTACAAGTTTAGTCTGTACCTTCCAGATGTTAGTATGCTCCCATCAAAACAGGGTCCACAAATAGTTTCATTACCAGATCCAAATACTTTTAATCATATTTACGGGGCAAAGTCAGATGAGTTGGTGTGTTGGTACACAAGCTTTATTTTATACTTCTATGGGACTTTGATGAAAATTATCAGGCCCGGTGGGTGTTTCATAAAGCTATTCGTAAGATAAGAGTGACTTTAAGAACGTCTGGTGATCCTTTCTTTTGGTAAATGGTATTTTCATTGTCAATGCACAGTCATTCTTAAAGTTGCTCTTAATAGCTTTATGAAATGGCCCCCTGTATTATGAACTCGGGTTTGATTTAAACTACGGTCTAAATTTGTGGTTTTAACCATGAAAAGCCAATTGCGACACAAATCTATAACAGCAGCTGTTTGGTTTGTCAGCATATGGTGATCAGTTCACTCAACTGTCTAGGAATGATGACTGAATCAGCTTTCTTCACCATTAAAGAATGGCGAAAGAATGCAGCAAACTTTGACATTTTTGGCTTCCCATAAATTTTAGTTACAGACTTAGATCAATGGCTAAAGTTAGACCTGGACTTCAGAATATGGGCCCTAGAGACCAGTGTTTCTTTTAATTATTAATTTATTGACATTTTGAATTGTCTTTTAATGATTTTGAATTTCTGTAAAATTCTGTATTATTGTTTCATTTTTCTTTTCTTGTTTAGTTGCATCTCAGGTGCCGTATGCATGTACTGAATATTTTTTTTTATATCATATGCATTTTGTAATGGTTTTATTGAGTACCTAGTTTCTCATATTGATTATTAATTGATTGTGACAATGTATATCCCCTTATTATTTGCCCCCTTGCTTTCTTTTCCTTTCTTATATTTATTTATTTTAGTGTTCCATTGGGATTGCTTTGTCGGTAATCTTGGGTGTGGCGATATTCTGGTAGACCCCTATGGCCTTAATACACAGTTCAGATTGCCCTCCATACATGGAGCTTCAACACCTAATGTGAGTTCATAAAAAATGGTCCAAATCACATTATTGGAAGCGTAGCACCATGTCAAACTTGTCCCAAGACTAGCCTCTTTTTTTAATAATATTGGTGTTGTGTTCAAAATCGGCCCAACACCAAAAGATAAATACTGCACTTGATCAATCACCCGTTACATATCAGTAAAATAAGAGTTAATGATTATTTTCGTTTTTTCCCCAATTGTGCTCATCTTTTTGGTTAAAGCTAACAGAATGTAATTGTAGCAAACAGTGATTTTAGTGAGAAAGTCTTTGAAAGCTATGCTAATTGTCACAGTAATCATCGCAGATCGAGATCAGGTAGATCTAACTTTGTGAAATCATGAAATTTAAGCTGAAAAAAAAACAAAATCACACTGAAGGTCACAAACACAGATAACCACATGTGGGACTACCCGGTATGTGTTTTTGTTGCTTTGGAAAAAAAAAATACCCAGGCACGTGGCTGGATTAACAATTATTTCACAGCAATTAACACAATTTCTTTCAGAATCATTTGACACATATTTTTATTGATGCATGCAAACAGTGATTGGGTACTGCTCAGACTCATTTTGAACCCGTTTCCACAACCGGCATTGTCTTGAAATTATTTCATGCATGAACACCCAGACTGTTAGGTATATGTCAGGCATGGCACTATGGTGTTTCAATGGTGTTGGTGTAAATGACACATGCATCTTGTTAACAGGGAATGTCACTTATATTGTTTGTTTGCATTTGGTACTTTAATTGAAGTATAGGAAATACCACACTATCATTTAAATGCAAACCGTAATTATTTCACAGCCAATTCTTACCGTGTATGTGGATGGGGACCCCCCCCCCCAGTCTGCATGCACAAACTCAATTTTGACCCTTAAAGGTCAAGTCCACCTCAGAAAAATGTTGATTTGAATCAATAAAGAAAAATCAGACAAGCACAATGCTGAAGATTTCATCAAAATCAGATGTAAAATAAGAAAGTTATGACATTTCAAAGTTTCACTTATTTTTAACAAAATAGTTAAATGAACGAGCCAGTTACATCCAAATGAGAGAGTTGATGATGTCACTCACTATTTCTTTTGTTTTTTATTGTTCGAATTATACAATATTTCAATTTTTACGAATTTGACAATTGGGACCTCCTTGCCTGAAGCACAAAATGTTAAAATAATGGAATTCCATGCGTTCAGGGAGGAATGAAACTTCATTTTACATGGCAAAGACGAGAAAATCAAAATATTTCATATTTCAAACAATAAAAAACAAAAGAAATAGTGAGTGAATGATATCATCGAATCTCTCATTTGGATGTAGCTGGCTCGTTCATATAACTGTTTTTGTGAAATGAGGCAAAATTTTGAATTGTCATAACTTTCTTATTTTACATCCGATTTTGATGAAATTTTCAGTGTTATGCTTGTTGAATTTTTCTCTTATTCAAATCAAGTTTCTGTTGGGGTGGACTTGTCCTTTAAATATACCATGTCGAGAGTGAAGACTAGACTCCAAGCCCTCTGTCTGTGTCAAACAGAGGCAGCCACGGTACATAGTGAGTCTAGTCTCACTACTTCAGACTCTGCATTATGGGAATTACAAAACTCAAAAGGTCTGTGCCAGCAGACTAACTCCCCCTTTTCCAGAAGTTTACTTTGAAAAGGAGTTCTCCTTTATTCAGTTTTTGTTTATGTCATTCTTCTTCAATTTGAAATGAAATGCAAAGGTTTATTTTTAATTTGTATATGTATGCCAAAAAATGTGTTTGTGCACTATTGGAGATGTGTTTGTGTTGGATGAGGAAAGGGATATTGATGAGTAAACTAGTTTGTGCGTGATAAACATATTTTATAACATGCATTTTATAATTGTTGCAACGCATGGATTACTGACACACCCATATAGTACATGAATGAAAAGTAACCTTCATTACACATAAGCATAATACATGTAGGATGGTAGTAAAAATGAAAGGTTTCTTTTTTACCATCTGAAGTGTATTGGAATACAATATGTAATTATTTTCTATGAAATAATTTCTACTATTTTGTCCACTCTGTGCTTATTTATTTTCCCAAATGTTGCCCTCGGAACATATCTTTCACTCTCAACTCAAGTATAATGATATAAACATATATTCTCTTTGCTACAAGCAAAGAATGTAGAAGCTGATCTATTTTGGTTTATATACTTTCTTTATAATTTCCACGTAGGGGAGGGCTTTAGTGTAGCTCAAATCAACCACCTTTGTAACCGAATAGTCCATTCATGATTGTCTGTGTTGAACATAAAAGTGTATTGCATAAAAGAAGATAGAAAAATCATGAAAAAGATAATAGAAATGTATTAAGAAAGAGGGAATTGGTTTTGAATAAAAATGCAATTTTCAGCCACCCTTTCTATATATAAAGTAGAGCATATTCGATAAAGTAAAAATTGTTTATATTGCTTTTGTATTCTTCAGTGGCTGAGACTTAGTCGACTAATTTACATAGAGCATTTATAAGTTGTCTTTAATTGATTCTGTTATGATGTTAATGCTTGAGGTCATGCACAGATAATTGAAATATTTATTTCCTTTTTTTTGTTAGAAAAAAGATAGGAAAAAATATCTGCATGATATAATATGTCGATTGTAATGTTCATTTTTTGTTTCCTAATTTTGTTTTTGCTCATCTGTGATTGAGCTTATGTCTAAATGCATTGATTGAAGCTAATTTCCATTTAAGAAATGGTCAATACTTATTTTGAAATATGACATTAAATTGAATATGTATGTCAACTGATTATAATTGTCACTTGGATTTGATTGAATGCTATATTGATTCTTGTGATTATGGTAATGGTGACGATGATGATAATGGTGATGACGTATGATGATTATTTTTTCTACTCCTTTTCAAACAGAAGAGTAGATTCTTTAAATGCAAACGGTGTGACTCTACTAACAAAGGACTGACTGCTTTAAGTCTCCTCTGAAAGACTAGACAATTTGAGTGAAATGCCTTGCCTAAGGGTAGGACTGTTATGATTGGAAATCTGAAAGTTTCTTACTCAAAATGTAATGAAAATAGTTCTTTAAAGGAGAAGTTCACCCTGAATATAACTTTGTTGTAAAAATAGCAGAAAAAATAGTTAAAAAATATTGGTGAAGGTTTGAGGAAAATCCGTTAAAGAGTAAGAAAGTTATTAGAGTTCAAAGTTTTTGATTTGTGACGTCATAAACGCGCAGCTGCCCCATTGGTTATGTAATATAAAATGCATGAATTTCAAATTTTGTATGGTTCCTGATGAATTAATTTTGTTTTCTATTCATGATTGGGCGTGAAATGATTAGTCTATGATATACAAAAGGTACAGTGAAAACCATTTTCAATTTTCTGAGAAAATGAAATTTCATTGATTTTTTACCATTCACTATGTAGGAATGCTGCTCGCATATGACGTCACAAATCAAATAATTGAAATTCTAATAACTTTTTGATTATTTGATGAATTTTTCTCAAACCTTTGGCAATATTTTTCATTATTTTTTCTGTTATTTTTACAATAAACTTTTTGTCAGGGTGAACTTCACCTTTAAGAAAATCTATGTTTGATGGTGAAAAATCTTTAAACAATGTTTTCACATCAGGAACATAGGCCCGAATTTACAAAAGTAGTTCCATTTGAAACTAAGTGAAATTAGGAACTGGATGATGGAGAATTATTTGAAGCTTCTTAAGCTGGGTTCTAAGCTGCAACTCGTTAAGCTGACAATTCCAAATTTGCATATTGGTTCCTTATCGATTATTCCAGTGGATAAAGTTAGAAATCTAGGAGAAATTTTTGACTCAAATATGACAATGGAATCGCAAGTATCATCCAGTGTTAAACTTGCGATCTACAGTCTCCGCAATCTCCTTATTGTTCGCAAATATCTCACTAAAAAGCCACTGAGCAGCTTGTTCATGCATTTTCCTATATGCGGAGGTCTTCCCATATTCCTGTTCAATATCGTATTACCTATAAAATTCTTCTGATAGCATATCGTGCGCTGACCTTCTCTTCACCAGAATACATCTCATCTCTTCTTGATTTTCGCAAACCTGGTCGCTCTGGTCTTCGCTCTTCTAAGACTTCTTCTCTCGATCTCTCTTTTCCAAAAACCAGACGGTCATGGGGAGATCGTGCATTTGCATCAGCAGCTCCCCGTCTATGGAACAATCTTCTAACTTAACTAAGACTGTAGATCAGTAGAACATTTCAAGGCCAGTTTGAAAACTTATCTAATGGCCAAATTGTAAGTTGTTCCAGTAGTGAATTAAGTTTATTGTAAGCGCCTTGAGCACCCCTAATAGGGTGGATATGTTTGCTCATTATAAATGTCTTATTACATGTATTATTATCTTTGTGAATCGCAAAATCAGTAAAACCCACGGTTGAAACCATGGTCTCAAACAAAACCACCTTTGTGAATTCGGGCCAAAAGAATTACTACATGGAAAGATAGCCTACCATGAAAAAGGAATGTGGTAAGGTTGGACTGATGGGGGATGCTTCAGGGTCAAGTTCACCCCATCAAAATATTGATTTGAATCAATGCTGAAAAATAATACAAGGCAAAATGCGGAAATGTTTCATAATTTATACATTTTTGCATGCACAACTCGGTGATATGCAAAATCAGAGAGTCGTTGATGCCCCTCACTATTTCATTTGTTTTTTGTTTGAATTTTCAATTTTTACAGATTTTACATGAAGGATCAACTTAACTGAACCATAGAATTTTAAAACAATGGTGATTCCAAAAGTTCAGGGAGGAATAGAAAATAGTTTCACAGGACATTGAGGAGAAAATTAGAATGTTTCACATAGCAAAAATACTAAAAAGTGTGAGGGTGATGTTATCCGTCCCCTCATTTGCATACCGAGCACAATGTGCATATAAATGTTTCGTGAAATTCAGCAAAACTTGAAAATCTCATCTACATCCAATTTTGATATCAGCATTATGCTTGTATTTTTCTCTTTTTAGTGGTGGACTTGTCCGTGGAAGAGGGAAAGGAGAAAGTGTCGGCATGGTGCGGTACCCCTTTGTAAATTTGTTTGTTTAGAGTAGGAAGAGGTTTAATTGAGTAGAGAATGATGTACATGTATGAGGTTACAAGGAAAAGAGAAACTTTTGATCAAATGCAAGTCTAGGAGGAATGCCTGAGGTTTCGAGCCCAACATAGGAACACATCCAAGGGGGGGGGGGCACAAGGGGCATCTAGTGCGAAAAAAAAACCAAATACAAACCATTGAAGCATTGATAGATAATATTTATTTGTGTAAATAATAAAGAAATTGATTGAAAAAATAATTTTAGAATCAAAGAAAATAGATAACACATAAAGGAGACATTGGCAAGGTAACAAAAGTTTTAAAACAGACCTATTACCTCAACCAAAGTATTTATTCATGTTCATTCTATTACCAATTGCTTGTCAAACTACATTTCTTTTAAAAGATAGATTAACTTTGATGTGATGAGCTACAGGTAACATAAAACATCTTAAAGACAAAAGTGTGACTTTACCTTTCATTTTTGAGCGCTATGCTCCTTTTAAAATCTACAATTTCATTTCTACGGCATTTACTGAACCATTTGTGATTATTAAAGACAAAACCTTAACATGTATGCTTAGATACAGGAAGTAATTATTGAAAACAAACAAATTTTCCAAACTTCAGAGGAAAACATTAAAATCTGTGGAAGTTTACTTCATGAAATAAAATGTGAACGTGAATGCATATCGTAGGAGTCGATTACATTTTTACATAGGAATCTGCACAAAAGTGTACATTGTATATGTAGATAATAAATTAAGTGCATTCGTACATCCAAAGTGTTTTAAATGTGTTTTTTCCCCTTCAACATGTAAGTCATATGACAAAATAATACGATTCAAGTGTTGCAAATGGAAAATGAACAAAAAGTTGAGACTTTCCATAAATCTACTATCCTCACAAAGTATACATTTTATTTCATTACAGATAATCTGACATTTATCACCATCAACATCATCATCAATATCATCGTCATACATCACCACCACCAACCCTCCCCCATCCCCCCCCCCTCTCTCTCTCCCCTCCTCATCATCATCACTTTTTGTAAGTCCATACTTCATGCCCAATTGACACCTTATATAATTCATATATCAAGAAACCTCGACAATTAGACCATTAAATCTCTAGCCTCCATTTCCCTCTCATTCCTTTTCACAACTGTGCCTCCTTGCCAGGATGAGGATGCTAATCAAAATTCATCTTAAATAATTTGCTTGCATGAAGCAATGACGCACCAATTATAGGCTGCTCAAAAAACAAAACGGGATATATTAAACACAACTTTAAAGAAATCAAAACAAGTCCTCAATATAACATATACATTTTTACCAAATTTACATATATAAAACAAAATCAGGCCACAACAAATATTTTATTCAAAAGGCCACATCATTACCTAATATCCTATTAATATGCTCATTCTTATTTCTTTGAAACCACAGTGTAATGACAAAATGAGCTATTCACTATGAGTATACATGCAAATTGGAACAACATCCCAGAATCACAGTACATAGATGTGAATGTCTCACTCAAAATATCAATAAATTTGTAATCAGACCCTGTGAAAAACAATAATTTCTATGATTCCAATAGCCATTTCTAAAACATAATGAATAACAAGTTGCTTAAGTAAAAAAAAACATTTTTTAAAGCATAAATGCCAATTTTATGAGCCTTAGACACCAAACTCTTTGTTTAAAAATCACTGAGTATTGTTGAAAATACAAAATTGTAACAATTATTTCAAAATACCAAAAGCACACACAAAATAATACAACTCAATGTAGTTTATGATATTTAAAGAGATCAATTTTAAATATCTATTAAAAACTTTGATTTAAGCCAAATCAATATTTTGAAAGCATATTGAAAAAAGGTCATACATGTACAATGTACATAGCAAATATGCAATGTATTGAATTGTTATCTAATTGCTTATTCACATAGAGAAACGTCCATGTAGGTCTGAGCTGGGACAGTCACTATTTGAACAAAACATTTTATCTATATATACATTCCCCTTTTTATACTAAACCCTTGTGAGCATGCTAGCAGCCCCTGAAGGCAACAAGCTGGAATTCCTATACTCTCATCTGAAAAAAAATTGTTGAAATTCTCTTTTTATTTCAAGAAGATGTAGCTGAAATTCTCTTTACTGTTTTAAGAGAAATAGCTGGAATGATCTTTTCCTTATTTCATCTTTAATAGAAACTTAGCTGGGCAAACTGAAATAATATCATTTGTCTAATAACAGAAACATTTGTAGCATTTAGAGTGAATGACAAAGAAATGAAGTCATAAATTTTCTATTTTTTAATAATTTTTTGCAGCATTAGTTAAAAGTGACTAAGTTGACATATACTATGAAATATCAAAACAAATAACATCTTGTGTAAAATGTCACATACCGAACATTACATAGACATTGTTAGCTTTATAATATGTGAGAAAGCTTTAGAATAGTGAATCAAATTACAAAACACATGTAATATACACAAAAGTGATATATGAATGGAAGTCCGATCATGGATAAAGAATCAGAAAAAAGAGAAAAAGAGAATACCATTCAAAATTGTTCACACCCATAAATCAGAGAGAGAGAGAGGATAGAAAAGAGTGATGGGAGAAAAGTGAAGAAGGCCAGGAAGAAGAGACTCAGAAAGAGAGGAGGAAAATGCATAGAAATAGGAAAAGAGAGAGAGACAAGAGAATATCGCATTTTTAAGTTAAATATAAGAAAAAAGAATATAAATCTCTTATTATTATTGTCCTGCAATCATATACAATAAAATCTTGAAGTTTTAATCCAAGTCCTCGACCAGGAAAGCTGGTGGAGATGAGGCCAGCCCTTCGTCATCGTCGTCCTCATCATCACCATCGCCACCAAACAGACTTGAAATGAGATTGCCTGAATACAGAGTAATAACAAAGATTTATTTATTTGTTTTGAAAAATATCGGTCTCCCTGGGATACAAAAAAGTTGCCTGCTTTTTCCTCAATTTTTCATTTGTGCAGTAAAACAATTGAGATTATATTCATATCAAATTATTCATGGTAACTCCTGTAGGAACTCGGCAGGACAGCTAGGATTTTGCTGGTAAATGCCAAACTGGAATATAACCAATTACTTGGGAAACATTTTACGTCTAGGTTAATCAGTCATAGTGGAAGACGTTATAGACAACAGATATCACTCTTGGGCCTTTTTATCAAAGTGGAGATGATAGCAGAGTTGGGATACTAACTCACACAACCACTCACCTAACCACTGGACCACACGAGTCATTAGGTCACCCATTTACTTCTTTGTAGGGTTCGTATTTTCATTAGGAGTTCTGACAAATACAGCTTGGTATTGTGGCGTGTGCCTGTGATTCAAGCTATGTTGCGGAAGTTACAAACTAATGCCATGGTTCCAGGTTTGAGCCCTGGTCATGTCTATCGGATGGTTAATGTGAAAGGTCGCTCCCAGATGTAACTCATCATATCTGATTAATAACACCTGACTTAACTCAATCACGCACCCTTCTCAGAGAGGAATTTTTGGACAGGAAGGGCTTCACCAGATTCATATGACATAAACAATTTTACAAGTACATCTCTTTATTCAGGGTTCCCAGCTTATCAAGGAAAACAAATTCCCTGATTTTTCCCTGATGAAGTTTAAAAATCCCCTGATAATTATTTCAAGCCATTCCCAGTTTTGCATGTTTTCTCAGCTGTTGCAGTGAATCACATGTATTTTCAGTATAAAAACTGTACTGCAGTCAAAGAGGCTACACTAAAAAAACCACCATAACCAGTCAGTCAATGGATATTGTTTTCATATATAACAGTCTTGACTTACTACCGTGCTTTCGACTTTGGGGTCAATCAAAATTCCCTGATTTTTCCCCCAATTGAGGCATTTTCCCCTGATCCGAGGTATTTTTCATCACTTTCCCTGACTGAAAAAAAGTAAAATAATTTTCCCTGATTTCCCTGATGGGCTGAGAACCCTGCATATTAAATAAACAATTTTTCAAGTACATCTCTTTATTGGTTATGTTGTGCTTGGATCATTTTGTATGATTTTGCTATCAGTGTCTCTTGCATTGTGGAAAGACCGAGCTGCCAACCTGAAAAAGAACATTTCTGTATTTTTAAAGCTGAAAATCAGTATATTGATGATGACATCAATATTTTCAATGAAATACCATAAGACAACACATAAAACGAAAACTTAAGAAATCAGTATTTTGCATGAAACCATCAGTATTCTTCTTATTTTTCAGTACTAAATACTGAAAATCGGTACTTCTTGGCAGCTCTGGAAAGAAAGGAAATGAAATTGACCACTTACCTATAAACCCTTGTCTCCCAGTCGGCATGGGAGGAGGTAGACCAAAGAAAACCTGGCCAATCTTATCAAGGTACGCTGCATAGGTTGGATCTCTCTGGAGGGAGGGTTGGTACTTCTCACAGAGCACGGTGAAGGCCGTCAACTTCTGACTGCAGGACGAAAGAGGAGGGAGGGTATGGGTCAGGGAGCGTTACACGAAAGGAATTGAAGGATGTTTTATCCGACAGTTACCATGGTAACTTTGCTTTTCAGCCAATCAAAATCAGGGAAAGTTTCCAGATCTTACGACTAGTCAGGGAACATGTGTTGATGACATGTTCCCCATGAGAGCATCCCATGAGAGGACTTGTTGGACATTTGATCTGCCAAGTTCTGTTTTATCTCAGAATTACTATAGCAACAGTGCTCCGCAGCTAATTGAATCCAAGGGAGGTTTATTTATTTATTTCATTACAGGCAAGAAAGCATGACAGCATCAGAAACATTACAAAAGAAATGTAAAATGGAGCACAAGCCAATGCCTGGGGTCACCTAAAAGAATTGACAATTCTGTTGAGAGTTTCTCCACATTGGCTGGTGCCTACATAGTCAGAGGTTGCCCGATCCGACAACTTTTCACACCCAAAATGTTCATGAAATGCTCATCAGGGAGCATCATTTGAAAGGGCTTGTCGGACATATCATCAGACAACTCCCATTTAATCCCAAAATTACCATGGGAACTGTCAAGGGCTAAAAACTAATCGGACTAAAATTATTGAGGAAACACTCTCTAAGAGTGAAGATGTCTCCCGAAAAGATCTTGTTCGTGTTCTGTGAGTCCAATGACCCAAGGCATCATGACCCAGAAATGTACTCGTATCATTTCCTCTCACATATTCGAACGAGAACTGTTGAATGATGATAATCTCGCAATATTTCAGAATCCTAAATGATCTCATACAATACCTCAGATTTTAAATGAGGTATCAAAAATTTCATGCAGTCACATACTTATCACATCGGGAAGGTTTGTAGGAACAGGCATGATTTAAGAGTAAACTGGTCAATTCTATTTGGGGTCCCAACGTTAAAAAAACCCAGATCCTTTTTTCCTGATTTTCCCTGATAAAATGTAAAAATTCCAGGATAATCATTCCAACTCATTTCCAATTTCACACCTTTTCTATACATGTTGCAGTTGAACACAGTAATGTAAAATTTTGTACTTTCAATCTTCCCTGACAAAAGACTTTTTTTCTTTAACTTAAATTTCCTAACTTTTCCCTAACTGGATAAAAAAGGAAAATAATTTCCCCTGCTTTTTCTGATGGCCCAGGACCATGCTACTTCAGATATATAATTGACCATTCAGTTCCTGAGGCCAGTTTCATAAATCCTGTCACAATAAACCAATTAGCAATTCACAGTTTAAAGCTACTGAAATCCTTCAATTTGATTGGCTGGTCATAACCTTGTTATAGAAATTGTGCATTTGTTATCATAACAAGTCTCCATGAAAGAGGCCCCTGATCTGGGCCATGTTTTACAAAGAGTTGCGATTGATCCGATCAATCACAACTATGGATGGCCAGCAACGTCAACATCTATTAGGCATGTGTGATCAAAATAATTTCTAACTATGATGTATTATCATGCATTCATTGTTTTCTTGAAAATTTACTGTGCTTCTCTTTGTTTACAAAGGACATTGTGTAAATTTCCTGTAGAAAAAAATAAGACACTGTGATGGATTCCCATAGAGTTACGATTGATTGGATCAATCGTCACTCTTTGTAAGACGGGGCCCTGCTTTTCATGTGTCATATCACGGGGAAAATCACAATTCCATGTCAACTTACGTTTTGATTGCAAGTAGTAGGAGCCACATAAAGTTAAGGAGAGGTAAGATAAAGGGAGGTTTGCTTTTGATTGCTGGATGATTCTCAGTGTAGACTTGCAACGTGATCGATGCTGTAGTCTTATTCCTCAGACACAGGTATCTAGAAATACACAAAATGATACAATATATCATGATTAAAAGGTTTTGATTGCAAGGATTAGGAGCCATAAAAAATTCAGGAGAGGTAAGATAAACGGAGGTTTGCTTTTGATGACAGGACGATTCTCAGTGTAGACTTGCAACGTGATCGATGCCGTAGTCTTATTCCTCAGACACAGGTATCTAGAAATACAAAAAAATATGCAAGATATCAGGAGTGTAAAAGGAGAATCATGAGATGTTTTGAGAGGGCTAAAGACAATTTTCATCTGTTGAATAAATCGTGAAGAATCGTCTGAAACGTCTCATCCAATATTAATCTTGGCGGATTTTTTTATTTCACAGACCAAAAAATTCGCTGATTTTTCGAATATTTTTTTAATTTCTTCTTTTGAAGAACTCGATTTAACTCTAGCTGCACGGTGCCGCTGGCATTTCTAAAAAAAAATAAATTCTAAGTAATGCCTTGACACACAATAATGTCACTGAACAAATCATGAATATTATGTTATTTCTAAAAAATCTAAAAAGAACCTAGTGCATCATTCCCAAAGACAAATTCAAAGGGCAGCATCAATATTTACTCATATAAAAAAAAAACTTCAATTTCTAACCTTAAAGTTATTATTTTCCTCTTAAGACAGGAATTCTCATGATTCTATTGTGATTCCACTTATTTATACATGCCATCTTCCAAAAGTCTAATCTATTAGTCCCACAAAATCTGATTTACTTAGGAAAAATTTGACTTAGAAGATGTAAATAACACATAATTGCATATTCCAGTGTGAAAAAAAAATCTTTCACTTGGGAGATTATTTGAATCATGGAAGATCAAATTAAGCAGATTCTATTACAAGCACCAACAGGTAGTTTCCACTTTTTCTAAATTACAGAATATGAAAATATCATTTATCCTTTCAGTAAAAATTGATAACTGTTAACTTACTGAAGTACTGCCTGAGCGATGAACATATCGGCCTCACTTCCGTACCCTTTGCTGAGCTGGTACTCAACGAGCATTAAGGCACATCCCTTGCCATCTGAAGATCGCAAGAAGTGATAACGGGCTTCAAAGTAGTTCTTTTCTGAAACCAAAACGATCATAAAAATTGTCGTGTATGAGCCCCCGAAATGAGGTCGTGTGGTCCAGTGGTTAGAGCATTGGACTCATAATCGCAAGGTTGTGAGTTCGAATCCCAACTCTGCCATTGTCTCCACTTTGATAAAAAGGCCCAAGAGTGATATCTGTCGTCTATTACGTCAGCCACTATGACTGATTAACCTAGACGTAAAATGTTTTCAAGGTAATTGGTTATATACCAGCTTGGCGTTTACCAGCAAAAAATGCTGTCCTGCTGAGTTCTTACGGGAGTTACCACAAACAGAAACAGAGGTCATGCTTGTTTTACACAGTGCACATGTATAAAAGTGAAGAGGGATTCCATTACATATTTTTAACAAGTGGAAAGCCTTTGGCTCTCTAGCCTGCATTATATAATAACAAAATATTCAATAACGACAATTATCCTTACTTCAAGTTAAGTTAAATATTTCTTTAATTTTTTTTTCTAGTCTTTCTCTGCAAAATTCAAACTTTTATTGACAAAATTGGGATTATGTTATAAGTTTTTTAATTTTTTAAATGATCCCCCACATTTACATATACTGTTTCTCTTCTTGTCTGATTTAAGTATTGCTCAGATTTTGGTTTATTGTTTTGTGTAGTGTATGTTTTCTTTATGCATTGGAATATATTGTACTGTATTTTGTAATACCATCTTTACTCTGTATTGTTCTTTTTATGAAGTGTGGAAATAAATGAATGAATCAATCAATTTTCTCTAATTGCCCCTTGCAGCCTGTACTATCTGGTAATTGTATGTCTTAGGAAAACATGGTCCAGCCACAAGCTTCTTTTTTTTCTGTTTGTGGTAACTCCCGTAGGAACTCGGCAGGACAGCATTTTTTGCTGGTAAACGCCAAGCTGGAATATAACCAATTACCTTGGAAACATTTTACGTCTAGGTTAATCAGCCATAGTGGCTGACATAATAGACGACAGATATCACTCTTGGGCCTTTTTATCAAAGTGGAGACAATGGCAGAGTTGGGATTCGAACTCACAACCTTGCGATTATGAGTCCAATGCTCAAACCACTGGACCACACGACCAGTGTTCTATTCTAGTGATAATGAACGTTGGATGCGCAAGTATAACAGGAGTGTGAATGATCACAAATAAAAAGCTAAAACAATTTGAAGAGTGTTGGAAAAAACCTGAAAATGAAAAGAGCTCTCATACTTTGGACAAGCCGGGGGAGAGCTACATGTAAAATAAGCTGACATGAAGCTGAAAATCAAAAGAAAAGATAGCTGAAATCAGTAAAAAGTTGAACTCTCACAACCTCGGTTGGTATCATGAAATGCACAAGTTATATAACAGTAACGTAATATCCATTTCAATTTCCCATGCTTACCTTGCCACAGCATGTTGGCAAACTCTTTATGGAGTTCTGGATCTCCAGTCCGACTGTTGGGTGAATCCTTTTGAGACCATTTAATGGCAGCCACGATAAACTTCCCCCTCTCCGGAGCCTCGGGAGGTAACTGTTTTGCCAAGCTCCCAATCCTTGCTATAAAAAAATCAGATTAAATAGAGCTAGTTAAGTGATTTGTAGTCTGTTTCTTAAAGATTTGCAAAATTTGCAATTATGTAGGGGAGATCTGGGTTAGTTGGATCGTGGGCTAAGTTGGAACATTGCAATTTTCTTTAACGCCTGTGAAATAAATTTATGCAACACTGCCCTCAATTTATTGCTATTAATAATACAACACTGTTGTATTATTGATAGCAATGAATTAAAGGCGTTAAAGAAAATTACAATTTTTCAACCTACCCCGCGTTCCAACTAACCCCGGGGCCATTTCATAAAGCTGAACCTAAGTTAGGAGTGACTTTAAGAACGACTGGTAACCCTTTTTTGTGGTAAATGATATTGACCAATAAATGTTTATTGGTGATTTATTTTGAGCGTAAGAAAGGTTCACCAGTCATTCTTAAAGTCACTCTTCACTTACGAACAGCTTTATGAAACACCCACCCGATCTCCCCTACTTTCAATGGGAACAGTGATTTTCTGTTTAAAAACATAGTGTTTTCTGTTTCAAACACGGTGTGTTATGAAATAAAAATCTGTGATTTTCAGAAATGATTTGAAATGATCTAAAATGGAAACTCTGTTTTGTCAAAGAAAATGTGCATAGCAAAATGATTAGTTCTATACAATGGAGGTAAACTCTAAAGAACTTAAACAGATATTCTGTTTTGATTTACCAGTAAACAGGATATCACTGCCCCCCCCCCCCCAAAAAAAATCAACTACTATGAAAACCTTCGATTTGATAGGCTGATGAGCTCCATTACAATGGGATCCCTGAATAGAATTGACAAGTATAAAATGACAAAGAATATTTGTCTTTATGAAATTGAATCCTGATTGGGTTTGTAAATTTTGACAATTCAAAGATTTGACAAAAAAAAACAGAGTGATGAGGAGGGAGAGAGGGGGGGGGGAGACATATAGAGACTGGGGGGGGGGGGGCTGGGAAAAGATAGAGGGAAATAGACTTACAAATGTTTTCTTTTGAGATTGGTGCTTCTGCTTTCTCCAAGGCCTCTAACAACAGAAGACTGAGATCAGCTCCACTCATATGCTGGGGAAAAAAATCAATTGAAATTATAAAAAAATTAGAACAGCACTATTGGTTAAGGAATTACAAAACAAGGGGGGTGGTATAGATTTGAATATTCTTCATTCAAATGCAGAATATAAATAATAAATAAAAGAGGTGACATCAGAATCCATATTAACTAAGCACGAACAAAACTTGAGTTTTGTCCTTCAGGCTAATAACATGAATGATTGTGATGACTGTGCAGGAAGCAATTAGTACATGAAATTATTATTGAGTTCCATATTTCATTTTAAAATTGTACATGTACTTCACTGCATAGGAAGATGCTGTCTTGCTCAGTTTTATTAACGTTGAAAGAACCAACCATTTATTACTATTATCATAACAATCTTTCACAATACCAGTATTGGTAGCAAAATAACATCTTTGAAATAACTTATCTTTTTTATGGTGGGTCATATATACAAGAATTATGTACATGTATGTAGACTATTCCCTGGAAGAAATATTGATCATTGGCTGAAAAAATGTAATTAAGTACAGAAATAATAAAATATAGTTATCCATAGCGCACAGGCTGCAGAAAAATTGTATATTTTTCCATGAATGATATGGGGGCGGGGTGTGGGAGTCAGAGTGAGGGGATTCATTCACATGTATCTTTACCTGATTGTGTTGTAGAAGAAGGGATGCTCCTGAATAGAGCATTTCTATGGCTTCTGCATACTTCTTCTGAGTGATATATCTAAGGATGGAAGATTCCAGAAGACTAGTGTTACTTACATTACAAAAATAAATTTTGAAATACAAGGTTGTTAATAAAGAGAAATAAACGCTGTGAACAAGTCTGCTTTATATGTGAAAACAGAAAAATCAAAGAAACAATTCAATGACAGTTTGATGAAAAATTGAACAAATGATAAGAAAATAGGAGCATTCAAATGTCACTAATGATGTAAACATCCTCCCATTGGCAATGTGACCAACATGTGTTCTGTCAGTTGTACAACACATTTTGCTTTTCGACATATTTTGCTTAAATTGCCACTTCTATAAAGTCTATCCATAAATGGGTAAAAAAAATTGGGGGTTTAATTATGGAAAACCAGAAATGACATCAATATCTTGAATCAGGTGATCAACTTATCCTCACATTTGTCGTTCAAGTCAAAAAAATGTTTCTAGAAATGATAATTACACAATAGTTTTCTTCACCATTAAACCATGGGATGAAAACCAGTAAGCTGCACAAGAAGCAATACAGTTAAACACATTTTTACACTTGTTGCTTCCCATATTTTTACCCCAGACTTGGGAGTGTTGCATGGAAACATAATGCAATCAATCGCAAATTTCAGTTGCAACCTAACAAGTGATGGACCAATTTCAATTATAGAAAATCAACATTTACTTATCGATACATATAGCAGCCCAGCCATCAATTACTAAATTATAACTTATAAAAGTTAAGACTGATTTAGGTATAAAAAAATTGTCTTGCAATCAATATTAGGTTTTTTGCAAAATTTGCAACACTCCATTAGACCATGGTTTTAGTCAAACCAGAGTTAAGAATTCAATTCCAATTTTTTTTTCAATACAAATTCAGGTTTATTACCCTCCCCCCCAAAAAAAAGATTGGCAGTCAGACTGCATTGTACGTGTTTACCCAAATGCCAGTAAAATATGATACAAAGAATTATAATTTATGAAGCTTCACAATAAATATACAAAAGATGATATTTAGTAAAAATATTTACAAAAATGTATGGTCCAAATGTATGGTCCAATGAGTACAAACTCATTGACTAACCTGAAGTAGAGGGTCCTGTACATTTGATGGGCTTCATAGTAATCGCCATCTTCAACGCTCTTCTTCAGTTTCCCCAGGACCCTGCTAGACCCGCCTCGATCACTCTTCTTCGCAGGAGCTTTTGACGCCATCCTCTCTTCTCACAAAGCCTTCCAGAGGCCCTCTGGTGATTCTTCAGAGAAACAAAAATTGAAAATTGAATTCATGTCTTTAGAGGGCTAGAATTAGACAGAAGTTTTCTGTCTCTATTCCGTTAGTTTCAATCTCATTCTCACTCCTAATAATAATAATAGCCAATTTTTATAAAGCGATTTTCCCAGAATGGCCCAAAGCGCATTACAGCATATTATTACCCCGGTCATTGGATTCATTTCAATCAAGCACGAAAAGTGCACAATTTCCACTCCCTGGGGAGCATTCCTTGCATTCATCGCAGCCACATTATGGCGCTGGCAAAATCAAACATACAATATCTTTCGCATCCTACCGGGTACCCATTTAGCACCTGGGTCGAGAGTGGCAAAGTGTGGATTAACGCCTTGCCAAAGGACGCTAGACCGCGGTGGGATTCGAACACACGACCCTCTGTTTACAAGGCGAGAGTCAGAAGGACTACACCACGGCTCTTCCACTCCTATACGACAAACCTCGCAATGTTGGTCACATTATCACTGAAAAGGCAATGAAAATGTAGCAAGTTACAAAAAAAAAAGCAAATTCATGTGCTTGTCAGTGGCTATTATCAGGTAAATATTTGTCTTACAATTTGGATGATTTTTCCATTTCCTTCAAATTTCATTTCTACTGAAATATGACTTGTTTAATTCTGCTTGAATCGCAGTCATAACATTTTACTCAAATAGCTCTACCAACAACGCAACGGCATGCACTACCAGAGTTAGTGTGTAAAGCTCAAAGTACACACAGTTTTATATGCATACATGCTAATATATGCAGAATCTGGAGATCCAATGGCCGTGGGTCCAAGGAGCCAACAACCCCCCCCCCTGCACGGTTAAGGGGCAGGGCCCCATGCAGGACTCAAGAAAGTCCTGTATTTTAATAACTTTAACCCTTAAAATACAGAGCTATTTAACTCAATTGTGCATTGACCTGTTAATCCTCTGTATGCTGCATAATTTTAACAGTGAACCCTTCTACATGGTAAAATACTCTGTTTAATGGTTAAACAGCTATAACTTTTATCTGAACATTTAGAAAGGTAATGTTGTGAGGCAAACTTGTAATGTTTGGTGGGTTTTCTTGTCATGTATGAATTTACCGGTATTGCATTACTAATGAAATAAAGCATTGCAAATCATTTCCAACAATAGTGTAGACCTTTACTTTGGTTCTTGGGCCAGTGGCATGATTATATTTTTGTATTCACCTGGGCAATTCATAACACAAATGATTCTTATATCATTGGTAATCTGACGAAAATAGACCATACTACAATGAATAAATATAAGAAAGTAGATCTTTGACTAGTCAAAGAAAGAAAACACCTCTTTCTTATAGGTGTCACAAGTCCTCAATCCTAACAATGAACCTGACCTTGGTATTGTTTGTGAGGATATAATTTATTATTTTCTCTCCTTTTTCAATGAACTTCCTGGGTCCACTGAAGGATGTATTGATTTATTTTTTGTAAAGAAGGTAGATAATCTCCCACTAAATGGTTTTGAAAGCAAATAATGTATATAAAACAGAACAAAACTATTAGAACTACAAACTACCTGGACATAGGGACGTCAAGAGGGAAACATGTTGTGCAGAAATACAAACATAACACGCCTACAGACATGCAATAAACGGAATGCATGAAGAGTTAAGATGCAGCATATTGAGGACTTGGGGGCATGAATGGGTCGGACATGATTTTTTTCTGACATTCTTGCTTTCTTATATGATTTTTTTTTACATATTGAAAGTTAACTAGCACATCAATGATGTGGAGCTCATCCAGCATTTCGCAACAAAATTTAACGCAATTTTAATTTCAGCCCAGTTGACACTGTAGTGAATTATATTGGTGACATACATTGAGGATATAGAATTGAAATTGATGAAGAAATGACATAGAAGCATTTTTTTGTGATCTATGAATAAATTTCATATAAAAATGAAGTATTAATAATTATCTAGTCAAAGTTTCTTAACTCTGTGTAGAGCCTTGGTGAACCTAATGTAGCTCTCAGATGGAACAAAAATAACCAAAGTCAATCAACAAATAAATAAGTAATTTTTGTGAGTTTTGAAAATATATGAATAAATAAGCATATTAAATGAGTTTCAAAATTCTATGTTGAAATTTTGTATCACTACCTCGAGCTATTATATAAAGCTAACAAAATTGAAATTGAACAACAAATGAAGAAGAAAAAACATTTCTTTGTAATTCTGTGTAGAAGCTTGGTGAACCTCATAAAGTTCTACAAAATGGAAGAAAAAAAGTAAAAATCTGTCAACTATTAAAGAAGAATTTTAAAAAATATGAATAAATTAATTTCCCATAAATTAGCATAAAAATTGTTCTAGTCAAAATTTCAAAATTCTCAGTAGAAGATTCTTGAACCTCATGAAGCTCTACCTGATGGAAGAAAAAAATCAAAATCGGTCAACGTATAAAGTAGAAGAATATTTTATGTAAATTTTTAAAAATATATGCATAAATTAATTTCGCATAAATTAGCAAAAAAAATTGTTCTAATCAAAATTTCAAAATTCTGTGTAGAAGATTGGTGAACCTCATGAAGCTCTACAAGTTGAAGAAAATAATATAAATCGGTCAACAAATAAAGAAGAAGCATTTTATGTGAATTTTTCAAAATATGCATAAACTAATTTCGCATAAGCATAAAAATTGTTCTAATCAAAATTTCAAAATTCTGTGTAGAAGATTAGTGAACCTCATGAAGCTCTACAGGTTGAAGAAAAAAATAAAAATCGTTCCACAAATAAAGAAAAAGAAGCATTCTATGTGAATTTTTAAAAAAATGCATAAATTAATTTTCGCATAAATTAGCATAAAAATTGTTCTAGTCAAAATTTCAAAATTCTGTGCAGAAGATTGGTGAACCTCATGAAGCTCTACCAGATGGAAGAAAAAATCGAATTCGGTCAACAAATAAAGAAGCGTGAATTTTTCAAAATTTGCATAAATTAATTTCACATAAATTAGCATAAAAATTGTTCTGGTCAAAATTTCAAAATTTTGTATAGATGTTTGGTGAACTTCATGAAGCTCTACCAGATGGAAGCAAAAAATTCAAAATCGGTCAACAAATAAAGAAGAAGCATTTTTTGTGAATTTTGAAAAATGCGCATAAATTAGCATATTTAATGAATTTCAAAATTCTGTGTAGAAGTTTCTAATCCCCCACCTAGTGCTATCATATAAAGCAAACAGAATTGAAATCAGACTTGAAATAGCGAAGTAGTAGCATTTTTGACATTGTGGACGGACGACAGACGAAGGACGCCACACCACGGCATAAGCTCATCTTGCTCTTCTGAAGGGCCGGATGAGCTAAAATTAAAAATCAGGAAAATCCCGGCTTCTGGTGTTAAGAATGAGATTGTGAGACCGAAATTGAAACTGTTCTATTAACTAATCAAGACAAAAAATGTTGGTGGTCGTGTATTTTGCTACTTCGTCAGCTGGAGTGAAACTGAGCACATATCATAATCTTAACAATTTTGAATACTTTCACCATTATTTGAGCAATTTTCAAAAAAAACTAGATGAAAAAATAATTCTGTTGGTATTTTACAGTGTCATTCATTGTAGTTTGATAATAAAACCAAACTTCCGAAGAGACAGTAAACGCTGAACGAGCCTATGACAGCTATGTCACAGACACAGCTTGTCGTTCCATTGCTCTTTTGGTTCTATCATATATTGTTTCGCTCTCGTATTCTGGTCATTCTGCGATTTCACTCCCAGGCCCATGATGAGTGCATGTCAAAAATCTTCAGTAGACTATGTCAGTTTTAAACTTTAACGTTAAGGCTATTCAACAATTTTTAATATTTATTCAAAATAATTAATATTCGCCCACCCTCCCAAATGTGTTGTTTGTAATAATCTTGATGCGTGCAAGGTGGTCGGTTCCAAAACTGTGGTAGTCTCATGCAACCAGTTCCAGGCCAAGCACCCAGGAAATTCCACTTCCACGATCGATCAGCTCCAGTGTTTATTTTTATTTTTTTACTTATTAAAATTATTGCCGTAGCACAGCACAGGCTCGAGCACATGCCACAGGCAGCGTACGGTGCACACTCCGCCCCCCCCCCCCCCCCTCCTTACCAATAGTGTTAGGTCACTCATACCAGTCTTTGATAAGATGGTTTGAATTGCACAGGAACCAAGTTTCCAACCCGATTACATACAGCACGTCGGTAAATGGTGATTTCGCTCATGTGCTATCTAAATACTTGTATCACGGTATCGTGATGATACCTTCTCAATTGTGTGCGATAAAATTGCACACGAACCCGATCGTGTTTTTTTTTATTCTAGTTTGGTAGAGACTACATCCTCATGATCCTAAGTCGAGATTGTGCAGAATCAGACTGAACTCACATTTACAACTCGTTGTTGACTCCGCGGGACCAGGTAAAAATCTGAAATGTTCTCTCACAGTCTTTAAAAATTCTTGAAATAATCGAAGAAGACATCCGGTGGAATTTTCGGGATGCTTCCAATGCACCACGTATTAATCTAGGCGTAACGCGTTAGCCACTCGGCGCAGTCAACTCTTATTCAATAGACTTGATGACAGGCCGTATTTAGCTGAAAAAAATATTGACTAAGTATTTACATGATGTAATATATAGATCTACGCATATTTACGACTGGTCATTCAGTTTACGGTTTAGGGAATTTCCCAGTACCATGCTCAAGCTCTGGCTCCAGAAAATGCTCCGGCGGAAGGGCGGAGTTGAAAGTGGGAGGATGTGGGAGGCAGGGGCGTCGATCCGTTTTTCAGATTGGGGGGGGGGCAAAATCATGAATTAACGTTTTTTTTTTACAGATACCTAGACAACTCATAAATTTAACATATTTTTTTCATGAATGTTACAATAATACACAATGTCAGACATCTTCCAATACATAATTATAAATAACATTGATGATAATTATATGCATCAAGAAGAAACTTTTACAGAAAATTCCAACATATTGATTTTTTTTCAGTGTCAAATAAAAAACATATGAGAGATTTTCAAAATACAAAAATTAATAAATAAATCAGTAATAAAACCTAAACGAATTGAAGCCATCAGCATATATATTTTTTAACTAACGTTCCAGGCGCTCGATCGATCACACAAAACGAACAAACTCACCCAATTCAATTTCAATTTCAATTCAATTAAATTCAATTCTGGTTTTATTGTGAAAATGGTACATGACAAAAGTCCGAAGCCCATATAATCATATTTACAAAGTAAAAATGTACATGTATATTATTAAAAGATTACAATATATCACAATTCTAGTGCTAGACAAATAATCAACAAATATATAAAGCCAGAAAAAATAATTTTGGACAATCTAAAAAAAGATTAAAATTGATTGAAATTATAACATTGTAAAACTGTCATCGTCAAAATTAAATCAGCAAAGTTGCGAGTATTAAAAACATATATAAATTAACATTTACGCTTTTAAGATATCATCATATTTAAAACTAGAAAACTATGTATATAAAAGAAATGTAAATAGCAAGACAAATTGAATAATATATAAGTCTTTAAAAAATATAAACCAGATCAATGTTGTGAAGCGTGAGTTGATTTTTTGTAGTATACTGACATGAAAACAGGATAAAAGGTACCTGCTTTGGTCTGTTTGTATAGTAACTCATGAGGAGGATAGATACATGTATCTCACTACACAGATAATGAGAAAGTTATCAAAATATCCATTTCAGATGTAATTGTCAAACGTAGTTAGCGCTGCGCGCTCGCATTTTGATTTTATGAGTACTCTATACAATTCTATAACCAAACAAGCTCCCCTTTTAATTACATTTTATTTTAAAAATTCAGTTCGCGATTTGCGCTCGCATTAATTGTTAAAAATGTAATGCGTATTGTACGACATGCTTAAAACTTCCAGTTTTCAAGCCTTAAAAACAACAACTTCCACGCTGTCATTACGCATATTAAAGTAACAAATAAGAAAATAAAATTTTCATGAATTCCTAATAACTAAATTGGGTCTTTTCAGAATGGAATATCGACAAGCTTAGGAAAAATAGGAAGATAGTCATCATTTTCATATGGTGACAAAATATCCTTAGAATGTACCGGTCCATTGTTAAAATAATAACAAAAAATATCAGATCGCGCTTTGCGCTAGAATTCACTGAGCAAAATGTCAAAAATTTCATCAAAATCGAATAACAAGAAATAAATAAGAAATAAAGTTATTGAAATTCAAAATTTAGCAATATTTTGTGAAAACAGTCGTCATGAATATTCATTAGGTGGGCTGATGATATCACATCCCCACTTTCCGTTTTCTTATGTTATTACATAAAATCATATTTTTTTTATTATTTCATACTTATGTGAATAAAATGTCTCCCTTATAATGAAATAAGTTGCAGCAATACATATCTAACGCACTAAATCAATTTTCAATCCAATTTTTCTAGTTCTTAGTGGAGGAAAAAGTTTGAAAAAACCTAATTTCAAATAATAAGATACAAGTTGGGATGTGACATCATCACCCTAGTCTGCTGGGCAAACCCTTCACTCGAAATAAGGGTCTGAATGTGCAGCCTACTCATGCCTTGTGTACTGAAGGCTCTCTCGCTTGGAACAGCAAGTTTTGTATGTGCTAGTCTTCGCGTGGAGGCACACTTGTTGATCAAAGTTCCAATTGGGGTCTGTGCCTGCAGACTATCATCACCCCACCTATAATGAATATTCATGACAACAGTTTTCACAAAATATTTCTGAACTTTAAGATTCATTAACTTTGTTATTTGTTATCCGATTTTGATGAAATTTTCGGCATATTGCTCAGTGAATTCTACTCTATTTATTAAGCTCAAATACTTTCAGCCCGGACCATCCCTTTAAGTGTGATCCACATCCACTTCAAAATTTTCCTACACAGTGCTTGAAATAGTGTTTAAATTGATCTTTTCAGATCAGAATATCAAAAGTTTTTAGCTCGTGCTTGTATTATTGCTCTTCATGATTAAACAAATGTATTCAGAATACCCGGATTCTATAGGTCTAAATCCAAAACATGCGCGATAGCCTGCATGTTCTTTATTTAAATGTGCTTAAAATTATCCAGTTTCAGATCAGAATATCAATGTCTGTCTGCTCACGCTTCACGATCGCATTATTAATGATACCAAATTAATCATATCCTATTCATGATTTACAAAATATGAATAGAGTGTCCCTCTTTTAGGTCTAAAATATCAATTTTCTTCCTCTCGCGCTTCGCGCTCACATCAACTGTTTAGTTACATTCCTATCCCTTATATGATTCCAATTGGAGGAAATGGGGACACTTTCCCTTTTGAAATGGGTACTATCTTAAAACAAATGAACAAAAAAATGCATGCCCCACAGTGGCGTAGCTACGGGGGGGGGGGGGGGGGTACGTGCCCCCTGAGATGTAAAGATTGCGCAAAATAATCAGGCTCTCTCTCTCTCTCTCACACACACATGTTCTGGGCCTGAAAAGATACATTTACCCATGAAGATAAAACATAATTCAACAATCAAATAATGCAAACGCCAGCATAAAATGTTTGTTATTCCGACCTAAAACCTGGAAATTCTGCATGGGCACTTTTTGTAATCATGAACAAGATAGGAATATACCTAAATAATTGTTGCAATGAGCGCAACTTAGCGGGGGAATTTGACACTGTTAGACCTAGAAGTAGAAAACCCCAATAATGTTTTGGAAATCATGAAAATGATGTGTATTTTGGTATATCCCTACATTAGTCCCTGGATTCTGGGCATTCTATATAAATGCATTTATTTTATCATGAATTTCATTAATGAGAGCTCGATGCGCTAGCTGGAAAACAAATGATATTCCGATCTGAAAAAGGGTCAATTTATGCACTATTTCAAGCACTGTGTAGGGTAATTGTGAAGTGGATATGGATCCTAAATTGAATAAATGGTGCGAGCGCGAGCTGATATGATTAGTGTTATTTTGATCTATTCCAATCAAGCCTAATGAGAGCGTGAAATTTGTTGATATTAAGGCCTGAAAAATGAAAATTTTAAACACTTTATTGATGCGAGCGCAAATCTCGAGTCGAAATTTTTCATCAATATTGTCATGGAAAAGGTGTTTTTTAAATAAAAGTGGTTTGTTAGAATTAATTGAGAGAGATACATAACTCACCTTGATCCACATGAACCTATATGAAAAGAGGGGTTTGCCATTATTTGGCAGAAAAGATTCTATGCCTATATGATGAGATTCCTGCGTAAATGTAGGGCCAATTCCTTAACAATCATTTTCCGCCCGGAGAAATAATGATTTTGTACTATACTAGATCTATAAATGTAATAAATCTAAATTCTATATTATGTTTGGTTAATGTTGCTGATTTCTGTGGTAACAATACAATTTCGTTTTATTTGCGCACTTACGGAATTAGGGCGGGGTGAGAAACGATACGCTGGCTTGCCACCCCAATATTTTCATTAGTGGGGCTATCGCCCTCCCCTGTCCCCCCCCCCCCCCAGGATCGGTGCCTCCGGCCGGGGACCTCCCGGGGGGAACCTATATAGCTGAACTGAACCTCAAAAAAGTTTCACGGCCGGAGAAAATAAATTAAATGTAGGGGGAAGGTGACATAAATCTGTAATACAAAATCGTACTTTTTATTCAAAGAATCTAAATTTATGCTCACTTGCTTTGCTCACTCACTGATTTATCAAAAATAAATTTTGCTCTTGAACGCCATGTCTGCATGGCCCACATATACCCCCGAAAAAAAATCATTCACAGTGATCAGATCGAACAATACTAATACTTGTCAGTCATCCCCCCCCCCCCCCACCGTGAAGTGCCATGAACACCGATCGGCAGCCATGTCTGGAATACTCCCCTCCACCCCTCCCCCCCCCGCATCCACCATGCAAAGTCACTCCACCACTAAACCACCACAATGCATGTACCTCCACAGCCGCACCCCCTACTCGTAGCAGACGAACGGTGAGCTCAAGGGGAAGGACGAAAAAGTCTGGTTTTGGGAGTAAAGATTTGTGCACATGATGTCGGTCTATGGTCGCAGCACTGCGCCGCCCGCGCCCTGCATTGCGTTGCTATACAAATGCTTCAGGTACGTATTCACTACCGGGGATCAAGCTGGAAGCCAGTGAATGTTAGTGAGAGTGAATAGACTAATATTTTACTTTAGGATATTATAACTACCATGGAGCAATCAAGACTTTTACCATGGGACGTCGTAGTCCTCGTCCTTTATTTCTTCGCAATCTTAACCATTGGTATTGCGGTGAGTACAATTATTCGACGAGAGTCGAAAGTTCGTATTATTGTAAAAATGTAAACAAGTTTCAAACAATCGGTACCAGCACTCATCCTACGAACGAGGTACCACCAGTACCAAAACCTCGTTCGTAGGATGAGTGCTATTTAAAGGTATAATGTTGTAATATGCCTAGCCTAGCCCTAGGACCGGGCCTATACAGGCGGCTAGGCCTATATATTCATGTATACATCATGTACTATCTATAATGTCATTTCAATTTTCAGTTAATTTTGAAGTATGAGAAGTTGTGATTTGGAAAACATTTTTATGCAGTATGATTTTTTTTGGGGGGGGGGGGTGCATGGAGAAGGCCTGAAGATCATGAACAAGTTTCTCTACTAACAATGACAAAAACTGGAATGATTATGCATGTAGTGATTGTTTTATATAAATACTTAATTTTATTTTGATGATCATGAGACATATACATGATATATATTTATTTGCTGTAAAATAGGCCCTCTGTCTAAATAAAGACCATGTAATATTTGATTTGGGCCTAATAACCCAATTCAATACACAGACGAACCAAACATAATTGTTTTTTATCAGCATGGATTAATTGTTGCATCACTAAAAGCAATATGAATACAGTGGTGCTAAAAAGTTAGTGAACCAACCAAAAAATGCACACTTTCATGCCAAGTGTATATGTGTTTGGCGAGCCCAGAGAAACAGACTTCTTTGAATGTAATATAATCACCTGACTTTTTAATCAAATATCTCAAATATGGCAGAGCTTGAACACTTGGAATATGATCATTTTCTGAAGAGGTTCACTAACTTTTTAATTTTAGCATCAGTGCACCACTGCATATGCACCCAGAAGTACTCAGTGGTATATACCAAAGAGGTAAAAATGTAACCTTTGATTATTAACTATGATAAGGAACATATATACCCGTTGTGAAGACTAGCTGATCCAACAGGTTCTATTATCAGTTGGTCATGCCATCATGGTAATACTTTGCTCATGCTGTAAATTAAATTATTTATTTGCTGAATTTGACCACAATTTTGTCAATTGTTATTCAGAAGCCATCCAAATTGAGAATTTTATTTTCACTCTATAGTATAAAGTGCACCACTGTACTATAAGCAAAATGATGGTTATTTTTTTAGACCACTTGTTCCATTTTGTTATTGATAATTCACAAGAATCACCAAGTTGCTAAACAAGTAATTCCCTCTCAAAATGTATAGTTTCTGTATATATATAAATAATATTGTTGGCTAATTTATGATCTGTATCACTGACAACTTCAACTTGTATATTTTATGACTTGCTATTTATAATGCACAGACAATGACAGACAACACATCAACATAGTGTTGTTTATTTTGCGCCCTCTTTAAATAAAATGTAAATCATACCTCTAGTAAAAGGCCTCAACTTTTTAAAACATGCATGAAAGCTGATAACTATTTTTTTTTTTTGGGGGGGGTCCCAGGGAGGGGGGCTGTTTGAGGGAAAATATTTTGCATGATTTGTAAAATTATGGAGTTCAGGCTTATTAAACACCATTCTTCCAAATCATTACGTATAATCCCAATTCTCTGGGGTTTTATGGTCTTAAAATGAAATTGTCAATTTTTTTACTGGTGTCAAGCATACTCAATTTTTGTTTCATCTGGAGTACTACCAGCAAGTTTAACAGGGCCAGTGCGGTGATTTTTTGCTGACCTGGTACTAACCAAACGTGCCCTAGAATCATCTAGATTGCCATTCAGATAAAGAATACAATTATTTTTTCGTCAGATGATGACTTGGCATTTTGGGTCAACTTGATCGATCCACTTTTCACTTGAATTTCTAAACAATGGTATCATTTTTATCTAGTAAATGAGTTGCGTTCATGTGGAATGATCTGAGATATAGCCTTTTAAAGACGTGAATAGCCCAACGTTTATTCCACCCCTATTCCAGTCATGATTGAACAAACTTTTCTTATAAACCGCATTCTGATCTTCACGATAGCAATTTCTTTTTTTATTGGCTACCAGTATTTTTGTCCTGAACTATAGTTTTAATACACTATTATGTTGCACCAAAAATTAAATTCCTTGTTTTTGTTTTTCTCTAAATTCTTCTCTTTGCATTATGACTTAAGTTGCATTTATCCACCAAAATTAAACCCCTGAATGGGGGGGGGGTGCCTGTATCCCACTGGACCTCCCTTCCCCTGATGAATGATAATTAATCTTTTTAGACAACTCAGACACGTTTATTATCCAGGATTTAGCATTTTATTCACTGGCAGATCGGGGGGGGGGGGCACAGCTGGGCCTTGCACCCCCTTTTGAGAGGCACAATTAAAATTTGTAGTGTAAAAATGCTGTTAAAACACAAGTATACCCCCTCCCCCCTTGTGGAAGCTTTTTTGCTTGTTAAATTTTTTTTGTGGGTGAAATCTTCTTCATTTTTGGTTGGAGACATTTTTTTTTTCTTGTCGAATTTTCCTCGGCAAAATGTGCCCCCCTTTGAAAAGCCCTGGATCCGCCCCTTATTTTGTTATATTGTTCTTTTTTTTTTTGTGTTCATCAGTCACTATGGAAGTCCAACAGGAGCACAGCAGAAGGGTATTTCTTGGCAGGAGGATCTATGCTTTGGCTTCCCGTAAGTAAAATTAAAGGTTAAGTTCACCCCCAGAAAAATGAAACAATATAGAAAAATCAAAGTCAAAGAAGCATATAACACTGAAAATTTTATCAAAATCTGATGAAAAATAAGAAAGTTATGACATTTTAAAGTTACAATGCACGCTTACTTTTCACAAAATAGTTATATGCACAATTCAGTGGCATGCAAATGAGACAATTGATGATGTCCCTCACTATTTCTTTTCTTTGTTATTATTTGAATTACACAGTATTTCAATTGACAATAATTGACAATAATGATCAACCTGACTGAACCATATATATATATGTATATAGTAGTATTCAAACAATGCTAATTCCACTTGTCAGGGAAGAATTAATCTTAGTTTCACTTGACAATGAGGAGAAATTAGAATGTTTCATATTTCATATAATGAAATACAAAATAAACACTGAGTGGATGACATCATCAGTCTCCTCATTTGCATACTGACCAGGGCTCCGTAACACAAAGATAAGCAATCAATCGCTAAATGAACTGACCAATCAAGATCAACATTACACGCGCAATTCATTCAAATACTGACCAGGAACCAATCAGAAGTGTTCTCTCATATTTGCTATTCATCCCTAATCTTTGTGTTACGGAGCCCTGGATGTGCATATTACTATTTTGTGAAATTAAGCTTTTAACTTTTTTTTTATTTTACAACCAAATTTGATGAAATTTTCAGTGTTATGCTTGTTGGATTTTTCTCCTCTTTTTTACAAATCAACTTTTTGTTGGGTGGACTTGTCCTTTAATTCTAAATATTTCATTTTGCTTTATATTGAATAGATTTTGAATATCATGATATTTTTTCATCTTTAGTATCCAATTTCTTTATAAAGGTGTTGTATAAATTTAATTTTGCCATTTTCATGTTACACATAGCTACAGGTATATTTTCCTAGTATTCCAATGCCATGAGTGCCTCAGTTAGCTTCATGGAAGGATGTTTTAGGTTACATTGATTCCACTCTTCCCTTGTAGCTAACCGATCTCCACTGGGTGGAATACTACCAATAATTTGTATGATAATCTACGTCATTTTTGGCCCCCACAGACGAAGTCCGGAGGAGGCATTAAGTGTTGATCCTGTCGGTCCGTCCCCCGACTTGGTTTCCATGCACTAACTAAAAAAATATTCAATGGATTTACTAAATTTTTGGTGTGAAAGTAGATGACACCAAAATACAGGCTAAGTTCGAATTTGGAGTTCGCAGGTCAAAGGTCACAGCTCATTAAATATGCAAGTTGGTTTCCGCGAAATAACTCGAAAAATATTTAATGGATTTATAAAAATTTGGTGTGTAGGTAGATGACACCAAACTACAGGCTGAGTTTGAATTGGGAGTCTGTAGGTCAAAGGTCAACGGTCACAGCTCATTTCATATATGTGGGTTGGTTCAAAGGTCTAAATTTGTTCATTATTGTTTTCTACACGATATTAAGTTCAATCATATTGAATGATTTTCTGATCAAGTTAAGCGGGGGCATCTGTGTCCTTTGGACACGTCATATTTCTAGTTTGTTTTGATAATGATAATTGAAATTGATCTTTTAACTTAATCATTGTGTTTGTAGTAGGTAATAGGTGATCTAGTATTTGAAATACATGTATGTATGATCCCTTTTTTAATTGTAAAAAGGAATATAGTAATGTTAATCTAAGTCCATCCCAAATTTACAGTGATACAGTAAGGCAGTCCAAAAATGTTAATATCAGGCGGGGGGAGGGGACAAAGGGTCATCAAAAGTGTTGTCTTAATGGTGCAAAAAAAACCGCCCCTGTAATAACCTTTTTTTATTTTGATTTTTTTTTGAAAAGTGTGTTGCTTCCCCTTGTTGTAAATCTTGAATGTCAGCAGCTCTCTATGATGCCATTTTCACTACCTTCCTAAAACTAGTGTAGTAGAAACTAGCTAAACATATAATGAGAACGGTCCAAGCGATCTTCCAAACTGGTCCAGAAAACCACCTCGCGATGAAATAGAAGATCGCTTTGCCTTGTTAAACTTGCTTTAGCGCAAGTGAGGACAGCCGTTGTTTGGGAAGCGATCTTCGCACCTGCTACACCACACGCTATATGAGGAATGCCTACGCTTCAGTTTCAAATTTCATGTGAAACATGTCAACCCACTGACAGTGTTTCCAGAGCGACAACACCACTTTACCTGAAGTGGTTTAAAAACCACTTCAGGTAATGGGAATGCTAGCAAAACAATCTTCCAAACTGGTTTCCTGAACCAGTTTCCAGTATAAAACCAGTATTATAATGAGAACAGTGTCTAGGACTATCTTGCGGCCGCTTTTCACCAAAATTGCAGCTCATTCAACGCGATCGGAGCGGCGTAACGAAAAATGTGCGAAGCTTTGGAGCGGATTTCTCTCTTCTTTTTTCTTGATAAGAAGAAAATGCTATGCCTTGGAGCGGCTTTCTTTGTTCTTTTTCTCAACAAGGCAAAAATGCTATGCCTTGGAACGGAAATTTGAGTGTAAAAATGGGGGTCCCCTCTGCGGCACATACCCACTACGCGTTATATACTGAGTGCCCCCCCCCCGGGTACCAGATCTAGATCCTCGATGATATACTGACAATTAAGACTTGTTTTAAGACTTTCTCATTAAATCAGTGTTAACTGCAACAACTGGAATTTCTCTTTAAGTGTAAGTGACTTAGAGTCCCACGGAGCAGTAAATTTCTAGTTGCGTACACCCTAGGGGCCTATAAAACGTTTCACTGCGTTGTTCAAATAAATGATCAGGGAATGCTCACTGTTGCGTTGCATATAGTCTGACATCCAGCGTTAAATATTATGTGTGAGCACTGGGCCAACCGGCCAAGCAGCCAAGCATGTCACACTTAACTCTTTGTAGCACACTTCCCTGGTACACAAAGTCACCATTATGAGGACAATGATAAGTCTAAACATATATTTGCTCTATCATTGCATCAGTTGTCCTGAATAGTACAAATCAAGAATGTGCATAAAAAATATGCACAATAGAGGTTTCCAAGCTGGTAATCAAATGAGAACCATGATAAGTGAAACACTACCCGTGAATACTATTTTTTGTGGCAGAAAATGGTTTTCGTTCAACTGATCAAGACTAAGCTTTAACAGAAACCAGAACTCAGTTGTGGCAAGAATGATGTAACATATATGTCGGCAGCTATGTGCTCTTCCTTTTATTACTTGACAAAATTGAAATGGGGTGGAAAGCCCCGGGGGGGGGGGGGGGTGGCACTTGACCCAAAAAGTGGTAGGGGTGTGCCACGGGCGAGACAAAAAATGGGGGCCTTGGAGCAGGCTTATTGTAAAAAGGAGGGTCCTCGGAACGGGTTTCGGAACTACAAATGTTTGTGAAAACGGGGGTCCTTGGAACGGATCGCCAAGTGAGTATGCATCCCCATGGAACGGGCATGCGTGCATGATGCAGCTCGCGTCCGCTTTTCACCAAAAATGAAGCTCATTGCAGCAGATCAATGCGACCGGAACGGCGTAACGAAAAATATGCGAAGCTTTGGAGCGGATTTCTTTCTTCTTTCTTTCTCGATAAGAAGAAAATGCTATGCCTTGGAGTGGCTTTCTTTGTTCTTTTTCTCAATAAGTCAAAAATGCTATGCCTTGGAACAAAAATTTGAGTGTAAAAATGGGGGTCCCCTCTGCGGCACATACCCACTATGCATTATATACTGAGTGCCCCCCCCCTCCCGGTGGAAATCACTCCGCTCTGAGCCTGTATATATTCAAAACCGATGAAGTAACAAAGACCTTTCTACATTTTCACAAGAACTAATGAATTATGCAAGGTCTGTGATCTACAGGACAATGTATACTAGGGAATTAGGATACAAACTTATTTATAGTTACATGTAATAATATAGTGCACGTATCCACCTTGCTAGGTGCTCAAGGCCCTCCTGTATTGCCCTGGCTAAGCTAGTCTACCGATTCTGGTGCGACAGCTTTTTTAAGGAATTACTTCCTGCCGGTATCCATTTACCTCACCTGGGTCGAGTTAAACAGTGTGGATAAATTTCTTGCTAAAGAAAAACACGCCATGGCTAGGATTTAGGGCCTATACATTTTATAGAGCTTTTAAACAGTGGAAATTGGGCCGAGTGTTTACTGGTATACAAAGAGTTAAGGGCAATTTAAAATCAAGGATAAATTTCAATACTCTATTATTAAAAACGTATACTGTCATAACGAGATTTTCCACCTGTTCTGTATATCAATTTTTGTGGTTTATAACTGACATGTTTGTATAAAAATAGAGAAGGGGGGGGGGGGCTACCATTACAAGGTGGACTTTATCATGCTTACAAGTACATGGACTTTAAAGAGAAATGCCAGTAGTTGCAGTAAACACTGATTTAATGAGAAAGTCTGTAAAACCAGACTTAATTGTCAGTATATCATCGAGGATCTAGATCTGGTAGTTACATAAAGTGAACTTTGTGAAATCTTGAAATATACACTATATAATGTTCACACTGAAGATCACCAACACAGATAGGCACACGTGTGACAGTGTATTATTATTGCTGGAATAAAGACCAGACGGAAGTGACCGAATCCACGCTTTTTTTGCTTATTTCTTAGCAATTACACAATTTCTTCCAGAATCCTTTGGCACATATTTTTTATTTATACAAACAGAAACTTGGGAGGTCATTATATTAGATTCTGTAAAAAGTCTTTTTGAGATCATTACCAAAACTGGAATTTATCTTCAAGTATCAAGCACAGTAGAGTATATGCAATTGTAATTGACCCTAAATAAGTAGGTCTATCACCCTTTAGATGTCGAGTCAGGGTAGTTTTAACAAATATTTGCCATGTTTTCCCCCAACATGAATTATGCCTCAAAGTATTCTTTTTTTATAACAGTGTAAATTGTGAAATATATACCCTTTTCATGTACAGTATCCATAGTAACCTTTCCCCTGACTTTGGCAGTTTTGATAACCATTTTCACTGTCCGTTGACCAGCTGTGAAAATCAACCCTTTTTACATATGGGTAAAAATAATAAAAGAGCCCTTTATCAGGGTGGAACAAAAGATGTATCCCTCTTCATCTGCCACACCCACCCCTGTGTTTTGACGAAAGAGAGAACCAAAATGTAGCAATAGTAAAAGAGCCCTCTATTGGGGTGGAACAGTGTTGTAAAAAACGATGTATCCTCGTCATCCGCCCCAGCCGACACAACACTTTGAAGAAAAAGGGGGGGGATGCTCCTGTTCATAATCTATGTTCCCTTGTCACTTGCCTCCTTGAAATTTATGTGTCTGCTTATTATATATCACTCCGTGCAATGACTGCTTTGCATATTTCATGCCTGGTAACACTAAAGATGAACCTACATACATGCTTTGTCAATAAACATTACGTCCAACTTGTAATATCAGTGTCTTTTAGGCCGTGTTTATGCTTCCACTTTTCAGGCCAGAATCAGCGTTTCCAAACGTGATTAGTCCAAAACACGGTTGCGTCCATGCTTACTTTCATTTAAACGCTGTTTCAAAATGCCGATCGTAAACTCACAAAAAGGTGCGTTTGTAAACGTTGTTTGACCAGAATCAGGCTTTTTGGGGAAGTATAAACAGAACCACGATTGTAAACGTGTTTAAATGACGTCATTTGATACATGCTTCCGGTGAGATGAAAATCCGCGGGCAAATACAGTCGTATTGCTCCATGTAATCTCTACGTAATAACAACAATTGGAAAAAAAAACTTTCGAAAAAAGGCGCGCCCAATTTGACCTCGCTTTACGATGCGAAGCCAGCTGGAGATCATGATTTGCTCTGAAAAGTTGAGCATAAACAGCACTCCCAGAACCACGTTTACGATCAGCGTTTTGAATCGTCGTTTGAAATCGCTGATTCTGTCCTTGCAATGGAAGCATAAACACACCCTAAATCTCCCACCTCCCTGTGAGAGCAATAATGATGATGTAAAATGTTCAGAATTGATTTCTGATTGAAACAATTGATTGATTTTTTTTTCTATGATCCTTTACTGTTAGGTTGGTGCCTCCTTGTTTGCTAGTAATATTGGCAGTGAACACTTCATTGGTCTAGCTGGATCTGGAGCCTATGCTGGTATAGCCATTGCAGCTTTTGAACTCAATGTAAGTAGATATTTATTAATATCGATGGTCAATCGATTGATTGACCAATAGTGGAAGAGTCAATCCAAGTGGGTGTTTCATAAAGCTGTTCGAAGTTAAGAGCAGCTATAAGAGTGACTGGTGAACCTTTATGCACTAAATAATCACCAATGAACATTTATTGATAAATATCTTTTACCACAAGAACGAATCACCAGTCATTCTTAAAGTCACTCTTAATTTACAAATTGCTTTATGAAATGGCCTCAGGTGAGGAAACTGTATAAGGATTTATATGTTGTATAAAATTTTACAAGTAGGAGATCTTTATTTATGTGGGCCTAAATTGTTATGGACATTTCAAATTGAAATCATCTTAGAAACAGTTACTTTCAGCATCTACAATATGTTGATAATATCAATTACTCTTTCTGTTTTATCGGTCTATGTCCTGAAAAAGATAAGATTTGTGCAGATCATGTAAAGACATCAATTAAAAACAGAAAGCCTATTCTCAAAATTTCTATGAGATTGTTTCTAACCTTGTTTAAATATATATATATTTAAACAAAGTTAGAAACAATATATATATGTTATTAGTAACGAAAAAAAAATATGAACTTGAACTGGTATTGTGTTCCTGTTGGGAGGAAAGGAGGGGGGGGGGCTCCAGAATGATATACTGAACAACTTTGATGAATATCAATAATCAAAATGTGCATAAATCAAATGAAAATTTCTGGAGCCCCAACTTTTCTTTTACACAAACTCCATAAAGACCACCCACCCATGTAATAGAATAACACAATATTTACAAGGTTTTTCACACATTCTCAGACATATTCTCACATACAGACACACCCTCGCTCTCTCTCTCTCTCTCTCTTGTAATGCATCATGTTATTCATTCCATGTAAGAATACCTCATGTACTTTGCTCAAACAGTAGAGCAGATATAGTTCATTGAAGCATTATATAAATCTATTGAAATGAAATATTTAACGTAGATGCCTTTTGTTAAGAGGGTACAATATGCTGTTGTTTAGTTCTCTTATACAGCTCGATTTTCTTGAACTTTGTACATTTCATGCGGAAAAACATATTATTTATTATCATATTTCAAATGATTCCATGAATATAAATTCAATTCAATTTGATTTTATTCCATTCTGTTTTAATAAGTTACATCAATAGTAAATATGGTAATCAAAATACAATGATGCAGATGAAATTGCATGATTGAAAATAAAAAATGGCTGATGTACAGCAAAACACTAGAGGATTTATCTTGACAGCCAACACCACATATCAGTTCAAAAAGAAGGAATTAAAAATGACAGTAGTTTGAAGCCATAAAAACAGCAAAAAACATCAAAAATAGAAATATGAGAAGAACTTGGGAACATCACTGTGGAATGTTTATTTTTCATCATTGTTCACACTTTAAAGTTATTGTTCAGGTCAGTCTAACTTCATTAAATTCCAATATTAAAAACATTTTACAACCTATTGGATAAAAACATGCAATTCAAGAAAAAATAAAGTAATTCAATAGTATGTGCATGCATATTATTATAGAAAAAGTATTGAAATTATGTATAGGGGTAAAAAAACCCCATAAAGGTCTTGTCAAGACAGCTCCCTTAATAACATAAGATTTGATCAATTAATAAAAGCGGAGAACAAATTCAATAAATATTCAGTAAATAAAAAATGAATTGCGTCACCAAGCGACCTTTGAACAAACATACATGAAAAGGGTAGGAGAGAATGAAAAGCAGAGGGGGGGTGAAAATTATTGGAAGTTATATATTTTAAGTTTAAGGAAGTTGTGGCCCAGTGGATTAGTCTTTGGACTCTGAAACAGGGTCGTGGGTTCGAATCCTAGCCATTGTGTAATTTCCTTTGGCAAGAAATTCATCCACATTGTGCTGCACTCAACCCAGGTGAGGTGAATGGGTACCTGGCAGGAATTTATTCCTTGAAATGCCATCGCGCGCTGTAAAAGGCTGTGAGGCTAAAGCCAGGGTAATAATATCCAATAAAGCACATAGGGACACATTTGGCAGTGATATGCGCTATATAAGCATGTTGGTATTATTACTATTATACTTTTTATATAAGTTGTATCTGATGGCAGAGAGTTCCAAACTGACGGAGCTTTGTATCTAAAAGAATGCATTTCATATCCTGGGACTGTTACAGTATACTCTTGTGTGCTGTGATAAAGTAATAATTTTATTATTACCTCATAAATCAATGGATTCCAAACCTTTCAGTTGTTCAGATTTATTTCCCTTCCATGCTGTAATGATATGAACTTTGCTCTTCTCTGTTTTATAGGATCATTAATATTTTTTTAACTTTATATTTCAATGAAAGTAAATACGACTTCAACTTTTTGTTGTGCTCTCAAAAGCTCTCATTCCGTCATATCTTTAATAGGATCCTAAATATTGTTTTTCTTTACAATTGATTTCAACATTTGATTGCATGAGCTCTAATTTTGTCATTTATGTTTGTGTTTTTTTAGTTCTATTGTTTATTTCTCAAACACTTACCCAACCGGTAATAAGAATACTTAGCCAAATGACTCTTAAAACAGAAAGACTGCAACTCAGTGGTGTAACTATATTTGTAACTGTTGAAGCTGAACCATTGTGGTGGATATATTTTCTTTGTTCACTAAAACCCAATGATGAATTTCTATTCTTTTAATAGCCATTGCTGGGTATTAAAAGCAGAACCCCGAATCACAATTTAAGGGGCTTTCACGATTGCTCATGCAATAGTTTGCGATCATTTGGTCAGGTTTATTTCCAATTCTAATGCCAATTCGTCCAATTGCCAACTCGTCTTCTATCATTTAGTCTACCATCAGTCCGTCCACTTACCACACGGTCTTCTTTCGTTTAGTCTAATGCCATTCCATCCAATAACCAATTGGTCCAATAGCCATTTAGTCTTACTATTTGGTCTAATTAAACTAGAGTGTTAATCGTGCAAAGTGAAAGAAAAGTATGGGTATTAGACCAACTGGTTATTAGATGAAATGGTAAATGACGAACTGGTGATTAGAGGAAGTGATGATTGGGCCAAATTGTTGTTGGACCAAATGGTTGATAGACGGAATGCTGATGGACGGAATGGCATTAGACTTAATGAAGGTAGACCATGTGGTGATTGGACGAGTTGGCAGTGGACAAATTGGCAATTTACCTTTGGTCACAATATATGTTGCACAGAATCGCAACGGTTGTAATCAGTCGCAACACCAATTGTGAAAGGGGCTTTAGACAGGTCATTTATGCATACCATGTAGACTTACATGTACATTACAAAACATGTTGGATACTCATGTCACAAATCACAGGATATCTTTTCTATTAAATAAGTGCATATACATGTATAGCAGCATAGTAAAATAGGCAAGTACAAAATATTTGATTCTCAGATATTATTTTTGTGATGGTTTTTGGTGCTTGTAACGAAAATGCTTGTTCTTACCAAATTACCATTATTACCCATTTATGGTCCAAAACTCACACTATTTGGAGGTGATTATTTACACTAAATTATTCCCATCATATAAATTCTCATCATACAGTCATGGATCCAGGATTTTAAAATAGAGGGTGGTTTAAAAAAGTGTCATTTTTAAAACTTAACATTTAGCTCATTTAATGTACATGGAATGAATCTCAGAATATGGAGTGGGTCATGTCCCTTGTATCTGCCTGTATCTGGCTCTGCATCATATAATAGCTGATTCAAAGTGAGTTCATGATCAACTTTTCTCAAATTTGACCTTTCCCATTTTCATTAGGATGAGCACTAAACACTTTCAAATCGAGATGTTGCAAAAGGTTGACCTTCCCAACATATCTTCCTGTGGTATTCAAATTCTACAAAGAAGGACATGGCATGGACCATGTGACTAGAATAGCACTTGGCTAGTGAACAAATTTGAAAATCATTGGTTGTATTCTCTGATTTTGGCACATTGACTAGTATTATTTGTCTATAGTTAAATACTAATGATTCTCTAAACACATGTGATGAAAAGAATATTTTAAAAGCACTATATGGATAATCATCAAAAAACAAATGTGCATGTCAGTGAAATCGAAAACCACCTTGATGGTTTATCTCAAATGACCTTTTCCTGCCCATGGGCAGAAAATGTGATTGCGAACCGGTCTATTATTGTCATCATTATGGTATCCCATCATTCTTCAGGCGCTGGTAATGCTACAGCTCCTTGGATGGATCTTTCTACCCGTGTACCTCGCCAGCGGTGTTTATACAATGCCAGAGTATCTCCAGAAGAGGTTTAGAAGCACTCGCATCAGGATGTACCTTGCCATTCTCTCGCTCGTCATCTACATCTTTACTAAAATCTCGGTAAGTGATTTGATTTAGGGTCATAGATTGGATTAGATCAGACATGATAAGATTAGATTAGATGAGATGATGTCAAGTCTCAGAAAGTGATGGGATTTAGGGTCATAGATTGGATTAGATCAGACATGATAAGATTAGATTAGATGAGATGATGTCAAGTCTCAGAAAGTGATGGGATTTAGGGTCATAGATTGGATTAGATCAGACATGATAAGATTAGATTAGATTAGATGTGAGATGATGTCAAGTCTCAGAAAGTGATGGGATTTAGGGTCATAGATTGGATTAGATCAGACATGATAAGATTAGATTAGATTAGATGTGAGATGATGTCAAGTCTCAGAAAGTGATGGGATTTAGGGTCATAGATTGGATTAGATCAGACATGATAAGATTAGATTAGATTAGATGTGAGATGATGTCAAGTCTCAGAAAGTGATGGGATTTAGGGTCATAGATTGGATTAGATCAGACATGATAAGATTAGATTAGATTAGATGTGAGATGATGTCAAGTCTCAGAAAGTGATGGGATTTAAGAGTTATTCATAGGGTTGAAGATTGGGTAAGATCATATAATAATGATGCATACATAGCCTACATCTCAAAATTTTGTCATGCACTTTCCATCTTAATTTGATGCTCGAGGTGCTTCGGAGCAATTAACAGAAGAAGAAAATGTATATATATACATATAAGATCATATAAGATTAGATTAAATGATGTCAAGTCTCAGGAAGTGATGGGATTTAGTGTTGTTCATAGAACCATTCCACAAACACATATTGTTTCACATTTGAGTGGTCTGAAAGTGATAAGCCCATTGAATAAAAAATTTGATTTGATATATCTAAGTGTTCTATAAGGGTTTCATTATCCCACCGCTGCCACCATTCCTTCACTCTTGAATATACAGTTAGACATGTGGTGTTGATAGGTCTACATAAACAACCGCACCAGTCATTTTACTATGGTGTTAAATTTCTGGTGTTAGTTCAACTCCTCTGGGCGTTATGACACAGTTGGGTATTACTTTTACACTCTGTGGTGTTATGGTCAATCTTTAGGGTGTAAGTATGTGGCCCTCAAGGGACACCATGGTGTCACTTTTCACACACCAGTTACAGCGTCATTCTGTGATAAAATATTGGGCCCTTCTTTGATAGTTGAATCAAATATGGAATAGCCTGATTGTATATGATGATCTAAAGTATATATATTGTACCATATTTCTGTTGTAAACATTTAAAGGCATAGGGTTATCAATTATTAAAATTAATTATAATACACATTTGCTGAAATCATTGAATTATTGGGGCATGATGTAATATGCTCAATGCTGACAATTTTACACTTAGGGAAGAAGTTCTAAAGGCATGGAGCAATAGATGAAAAGGCACATCCTAAAATCTATTTTTGTGATAGGTATGATGTTCTTACATTTTTGTATTTTGAACTGTCTTATCAAGTGAAATATGTTCATATCTTGTGTGTGGTCATCAGGTCGACTTGTTTTCAGGAGCCTTGTTCATCCAGCAAGCCTTAGGATGGGACCTCTATCCTGCTATCTTTGGTCTTCTGGGGATAACAGCCATCTATACCGTGACTGGTGGTCTTGTGGCGGTCATATACACAGAGACCCTTCAGACCAGTATCATGATCGGCGGGGCCGTGTGGCTGTGTATTGCAAGTATGAACGACATGTAGTTTAGTAAATGGGATCTGTCGTACCCGAGGTTTTAGCCAGTGCATGCTATTGTAGGCATTCTCCATGTAAAATACTAAATTAAATTCTTGATATTAAGAATTTATTTCCTAATATCAAAGAGATCACTTTGTCTTATCAGGGAGAACTCCTTGGTCCTATTTATGAAATGCCAATTCTTGTTATCAAGGAATAGGGATTAAGCATAGAAATTACTTGTCAAATGTTGGTCAAAGGGTCTTGGGTTCAAATCCCAGCCATGGCGTAATTTCCTTCAGCAAGAAACTGATCCACAATGTGCTGCACTCAACCCAGGTGAGGTAAATGGGTACCGGTAGCAAGTAATTCCTTAAAAAGCTGTGTGCGCTCTGATTGTCTAGCTTAGCTGGGTAATATAGGAGCCCCTTGAGCATCTTTCAAGGTGGTTATGTGCGCAATATAAATACCCTACATTATTATTATTATTATCATTAAACCACCCAGATGCTGTGACACATCCCTTTCACCTGCATTTTGAAACAATCCAAAGGAAATATAAGAAGTGGCATGTGTAGACAGGTGTTTTTTATGAACAGGGTTGTACAAGACATTTGCTTTCTAATAGATGGCAGGGGTCCGCCCCCCACACTTTTTTCCAAAACCATGTACAATTCATAAAAGTGACCTTCTGATTATGATTTTTTGCATGCTCAGCCCCCCACTTTCGGCTCAGCCCTCCCGCTTTCAAAATCCTTCCGCGGCCCCTGGATGGCATGTTTGACCTTTATTGCAATGGATTTAGTTATTTTGATTCCAGACCAAAATAATGGGGTTTTTTTTACCACAGATAATTGAGCAAGAGATGATATAAGTAGAGAAAATGAGGTTTCTTTAAATGTTGACTATCTTCAATGTACAGGATATATATTTTGTTACCTTCATTCATTACTGTTTAACTCTTCATGCGTTCACCTGAAAACCCCCTGTGTGTTGCACTATTTTAGCAGTGATCCCCTCTACGCAGTATAATACACTCTTTTATTTAAAGTGTCATAAATTTTTATCTGATCATTTTGAAAGGAAATGTTGTGTAGCAAACTTGTAGAGTGTTTCCTGGGCTTTCTTATCATATATGAATTTATTGGATATATTATGGAAAAATGTATAGTAAATTATATTTTCTATATGCTTTCTCCTAATAGGGTTAGGGTTAGTCACAGACTCCTAACAATAAACCTGGCCATGGTATTGTTTGTGAGGAGGGTTTTATTGATTTTCTCCTCTCCTTTTTCAATGAACTTCCTGGCTGTGATCAGGATATATTGATTTTTGGGGAAAACTCAACGTTTCTGTAATTTGTAAACTGCAATAATCCGTCGAACGCTAAACTAATGTCGCACGCGCGATCGATCGGTACACATTGTAAGGTATACAAAAACGCCAGGCTATACATTGTAGTTAGGCACGCTCCAGGGCATGCAATTGTTCGAAAAACAATGGGACAGGGGACGTGTATGGGAAATGTGTGGTTGTGCAAAAATGCGAACAAAACACGCCTACGGATGTGCAATAATGCGAACGTAATGCATGAAGAGTTTAATAAAGTTTTATTTCATAGATATGTGCCTGAGGCATCTGTTTTCAGGTTGTATCTCTTCCCTGTTTTCATCAACTAAGTTTAAAAAAAATTGGTTCATGTATGCATATGGGATTGATGATAAACTAATGTAAATTGACAGTCAAAAGGTCATAGATGCCATGGTTTGTCACACTAGTATAAGTCAAATAGATATATTGGAATAAGCTTGGTTGACGAATGCGATAAGATCAAAGTGATTTCTGTAGACTTTGATGTGGCAAATTTTTGATTGACTTCGATATCTTCTTTTGATTTCTTCCCTCAGGCTTTCAGAAGATTGGAGGGTATGCCATGCTTGAACCACTCTATGCAGAAGCTATTCCTAATGAGACACTCTATCGCAACGATTCTTGTGGGATGCCCAGGGAGGATTTCTTCCACATGCTGAGGGCGCCCGTCGGCTCGGATACGCCCTGGCCTGGATTCATGTTTGGTCAGAATTTTGTAGCACTCTGGTACTGGGCAACAGACCAGGTAAGTAAAAAACGAAATAGCTTCATAGCTGTAGTAGATGTTTACTGTAACAGGAATCTTGTATCCTCAAAGGATGAGAGAATTTCTTGCCTCAAGAAGGAGCAAAACGCCATACACCAGCATGCTTTTACATAAAATCTACGTACATGTTGCAGCAATAGTATTAACCAAAGGTGATAAAAGCAATGGCAGTGGGTGCCCATGCACTTCATTTTCCTTGCTAATTCCCCTATTATTGACATGTGGTCGGATAGGAAGTCATTGCTCTGAAATTGCTAGTTAGTGGATTTCATGGTGGCATCAGTAGGATAGAATTCATAGCATTGAAATGACTAGTTAGTGAATTCTCCTTCATTAACATGGTGGCAGCGGTGGGAATGGAACCCACTGCAGTAAAATGACAAGTTAGTGGATTCTCTCTCATTAACACAGTGGCAGCAGTGGGAAAGGAACCCATTGCATTGAAATGACTAGTTAGTGGATTCTTCTTTGTTATCATAGGGGCAGTGGTGGGATTGAAACCCATAGCATTGAAATGACTAGTTAGTGGATTCTCCTTCATTAACTTGGTGGCAAGGGTGGGATACAAACCCATTGCATTGAAATGACTAGTTAGTGGATTCTCCTTCATTAACTTGGTGGCAAGGGTGGGATACAAACCCATTGCATTGAAATGACTAGTTAGTGGATTCTCCTTCATTAACATGGTGGCAGCAGTGGGATAGAACCCATTGCATTGAAATGACTAGTTCGTGGATTCTTCTTTGTTATCATAGGGGCAGTGGTGGGATTGAAACCCATAGCATTGAAATGACTAGTTAGTGGATTCTCCTTCATTAACTTGGTGGCAAGGGTGGGATACAAACCCATTGCATTGAAATGACTAGTTAGTGGATTCTCCTTCATTAAAATGGAGGCAGCAGGGGGATAAAAACCAATTGCATTGAAATGACTAGTTAGTGGATTCTCCCTCATTAACTTGGTGGCAGTGGTCGCGGTGGGATAAGAACCCAGTGAATTAAAATGACTAGTTACTGGATTCTCCTTTATAAGCATGTGGGCTGGAGTGGGATAATATATCAAAGCATTGTATGGATTTTACTTCATTGATATGATGGCAGCAATGGACAGCAGTCTGCATTGAAATAGAGACTGTGCATTATTTGTCATATTTATGTTGGAAGTGGAAGGGTATCAGTCTAAAAACATACAAGGTGTGTGTTCATTAAAATAAATTGTGATCTGCAATTTAGAACCTAAGTTTGCTTCTCAGATATATGGTCAGTTTAACTTGTTACTATATCTTGCTTTTCATTACTTTTTCTCTTTTTTCTGATTATGTGCAAATGCATCTATTGAAATATTGTTTTGAGCAGACACACACGTTCCCTTCAATCATTATCATGAAATCTAGTATTTATCTGATCTAACACAGCAATCAGGATTAAAATTGATGGTAGATATGTTACAGTTTCATACATGTAGGCTTACGTCATGTATGTGCATGTATAATGCTTTGCGTCATTAATAGATGCGAAGTCAGTATCTGATCCTAATGACTTTCACTGTTGATTTTGGTGAATATATAATATACATGTAGTTAATAATAATAATAATAATACAGGTATATTATTTTACCTAGGGTAGCCACTTCAGTTCCGAAAGCTATTCTCCCAGCAGGCCTTGCTATTATTACCCCTGCTTTAGCTGAGCTGCCTAGGCGCTCAAGCATTCAAAGAATTTCTTCCTACCAGGTACCCATATACCTCACCTGGGTTGAGTGCAGCACAATGTGGATGAGTTTCTTGCTGAAGGAAATTATGCCATAGTTAGGATGAAAGAATCAAACTTTTTTGGTCTTGGATCTAGGATCTAGGAAATAAGATAATCGATGTTTGCAAAAGTAAATGAGATTCCAGTTTTGTCTCTATATATCTGCAGGTTATTGTCCAAAGAGCCTTATCAGCCAAGAATCTCTCACATGGCCAAGGTGCAACATTGTTGGCAGGCTTCCTCAAGACCTTACCTCTCTTTTTGATTGTCATGCCAGGAATGATTGCTCGAATATTTTACACAGGTAAATAATTACTTGTGCATGTTTTTTTCTGACAGTGCTGTGGTATTCCATTGTCACTACCATCATCAGTGTATCTCAGTCAGCATTTTTCAGGATTGCTGACTCTCACACTATGATTACAGTCCCTCTCTCCACTTCTTTCTGCAGTGAGCATCCTCCTCGTTCAGACCAACCTTACTCTTTTCCTTCTTTACCATATCTTTCCTTGCAATATTTGGTCTCCCTTTCCTCCTGTGCCATCCACTTCCAGATCCCATGCTTATGTTCATATATCTTATCTGTTGGTAATGTATATTTTCCTTGGTGTTCAAGGACAATATTGTTTCTGCTTTGCTGTGATTCATTAAGATTTATTGCAGAATCGCTCTTGCTTTTATGTTTTATGCATGTACTGTTGTTAATTTATAAAATTTTAGTTTATTTATGTGATTCTTGTTGTAGTTGTACAATGGTTAGCAATCCATGTGCATAGTTTTACTTTTGTTGTTCGTTTGATGTTTTTTAATCCTACATTTTAACACATTATTCCCCCCCAAAAAAGAAAAATCATCATTTTTAGTAAAACATCTGAAACCTAAAATAATTGCAATGAAATGAAACATGAACATACTTTCAGATTATTGTAGTGATCTTGTGTGTGTCATTTTTGGTGCTTTTATTTCAGATATTGTTGCATGTGTGGAAAATTGTGAAGAAATATGTGGTTCGAAAACCAGTTGTTCAAATCTTGCCTTTCCTCTTCTTGTATTTGACCCTGAACTCCTGCCCGAAGGTAAGTTACAGTTGAGATCACCTGATGAAATAGAAGAAAACTAAATCATGCGGAAATATGAAGTGATAGATGTTGTTTTGGTACTTGTGTGATAGCTTTTAGTTGCTCCCATTTGTTTATTGCTTCACTTCCTTTTTGTGTGTTCCTGGGACAGCAGACCTTTTTGCGCATGAAGTGTCAAAATGAATGTACTTTTATGGAAGAAGGAAAAAAAGGAAAGTGAAGAAAGATTAGAAGGAGATGGATGAGAAGGAGATGGAGGAGGAGGAGAGGGGTATGGAGGAAGAGAAGAAGAAGGAGAAGAAGAAGAAGAAGTAAGAGAAGAGGAAGAAGAAGGTGAAGGAGAAGAAGGAGGAGGAGAAGTAGGAGAGAGAAGAATGAGGAGAAGAAGAAGAAGAAGAAGGAGAAGAAGAGGAAGAAGAAGGTGAAGGAGAAGAAGGAGGAGGAGAAGGAGAAGTATGAGAGAGAAGAATGAGGAGAAGAAGACGAAGGAGGAGAGAGGAGGAGGAGGAGAAGAAGAAGGAGGAAAGAGATGGAGGGGAGGATGGAGAGAGAGTAGGAGGAAAAAAAGGATGCAGCATTATCGTTCCTCAATAAATCAATATAGTGTACATTCATGTGGTGTGAAATTATTTTCAGTTTAGATTTCATTGTTTTACTTTTGCTCATTACTAAATGTCTTCACAAACTCTCCCAAATATCACAGGGGCCCATGGTTTACTGTCCGCTGTTATACTGAGCGCCCTCATGAGTTCTTTGACCTCCACCTTCAATAGCAGCTCCACCATTTTCACCATGGACCTGTGGAGGTGGATCCGCAAGATACCAGGTGACCGGGAGATGGGCCAACTTCCAAGAGAGATCGCTCGGAAGCATGAATTGGAGTTGATGATTGTTGGGAGGTAAATTTGTTGTGATTTAGTTTTTTATAAAACTTTGTCCACATCACATTTGTGTTTCTATCTTCTTTTTTTTACTTTCTTATTGAAATATCTTGGAAACTATGTGAATCAACCTCTATCATTAGTCAAATATTGGCTGAGTTGAAGCAGCTTTTTAGACTAGATTATGCATAACTTAATACCTGTTCTTAATTGAATTTCGAACAGATTTCTGTTGTCTCAAATTTTTTTGACTCTGGCAGATTCCCCTTACATGTACATAATTGGATATTTCCTAATAGTTTTATATGGACAGCAATAATGTGTGTAATTGATTACTGTATACCCATATGTTGCAAAAGGAAATGTACTGTTTTCATGTATAGAGACACTCTGAGTGGAATCATATTGTCTTAATTATCTTCATTAATTTCTTTATTTGGGAATTAAGAACTGATTTTAAGTAGAAGTTACTGTGCCATCCATAACCTGTAGTAGATCCAGGATTTTTATATAGAATGGGAGCACAAACACATTTGAATATATACAGGGGGTGAAGATGACACTATTTTAGATTTGGCTATATTGGTGATTATCAGAGTAGGGGGGCATGCATCTCTTTCACCATTACCTTGATCCACTAATAGGAACATATATAGGAACCCCCTATTTTCATTCATGTCATAATGTTAAGTAGATGGTAAGAAACTGGTCCACATTGTGCTGCACTCATGGGTACTTTGCAGGATTAATCCCGGGGGGGGGGGGGCATTCGACCAAAAAAGTGGTGGGGGTGTGCCGCGGGCGAGACAAAAAAACGGGGGCCTTGGAGCGGGCTTGTTGTAAAAAGGAGGGTCCTCGGAACGGCTTCGGAACGACAAATGTTTGTAAAGCGGGGGTCCTTGGAACGGATCGCCAGCGTGTGAGTGCGTATGCATCCCTATGGAACGGTCATGCGTGCATGATGCAGATAGCGCGGCCTCCGCCGGTGGAGCTCTGCGGCCGCTTTTCACCAAAATTGCAGCTCATTCAATGCGATCGGAGCGGCGTAACGAAAAATATGCGATGCTTTGGAGCGGATTTCTCTCTTCTTTTTTCTCGATAAGAAGAAAATGCTATGCCTTGGAGCGGCTTTCTTTGTTCTTTTTCTCAACAAGGCAAAAATGCTATGCCTTGGAACGGAAATTTGAGTGTAAAAATGGGGGTCCCCTCCGCGGCACATACCCACTATGCATTATGTACTGAGTGCCCCCCCCCCTCAGGATTAATCCCATGAATTTACAACACTAGAAAAAGCATCTTAAGCTAAAATGTGGGTAATAAAAAGTGTGCTTCGGAATAGATAATTTCTAGATGGATGGCACTATATAATTGTGGAAGAGCCTTGGTGTAGTGGTTCTGACTCTCACCTTGAAAACAGAGGGTCGTGCGTTCGAATCCCACCACGGTCTAGAGTCCTTTGGCAAGGCGTTAATCCACCTTTCTCGACTCAGGTGCTAAATGGGTACCCCATAGGATGCAACGCCTATGTAGAATGCCTAGCAATTGAGTCTTGTAACTCTTGTTGGAATGCTCCCTAGGTGTGGAGAAGATGCATACATTGTACGCGTGCATGCAAGAATCCGATGGCTGGGGTAATTATATGCTGTAAAGCGCTTTGGGCCATTATGGGAAAAGCGGTATATAAAAAAGAAATAGCTATTATTATTATCACTCAATTGCAGCTTCTTTTTATTCTGTTTTCTCACAGGTTATTTGTCGCTCTTATCATCATAATCAGTATCCTCTGGGTACCTGTCGTTCAAAACAATCCCAGCGGACAATTGTTTGTTTACATCCAGCAGGTCATGGCCTATCTAGCGCCCTCTATCACGGCCGTCTTCCTGTCAGCTGTATTGTGGGAAGGCACCACGGAACAGGGTGCATTCTGGGGGTTATTGCTGGGTTTGGTTCTGGGCGTCATCAGGATAAGTTTGGTTGTGGCTTTTCCAGAGCCCTTGTGTGGGGAAGTGGACAGTCGACCCCCGTTTGTAGCAGCGATCCTTGTGAACTATATGTATTTTGCCATGATGCTCTTCATATGGACGATATCATGGGTGATAATCATCAGCCTTTTTACAGAGCGGATCCCTTCCCAATATGTGAGTATATAAACATCAATATCCCATCAATTATAATTCATTATCATAACCATTTCGTGGTTTTGACTACGGAAATAGATATATTTTTCACCGGTAATCATAGAATCTGTGACCATAAATTCCACTTGTTTCAATTTTGGTTCTTTCTCACATGTTTTATCAAATATTAAAAATGGAGGGGGAGGCTAAACAGGATAGCATGTATACTGCATTCTCCTTGTCAATATTTAGATATACATGTATTTTTTAAAACAAATTTCACTATCATGCAATATGATGTGAATAGATATAAAGTTGTGAATGGCTTTGTTTCAATTAATCACCATGTTTTTGTTTCTGTAATGTAGTTGTATCGTTTGACATTCTGGACCCGCTTCAGTAGAGAAGAGCATCAAGATGAAGTGAGTCTAAGAGAAGAGTCAAGGCAAGGATCTTGTAAAGTTAAAGAAGAGGTAAGTTACAATAAAAATTATGATAATAATAATTATGATGGTGATGGTAATGATGATAATGATAATTGTAATGATAATCATAGTGCTAATACTAATAATATGGATGATGATGATGATGATGAGGATGAGGGGGAGGATGATGGTGGTGATGGCAATGATGATGATGCTGATGATGATGATGATGATGATGAGTATGAGGAGGAGGATGATGATGATGGTGATGGTGAGGATGATGAGGAGGATGATGATGATGAGTATGAGGAGGAGGATTATGATGATGGTGATGATGAGGAGGAGGAGGAGGAGGAGGATGATGATAATGATGATGATGATGCTAATAATGATGATGATGATGATAATGATGATGAGGAGGACGATGATGATGATGGTGATGATGATGATGATGACAATAATGACGATGATGATGTTCTATTTGCCCATGTTAGCTACTTAAGCTCTTGTTCCAGCAGGTCCAGTGCAATAGTGGTCATGATGGTTATAATATGGTAGTAGATTGAAAGCTTGCTCTATGTTCCTTCACTGATGCTCTCACATTCAATCGAGAACAATATGTTACTTGAACCCCCTCGTATGTGTGCACAGATTTAATGTATGTCGTTTGAAATATCTAGAAAAAAAAGCAATAAGGGAAATATAATTTGGTAGGTGCAGATAGGGAGAAAGGAGAATTTCTGTGCCAAACTTACAGGATGCAAAAAACTGATATTTAGAAAGAAAATGTATGTACCTGAATATGGAACCTCTTGTTAGAATGCTCCCCAGGAAGTGGAGAATGTGCATGCCTTGTGTGCGGGTCTGATGACCAGGGTAATAATATATACATTGTATATGTATGTGTACAGTGCTCTTTCTTCATGCTTTGATATTGAATGAAACTATTTTAGCAGTATAACATGAAAGTTGTCACTGATATAAGTGCCGAATAAGCTGATAAATTAAACCCACACTGTTACAAAATTACTTCCAATTGACCTTTCCTTGCTTAGACCACAACTTCAGAGTTCAGAATACAGGTTGTGTAGGAGATGCATGTATGTAGTCATACATCCTCGTTATTGATTGTGATATCTTTGACCTTTGACCAGGAAAAGAACCTGTTACGAGAGGATGAAATGGAATCTTCAATTGATGGCACAGTGCTATCTGATCAGGAAGCTGAGAAATCTGATGAAGGTGAGAAAGAAGGATGTGGAATGGTTACACTGTAATGTTGATATATACTACAACTTCTGATATTACTCTTACCATTACCAACACTTCCACTTTTACTACTACTACTACTACTACTACTACTACTACTACTACTACTACTACTACTACTACTACTACTACTACTACTACTACTACTACTACTACTACTACTACTACTACTACTACTACTACTACTACTATTGCTACTACTACTACCACTACTTCTACTACTACTACTTCTACTACTACCACTTCTACTACTACCACTTCTACTACTACTACTACTTCTACTACAACTATACTACTACCTACTACCATACTACTACTTCTACTACTACTACTACTTCTACTACTTCTACTACTACTACTACTACTACTACTACTACTACTACTACTACTACTACAACTATTACTACTGCTACCACTACTACTACTACTACTGATACTACTACTGATACTACAACTTATTGTTTTACTCCTATCTTGTTATTACTGTTTGTGGTCATTAACATTGCTTAACTATTTCAAATAATTATGATGAAGAAATATCTAACATTAGAGCAGAACAGTTTATAGTAATGATATTCAAATACATTTAATATCAATTCTGATAAATTACAGTTGAAGAATTTTTACTTAAATTGTTTACAATTAATGAAGTATTTTGAAAGTCTTATCTGAAATTGGTAATTCATATTTATCTTCTGTTCATTTCATGAATGAACACAATCTCATACTAATTTTGTACCTCCTGTAGAGTCTCCCCTCATTGAGAACAGTGAGATGAGCCGATGGCGCCGCGGATGGAACTGGTTCTGTGGACTCTCGTCTCAAGGGGGCGCCCTGACTGACGAAGAGGTACGCCAACGCGAGACAAGGCAGATGAACAAAGTGATCCAGGATAGAAGAGATAGGTATATCCTAAACTCTATTGCAGTACTTGTACTCGGGCTCGATATCTTTCTGTATGCGTATTATGCGTGATAATATGATAATCGTTTATTACTGTATGCAAAGTAAATTTACAGGAAGAGTATATGGTATAATAAATGACATTGTTCAAGAATGTGTGATAACCAAGGGGGGGGGGTAAGTGCCAACATAAATGAAAATACTGATGATGGTGATAGCTGTGATGATGAAAATGTTGATGGTGATGGTAATGATATGATGATGGCGCTGGTGGTCGTAATGATGATGATAAGGATGTTGATGATGGGAGTGTCGGTGGTGATAAATAGGATGCTTATGATGATAATGGTGATATTGGTGTTATGATAAAGATAATAATAATAATAATAGAGGATACTTATTAAGCGCATAATAACTGGTCTAGTTCTCTATGTGCTTTACAAATTATGATTAAACAGAGCATATATACATGTACAAGAATAAGTAAATGATTCAATTATTACAATACATGTATCAGCAGGAATATAACATGGGGTACATAACCAAGTCCAGATCTGGACGTATGTGAGTGCTTTCCTCTCTGCATCCACCTTTCAAAAACATGGGTGCAGAGATGAAACGATGACACACATCCAGATCCAGACTAAAAACCATATTATTATTAAAGCCTTGAAAATAAATATGTTTTTAGGGCTCTCCCGAAACTATCAGAACTTCCAATTCCTCTTAATTGGTCAGGAAGCTTATTCCATAAGACAGGTAATGATGATGACTGCCAAGGTAGCTATGCAAATGGGGTATTGTAACTTCAATTATTTCTATGAATTAGTGCTCACTTTTTTTCATGTTGATATATTTTTATCACTTCATAGGGAGAATCAAATCATATTTTATTTCAAAAGCTTGGTTATTTGTTTTCTACATAGCATGGTAATTGATGCTATTCAATATGATATTGTGTGTGAATATTAGTATCCTTGTTTGCTACTTTTTAGATATGTTTTTGCAATAAACAAACCAATGATAAATGGTTCTAAAATAGAATAAGAGTATTTTTCCTTTGAATATTTAAATACTATCTCAGAGTCAGTTTCATTTTGCAATACTTTAAATAAAGGTGTCTATGTATATATTGGTTCTTATATACTATATTTTTTATCTTGGTATGAATAGAATTCTACTTACTGAAATTATTGTTCTGGAGTTTTTACTGCTCCTGGAAATTATCATTTTTTAAAGTTGTATTTCATGCAGGTATGTACGTGTCCTTGGAAATTTTATTTTGATCATAGAATAGTATTTTCAGTGATGATGAAAACATCTATGCAGCTGGCGTTTCAAGGTTCTGTGTGCTATAAAATAAAATGAACCCATGAAACAACTTTGCTTGTGTGAAAAATTAACTTTTAAAGGACGTGATCAATGGATATTTCAGAATAATGGATAAACAATAAGAAATTAATGAGAGTTTGAATGTCAAGAATGCTGATGCTATGGAGGGAGACAAGGCATTTGTTCCAACAAATGGACTGGGCTTTATATCGTCTAGGATTTAGGGTTAGGGTTGCAATAAGGTTTTATGTTAGGTTTAGGATAACGTATAGTGTTAAATCCAGGGTTGAAGCTGCGTGGTCATTCCATGTGGAATTTGCAGTGGAGCAATTGCAGCCAGAGCAAATGTCATGGAGCTGCTATGGAGATAATATTCGCATTGTTTGAAGGACAAAAACGTGAAAACATTTTTTTTTGCTAATTCTTATAATAATATCCAATTTTTATATAGCACTTTTCCCAGAATGGCTCAAAGCGCTTTGCAGCATGTTATTACCCCTGTCATTGGTTTCATTTCAATCCTGCATAAAAAGTGCACAATTTCCACTCCCTGGGGAGCATGACAGTACAAACTCTTCTCTTACAATATATGGGTGTAATAACCTGTATTAAATTTCTTCCCATACAAAGAATACTTGCACCCAGTCTTATTGAGAGCTATCATTGATCCAATCGATCTTAACTATGAAATGTCAATGTCATTCTCGTAGTTTTTCATACAGGAATTGTGCAAAACACCCCTTCGTAAAACCAAGAGGAGGAGTTAACTGATCCGTCAAAAAAATCTTTATGAGTATAAATCATAGCTAGAGATTATTTTACTTTTAGTTGAGAACGAGATTCAATTGGGTTCATTCTCTTATGAATATAAAGCTACCAAAGATTGATCAGCCATTATTCAAGTAATGTTTTTTTTTTAAATCAAAATGTATTGGTTCTTATCAGGGGCGGACCCATGATTTTCCAGGGGGGGGACACATGATTTTCCAGGGGGGGCACATATGATGAAAAACTATGGATCACTTTGTTCTGATTATTCTGATAAAATGAAAAGGAAGGTCTACCATATCTTTAATCTATTCTGGAATATTCTTTTATCAAAATGTATTGGTTCTTATCAGGGGCGGACCCATGATTTTCCAGGGGGGACCCATGATTTTCCAGGGGGGGGCATATGAGGAAAAACTATGAATCACTTTGTTCTGATTATTCTGATAAAATGAAAAGGAAGGTCTACCATATCTTTAATCTATTCTGGAATATTCTTTTATCAAAATGTATTGGTTCTTATCAGGGGGGGACACATGATTTTCCAGGGGGGGGGCACATATGAGGAAAAACTATGGATCACTTTGTTCTGATTATTCTGATAAAATGAAAAGGAAGGTCTACCATATCTTTAATCTATTCTGGAATATTCTTTTATCAAAATGTATTGGTTCTTATCAGGGGCGGACCCATGATTTTCCAGGGGGGGACACATGATTTTCCAGGGGGGGGCACATATGATGAAAAACTATGGATCACTTTGTTCTGATTATTCTGATAAAATGAAAAGGAAGGTCTACCATATCTTTAATCTATTCTGGAATATTCTTTTATCAAAATGTATTGGTTCTTATCAGGGGCGGACCCATGATTTTCCAGGGGGGGACCCATGATTTTCCAGGGGGGGGGCACATATGAGGAAAAACTATGAATCACTTTGTTCTGATTATTCTGATAAAATGAAAAGGAAGGTCTACCATATCTTTAATCTATTCTGGAATATTCTTTTATCAAAATGTATTGGTTCTTATCAGGGGCGGACCCATGATTTTCCAGGGGGGACCCATGATTTTCCAGGGGGGGGGCACATATGAGGAAAAACTATGGATCACTTTGTTCTGATTATTCTGTTAAAATGAAAAGGAATGTCTACCATATCTTTAATCTATTCTGGAATATTCTTTTATCAAAATGTATTGGTTCTTATCAGGGGCGGACCCATGATTTTCCAGGGGGGGACCCATGATTTTCCAGGGGGGGGCACATATGAGGAAAAACTATGAATCACTTTGTTCTGATTATTCTGATAAAATGAAAAGGAAGGTCTACCATATCTTTAATCTATTCTGGAATATTCTTTTATCAAAATGTATTGGTTCTTATCAGGGGCAGACCCATGATTTTCCAGGGGGGGACCCATGATTTTCCAGGGGGGGGGGGCACATATGAGGAAAAACTATGAATCACTTTGTTCTGATTATTCTGTTAAAATGAAAAGGAAGGTCTACCATATCTTTAATCTATTTTGGAATATTCTTTTAGAGTCTATGAAATCTTTAAAAAGAAAATAGTATTCGACTGCTCACAATTGTCAGTTACATTTTTAAAAGTGATAGCCCTTTCTTATAACCTTTTATCACTGCATGCACAAATTTGATCAAAAAGACAACCTTGGTGTCTGTTTTAACACCAGGGGCCCGTTGCATAAAACTTTTTACCTGAGAAAACTCTGGTAAAATCTGAAAACTAAGGTCAGTCTGGTTTCTGCCATTGACTTTAACACAGGGCATAAACTCAGGTAAAAACAACCTGAGTTTTCTCAGGTAAAAAGTTTTATGCAACGGGCCCCAGAAGTGGCGGATTATGTTGAATGAAATATGCTAAAGAAGACGGGTGAATATATTCATTTCTGGATACACCACATGAAAAATTGAAAAAAAGAAACATTTCCTAATGTTTTGGTCTGAAATCCAACTCTTATGTGATGTTTATTAGACGTGCATGTGTAGAATGAGATGCCAACAATATTGTGTGAAAAATAGCTGGCAAATTCACATATTCTCAGGGTACATCTTGAATCTGAAAATAGATTATTATATTGTAGCAATATATTTCTTCATTCAAAACAAAGTTTGAAATTTCTAGTACTACCTTTTCATTTGGTGATATTCTCATAGCCATGGTTTAATGATTTAATTAACCCTAGGCAACTACTTAAAGGTATACTCCAGGCTGAAGATATTTATATTTCAATAAATAGAGTAAAATTCACAGAACAAAATATTGAAAATATAAAATTTGATAACAAAAAAGTTATTGAATTTTGAAGATTTGCATTATTCCGGTGAAACAGTTCTCAGCATGTCTTCATGAATATTCATTAGGTTGTCTGACCATCTAATACCCCCACTTGTTTTTTGTATTTGAATATGTGAAATTAGGTTTATTAAAAAAAATTATACCAAGAACTAAAGCATTTGGATTGACAACTGATTAAGTGCAGTAGATATTTACTGCTGCAACTTTTTTCATCATACTCGAGACACATCATTTACACATGTATGAAAAATGAAACAATTATGATTTCATTTAATAACATAAGAGGAAAGTGGGGATGTGACATCATCACTCCACCTAATGAATATTTATGATGACTTGCATATAACTGTTTTTAAAAATATTGCTAAACTATAAATTTCAATGACTTCTTATTTGTAAACCAATTATGATAAAATTGTCAGCATTGTGCTCTGTGAATTTTACTATATTTATTTAGATATATATCCCTAGCCCGGAGCATCCCTTCAAGACTAGCATGCATTTATGGAGTGTCAGTTTTCAACTCATTCACTAAAGTGAAAATTATTTCGATCCTTTGGCAAAATGTCAAAAAGTAATTGTGAAATAAGAAGAATATTGATAATGTGATAATACAATTATTTAAAAAAAAATATTTTAATACATTATATTTATCATGAATAAGTAAAATGAAATGTAACATTCCATTGAAGTGTGAACTAGATATCTTATTTATTCTGCTGGATAAACCGAGGTTTGATTATGAGAATGCCACACTTTCTATTTTTGTAATCATTTTATGTGGTGAATATTATCATCATTAAATGGTAATTTAGAAAAATACATCTTTTGCAATTTTGTGTTTTCTCAATCGTCTTCAAATAACTTATTTGATAATGCAATATAAGAATTATTCTGGTGAAAAATCAGGAGAGAGAGAGAGAGAGAGAGAGATGCACCGATTTGCTGATCCAGGGGCCCAAAAAAAAAAACGGGCTGGCCACTCCCCCTATTGGCTGCGAAAAAATGAAAAAGGAGAGAAAGAAGAAGAGGAGAAGAAGAACTATCAAGAAGATGATGAAAGACAAAGAAGGAGAAGAAGATGGAGGAGGAGAAGAAGAACTATCAAGAAAAAAAGACGAAAACAAAAGAAGAAGAGAGATAAGGAGGAGAAAGAAGAACGATGAGGAGAGGAGGTAATTAAAACATGGTCGAAATAGAGGGAAGGGAAGAGGAATAGCAGCATCAACGCCAGCCAGGTGAAAAAAATTGGGAGGATGAGGAGATTACGAAGGAATTGGGAGAAAAGGAGAGGGAAAATTATTTTAAAGAGAGAGAAATCATTTGCAAAAATTACAAACAAGTTAAATAAAAATTCTGTTCGCACTTTGCGCTCACATTTTCTGGTCAATGAGATATATATTGCTGTTTATAAACAAAAAATATTTTTGCTTGCATTTTGTGTTTAATTTTGCTTACAGAAGAAAAATCATCATGTTCATGAATTAAGATGGAGTGCTTATCTTCTGGTCTCAATATAATAAAAAAATCACCCAGGCTTTGGGGTCGCATTATATGTTAAGCGAGATACGCATTTGCTACACTGAAACACTGAACAGGTCTTAAATGTTAACATTTTCTTTTGCGCTTTGCGCTCGCATTTTTGTTTGGTTTATACGCATAAAGTCTGATGAATTTTAACAGATATCAGCTCGGGCTTTATGCTTGTGTCATTAGTTTGCTTAGATGGACATAATCATGTGTAATAATTTCTGTAGACAGCCCTTAAAATGTGCCCCTTTACAGAACAGTATAGTCACGATAGTAAAACATAAACCAGCTAGTGCTTCGCGTGTCTATTTGTGTAGTTGCATCGGCATCATGTTCATAACTACAAAAACTGCTACGAGCCACCCGCTTTCTGGGGAGCGTTTCATCAATATTTTCATCCGACAAGTTGTCAGATCTGACATCTTTCCATGATTTTGATTGGCTGAGAGGCATTGTTCCTATGGTAACCGACAAGTCCTTTCATGAAACGCCCCCTAGGTCTCAATCTCAACTGATTACAGCAATTACATGTTTCCCGGGCATATTTCTTCCGGTGGTTTTTGTCTCACCTGCGAAGCAGAGTGAGACTATAGGCGCCGCTTTTCCGACGGCGGCGGCGTCAACATCAAATCTTAACCTGAGGTTAAGTTTTTGAAATGACATCATAACTTAGAAAGTATATGGACTTAGTTCATGAAACTTGGCCATAAGGTTAATCAAGTATTACTGAGCATCCTATTAAAGTTTCATGTCACATGACCAAGGTCAAAGGTCATTTAGGGTCAATGAACTTAGACCATGTTGGAGGAATCAACATCGAAATCTTAACCTGAGGTTAAGTTTTTGAAATGTCATCATAACTTGGAAAATATATGGACCTAGTTCATGAAACTTGGACATAAGGTTAATCAAGTATCACTGAATATCCTGCATGAGTTTCACGTCACATGACCAAGGTCAAAGGTCATTTAGGGTCAATGAACTTTGGCCGAATTGGGGATATCTGTTGAATTCCCATCATAACTTTGAAAGTTTATGGATATGATTCATGAAACTTGGACATAATAGTAATCAAGCATCACTGAATATTTCGTGCAAGTTTCAGGTCTCATGATTAAGGTCAAAGGTCATTTAGGGTCAATGAACTTTGGCCGAATCGGGGGTATCTGTTGAATTACCATCATAACTTTGAAAGTTTATTAGTCTAGTTCATTAAACTTGGACATATGAGTAATCAAATATCACTGAACATCCTGTCGGCGTTTCAGGTCACATGACCAAGGTCAAAGGTCAATGAACTTTGGCCGAATTGGATTTATCTGTTGAATTACCATCAAAACTATGAAAGTTCATGGATTTGATTCATGAAACTTGTACATAAGAGTAATCAAGTATCACTGAACATCCTGTGCGAGTTTCAGGTCACATGATCAAGGTCAAAGGTCATGTATGGTCAATGAACTTTGGCCATGTTGGGTTTTTTGTTGAATAACCATCATATCTCTGTAAGTTTATTGGTCTCGTTCATAAAAAGTGGACATAAGAGTCACCATGTATCACTGAACATCTTGTGCGAGTAAGAGTAGTATTCAAAGTCAGCACTGCTGCTATATTGAACCGCGTGATGCAGGTGAGACGGCCAGAGGCATTCCACTTGTCTTTCTTTTTTGTTCTTTTCTTTCCTTTTTGGTGTTTTTCTTTTCTGTTCTTTTTCTGTTCTGTTATCTTTATTTTCTTTTCCTTTCTTTTTCTTTTTCTTTCTTTTTTTTCTTTCTTTCATTCTTCCTTCTTTCCTTCTTTCTATCATTCTTCCTTCCTTCTTTCTTTCTATCTATCTATCTATCTATCTTCTGTTTTCTCTCTTTCATATCTCTTCTCATTTTAAAACGAAAATGATAAGGCATTCAAATCGGCTCATGACTTCTACTCTGCATTATTTATTCTTAATTTACGTCACATTATTTCACATTATGCATTATAAAAACAGGCATATAATCATATCATTACAAAGTAATTTAGTATTGGTTTATTATAGGCCTATATGTGTATTTGGTACTGGCTATTGTTAGAGTTTGGGATATTGTTATTGCTAGAATGCGGTATGTTTCGGTAAATCCGGTGCAATTGAGTCTCGAAGTTTGACTACCTCCACCCCCTTGCCTCGTAGTAAGTGGCTTTTGCAGTATTTTTTTTTTTTAAATAAAAATCTGACCCCAAATTATTTCAGAAACAGCATAATAATTTATGCCACCATTTTTTCCTCCTTGTATACTGTTCCTCGGCCAAGTGTTCTTCCCTATTCTTGTCCTCTTCTTCTCATTTAAAAAACGAAAATGATAAGGCATTCACATCGGCTTATGATTTCTACTTTGCATTATTTATTCTCAATTTACGTCACATTATTTCACATTATGCATTATAAAAACACGCATATAATCATATCATTACATAGTAATGTAGTCTTGGTTTATTATAGATGTGTATTTGGTACTGGCTATTGTTAGAGTTTGGGCTATATTGCTATTGATAGAATGCGGTATGTTTCGGTAAATCCGGTGCAATTGAGTCTCGAAGTTTGATTTCCTCCACCCCCTTGCCTCGTAGTAAGTGGCTTTTGCAGTATTTTTAAAAATAAAAATCTGACCCCAAATTATTTCAGAAACAGCATAATAATTTATGCCACCATTTTTTCCTTCTTGTATACTGTTCCTCGGCCAAGTGTTCTTCCCTATTCCCATCCTCTTCTACCTTCTTTAGCTTTCCTTGCTCCTCCTCCCCTTCACACAGAGTCAACTGCTGTTCCTGGTTTCCTGTTTCTTCATTGAATTCCTCCCATTTCCCATCTTCAAGCTGTTCATCTTTATATTCCGTCTCCTCAAGGCCGCCCATCTTGACCAGTCCCTCCTCCTGGGATCCCTTCAGTAATTGCTCCTCCGATACCTCTTCTAGCACCTGGCCATCATGCTCCTCCTGCTTACCCAGTAGCTGATTCTTTTCCTCCTTTAACTCTGCGTCACCTTGCTTCTGATCTTGACTGTGATTCTGCCCCTTAGGCCTTTCCCCTTCTAATTCCTTCTCCACTTCCAGCACCACTTCGGTTTGACCCTGCTTGACTTCCTCCTTCATCTGTAGCTCTCCCAGCTTTCTCTCTTCACTTTGTTCCTCTTTGGAAGATGAGCCGTTCATGCCACCTTCCTCCTCTTTCTCTTCCTCCCCATCAGCCATCTCATCCGCCGCCTCCTCTTGCTCCATCAGCTGCTCTTCATCCTGCAGCAGATGCTGCTCCCTCTCTACCTCCTCTCCCTTATCCTCCTCCTCACCCCTTTCCTCATATTGTTGCTGCTGCCCCTTCTCCACTAACTTAACCTCCTCCTGCTGCTGCTGGTCCTGCTCCTCTTCTTTCTGCTGCTGCTGTTTCTCCTCTCCATTATCCTCCTGTTGATGCTGCTCCTCCCCCTCCTCCTCTTCCTGCTGCTCCTCCTTTCCCTTATCCTCCTGTTGCTGTGGATGCTGCTGCTGCTGCTCCTTCTCATCTCCCTTATCCTCATATTGTTGCAGCTCCCCCACATCTAACTCCTCCTGCTGCTGCTCCTCCCCCTTCTCCTTCTGCTGCTGCTCCTCCTCTCCCTTATCCTGCTGCTGCTGCTCCTCCTCCTCTCCTTCCCCTTCCTCCTGCTGCTCCTCCTCCACTCCAATATCCTGCTGCTGTTGCTCCTCCTCTCCCTTATCCTCCTGTTGCTGCTGCTGCTCCTCTCCTTCTTTCCCTTCCTCCTCCTCCACTCCCATATCCTCCTGTTGCTCCTGCTGCTGCTCCTCTCCTTTCCCTTCCTCCTGCTCCTCCTCCACTCCCATATCCTGCTGCTGTTGCTCCTCCTCCTCCTCTCCTTCCCCTTCCTCCTCCTCCACTCCCATATCCTGCTGCTGTTGCTCCTCCTCTCCCTTATCCTCCTGTTGCTGCTGCTCCTCCTCTCCTTCTTTCCCTTCCTCCTCCTCCACTCCCATATCCTGCTGCTGTTGCTCCTCCTCCTCTCCCTTATCCTCCTGTTGCTGCTGCTCCTCTCCTTCTTTCCCTTCCTCCTCCTCCACTCCCATATCCTGCTGCTGTTGCTCCTCCTCTCCCTTATCCTCCTGTTGCTGCTGCTGCTGCTCCTCTCCTTTCCCTTCCTCCTGCTGCTCCTCCTCCACTCCCATATCCTGCTGCTGCTGCTCCTCCTCTCCTTCGTTCATTTTCTCCTGCTGCTCCTCATCCACTCCCATACCCAGCTGCTGTTCCTCCTCATCTCCCTTCTCCTCCTGCTGCTCCTCCCCCTCTCCTTCTTTCCCTTCCTCCTGCTGCTCCTCCACTCCCATATCCTGCTGCTGCTCCTCCTCTCCCTTATCCTGCTGCTGCTGCTCCTCCATCTCCTCTCCTTCCCCTTGCTCCTGCTGCTGCTCCTCCTCCACTCCCATATCCTGCTGCTGCCCCTCCCTCTCCTGCTGCTGTTGTTCCTCCTCTCCCTTGTCCATCTGCAGCAGCTGCTGCTTCTCCTCACCCTTATCCTCCTGCAGCTGCTTCTGCTCCTCCTGTTGCTGCAGCTGCTCCTCCTCTCCCTTATCTTCCTCTTCCTGCTGCTGTTGCTTCTGCTGCTCCTCCTCCCACTCCTGATCCTCTTCCTGCTCCTCAATCCTCGGCATTGCTGAAGATTCACTGGATGACCTCATCAATGATGCTTGCTCCTTCAGCATGTGAATAAAGTCATCTATCTGTTCAACATTTATGTCGTTCAAATATACATATTTGTCGAACTCTAGGACATCATTGAGATGATATCTGAACGCTGGAATCACTTGAGATGCTATCGGATATGGAAAATTGTGAAACAAACAAAAATATTGAATTGATTTCAATTTGTTGTTTCTGTATTGCAATGAAGTTTGCTCCTGTCCAACGCAGTGGTGTAATGATTTTAAGGCAAAACTTTAGAGGGGCCCCAGACATGAGTAAGGGGCAAACATTTCCATAATGTCTTGATACAGAAATCTTATTTAGCTGTAGATTTCTACATACAATATCGAGAAAATATTATTATGTTTCACCTTTTTTTCCCTTTTTTTTCTTAGTATGTCATGAATTTTTAGGGGTCGACTGGCCCATCTCCCCCTCCCCATAGTGCTCCGACAAATCACATACTTAATCTAATCATGTCTTGGATAAATTGACATATTTTGAATTTGTTCATTAAAATATGTTTTGTTCAGAATCAGATTGTTGCGGTATATGTACTAGCCGCGGCTGTTCCAGAAAGATGATTTTTTTTTAGGTATTCATTACTTGTAAAATTTCGGGGTCTTGTGTTTTTTTTGTGTGTGCTCAAGGAAAATCTTCTCAAATCTACTTACGTTCGTCACTCATGATGATCTCTATTCGAATTGTGAATGCAGAATAAATTCAAATTCTAAGCAACAAATTGCAAGAATACCAGAATATGTGCATGCACTGCCAATCAAAGATGAATAATGTATTGATATTAAGAAAGTAGGTTTGTCGCTATGTGCGCCTCGGCCCTACGCATGCGCAAAAGTATAAATCTATTGTTACGTAATGTCTGTACGCAACTTTTCAAGAGACGGGTTGCAGAATTCAAAGCCAAGCCGGGGGGGGGGGCGGGGCGGTGCACTTAAAAAGAACCCAAAAAATTGCGCGGTCTGCGTATGATGGTTAAATGTCAAATAATGTATAATGGTTTTGTGGAGCTTTCTGATGCTTTTTCAACATATTTTTGCATTGAATATGAAAAAGTTGTCAAAAAAATTTGGGAGAGGAAATCAATATGTTTACCCCCGAATATATTCACGATGAGGACGATTATCCTTCTCTTCCAATGATTATATCCACCCTAACAAAAAGCTGATTTGAATAAAAAGAGAAAAATCCAACAAAATCCAAAATTTCATCAAATTTAGATGTAAAATATGAAAAGTATGACATTTTTAAGTTTCACTTAATTTCACAAAACAATGATAATCATGCACATCCTGACTGGTATGCAAATGAAGGATCTATGACGTCATCCACTCACCATTTCTCTTGTATATTATCATATGAAATATGAAAATAATATTCGAATTTTTAATCAAAAATTGTCAAGTGATACAACGATTAATTCCTCCCTGAACATTTGGAATTAGCATTGTTTAATACTTTATGGTTCAGTCAAGTTGGCCCTTATCGTAAATTTTATTTTAAAAATGAAATATTGTATAATTCAAAAACAAGAGAAATAGTAAGTGATGGACATCATCGACTGAGTCACCTAGTTGTGCATATCACTGTTCACAGAAATTAAACGAAACTTTAAGTCATAACTTTCTTATGTTACATCCGACTTTGATGAAATTTTCAGCACTGTGCTAGTTTGATTATTCTCTATTTAGTCAATCAGCATTTTCCTGGGATGGACTTAACCTTAAGGATTACGGCCTGAGTCTCGAAAAGGGGAGACCTCGGATCCCACAAGCACTGGCGTAAAATTGGAAGGATTTGAGTCTGGCCCTCAAAACTTCCGTGACGACCAAGAACAGAAAAGGAAATGCGAAAAGAAAGAAAAGAACAGAAAATAAATTTAGATATCATGTCGAAATCTATTACTAAGTAAGATATTGTAATGAAAATGTTAAAAAATTCGCTCGCTTTGCTAACTCAGAATTTTATTTAGAGACTTTTGCCACTTTACTTAGAGCTTTGCGCCAATGTTCTACAACCATCAGGGGCGGATCCAGCTTTCGCCAATAGGGGGGGCCGAAAAATATTTTGATCAACATATTTCTCGATTGGCCGCTACAATCTGGCTTTTTTTTGTTGGTTTTTCAGGGGGTAGTCCTAACTAAAGACTGGAGTTTTAAGTATATGTTAATTTTTATTGCTATAAACAATACACGGTATCTCATGTGGTCTCAATATATAATGCGAGCGCGAAGCGCGAGCTAAAAACTTGATATTTTATGTCCTTAACTGAATATTCAGAGCAGTTTTTATAATCATGAACAAAGATAAGTATCCAACTAAACAATGCGAGCGCGAAGCGCGAGCCGAAATTTTTTATCATATAGTAAGGTGAAAAGTGACTCAATTAGGACTGTTTTTAGTGATTAATGAAGAGGATACAAGTATCACCAATTAAATAATGAGAGTGCCAAGCGCGAGTTTAAAATTTCGAATATTCCGACCTGAAAAAATGAACAGTCTGAGTGCGTTTTTATTTAAATAAAACAAGCTGTGTGTCTCAAAGAATTAAATGGGAGATAAAGGAGCATTTTGACAAATTTTGGTAAGAATTTCCAAAGAGCATAGGTTTCTCACTAATCAAACAATACGAGCGCGCAGCGCGAGCTGAACATTTTGATACACATCAACAATTTGTGTAAATCAAACAAAATAATGAAAGCTTGATGTGCGAGCTAAAAAAAATGTGTGCAAATTGATATCAGAAATGGATATATTGTATATTGTATATGTATTGGTTATATATTAGTGTCATTTAACCCTCTTGAATGGGATTCATTACACAGGCAATGCGAGCGCGAAGCGCGAGCGAATTTTTTATATAAAGTCTATTTTCCAATTCTTCCCCTCACCTTTTCTTTGGTTTCCTTTCGGGGTCGGGCCGGCCGTTACGAGGCTGAAAATTACACATCATGGGTAAAATACCTCTGTCTTACTTTTCTTTCTGTTTTTCGTAGTTTCTATCAAGGTAAAGAGTACACTTTTTCTGCAGGTTGTCAAAAAATAGGGGGGCCGGGGCCGGCTCGGCCCCCTCCTGGATCCGCCCCTGTGATAGGTTGTGTTTTTAATATTTCCGATGGTCCCATAGTTTTCATGATGTTCTTAACATTCCTTTAATAATGTAGATAATTTAGAATGCTTTTTCCCAAGTCGTAAGCTGTTTCCAAAATATTTTATATAAATGCACCAGCCCAAAGGAAAGTTTCCAAGGAAGCTATGAATTTTGGGAAATTTATAATAATATTTTCAAAATTGTTAAATGTTCATCATAGGCCCTAGGCTTAATTTTGTTTGGTTCTTATCTACATTACCGATTGGTCTCTCTCAGAATATTTTTCATATTAGATAACATTCAGTTACGTCTAAGCATTTAGATTTTTTGAATGCCTCTCGCCGTTTTCAAACTGATGTTGCATAAAATGCAAAAGGCATATATATATTTTTGAAAATATTATCTAAGGAAAGTTTCCAAGGATCGAAGCGACGAAATTTTGGAAATTTAATCCTATTTTAAAAGTGCCTCACGTAAAAAATGTGCTTCGTCCACCAAATTTCTCAAACATTTTGATATTTTATAATATTAAGCTTATATACATTTTTATGATAATTGCGCAATGTTTTATATAATTTTTGTTATATTTATGTATTTATTCATCAATCTCAAATCAATCAAAATATTTACAAGTGATCCATAATTGGAAACAAGTTACTAGCAGCTGGGTATAGATCTAGAGTTTATCGAGTCGATGTGCAATATTAGACTTTGCGGTTTGACTTTGTATGACACTGTCTTGGCTCACATGATAAACCGATTAAAAAAAGTAGGCGTGTGCCACTTTGCCCAGTCAGCGACGAGTTTATCATCATCCGCCCCACACAGGAAGTCGAGCAGTGACCTTCTTTCGTATTTTGAGAATTATCATAATAAGTTAATGGTTCAGATCATAGATATTAATAAAAATAGCTTAAATTATTATCAGTATATTTTTTAATATTATTTAAAAGCTTATATGTATTTACAAGTTTTTATTATTGTATGTTATAGGTGATTATGAATTATAAACTTTAGAGTTTAGAGTAATCATTAAATTCAGGACATTGCCAATTTTATTTTCAGCTGTTGGAAAACATGGCTGATGAATTAAGTTTCGGTGAGTTTCTGACCTCTTGTTTTCCGTTTTTGCTTGTGAATTAGTGTAGTGTGTGAGTAAAATATTGATATGATTAATGTTGTGAATCATGAGATCATATATTTGATGTTTGACACTCTCTTAGACCGAAAATCAGTCTTATTTCAGTCAGGATACAAATAGTACACTCCGCTGCGCGCTGAGATTGAGACTTCGTTTGGTTTCGCGGCATCCCTCCCTCCGGCCTCCCCAGGGCCAGCCCCGCCACACGCATCGATGCTGTATTTTACCTCGAGCGAAGTTCGTGCAGGCTCCACTCCACTTCACTACCACTTCACTACCACTTCACTACGCTCCACCTACCGAACTTCGAGACCGTGAACTCTAATATAATCTGAGTGACAAAGGTGGGATTTTTTTTGGGAAAAAACTAACGTTAAAATTCATAAATGCAACATCATGATCATGATCTTCATGATCTTTAAAATAGCTAGGCCTAGTGCTGCACAGTGCAAGTCGGGCGGCATGTTCGGGTTCAGTTCAGTCTGGCAGGGTTCGGCAATTTATTTCTGAACTTTGGTTCGGTTCGGGGTTCGGCAACGAATGCCAAAGTAAATCAACATATAACATATGAAGGATCGCCGACCCTCGTACAGATAATCTCATCAAACTTCAAAGATCTGTCGATATAACGATTTATAATAAATTTTGTTTCTAAAAAGAATAGTTATAAAAATTGTTGTATAACTTTCTTTTATTTATTTTAATCTTTAAACAAAAATATGAGTCATTTCTACTTCCATTTGTAAAATGAAAAAAAAAATATTGATAACGAGAGAATCGGGACAGAATTACAAAGATCAGAATATTTTTTTCATGATTATTACTTGTAGCTATGATCATGATTGATTACAATGTCATTGCAAACGCAACTTCTCCGATTGGAAAGTGTTAAATGCAAATGTCGAAACAGTAGACAAACCACCTCCACTCAACTGTTATACTGGTAAAATTCAGTCCCTATTTTCTGAAAAGTGCTTAAATCTGGCCAATCAATTACTTTAAAAAGATAAAATATCAGTCCATTCTTGGTCCAGAAAGATTGACGCTACATGACTTCAAACATATTTCCAACACGAAAATGAGTACATGGGACTGTACTGTGTATTTTAGTGTTATGAAATCACTCGGCGTTGATCTTCATAACCAAGACGGAACTGATAATTTATCATTTCATTTTCAGTAATTGACCAGATCAAACCACTTTTTAGAAAATATTGACAACGGAAAAACGTTTCAAGTTTGGAATACGAATTTTACCTGTATAATAGCAACCGAGATCAGGTTGTTTGGACTTCCTGTTTCAACTTTCCTTACCAACCATTTCCGGAACATTGATCAGGGAACATCCGTTGATTTTGTTTGAATTTTTATCTTTTCTGTTTTTTCACCCTCATTCCTTCATCTCTCATTTATTTATCTTTTATATTAATATGGAAATTTTAGAAGGTGAAATATATATAGTTTACCATTACTTTGTCAGTCACAAGGAATAAATTTATGTCTTGTCTTTTTCTTTTTTTAAATACAAAACAATTACGGGTATGTTCGATTACAGCAATACGTAATTCAACTACACTTTTTAACTGAGTTTAGCTTGAAATGTCCCCATATTTTATGAAGAAAAAATAAATTCATGTTAATAAGATAGTCTTAAGTTGATAACAGTTCAATCAAAGATGAGATGGGAGCTTTCATAGGGGATTTTTAAAATATTTTGTGTGGAATTCTTATTGTGCACAATCACTAACCATTAAAAATGTTTTTTATTTATGTAGTCCCCACTGTTATGCATATTAATTTACAAAATTAATGTGCCTATTTTTTTTTTTTTACCGAACCAGGCCTTTGCGTTCGGTCCGGTTCGGAAGTAACAGGTTTGGCAAACTGCTGTTCGGTTCGGCAGTTCGGCTACAGCACTACTTTAAAGACAAAACTAATATTCTTACTTTACACAAAATTTCACTTTTCCATGCTTCTGTTAGTCTCAAAATTGGTGATTTAGAGACAACATGAAGTTCCTCACACATATAAATAATTCGCTGCCAATTTAAAATCATCGGATGCGATACGCGCAAGGTACCGGATCTGGTCCAAGCTCGGATCCTCATGCATGCGATGTTTTGAAATCGGCAGCGAATTATTTGTATGTGTGAGGAACTTCATGTTGGCTGCCAATATGGGAGACTCTCTCCAGTAAGGGTAACAATCTCCCATATCAGAGATTTTGCTTTGCAAAAAGACAAAAGAAACAACACCAACAAGAACATAATTTTTTTCCATCCAAATCTCTGTATCTCTGAGGTCAGAAGCCGATTTGTTATGTGTATCCTTATTAAAAACAAAACAAAAGTAGATGATGAAATGGGGTAATTTTTCATGAGGAATCTGCTTATCACATTTCCAATTGCCGCCAAGGTAATCGTTTTTGCAGCAATTGTAAACAAAGCTAATTGGTCTCCCTAATTGGACACTCTGAAATTGGATACCCAAATTATTAATACCAAAGTCTCAGATATTGGAGATAATCTCCCACATGGGAGACATTCTTTCAAATTGGCCGTGCACCCCTTCTGACATAAGACTGAGTGACACGTCTACATCTGGCATTTTTGGCAAGGCTGTCTCTCTTTTGTTCGGAACAACTCAGCCTCGCCTCCAAAACAGCTAGGCCAAGTTTCCCCACCTGTTTCTTGATTTTCCTTCACAAATTTGTGTCTATTTTCTCTTTTTTTATGAAACTTCTTGAAACAATTTTCCATTATCAATACAACTTCACTTTCTATAAGTTTGTTTTCATTGAAATAACAAAAAGTGTAATTTTGTGCACTTCACGAACTTTCCACAAAAATGTTCATACAAGATTTAAATACATGTGTGCGTATGGGGATCATGAGTTGTAGAAAAAGCACATACATACATGTAGACCTAATCCAGAGCTCCAGCCCGCTTCACCGATCAATATACAGTACCGAGGGAATTTGGCCAAGTCTATTTTGTGCATGCGCCATTGGTATATCGATTGGCCAGTTTTGTTTGCAATTTTGAAAGTGAGTGAATGAATGTGGCCTTTTTCCCCTTTTTTGAGGGTCTGGTTACTGCCTTGATGTCAGGATTCTGCTGTTTTTAGTCTGTTAGACCTTCATCCATAGAATTGAGATTTCTTTTTTTTATATTTTATTTTTAGGTATTTTTGGTACCCCAACCTCGTAGATACCCATGTTAGTATTTGTTACCTTTGGAGCCTATGATTACCTTCTGGGTTAATGTGTTAGACGATTAGATCTCAAATTACAATTTTTTGTTATTTCAATGAGAACAAAGTTATAGAAAGTGAAGAATATTTTCATCAATCTTACCATATTCCTTGAGAATTCTTAAAAGAAATTTTGTAATTAAGACAAAAATAGACACAAATTTGTGAAGTAAAAAATCACAAAGCAGGTGGGACAACTTGGTCTTGTTTTTAAGGCGGGGCTGAGTTGTCCTTTGGTCAACTCTGGTTGCTAGCGCTACATGTAGTTCTAAGTCAACATTAAAATTTTAACCAATATAACACTTGTTTTGATTGGCTCACGAGGAAATAGTGCATGTGCATAAGTCTTGATGACAAACGGAATCCTGTCTGTTTATAATCAAATTTTGTATTACACATCACATACATGTATTTCAAGAAACTGTTAAGGGGATGGGTCAGGCTGGAGATATTTATAACTCAATTTAAATACACGGAGCAAAATGCTCAAAATTTGATCAAAATCGGACAAAGTTATTGAATTTTAAAGATTTGCATTATTCCGGTGAAAAAGTTTTAGGCATGTCTTTGTGAATATTCATTAGGTGGGCTGATGATTTCATATCCCCACTTGTTCTTTTGTATTTTATTATTTTGAAATTAGGTTTATTCAATTTTTTTTCTACCAAGAACTAAAACAATTGGATTGACAACTGATTAAGTGCATTAGCTCTATTCATGACAATGTGCATATAGCTGTTTTCACAAAATATTGATAAACTTTAAAATTTAATAACTTTTTTATTTGTTATCCTATTTAGATACAATTTTCAGCATTTGCTCTGTGAATTTTACTCTATTAAGATATAGATATTTTCAGCCTGGACACTCCCTTTAAGCTGATTATATTTATGAGAAGTTACTTTACATTCTGGTGCTTTGTTCCCACCATTAAAGTGGGATTTAAGTAGTAATTTAAAGGGTGTGGCAGCTCCTCCCTTTCCCCATAGATGAAGTTAAGTGCTGTGTGAACCACCACCACTACTCCTTCGAAACAGTGAAGTTTTCAGTCTAACATTCTCTCAACCTTGTATTTTCAGGTTCGGTGCCCCCATACTACCGCGAAGTCTACGACATTGTTTGTCCTGAGCAGGATCGAATTGATCGAGATCTCTTTGTCAAAATCCTAATCAAGTCGAGCTTACCCAAGAATACCCTTAGCACGGTAAGTATATTCCTTTCTCTTTCTTCGAAGAAATGTAGCTTCTTTCTCATAGGGCTCATATGGTGGCATTCGTGAGTGACATGACCCCGATTCTAACTGTGGCAGAGTCAGTAGGGGCCTAAAAGATATTGAGAATTAACAACATTAAAAACATGACTGCATATACATGTAAACAAGATCTGGAAAACTATATCCCTCCTGCTGGCCAGCACATGGTAAAAATAAAATCTAAAGGGGTACTCCATTTGAAAATAATATGATTTGAATCGATAAAGAACATTCAGACAAGCAAATTGATCAAAATCATACAAGGAACAACAAAGTTATGACATTTTAATGGTCAATTTGCATTTATTGATGGAACAGTTCTGCATACATGTATCTGTCTTCATGAAATACATGGATTGAGCAAATTGATTGGGATTTTGATCTGGATGTACAGGTACACTGCTGGACCAATTGGTATAATTGCCGCAGATGAGCATTTATATCCCACCTTTGTTCTTTTGTATTTAATTATAAGAAATTTAGCATTTGTGGCCCTTTCCTTAGCTTTGTAAACAGCTTTGAGGCACACTTTTACATGCAATGTTATTCTTATGGCATTGGATTCTTGTTTTTTTGGTTGACTCAAATTCCATTTATGAATGATTTTTGGCTTTATAATAATCATCAATTTGGTGATTAGTTACTGAGAGATAATGTGGGACATTTACACTCAATGGCCAGGATTCTGAACCCTCATTTAACTTAAGTCTGGTCTAAATGACGGGAAGCTGAGTGTGAAAAAATGTGTAAGCTTTAAAGGTCAAGTCCACCTCAGAAAAATGTTGATCTGAATCAATAGAGAAATATCAGACAAGCACAATGCTGAAAATTTCATCAAAATCGGATGTAAAATAAGGAAGTTATGACATTTCAAAGTTTTGCTTATTTTTAACAAAATAGGTATATGAACGAGCCAGTTACATCCAAATGAGAGAGTCGATGATGTCACTCACTCACTATTTCTTTTGTTTTTTATTGTTTGAATTATATAATATTTCAATTTTTACGAATTTGTCGATTAGGACCTCCTTGCCTGAAGCACAAAATGTTAAAATAATGGAATTCCACGTGTTCAGGGAGGAATGAATTTGAAACTTCATTTCACATGACAATGACGAGAAAATTTCACATTTCATATAATAAAATACAAAAGAAATAGTGAGTGAGTGATGTCATTAGTTCCTCATTTGCATAACGACCGAGATGTGCATAATGCTGTTTTGTGAAATGAAGCGAAACTTTAAAATGCCATTTATAACTTTCTTATTTTACATCCAATTTTGATGAAATTTTCAGTGTTATGCTTGTATTTTTCTCTTTTTATTCAAATCAAGTTTTTGTTGGGGTGGACTTGTCCTTTAATGCTTATAAATGTGTTTCCTGGGATGCTTCTCATAGTTGAATAGTGAAGAAGTCTTGTAATTATGATTTCAAGAATTTTTCCACAATTTGAATGCCAAGTGTGATGATATATATATATATTGATAATCTAATTATAGAAATTGATGTCCCATTTGGCTTGCCATAGTTAAACCAGAGATTTAGACTGTAGTTTAAGTTAAACCAGAGTTCAGAATATGGGCCAATGTGAATGGAGTGCATAAATGTGAATAAGTTGCTATTAATTGGGTTCAAGAGATATTATATGTATACTACTGTACACGTAAGTACTGTTTTTTTTTTTTTAAAGTTACATACCTAGCAGCAGGAAACAAGGTTCATAACAGGAAATCTGTGATGGCAGGAAGTTGTTTAGAACTAATCATTGTGTATTAAAGTTTTTCTATTTACATGTCCAATTCTCAGGGATTTTTATTATGGGAATACGTACAATGTACATTGTAGTATGCCTCCAAAGACAAAAAAGGCAAGCTGCTTTCATTTGTAAAAATGTCTAGTTTTGCTAAATAAGCATAAGGCTTTAATGAATTTATTAAAGAACAACTGAACACCCTCAAAATAGATATTTTATTGCATAATGACAAAAGATTTAAATGATCTCAATGATGATGTTTCTAAAATACTATGTGATTAATATAGAATGCACTAGTACATGTATTAGCATTTTATATTTTTCATTAAAATTTAAAGCGATAGTAAAATGGCATTACGGTATTTGAGATGTTACAAGAAAATAATTTGCAATTGATACATACATGTATAGATTTTAACTGTACATGTAGCAAATTGATTTCAACTCCTTTTCAGAAAAAGAGAAAATAAAAGAAATTGAGTTGTAATGAGCATTTAATTGCAAACTGTTTTATGCTTGAGTTTGGGACACAAAATCAATGTGGAATTGATTGTAAGTTTCTTACAGTGCCCTATATTAGAAATTTGTAGATTTTGCCAATTAGAATGCACAGAAACTATGTTTGACTACATTTTACATGATTTTGATTATTAACATGTTCAATTATGGTACATGTACATGTATGTCTATGAGAAACATTATCCACTTTTTTTGTTGTTGCTCTAGTGCTTTTATACAGTAAACAGATCTGCCCATTACAGTATGTAGTAGGATTTTGTCCTATTTCGTAGGAATTTTAAGGGGGAAAGTGACACTACATAGGATTTATGAAACTTGTAAGAGTGATGATTTTTTGTGTTTTTCGAAAATTTTATGAAAGAAAAATAGGATATTTTTTCACCATTAAGCTGAAACTCTGACTTAAAATCACTGTAAAAGTGATGGTAGCCCTTCATGAAAATTAAGCCCATGCACTTAAGGTTGACTTGTGAAACCATCTGTTTTACATTATCACTGGAGCACCTGTTGACTTCATGGAACATGTGACTAAAGTACAAGTAAATGTAGTGACCTTTTCTTCAATATATGTACATGTACAGTGTTTTATGTAGTATGTGCATACTGTACACCGATATATTGTCTGATGACATACATTACACATAAATTTTATCCCTGGGCCCCGTAACACTAAGACCAGCGATTAATCGCTAATTGAGATGGTCTAATCAATATCATCCTCTCATGCGTATTTTGTTCAGTAGACAGACTAGGAACCAATGAGAATTTGTCTTTCAAATTAGTGATTAATGTCAAACCTTTGTGTGACAGGTCCTTAGACTATCTTTCTGATGCTCTTGATAATTATAGGTGTTAATTGCACTTTTCCCTATAATGTACATGTAGCCTGTAGGGACCTAATTATGCATATTTTATTCGCTTAATAAGATTAACATGTTATTTTGAATTGTAGTACATGTAGGCGTAGGCCTACAGTACATTTAGTGTAATATTGATTGAAGTTGAGATGCATCTACTTTTAAATCATTAAATGAAAATTATTATATAATTATAGTAATAGTAAAAAAGAGTTTATCAATTATGATAATAAAGGAATTACATGTTTCCTTGGCAAAGATAAAGGTCATGCTATATATACAGTACATGTAGTAGGTCTATGAGCTTTGGGTTTGTTATCAAATAATGATTTGTTTTCGGAAAAAAATTGTTCATCTGAATTTGTTGTATTACTCCATCAAGAAAAGGAATATTAGAAGCCATTATTTGTGTAAAATTTCAGGTATTGGATCAAGTTCAAAGGTCTTCTCATGTCATCTCTAATTCCTTGAAGTGCACATTCCCCTCATTGCCTTGGATTATCAAAAGATTATTCAAAGGATGAATGAAAACAAGAACATTTTTGTCTCACCTGCATAGCAGAGTGAGACTATAGGCGCCGCTTTTCTGATGGCGACGGCGGCGGCGTCAACATCAAATCTTAACCTGAGGTTAAGTTTTTGAAATTACATCATAACTTACAAAGTATATGGACCTAGTTCATGAAACTTGGCCATAAGGTTAATCAAGTATTACTGAACATCCTATTAGAGTTTCATTCACATGACAAAGGTCAAAGTTCATTTAGGGTCAATGAACTTAGAACATGTTGGGGGAATCAACATCAAAATCTTAACCTGAGGTTAAGTTTTTGAAATGTCATCATAACTTACAAAATATATGGACCTACATGTAGGTCATTAAACTTGGACATAAGATTAATCAAGTATCACCAAACATCCTGCATGAGTTTCACGTCACATGACCAAGGTCAAAGGTCATTTGGGGTCAATGAACTTTGGCCGATTTGGGGGTATCTATTGAATTACAATCAAAACTTTAAAAGTTTTTGGATCTGATTCATGAAACTTGGACATACATGTAATAGTAATCAAGTATCACTGAACATCCTGTGCAAGTTTCAGGTCACATGATCAAGGTCAAAGGTCATTTAGGGTCAATAAACTGGCCATATTGGGGGTATTTGTTGAATTACCATCATAACTTTGAAAGTATGTTGGTCTAGTTCATAAAACTTGGACATAAGAGTAATCAAGTATTACTGAATATCCTGTGTGCATTTTAGGTCACATGACCAAGGTCAAAGGTCAATGAACTTTGGCCATAATGGGGGTATCTGTTGAATTACCAGATGTCATAACTTTGTAAGTTTATTGATCTGACTTTTGAAACTTGGACATAAGAGTAATCAAGTATCACTGAATATCCTGTGCAAGTTTCAGGTAACATGATCAAGGTCAAAGGTCATGTGAGGTCAATGAATTTTGGCCACATTGGGGGTATTTGTTAAATTACCATCCTATCTCTGTAAGTGTATTTGTCTAGTTCATAAAACGTAGAAATAAGAGTAACCAAGTATCACTGAACATCTTGTGCGAGTTATTGTAGTTTTGAAAGTCAGCACTGCTGCTACATGTATGTTGAATCGCGTGATGCAGGTGAGACGGCCAGAGGCATTCCACTTGTTTCCTATTATAGCCTCATTATTTACTATCTATTGTCCACCGCGGCGGACTGCATTTGCATTTATGAGTAAGAAAGAAGAGGATGGAGTGTATTCGTATTCCAGTTCATCGTGACTTGGCCTTGAACCAGAATAGCCTGATGGTTGAGTCGCTGCCCGGCAAGCAGTAGATGGCAGGTTCGAATCTCACTGGTCCCATTTTTTTGCTGACTTATGATTTTCATTACAGTTCGAGCATGCGATCTTAAGCACATCGGAGTAATGCAGAAAATTAGTAGACAAATTACAAAGAAAATGTTTGATAAAAATTCAAAATCAGTATTCCTGTTGTATTGAATTGTGTCATGCAGGCGAGACTGCAAGAGGTGTTATAAAGCCTGTGGTCTATAAATAATTCTCTCTCCCTTCTTATTTCATGTTGACTGCAGATATGGGATTCTGTAGATAGCAAGCAAGGCTTCATTACGAGAGGAGGGTTGTATAAAGCTCTAGCTCTCACAGCTCTAGCTCAGCAAGGGAAGCAACCGAATGTTAAACTCTTGGAAAACTACACAGGCCAAGGTAAACCCCTATATTCCCATATTGTTTTAAACTCTCAGTGCTGCGATCTAACTATGGATAGCCACTTGTGACACAATTTTTCAACAGGACATGTTCAATTTATCCACTCATTTGACACTTACAGGGGTGTGAGAGTTCAGGTTTTTATCAGATCAGATTTTTTTTGGTTTTGATTTTCAGCTTAATTTCAGCTTTTTGGGGCTTTCCTCTGCGCTAAAAGAATGGGAGCTCGTTCTATTTCAGACTTTTTCAACACTCCTCAGCTTTTTCAGATTATTTTTTTTGTTGACCACTCACGCCCCTGCACTTAATGCAGCCATAACTGCGTGTAAATTACTTAATTCTCATTTAAAGCAAGAGAAAAGTTCATAGCAGATAGTTTGAAAAATTTGGGCCAATTATGCCATCTAAGCTTGAGTTATTACATTTATTTTGAAAAAAAAGAAAAAATACATTCAACCTTTAATATTTAGCATTCAACCTTGGTAAATATGAATTTTTATTGTAGAGCTTCCCAAACCCTCTCTATCAGCATTTCACTTAACTCTTGCACTATGTACAGTGTAAGTACACATAGCTTTCTTGATCATTCGATCTTGGTAAATATTCATTATTGCCGAGCTTCACAAACCCTCTGTATCAGCATTCCACTCAATTCTTGCCTAAATGTTATGTAAATAGCAATGTAACTTTCATTATCATTCAATCTTGGTAAATATCAATTATTATTTTGCAGAGCTTCCCAAAGCCTCTCTTTCATCATATTCTTAAATATTGATTATGTAAAGTAGCATTGGATCTTTCATAATCATTCAATCTTTGTAAATATTCATCATTTTGGACAGCTTCCCAAACACTCTCTATCAGTATTTCACCAAATTCTTGCCTTAATTTTATGTCAGTAGCATTGTACATGTAGCTAGCTTTCATAACCATTTGATCTTGGTAATAGTAATTATTGGTGTAGAGCTTCCCCAACACTCTATCAGCAATTCACCATATTCTTGCCTTCATTTTGTGTACATTATGTAAGTAGCATTGCAGCTTTCATAACCATTCAATCTTGGAAAATGTTTATTATTTTTGTAGAGCTTCCCAAGCCCTCTCTTGGTGACCTGTCAGATTTGAAGACGTTAAGTCAACATGTGAGAAGGGAAAGAGCGCCTAACATCCTAAACTACAACTATGCCGAACTGAGTGCACTTGATCATGTAACGGTTGATCTCATACCTGAGAAAAAGGGTCTGCTTCTCAAACACGTCGAGTATGAAGTATCTAGTAGAGTAAGTTTCTTCAAAAGATTAAAAAAAAAAATTTCTCAAAAAAACAATCCTCTGAAAAAAGAAATTATTTCATTTCTTAGCACTTCATGCTCTTAGGCCACTATAAATTGTAAATTTTGCACTTTATACACTAGTAGCAGTATTCATTTTATTTATTCAACATACAGAAGGAATGAAACAATCAAATTAACAAAGCTGTCCTGTTAATATAAAATAATAAAAAAAAATATTTACATAGTGACTGGTTCCTATTCTAGCATTGGGGATCTTTAAAATGGATATTAAAGTACAATTTTATGGAGAAAATAATAATGATTATGACAAATGTTTGAGTATGAAGATGTCACCAGTGATCATCTTGCCACCTGTGCCTTTGAAACTCGATCTTGGTAAAGGTTACAGTGTAGGGTCATGAGTCAGAGATCACAAAAGTCATTGTATAGTTGGCTTGTACATGTACTTAATTAAACTAAGAAAGAAACAAAGCCTTACCTATGTAAAAGAAAATTATGCAAATTATGTACAGTAATAATTATGAAAAAATACTGATTCTGTGAATGATGGCATTTTAAACTTATGGATGTTTTTGGTACATAATGAATAATAATAGCTGGATTTATGTAGTGCTTTTCGCCTGATGATACAAAGCGCATTATTACCCCAGCTTGAGCTCGGGCTACTCTCACCGGCGCTCAGTGCATTCAAGGAATAAATCCTTCCGGTCACTCATTCACCTCACCTGGGTTGAGAGCAGGACAGTGTGGATAAATTTCTGGCTGAAGTAAAACACGCCATGGCTAGAATTCGAACCCACGACCCTCTGTTTGAAAGGCGAAACTCAGAACCACTAGACCAAGATGTGCCCACAATTATGTGTGCATTTCAACAACATTCGAGTCGAACAGAACTAGAGGATAATTCTGTTACCAATTTTACTTTTTTTGATGTTTTTTTTTGTTTCTTTACAGATGTACAAATCAACAGTGTTTAGGAGATACAGTGACTTTGCAGCAATGAGTGATATGTTGATTAACTGCTATCCTTACAGAATGGTGCCCCGTCTCCCTCCTAAAAAGATGCTAGGAGGTAAGCATTTTAGCTCTTCAGTTGTTGGAACATTTTTTACCACTAAAACAGTTTGTTTGGGAGGTCATTTGCCATTTGGTCTATTGTGTTTAGTCACCTCACACATGGTCTAATTGTAGTTTGTCTACAATTTCTTTGTGTATTAACCATTTGGTCTAATTGTCAGGGTATATCAAGTCGTTTGGAAGTGCACAAAGATGTTATAATCATAGTTATACTAGTAATGTGATCTGTGGTATACAAGAACTTTTTCTATAAATGTCATTACTATTATTGACATTTAGCCATTTATTGTTTTGTAATCTCCAGTAAGGCGACATGTACACCCTTTTCTTCACTGAGCATCTATGTGCCTTTCCAAGTTGGCAGCTCCGTCTAAACTGATCTAGTGTATTGCAAAGAATTGTGCATTTGGCTGCATAAACACAGTCGAAAAAGGCACTGGGTCATACCAAACAAAAATATGAATTTTGAGGGATAAGTACTGAATTCTTAAACACTGAGCACTGGGAAGCATTTCATCATCTGACAACTTTCCTTCCTTTTGATTGGCTGAGAAACAATGTTACTATGGTGACTATCGGATAAAACAAGTCCTTTCATAGAATATTCCCCAGATGTGGGGTCTGTTGCGGAAAGAGTTGCGTTTAAACGCAAGTCTAAAAATCAATCGCAAGTCCCAAATGCGCGCTGTTGATTGGTTGAAAATCAAGTTGCGCATGATTTTTAGAGCTGCGATTGATTGCAACTCTTTCTGCACGGGCCCCAGGGCCCAGTCTTACAAAGAGTTGTGATTGATCCAATCAATTGCAACTGTGGAAAGCCAACAAAGTCACCATCTAAAATGCATATTTTTTTATGTCCATAAATTCATTGATTTCTTGACAATTTTGCCTTTGTTAACAAAGGACTTTTGCAAATTTCCTGTAGAAAAAATTACGACACTGAAGGATTTCCATAGAGTTACGATTGATTGGATCAGTTGTAACTCTTTGTACGACGGGGCCCAGACCTTTCAAAGATTGCAGCCCCACGTAAAATTGACCTGCATATATATACTTTTGATTATCCTTTTCACAGCAAATCGTGAGTTCATTGAGCAGAGGAGAAAATCTTTGGTCAGGTTCTTAACACTAGTCGTCAGACATCCTACGTTCCATCGAAGCGAGGTTGTTAGGTACTTCCTTACATTTTCAGGATCAGTAAGTATGATGCATGACTAGTATTGTTATAAGCTACCGAAATCCTTCCATCTGATTGGCTCAGGGCAAAGTTGCCAGTGAAAATCACTGACTTTGTTTCATGAAACACTCTCCTGGAGTGCTTTTTATGGCCCCCACCAGGCTGAAAAATAATTTTGAATATTTTGGGGCTACTCTCCACAACCTAATACTTAATTCTGCATCATTATTGGATAAGCTTTAACATTGCAGTAATATGGGTATTTTTTTTACTTAGAAGGGCTCTTTTGAACATTTTCGGAGTGATATCGACCTAAGCCCCCCCCTGTATTTTTTCCCCCTGTCATCCCCCTCTATTTTCACCTTCTGTATTGGTATGTTGCTTTGTAAATGATTTGTATTGTGAACATAAATGAAATGAAATCATACTTGATTTGAATGTTATTTATCCAAGTCTTAACTAAAACTGATGTTTGACACCTAATTTCATTAAAAATTCCAATATTTACATTGATCTCTAGATAAGAAAGCGAGTTATATCCTGTCTAAATTCCACATCTCTATCTCCCAAAATGAAGGAACTAGTGTATATGCCAGGTCCAAATGTATACAATCATGTTTAAAAATATCAATTTTGGGACTCCTTGTTTTCACTCTCCTGAAAATGTAACTTTTTTTAAATTCTTTTAATGTAATTTTTTTTATGCTCAATCTTTAAAAAAATCCATATTTTTTGACAGGCAAAATATTATTTTTTTTTATTTATTTATTTATTTTTTTTTTTGGGGGGGGGCTACATTCCTTAACCAATTGCCTAAATCTTCAACATTTTATATATAATCTTTAAAATGGCAGTAAATGGGGAATTTGGGGGCTCTATTTCAGTTTCATTTTCCAGGGGTCTTTTTAGCATTTTGGGGGCGAAATTGCCCTGATCCCCCTAGTATTTTTCCATGCTTATGGATTACCATAATAAATCACAATATTGTTGACAGTTTATTAAAGACAGTTTCATGTATGACTGTTCTTTCAGTAAGTTTAATGGATATGAGATTAGGTCCCTCATAGAGTAGCATCCTATGTTGATCAACAACATTTTTTGTATTGTTTAGGACATGCAACATAGAATCAAGGAACAGTTTAGAGGTATACCTGATGAATTTGTTACCAGCAAGCTAGCTGCCCAGGCCAAGGTATGAATTCTTTTACTTTATTGTTGTTGTTTTTAAAGATAAATGAGAGTAGTTGCGGTGAACACTTATTTTGTGTGAAAAACTGTGAAACCATGGTTAAATGTCATTGCATCATGGTAGACATGGTAGCTCTAGATCAGGGTCCTGTAACACATAAGGTTAGTGATCAATCGTACGATTGATTGTAGGCCTGGGACTTTCGGGTTTTTTTCTCTTCGGGTACCCGTGGTAATTTTCGGGCGGGTACCCGAAAATCATGTCGCTCGAAATATGACTGGTGGAAAAACCCCATTGGTGACGTCATCAAGCCAATGCGATGCAGGCCAATTTATGAATGAAAATATAGTAAGCATGCGCATTACAAGCCTCCCGTGCGCCACGCAGTATTCCATCGAAACAAGTCTGCAATACTCTGTCACCTCGTACCAAAATTGACCTACAATTCCACTTTTCTATATTTTATATGAATTATAAAAGATATTCTCAGAGGATCTGTTTTCTCACCGATACCGCATAGGTAAGCAAATATTTATTACTTCTTGCTTTTCCGTCAAAATCGTACGAAGTAGCGTCGATATTACATCGTGTTCGTGAGTTTGTAGAATCTATCGCTACGTGAACAAAGTCGATTGATTTCCGGGTTTCGAAGCGTCAAATGCGCCAGCCAATCACGATCGTGTTACCATTTTCGGCTTATGATGAACTGAAAATGGTATCAAGAACGTGATTGGCTGGCGCCTCGTATGCTCCGTAACCCGGAAATCAATTGACTTTGTTCACGTAGCGATAGATTCTACAAACTCACAAACACGATGCAACATCGACGCTACTTCGTAAGATTTTGACGGAAAAGCAAGAAGTAATAAAATTTGCTTACCTGCGTGGTATCGGTGAGAAAACAGATCCTCTGAGAATTCCTTTCATAATTCATATGAAATAAAGGAAAGTGGAATTCTAGGTCGATTTTGGTACGAGGTTACGGAGTATTGCAGACTTGTTTTGACGGAATACTGCGTGGGGCTGGGCTTGCAATGCGCATGCTTTCTATATTTTCATTCATAAATTGGCTTGCGTCGCAGTGGCTGGATGACGTCACTGCGCTGCAAAAGAAACATGGCGACGATTGAACGATCTCAGTCACATCAGATCATCATCACTTGAAAAACTAGTATATTTATGGATATTTCGAGGGTAATTGGTGAGATTCAAAATGAGACTTGTGTACTTTTGTGATGAGTTTACAATCATGTCTTACACTACGCAATACAAATCAAATGTACGTTATACTGGTGAGCAATTTTCGGGTATCGGGTATTGATTTTTCTACCCGGGTACCCGAGGCTTCCGGGCGGGACCCGGGTACCCGGGTTTTAGTCCCAGCCCTACCCTAATTGATTGTCCATGGTAGTCTATGCAATCAATTGTTAAATGTGTCTACGATCATTGCTAAGCTTTGTGTTACAGGACACTGGTGTTGTCATATTAACTTAACTTTGTGAAATCATGATATCTAAGCTGATAATCAGTTACAGTGAAGATCACCAACGCAGATATGCACAAGTGGGACAATGTATTGTTCTTGCTTGGAAAAAGACCCTCCGATTTCATTGATATTTTCCTTTGTAATTTATATATTTTTTAATTTACACATTTTTGCCTTGTTTTAGGATCTAGTGCCAATGGATACACAAGTACAGTTTGGCAATAGCAGAGAACAGATAAAGAGTCTCTTCAATAGTATGAATCTCATTAAAGGATTTGTGGATCAAATTACAATGAGAGCAATGGGTAAGTTGAAAGGTTTGTTTTCAATTGGTCTATGGCCGTGTTTATGCTTCAACTTTTCAGGCCAGAATCAGCGTTTCCAACCGTGATTAGTCCAAAACATGGTTGCGTCCATGCTTACTTTTCATTTAAACGCTGTTTCAAAACGCCGATCGTAAACTCACAAAAAGGTGCGTTTGTAAACGTTGTTTGACCAGAATCAGGCTTTCTGGGGAAGTATAAACAAAGAACCACGATCGTAAACATGTTTAAATGACATCATTTGGTACATGCTTCCGGTGAGCTGAAAATCCGCGGGCAAATACAGTCGTATTGCTCCATGTTATCTCCACGTAATAACAACAATCGGAAAAAAAAACTTTCGAAAAAAGGCGCGCCCAATTTGACCTCGCTTTACGATGCAAAGCCAGCTGGAGATCATGATTGGCTCTGAAAAGTAAAGCATAAACAGCACTCCCAGAACCACGTTTACGATCAGCGTTTTGAATCGACGTTTGAAATCGCTGATTGTGTCCTCGCAATGGAAGCATAAACACACCCTAATGCCAATTCGTCCAATAACCAACTCATGTACTATCATTTGGTCTACCAATCGTTCATCCACTATCGACATGGTCTAATTGGAATAAGTGTTAATTGGGCAAAATGAATGAAAATGAAATGGATATTAGACCGATTGATTATTAGATGAAATGGTAATTAGACGAAGTGATGATGGGACCACATGGTTATTGGACCGAATTGTTTATTAGGATGAAATGTTCATGGATGGAATGGCATTAGACTAAATGAAGGTAGACCATGTGATGAGTGGACGAGTTGGCAGTAGACAAATTAGCAATTTACTGTAACAGAGATACTCGGCCTATCAAAGTCAAGGAAAGTTGTCAGATCTTACAACTTGTCAGACAGAAATGTTGATGAAACGCTCCCATGAAGTCACAATATGTATGATGTGATCCGCATGTCACAGGAACCAAAATTCTGTGTGAGATATCATTACTCTGGCTTGGGCTTGAGCAACTGGTCGGTGCATTCAAGGGGGAATTCCCACTGGGTGCCTTTAGTACCATAGTACTTTAGTACCATAAAGCAAAGGTCTTGATGCTTTACCTGGGTTGAGTGCAGCATAACAATGGATAGTTCTCTTACCAATGGAAATTAATGTGGCAAAGTGGAATCTGATGATTTGAAAGGTGAGAGTATCTCTGCACCATGATGCTAGTCTGTAAGCACAGACCTAATTTGATCCACTTACACAGATTTTTGACACTTATACAAAATATACCATGTCTAGAGTTAAGACTAGACTCCAAATTCTCTGTCGTGTCTTTGGTAGAGGTAGCCACATTACAGGGGTGTATCTAGTCTCACTACTTCAGACTCTACACCTTGTGAAAAGCAAAGGTCTGTACCCTGCAGACTACCACAATGCTTCCACCGATGTTGATTCAATAGTCTGCAGGCACAGACCCTGATGAAAACTTCTTTCCTGAATTTTTTTTTTGGGGGGTGCAAGTTTGTCTTCACACAAGACTAGCACAAATAAACTTGCTGTAACACAAGTCATTTTAGGCTGCGCAGTCGAACCACTCAACTCAAGTGAAAGGTTTGAAAGGTTTGCACAGCAGACTACATGTACTAGTAGATGTTGATTGTATGAATGTGAATTGGTTTACTCAGGTAATGCAGCCGATACCCTATCGTTCGCCAAGGAGCTGAGCAGCCTGGGAGGAGACTCACAGCCGGCGTCGGCCTGGGCGATGGGTCACAACGACTCCTGGCCTCATCTGAAGAACGGTCTCAAGTCAGTAGCCGTTGAGTTTGCTTCTCTCTCAGATAAATACATGACCCAGGTAATTAACCGTCTTTGTTATTTGGGCAATTCCATAAAATAGTCAAACTTTTTGTAAGTCCGACCCCCATTTGAGAACATTACAGACTGTCAAAATAACTAGAAATCAGAGACAGAAAATTTCATGAATGTTGCACATATAGGGAGTTGGACGTACATATTTTATGGAATATTTTATGGTATATGCTAAAAACTGTAGTTTTCAGTATATACAAAATATATATATATATGTATATATATATTTTTTTGGGGGGGAGGAGGATCTAATTGGTTTATAAAATATAATAATAGTTATACAAATGATGCAATGCTGTAGTCCAAGGATTAGTTGTGCAATATGATTGTAACAATGTGACTCACAAAAGTTTACTTTTAAAAATGGCTGCCAAATAACATGTATAATTCATGGTGAAATATAGTATTTTGTATGTATGGATAACTCATGGTCTCAGCTTTCATATGACACCAAAAGTGTACTGGGAATAGTTAAATTCTGAAATAAGTCTATGATATACCCCCCCCCCCCCCGAAACACATTTTGATAGTCAACTATTTTAAAAGTGTCAAGGCATTTTGATACACAACTTTCATATTGTATACAGAGACTTTCAAATAATTAGTGAAATACTGTACGATGGGAAAATGATTGATAAATTTGTAGGATGTATACTATTTTGACATACTACTCTTCCTCTTTTTAGAGCAAAATATTTGTCAGTGAGCTGTATCATTGATTTGGTTACATACTAGTATATTACGATAGCTTCTCTTTGACTATAATGATTAGGAATTATTTTTGAAAAATAAATCAGTCGTGATTGACTATACATCTTCTTCATTTTTTGCCAGGGAAAAAGGCTAAGTGAAGGTGTGGTTGAAAAGTTCTGGTTGTTCCTTGATCTGCTACAAGCTTACAAGGTAAGTGCTACAAATACAGACCTGCCAACTAGTATGTTTTTGGCATGTTGAGTACGTTTTTGCAACTAAAATACGGCAGTATGTTGTTGTTTTAGCTTATACGGCGCCTATCATTCAGTAGTGAATATTTGCGTTTTTTTCTTTAAAAAATAGCCTGTTTTTTTTTATTTATTTTTTTTTACAAAATCATAATTTATTGAGAAGAATCATCTCTATATGTCTCTATTTCATAAAACTTACACAAATATGGTTATTATATCAATGTAATTTCAGGTAACTGTTTTTTTCAATCATTTTGTTTAAAGCAGGGTGAGATATACACATGTCTCAATGTTTTTTTTCATCTACAAGAGCAGTGCGCATTTTAGCTTGCATGCAGCGAGTGCGCCATTTTATTATAAAATACACTTTTTCAGGGAAAAAATACAGTTTTTTTTATCACAGTATACAATTTTTCAGTCCCAGAGGTTGGCAGTGAAATGTACATTCATTTGCTCTTGTATGATTCATATACACTGGGGCTTCTTCATGGATAGTCTCATGTCACACAGGCTAAACCCATAGGCCCATATTCTGGAGTCGGGTTTAATTTAAACTCTGGTTTCAAGTTGTGCTTTAACTATGGATAGCCAAGATTGGCATAAATCTCTAACAGTAGAACAGTCAATGTACCACCTCATTTTTTTCTCAAATCACTCTAAACTGATTTGGAAGGATGAATAAGATGGCTCTCTTCACCATGTAAAAGGCTGCGAGGCTAAAGCCAGGGTAATAATATCCAAGTCCTTTGGAAGCGCATAGAGACGTTATTTATAATGTGTTATGCGCTATACAAGAACTGTCTATTATTATTATTATTCACGGGTTGGGAAAGAGCACAGTAATCGTAAGAAATATACAATGCAAGGAAAAATTTGACATTTTTGGAGTTTGTAAGTTATCATTCAAGTGGACCTCTAGTATAAGACTACACGGTTCAGAACGTTGCATCATGGGTAGGAATATGACCAGCTTTGAGTAGTTGAGGACTAGAGTTCGTGCTATCAAGGCTGTTGGCTCACAGGGATGCCAGTTTTCTGGCAATTGCCGGAATTCCGGCTTTTAAGTATTTTTGGTATCAAATTTCCGGCTTCGAGATGTTATTTCCAGTTTTCAGGCCGATCTGATCATCTAAACTAATCGGACATTCACTTTCACAATTTCTGAAGTATGTTCCGTGTATTTGAACATGAGAACATCGCAGAACGACTGTCACGCAAAACTAGCGCGATTTCATGCATGCCATGACAATGCGATCGCGATGCACACGGTATAACGTAACCCAGGGAGCTCCAGCCCCCCGAGCTACAGGGGCGGGAGCTCCCGGGGTTAGGTATATTGATGCCAACAGCGTGTTGCAGTAGTTGAAGCGCTAGCTGAGCCTGAGAGATCGAGGGTGTTGTGAGTCGATCGAGTCAACCGAGTGAGAACGGAGCAAAAATATGCAGTTGTACGGCGCTAGGACTTATATATTTTTGGTACTTTTCATTAAGATTGGATTAGATATGAAGGAAAAATATCCTCAGATAGGCTCAGAATGCACCAAAGAGCATCTAAGAACCCCAGAGCTTTCTAAGAAATCTTAGAAATCCAGGGCCCACCTAAGGCCCTGGATCCCAGCTGCAAGGACTTCACGCTTTGCGCTTGTCATGTGCGTTTCGTACACATCAATTTAGTTCGCAAACAAGTTTTCAGGCCCAAGAGCAATTTGCCACTGGCATCCCCTGGGCTCAAATTGGTTTGAAGGCTTCTTTCATCTTTCATCAATTTTTTAACTTTCAGGACCTGTGTGAGAGACATGAGAAGGGAGTGCTGAGGGATCATCAGAATGCTCTTCAGAAGATGGCTGCCATCAAGAAAAAGAAGATGTCTGCCACAATCAAAGGCGGAGAATATGTCAATGAAGTTGAACAACTCGAATCTAGAATTATTGAGGTGAGAAGACACTACCAACGCCTAAGCTAGACCCCCCCTCCCTCTCTTCCTCTTTTTTTAGCACTGGGTCCCTTGATATAAGCCAAAGACCCCTTCCTTTCTTTCTTAGCTCTAGATCCCTTTACATATTTAGGCCAAAGGGCCCCCCCTCCTTTTTTTTTCAATGGGTCCCTTTACATAAAAATTACTTTCATGGTCACTTTACGATACAATGTTAGCCTCCATCACATCCTTGATTTAAATGGTTGTTGAGGGTCACAACCATTAGATGATTAAGTGACCGAAATACTGCATTTTATGCACGAGTTTAGCAGTCTATTTGTGCGCTGAATATTGACGCCATCTTGCGGGTGGGTTTCAGTATGCTATTGCATACATATTTTCTGAAAAATTGATCGAGGAGTCCTTGGTGTTCTTACTATTGTGACAATCATTCCAGTTGGTATTTTCTGGCTTTGTCTTTATTGAGCAGATTCCTTAGTCTAAAACCTTGTCAACTCTAATGGCAGGGAGGGATCAGCCTTTCTGAACCCTGTAAGCGATTCCTTTATTCCGAAAACGTATTGTAGCCTGAAACATCACAGACATTGATGTGAGCATGTTCATTTGGAGCATGAATTCTTTTGAGATTTCTGAATTATTAGTTGTTTTCACAATTTTCCTCTTTAATTGGACTATTTAACAATACCATACTCAAATTACCTAGGGATATAGTCAGATGGTGTTATAAATGTGACTCTCTTGGTTTCTCCTGAAAGAATCAACTCCCTTTTGTGGAAACATCTTCAAAATTAAAGTGAGAAATTAGATACAATGGTGCTAAAAAGTTAGTGAACCCCCATCAGAAAATGAACATGTTGAAAGTGTTCAAGTTCTGCCATGTGTTAGTTATTCAATTGTGAATTCAGGGGAGAAAATATGACATTCAACAGAGTTTGTTAATCCGGGATTCCCAAACATTGTAGTATTGTTGTCTACACTCAGCACGAAGGGGTGCATTTTATGGTTAGGGTTCGCTAACTTTTGAGCTGATTGGTTGGTGGGGATTTTTTACCTGATTGCTAAGAAAGCATGAATGCTTGTAAGCAAGCAACCAGAGGACCGACGGCTTAAGGTCCTCTCCGAAGGACCTGGTACTGAGGATTAATGCCTTACCAAAGGGCACTAGCGCACCAAATGGGAATCGAACCCGGATCACCGGAATACGAATCCCCCGCTCTACCGACTGAGCTATCGCACCTCCAATTACCTGGGGATTTGCGCAACTGTATGTTAGTGATTTCCTTCAGCATTTGATATCTTATTTTCTTGAATGTAGCAAGAAAGTCAAATCATGACGATGGAGAATAGGAACTTCTTCTCACTGCACTGCCTTCAAATGGAGACCCAGCTCATACATGCCAACATGCCTCTCATTGCTGATGTCATGCATACCTTTGCAGAAGCCGAGGTCAACAGTCAAAAAGAGGTTAGTCAGGGGTCAAAAAAATAATACGTCAACTTCATACTCTATGACCTGTATTCTGAAATCAGGTTTAACTTAGACCACGGTCTAAATCTGTGCTGAAATTATTTGGAGCCAAAAGTTCAAATATTCTGTTTATAGTGTATATTTCTTGTGTTTACAATTTTGTTTCCTTTTGCTTTTCATAAGGAAGAAAAATACTTCAGTTATCATTCCCAGACAAGTAAGAACAATTTGCGTGTCATATGAGTTAATAAATTGAATGTGTACTGTTAGGGATTTGTGCTCCACTTGGCTCTCCATAGTTAAACCACAACTTTAACCAGGGTTTAATTCAAACCTGAGTTCAGAATATGGGCCTACAGCTATCCACCTAGGAATCATTTCATGAGGTGATTTGTCAGTTGAAAGAACTTATGCATTGACATCATCGTGCTTCCGTCTGAGAGGCTGAAGCCGTTGCCTTGCATGAGTTGGTTATACGTAGCTGGCGCATCTCTGACTACTCTGTTTATGCATATTCCTATATCCTCTGAGGGAGGGCGCTATGAGATTATGATGTCAAATGCATAAGGTCTATTTACAGATGATTGTTATAAGCTACTGATATCCTTGCATCTGATTGGCTGAGAAGAAACTTGCTCGTGAAAATCACTGACAGTGTGCTTCTTGAAGTGCTCCAAAAAGCAGCAAACTTCCACCTAGTTTTCATGAACATGATGGCAAATATATGATTAAAGAAATTGATTGTAAACTTTAACTAGAGCATGTATGTACACTTTTTTCATCCCTTATTTTTGTAGACATTTGAAGCATGTTATATCACTTTTGTTCAGAAATTCCTGACCTTTCCCATTGCCATTTAGAAACTCCTTCGCATTGATACCCATGGTATTTTAGCCATATTACCAAATCAATATTCACCAAGCTATCAACATTCATTTGTGAAGGCATATGAGATTTCATTCTATAAATCTGTCATACATTCTTGTTGATCAGTAAAATCAGACCTACTGCATAGCAATTGTTATTTCAAAAAGCAGCATCACTGTGCCTTACCTAAATAAATCATGCGATGATATCTTCTGCTACATGTATCATTTGAATTATGATATCGTATACAACCATATACATGTGTATATCCAGCATGAATACCCTGTCTATTTATCATCCATCCTTCCATCTGCTATGGATGTTATGCATGTATCCAAACAAATAAATAAATGAATTAAAATACATTTGTATGTGCATCTATCTTGATTCCCATTCTATATTCTATGGTATATTCATACAATATCCATTACCCGAGCAATACTCATTGCGCTATAATCCTACCCATGCCGTGTGTCCATCCACCACAGCTCCATCTCTCCACCTTTCTCTCCACTTCCAGCTGCTTCAGGTATGGCAAGACAGCCTTGACAAAGTTGAGAAGCACATGTCGCCCACCAAGCCGTCCTCCTCGCCCAACTCATCCTCGGCCACATTATGATAATCCCACCGCTGCCACCAGTTTCAAGAGGGGGCTTTTTAGTGACAACTGCGACAAATCCATGCATCCTATTGGCCGAAGGCAAATTTGTCAGTGAAAATTCACTGGGGAAGTCGCTTTGTGAAATGCACTCCTGGGCCCCGTATTACGAAGGTTTCACGATTAATCGCTAAGTTGAAAGAACGATTATGATTGGCTGGCAGTCAGTCTACTGAGATAAATTCTCATGCAACAGTGATCTTGATAGGACGTTTCATTTCGCGATTAATCGCTAACCTTCGTGTTACGGGGCCCAGGGGAGCATTTCATGAAACAAATACATGTAGTTGTTTTAAGCTACTGAAATCCATGCTTCTAATTGGCTGAAAGCAAATTTGTCAATGAATATCGACTGAGGAGATGCACTTTTTAGGAGCATTTCGTGAAACAAATACTTCACTGACATATGTTGTAAGCTACTGAAATACATGCATCTGATTGGTCAAGAGCAAATTTGTAAATGAAAAGTCACTGGCATGTTAATTCGTGAATATACTCTCCTGAAATCCTGATGACTTTAATTGAATATATTAAAAGAAGTTGCATGGGAATAAAGATTTTGAAAAATAATACCTTTTCTGAGTTTTTCAATCAACATGTAACTTCTCAAATTCCCAAGCAGTCATTTGCATGCAACATTTGGAGTTGGACTGAAATGCCAGGCGGGAATTTACTTATGGATAATACAGAATCATCATTCATTTTGTTCATTTGTAGCCCAAATCAATCTTAATCTTCATACTTTCTGTATGATGGATACCAGACAACAAGGCAGTGTTTCATGAGGGAAGTTGACAGCAATTTTCACCTATTGTTATAAGCCACTAAAATCCTCCCATCTGATTGGCTCAGAGCATGTATGCTTGTGAAATTCACTGACGAAACTCTGAATGACATGCTTCCGTTTTCATGAAACCTGAATAAATCTAGATATTACCTAATTACATAGGCCACAATACACAATATTACCGGACGTGACATGGATTCATGAAAATGGGTTCCGATCAGTAAGATTAGACATGATTCTGTTGATTAATGCTCAGGGTCTTGTTTGATTAAACAGCATTGATATCTTTTTTTTTACTGCATGCATGAATGATTGGTTAGGGTGTCTCTTGCCTATATAAGATTATGAAAACCAGAGTTTCATTCTGCATAGAAATTAAATACTTTCCTTGGGAGCTGCAATTGGTGTTTTCTTTGGCCTTTTGCAGTGGATGTGATCCAATTCAAATTTTGTTTTTTCATTTGTTTTAAGTCTTGTGATGGAAGTCCTCAATACCCTCTTGAATACACAATAATGGTTATTAATATTATTTGTTATGTTTGTGACTTAGTTTAAACAAGCATTGCTAAAAATTCTATGATTTATTTTCTCACCTTCATGTAGGTCTTTGTTGACATTTAAAAATGCATGATTCAATTATTTGGTTTTATGAAATTTTCACTATTTTTCCACTGAAATTAAGTGTATTTTAGTAAAAAATAAAAGGCCAATCCAAATCCTAAGCATTTTGAAGAAGAGAGAATAAAAATCAATGGAGAGAAATTGAAAAAAAAAGTAAATGGCAGGTGATCAAGCTTTTCTTTGTTCATGGTTCATTTTCTTGCTCAGGACTTTTACCCTACTTAAATGCAGCACCCAATTTATACATTTACCATGAAAATTAATATGACACATCTTGTTAGCACTCTTCAGTTCACTTTTAATGTTTTTGTTTTTCTGGTCCCACATTGTTCATGATCACTGAAGTAAAAATTTGTCATGTATGTCAAGTATCGAATACATCGTCATGATGATGGTCCTTCGGGGCTCACTTGCACTGGGTTGCGCAATATTGCATATTTTGGTACACATTTTTTCCACCAAATTGATATCCCGATAAACATATTATATCAGCCTCTTAAATATTTAATGTTTACAAGTTATTGAATGGAGGTGTATTCCTTTGCTTAGGAAAACGTAATTATTGCATTTAGATGTTAAATGGTCGAAAGAGTCAACACTTATTAGACACTTTCTTTTGGAGACTGAATATTGGTTTAGGGCCAGAAAACAATTATATTTTAGGGATTACTATTACTTTTTACATCCTACTACCTTAATCTGCAACATTAGATGAGCTTTAACATTGCGGTGAATGGGGATTTTCTGAGTCTCTTTTTTTTTATTTTCAAGTGTTCTTTATTACATTATTACAATAACGTTAAGGACAGTTAACATCATGAATAAGAAGCATAAACATAAAGAGACAATTTAATCCATGAAGTTTTTAGCATGCAAAATTCTTCCATCATTTTATGGGGGGGGGGCAGGCATTTCATAAATATTTCTTTTGTCGCTGATTCCCCTTGCAACTGTTATAAGCTACTGAAATCTGCCTCTGATTGACTGAGAGCAGTGAATGCCACAGTCGTCATGTTTTGTGAAATACTCTCTAGGTTGACCCCACCCCCTTTTTATATCTCTCATATTTTTCAAAGGTGATGGATTGTAAATGATGATATATTGAGAATATATATCTATCTGTAAATGAATCCTTTATTAGATATACACGAGTGACATGTGCTACAAAGGAATATAATGTAAGGTCATCTTGTCCGCAGACATATACTTACATCAATGGGTGTTTAGTCATAAATCTATTTGAGATATGACAATGTTTTTTGCTATCCTGCCACATGATTTATTCATTTATGACTTGAATGAAGCAATATTTTGAACAATGTCTAAAGAATATGTATGAAGAAAAACTTTTTTTCATTTGTTCATGGAAGTGACTAAATATGTAAATAGAATGAATTATTACATGTAGATTATATGGACAATATTATTTGTGATAAGGCATTCCTACATAGTTTATGTATAAAGCATTTATATTTTCTCTATATCAACGACCCTCTCATTCCCCTTCTCTCTGTCAAACATCTTGTTTTGTTTCTCTTTGAAAATATCCATCTTCATCTATGCCATGTTGTGAAATGTGTGAAGTGACCCGATTATAAAAAATTATTTAAAAAATCATTGCTGTAGTGGGGGTTTTATACCACACTTATGTTACAATCTCTCAATCTATCTCGATGCTGGCACAGATGGTGTTTTGAAACTACCGTCATGAACAGCAGCAGAGGGGGGTGTTTCTCAAAGATTTAAGTATGCGCATTGCTAAACATGATTTTGACTTGTGGTAGCATTCTAAAGTTTCAGTCACTAAAATTCTTTTTTTTTAAATCTGAAATTATGTGTTGTTTTTTATTCTCTTTATTTTATTAAACAAAATCACTTCTGAAATTATGTGTTGTTTTTTTATTCTCTTTATTTCATTCAACAAAATTAGGCTGAAAGAACAAAGAGAATATAAATTTTGGCAATTTAACCTATTATTACTCAGTCAATAATCTTCATAGCACAATGCGATATGTAAAAGAGCGGAGGATCTAGAACAATAATTTAGTCCTCCCCAGGTGATATGCGGCCTGAAACAAAGTTTGGTAATTTGTAGTTTTAATTTCACATGATCGTCAATATAATCAATCATTAAAATCAGCTTGCTGATCAAGCGCCAAGTTTTGTTTTGCAAGGCCCAGGGAGGCTTTTCATAAAGCTGTTCGAAAGTTACGAGGAATTTACAAATGACTGGTGCCCCTTACTTTGCGACATATTATCTCAGTTTTAACATAATAGGAGCGCCTTGAGCACCTAACAAGGTAGATATGTGCACAATATAAATACCCTATGTTAGTATAATGGGGGTTCATATTTCCTAGAACCCTCATCAAAGTATTGCATTTTCCATTGAAATACATTGTTATATGTGATGTTCTTGATCTAAAGAGATCAGATTTCAATTTTAGCTGAGGGAATCAAAATGAATTGAGAATGTGACTTGCATCTAACCAGGAATTTCCAATCGTTCGTAAAGTTCAGGTAATGTTTACAAGCCGCTTTATGACACGCCTCCCTGGTTATAAGGGATTGGCTACCTAACCAAAAAATTGGTCGTTGCCAGGTTAGGTAATGCATGAATTTGCATTGATTATGTGAATTCCATTCCGGCGAACATTATTGTTTCATTATTCAACTAGTCGGAATGAGCCTTTGCACCCCTCCACTGTGCCTTATTTGTTTTATTATGTCAGTCCATACTTATTATTATCTTGTTGCAGACTTATATCTGGTAGTGACATATTGAAAGTCCAGTACACTTGATTAATATGTTATTTTCAGTGGAATGGGTCCGTTTATCTTATTGAATTTTACCTCATTACAGAGTATATAAAATTTATTTTGATAATATACATCATCAAGGACATTAGTAGTAATTACATGCACAAGATACCTTAAGAACAGCTCTGAATTGTTGCAATGGTAGCGAATGTGTGTAATTATTTCAATGTCTGAGCAAATCGATGTGTACTAAATGATTTATAAGATAGTGATGTGGATCCTTCCTATTCGATGAATCATCCTCGTCTCAAAACCATTACCAGTCGGTAGATAGTACTGGTCAGTAGCACATTTTCTCTAGCTAAAAATAGATGACTGGTCATGTGATTGATTTTAGCCAATCACGTGATTAGGATCCAAATTACCATTTGATAATAAATTCTATTTCTTCTTTTCCGCGATGTAAATATGTCATTCCATATTTTTTATGATCTGAATGGAACATATTCGGCTACATCACATCATTTAAACCAAAGTCTTGCTCATTGAAATGTTATTTTTCTGTTGTAAATGTTTGTATATTCAAAAATTGTTTTGTATAAATGGATATGGAAAGATTTAAGGTTTATCTTTTTTTTGTTAGCTTAGTCTGTTTAGAAAGGGGAGGGGTTTACACTGGTAGGGCAAGAATAAATGTATGTTTCATCAAGCATTAAAAAAAAACTTCTAATATTATGCAAATTTACTTAAAATCATGTAATAATGTTGGCAAAATTACTTTTACATCAGTCAACTTTAAAAAAATAATTTAAGCTATAATTCAATTGATGCAATAAAAATAATGCAACTATTAAATCATATTTTGCTCATCATAACACCACATCATCCATGATTTCATGTATTCCAGTTCATTAATGAGCTAAATGAAATTGATTGAATTTCTATCGATTTAGTATTTTTTTTTTTTTTGCAAGCCAGTATTTGATTCCTCTTGCCAGTTGAGTTTCATCTTGTGTAGTTCTCATTATGAATGGATTATGCTTTTCATGAAATGAATTTTATTTCTTTTCTCACTAAACAAATCTGCAGTTATTTGTATGTAAAACCCTTTTTTAAATTCCAGCAAATATATATATATTTTTTTCAACATTTATGTTATTTTTTATCGAGATTCTTTTGGAAGTACAATAGTCAGTTGAGTGTTCTTTACTCAAGAGCAAATATGCCAATGATGTAATCCACAATTACCAACCTATGTCCTTGTTATATACATTATTTTTCATCACCAGAACTTTATGTTGGCAACATTTCACTGTCTTGTGCTATCATTTTTTTCTTTATTGTTTTAAACAATGTTTCCATGCCTACAGAGATTGACATTATAGCTTTCATTGCACATTTTAGAGATGGACATATTGCAATAGCTGTTTATTTTATGATGCAACTAGGGGGGGGGGTAGGGGAGAGGGGGGAATCCATGAAATGTTTTTTTTTACATTTTAATATAAAGAAAGGGCTGATTATATCATGCTGAAATCACTATTCTCTTATCTGTTGTGTCACTTACCTACATTTCTTTTGTTGATTGAATGTTGAATGATTTGTATGTAATGAAAGATTGTATCCTTTATCTATTAGAGTTTGGATTTATTTTGTTTTTAAAGAGGTAGCTTTATTTAACTTTCCTGTCTTGTAAAGCATGTAGAGAACACAAATACTTTATATTTACTACTTTTGTAATGATTTATGCATCATTCATTTTCATACAACATGAGCTCAACCACCAATAGATGTGGTTTCCAAGACTTTTGCCATGAATTATATGTATATGATTCATTACGGAAATGCCAATAAAAGATTATTATAGTTATGGAGATGAAAAAGAGTTAGCCATGTATTTTTTTTCAGTCATGATGATTTCAAATGATAAAACGAGGAAGGTTTGTGAGCTGTGATGAGTTTACTTACATGTAATTTATCATCACCTGTTCAAAATACAAGATCAATACCGGTTTTCAAATTCTTTTTACTTTTTATTATAGGTGATTGTCTACTTCTTCTACACAGTAAATACGCTTTTTAAGATTTTATACAACTCTATTTACTATATGAACCTTACATTTTGTTTAACCGTTTAAACAATCATGTTTAATTTATTGAAAATTAAACTTTGTTGCTTTAAATTAAAACAGTTGTTTAAACTTTTTAAACAATTACTGTAGGGTTCATATAGTAAACAGCGTTGTATAATTTTTTTTTACTGTGTAAAGCCATTTTATTTGTCCTTCAAATGCAGCCAGTATAGAGGGAAGACATTTAGCAAGATAGAGATCGAGAGGAGAGGGTGTTAAAGAGAGAGTGGAGGGGGGGGGCAACAATCATTCTTTTAACCTTTTTTGAGGGCTACATCTCCCAACCTACTGGCTGAATCTGTAACATTGAAGAAGCTTTAACATTGAAGTGAATGGGAGTTTCTCGGGGCTCTGACCATTTCGGGGGCAAAATGATACTTAAGCTCCCGTATTCTTTTCCCTCCCTGCAAAAGAAAAAAGGAGGCAGCTGCCTTTAGATCAACAGAGATGAAATGAAAAAAAAACATACTTGGCAATTTATGACTTTTCATTCTCACTCTTTTCTTGCAGCTCCTTGAATCTTGGGAAAAGACGCTGCCGAAATCCAAAGCACTCACTCAGTCATCGGACGCCAATGGCTCGTCATCAGCTGGGGCAAGCAGTCCAGGATCTCGACCAACTAGCCCAATTGGTCCCGGCGGACCACCGGTATTTCCATCGAGTTCAACATCACCATCTTCATCATCCTTCAGTCCCTCATCAAACCCAACCAGTCCCACGAGATCGGATAAATTTGTTTTCTAGGCAATATTTTTTTGTTAAAATTTTGCTCCATCCGCCATATGCCCCCACTCAAATTTTTGGACTAATTACGCCACTGGAGCATACTGGAGCATCTAAGCCTGTCTAATCCAAATTTACTATTTGTGTCTCCTCTCTTTGGGCTTCCTTGATCCCGTACTGTAATGGAAATATGTCAGTGACTTGCCCTTCAGATGGGGGGGGGGGCTTGATGGGCTTGAGGAATACTATGGATCCAAAATATTTCGTGATCATTTAAAAAATGGAGAAAAGGAAGGAAAGGGATATGAAATAAGGTGAAATATGATATCATTTTCTGAATATTATGTCGAAATCTATCCCATTATTTTTTTGTATCAAGAAGGTCAACAATTTTGCTCTCTCACAATTTTTTAATTAAAGAAATTTCTTTCATTACGGCACTGACTCGTATTTTATTTGAAATGTTATACCTTCTTGATGAAAATGTATTTTTATATGACAGACATCTTAAAGATTTATGAAACGGATATGAATGTGGACAAAAAGTGATATAACTTCATTTTATTATCCATGCAAAAATAGCAAATACATAAATAAAATGTGATAATTGAAGCAGTATGAGTCAAGCACCAATATATATGTACAAATATTTTTTTTGCAGCAAGGTCTGAAAATGTGAAGTATTATATTTAATGACTCCTAATCATTCTTATGTGACTAATCACTTTTTGCAACCAATAAAAAATAAAAGGAAGTCTGTTATCCTTATAATTCATTTAAATCTGTATGATAGCCAGGTTACGATTTGTTATTGTTGTTTAATTTCCATTATAATTTATCTTCTCCTTTAACGTTGTTTTACGTGTTTAATATGCAAATTATTCCGGTGGTTACTGATAGAACAAACCGTTTTTGAGGCAGAAGTATGAGGCAGAAAGATTGTAGGACCGTTTAATGATGCCTTTTGTCAATTACTCGCAACTTTGAGACCCGTTTTGAGGTGCCAATAATTTTTTGAAAACCGATCTTTGTAAATAAAAATTCTTCTATTTTCAAGCATCTAAATGCATTTACATAAGCATTCAAACAGCTTAAAATTTGTCAAAACTTGTTTAGAGTTTTATGACATTGACTTCCATCGGAAGATATGGGATATCTCATTAAGCGCAAGAACATCGGAGGGTTTAATTGACATTTGCCATCTTACAACTTTCCTTGATTTTGATTGGCTGAGAAGCGTAGTTTCTATGGTAACTGTCGGATACAACTTGCCTTGTCGGATCAAACATCCGACAAGCCGTTTCAAGAATTTCTCCTCAGATAGGTCATGCACCGGCCGTGCGTGGAATCATAAAAAGGAGATATCAGATATAGGCCTTAATATGAAGGTCTATTATCAATATCTAAAGTTAGATTATATTTTGTATACTTCGTTTTGCTGAATAAAATGACGATGATGGCTTGGGAAGGATGAATAATAAAAAAAAGACTTTCATGCCCCTCTCATATTATATGAGATATTTACCATATAAAACTGATGAAGGTATATTGTAGGTCTTGGTTCTATTTCTTATACAAATGGTTTTGAATGTTTTTAAACATGTATGTAAATAGAGTTATATCTGATTGTTTTAAAAGAAATTTAAGTACAAATAAACAAAACAAATATGCGAAAACAAAAACAAAATCATAAAATATAACCAAAAATAATCAAGATAACCACTGCCATATATGCATTTTTTATATTGGGTTGAATTTGTGTCTCGCTTTACCGTAAAATGTTTTTATCCGTTTTGCCAAAATCTGTTTTTGATTTATGTAAATTGTATAAAGATATTAAACCTATACCTATTGAAATAAATGAGAATTATATTCCATTCTTTTATTTTTTCATTCATTCTTACTTCCTACTATACCCATCTTCATCTCTCTCCCTCTCTCTCTCTTTCCATCTCTGTCTGTCTGTCTGTCTCCCTCTCTCTCTCCCTCCCCCCCTCTCTCTCCCTTTATTCATTTATTTATTTATTCATGTATTTATTTATTTATTTATTTATTTATTTATTCATTTATTTATGCATTCATTCTCTTATAGATTTATTTACTTACTTATTTCCATTTTTTTTACTTGGTGGGCGGGGATATTGCATGTCGTCTTTTCTTCCATCTTACTTTCTAGATTTCGAATTCATTTATTTATTAAAACATCTTTCAACAGGATAAAACATTAAACAGCTCTCAGGCTGTTTCACATAATGGTCCTGCATTAAGAGAGAAATACACATTAAAAGGAAAGATTAAAAATAATTAGGAATACATGTCATATACAGCAAAACTAAAATACAAATAAAGCTAAAAAAATTTCAGAAAGAAAAAAGAATAAATAGCAAGATTTATCTTATTTTTGAAGTCAATATACAAAACATATTTCAGCTCGGAAATCGAACTTTCATCATAATATTATTTGATTTACAAATTTATTTTTTAAAGTGCTCTTTAAAAAATTATATAAAATCGGTGACAGCCCGCTAGACCGAAGGTCCGCGAGACCGAGGGTCCGCTAGACCGAGGGTCCGCGAGACCGAAGGCCCGCGAGGCCGAAGGTCCGCGAGACCGATTTTTTCCCTTCATCGGTTGCCGGTTGAAAGCTTGATATTCCAAGCATTTTGGTAACAATTATTAAGATGGGTAACTAAAAGAACAATAATATTGACGCAAGCGCGCGAGCTGAAAATTTTGATATTTCGATCTGAAAAAAATTGAAAGTTTAATGGACGTTTTTAATAAAGAACAAGATGTATATCCAACCAAATATTGCAAATCGAAGCGGGAGTTTTTTTTTTTAGGTTTACCTGAAAACGGGACATTAATCATGAAAAGTATGGGTTTATTGCTAAAGAAGCGAAACGCGAGCTGAACATTTTTATATTCCACTCTGAAAAACGGATATTTTGAGCACGATTTTGAATAAAGAACGAAATGTGCATATCAATTTCGCTTGCCGATTTCTGTCTAACATTACAATCTTATTTTATTTTTACACATCCAAAATTATTGGGGGGGGGGGTAAAACGATATGTTTGTCCCCCCCTCTTATCCCCCCAGGATCGACGCCTCTGATCGTAAGTTTATACTGAAAGTAGCAGAAACACCCCCTCCCTGCACCACACCCCCCTATATTTCGTGCGCGCAGTACGTGTTTCGCACCACCGCTAGGGCGGTGGTGAGCAGGCGTGCTCGCATTATAATTTGTTGGTGAGATATGTGTCTCTTTGATTCTATATAGTTACCGGGTATTATTTGGCACCCCCCCCCCCCCCGTTAACAGGCACTTGTTACGCCACTGCAACGAGGCGTCTTAAACCACTCGACCGCGGCAACCGATGAAGGGGAAAAAGTCGGTCTCGCGGACCTTCGGTCTCGCGGGCCTTCGGTCTCGCGGACCCTCGGCCTCGCGGACCTTCGGTCAAGTGGTCGGACCCTAAAATATCATATAATGTTGATAAGCACTACTAGGCCCTACAGAACATTAAAAAAAAACATCAGTCATCGGGAGTTTCCGTTTGCTCCTTGTGGTATATTTGATTCTTCATGGAATGATGGGCCAGTTGTGAACGGAATTGTGTTTAAACGCAACTCGGGATATCAATTGCAAATCACTTATTCACCTGTTTCATTGGTTGAAAACAGAGAATCGAGCAACTCTTTCTGAAACCGGCGCGGTCAAAGGAAAACTGCGCGCAGCAATTACCTAACAATAGATTATACTGTTGCGCATGCGTAGGGTGGGGGCGCACATAGCGACAAACTTATCTTCATGAAATATCAATACATTTTCATCTTATGTGTTTGGAAGTGCATGAGGGTATTCTGATATTCTTGCGATTTGTTGCGTAGAATCTGAATTCTTCGATAAAAAATCTATTCATCATGAGTGACGAACGTAAGTACATTTTTAGAAGATATTGCTTCCAAAAAAGAACCACCAATTATAAACCATGATAAAGATACATCAAACTAATTGAAATATAAATAACTAAATTATCAAATCTGACTGCAAAAATATGAATAATAATAATACGCTCCTACATTTTTATGATAGATTATTATTTCATCCGAGACGTAAACAGGATGAAAATTACATGATAATAATTACAAAATAAAAAAAGAACCACTTTCAGATATATAATAAGCATATAGGCACCAATATCTTTTGAATCGCTGTTACTGTTTAGTATTTTTGTGTTATTCTTTGGTGTTTCTACCATTGGATGAGGAAAAAATGCTCATATTACCAATTATAAACCATGATAAAAATACACAAACTAATTGAAATATAAATAAACTAAATTATTAAATCTGACTGCAAAAATATGAATTATATGATCCTATATTTTTATGACAGATTAGAAACACAATTATTTCATCCGAGATATAAACAGGAAGAAAATTACATGATGTGTCCAGGATTAATATATTTTATATAGAATTAACAATGAATTGAAATCAATTCAATATTTTTGTTTGTTTCATAATTTTTTTTCCATATCCTATAGCATCTCAAGTGATTCCAGCTTTCAGATATCATCTTAATGATATCTTAGAGTTCGACAAATATGTATATTTGAACGACATAAATGTTGAACAGATAGATGACTTTATCCACATGCTGAAGGAGCAAGCATTATTGATGAGGTCATCTAATGAATCTTCGGCAATGCCGAGGGCTGAGGAGAAGATGGAGGAGGATCAGGAGCGGGAGGAGGAGCAACTAGAGGAGGATAATGGAGAGGAGGAGGAGCAGCAGCAGCAGCAGCAGGATAAGGCAGAGGAGGACAAGAAGCAGCTGGAGGAGGATAAGGGAGAGGAGGAGGAGGAGCAGCAGCAGGAGGAGGATAAGGCAGAGGAGGAGGAGAAGCAGAGGGAGGAAGATAAGGCAGAGGAGGAGGAGGAGGAGAAGCAGCAGGAGGAGGAGGATAAGGGAGAGGAGGAGGAGGAGCAGGAGGATAAGGCAGAGGAGGAGCAGCAGCAGCAGGAGAATAATGGGAAGGAGGAGGAGCAACAGCAGGAGGAGGATAAGGGAGAGGAGGAGGAGCAGCAGCAGCAGGAGGATAAGAGAGAGGAGGAGGAGGAGCAGCAGCAGCAGGAGGAGGATAAGGCAGAGGAGGAGCAGCTGGAGGAGGATAAGGGAGAGGAGGAGGAGCAGCAGCAGGAGGAGGATATGGCAGAGGAGGGGGAGCAGCAGCAACAGGAGGATAAGGGAGAGGAGGAGGAGCAGCAGCAGCAGGAGGATAAGGCAGAGGGGGAGGAGAAGCAGCAGGAGGAGGATGAGGAGGAGAAGCAGCAGCAGATGGAGGAGCAGCAGCAGTTGGAGAATAAGGCAGAGGAGGAGGAGCAGCATGAGAAGCATAAGGCAGAGGAGGAGCAGGAGGAGAATAAGACAGAGGAGGAGGAGCAACAGCAACAGAAAGAGGAGAAGCAGCAGCAGCAGGAGGAGGAGGAAGAGGAGAAGGAGCATCAGCTGCAGAATCAGCAGCAACATGGGGAGGAGAAGGAGGAGGAGGAGGATAGGAAAGAGGTGGAGGAAGAGCAACAGCGGCAGCAGCAGGATAAGAGAGATGAGGAGGATAAGCAGCAGAAAGAGGATAAGGAGAAGCAGAAGCAGGAGGTAAAGGCAGAGGAGGAGAAGAAGCAGCAGCAGGATGATAAGGGAGAGGAGGAGGAGAAGCGACAGGAAGAGGAGGAGGAGCAGCAGCAACAGGAAGAGGAGGAGGAGAAGCAACAGCAGGATAAGGGAGGGGAAGAGGAGGACCAGAAGGAGCAGCAGCATCAGCAGCAAGAGGAGGAGGAGGAGGATGGCATGAACATGAACGACTCTTCTGCCGCAGAGGAACAATGTGAAGAGAGAAAGCTGGAAGAGCTACAGGTGAAAGAGGAAGTCAAGCGGGGTCAAACCGAGGAGGAGGTGCTGGAAGTGGAAAAGGAATCAGAAGGGGGAAAATCCTAAGGGGCAGATTAACCGTGAAGATGAGAAGCATTGTGAACTTCAACTTGTGGAGGAAGATATTGACAGGAAAAGAGAAGATGACTTGGTCGAGGAACATCATACTAAGAGGAGGAAAAAATGGTGGCATAAATTATTATGCTGTTTTCTGAAATAATATACTTTATAATATATAACTGCAAAAAGCCACTTACAAGGGAAAGGGGATTCAAACTGACAAAAATACCAAGACCATTGTATGTTATCGAAAACTACAGCATTCTGACAAGAACAAAAATATTCCCGGCTCTTATCCTACCCAGCACCAAATAGTATCTAACCAAATCAAGACTATTATTGCTAATCAATAATCTATATGCCTTTATTTATCATGCATAATGTGAAGATATTGTTTCGTAATTAAATTGAAAATAAATGTAAAGTGGAAATCAAAAGCCAACGTGAAAGCCTTTTCTTTTTTTAAACTGAAAAGAGATGAAAGAGAGAAGACATAGGAAGGAAGAAAGGAAGGAAGGAAGAAAGGAAAGAAGAAAGAAAGAAATAAAGAAAGAGAGAAAGATAGAAAGAAAAAAAGAAAGAAAGAAAGATAAATAGAAAGAAATAAAGAAAGAAGGAAAGAAGGAGAGAGAGAGAAAGAAAGAAACTAAGAAAGTGGAGAAGGAAAGAATAACTGAAAAGAAAGAAAGATAGAATGGAAACAAAGAATATGTAGAGAAAGAGCACGATGAAGCTTAAAGAAAAAATTGTTATTATTACTCTTCTGCTAAATATTCTAATACCCATTATACTCTAAAAACAGTTTATGCAATGTGCATCAAAATAGAATTATACTCTGGTGAAAAAAAAACTTGAAGAAATATGAACATACAAATTCAAAAGGAAGAAAAGCGGGGTATTTAACAAAAGTGACAGAATAGGGAGGAAAATAAGATACCCACTAGTCGGTGGTACACTCTAAAAAATGAAGTGCTAATTTAGCTCTTAAAAAGCGTGTATAGTGACTGCACTTCGGAGTGCTGATTTGTCTAGTTCAAATTTGAACTAGACAAATCAGCACTCCGTAGTGCAGTCACTATACACGCTCTTTAAGAGCTAAATTAGCACGTCATTTTTTAGAGTGTATTTTTTTTACATTCTTTGGTATTTCATTTTCATTTTGCCAGGAATTGATTAAATAAAAAGTGACAAATATAAATAGAATACAATATAGGAGATAATAGGACAAAACGAAAACATGCAACACAACATATTACAAGAGTACTAGTACATGAATTACATGTCGGGACACTATGCAGAGTGGTGGTTGTGGTGGGGGGGGGGCTATAACAAATAAAAAGACTAAAAGCTAGAGGATTTATAGGGTTATGCAGCAGGATTGGTCGAACAAGATCCGGCATCCTTCCCTAATTCGAGCAGATCAATAAAAGGCCTTTTTTTGTTACGCTCTTGTTACGCATGACTGGAAACCCCTTCTCGGGTGTCCAGCATGATTTTGTTACAAGTCAAGTGACAAGTACAATATTATGTGAGTTTTAATACGTCCAAAGATGACGCTCCTTAATTATTATCGATTTGATTCAAATAAGAAAAGGGGTTCCAGTAATGTCTTTATGTACGTACATATTTACAGGTTATAAAACAAATTGCATAACAGTTACATATGTATAAAAATACGATGGTAAATGGGACCAGAAAATAGCCTAAGTGCTAATCGAGCCTGGCCCTACAAATATTACAAAATGCACAATTAAGAAGGAAAAACAAAACAAAAATTCAAATTACAATAAGTTTTTATGTAAAGGGTTATCATCAATATATTTTAAAGTATCTTACTTGTATTAATTATCTACACGTTGATGGTGCGAATTTATGAAGACAAATAACTTTTTAGAGAATTCCTAAAACTTTTTCTTGATTTCTTCAATTTGATTACGATTGGTACTTTGTTCAAGAAATTGCTACCGAGAAAAGAAAGTGAAAATTGGCCTTGAGTTGTTTTTAGTTTTGGACGATATACTTGTTGGCCTTTCTTCTGTCTATTGTGCTCAATGACTTATGATTACGACACAGATTATTTGTTATTAACATAGTTATGTGTGTAATTATGATAATTAAAAAAAAAGTGTCATGTCACACGAAAATGTGTCTTAGAATACACATTGATCATTACGCCACCCGACTCACTTATGCCTGCCATTGGACCCAATTTCATGTGTCATTTGACTATCACTTATTTTACAGCGGGTCACCTGGGGACAAGTTAACGAGTCATTTGACAAAGAAAAGTTTAGCATGATTCATTTTGATTCCCATCAGGTAAGTTTGAAAACAAACTTTTTAGATTAATATTCTTCTGTTTACAAGCATCTAAATGCATTTAGCAAGCATTCGAACTGCTTATGAATTGTCAAATCTTGATTAGTGCTTTCTGAAATTTACTCCCACAGGCGGGGGGGGGGGGGTAGAGTACAGTATCCCATTAGGCACAAGAACAGGAAAGAGTTTTGCCAATGTTACAACTTTCCTTGATTTTGATTGGCTGAAAGGCGTACGAAGCGCAGTTCCTATGGTAACGGAACCTGTTTCACAAGCTCTACCTTCTCAATGTTTCCTCCACATGACAGTTTTTTTTCTTTGTACTTTAAATTGTACCTTTTCCATAATGACGTTGAGATGTAAAAATGTATTTACTTTGATGTTATTGTGGAAATAAATGAAATGAAGTGGTAAATGTCGGATAAAACATGAATTGTCTGATAAAATATCCGATAAATAGTCCTTTCGTGATTTGCTCCTCATCTAGGTCAACAGCTGTGTGTAGAATAAAAAAAAATACAGACAAGATGGGCCTAAATCAGATATCAATACCGAAAGTTAGCTTATTTGTATACTTCGTTTTGCTGAACAAAATGGCGATGGCTAAGGAGGGATGAAAAATGAAAAGTACTTTCTTGTTCTTCTAATATGATATGAGATATATACAATAAAACACTGATAAACAAAATGCATATTGTAGGTCTTGGTTATATTTCTTATACAAATGGTCTTGAATGTTGTGAAAAATGTCGAATACTTGTTAATAATATATTTAAATCGAGTTATATCTGATTGATTTTTATTATTAAATCTAAATAAAAAAAAATTCATATGACCCCCCCCCGAAAAAACCCCCCAGAGAACCAATTGCATTCTGAACAGTTTTTTATATTGAATCAATTTTTGCCTTGCCTATAGTGTGCTTTTTAAATCAATTTTGCGAAAATTTAGTTTTGAATGTGAATTGTATAAAGATATTAAAACTGTACCTGTTAAAATAAATGAGAATTGTATTAATGCTTTGATGTTTGCGTTGAATCGTATTCTCTACTTTCTCCATCTTCATCCCTCGATCTCTCTTCCTCTCGAACAAAAAATGTTGAGATCAGAAATGTTCGTTTATATTTTTTGGTTGCACACCGGCTTTTCTTTCCATCTTAATTACTTTCTAGATTTCGAATAATTTGATAACTTAATGATATGAAGAGGCCGCAGATGCGGGGGGAGGGGGGGGGGCTGAAGCCCCCACCCTCATTTTTCAAAAACCGTGTACAAAAAACGTAAAATTGACCATTTAATTGTGATTTTTTGCATGGTCAGCCACCCCCCCCCCCTTGAAAACCGTTCTCCGGCCTCTGATATGAACATTAAAAAAAACATCGGTCATAATAAGGGAGGGTCTATTTCCTCCTTGGGGTATTTGGTCCTTCGTAGAATGATGGGCTATGCAGTTGTGAAAAGATTTGTGTTAAACGCGACTCGAGAAATCAAGCGCAATTCTCTAATTCGTGTGTTTCATTGGTCGAAAATCGAATTACATTTGACTGCAATTCTTTCTGAAACCGTTCAAGGAAAACTGCGTGCATTCATTACGTAACAATAGATTTATACAGTTGCGCATGCGTAGGATGGGGGTGCACATACATAGTGACAAACTTATCTTCTTCATGAAATATATCAATACATTTTCATCTTGTGTGATTGGAAGTGCATGAGGTATTCTGATATTCTTGCGATTTGTTGCGTAGAATCTGAATTCTTCGATTAAAAATCTATTCATCATGAGTGACGAACGTAAGTACACTTTTAGAAGATATTGTTTAAAAAAAAAAGAATCACTTTCAGATATATAATTTGACTTCTCAAAAGCGTTTGACACAATAGATCATGAAATACTGTTATGTAAGCTATCAAATTACGGTATCAGCTTTAAAATGGTTTAGGAGTTATCTTACTGATAGAATTCAGTTTGTTACAGTAAATAAATCAGAATCTCCAACAAGGCCAGTTTCCTGTGGAATTCCACAAGGTAGTATTCTTGGCCCTTTGTTATTTATACTTTATGTTAATGATATGAAAAATTCATCTCATGTTCTCTCATTTATTCTCTTTGCTGATGATTCCAATATTTTCTATACACACCATGATCCACATGTACTTATGAGCACTATGAATACAGAATTTAAAAAAGTAACAAACTGGATTAAAGCCAACAAATTGTCACTGAATCTGCAAAAAAACTAATTATATGCTTTTTAGTCATTCATTGAAACATCAACCGCATCAATACTTTTAGATAATACTGAAATCAAAGAACTGCAAACAACAAAATTTTTAGGTCTTACTACTGATAACAAGCTTACGTGGAATGCTCGTATCAACAATACTTGCAAAACTGTGTCAAGAAATATTGGGGTCATCAATAAGCTTAAATACGTTCTTCCAGCACAGGCGCTATCCATGTTGTATTGTGCATTAATTCTACCATATCTTAATTATGGAATTCTGGCATGGGGTAATGCCTCTCAAACGAGACTAAATAAAGTCTTGCTACTTCAGAAAAAAGTACTAAGAATAATATGCAATATGTCCTTTAGAGCTCATACGGATGAATTGTTTCGTCAGAAACGTATCCTTAAAATCAATGACCTGTACCGCTTGCAACTATTCCAATTCATGTATCAGCTAGATAGAAATAGTGTACCTAATGTCCTACAAAAGAAATTTATCAGAAACAATACTTTACATTCATATAATACGAGACAATCAAATGACTATCACTTACCTAAGAGTAAAACAGTATTTTCTAGCAAAACTGTATTTTTCACAGGCCCAAAACTGTGGAATTCTCTGGACAGAGAAATGAAAGAGGCAGCTAATCTTATACGATTTAAATTACTCATAAAAAAATTTCTCCTGAATTCTTATTGATTCAATCAAATATTTGTGAACTTCATACTTATCCACGGTATAGTATTGATTATTTTTTTAAGTCAATATTTAGTTGTGTATATAGTGTAAATACATTTGTTTACAGTGTTTATATCTATATAATTTTATAGAATTTTGCTGATTATTTTACTCTATTTGTGTTTTGATAGGGGGTCTACATTTTACAAGCTCTGCTTTTTAGTAGGCCCCTCCACTTTTTTTCATTTCATTGCTACGTTTCAATCCTGCATATGTTATGCATTTTTTTCATTGTAAACATGATCATTACGAAATGTACTTTCATCATTGTGGAATATGAACATATCAATATCAATAAATAATAAGCATATACGCAAACAATATATTTTTGAATCGCTGTTACTGTTTAGTATGTTTGTTTTGTTCTTTGGTGTTTCTACCATTGGATGAGGAGATGATGCTCATATTACCAATTATAAACCATGATAAAAATACACAAACTAATTGAAATATAAATAAACTAAATTATTAAATCTGACTGCAAAAATATTTGATTTGATTTTGATTTGATTTATTGTTTTCTTCTGCATCCATTACATTCGTATAATACATATTTCATAACATAATAAACATAATATGTTAGCATTTTTGGCATGAATTATAAATAAAGAGTACTAAAAAGATAATTCCAGACGAAAATGATTATATGATATTTACAATTTGCAGGAGAAGGATTGTCATCATAAGCAGATTGCTTGAAAAAAAAATGACAATCCCAAACTTATACTAAATGAATGAATTAATACATTTATAAAGCAGAATGGGCATATGATCCTATATTTTTATGACAGATTAGAAACACAATGATATGATCCTATATTTTTATGACAGATTAGAAACACAATTATTTCATCCGAGATATAAACAGGAAGAAATTTCATGATGTGTCTAAGATTAATATATATTATATAGAATTAACAATGAATTGAAATCAATTCAATATTTTTGTTTGTTTTATAATTTTTTTCCATATCCTATAGCATCTCAAGTGATTCCAGCGTTCAGATATCATCTCAATGATGTCTTAGAGTTCGACAAATATGTATATTTGAACGACATAAATGTTGAACAGATAGATGACTTTATCCACATGCTGAAGGAGCAAGCATTATTGATGAGGTCATCTAATGAATCTTCGGCAATGCCGAGGGCTGAGGAGAAGATGGAGGAGGATCAGGAGCGGGAGGAGGAGCAACTAGAGGAGGATAATGGAGAGGAGGAGGAGAAGGGGGATAAGGGAGAGGAGGAGCAGCAGCAGGAGGAGAAGGCAGAGGAGGAGGAGAAGCAGGAGGAGGAGGATAAGGCAGAGGATGAGGAGCAGCAGCAGCAGGAGGATAAGGCAGAGGAGAAGCAGCGGGAGGAGGATAAGGCAGAGGAGGAGGAGCAGCAGCAGCAGCAGGAGGATAAGGCAGAGGAGGAGGAGAAGCAGCAGGAGGAGGAGAATAAGGGGGAGGAGGAGGAGCAGCAGCAGCAGCAGCAGGAGGATAAGGCAGAGGAGGAAGAGAAGCAGCTGGAGGAGGATAAGGGAGAGGAGGAGCAGCAGCAGCAGGAGAAGGAGGATAAGGGAGAGGAGGAGGAGAAGCAGCAGGAGGAGGAGGATAAGGGAGAGGAGGAGGAGGAGCATCAGCAGCAGCAGGAGGAGGATATTGCAAAGGAGGAGGAGCAGCAGCAGCAGGAGGATAAGGCAGAGGGGGAGGAGAAACAGCGGGAGGAGGATGAGGAGGAGAAGCAGCAGCAGGAGGAAGAGAAGGAGCAGCTGCAAAATCAGCAGCAACATGAGGAGGAGGAGGAGGATAGGAAAAAGGTGGAGGAAGAGCAACAGCAGCAGCAGGATAAGGGAGAGGAGGAGGATAAGCAACAGAAAGAGGATAAGGAGAAGCAGCAGCAGGAGAAGGATAATGGAAAGGAGGAGGAGAAGAAGCAGCAGCAGGAGGAAGAGAAGGAGCAGCTGCAAAATCAGCAGCAACATGAGGAGGAGGATAGGAAAGAGGTGGAGGAAGACCAACAGCAGCAGCAGGATAAGAGAGAGGAGGATGATAAGCAGCAGAAAGAGGATAAGGAGAAGCAGCAGCAGGAGAAGGATAAGGGAAAGGAGGAGGAGGAGAAGAAGCAGCAGCAGGATGATAAGGGAGAGGAGGAGGAGAAGCGACAGGAAGAGGAGGAGGAGGAGGAGAAGCAGCAGCAGGATAAGAGAGGGGAAGAGGAGGACCAGGAGGAGCAGCAGCATCAGCAGCAAGAGCAAGAGGAGGAGGAGGAGGATGACATGAACATGAACGGCTCATCTGCCGCAGAGGAACAATGTGAAGAGAGAAAGCTGGAAGAGCTACAGGTTAAAGAGGAAGTCAAGCGGAGTCAAACCGAGGAGGAGGTGCTGGAAGTGGAGAAGGAATCAGAAGGGGAAAATCCTAAGGGGCAGATTATCCGTGAAGATGAGAAGCATTGTGAGCTTCAACTTGTGGAGGAAGATATCGACAGGGATAGAGAAGATGACTTGGTCGAGGAACATCATACTAAGAGGAGGAAAAAATGGTGGCATAAATTTTTATGCTGTTTTCTGAAATAATGTACTTTTTAATATCAAACTGCAAAAAGCCACTTACGAGGGAAAGGGGGGGGGGGGTCAAACTGACAAAAATACCAAGACCATTGTATGTTATCGAAATTACAGCATTCTGGCAAGAACAAAAATATTCCCCGGCTCTTATCCTACCCAGCACCAAATAGTATCTAACCAAATCAAGACTATTATTACTTATCAATAATCTATATGCCTTTATTTATCATGCATAATGTGAAGATATTGTTATTGAATTGAAAATAAATGTAAAGTGGAAATCAAAAGCCAACGTGAAAGCCTCGTCTTTTTTTTTTTACTGAAAAGAGATGAAAGAGAGAAGACAGAGGAAGGAAGAAAGGAAGGAAGGAAGAAAGGAAGAAAGAAAGAAAGAGAGAAAGATGGAAAGAAAGAAAAAAAAGAAAGAAAGAAAGAAAGAAAAGAAAGATAAATAGAAAGAAATAAAGAAAGAAGGAAAGAAAGAGAGAGAGAGAAAGAAAGAAACTAAGAAAGTGGAGAAGGAAAGAATAACTGAAAAGAAAGAAAGATAGAATGGAAACAAATAATATGTAGAGGAAGAGCACGATGAAGCTTAAAGAAATAAAAATTGTTATTATTACTCCTTTGCTAAATGTTCTAATACCCATTATACTCTAAAAACAGTTTATGCAATGTGCATCAAAATAGAATGATATTTTATTTACAACATATACTCTGGTGAAAAAAAACTTGAAGAAATTATGTACATACAAATTCAAAAGGAAGAAAAGCGGGGTATTTAACAAAAGTGACACTCCAGAATAGGGGGCAAATAAGATGGTGCCAGTTAAAAATGGCAGAGGTAAAAATGGCAGAGGTAATAATGGCAGAGGTAATAATGGCAGAGGTAAAAATGGCAAAGGTAAAAATGGCAGAGGTAAAAATGGCAAAGGTAAAAATGGCAGAGGTAAAAATGGCAGAGGTAAAAATGGCAGTGGTAAAAATGGTAGAGGTAATAATGGCAGAGGTAAAATTGGCAGAGTTAAAAATGGCAGAGTTAAAAATGGCAGAGGTGAAAATGGCAGAGTTAAAAATGGCAGAGGTAATAATGGCAGAGGTGAAAATGGCAGAGGTAAAGATGATAAAGATAGGCTACATCATAATAATTATCATCCATGACCGGACTCTTGTCGACGAAATGGGTTTAAACTGATTAAATATCATGTTGTTTTTCGTCATTTAAGATCTATACTCTGTCATTTATATAACTAAACTCAAGCATTTTCTTGCCAAAATGATTTCAATTAGTGACTGCATGATGAAAGGATCTTAAGCTCGTAAGCAGAACAACGCTTTACATACATTTTTAAAAAAATGTAAACACCAATGTGTGCAGCCACTAACCCTGTGAAACGAACAAGTTCGGGTCTACGTCGAACTACTTTAATTATTTAAACTGGATAAAAAATATCTGAACATTCTGTAATGAAAGTATTTTTTTAATTTCCATATCATGATGGATCATGATGAATAGATATTGATGTCACTGGCGGATCCATGGGGCACAGCTGGCCCGTGCCAGCCCCCCCTTTGAGAGGTACAATTAAAATCTTAGCAAATATGCTAACTCAAGTGTGCCCCCTTTTGTTAGCGAGACCCTTTTCTGCTTGCTAATTATTTTTGTGGACGAGTTAGTAGGCGGAAAACTTTTTTGCGTGTCATTTTTCAGGAAAATTTGCCCCCCTTGGAAAATCTACCCCTGATTAATGTGATACGTTAAATGCAAATGAGACAATTATTGATCAGTCTTTAGAGCAATACCTCAATGCAGCTAGTCCAAGTGGATGCCAGGTTCCCAAAGGGTTTGACGTCATATATGGGAAGCTGCCCCATGACATTTTATGCACTAAAAATGGTTCATAATTGTTTTTAAAAAATATTTCAGGAGCGTCACAGTGAAATGATTTGTCTCTTGATATATACTGAAGATAAAAAACATTTGGATTTTTTTTAGAAAATTACATTTCATTAATATTTTCCATACACCAAAATTATGGGAAAGCTGCTCGCAAATGACGTCATCATTAAAATATAACAGTATAGCTTTTTTAATCTTTGATTTCCTAAAACGCTCACCATTATCATTTTTATTTTTTCTGCTATTCTACAATGACTTTTAACTGAGGTTAAACTTCCCCTGTAATGAATTAAGTACAATTGCGATCAAGAGTGTGCTTCAAATTTGAATACTAATAAGAAAAGGGGTTCAAGTAATGTCTTTATGTACGTACATGTTTACAGGTTATAAAACAAATTGCATAACAGTAACATATGTATAAAAATACGATGGTAAATGGGACCAGAAAATAGTCCAAGTGCTAATCAAGCCTGGCCCTACAAATATTACTAAATGCACAATTTGTAAAAAAAAAAATTCAAATTGCAATAATTTGTTATGTAAAGGGTCATCATCAATATATTTTAAAGCATCTTACTTGTATTAATTATCTACACGTTGATGGTGCGAATTTATGAAGACAAATAACTTTTTAGAGAATTCCTAAAACTTTTTCTTGATTTTTTCAATTTGATTTCGACTGGTACTTTGTTCCAGAAATTGCTACCTAGAAAAGAAAGTGAAAATTTGCCTTGAGTTGTTTTTAGTTTTGGACGATTTACTTGTTGGCCTTTCTTCTGTCTATTAGGATAATTGTGCTCAATGACTTATGATTACGACACAGATTATTTGTTAACATAATTATGTGTGTAATTATGATAATTAAAAAAAAGTGTCATGTCACACGAAAATGTGTCTTAGAATACACAATGGTTGACCGTTACGCCATCCGACTCACTTATGCGTGCCATTTGACCCAATTTCGTGTGTCATTTGACTATCACTTATTTTACAGCGGGTCACCTGGGGGACAAGTTAACGAGTCATTTGACATAGAAAAGTTTAGCATGATCCATTTTGATTCCCATCAGGTAAGTTTGAAAACAAACTTTTTAGATTAATATTCTTCTGTTTACAAGCATCTGAATGCATTTATCAAGCATTCGAACGGCTTATGAATTGTGAAATCTTGATTTGTGCTTTCTGAAATTGACTCCCACAGGGGAGGGGGATAGAGTACAGTATCCCATTAGGCACAAGAACAGGAAAGAGTTTTGCCAATGTTACAACTTTCCTTGATTTTGATTGGCTGAAAGGCGTACGATGCGCAGTTCCTATGGTAACGGAACCTGTTTCACAAGCTCTACCTTCTCAATGTTTCCTCCACATGACAGTTTTTTTTTCTTTGTAGTTTAAATTGTACCTTTTCCATATTGACGTTGAGATTTAAAAATTATTTACTTTGATGTTATTGTGGAAATAAATGAAATGAAGTGGTAAATGTCGGATAAAACATGAATTGTCTGATAAAATATCCGATAAATAGTCCTTTCGTGATTTGCTCCTCATCTGGGTCAACAGCTGTGTGTAGAATAAAAAAATGCAGACAAGATGGGCCTAAATCAGATATCAATACCGAAAGTTAGCTTATTTGTATACTTCGTTTTGCTGAACAAAATGGCGACGGCTAAGGAGGGATGAAAAATGAGAAGTACTTTCTTGTTCTTCTAATATGATATGAGATATATACAATAAAACACTGATAAACAAAATACATATTGTAGGTCTTGGTTATATTTCTTATACAAATGGTCTTGAATGTTGTGAAAAATGTCGAATACTTGTTAATAATATATATAAATCGAGTTATATCTGATTGTTTTTTATTATTAAATCTAAATAAAAAAATTCATATGAACCCCCCCCAAAAAAAAAAAAACCAGAGAACCAATTACATTCTGAACAATTTTTTATATTGAATCAATTTTTGCCTTGCCTATAGTGTGTTTTTAAAATAAATTTTGCGAAAATTTAGTTTTGAATTTGAATTGTATAAAGATATTAAAACTGTACCTGTTAAAATAAATGAGAATTGTATTAATGCTTTGATGTTTGCGTTGAATCGTATTCTCTACTTTCTCCATCTTCATCCCTTTCTCTTCCTCTCGAACAAAAATGTTGAGATCAGAAATGTTTGTTTATATTTTTGGATTGCACACTGGCTTTTCTTTCCATCTTAATTACTTTCTAGATTTCGAATAATTTGATAACTTAATGATATGAAGAGGCCGCGGGGGAAGGAGGGGGGGGGGGGCTGAAGCCCCCACCCTCATTTTCAAAAACCGTGTACAAAAAACGTAAAATCGACCATTTAATTGTGATTTTTTGCATGGTCAGCCACCCCCCCCCCTTGAAAACCGTTCTCCGGCCTCTGATATGAACATTTAAAAAAAAACATCGGTCATAATTCGGGAGGGTCCATTTCCTCCTTGGGGTATATTTGGTTCTTCGTAGAATGATGGGCTATGCAGTTGTGAAAAGATGTGTTAAACGCAACTCGAGAAATCAAGCGCAATTCTCTAATTCGTGTGTTTCATTGGTTGAAAATCGAATTACGTTTGACTGCAATTCTTTCTGAAACCGTTCAAAGGAAAACTGCGTGCATTCATTACGTAACAATAGATTTATACAGTTGCGCATGCGTAGGATGGGGGCGCACATAGTGACAAACTGATTTTCTTCATGAAATATCAATACATTTTCATCTTGTGTGATTGGAAGTGCATGAGGTATTCCGATATTCTTGCGATTTGTTGCGTAGAATCTGAATTCTTCGATTAGAAATCTATTCATCATGAGTGACGAACGTAAGCACACTTTTAGAAGATATTGCTTAAAAAAAAAAGAATCACTTTCAGATATACAATAAGCAAATAGGCAAACAATATATTTTTGAATCGCTGTTACTGTTTAGTATTTTTGTGTTGTTCTTTGGTGTTTCTACCATTGGATGAGGAGAAGATGCTCATATTACCAATTATAAACCATGATAAAAATACACAAACTAATTGAAATATAAATAAACTAAATTATTAAATCTGACTGCAAAAATATGAATTATATGATCCTATATTTTTATGACAGATTAGAAACACAATTATTTCATCCGAGATATAAACAGGAAGAAAATTACATGATGTGTCTAGGATTTATATGTATTATATAGAATTAACAACGAATTAAAATCAATTCAATATGTTTGTTTGTTTCATAATTTTTTTTCCATATCCTATAGCATCTCAAGTGATTCCAGCTTTCAGATATCATCTTAATGATATCTTAGAGTTCGACAAATATGTATATTTGAACGACATAAATGTTGAACAGATAGATGACTTTATCCACATGCTGAAGGAGCAAGCATTATTGATGAGGTCATCTAATGAATCTTCGGCAATGCCGAGGGCTGAGGAGAAGATGGAGGGGGATCAGGAGCGGAAGGAGGAGCAACTAGAGGAGGATAAGGGAGAGGAGGAGGAGGATAAGGGAGAGGAGGAGCAGCAGCAGCAGCAGGAGGATAAGGCAGAGGAGGAGGATGATAAGGCAGATAATGAGATGCAGCAGCAGGAGGATAAGGCAGAGGAGGAGGAGGATAAGGCAGAGGAGGAGGAGAAGCAGCTGGAGGAGGAGAATAAGGGGGAGGAGGAGGAGCAGCAGCAGCAGCAGCAGGAGGATAAGGCAGAGAAGGAGGAGCAGCAGAAGGAGGAGGATAAGGTAGAGGAGGAGGAGAAACAGCGGGAGGAGGAGGATAAGGCAGAGGAGGAGGAAAAGCAGCAGCAGGAGGAGGATAAGGGAGAGGAGGAGGAGGGGCAGCAGCAGGAGGAGGATAAGGCAGAGGAGGAGGAGGAGAAGCAGCTGGAGGAGGATAAGGGAGAGGAGGAGCAGCAGCAGGAGAAGAAAGATAAGGGAGAGAAGGAGGAGGAGGAGCAGCAGCAGCAGCAGGAGGAGGATATTGCAAAGGAGGAGGAGCAGCAGCAGGAGGAGGATAAGGCAGAGGGGGAGGAGGAGGAGAAGCCGCAGCAGCAGGAGGAGGAGAAGGAGCAGCTGCAAAATCAGCAGCAACATGAGGAGGAGGATCGGAAAAAGGTGGAGGAAGAGCAACAGCAGCAGCAGGATAAGGGAGAGGAGGAGGATAAGCAACAGAAAGAGGATAAGGAGAAGCAGCAGCAGGAGAAGGATAATGGAAAGGAGGAGGAGGAGAAGAAGCAGCAGCAGCAGGAGGAAGAGAAGGAGCAGCTGCAAAATCAGCAGCAGCATGAGGAGGAGGATAGGAAAGAGGTGGAGGAAGACCAACAGCAGCAGCAGGATAAGGGAGAGGAGGATGATAAGCAGCAGAAAGAGGATAAGGAGAAGCAGCAGCAGGAGAAGGATAAGGGAAAGGAGGAGGAGGAGAAGAAGCAGCAGCAGGATGATAAGGGAGAGGAGGAGGAGAAGCGACAGGAAGAGGAAGAAGAGGCGGAGGAGGAGAAGAAGCAGCAGGATAAGGGAGGGGAAGAGGAGGACCAGAAGGAGCAGCAGCATCAGCAACAAGAGCAAGAGGAGGAGGAGGAGGATGGCATGAATATGAACGGCTTATCTGCCGCAGAGGAACAAGGTGAAGAGAGAAAGCTGGAAGAGCTACAGGTTAAAGAGGAAGTCAAGCGGGGTCAAACCGAGGAGGAGGTGCTGGAAGTGGAAAAGGAATCAGAAGGGGAAAATCCTAAGGGGCAGATTATCCGTGAAGATGAGAAGCATTGTGAACCTCAACTTGTGGAGGAAGATATTGACAGGGATAGAGAAGATGACTTGGTCGAGGAACATCATGCTAAGAGGAGGAAAAAATGGTGGCATAAATTTTTATGCTGTTTTCTGAAATAATGTACTTTTTAATATCAAACTGCAAAAAGCCACTTACGAGGGAAAGGGGGGGGGGGTCAAACTGACAAAAATACCAAGACCATTGTATGTTATCGAAAACTACAGCATTCTGGCAAGAACAAAAATATTCCCGGCTCTTATCCTACCCAGCACCAAATAGTATCTAACCAAATCAAGACTATTATTGCTAATCAATCATCTATATGCCTTTATTTATCATGCATAATGTGAAGATATTGTTATTGAATTGAAAATAAATGTAAAGTGGAAATCAAAAGCCAACGTGAAAGCCTCGTCTTTTTTTAACTGAAAAGAGATGAAAGAGAGAAGACATAGCAGGCGCGGATCCAGGAGGGGGCCGAGCCGGCCCCGGCCCCCCTATTTTTTGGCAACCTGCAAAAAAGTGTACTCTTTAACTTCATCGAAACGATGAAAAACAGAAAGAAAAGTAAGAAAAAGATATACCCATGATGTGTAATTTACAGCCTCGTAACGGCCGGCCCGACCCCGAAAGGAAACAAGAAAAAGGTGAGGGGAAGAATTGGAAAATAGACTTTATATAACAAAAATTTCGCTCGCGCTTCGCGCTCGCATTAATTGCCAGTGTAATGAATGTCATTCAAGAGGATTAAATGGCACTTAATATATCCAATTCTGAAATAAATTTGCACACAATATTTTAGCTCGCATATTAAGCGTTCATTATTTTGTTTGATTTACAAAAATTGTTAATATATATCAAAATTTTCAGCTCGCGCTGCGCGCTTGCATTGTTTTATTTGTGAGATACCTATCCTCTTTGGAAATTCTTACCAAAATTTCTCAAAATGTCCCTTTATCATGTGAGTATATGAAAATTTTATGCTCGTTCTTCGCGCTCGCATTTAATTGTTTGAGACACACAGCTTGTTCTTTATTTAAATAAAAACACGCTTAGACTGTCCAGTTTTCAGGTCGGAATATCAAAATTTTTGAGCTCGTGCTCCGCACTCTCATTATTTAATTGATGATACTTGTACACTCTTCATTAATTACTAAAAACAGTCGATCCTATAATTAAGTCCCTTTTCACGTACGTTACTATATTAAAATTTCGGCTCGCGCTTCGTGCTCGCATTGATTAGTTGGATACTTATCTTTGTTCATGATATAAAAACTGCTCAGAATTTCAGGTCTAGGGACAAGAATTTGAGCTCGCGCTTCGCGCTCGCATTACATATGAAGACCAGCAATAAAAACTAAATCTTCAGTCTTGAGTTAGGACTATACCCCCTAAAAAACCCCCAAAAATCAAATTTATAGCGGCCAATCGGGAAAAAATGTTGATGAAAATATTTTTCGGCCCCCCCTCTTGGCGAAAGCTGGATCCGCTCCTGCATAGGAAGGAAGAAAGGAAGGAAGGAAGGAAGAAAAGGGAAGGAAGAAAGAAAGAAAGAAATAAAGAAAGAAAGAAAGGAAAAGAAGAAAAAACAAGAAGCTAAAAACACAACAAAAGAACATAACGTGATTTTTTTTCTCGATAAGAAGGTCTAGGGGATACTTATATATATGAGCCCTCGTGATGTAACAATTAAGATGTTGTAAGAGTAATTTATTATTTTTTCATAGAATAGGCCCTAGCTATCAACCAGCTTTAAGAATAAATTACCCAAATGAGTTTGATTCTTATATGGCAAATAATGGAACAATAAACGGATCTTTTAAACACACGTAAATAATGGTGAAATGGGCAATCCTGGCCAGCAATATATTACTATTTTTTTTCCCAATATACAGTATATCATTTTACACAAAGAGTCCCAATTAATTGGAAATTATTTGCCTAGTGTAAACCCGCCCATCTTTATACTTTGTTAGTTTGAAAAGAGGGTAGGCCTAGTTTTGTTATTTGTTTTTGTTCTCAGATCGAAGGTGCAGAAAATAAGCGCAAAGACTTTTTTCTCTGACCATGGACCTCTTTAGCAGGTCCATGCTCTGACGTGTTAGTTGCCACATCGAGACTCGTCTGCGAATTGTATAGTGAGGAATGAATGATGAGTGCTTGAATATTGCATGAAAAATTTGTGTCGTTCGAGACGCTGTAAGTTCAGGACCAACCGGTAGGATAGATGGATGGAGCTCGACAGTCTGAAATTTGACCAAGTATTTATCATTCAATGTAAGTAATTTTCAGTCTTTGTTTTATTAAATTACTACTGACTTTGTGATGAAAATGGTATACAAATGGGCATGTCAGATATTTATTTAGATCCCCAGAAGATGGTTACTTCCTTCTCATCTAATTCGCTAACACAAATGTTAATGAGTGGGACTGGGCTAAAAAGCAATGAATAACTTAAACCAAAAGCTTCGGTCTCTGTTTTGTTGGTTGTTCAGCTGAACTCCGTTGGCTTCACTCACCAAATACAGAGACCGAAGTTCTAGCGCGATCTGTAGTGTACAGGGGACTCAATGGCCATATGTTTATGTACTTAGGATAAAATGGGGAAGTGAACTTGCGTGACAGCCGGGCCGAGTAAGTCACTGTTTTTGTTCCTTTTAACTTGATTTTTCGGCATTGTCGTGATATTGGGAACCACCGTTCACTTCATACAGCAGCGCTTTATTCAGTCACACGCACGGTTCCCTATTTCCACCTCCATTCACTTTGTACACAAGTGCGCGTACACAAATCTACGAGTGGTTCCCAAAACCACGATTTGGCCGATTTTTCTCCGTTTTTTGCCAATTAATGCCAAGAGGGAATATTAATTTGCATTTTGGTCGCGTTATTAATTTTCAAAATTTTTATTCATTAAAGACAAAAATTGCAAGTCCTCTAATGGTGGCTGCTTAGAAACTTGGGTGGTCGATTCCAACCATAAATGGTGTTATTGGCGTTTTTAAAGTCGCTCATAACATACGAATAGCTTTAATATGAAATGGTATGGCCCCCAGATTAGACTGCTGGCAGCCATCTGTTTCGAGGAGTCTTTTAACATTTTAAATTTAACAAAAAAATTCTCATTGTACACAGACGGCTCGTGATCATGCAGCCGCCATTAGGGGGTTAACAATGCGAAATCCCCCGACGGGACCGGGCTCATCAATTTTTGTCTTGACTTTATTTTATGAATTAAAAATATATATTTTATGAATAGAAATTAGAACTGCACCAAAGTAAGCAAATATTATTCCTGTTTGGCCCGAAATGCACCAAAACGGGACAAAATAAACTTAAAACTTTTATAAAAGGGAAAAACAGTGACTTTGGCAGTCGTGCAACTCCCACTTCCTTGGTTTATCTGAACGTAATACAAAAATGATAAACATATCTAGCCATTGTCTGGAGTCCCTGTACAGATCGAGTTAGAACTTTGGTCTCTGTATTGGTGAGTGGAGCCAACAGAGTTCAGAGGAAGAACCAATAACAGAGCTTGAAAACTTTTGATCTATAACCTGATGATACTAGGGCCAAACAAACATGAACATGGAGCTGTCTGCCCAAAATTTTCCCCCAATAAAGATGACGGAAGAATTCCATATGCACAGCCCAGCCCCGCACTAAAATTGAAAGTAAAAATATGGAGAAGGTTATTGGGTCTATCTAGTCCTAATCTAACTTAGAAGTTGATGGGAGAGTGGAAATACCGAATTGGTTAGACTAGTAAAAGATGTATGGCTTTATTTCGTCAAATTTTCGAGAATGAGGATCGGGTTATTTAGTAAACTAAAGCGTCTGAAAGTCTACACTAGTCGAACTAGCAGCTCATAATTGCCAAAAACCTCTTCTGGTAACAGCGCTTCTCCTGATAGCATAGCAGGAGAGATCTTGACTGCAGTTACAACGAGGCGAATTGGAGTCCCAAGTAACACTAAAAAATTGAAGAAAGAAAAGAAATCTGAAGTAAATGAACTGGGAAATTTTGACTGTTATTTTTGGTGAAGGGTGCATATGGAACTCTTTCCAAAAATTAGATAACTTTCGAAAAAATATTTGGAAAAGAAACAAACACTTGTTATTCTTTCGATGAATAAATATTAATAATTGGTTAGCCCCACCATGCCCACAATCATGACAATTTTCTGTTCGTTTTTTTACTGGTACTTTGTCATTAGCCTCCTTGGTTTTGACATCACTAGTAGATGATGATGGATCTTTAGTTTAGGCCTACAACCGAAATCAGGAAGGAAAATTTCTGACACTCCGACTCCTTTCTACAGCTAATTCAAAGAGATTAATTATTTTAAAGCAATTTCACATAGAGGTCTAGATCTAGATTTAGAATCTTGATCTAATTTATCTGCTTCTGCATGCTATTTGCCCATCAATCTATACCAAATGTAAAATTGTTTTCAATGTTTCTTTACTTTAATTTAAATCTTATGTGCGTAGAAGTAAATTTCATTTCCTGTGACGATTGGTCACTTGAAGAATAGAAAGTGAAACCAGTGAGACTGGGCGTTGTGGCGTGCGCCTGTAATCCAAGCTGTGGGGAAGTTACAAATTGATGCAGACGTTCAAGGTTCGAGCCCTGGTCACGTCTTTCGGATGGTGACGTTAAAGGTCGGTCCCAGACGTAAATAATCATATCTGATTGATACACGTCTGACAAAACTCAAATACACACACACATGCGTTAGTAAATGACCAAATATTGGAAAAGACTGTTTTATATTGTGTAAGTATAAAAAGGTTAATATAATAACATTATTATCTTCTTTGATTGTTTTGTTTTGTTTTTTTACTACAGAGCCTGCACTGTGGGATTGAAATGGAAATTTGAATTGTTTGGATGCATCTCGGATGGGAAAGTATGGAGGGGACTGCTGTACTCAAAATCTTCTTCCCTGAAAGCTTGTTGAATGCAAGGAGTGGGTTATGCCTTGGAACCACACACCCAGACAAACGGTGCATGTGTGTTTTAGCCATTGTCCATCCATCTAAAGATGACCATGCTCCAGAACTAGAGAATAATCTCCCTGTCATCGGTATGTATGAGAACGTGAGCAGAGACCCGAGACCAGATACAGATAAGAAGAGCCGTCACGTAGGCTGCATCGTTGAAATTACACAAGAACATCACAATGAGATTCCAGCTTGTAGGATTGTCCGATCACCATGGCAACATGTAGGCTGTCCAGGGAACATCCGCATTCTCTTCATACTTTTCAATGATTATCATATACTGAACGCCCAGTATGTCTGTTTAGACGATAGCAAGCGGGGTGCAGATGCAGCGAAGAATGATTCTCATGGATCCATGCCCTCCATGTTGAAAGAACACAAGAAACCCATAACCCACCAATGTGAGTCGGTAGACTTCTTATTTTCAGCTGTCCGTCACTTTTCTAAGACTGCACTCCCACTCCCGGCGTCTCCTCCCAATATACCCATGTCATGTATACAAAGAGACTCCAGTAGTAAAGGATTTCGTATATGCAGTCAAATCTGTGAGATTTGTTTTATCTTGCCAGTTTTATTCATGAGATCTCTGTTTTACTGCTTGGACAGTATCAAGGAAACAAGGTGAGTATCTGCAATACACAACATGAAATGGTAGTGGAATCTCAATTTCATTTTTGTATTTTCCCATTTTTTCATCGTAATACATGTAGTGATGTGCTGTAGTACAAAAATGTTAGAATTAGTGATGTCACAATATTTTTTTACAGAAAGTGAAAAAAAAAATCCTTGTTCTGCATGTAGGTAGGTATCAGTAAGATAGAGGCGAGCACGACATGTACAAACGTCATGATGTGAAAAAACTTGGGTTATTTCTAGCTGTTGATAGCCAGTTGTGGGATGATTACAGCTGTGATGTCACATTTTTTTTCAGGTGGCTTGATTTATGATAAGTTCTGCTTCTATAAAAGTCCAAGGGGGTGTTGCAAGAAAATATTTGCGATCAGTTGCAAATATTCTGTTGCAATTTTACAATTAATAGATCAAATTCAACTGTAGCAAATCAGAATACACTCCTTGTTTCAAGAAGCAGTTTGGCAATCAATCACAAATCTGCAATTAATTACAAGACATGAATTATTTAGATACCGAAAATGGACTTGCAATTGATCACAAGTTTTTTTGCAACGCCCCACAAGAGAAATTGTCATGTTTTTCATAATTGCCATTTTCTTCAGGGTACATGTAACCTGCCTTATATTTGCCTAGCTTAGATTTTTGAAACTCATGTTAGAACACACATGTGTGCCTGTGGGCATAGCTTTTTCAGATAATGTGCTTGGTATGTACATGTAATGATGATAATGTACAGAGGGTAAAGATGATAAAGATTCGTTTGTAAAAAGAAATCGCTTTGGTCACTTTATTATTCAACATGCACGCACCTTCTTCTTGATTGTTGAAGTGTCAGCTACTGTGCTTTGATCTTCTTTTACTTGCGTGATTCAAGATTAATTCAGAGTGACCGCCTGTATGGATTTCTCACGTTCCCCTCGACTGGATCTCATCTTGCCAATAAATCAAACCAGTTCTGGGAGTTCATGAGGAAGGACGACAAAGGTAGAGAAGAGGGATTATCAGAAGAGGTCAGAAGGTCTAGCAATGATTTCATCAGGTGAGGATTCATTTGCTTTCATTTTCAAGCTAATTACATATCTATGGTGCCCTGTTGTCTGGTTATAATGATGATGATGATAATAATAGTAATAATAATGATAATCATAATGATAATGATAATAATAACCATATTAACAATAATAATAATAACAATAATAATGATAATAATGATAATTATGACAATAATAATAATAATAATGATAATAATAATAATAATGATAATAATGATAATTATAATGATAATGATAATAATGATAATAATAATGATGACATTGATAATAATGATGATAATGACAATGATAATGATAATAAAAGTAATAATAATAATGATAATCATAATAATAATGATAACAATGATAATAATAATATTAATAATAGTTAATAATAATAATGATAATTATAATAAGTATAATGATAATAATGATAATAATAGTGATAATGATAATAATAATAATGATAATTAAATAATAGATATTTATATCGAGCTATCTCTCATGAAATAGTCTATTCAGAGGCAAACTATGGGTAGTATTATTACCCTAGCTTTAGCTTGACCTATCATTTCTAATGTGGTACATTGAAGGAATTTATCCCGCTGAGTACCCATTCACTTCATCTAGGTAGATTGTGGCACAGTGTGGATCATTTCCTTGCTTACTAAGAATAAAAATGATCAGGTAAGTTCTCATTGGGTGGTTTCATACCGCCTCTATCATAAGAATCCCTGATAAATTACAAGAACGGTTTTCGGAAAAAAATACCCATTAATTATTCCTGCATTCACACCGCCCCGAAACATACTCTTTGGGATAAATTCCTTTAAGTTATACGAGCATGCACAGTATGGTCTGATAAGCGGCCAAGGCGCGAGATTCAAAATCACTAGCCCAGCAGCCACCCATGGTGCCCGTGCCCAACGACACTCTGGGCTAATAGTTCCCATAAATTGCTTTCACATTGCCAAAATACCTGCGACCTTGGAAAAATCCCAGCGAAAAATCTTGTAATTTTGCCTTTTACCTACTATTTAGCGGGTATTTTCTTTCGGGGAAATTACGCGTAGTTTGCTTTCTCATTACCAAAATACCTGGTATTTTCTGATCGGGGTAAATTTCCCGATCAGAGAATACCTGGAACTGACGAACTTCGAGGCGGTCTGAAACCACCTATTGTTTCAATTGCTTTCCTTGCGTTGAAAGGAACTGTGTCCTCATCTCACCTAAATGCTGATTTTCCAGTTCTTCTAAAAGAAATTTTCTCCGGAATGATGAATAAACACATTTTTAATCCTTCCTTTCAAACTAAATCTCTTATCACATTCTCTTTAAAAAGCTGTTTGGTCAGCTGGAGATATCTGATTATAAGAGGTACTGTTAATATATACATTCCGTTTAATTGCTATTCACTGTATTAAAAAACCTGAATAGAAATAAGATCAAGCGAAAGACGCGATTATCATGTTGATCACAAGTATGAAGGATTTTTAAACATATGTTTGTTGATGGTAACATAATTATTCAAAATCTGAAGTCATGCTGTCATCCATTCGAGAGGTTAATTTAATCATGAAAAGCTTTCCTGATGAAATCTAAGGTAATTTTTTTTTCCGCATTTTTTCACCATCTTTTCTCCTTTCTTCATTTTCTAACATTTTTTGTTATGCCTTCGATCTGCAAGCCATATACAGTATGTCAGCCAAGAACAATACGCCAAGCTGCTGAAGATCTTCTCTCCCTACACTCTAGATGCACATTTACACCATTTAATCTGATTCTTGTAGATTTATTCTCATCCTTTCTCATCTGATATGCTTTTTGCTCAAGCAAAAATCGCCTTCTCTTCATTGGTGCAGGCAGGTCGGTTACAAAGTGCAATGAGTGACGGATAGCATGTTGACCTTGTGATGAAGTCACTGGACTTTGGGCTCGTTGATGCCTGGTAGTTTGAAAGACATCTCTATCCAACATGGTAGTAAAGCGTACAATGATTAGATCATGACCACGCCTACTTTCATCACTTCCGGGTGTGATGCGTCTTGGCAATCGATGTGCATTTGAAATGACCATACTCGGCGCTTCTTCCTTTGAAAACCAAAGCTCATGAATGATCTTTCTCACAACCTCAACAATTTGTTCATCTTTCTTTTTCTCTATTCCGTATATCATTCATTTTCCGATCATGAAGCTCTGAAACCATTATCATTTGTTTCAATTCATTATCAACGTTTCCATTTTTTTGCATCTTTGGCAAAATATCAATTTCGATAACTTAATTTTTCCCTTGTTTCTATGACTGGCTTGCAATCAGCCATATCTGCCGGAATCTCTGAAACTTCCCTTCATATGGCTGATACATTCGAGTGTAAGGTATCTAACTTCTCAATTATCCTTTCAGTTAATTTTGTAAAGTCTGAGTGACTTACCGGTGTGGAAACCAATGTGGGGGGTGCCATCTTGGTTTTCTGAGAGATAAACTGGTAGTGTGTATCTTCTGTGCAGGCAGGTGTAACCAAATGCAAAGACACAGTCGGATTTGTTGAAAAGGCCTCAGCTGTCTGGTTGCCTGACGTGGCACCTTCAGAGATCTGTATATTGGGATGTGTATTACTTTGTTGAGCGACACAAGAACTTTGTTATTTTTCCTCTTTCTTAAAAGATATGGTTCTCTTTCAGATCTGTTGGAATTCTCCTTGCTAATCATAACACCAATGGTAATGGAGCATTCTCAATAAAGTACATAGATCCGGAAAAATAGGGAAGATTTAATCTGCCATTACAGATCACCTCTATGCGCGTCATGTCCTCTTCCTAAAAATGTGCGCCCAATCTTCTTGCTGAAAAGGAAATTACGGCATATCTAGGATTCACACCTGTGACCCTCTGTTTCAAATCCAAAGACTAATCTGCTGAGGTGAAACGATCCACGTACGTGTAACACAGTTTTGGATGAAATTGAAATGAAACATCCATCATAAGACTACATTAAATGTCACCTGGGCCAGCAAACATGAAACGCAAACTGTGTAATCATCCTTACTGCTCATTAAGATATTGGCCTGTGTTCTGAAGTCAGGTTTAAGTAAGACTATGGTCTAAGTTGGTAATAAACTTATGAGAAGCCAAAAATAAGACTTTCTTTGCATTGAATGCTTCTTATGGTAAGTGATTTCTTGATCCATGCATAAATGGTAAAAGAAAACTTTTTATGTTATTATTCTCACACAGTTTTGAATGGTTAGAGTGCCAAATGAGCTGATTAATTCAACCTCCTTTCCTTGAGACTTCTGTTACGATTGGCTTTCCATAGTTATACCGCAAATTTAGGCCGGAGTTTTAATAAAATTTTAGTTCAGAATATGGCCCATGGAGTATGAATGACATTGTCTCAGATCAGGGCTGATATTGATCAGAAGCCATACCTTATTGAGTAGCCTCAATACCTCTCTCATTGCTTGATTGCAAGTCCGGTGTTGGCCTTGGTGTTGGAATTTGGATTGCTTCCCCAAGGTCCAAAACTTACATGTATTCAGAGTTTGTAATTAACTGATGCAGATCACATTATTGACATCTCAGCAACTTGTGAGTGACTTTTCGGGACCATCTTCATTTTATGTTTGGTGTTATGATCGTGTGAAAATTGAACTAACCACTATACTTGAAATCATCCAATGGCTTTGGAAATTTATTGTGCCCTTCTGTTTTTGTGCATTTATGCTGAAATATCTAAATGTACCCTCATAGTAATGTTGTCTTGCCCTACAATGTTGAAATTCAAGGCCTGGGCTCACTGTCATAAAGATTTGGTAACTTTGCTAATATTGCAACTACCATCAGGGAAAACTTGATTGTGATTGGCTGCTGAGCCCCTGTTACCATGGTAGTTACCATGATAGCAAAATTACCATAGCTGTAACTTTTTTTTATGAAATGGTTCCCTGCTTCCTTAAAGTGATTGGTTAACATTGGTTTGACTTTAAAAAAATCTGAGCTACATGTAGAAGGTCACACTTGTCACCTGTGTCTGTGATATGTTACAAAAATGAAGCCCAGAAAAAATTGCGTTCGAAAATAATTATTTAGTGCTTCAAAAATTGAAATATAAAGTGACCAGAAACACCATCTTAATTTCATCCCATACACTTATGTGTACTATTTAGGCGTCTATAAGACACCTATTTACAAAATCAGGGTTTGCCTTGTAGTTTTAGCTTTTCATTCTCAATAATGGTTGTTTTCAGGGTTTATTAGTTCTAATACATGCACTTGTACACATGTTTCATCTTGGTTTGAGAATTTTTTAAATCGGCTGCTCACAAAGTTAAACAATACCTTTAATGATTTCTTGACATTAATAATAACCTTGAGATAAATGTGTTGTTTAATTATTCCTTTCAGGGTAGGCAATTCATTTTCTACTTTGATGGTTGATCTTGTACTTGGTGTTTTGATGTTGGTATGGATGTACAATGCTGATCTACCATCCTTTCTAGCAGCTATTGTCCAAGATTGGGCCGATGTAAGTATAGCGAGTAGGTTTGCCCTAAAGTTGATCAAAGAATAGGGACCATTTACGGAAAGGGATAAATACGGTAATTTACGATTATCAGAAATCAAAGCAATGCCTGTAAATGGAAGGAAGAGCAAAAGTCTATCAAGTATTCTGTCATCTGTTTGAATAGGGTAAAACAGACAGAGGAGGGGAAAAATATGGAGAAAAGGGGAAGAGATGAGGAAAAAAGTTTGATTTTAAAAGAGAGATTCAATATGTATACTCTATCATTACTCATTATTTAAAGGAGGAAAAAGTGATGTCACATTTAGATAATCATCCACCCGCTTCCTACTTGAGTTGTTCTCATGACGATTATTTTATTAGAATATAATTTAATTTTATCTATGCAAATGGACTAGTGGAAAACATTTTCTTTTCTTTCATTTATCACACCTTTTATCTATATAGTTTAAAGCTGGATTTATTTTTCTTCTGAGTGTAATTGTATTGGAGTATGTGAATAGATGCAGGTCTTTCTCCTGAAAATGTTTGAGGTGGCCAGACTTAACCCTATCAAGGCCGGAGGGGGGGGTAGGTGGGTTGCCTTTGGGGCCCCCCTCAATGATCCTCGCGATATTTTCGCTGTGCGAATTTTTTTGACCGCGCCACTCCCTGACTTTTTACTTTTAAGTCTTGCGCAACTTTTGAGACCAATTTCGCGTCACCCAGGTATGTGGTTCTGAAATTACGCAACATTATGTAAGTGCATGTCAGACCAAACATTGCTCAAAAACATGATTTTGTGTACAAAGTCAGTGCAAATTTTGTTTTCTTGAAAGAGTCCCCAACAAATTTCATTGAAAAAACAATGAAAAACGAAAGGTAAAAAAAAACAGAAATACATAAGAAATTGAATAAAAAACAATATAATACATAATAAATGATTTGATATCACAATTTTGTGCATGTACACTTGCTAAGAATACCACAGAGAGATTCTATACAAAAATTTGAACATTTGGAGCTTTATTTAGGGAGTTAGAGGAAAAAGTATGATTTCGCATACTAATTACACATAAATTAGCATAATCACTTAATAGCAATTCGCATGAAATAAATTACAAAGCGATTTTTTAGATTATGTCCCAGACAATCTGCTTGCCATTTTTTTTTGGCAATCGCACCATCAACGGCCGAGATCTCAGAATAGAATTATTCTGTTGGTCCAATAGAAGTTTCCTGTGGGTCTAATAGAATATTTTTGATGGTCCAATACAGGTTTTCTGATGGTCCAATAGAATTATTCTGTTGGTCCAATTGAAGTTTCCTGGGGGTCTAAGAGAATATTGTTTGTTGGTCCAATAGAATTATTCTGTTGGTCCAATAGAAGTTTCCTGTGGGTCTAAGAGAATATTTTTGATGGTCCAATACAGGTTTTCTGTTGGTCCAATATAATTATTCTGTTGGTCCATTAGAAGTTTCCTGTGGGTCTAATAGAATATTTTTGATGTCCAATACAGGTTTTCTGTTGGTCCAATAGAAGTTTCCTGGGGGTCTAAGAGAATATTTTTTGATGGTCCAATAGAGGTTTTCTGTTGGTCCAATAGAATTATTCTGTCGGTCCAATAGAAGTTTCCTGTGGGTCTAAGATAATATTTTTGATGGTCCAATACAGGTTTTCTGTTGGTCCAATATAATTATTCTGTTGGTCCAGTAGAAGTTTCCTTTGGGTCTTAGAGAATATTTTTGATTGTCCCACAGAGGTTTTCTGTTGGTCCAATAGATTTATTCTGTCGGTCCAATAGAAGTTTCTTGTGGGTCTAAGACAATATTTTTGATGGTCCAGCAGAGGTTTTCTGTTGGTCCAATAGAATTATTCTGTTGGTCGAATAGAAGTTTCCTGTGGGTCTAATAGAATATTTTTGATGGTCCAATACAGGTTTTCTGTTGGTCCAATAGAATTATTCTGTTGGTCCAATAGAATTATTCTGTTGGTCCAATAGAATTATTCTGTTGGTCCAATAGAAGTTTCCTGTGGGTCTAAGAGAATGTTGTTTGATGGTCCAATAGAGGTTTTTGTTGGTCCAATAGAATTATTCTGTTTGTCCAATAGAAGTTTCCTGTAGGTCTAATAGAAAATTTTGGATGGTCCAACAGAGGTTTTTTGTTGGTCTAATAGAATTATTCTGTCAGTCCAATAGAAGTTTCCTGTGGGTCTAATAGAATATTTTTGATGGTCCAATACAGGTTTTCTGTTGGTCCAATAGAAGTTTCCTGTGGGTCTAATAGAATATTTTTGATGGTCCAATACAGGTTTTCTGTTGGTCCAATAGAATTATTCTGTTGGTCCAATAGAAGTTTCCTGTGGGTCTAATAGAATATTTTTGATGGTCCAATACAGGTTTTCTGTTGGTCCAATAGAATTATTCTGTTGGTCCAATAGAAGTTTCCTGTGGGTCTAATAGATTTATTCTGCCGGTCCAATAGAAGTTTCCTGTGGGTCTAAGAGAATATTTTTGATGGTCCAACAGAGGTTTTCTGTTGGTCCAATAGAATTATTCTGTTGGTCCAATAGAAGTTTCCTGTGGGTCTAATAGAATATTTTTGATGGTCCAATACAGGTTTTCTGTTGGTCCAATAGAATTATTCTGTTGGTCCAATAGAAGTTTCCTGTGGGTCTAATAGACTATTTTTGATTGTCCAATAGAGGTTTTCTGTTGGTCCAATAGAATTATTCTGTTGGTCCAATAGAAGTTTCCTGTGGGTCTAATAGAATATTTTTGATGGTCTAATAGAGGTTTTCTGTTGTAGAATATTTTTGATGGTCCAATAGAAGTTTTCTGTTGGTCCAATAGAATTATTCTGTTGGTCCAATAGAAGTTTCCTGTGGGTCTAATAGACTATTTTTGATGGTCCAATAGAGGTTTTCTGTTGGTCCAATAGAATTATTCTGTTGGTCCAATAGAAGTTTCCTGTGGGTCTAATAGACTATTTTTGATTGTCCAATACAGGTTTTCTGTTGGTCCAATAGAATTATTCTGTTGGTCCAATAGAAGTTTCCTGTGGGTCTAATAGACTATTTTTGATTGTCCAATAGAGGTTTTCTGTTGGTCCAATAGAATTATTCTGTCAGTCCAATAGAAGTTTCCTGTGGGTCTAAGAGAATATTTTTGATGGTCCAATAGAGGTTTTCTGTTGGTCCAATAGAATTATTCTGTTGGTCCAATAGAAGTTTCCTGTGGGTCTAAGAGAATATTTTGATGGTCCAACAGAGGTTTTCTGTTGGTCCAATAGAATTAGTCTGTTGGTCCAATAGAAGTTTCCTGTTGGTCTAATAGAATATTTTTGATTGTCCAATAGAGGTTTTCTTGTTGGTCCAATAGAATTATTCTGTCGGTCCAACAGAGGTTTTCTGTTGGTCCAATAGAATTATTTTGTTGGTCCAATAGAAGTTTCCTGTGGGTCTAATAGAATATTTTTGATGGTCCAATAGAGGTTTTCTGTTGGTCCAATAACAGATTTCTGTGGGTCCCATAGAAGTTTCCTGTGGGTCTAATGTGATTTTTTTTTGTAGGTCCAATAGAATTTTTCTTTTGGGCCAATTTAAATTCCCTATTTGTCTTTTAGATTTATTCTATGGGTCCATTAGATGTTTTCTGTTGGTCCAACATAATTTATATTTAACCAAATAGAAATTTTCTGTTAGTCCATCAGAATTTTTCTGTAGGTGGATGTTGGTCCAATAGATATTTTCTAATTGTTCTGTTGGTCCCATGTTTCATAAACCATTAGACTCCAATAGCTCTAATGGTTTCTGATGGTCCTTTTGGCTATTGGACCCTTATGGAATTTCGTCCTGAGATATGTGCAACTACAATAATTACACCGGTGGAGTAACTATAGGCCTACTGCTTATTTTTTTATGGTTTTTCATTTGTCAGCAAACGGGCATTGGTCTTCAGCGTTTACTACACTGGTTAATGGGTGCCCCAGCTGGTCTGAAGCTCAACACATTCTTGGCTCACTTCTTAGGAAATTTCTTTCTCTATCATGTCTATCTGTGGATTGGTAAGTACATTAACTGAACTATTGCAATGCCAAACAAAGGCCACTTTGCACCACAATAAACATATAAATCAACAAATCCGAGCTTGTACATTCAATAAACATTGAGCTTCACCTCTGACCTTCTGACATTATCTCAATCAATACATTAACATGGCAGTGATGTCAATATAAGTATCAGTGATGAAAAATAATGGATTAATTTGCCTCTTGTTGACATTATCATGCAAATGCCCTCAGTTAATTTGAAATAGAGTAATATTCTCTTTATAAACATGATGAAGTAATCTGGAGGTAATGTTATAAAAATGGAAATTCTGTAGCAAATCATGATGATAGGCAAGAAGAAATTCATTAGATTTTATTCCATGTAGAGAGAAGGGCTTACATTTAGCCAAGAGTAGGCAATTGCATTTGGCACCCACATTAATTTCTAAGGTAATTAAAAAAAATGCCCTTGCCTCTCCCCAGCCTATAATATAGGTAGAGGCAGCAGTTTTTGTATTTGCCTTTGTTCGAGTGTGATGCTGTTATGCAATATGTTAGCAGTAGTCTTATACAGAAGTCTACAAACCATGGCTGCGAAGGAGCCAACACCTATCCACTCTGGTCTAACATTAGTTGTTGTTTTCTTTTATAGACCAGAATTCGGTGCAGGTTTTTGCAACGAAAAACTGGAATGGGACAGTAATCATATTGATAATGATAGGATAATAATGATATAGGATTGTATAGCGCATGTATCCACCTTGCAAGGTGCTCAAGGCACTCCGGTATTAGTGCGCACAGCATTTTGAGGAATTACTTCCTGCCGATACCCATTTACCTCATCTGGGTTGAGTGCAGCACAATGCGGGTACATTCTTGCTGAAGGAAAACGCGTCATGGCTTGGAATCGAACCCATGCCCTTCAGATTGAAAGACGAGAGTCTTAACTACTAGACCATGACGCTCCCACGACACTTCCCAGAAAGCAACAGGTACAGCAAGTTTTTTACATTAGATTTTGATGCGTCTTTCAATTCCCTGTAATATTGCACAGGCAAGTCATGCAGACTGAGGTTTACTTGTATAATTCACCACTTAGGCCAGAATTCACAAAGGTGGTTTTGAGAACCGACGGTTGAGTCCATGGTCTATGCAGATTTCCTGTATAAATTGCACTTATTTTACCGCGTACATGTATATTAAATAATGTCCCATGCTGACGCGCGCTACTGTCGCAGTGTGCCAAACTGACCCCTATTGCCATGGTGAAGTATGCTATTTTATTCATGAGTCCACTGTTTTGAATTAATGGGTCCACTCTTCAAACAGTGGACTCATGAATAAAATAGCCTATCTAACCATGGTAACAGGCGTCAATTTGGCGCACTGTGACAAAAGCGTGCATCAGCATTGGACTTTTTTATACACGTGCCCGATAAGCACTAAATTAAGCATAATTTATACAGGAAATCTGCATAAACCATGGATTCCACCGTGGGTTTTCAAAACCACCTTTGTGAATTCTGGCCTTAAAGTCCTGCTATAGATAATGATGGACCATATTTCTTGTTTTTTCTCTTTGCAGGATATCTAAGTGTTCTACTTCCTATAATGACTTCACTGCTTTGGTGTATAGCAGGAGCCGGGATACTAGGGTTATCTGTTCAGCTAGCGCTGTTTTCTGACCTGCTATCTGTTCTCACTTTCCATATCTACTGTTTCTATGTGTATGCTGCAAGGTAAACCATTGTACAGATATTGCTTTCTTAGAGGGTTAATAGTATAGAGATATTGCCTGCCTGGAGGGTTAGTAGTACAGAGATATTGCCTGACTGGAGATTGTACGAACGTTTCGAAGGAATTCTATTTTGCCGAAAGCAAACAGTGCTGTTGGAAAATATTGCATAATATATGTGCCACCAAAGTTCATAATCATGAGAGGCCAAAAAAGTGACATGGTGATTTAATATTTAATGAGTTAAGCACCAACTTTGCTGTCTTGATTATTCATATATTCTTTTGAATCATGTTTTTCACGAGATCCACAAATACAATCGTCCCCCTAGCCACTGGTATTTCACAGTTGGCCAAGTCCATTGTTATAACAACATGTTAATACATTCAAAGTAGAAATGCAACAGATGCCTTCATAAAGTGTTCATTGATGTGCTATTTTAGTCACCTGGTCTATGCAATTTCTGCATCCTGGTATGTAAGGCATGCTTACATGATATCTTGCTTTGAAATCTGCCTATCATAATGAAAAATATGTAAGGTTATTTGACCAAAATTGCCCATGAGTTAACTCCGAAGTGGTTTATTAGGGGGGCAAACTTGTGCACCTGTAAGAAAAAAGGATAATTTTCAACAAGCCATCTATGTGCTTTTCATCATCCTCCTGCCAAAGATATATATTACCTTGTTTGTAAATTATATATATATATGTATGAAAAGTGTTTATCTTAAAGAAGAAAATTAATGAAATAAACAGGAAAAATGAAGTCATGATTATAACAAGTCACCGAGTCAGATATTTCTTTCTAAACTTTTCCCAATCAGAATCTACAGTCTTCAGATGTCAGGATTGCTTTCCTTGGCGCGTCTCTTCCAGGGCAAGAAATGGAATGTTCTTCGTCAGCGGGTCGATTCGTGTTCCTACGATGTTGATCAGCTCTTCATGGGGACGCTCCTCTTCACCATCCTATTCTTCATGTTACCCACCACAGCTCTCTTCTATGTTGTCTTTACCCTGGTAAGTGAATAGGTTTTTATTCAGTTTGGTTATTTAGATTCCAATAAGAGATCCGTCAAAACATCATCATTTTTTTTTGATTCGGTACTCAGTCAAAATACGTGTTCAGGTAAAATTAAAAAATTATCCCGTGAAACTTATTTTCATTTCATATCCACTTCACAGCTGTTTTAGGGCATATACATCCATTCTCTGGAATGTAGTAATGAATTGGAAGAGTAAGGAACACATTTGAAGAGCTCGGTTGCAAAAGGGGACAGGCCCATTTTTCATCAAATTTGATTTTTTTTGTCTCAATGTGTAGATTTTTAGTAGTTCTATAAGATGCTTCCAAAGAAAAGTTGAAATTCCTGTTAAAAAGTGAACAGAAATGGCAAAGAAAAATCACTTTTTTTTAAAGGGGTTAGGTCAAAAAAGATTTTTTTTAAAAGAACATTTGAAAAAATATGAAGACAGGTAGATTTATTTTATACCCAATATTATGTTCACATGGTAGGGTATCAGGAAAATTTAGTTTCATAAGAATATTGCAATATGGGAGAATAAAAAAAATATTTCCTTTGCATGGACCTAGCCCTTTTGGAACCAAAATCTTCTGAAGAGCTCATTTGTCAAAAGGGTTTAGGTCCATTTTTTTTAAATAAATTTTATTCGCTCTGGTACCTAAGAAAATTTGAAATTCACATCAAAATGTGAATAAAAGTGGCAAAGAAAAATCACTTTTTTATTCAAAAGAGATTGGATTCATTTCAGTTTGCTTGCAAAAGGGGTTTGGTCTACAATGATAATTTTTGCAAAACATGTAGAAAAAAATTGAAGACAGGTAGATTTCTTTTATTCCCAAGGTCATGTTCACATGATAGGGTAGCAGGAGTACATCATGACAATTTAGTTTCTCCTAAAAATGTTGCAATAAGTGAGAATAAAAAGCATGATTTTTCTCGGAATGGTCCGAAGTGGACCTAACCCCTTTTGCAACCAAACTCTTTATTTTATGAAGAGGGGTTTACCTAAGATAAAGAGAGGCTTTCTTTATCTGAAAGAATTAAATAGTCATTAATAGCATCAACAGTGGTGTCTGTATCCCAAGATCATCCCAGAATAGAACCTTCTTGGTGAGGATGTCAGAAATTTCAGAGACATAGGAGTATTCAAACTTAAACGTTTGGATATCAACACCCTTGTCTCGAAAGCACACTACTGAAATTAACTGTGTTTAACGCTTGACCCCTAAACCTAAACGTACGCAACAACCAGATGTTGGTGATTGTACGTCAACAGACAGATACAGATATCAATTGCAGTAACCTTCATGTTTTATTTGTAATTTTTCAATGTGTCCTTTAGTTACGTCTAGTGATCCTATGCATCCAAAGCCTTCTCACTCTCCTGAGGGAGCTACTCCATACCTTCCCATGGTTCTCTCTGTTACTATGGCTCGGCGGGTCAAACATGCTCAACAAGGAAGTCCACTTCCAAGTGCTTCCTGTATCGTCTTGGCAACCAGCTTCGCTATCTCTACAGGTAACCAACCTATGTATGTTTTGAATGAATGAGATTATGGGTCAATGAATTCACTACTCAACACTTTATACTGCAGTAATAGTAGCTAAACAGCTCGGGGAATAATTTTGTGATACAAATTTCAATAGCATTTTGGGTCATAAAATAAAATGCCTTAACTAAGTAATGTACAGTCCTATGTAAAAATATGCTATACAAAAGACTTTATGCATACCAGTCTTAAAAACATGTGGAGCAAACTGCGATACCAGGAAAATTATTCCCTGTAACTACTTTTCCTCTCAAAATATTTCATTTCCGTGTACTTTAGTTAATTTGCCACCACCTGATGCCATATCAATACAAATCATTATTAGCTTGATTGTTTTCTTTATTATTCATAGGTATCCCAAACGGTATATTTTATGACAAGCTATCTATGACATACAGGATGGTGGACCACACAGTATCAGTTTGTTCCCCTTTAACCTGTTTGCACTTACAACAAGGGGCCCGTTTCATAAAGGACATTCAACTGTTGTAACTATATCATAATGGCAACTACCATGGCAAACAGGGCTCAGCAGCCAATCAGAATCAAGGTTGCCATGCTAGTTGCCATAATGGCAAAGAAAGCCATGGTAGTTACCATAATGGCAAAGTTACAACAGTTGCAAGTCCTTGATGAAACGGGCTGAAGGACTACTTTACTCCATCTGTTCATCCGCCCTTTTATTTTTGTTTTTACAGTCACCTGTACCCTATCACAGGTTCTAATGGTATTTTACCATATACTCCTTGTACATCTCCTTGATTCTACTATCTTTCTGTCAATTTCTATCGTTGCCATTTGAGCTTGATATCCTTTGTTCGTTTACTTTGCCTATATTTTAGGCTTCCATAACATTCCAAGCACCTCGTTCTAACACGATTGTAATTCTATTGATGAGTGGTGTTGTTCGTTTTTTCTTGTGCAGATTCAGTTGATGTCTTTGCAAGAAGCACTTCATGTTGGACAGACTCCTGCCGTCACTCTCAAACCAGAGAAGATGTCATTGTTACTCATTTTTAGAAAGCTTGTCAGAGGTCAACTGATATATCCATGGGGTGGGGACCACAGTTAAGCATCCTGGGGGGGTGTTTCACAAAGATTTATGTGTGACTTAACGGAACGTTGCAAGATACTTGCGATCAACTGCAAGTCTATTTTCGTTCCCGAAATCAAGCATATGCCATGCAATTAATTGCACAGTTGCGATTGATTGCTAATCTGCTAAATGAAATAAGGAGTGTAAGCTGATTTGTTATAGAGAAACGTGATCAATCAATCGTAAAATTGCAACAGAATATTTGCACGTAATTGCAAGTTTTTTTTCTCGCAACACCCCCTTAGGTTCGCACTTCATTTCCTAGTTGCATGAGCTATACAACACATGACCCCATTGGTTAAATCATGCTTAGTGGAAGTGTACTAATGTGTATTTATCAACAAGACTGCACATTTAATATCATGTGCGTGCTGGCATTTAAGCATAAATGTAAGTCACACTCAATTTTTGTGTGAAACACTCCCAAGGATTAAGAATTAACTCAACACACACTGAGTGATAAAGCCAGGGGGTGTTTCACAAAGATTTAAGTACGACTTAGAGTCGCAGTTAAATACCTATGTGTATAGATTATGTAACGTGCAGTAGTGCGCATCCTCTTGGCATGATCCCATCAATGCGGTCTTGCATTTTATTACGCACGCAACTAGGCATTTAAGTGCGACACTAGGTCATTCTTAAATCTTTGTGAAACACCCCCCCCCTCCCCTGAGGTCTTGTTAAGGCAGTATATATTCATCATAATATTAGCTTTGATAAGATAAGAAAAACAGAACAAATTCAACCAATGATAAAATTGCAATAGAAATGAGGAGTAGCAGAAAAAAGAAAAGGAAGATTAGAAAGCCATATTTGATCAGAGTGTTTCAGGTGGTGCTTGAATCTGTTATGAAATAAAATCGAGGTTATACATGTAGGGAATGAAAATCGCGACTGAAGTGTATGAAAGCATTTGAGAGTATGGTGTTGAAGGATGGCCATGTCAGTGTTGGGGGAAAAAAAAAGCACCCTACTTGTGGTGAGGCTAGTGTTATATCCCTCAGTGCATAGCTATCTAGAACAGTAACAGCTGGGCCCACAATTAATTGGGCAAACATCATTTTTTTCGGAGTATTTCTGTTTCAGATCTGTATTTCGAGCGAGAAAATATGGATTATTTTGCTTCTGGTTTTCTGATTTGAAGACGTTATTATCCATTACACCTTTAAACCATGTATTAAATTTGTCATTAAGCCTTTGAATATACTGATAACTGATAAGTCCCACATCTTGGAAATGCATGCATGCCAAAATAACGGCTTTAAAAAGTGATTATTGTTATTGTGGAATCAGTGTAATAGCTCATATCAGATACAGCCAGATGGATTTGCTTTTCATATAATGTCTTTCATCACTCTTAAAAATGTTGTGCCTGATTTATTTTTGCATATTATTTCTTTATCAGAGAAGCGATAATTTTGTAATAAAAGTTGTGTTTATTTGATTGATATTATGATTTAATTGAGTACTATTCTTTTCAAGAATCTTAAATCAGGGAAGTATTGGGATGTTTACTGGTGCTGATGGTTATAATTATGGAGGGGCTGTGTTTTTATGAATCTGCTTGGGATAATTGGCAAGCAGTGATATTGTGTTCTCAGATGGTCCATTGTTCTTTTTTCATTTGTGGGATAATGTAAACAAGTGCAATTGGATGGATTTGGGGTGCAAAAGGTGGTGGTGGTGGCCTTATGGGGGGGGGGGGGCAGGGGGCATTGCCCACCCAACCCCCCCCCCAAAAAAAAAAAAAAGAGAAGAGAAAAGGGGAAAATGCAAAAGTAGAAAAAGGGGAAGGGATTGGGAAATGTATAAAAGGAAGGGGGAAAGAGAAGGAAATGGAGGTGGAACAAAAATGGAAAGGGTAAGAGAGAGAAAGAGCAGGGAAAGGGGGAGTGAATAAAAAGTACTGAAAGGGAGGGTGTAAAGAAGAAGGGGAAAGAATGGAAGAAATAAATGAAGACAGAAAATGCTACAATAGAAGGAAAAGGGAGAGGGAATAGAAAATGGTAAGCTAAAGAACTGAAGAGGACAGGGGAGAGAAAAGGAGAAGGGGATACAAAAGAAAAGGGGGAAAGGTAAACTTGGTCTTTCATGTAGTTTGATATGAAGACATGACCATAGGCGGCGGGGGGGGGGAGATATGTGTCCCCCCCCCTAGATTTGAGATGGGGATGATCTTCCCCTATTTTTTTGTTGATGACTTTTTGCTTGTCCAAAAATTTTGGTAGTCCAAATTTTGTTTCCTGCGTACGTCCCCCTAAAATTTTTTGCTTCCACTGGGCAATGGGCGCATGACACTGGGAAGTGGGGAACTCGGGGCCCAGCACCTCCTAAAATGAACTTTTTGGTAAAATTTGACCGAAATCCCCTCTTTTCAACAAGCCAGCACCTTTTTAAAACAGACCCCTGTATGAAGCCCGGGAAGACAAAAAAATAAAGAAGGAAGGCAAATGAAAAAATAAGAGGAGGGGAGAATTCCAAAACGGCAACCCTGTCGACGTTTTCAAGTTACTGTATTAAAAAAATCATTAGCGCTTCGCATTCACATTAATCCTTTATCCATTATTATTACGAAGTGTCTAATTTATACCTCGTGGTGAGATGAGATGCCAAATACACTTTTCAGGCATAAAGTGTTTGATGAATGTAAGGTAGCAATTTATATCTTCTCCTTAATTGCAATACGCGCCCCTTCATGACTAAACAAACACAAAAAAAGGGAGGGGGGGGGAGGGAAAACAAATTTTAAAAAGAGGTAATATTTCATAAAATGAAATACATGTATATAAGAAATGAATGAGAATCAACTTCAGGGACGAAAATTCGCAGATCATTTTAAAAAAGGACACTTTTCATTCGGAAAAAAAACATCTCAAGACCAAAATAAACAACGAAGGCACCTTTCTTGTCTAAAAACTATTCTCATACAAAAGTTTTATACTAGCCACTGCATTTTCAATTAATGGCTTGGATTCCCGGGGGGGGGGGGGGCACTTCCATTCACGAGTGGATACCATGCGCGACCATTGGGTCTCGAAAAGCACCCTAAACACGTAATTTCCATATTCTGAAAATGCACCCCTTAACAAGTATTGGCGTGTGAAACCCTACCCTTAACAAGTATTGGAAACAAAACATTACTCATGGCAAATATTCCCTGAAATGAACCCCTTAACAAGTACAGGAATTTTTTATTGTTACGGATCCTTCGGTCGTCGGCTTTACCTTATTTGGTTTAGTACGACCCCACCTTCTACACCTCGCGCAAATCGGACTCTAAACACGAAGTTTTGGGGCAAAAAGGACCTCCCTTATAAAACTTTTTGATTTTGTTTTATTATCCCCGCAAATTCGACCCTAAACACGTAATTTTCCTAGCGAAATAGATACCCTTTTTTCATTATTTTTGTGTTTTTGACACCCTTATCACGACGTACGTAACGTGCCCTATCGCGAAAAAGACATCCTTTTAACGTGTTTTTTTTTTTGGTCGCGCATGGTATCCACTCGCCAATGTAAGTGGCCCCCCGGGCTTGGATTTCAAATGATAGAGAAAATACTTCCCTTGTGCCCCCTCCTGGATTCGCCATTTTTAATCATTATGGAAATTATTACAAATTTAAAAAAAAATCTATAAAATCGGCGAAATCAGGCTTTCTATTTGACTTGCATGAGTGTATATGATTATGTTGCGTTTGACTGCCGGAGCTGAACTTGGTGATTACGTAATGCGCACTCACTGAGGCGACACGAGCGCACAATGGCGGGAAAATCTGAATAATTCCCTCGGAAGAATGGGCGGTATTCAAACTGCTTTTCGTTCAACGTGCATGTAAGGGAAGGAGAAAGCAACTATTCAGTGGCTTTGATGGAAAGTGAAGAAACCCACAGATATTCATTGGTAATGTCAAAACTCTTCTTCCTATTTATTCATCAGTCGTTTGACGCATGCAGTGTGTATTTTCAACATGCAAGCCTGACAAGTGGACTATTTATTGGTAAGTTAAGTCATTTTAATGTTATTTTTTTTTCAAATTTGACAAACTAAATTTATATAACACGTGTAGATCATGCAAAACCGAAGGAAGCTAAGTTTAGCGGTCGACTGATATCCCCCCGATCACCACTCAAACATGGAGAAAGTATGATAATACATTTCATGACAACGATATGAAGATGGTGGTGGTGGCCGGTACGGTGATAATCATGATGGTGGTGATGGCGATAATCATGATGATGATGATGATGATGATCATAATGATGATGATGATGATAATATGATGATAATATGATGATGATGATGGTGGTGATGATGATGATACTGATGATGATGATGATGATGATAGTATGATGATAATATGATGATGATGATGATGATAATGATGATGATGATGATAATATGATGATGATGATGAAAGGCGAGGCAATGGCACCAGAGACATGAGTCCAAAAAGTCAATCGGTGAGTTGGCCTCAAATTTTCTTTCTATATATTTAGTCAACAATGTATATACTTGGCGACATCTTCACATTTTCTGGCAGCCAAGTTTATTATCTATTGATGTGACATATGTTTCCACGGCTCTTCTCATAGGCTCACACATTCCTATAGGACAGCATAAAGAGTTTAAAATGCCTATTTTAGTCACTGTAGCCCACACATAATAGCATATAGTGATGCACCAATATGCATACATGCATTTCCAGCACATTTGGAGCCTTATTTTGCACTATTTAGGAGATTTTGAGGTTAAGTTTTGAGCAATGTCTGTGATAATGCTTATAAATGATATATTAAGGTAATGCTTTTTAGTAGAGATGTTGTTTCGTTTTTTTCTTCCTTTTTTTGGTCCTACCAAATGATGATGATGATGATAATGGTGGTAGTGTTGATGACGGTGGTGATGGCGACGATGATGATAATGATGATGGTTGTGGTGAAAATGATGACAATCGTGACAATGATGGTGACAATGATGGTGACGATGATGATGGTAATGATTTAACCATGATGAAAGAATTTTGTTCCTAATTTTCTTCTCAGTGTATCTGCTAGCTGAGAGGCCTTGTAGATATGTCGACAAAGTCTTCGATGACCTCAAGCCCATGAGAACTTGGTGGGATCATATTTGAAGATCACGACGATCGACTTCCACGACGACGACTCCAGATCATGCCAGTCAATGATACCCCGCCGCGGATCTAGCAGGCCATGGATGCCGTGAGAGATTATGGAATTCTCACCACCGTAATCATGATGTGCGATCAGGATTTCATTGCACAAAAAATATTAAGGTAACTAACAGTTTGCAACGCTAATAATAAGTACAGTAAATGAAATGTAAACGAATGAAACAACGTGAAAAGAGCGTAACAACAGAGGAAGGGGGGGGGGGTAAAGTAGCCCGAAACATTTTTATTTTGCCACGTACCCCTCGCTCAGTTCGGATTGACTCTATGAAATGGTGATAATGATGAAGTGATGATGAAAATGATAAATAATGATGATGACGCGATAATGATGATTGATGATAGTGCTGATGAGGATGAAGAAGATGATGATGATGATGGCGATGATAATGATGGTGATGATTATGATTTTGATTAGGCATACATTAAGTGAGCACAGCATTTTTTTCAAAGGTCTCATGTGAAGTGTCTAAAAGGAAATCATTAATGTGATGCAGTTAGGCTAGGTAATAGGAGAAGGTAATGCATTGACCCCTCATCCCCCCACATCTGTTTTTTTGTACTGAAACACAATTCTGAAATGATCGTTTTCTTTCTCAGTGTCAGCATTAAAATGGTTTAGGCCTCTAGATCACGATCATCCAAGCCCCCGAGTAGTGACTCCCTCAAGCCCATGAGACGCTGGTTGGATTAATCAAGTGATATTCGATGATGACGACGTTTTCGTCGACGACCACGCCCATGTCAGCATTTCGGTCAAGAGTGTCCAACGCGGTGGATCGAGCAGGCCGTGGCGCTCCATGAGAGATTATGGAATCCTCACTACCGTCATGATGAGAAACGATCAGGGCTTCAAAAAGATGTATACGGTATAATTGACATTTTGTGGTAACCAATAGTGTCTTGGTTGGGTTTTAGGGGCTGGAAACGGAGACACCCCTCCCCCCAAAAAGAGAGTTTTCTTCAAACTTAAATTGCAATTGTATTGTCATTTCAATATAGTTCTAATCATATTGCTTTTCTGGTTTTGACTATTATTCTACATACGAATTCCTGAATAATATTTCAGTTTATCACCTGTTTGTTTGTATAATAGAAATGAAATGGAGAAAGCAGCGTGGAGGTCTGTGACAGTGTCCCTGAATACCTGCTGGAAAGTGTAGCGACAGAGCGAAATGAAACATATTTCAAAAAGTAAAAATTCTTATTAGAATTTGAACTAAAATACGAATTAAAAAAGAAAAGAAGAAGCCAGATTAATTATATAACCACATTGATTTATGGTTTACATATGCTAATGATACTCTTTTTTACGACATGTAAAAACATCTACCTCGCTATTATTCATTGCTCTACCCCATACCCTCCTCTCCAGCATTTATAGGTCCTATCCTATGTATTGATATGATTATACATTGTTGTTTTTTTTTCAGTTTGTAATTCAGGGTACAGCTCTCCTATTTTGCAAAGGTTTTTTTTTTCATTTAAAGCCTTTCAAGAGCCTTAGAAAAAACAGGAAAATATGTGATGAAACACCTGGGAATTACGGATCATTTTCTTGTCATCTCTTTTACAAGCATTGCCTAGACTCACATCAAACTAAAACCCTTAAACAGAGGGATGATTTCTTTTTGGTTACTTTGACATGAAAAGTGAAACTGATATTAAGCATTCATTATTCCTCTTCACAACGAAGTACCATAATGTTGTGCTATAATGGAATGTGTATTTACTTTGAAAACTGAGCAAAGTCAGAAGTAAAGGTTTTTTTTTTCATTTAAAGCCTTTCAAGAGCCTTAGAAAAAACAGGAAAATATGTGATGAAACACCTGGGAATTACGGATCATTTTCTTGTCATCTCTTTTACAAGCATTGCCTAGACTCACATCAAACTAAACCCCTTAAACAGAGGGATGATTTCTTTTTGATAACTTTGACCCCGACTTTGACAAGAAAAGTGAAACTGATATTAAGCATTCATTATTCCTCTTCACAACGAAGTACCATAATGTTGTGCTATAATGGAATGTCAGATGTTGTTTGAAGGTTTGCATGGTGGCATGTACAATTGCTGATGTGGTTTACGGTACACCATGTGGAGTGTTATAGAAGCAGTGGATAGAAGGAGAGAGGAAGTGGATAGGCGAGAAAGTGGAGATTTGAGAATAGAGTATTCTTTCTTGAGAATAGTCCTGAAAAGGACTGTAAACCAGAAGGAATGTGAGAACAGCTTGAGTAGTAGAGCTGATGAGGAGATGCTGGCTTGCGTCGGCGAGTAGAGATGATGAGTAGTAGAGAGACTCGACGTTTCGGACAGGTTGACTGTCCGTCTTCAGGAGTGAAGACTCCTGAAGTGAAGACTCCTGAAGACGGACAGTCAACCTGTCCGAAACGTCGAGTCTCTCTACTACTCATCATCTCTACTCGCCGACGCAAGCCAGCATCTCCTCATCAGCTCTACTACTCAAGCTGTTCTCACATTCCTTCTGGTTTACAGTCCTTTTCAGGACTATTCTCAAGAAAGAATACTCTATTCTCAAATCTCCACTTTCTCGCCTATCCACTTCCTCTCTCCTTCTATCCACTGCTTCTATAACACTCCACATGGTGTACCGTAAACCACATCAGCAATAATGGAATGTGTATTTACTTTGAAAACTGAGCAAAGTCAGAAGTAAAATGCATTTTGTCTTTACAAAATTCTAATTTTCGTTTTAAATATGCAGTGTGATATAACAATTTCCCATGGGACCTAGGGTCTGTTTGGACACACCATACATCTGTGGAAGTTAGCACGCATGGTAAAAACATTCAGACTCAATCATCCATCAAAACAACTTGGTATTTACCACTGAAAACAACTAATTTTGCAACATTTCATTTTTGACATAGCTGCATATCTTATTAGGACTGCGCATTCCATGATTACATCAGCAAAATAATTGAAAACAAGGAATAGTAACGCCTTACAATGATACCATAATCACATAATGGAGCACTAAGAAAATGATTGCTCCTATGTAGCGTAGTTACATGTATCTGCGAAATGAATTTGGCGTTGTGCACCGACGTTTTTTTTATATGGACTAGAATATATCTATGTTGGAAAGAACACAATATCCCACAGTGAGTTCCACGGTAGTGTGGAAAACAAATGTGAAATCATCTTTACAATGTCACTTTCGGGCATTTTTACAATATTTGAGTTTCATTACCATATTGTCCATGATGTACACACTCTGTGTGATGTTAAATAATTAAAGGTCAAGTCCACCCCAGGAAAATGCTGATTTGAATAAATAGAGAAAAATCAAACTAGCGTAGTGCTGAAAATTTAATCAAAATCGGATGTAAAATAAGAAAGTTATAAAATTCTAATGTGTCGCTTATTTTTTCACAAAACGGTGATATGCACAACTAGGTGTGTCAGTCGATGATGTCCATCACTCACTATTCTTTTGTTTTTTTTTTACTGTTAAAATTATACAATATTTCATTTTTTATAGATTTGACAATAAGGGCCAACTTGACTATTAGCCATATAGTATTAAACAATGCTAATTCCACATGTTCATGGAGGAATTAATCGTTGTTTCACTGGACAATGAGGAGAAAATTAGAATATTTCATATAATAAAATACAAAAGAAATAGTGAGTGGATGACGCCATAATCTCCTCATTTGCATACCAGCTAGGATGTGCATATAACTGTTTTGTGAAATCAAGCGAAAAATTAAAATGTCATAACTTTCTTATTTTACTTCCGATTTTTTTTTCAGTGTTATGCTAGTTGGATTTTTCTCTTTTTCTTCAAATCAACTTATTATTGAAGTGGACGTGTCCTTTTAAAGCATTTTAGCATTGTGAATCCTATCTTCTAACTATATGCAGGCACAGATCCTGATTGAAACTTTGATCAACAAGTGTTGAACATCAACAGACTAGAACATACAAAACTTGAGCGAGAGTGCCTTCAGAACAGAAGGCGTGAGTAGGCTGCAATTCAGACCCTTTACTCGAGTGAAGGGTTTCATACAGCCCATGATCGTGGAAACACTGTGTGACACTGTTCTTTCCATTATGAAATGTATTTCATTAAATGGTATCGTTTCCCCCCGCTTCGTCTTCTGCGTTTTTATTCACCTTGTGCAATTCTATCCTCTCCTTATCCTCTCCTTTCCTCGTCTGTCCCCGATTAGATTTCGTCATCTCCTATAAATCCATCATACCAAAAAATTAAGGTTGCACAACACCCACGCCCATATCCCCCCCTCATCCATTATCATTTTCAAAAGCACATGCATTGATACACTCCACGACTCGTTTAATATAATTATGCCCCCCCCCCCTCTTCATCACATGCGTTCAATTATATTCTGCTGATTCTTCTGTGGGAAGGAAAGGATTTTTCATTTTGCATCCTACTCTCTTTACTCGGGCTACTTCTGTAGTTATTATTCTCAATTTTTAAAACAATGTACATCATAATTTTCAAACATGATTGCAATTTTTTTTTAATTATTCGATCGAGTAGAAGGGGTATAGGGTTCGATGTATTTTATCTAATAATTCTAAAAAATGCATTTTTTCATAAATCCTAGTATTGTCTCTTTATCTTCATTCTGCAGGTGGGGGGGGTGCATTCGTTATCTATTTGCATCCAAATACATTGTTATCTGTATATACCTACTTTTTTATTCAACCTTTCTGCTTCGCTCTTTTAATTAAATTAAAAGTATGGCTATTTACATTTAAAACCTAATCACAATTTTCTCCCATTCTCACCTTATGTTTTTCTTTTATATACACAAATATTTTTACAATGCAATAGGCATATCCTTTCATCCCACCTCCCACCCAACCACTCTCCATCTCTCTCTGTGCTTGTGATATCTGTTTATTTCGTGAATGAATGAACAATGTGAATTTCATGAAATATGTGTACAATTGATATCATACACAATGAAGACCTCGAGATATGCGCATTCGAAATACTGCCAAATAAAATAATGTTCAATTCAGAAGATTTAAATAAAAAAAGACATTTACATAATCTTGTTCGAAAATTGCTTTTGATTTGAAGGATTATTATAGCTTATGGGTTTATTTTTTCGTCTTCATTTCATGAAATTCACATCGGGTTTCCCAAAACATGTCGTGTCCTTTTAACCATAAAAGACTGGGGCTATACAGGGAGAACCCTGCCGCCCTTGACATTTTTCGTGATAAGTTCGCGCCGCGTCGTTTCATGATATTTTTTCCTTCCAAAGTTTCACGCAACGTTTGTAACCAAATCTGCATCTTTTACTCCTTGATTTCATGTTTACATGTACAAATTATATGCAAAGTCTGGTTTCTAGCCTAAATTTATAACTATATAGTTTAGTTTTACTGATTAAAATCATATAATTTCAGGTCTATTCTCTAAATGTGTCGACAAGGTCCATCGACCCCCCCCCCCAAAAAAGAAAAAAAATACATAAATGCGCAGAAAATGATTTGATACCGATCTTGTTTATGTTCTTTTGATCAGAATTCCACTGAGAATCTCTAAACAAAAGAAATATCACTTTAATAATATATATATATATAGCATTTATAAGGCGCCGATTTATCTAGTTCAGTGGCGCACTATATATCAATGACTTTTTTTTTATAGGTTTACAGCCAAACTCAAATTTCATGCATAAATTAAAACAAGCAATTAACCCCAAATAAATTATAGACATTTTTAACAGGCAAAAGTCACGGGTGACGTGCGTGTTGATTTTCTTCGTGATCGCGAGATCAACTTTTCCAGCCTCCAAAATAATACCCCAGTCTCTTGAGAGGGTTAAAAGTGCGGCACTTAACGGGAATAAACAACTAATTTGTTCCAATTCGTCAACGTTTTCCTGGAGAAGCATGATGATGACCTCTCAATTTGGGGAGGGGTGCAATTTTTTCTCGAAAAAACAACAACTAAATTTAAATGCGCCAATACTTTTATCAGAAGTCTCGTAAGTGTTCTACATTAAATGCAGCTTAACATAATTATCAATGAATTCTTTCCACGTACCAATTCATTTCACCTGGGTTGAGGGCAGCACAATATGAATGAATTTCATGCTGAAGGAAATTGCGCCATGGCTGGGATAAAAGGGATCTTTCAAGTTACTTACACACGTAAATGAGCTAATCCAGGAAAATTTGGACGATTGTGAGAACTATACGGGGCGGCACTACCAAAAAGAAAAAAAGTAATCCAAATTTAGAGGATCAATATTAATAACATTGGTTAACATTGCTTTGACTCGAGTCTGAGCTGCAAAGGTCCAATTTGTCACTTGTCAATGTGTTGTAATAACGGAATCCCTCTCATTATTCAGTGACCAAAAATGAAGAATATAGCTAAACATCTAAATTTTAATCCTTATACAATAAGTCCGCAGAGAATTTTCTGTCACAGGTATCTAGCATCAATTTTCCCTTTGAAATACAGCACACACGATATCTGTTAATACCTTGGTCACATTTACTCTACCGCGGTCGTACGGCGAGTCGAAAACAGCCGTTTTTATAATTTCAATACAAACCACCTATATATAGTTGGCCGTTTTCGACTCGCCGCACAGCCGCCGTAGAGCAGATGTGACCAAGGTATTACTAAGATCTTTTTTTTAAAACTAATGTCTTTTAAGAGTATTGAAGTATTAAGATTTACCAGAATATGAAAGATTTATTAAAATAACCCCCTTCCATTTTGGCAATAGGTAGGGCCGAGATAAAAACCTTCACAAATGCCTCGGCCATTTGATTTCTTGGTCATTTTCAATAGTGGAAAAAGTTGCCCTGACTTGCCAATCAATTTCTATACACATTCAACCCCCCACCCAAAATATATATATATATAAAATACAACAAATTACAATAAAAAATATGACATATCCTTTTTAGATTTATTTATAAAGATGTGAAAATTTTTTCATATTCTGGTAAATCGTAATCAACCCTCCAAATTTGGATTACTTTATTTTGAAATGCAGTCGGTGATTTCAAGTTCAGTGTTGACTGGTGTTGGGCTGATTTTTAGATCAGTGCAGCGCCCAAACAAAATTAACACTGGTCTTTAAAAAAGGTCTTCTTGGTGTTGGGCTCTCAATATGATTTTCACTATTTTGGTATTGAAGCCATAGAATGCAACACCAACACCAGCACAAAATCGAACTGGAAATCACCCATTGTATAATGCTCAAAATAAGGCCATAATGGATAGGGGAGGGGTCAAAGCATAAAGGGTGGGAGAGGGATCACAATGGATAAGGGGAGGGGTCACAAATGTTAAAAGGAGATCACAAAAAGTAATAACAAAAGGCAAGAATTATCAATTTTCATAAGGATTTATTAGGTATCTTATTGAAAAAAAAAACATTAAAAAAATGACCAGCAGCACAGAAGATTCATCCAAGTCTTCGTACCATAGCAGCTAACCTCTAGATTCAATGGAGTTAACCCCTTCCCTCACAAAATGACCTACAGCCTGATCAGAGCTGGGGTCTCCCAAACAAAACCATTCAATATGTGACATTACCAATAGTTCTATTTTGAAGCATGCAGTGTGGGGTGCTGGACACTGCCATGCATGACATACTGCATCGATAATGTATGTGCTTTATTTTCAAATTCAATGATAATTTGTGTAGCCAAGAGTATGAAGACAATGCATTGACTGTTGCCAAGGGCAACAATTGTATTTTTATCTACATTTTGAATACATTAAATTCTTTATGTACCAAATCAATCTGTTGATCTCCTTTGTAGTCTCTTTATTCATCCTTGAACAAAGCTGACACCCCATTTCCTTTAATCTGCTCCCTTTCTCAATACCATCTCCCCCTTCCCCTCTTTTCTCCTCCTTTCTACAGGTTTACCAGTTAATCCATTCATTGTGATCTCTCTATCCATACCTTTCTGTACTATCTATTCTTGTATCTACCAATCCTCCAGTATTTCACATCTTTTCAACATATTTTATCCATGACTGATATTAAATTGTTCTAAATAATTGCATTATATAAATTATTTTGTGTTTTTTTTCCTACATTCTTTCTTTTTTTATTTTCTATTTATTTATTTTTTTTTTGGGGGGGACTGTTTTTAATTTTGTTTGGGGAGGGGAAGAATTTTCTTTTTAAAATTTAGCAAATAGAATCCATTGCAATTTTGCAAAAAATACACCTCTTTCTGTACATAATGCAATGTGTTTCTATGAACCTTATATGAACACTGCATTTCAAAATAGATATCAAGAACAAAAACAAAATAATTTGTGGGTTTTCTGTTTGTTTTCTCTCTTTTTTTTTTGTTTTGTTTTCCCATCATTTTATTCACCATCTCGTATGGGACAGGAATGTAGTCAAGGCCGGTACTTCCGAGTCCCAAGGCCATTGGAGAAAACCTTCTCCTATAGATTTTGTACGCGAGATTGAGGCCAAGGCCGGCAGAAAGTGACCTCGAGGCCGACCTTGACTATATCCCTGGTAAAGGATCAAATGTTTTGTGTTTGCATACTGTACCCATCACTTATTTCCACACAACTCTGAGAGACAAGGCAAGGCAGTTGAACTGATAAGATATGTGAATCAGGACCTCAACATAGGCCTGTCCTGAGGAAGTGCACTTTAAATCCCACAAATGGTTTATAATCAACCATCAACAGTACAATGCATGTATCCTAGTCATGAAGTGCAATGTCAAATTTCAGAGATAGAACCCTAAAAGTTCTATAACTTATTCAAGACTGGAAGTAGGAGACCATTTCTTTAGACAAAGCAATGCCAAACTTTTGAAACTGTATCCAAGTAAATTTCCAAAACTCGCTCCAGATTGGATGAAAGAAACCATTCCTTCAGCCATAGGGTAATTAACAGTTGGAACAATCTACTCCTTATGTTCAAACAGAAATTCAAAACTTGGTTGCTAATAAGCTAGAGCACACAATTGTCATCACCACACTTGTTGCTGAGGCTATTCAAGGTATGACAAGACTCTTTCCTTGATCACCATGGTCAGGACTCGAAGGATCATTCCTCTCTTGCTCCTTCTGTTAGGCCATTCAAGAAGAAATTGCTAATAGGGTACAGCACAAAATTGTTCCTGCAACACTAAGATGATGTAACTGAGGCTATTCAAGGTATTCCTTGATCACCATGGTCGGATCTTGAAGAGTCATTCTGCTCTGGCTCCTTCTCTTAGGATCCGTCACCATCCTTTATGACCACAATGGGTGAATCCCTTACTAGAACCAATTTTGTTAGGTATGTCCATAAAGCAGCTCTGGTTTGGAGTAAATTAAGCCCAGTAGAGAGGTAACAGGAATGTGAAAGACAACAAGATCTACCAAATCAGATATGCTAACTTGCTTAATTCGATCAAATGCGTTCCCAAAAATGCGCCCCCAGACATGGAAAGCCAGCCAAGTGAATAAATGCAATTCTCGTTCACTCTGGACTTACAATTCCCCCTAAGCCTGAGGAAAAAATACCAAACCATGCAATGATTGAATAAACATGGGGGGGGGAGATACTGGAGAGTTGACAATCTGGTGGATGACTACCCCACCAGACAGACTGGGAGGTGGATGAACAGCCTGGCATCACCTTATGTCAAGCCTCGGAACCTGGTTGAGAAAAATCCAACTTCCCAAGCCTTCAAATTGCTTTTCACTTCATCAAAATCAAATGAATCTGAGGAAATCCAATAAACACAGGAAAACATCACAGATGGATGGAATAGACAAGAAATTATGGACTGGATTACTGGAACTAGATCCACTGAGAACAATCAAAGGTGCAGGTGCCTCATAAATATAAGCATTTGAATACCCAACAGTTAATGCTCCACTTGCATGCTGATTTGATGAGTTCCAGATATCATGCCAATGCGTAAGCTGAAAAGAACACCATTCTTCTTTGTGCGACAGTACCCGAGGATTGTCACATTACCACTAGACGTCCAAACATCAAATACAGAGATGTCAATGTATAAACTGAAACAAATTTCTGGAAGTGAGCAGCACTTCATATATAGGTCAACAGTTCCTTTCTTCTTTGTGCAGATACAAATGGGGAAAAGGGTCAATTTGAAGTGCAAACCTGTTCTTGATCGACCTTGATCAATGCCACGAGCCCCACAGCCGTCTTGGCTAAACCACTCTATTGAAGAAATTTGACAAACATGCAAGAGTCCCATCACAAACATTGATAAGGGTCAACCAGAAATACTGCAATGGCAAGACCCTTGTATAAGTAGCTTGGAAAGCAAATCACAACTGCTGGCCAAAAAGAAACCTAAATTTGACATTGCACTTCTGAGACTAGATTCAAGACTAACATGTATTGCTGTGACTGAAGGAGCATTTTTCTTTTTGTTTACACATTGTGGGAAAAAAACATTGAAGCACACAATCCTCATATTTTTTTAATTTAGATCTGAAGATGAGTAAAGAAAAATAAATTGGGGGCAGACGAACCGATGATGAGAGTGAACCTTCATCACATATCTTATCATTCCAACGCGGGCAACTTAAATCTCTACACGTTCTGCGATTACATGATGCATACGCATATACAGTTTTGCACAAACATGAGTTTTATGGTGAATGGGAAATAGTGACTCAAATAGTCAGTCCCCAAAATTGACATGTACAGAAAATGGAATAAATTAATTGCAAATTTCATAATGCTCAAAGTTGTTCTTCTGAAATTTATCAAAAAAATGAGATCAAAGTCTCTAAATACAAATAAATTTTCTTGTAAAATAATAGTTTCTTTGTGTTTTTAGCACATTTTTATACCAGTCATGGTAAATATCCTGTTGCAAAGATGTGAAACCAAGATGAATTTAGCGCAGCAGTTAGAGCAGATAGTACAGGGAGGTACATAAAGAAAGAAGACAATCAATGGATCAACAGATAATGCAAGTATTGTTGAGGTGAAAGGAGAGAAGTGGAAGCTGAGGGGTAGAGGGTGGGGTAATGAGAAAGACGAGATTACGGAATAAGAAAGGGAATGGCTAAATGTACAAGAAAGAATCGAGACTACAATAAACATCAACAGATGGAGATTTCATATAAGTCCCAACATACTTATCAGATTGCCTATTAGTAGATGGTTTTGAAAGATTTTCATTAAAAGAATTTCATCCCAAAGATTAAAAATGTCCTTAATTAAAAATGAGCCAAAATGTAGATTAAAAGCAACATGTGGCTGAAATCGATGCTAAATATTTTTAAATTTTTACCCTCGTAGTAATAATTGCTGGAAAACCCAATTGCATTGTCTTGCATACTCTAGGCTAAACAAAATATCATTAAAATCATCAATAAAGCACTTACATTATGGAAGCTGTATACCACGCACAACAGTGTCCAGTGCCCTCCTCTGCACACCAAAAAATAGATCTCTTGGTAATGATGTCACTAATTGAATGATTCTGGAAGGAAGACCCCAGCTGAAACCAGACAGAAAGTCATCTTTGTGAGTTCAAGGGCCTACTCCATCAATCAATGAGGTCAACTGCTATGGTCTTCCAACTTGAATGAATCTCCTGTGCTGCTGGTCTTACATTCTTTTCAAGAAAAAAATACAATCATTAATACAAAGTATATAGTACATACAATCAAACTCTAGGGCAGGTCCAAGCTATCAGATATTACATGTGATATAAGAGACAAAGGGCTGTTTCACAGAGATTTAAGAGTGACTGAAAATTGCTCTTAATTTCAAGTTGCATGTTGAAAACAATGAATTACCATATAGGTTGGGTCATGCTCATATCACACGCTCTGTTGCATATCAATAATACAGTAAATAAAGCATCATGTGTGTATTCACACCGTCTTAACTTAAGACAGCATTACTTTTAGTCAAGTTTACTGTTTGTGAAACACCCCCCTTCCCAAATTGATTTGCTTGTGTCATTAACTTTTTACGGATTAAAAAAAAACTAATATCATAGAAATGCTTTCCCAACAGTAAATATTGCTGGATTGTTTTTTTTCCTGAGTAATAAAATTCATATGGCTGGCACCATATTACCGAGTCAATAGAAAAATTGAAAAGCAAAATCAATGAAAAAAATTATTCAAAATTTCCCAAGTATGGTCATACATACATCAACACATCATGACGCCTATAAAAGTCTTGTGCAACTTCTAAGACAAATTTGCAATGTTCCCACACAGAGCTACAAAGTTACAGAACATTTTGTAAGTGCATGTCAGGCTTCAAAATATTTCAAGCTATAAATTCATTGTAAATTGGATTAACAGCCAAAACTTTAACTGATTGGAATAAATTATCTGATATCAATGACCAGAAAGTTCATCTCATATCACATGGAATATTTGTAACCCAAGAAGATCATGCTGTGATATTTCATGACTTTTTTCCCCTTCTTTACATCTTACACATCTTGAGAACAAATTCACAATTCTCATTTAAAGTTTTTCACAATTTGTACCTGAAAGTTTGGCTTAAAATTGCTTTAAAAAAAAAAAAAAAAAAAACAACAACCCTGCTGAACATTTTACTTCATGTTGAAATTCAATAAGATTTGTGTTGTAAACTAAAATTTGCATAAATGGTTGCTTCTATAGATTGGAATTACACACTTCAGGCTGTTTAAGAGATAGGTAAAAATTCAAATGGCTCAATTCATAACCTAAGCAAAGCTTTTGATTCCCCCAACAATGGTTTACATGCGCTTCTTCATGAAAATTAGGACCTATGTCCCGACTGTTTTGAAAACTATCATTTTGATCTCAAAGACTAACTCTTAGTTATAAAGTTTTAATCTGATATTCTGACAATACCATGCAGTATCCTGCAAGGAAGTATAGTAAATTTAACTCTGTTATGCAGATGATACTGAAATCATTTTCTATCCTCTAAATTTAGCAATTAAATAGATATCAAAATTGAAAATTTCTATTTCATGAACTTTCTTGGTGTATAAATGACAAATTATATAAAACTTACATAGGACATATTAAAGATATTAATGGAAAAATAAATATTTATTTAGGTATTATGTGAAAATCGGGGAGGGGGTGTTCTGTGTAAGAGGGGAAATTAACTCTGATAATAAGTTGATTTAATTAAAGCAAAATAAAATAAAAATGATTTTCTTTGGAAGAAGGTATGAAATGATGTGTCCAGAGATACATCTCCCGCATGAATAAAATTATTCATTTTTTTTCAAATGACAATTTTTGGAATGTATGGTCTGTGACATCACAAAATCAAAACATCAAAATTCCATAATTTTGTATTTTTTGATAGATTTCAATCAACCTTCACCAATATTTTCCAGTAATTTTCCTTGTTTTGTTAAAACCAACTTATTGTCAGAATGAACTTCCCCTCTAACAATTCTACGACAAGTAGATCCAGGGTAAAAAACCAGAGATAAAACACTGTAGGGAAAAACTCTGGAAAACCTTTGGATCCACTTTTGCAGAATATTCGGAACTAAATAAAAACAAATTATACAAACTTCATCAAGGTATAGTAAGTTAACACCACAAATAACCACAAGGCCTTATTACCAAACCATCTCATTCTTATGAAGCCTAAGCCTCACAAAATTCATTTCCAATCTTGTTTAGACTTAATGTAATCCTGCCTTACAAAAACAATAGGCAATTCAGAAACTGTCGGCAAAGAGATGATAGCTTGGACCTGCTCCTTAGATTTACAACAACAAAAAAAAGGTAATCATAAAATACATAACAAAATGGGATCATAATTAACGGATGCATATATGCATATCGAATATTTGATAGTCGATGTCTTTTGGATGAATTGACATAAAGTTTAAACTGATGCGTGTTCATTCAATTCAATTTATGTGACAGAAATCCTGTGTTATAAAATAGTCAAGTGGAATGTCTATGACGGCAGTCCTGTCTGCATTAGATGGCAGCAGAGCAGACTTATGAAAACAAGTTGGATGAATAAATTTTTACAAAAGAGGAACAACATTCAACTGAGAATAAAATACTAAATTTGTTACCTCAAATGACATTTCCTAGTGTAATTTCTATGCCATGATTTAGGCTTCAATAACCATGTTTTTACTTTACAATAAGATTGGAAGGCTTTGATCAATCCATTGACTTCTTGGTTTATCTTGGATCGGCTTGCTCCAAGCTAACAGAAATCCTTGTGGTATAAGTCCAACTGTAAGAGAGAAAGAGTGAGTGAGAGAGAGGAGGGGGGGAGGGGTTGGGGCATAAAGATTTTACAATGTAAATCACTACAGGAATCTGAATAAAGTACAGGTTCTTATTTTGTAACGCATCAGATAAAGCCTCATATATAAAGGCAGATGTACACACATAGATATGCAACACAATTATTGTCAAATAAAGAAATATTTGAACAATAAATTTTACTTAAATGCTAGATCAACATCTTATTAAATGCAATGTTGTAGTTTTACTTGACATACACAGCGCTTTGTTGCAAGATTTTGGTTATTCAACAAATATCCCCCACATGGCCAAAGTTCATTGACCTTAAATGACCTTTGACCTTGGTCATGTGACCTGAAACTGGCACAGGATGTTCAGTGATACTTGATTACTCCTACGTCCAAGTTTTATGAATCAGATCCATAAACATTTGAAGTTATGATGAAATTTCAAATTTCAGTTAAGATTTTGATGTTGATTCCCCCACCAACATGGTCTAAGTTCATTGACCCTAAATAACCTTTGACCTTGGTCATGTGACCTAAAACTCACACAGGATGTTCAGTGATTCTTGATTACTCCTACGTCCAAGTTTTATGAATCAGATCCATAAACTTTCGAAGTTATGATGAAATTTCAAATTTCAGTTAGTTTTGATGTTGATTCCCCCACCAACATGGTCTAAGTTCATTGACCCTAAATGACCTTTGACCTTGGTCATGTGACCTGAAACTCAGGCAGGATGTTCAGTAATACTTGATTGTCTTTATGTCCAAGTTTCATGAAATAGACCCATATACTTTCTAAGTCAGAAAAGTGGCACCTATGTCTCACTTTGCTATGCAGGTGAGACAAAAATCATATTAATTCCATGGAATCGAATGAAATTTGTCAAAATTTAATGAAAGCTAATGCAAAACTGACTTTAATAATAACCTTTGTTCCCTCTGTAGATTCTTTTGCAGTGCTGTGGTGGTGTGCTGGTGCTGTAGATCCTCCAACCTTTGTTTCCTCTGTACATTCTTTTGCAGTGCTGTGATGGTGTGCTGGTGCTGTAGATCCTCTTGCTTAGAATCCCTCTGTCCTTTGCGATGGCCCTCCAGGGACCCATTTGATAAGGACTTACAACTATCGCAAAGTTGCCATTATTGTAACTAACATGGTAACCTTGATTTTGATTGGCCACTCAGCCATGTTACCATAATGGCAAGGTTACGACAGTTCTTGGTTTTTATGAAATGGGTCCCTGGGCTGTAGAGTCCCTCAGCTGATCCTTCTCCACCTGAATGTGATCTCTCACACCTTCTAATGCAGCCTGACCTTCCCTGTAATATGCAAATGATAAAACATCTAGGTCAAATCAAACTTTAGTCTTTATAAACTCGGGCTTCTTCTGGTATCAAGTTGAATATTCACCTATTATGGAAGCACTTTTCTGACCAGAATGCATGAAACATGTGTTATTTACATCTTCCGAGGTAAATTTCACCCAAGTGGAACAAATTTCTGTGGTCTCAAAAAATTTGACTGAGGCAGACTCGGTTGTATTATGCAAATGATGGAAGTGTAGGGTCAAATACGGAGTACATTCAAAGTAAATACCAGTTCTAAATCTTAAAGTCTACTGCACACCTTACAACTGGTCTTGACAACCCCAGTTTCAAAATAAGAGCATTCCAAATATTTTCTTAATAATGATCTTATTTGAGGATCATGATATACTTATTCAAATATACTAATATCTACACAATTTTGTTTAGTTTGCAATTATGGCAATAATTGACTGAAAATTATTGCTAATCATACCATTACTAGACATTGTGATTCTGAATTGAATTAGCATTTATCTATGAAAAGAAATGAATTAGCCATAAATTTCAATTTCTTCTAGCCATATAGAACTTTGGACTTAAAGGTCAAGTCCACCCCTGGAAAATGCTGACTTGAATAAATAGAGAAAAATCAAACTAGCATAGTGCTGAAAATTTCATCAAAATCGGATGAAAAATAAGAAAGTTATAACATTTTAAAGTTTCGCTTATTTTTCACAAAACAGTGATATGCACAACTAGGTGAGTCAGTCGATGATGTCCATCACTATTTCTTTTGTTTTTTTATTGTTTGAATTATACAATATTTGATCTTTTATAGATTTGACAATAAGGACCAACTTGATTGAACCATATAGTATTAAACATTGCTAATTCTATCACGTTCAGGGAGGAACTAATAGTTCTATCACTTGACAATGACAGTGAGGAGAAAATTAGAATATTTCATATTTATTATAATAAAATACAAAAGAAAATATTGAGTGGATGACATCATAGTCTCCTCATATGCATGTACCAGACAGGATGTGCATATAACTGTTTTGTGAAATTAAGCGAAACTTTAAAATGTCATAACTTTCTTTCTTTTAAATTTGATTTTGATTAAACTTTCAGTGTTATGCTTGTTGGATTTTTCTCTTTTTATTCAAATCAACTTTTTTGAGGGGGTGGACTTGTCCTTTAAGTTTCCTCTATGATTTAATATTTCTATCAATAGTTTAAGCTCATGTGTATTGGTATGCGTTGCACCCACCTCTGTCCTTCTACCTCAGGGATCATAGTTGTAATCATCACATTCCTGGATCACTAGACTAGGGTAGCAACTTGCAGTTCTCATTCTGACCCTGTATCTCCTGCATTCTGTGTCCCTTCTCCTTCTTGGTCTCCTTACGCGAGGCTCAGGTGGAAAGCATGCGTGATATGTCAGCTTTCATCCCCCAGGGACTGGACAACATGAGCTTGCATATTGCTCACTGTATCATTCTTGTTCAGGCTAGACAGCTTACGCTTGTCCTGGAGAGTAGAGGAATTCAGAAACTTAAAAAAGCAGATGTTAAAAAATCATATATGATTGAACATTGGAGAAAGTTGAGTTGTAATTGAACACAAGTACAAATTTTCATTTAATTGTTAGGTAAAACATGTGATAAAGCAAAAGCAGGCAGTCTCCACTGGGTTAATCAAAGGGCATGCACTTGGTTTTGTGTAGTTGCTGAGAAATAGAAAAAATAAACAGAGAATTCCAGCCATAGTCTCACATGGCCATTGGTAATTTAATTTAAAAACAGATATTAGAATTTCCAGCCTATAAAATGAATCTTTCAAGGACCAACACAGAACTTATTCTACTAGAAATTGATGTAGGGTCATGGAAAAGAAAAAAACTGATGTCCTCCTATATGGCAGTTCTTGTTTTAAGGAAACAGACACTATCAACTTACATGTACCCCAATGGATCCTGAAAGATGTATGTGCTCTTTATGAGAATTACTAGAATGAAACACCATGGATCTAGTAGAAAGATGAATCTTATATATTCTATTAGAAATTGATGTAAGGTCAACAGGTAAAGAAAAAAACGGATGTCCTCCTATATAGCACTTCTTATTTTAAGGAAACAGACACTATCAACTTACATGTACCCCACTGGATCCTGAAAGATGTATGTGCTCTTTATGAGAATTACTAGAATGAAACACCATGGATCTAGAAAGACTCACATTCTGTTTTCCTTTACAGCCAAAGAAATGGAACCACTACAGGAAAAGCTTTAATCATCTAGCACATGATCTAAAGAGGTCTCACTGGCCTAATTTCAAGGTTGGTGTTTCGTGCTGGTGTTGCTGTTGGAAACTATGGCTAACCATCAATCAAGTAACAACTGCCTCAAACCAGTTTAGTACATAAAGACAAAATAGTGGATTGACAGCTGAACCTTTGGTTGACTAGCAAGTAAGCAAGCAAGTGACTTCAAAAGCAATAATACAGAAGACTGTAATTTTGCATGCTGGCTACAAACAAATAAGGACAACTCCTACAAGACCGTCCCATCAATGGAGTTGTCTTCTAGGTGAAGGTGTCACCTCAAGGTACAGTCCTCCAGGAAGACTGTCCTCTGGAGTTTTTCTAAGGAAGCAATGATGCTTGGAAGCACAAGATTGTAATAATTGGTGGACTTGGCAAGTGTTGTGTCATAAATGATGTAAACAAAAGAGGAAATGCTATTGGATACCTTATAGATGGCTATGGTGCAGCCGATAGTGGTGCAAGTGGTGTCTTTGACAAAGTTTCCCTCAATGCCTTCCTCTCTGGGAAGCATTTCAACCAGACAAGAATAACAATGGTTCTACTATCAGCTGCAATGCGGATTAAACATATTGATCTTTTTTTTTTAGTAAATGAGACAAATGTGGGCTGACAATTGGTTGAGATGTTAAAAATTCTTCAGACATCACCTTCACCTGAACGTACGGAAGAGGTAGAACAGTCAAGCCGAGTACAAATCCTTCCCAGTGGCCTGCAATCTATCAATACTTCTTTGTTAGACACTTTGGAAGGTAGACATTGTGTCAATGCACAATTTTAGGAGAGTCATGTTGAAATGATTACTATATATATGCTTCTCTGTAGAGCCACACGAAAACTACATGGATCCTTCTGCGTTCATGCTTGGAGAAACAAAGTAATCTTGCTACAAACCACCTAACACGCTTCATGTGTCTTTACAATCTTCCGCTACTGTCCAAACACACCTTGGAATAAGGCTGCAACCCTAACTAGGAGGGCTATCTGTGACACTCTCAGCCAATGCATTGTTGACAACCAGTTGACTAGGCACTAGAAAGTGCCATCAATGTCGATGCAGCACCCCGATGAACAGACATAGTTTCATTCCATCTGAGTCAAGACCTGCACAGGAACAATGGATAATTCTAAAATCAGTCAGAAGCACCATAGTTAGACAACTGCTTGTGATGACTCTATGATACTGGAGTGCATACGTACAGCTCCTGGTAGCTCTCGGTTGAACGGTGTCAGAACTGAGAGTTTTTCTTCTTGCTGAGTTTAGGTTTTAGACTGTTTTACAGAGCTAAGAATATACATCTTGCTAGACAATTTTGAAAAGTTTCCTTTGTTACTTTGTATGGCTCTTCAAGAAACATTCGGGATCTACACGTAGAGTATCATCAAGAAACCATGCTTTTGTATACAAGCAAGGATGGCTGCAGTATATGAATTTTATTCAGGCAAGATCTCTTTTTTTTCTAACTTACTGTTTGTTAAGATGAATTAATGTTGGATTTTCAGGAGCCTTGAGCAATCTTTGGAGTAGAAATATGGTGCACATTTGCAAAATTGTAATCCTAACCAAGAAGTTAGAAAGTCTAAAGTGAAAAAACAAATTTCTATGTAGACTTGGAACACCTTACCAAGGTGATACACACTTCTATGGGTCCTTCTGTCAAGGCCTTGCCGGATGACACGGTTCTGTACTGTCTAGTTCAAGAATGATTTCCTAAACGCATCCTATAAGGGAAAATAGTGGAAAGACTCCTTCCTGCAGGAATGCAGGTTTGAAAGGCTCATCACTAAAAGTGGTGAAGGGAAGAATGAAAACATTGTGGAAACAAAGACAATGCAAGAATTACTTAGCACATTTCTGTATATATTGCCTGTAACAATAAGACTGAACTTGCCAGGGTGTCCCTCTTTACACCGAAACCAGGGCCTCATTCTGGAGCTAGTATTTTTGGCAGTTAAGGAGACCTCAAGGCATAAAATCACCTGACACCTTGAAGCCCTGGTTACAAATAAGGACATGATCAGTTGATGCAGTGTTATATTATGCTATGTTCATAATCCAGTCATTGCCTACTGACTTGCTCGCTCCATTTTGCCAGAACAAAGCAACTGGTCTTGAGGATCATATGCAGATCTCCTGCTTAAGAGATCACTTTGTCTTTGATAATTACATAAAAGAAGCATCAAGAATGCAGAGCAACAAGCACAGGATGCTAGATGAAAATAGGAATTTGACCAAGATGAAAAATTGTTGCATTTCCATGATCTAATGCTGTACAGAGCCATTAAAACAGGGTTCCAGAATTCCTCTTAAGAAATCAACGAGAGGCAAAAGGCAAATAAGATTTCGACTTCAAATGACTATGTCCAAAGTATTACCAGGTATAGTATCTCACTAACAATTCCATTGTATTATCAAAGGTATTACATGTATGTCATAGCACTGGTGCTCAGCATTTGCACCCTAAAGACATCCAACATGCCTTGAGGTCTTCTAGCTTCAAAAACTTCTGTTCAATTCTTCATAGATCAATGTAGTAATGTCAATTGACAAGTATGCTTGTATTATTCAAAAAAGAATTTGTTGTGTCAAACGAAAATCAGTGTCAACAAAAGTATATACAACGTAAATCAATCAGGATGCAGACAAGAATCTGTGCATGGATTTCTATGTTGTCATGTGGAAGCTTACACAAGAGTTGCATACCACGTAAGGGTACTGTCTCAAACAGTTGAAGGGCAAAATATTGTTGAAAGTGCAACTGATGCTGATATCAACAACTTCCCCTGACTGCCAGCAGGTTTATTAAAGATAAAAGTTACACATGTAATGTGCTGTGCTTTTAATTCTTTGACTGGAGATTTGTTGGCCCGTATTAATTTAAACTCTGGTTAGCTCTGTGGTTTAGCTATGGATAACCAATTGTAATACCATAATCTCTATCCTCTATGAACAGTCGGGTTCAATTTGTTAGCGCATCTGCTGCTGAATTCATACATAACTTGTCTGGGAATAGTTAAAGTAAAATAGTTTTCTTCACCATTGAGACATGAGGGAAGAACACCAAAAACCTAGCAAGCAAACAATGTGAACACTATTTTGACACTTTTGGCTTCCCATGCATTTAAACATTGGGTGATTTCAAGGACGGTGTTGAAATCTGGTGTTGGTGTTGTGACAACACCAGCTACAACACCAGGCTTGAAATGATGCTCATGTTGGGATTGACCTAAAAAAATATGACATATTTCAGGCAGTGCATGTTGACGATCTACTTGTAATTTCCCCATTCACCAACACCATCCCCCAGGGATTGGGAAAATTGTGATTTCAAGTTCGGTGTTGGTGTTGATGATTTGAAGCTCATGAACAAGATGAAACACCCCAGGGAAATTAGATGTTTACAGTTACATTGAGGGCAAATCATCAAGCTTTTAACATTTGAATGGATAATAAATTTTACTATTTTGGATTCTTGAAGTGATTTTATTTTCGCCTTTGCATTCTGTACGATGAGATTTAACTGTAATTCTCCCCGATGTCACTTTCATCATCGACAAAAGTTCTCACGTAAAGTTGAGAGGCGTGATGTCATGAGCTATCGACAATGCGATCGGTATTGTTCTTCTGAACCCAGCTTGGGTTCTGCAGCATTTTCATGGTTTAAACACCGAACACGGATTTCAAATCACCCTATGGCTTAGTTCAAACTAGCCTGCAGAATACAGTGCCCCTCAATAAAGGAAATAAAATGCATGATGGCATTGTTTTAGTGTGTACTCACTCATTCTTGATGTGACATGCAAGAAGGTCTGTGATGACATCACAAAGACAAGGCTAAGAACTGTTTATTCCATCTCCTTCTTCTGATGAGCAGTATTTCCTATTGCCATGGCAACCTACCAAACAAATCACACATGTAAAAAATATGAATGAGAAAATGTGATATCCAAACATGTTGATAATCATGTTAACATGAATTAATATAATTTTCGCCCATTGAATACACAAAGTTGGGAAACATTATAATTGTAATGACAACAGCAATAAAAACAATATTCTGTTCTTGTGTAGCACGACTTAAAGGGAAATACCAGTACTTGCAGTAAACACTGATTTCATGAGAAAGTCTGTAAAACCAGGCTTAATTGTCAGAATATCATCGAGGATCTAGAGCTGGTACAGTTACATAAACTGAAATTTGTGAAAACGTGAAATCTACGCTGAAAAATGTTCACACTGAAGATCACCAACACAAATAGGCACACGTGGGACAGTCTATTAATATTGCAGGAATAAAGACCAGACGGAAGTGACCGAATCCGCGCTTATTTTGCTTATTTCTCAGCAATAACACAATTTCTTCCAGAATCCTTTGGCACATATTTTTTATTCATGCAAACTGACACTTGGGTGGTCATTATATTAGATTCTGTCAAAAGTCATTTTGAGATCATTACCAAAACTGGAATTTATCTTTAAGCATTGATAAGAATTACTTATTTCAGTGGATTCACAATATGGTGCGCCATCTATCGGTTTAAGTGAACAGGCCAAATTTCTTACTTTGGGGTCAACATCGACATTACAGTACACAGTGCTACAGTAGTGGGCTGTGATGCTTTAAAAATGACAACCATATAGCGAGAATTCATCAAACTCTGTCTAAATTTCACAAAGAAATATTCGGGCAAATTTCTCTCCCACCTACTGGACCCTGGTAAGAAGTAAACAGCATATCCAGTCGAGCCGTGTCAGCCAGCGCTGAATTATCGCAAGCACTTTAGTACTAGCGTCTGCCATAGATGTCAAGTTTTTCCCATGAGGCATTGCGAATTTTGGTCTGTCCGCTGCAACCGATAGAGGGCGCACCGTATTGTGAATCCACCAAATTGGCGTGGAGGGAGGGGGGTGGTGGTTACTTCGTTTGAAGAGTGGAGAGCATCCATGTCAAATATTTGTATCAATTTGATTTCATATGAAATATGGAGTCAAGGAGATTGTTTCACAAAGATTTTATTCAGTGAATTTCAAACAGAAAATATTATATGACACCTAGAAAGATTCTTGTCATTTAATTGGTTGGTCGATATCGATCATTCAGCCCATTTTACAATGACGTCATCAACCTTGCAATTTTAGATCCATTCATCGTGCAATTTTGGATCCATACGATTTTGTCCATAGACGCTACATGTTGTATGTACATAATTAGACCAAACTCACACTGCATGAGCATATTTTGCATCGAAATTCACAAATTTCATATGAAAAAGAATCTACTTTTTAGGTTTCATATAAACCAAATAATGAATGTTCTTTTCATTCGTGCAATAGACAGAATACTTCATTCAGTGAAAGATGAAATGAATGATCCATTCAACGAGACGTAGCTAAGTTGAATGGATCATTTTATCTTTCACCTCATGAAGTATTCTGTTCATTGCACACAAATTAACACATTCATTATTTGTATAAAAGTTAATGGAAATCCTTCAATCTAATTGGCTGGGAGCAAATTAGTCATTGCACATTAATCACTTACAGAACTGTTCATGAAATCATCCCCAGAAATTTACCTGACTGATGAGGACAGTAATTCTCACAACAAGAGCAACAAGGGCTTCAGCTACATACCAGACTGCTCATGTTTTTTTTTTTGAGGGGGGGAGGGGTTGGAGGGTTTCATGGTGACATGGTCCCTCTGATTCTTACCTCTTCACATCCATTTAAAATCAAGTAGCCAGTGTGAAAACGATGTTCTTTACATCTTCTGTGCATGGCTTGGGACAAGTGAGTGGAGAGGTTGTACTGGTTCCTACGGGCAGGGCTGTGAGTGGACCCAGAAGATGGTCTATGACAGCTCCTTCACTACCTACATGTAGTCCACTGTCCATTTGACTGGTCCGGCCACAGTTCATCAGGTTATTGCACCTGCTCAGTCGAGTCGCAAGAATCTGAAATTTGAGAGGAATTTTTATGCTTTATACACAGACTTAGAAAACTACGGACAGTCGTCTCCATCTCCATCATCATCATCCTCCTCCTACTCGTCATGATCAATATGATTATTATCATCATCACCATCATCATCATGATCATCACCACCATCATCATCATGATCATCACCACCATCATCATCACATCCATCTCCACAGTACCCATCAAATATCAGTCATCATCCTCACCGACATCACCATCAGCCCCCCCCCCCCCCCCCCAATTTTGGGGTACTACCTATTCGACTGATCCCTTTTTTCACTAGGCTGACCGATTCTCCTTTTTTTCCACCTGAAAACAAAAGAAACTTCCAATATTTTTTTTGTTTTCATTCGTGTACAAAAAACCCTTAGCAACCATCTCCATTCTTTTTTTTAATGGCATTCATTTTACAACCAAACACACATATTTTTTTTTCTGGGGGGGAGGGGGGTATCATGGTCCCTCGGATTCTTACCTCTTCACATCCATTTAAAATCTAGTAGCCAGTGTGAAAATGATGTCCTATACATCCTGTGTGCATGGCTTGGGACCAGTAGGTGGAGAGATAGTACTGGATCCCTAGTCTTTCTCCTATTTATTCATATCTTGTAAAGTGTGTATCTCAATGCATGTTAGGAACTGTTGGCAAGGGCTGGTAAACTGCATAGAGATAGAATAGAGAGGCAAAGTTGATCAGGGGCTAATTCAGAAACAGCTAAAATAAATTTTAGGTGACACAATATCAATTTAGAGATTTGATTTGGCTACAATTTTTTAATTGATGTGGGCTTCTATGAATCAACAAAGTTTAATATCACACTACCAGTGATATTGTTTAGTAATTCAAAACACAAAAATAATAAATAACAAAAACAAACAGGAAAAGATAAATCGATTGCACGAGATGGAAGCACTTCAGTTTAAGAGTTAATAGTGCTCACGCATGCCAGTGGCAAATGTCCCCAGGGCCTGAACTTTTTGTGGAAGGTAAATTATATATGAATTCATGATTCAAGTTTAGTTTTAATTTATCTAGTTGTTTGATGAGTTATGATGAAAACAAATGATGATCTTGATAGGTGTTTTCATACTGGAGGTGAAGTGGAGTCGGAGTTAAGCCAATAAGATGCACTTGCAAGGATTTTCAGTAGCTTATAACAATAATTAGTAACAAGTGGAATGCCTCTGGCCGTCTCACCTGCACCACGCGGTTCAATATAGCAGCAGTGCTGACTTTGAATACTACTCTAACTCGCACAAGATGTTCAGTGATACATGGTTATTATGTCCACTTTTTATGAACTAGACCAATAAACTTACAGAGATATGATGGTTATTCAACAAAAAAACCCAACATGGCCAAAGTTCATTGACCTTACATGACCTGTTACCTTGATCATGTGACCTGAAACTCGCACAGGATGTTCAGTGATACTTGATTACTCTTATGTACAAGTTTCATGAATCAGATCCATAAACTTTCAAAGTTATGATGGTAATTCAACAGATACACCCAGTTCGGCCAAAGTTCATTGACCTTTGACCTTGGCCATGTGACCTGAAATGCGCACAGGATGTTCAGAGATACTTGATTACTATAATATCCAAGTTTAATGAACTAGACCAATAAACTTTCAAAGTTATGATGGTAATTCAACAGATACCCCCAATTCGGCCAAAGTTCATTGACCCTAAATGACCTTTGACCTTAATCATGAGACCTGAAACTTGCACAAAATGTTCAGTGATGCTTGATTACTATTATGTCCAAGTTTCATGAGTCAGATCCATAAACTTTCAAAGTTATGATGGGAATTCAACAGATATCCGCAATTCGACCAAAGTTCATTGACCCTAAAATGACCTTTGACCTTGGTCATGTGACGTGAAACTTGTGCAGGATGTTCAGTGATACTTGATTAACCTTATGTCCAAGTTTCATGAACTAGGTCCATATATTTTCTAAGTTATGATGACATTTCAAAAACTTAACCTCAGGTTAAGATTTCGATGTTGATCCCTCCAACATGGTCTAAGTTCATTGACCCTAAATGACCTTTGACCTTGGTCATGTGACATGAAACTCTAATAGGATGTTCAGTAATACTTGATTAACCTTATGGCCAAGTTTTATTAACTAGGTCCATATACTTTCTAAGTTATGATGTCATTTCAAAAACTTAACCTCAGGTTAAGATTTGATGTTGACGCCACCGCCGCCGTCGGAAAAGCGGCGCCTATAGTCTCACTCTGCTTCGCAGGTGAGACAAAAATCATGTTTTGCTCCCAAAATTACAGAATGCACACAAGTCTGACACAAGTCCATCAGAAAGTTCCTTAGTTCCCGAATTCTGAGGATATTCTCTCCAAGTAAATCTGTCACAACCTCTTGGCTGCTGTCGGTTCAAGCTTTGCTGATGATAGCAGGCCTCTGCACTTATCTTTTTGCGGAGACTGATTTACAATTATTTTTTTTTAAAATTAAGTGTGTGTGAATCATTGTAAAAGAAAATCATGGAGGGAAAAATTGATAGCAAAAGAGGAAGGGGACGTAACAGGAAAAGCTGGCATGAAAATATTAAAGAAAGGCAGAAAGATAAATGAATGCTGCCAGATAGCACTTGACGGAAACAGATGGAAAACCATGACATCCAACCTCTTTAAAGAAAAGGAACAGCGTTAAAGAGCCAAGTGTGTGAATTCCATTCCACATTGATTTTGTCAGAAACTTGCTGGAAATGATCTTCCTTCCCTCCCTCTATTTGGCGCCCCCTTTTTGCCTACCCATCAGGGGCGGACCCCGAAAACCCACACCCTCCCGCCCAGAATACGTGCATGGGCATGGTGCGAAACTTTGAAAACTTTCTGAAATGAAATGTAAAATATCATGAGTGTGACAAGTAATTCATGGTATATAGTGAGTGATTGTATTACCGACCGGCCTTGCATTACCGAACGCGCGGGTCATATGCGTCAGAAAATAATCAAATACGCTCAAACCTTTGCAACTTTCTTCCAAAGGGAACTTAAATAGAAAAATTATGAAATATTATCAAAAACACAATTTCGAGGTCTTTATATCCTCAAAACAATAAAATATGGTCAAAATAGCTCATCAGTGACTTTGTTGTTTTCCCAACTTTTCCCATAGAAAACACACGTTCGGTAATACGATACCTTTTCAAGTGACCAAAATATTTCACTTGCGAAGAGGGGTCCGATTGGAAGGTGATGTCGTAAAAATGAAAAACAATCTCGGCAAAATTTCTGCATGTTTATATATTTTAGGTATTTGTGTATTTATGGTGAAAGTTTGGTGAATTTTATTGGAATAATGTGTTTGATATGATCAAATTCATGAAAAGTGTTCGGTAATACGATCCACTACCATACTCACTGTATAGCAGAGATGCCAAGTTCAAAAACCAGATATGCACGAGATTTTCTGTGAATCTGAGTGAGATCACAGACATTGTGTACAATGCTATGGGGATAGGCTGTGATAGTTGTGTGAGACAGAGATTTGAGGGGATGAACAAGAGTCCAAAATGCTTGAGTCTCATGCATAATGCGTGAGACTTGGTAGACCAAAAGCTTCAGTCTCTGTATTTTGGTTGTTCCGCTGAACTACGTTGGCTCCACTCACCATACATAGACTGAAGAGGTTGGGGGTCCGTGGCTACAGACAACGTATAGTGAACTAGCGTTTTATAGATCGCGATTTAAAACTGTTTTTTGAGCGAAAGTTAATGATATACATTCAGGGAAATACAAATAATTTAAGTAATTGCATACCTTGGACCGGAATTGAAAAAAAAAATCCACTGGATGATTGAGAAATCTGTCATCTAAGCCATTTTCTCCTGACCTGACGGTTTATCTTGCAAGTTGCCATCTTGAATGACGTCATTATTGTTAATGTCTCGATATATCGCGATTATAACTATTATCGTTTGTCTTCGTGAGTGTATCGTTTGGTATTATTGCCTTGTATGTGTGCTGGTGGAATGCAATATCGATATCACATTCGTACATTGTTGACACCCTCTCCGTTCGTTTGTAAATATTCGATAGTTTGGCTGCCATTTTGACCTGTTTTCCTTTGTCGTACCCAACTAAACATCGGTAAAGTATAATTTTCATGCATTTTCATCTATATCGTTTAAAATATTTTAAAAATGAATAAATAAATATTTTGAATTTGTAGTTTACATATCCTTAGATTGTAACCTCGATGTGTTATAGAACCTCAAACTTTGGACTCTGGTCGGACAAAGGTGCTGTGGTGTTATAACAAATGGGAGCCCACACGGACACTTTACCGTCGGTGAATGGGGATTACAGTCAGGGTGACCAGACATCCCGTATTTCCCGGGATCATCCCGTATTTTGCTCCTTTGTCCCGGCGTCCCGACAAACCTTCCCGGGACGCCTATTTGTCCCGTATTTCAGAATATTGAATAAAATATAGTCAAAACATAAAGTGACAAATTGTTATCAAATAACCAACATAATTATGACAAAGGAGAGACTACAATAAAATCGAGAACTGTAAATTTTGGGAAGTTGAGCGGTAATTTACTTATCTTCATGCATTGCAAACAAACTGGCCTCCTGCCTGTGTGTGACAGGCTACTAGCTACATTGTATAGGCATGTAGGATCGGAGCAGATTCTCAATGGTGCAAACAATCTCACATGATAAACAGTTTTTCCACCAAAATAATCACAAAATCGGCGGGAAATATTCATAATCATATTATGGATTATCAGATTACTGATATGGAGATGTAATCGGAGGAACAAGTTATTGAGTTTTCATAACTAGATCTAGTTGTTTCATCAACTTTCGTTTTGAGTCGTGTGATCTGTGCGAACTTATAATGGGATGGGAGAGATGTCTGTGTATGATGCCGCAATGTTTCATCTAATTATTAATTTTGACAATGTTTCACTTTGAAATTTAATTCATTTTCAAAACATTTCATTTATTCAATTTTAAAGAAACATTAAAAAACAAATATTATTATGATTTTTGTTTGATTAGAATTTTTTTGCTTGAAACTTGAACTATTGTCCTCTTTCGTTTCTATCATTCTTTCTTCATCCTTCTATCCTTCTATCCTTCCTAATTGCCATTTTTGTTCTTTATTTCCTATTTTTTCCTGATCCTTTTATCTCTCTCTCTCTGTTCATTTTTCTGTCTTTCCTTCTTTCTCTTACTTTTTTCCTTCTTTTTTTTCCTTTCTTTTTTATTTCCTTTATTCCTTCTTTCCTTATACTTTTCTTTGCGTCCTTCTCCCTTCCTCTCCTTTTTCTTTTCGTTCTTTCACACATTTATAAATCTTCCCTTCTAGCTTCTTTTCTTTTTTTTCTTCCTATATTCATTTCAAAGAATGACGGAAACCTTTTTTCTCTCTTTTATTTTTTTCACCCTTCTTTTATATTCTAACATTTTTTTTCCTTCATTTCTCCCTTTATTTTTTTCTTTCTTTCTTCTCAATTCATCTCTTTTCTTTCGCCTTTTCTTTCTCTCCTTCATCTCTTCCAATTCTTTATATATTTTTTCATTTTCCCCTTTATTTTTTTCCTTCTCAATTCATCTCTTTTTTTCGTCTATTCTTTCTGTTTTTCATTCTTTTGTTCACCCTCCCTTCCAATTCTTTATATTTTTTCACAAGTCTAACATTGTAGCCTTTTTGGTGATCTATTTTTATTAAGACCGGGCTCGGTCCATCCGCTCGTGCAGCGTGAGACGATTGTCCCGTATTTCATTTTGTGAACTGAAATCTGGTCACCCTGATTACAGTAAAATGTCAGAAATTGTTGAATAAATCCCCAGAAACGACGGTTATTCCTGTCTAGAGAATGGTAGCTCTGGTGGTATAGTCCCCCTGCGGCCGCCGTGAGGCAGAGCTACCAAGTCTTACGCATTATGCGTGAGACTCAAGCATTTTGGACTCTCTCTTGTTCATCCCCTCAAATCTCTATCTCACGCAAGTTATCTAACTAAATCGGGATTAATTTATGCATAAGACTTATCTATAAATACTAATACATTACAAACAAAACTAAACAATTAGAATCTACCAATGATTACCGTGATTTTCTTCCTTTATTTCGTCTTCTTTCCATGCCTTTTCCAAATTTGCTCTTTTAAAAATGGCGCGACAAATCATAGTGTCGCCGAAATATCCAATCGAAAAAAGAAAAACCAATCAGAGTGGCAAACGCACGTTCTATTTATCCTACTTTATGACTAGAAAATGGTGTAAGGGAAGAAATTATATATCTTTGATTTGCTGATGAATTCTAAATGACAGATCGATCAAAACTTACTTTTATAACTTTAGAACACCTTGAATACTTTCAAGATTGCGCTTTATATTAGCAATAATGGAGCCATACATATTCCGCCCTCACTCAATTCAAAATAATCTTCAAAGTCAAACTTTCACAGGACATTTCATGACTATTTCAAGAGAAAGATGAATTATTCTACTTTAACATGATAGCCTACTGCAAGTTGTCAAGTGCCTAGGAATCCCTTGGAACCTAAGAGTATATTCTTGAAGCGTTTCTAACTATTTCAGAATAATTTGTTTATGTTCCGCGTAATTTCCTATGGAGTATCTTTTGTAATGCGCCTAAAATTTTGAGGGGCAAGCCAGGTCGTATGGAGCTAAAGGTCATCTGGGAGATAGCAAGCCGAGCGACGAAAATTTTTCCTTTTTAATACAAAAATCTGATTTCGTGATAGATTTGACACAATAGTCAGAAAGATAATAGACCCCTTATCACATATCACCCCCGCCTTTATTTTTCTTCCTTTTTTTTATAGCTAGTCGTGAAGTTTTGGGGGCCAGATTGCCCAGTCCCCTCCCCCCCAAAAAAAAATCTTTACGCAAGTGTTCCTATATTAAGTTTCAACAATACTGATAAAAAAAATTCCCCATCATATCATGGTATGAACAGGCGTAATGGTCGGTCGTGTAATGAGGCGACGATTTTCAGGCAGAATTTTTTTTTTTAAAGTTGCGAGCGAGCGAGTAAAATTTCTGACATTTTTAATACAAAAATCCAATTGGGTGATAGATTTTGATAAGATATTATGAAAATGATATTTCACTTTTCATTCCTTTTTTGTGGTCAGTGTACGCCACTCTGAACAGGATTGTTTGCGGCAGCAACGTGAATATTATAAAAAAAAAACGAGGGGCGCAGTATGGCGCATGTTCTGAAAAGCCGCTTAATATGTTAAGTTCCGAGCGAGCGAAGAGAGCAAGAAAAAGACATCCCCTTTTTTTCAGAGAATCTAACTTTGAGATATTTTATTGACATTATATTCAGTAAATGAAATCATACCCTACACTTTTCCTTTGCTTTTCTTTCCTCCCTTATTTACTCTTGGTTGTAGAAATTTTGGGGCAATGGCCCAACCCTTTCATACTCATATACGGCATTATGCAGTTGGGGTCCGGGGCAGAGCCCCCGGAACTTCTTGATATCAAAGCCAACACGCAGATTGCTGCCTCAAATCGCGGGTATATACATAATACAGCTAATACACAACACATGAAAACCTGAGCGGCTGCTGCCACCTGTTGGTGAGAAAAGGAAAGAAAGGCGGAAAAAAAATGAAGAAAAAATGATCAGAAAGGAGACTAAATGGGACTAAATAGATCGATAAGAATTTTTTTTTGAAAATGGATGAAATAAGGAGATATGAAGAATAGGAAAATAAAAATATCAAGCCACTAAATAAGAACCGACATTCTGTTCGCGTTTCGCGGTCCCATTGCCTGTTCAATGCCGGTTCAATAAGTGATTAAACAAAACAATTTTGCGAGCGATTCGTCTTTCATTATTTGAATAAGATACACATTCTGTCGTTTGCGACTACATGCTTGCCAGATCGAATTCTCAACATTTTCATCTCGCGCTTCGCGCTTGAATTATTTGATATTTCCGATCTCACTTTGCGCTCAAATCATTTTATTAACGAGATACAGTATTGTTCATGAGTCAATGCAAAGCAGTCCTTATACAGTGCGTATCAAAAAAAAAGTTTACACTTTGAAAAATCCTGTAAAATTACCCTTTTGTAATATCCTGAAGATTTTTTCACATTTTAACATTGGTACAGATCCATTTTAGCAAACTTAGTGACGAAATAACTGTTGAAAAATATTTCCGCTTGAGTGAGCACCATTTACTTTTGAAAATTTTAGTGAAAAATGATTTGCGCAGAGCTTTGAAATAGTTTAGCAAATAAAAGTAGACCTTAATCATGAAGAACGCGTCGAATTTAGCTAGTAAAATTAAAAGTTAAAGATATTTTTACATTTCAAAACTTGTTTCCTTGCCCAAAACACTAATAAGAGTGCATAGCGCCCCGGTCCAATCCCCACACACCGAGGCAATCGAGACGTTATTTGCTTTACACTGAGCTGTGATTTACATGAAATGGCTTAGGCTTGATCTTCATTTGGTTTATCATTGTCAAGCTTAGGAAAAGTGTGGGGAAACAATTATTAAATGAAAAAGAAAATGTAAACCCACTTAAAATGAAAAAAAAGGAATTAAAAAGTGCTGGAGATGTCTGATATAAACTTTTGTTCAGATTCAGTTATGTCCTCAGATCCAGCTGGCACAAAAAGGGTAAGGATTGTGTGTACCGGTACTAACTGTTAAAATATCAATTTGGGTGGCAAAATTGTTACAAAATGCTTGAATGTATCCGTTTTTATTTCAATTGACTAAAAGTACAAGGGAAATGTATGAAAAATGTTTCGCAGGGTAAGTTTGATTTCGCCCTTTCCCCTTGACGCAGCGTGAAAACGAGCATTTCTGCGCAAACAGATTTCTGCGAGCTTTACAAAAATGAACAGTTCTCACTCTGAGTGTATAACATTCTGTCAATACTTTTACTTTCATTGGATAAATGAGACCCAAACCCAAGATTATATGTGAAAAAAATTGCCCACATGTTGTATATTTTTTAATTCCCAGGACTTTTTCAAAGTGTAAACTTTTTTTGATACGCACTATATAGTGCTCCTCATTTAGTTCAGTGTATCGAAAAGTTTCTGCTCTCGCTTTATCCTGTAGAAGCAATTATGACTCAATGAGCACGATTGTACAGTGTTTGTAAATCGAAATGTGATGCGTGTTTGCGCGCGTAAAGGAGGATGTGTAAGACTCATATGTATAAATCTTTGAGCAGTTGGTCCTCAAACTTAGTTTCTATATCCCACATAAAATATCACAACCCTGAATTCAGGGGCGGATCCAGGATTTTACAAAAGGGGGGGGGGGCAAATTCTCCGAAGGAAAATTTTGACAAGCCCCCCCCCCAAAAAAAAGTTTTCAACCATAAATTAAGGATATTTCGTACCCGAAAAAAATTGACAGGCAAAGGGTCTTGAAAATTAAAAGAGGGGGCACACAATATAGCTTCTCAAGGGGGGGTCACGTGCCCCCTGTGCCCCCCCCCCCCAGATCCACGCCTGCCTGAATTCAAGTTGGGGTACGTGGGGCAATTATTTTCTATTCCCAATCTTAAAAAGACATCTTCAAAAAATAACTTTTAAATCTTTTAAGATTTAAAAAACAATTCTTAGGACTAAAGATATAGTTCGGCTGGTTACCATTCACAATTGATCAGGGTCTATTTTTAAAGATTGAAATTTCGAGTGTCGCAGCGAACGCGATAACAGTCCTTTAATACCCTGCTCGCCACAAGTTCGCCTGTTATGAACGTGTTGTATACACTTTACTCCAGACGGCTATTTTGGCCTGAGGCCAAATCACCCGACGGTCAAGTTCATTCACTTTTCTTCCAATCTGGACCTCCCACTGCCGATATTCCCAAGTGCGTCCGTATGTACTTGAAATCGTGAGCGATTAAAAGGTAAAGAATTGGCAAGGGCGAAGAAATCCTACAACTGGAAAATCGAGACTTTTATACACTGGTGACTTGGGCAAGGCAGGGTTGACGAGAGGAATTCCTAGAAAAATCGAGTTCAGCGCACTCTGATCAAGAGGTTTACTCCAAGACATTAACCCGCCCCTCTATTGGTCCTTTGTTTATGTTCCCTTCCGCACTCATCCCCACCCCTTCTCCCGCCCTTCCCCACCCCACCTCCATCTCGAGCACCTTGTCTCGAGCTTTCCCTATCTCATATAAACTGAGATTAAAAACATATTTACGTCAATAGTCGATGTTTTGTACATCAACGCTGAATTATTTCAGTTAGGCCCATTGTTGATTCATTTATGGTAAACATTGTCTGTTGTACATTTAGAACAAATGGGACCTTGAGACAAATTACTTAAGCTAATTTTCATGTCTGTCGACACGAATTGACTCGTAAATGCCTTGTCTCTTTTCATTCAAATCATTTTTATTTTGCTCCGACGACATGACGTTATCAACTTTAAAGTACATTCTACTCATGTATTGAATATCGGCGAGCCTCTTTCCCCCCATTTATAGTTCGGTATGATTAAACAATTTTCAGAACATCAAGTAATCTCCGATATCGTAAATATTTCTGGCGAAAGTCTGAAGGGTTCACCACTCTATCTATGACTGCTAAACATGACAAGTTTGACAGTAAACAGTTGTATAGGCAGGCCCTGCATGCAATGCCTTTTTTTAACAGGGGGTGCTGGATTGACAAGCCCCCCCCCCCCAAGTTTTGGTTATTTAGCATACCGGTGCTGCCTACCGTGAATAACACACGAAGCATCCCAGAATTCAAATTCAAAATTTATTGATTATAATCACAAACATGTTGGATTGTTCTCAAAATTATACAATGAAACACAAACAGAAACAAAATAATTTAAATGATATACATAATGATATACATGATAAACATACAAATTAAAATAAAATAAGAAATTGAATATGAACTTGTTGGCAATTCAAATTTAGTTGCATTACTCATGATTCTTTCGCTTTTCTAATAAACATACATGTACATAATACATAATAGGCATATACCTAATTATGATACATAATAGAATCTAGCCACTTTTTTACATAATAAACATAAACATAATACAGTATGTGGAGTCTTAGGTCACATGACCTACTGAAATAATACATATTTACATCATAGTGAATTAATACAAATTATAATAAGTACATTGTGATATTTAAAGGAAGAAGGGGAGCTTGAGGAGAATGGTAACAATACTAACAACAATAATTATGATAACAACAATATTAAAACATAAGCAGATCAATAATAACAAAATTTTTCTAGATTTATCTATTAGCCATATTCAGGTGAAAAAAATAAAAGGGTAGGTAAGGGTAAATAATTACAATGTAAAGCAATTAAAAACCTTGAGTATTAGGCGCTATAAAAAGTTATATTATTATTATAATTCACTATTATTATTATTATCACTATTATTATTATTATCACTATTATTATTGTCATTATTTTTATTATGAACACATTACTTATTTATATGTTGCAAGAGCTCCAGACGTTTATCAAACATTGCACTTATTCCCTTAACTATTATTGCGTTTAAGTATCCCAAGTAAATCTTGGGGGCGCTTCAGCACCCCCAGGCCCCAGCATCCCAGGGCCATGTGTATAGGAGACAGACGGATCGAATAATCCATTTCCGAGGGACTGTGGAACTTTGATATGTTACTGTTGCTGTAACAACAACAACTTCTTATACTACTACTACTACTACTACTACTACTACTACTACTACTATACTACTACTACTACTACTACTACTACTACTACTACTACTACTATACTACTAATACTACTACTACACTCTAAAACAAATCAGTCAAAAATGACTAGTTAATAGGGTCAGCTGGGTGCAACTGTTACTCTAGTCAAATTTTACTATTTTCTAGTCATATTGTTCTAGAAAAAAGTTATTTCTGACTAGAATATATGTCAGAAATGTGAATATCAGTGATTGCCATATCAGTTGCTCCCATCTGACTACTGTTCTAGTCAATTTGACTGATCTGTTTTAAGAGTGTACTACTACTACTACTACTATACTACTACTACTACTACTACAACAACTACTACTACTACAACAACAACTACTACTACAACAACTACTTCTACTGTTTTACTGAAATCATTGTACCGTTTATGCTCTTAATCTTAATTTGTTGACATTTTGTATCATAAGTTGTTCCGCTCATTTTCCTATCCTGTTCATTGGCCCCAACTTATACTTTCTCTGAAATTGATATTCGACTAGCTAAAGAGAATAAAACAAACCCAAAAAGGGGGAAAGCACTTCCAGAGTTTACATGAGTCTTGACTCCATGATATAAATCAATCACGATACATAGATATGACGTGCGTTCTTAATGCCCCTAAAACTAATTTGTTTGTTGATGGGAGGAGAAAACTTCTATACTCAAGACAATTAAATTAGCCATGGTAACGCTAACTACAATCAATTACGGATCGTTGACATTTAAAACGCATAATTCATGCGTGTCGTCATAATCGTGTCAACATGATCGAAATAAAACTATGAAGATATTAAAGGAAAGAGGAGGAGGAGCAGAAGAACAAGACAATTTGACCCAACATTCCTTCAACAATCAACTTCCAAATATTTTACTCTGATCTCAAAATCAAAGCTAGAACACTGAGACAATAGATGCTATTGTCTTTTTCGAGAACAAGGGAAAAGAAATATGACAATGAAAACATGACATTCTGACATCTATTTAATGCAAGGACAACCTATACCTTGACAGCTGCATAGTGTAGGATGTTTCCTCTTCTTAAAGTGTTTTATAAACAACTTTTTTTATAAGAATTTTTTAAAGTGGTACTCCGGGCTGAGAATTATATCTAAATAAATATCATATTTAAATTAGATCTATATTATATCTAAATGAAATAAAATATAGTGAAATAGAGCAAAATGCTGATGATTTCATAAAAATCTGATGACAGATAAGGAAGTTTCTAAATTTAAAGTTAAGCAATATCTTAAGAAAACAGTTTTACGCACATCATCATGAATATTCATTAGGTGGGTTGACGATGTCATATCCCCACTTTCCTTTTTCTTATGTTAATACATGAAATTAGCAATAAGTTCAGGTATGATGTTCACGCATGTATGGTAATGTCTTCCTTATAATGAAATATGTTGCAGCAGTGAATATCGAATGCATTTAATCAGTTGTAAATCCCATTGTTTTATTTCTTGGAGGAAAAAATATGAATAAACACAATCTCATATGATAAACTACAGAAGAGCAAGTGGGGATGTAACATCACCGATTTGCTCAATGGTTATTCATAAAGACATGCACATTAGATTAACCGTTTCATCGAAATAATGCAAAGCTTTAGTCCGATTTTGATCAACTTTTCAGTATTTTGTTTGTCTGACTTTATCCGTTCAAATCACTTTTTTTTCAATTTGGAGAACCAATTTAGACTCGAAAACCTGTTGGTTGTTGTCTAGATAATCTTTATCTTTGATTTCGTACTGCAGTCGTTTTTACAATATTGTAGGAGATTATTTCCATTTACCTACACACAAACATCATTCTCCATTTTTTCCCTTTAAAGTCAATGTGGAAAAAAGCGGTCAACCTTGCCCTTCCCTTCGCCTTAGCCAATAAATTTTTTCCCTGTTCGCCAGTATGTCATGATATTGCCCAACATAATAGTTTCTTTTATTCATGATTTCATCAGTTTTCAATTATTTGAATTGATTTTATTTATTTATTTTTTTTCTTTTGCATCACAATATCATATTAAAGGAGCTTTGACAATATATCAGAAATACGAATGAATAAATGAATAAATAAATTAACAATTGTGCAAATAGGTAAATGCCTAAACATATAGGTATATTTAGATGAATAAGTATCTGAATTAGTAAATAAAATGATAGATAAATGTACGATAAATACATAAATGAATGAATAAGTTAATCAATCTATGGTTGAAATACCATTCTCTCTGAGTTTGACGTTTTTGCTTTCATCGGAAAGATAAATGTCTATGAACTAATTTTCAGTTATGAACATACGTTTGATAAGGAAGATCCCATGAAATCGTCAAAATAGCAATAACGTTTCAACGAATGAATTATGAAATTTAGATTGTCACATTATTAACTTCAGCTTACTTTTAGCTCATTCAATTACGCCCACTACTGAAGCGAGAAATTGAATACAAACTGGTGATCTCAGCGAGATGAGGGGGAAGAAAACATGGCATTGGGAACGGGGGTGCTGGGTTGAAGTACCCCAAAGATTTTCCCAGGGGGCGCTGCGTGTATCATTGATTTCTGGTAGGTGTGTCAAATTGAAGAAATGTATAGAAAAGGAGCAAGATTTAGTGTTGAAACCTTTTTTTTATTGTAAAAAATGAATTAGACCAAAACTACCTTCATTTTGTAGCAAAACCTTTTATTTCTTTTGCTTGTCAAATTTACTTCAGCACCCCCAGCAAAAAACAACAACGATGTTCACAGGGTCCTGGAAGAGAAAGAGATAGGGAGAGAGAGATAGCGAGAGAAAGAGGGAGAGGCTGTAGTGGGATCATGTGAAGGAATTTGTAATACACTCTTTAAATAAAAATGCGTTTAGAAAGAGAAAATAATTGGAAGATAGTCATCATTTTCATATGACGACAACATGTCCTTAGAATTTTTTGGTCCTACATGCGTATTCGGGGGGAGGGGTGCTTTCGGGGCCCGGGCTCCTCGGATAGGCGAAAAAGCGGGCGCAAAAAAGAAAAAGAAAAGAGAGGGAAAGAAAAGGGGGGAAAAGGAGGGGAAGAAGACAAGATAGGAGGGGAGGGGGAGGTGGGAAGAAAGAGAGAAGGAAAAAAGAAGAGGGAAAAGGGGAGCACCAAATCGATGTTTTATTTAGGGGCGCCCAATGGATGTTCGACATGCGGGGGCACCGGATTGATGTTCAACCTAGGGGGGGGGGGGCCGAATGGATGTCCGATCTAGGGGAGCCGGATTGATGTTATACCTAGGGTCGCCGAATTGATGTCCGACTTAGGGGGGCGCCGAATCGATGTTTTTCATAGGGGCGCCGCATTGACGTTCAACCTAGAGGGGTGCTGACTTCATATTTGTCCTGGGGCGCCAAATTTATGTTTAACCTAGGGAGGGGACGCTAAATTCATATTCGACCTTTGGAGCGCCAATTTGATGTTTGTCCTGGGGCGCCAAATTTATATTAAACCTAGGGAGGGGGGGGGGCGCCAAATTCGTATTTGACCTTTGGGGCTCCAATGGGATATTTGACTGGGGTGCCAAACCCACGTTTGCTCGCATCAAATGCTTATAGTTAGATGCCCATCCTGTTCAAAGTGCCTAAAAATTAAAGATTTTAGGTTTAAGAATATCAAAATATTTCGTCTCACTCGCTTCAATTGTGTAGTAAAGTGACGATCCTGTTCATGGTTAGATAATTAAAAGTGCCTACAATTTCCAACTTTATATAGAAAGATAGAAAAAAATTTCAGCTCGCGCTTCGCGCTCGCATAAAATGTTTGGTTAGATACTCATCCTGGTTCATGATTACCCAAAATGCTTAGAATGTCTAATTTTTAGGTCAGAATATCTTTTTTTATCTCGCGCTTCGCGCTCGCATAAGTGTTTAAATTGATACCCATCCTATTCATGTTTGCTAAAAATACTTAAAATGTCCAATTTTGTGTTGGAAATTCAAAAATTGTCAGCTCGCGTTTCGCCCTCGCATAAAATGTGAGATAGATAAGGTGACGATCCTGTTCATGGATCAAGTGCTTAGAATGTCCAACTTTGGGTCGGAATATCAAAAAAAATTAAGCTCGTGCTTCGCGCTCGCATAAAAGATTTGTTAGATGCCCATCCTGTTCCTTTCATATCAATAATTGAAATACATGTATAATACAGTCCCCGTACACTTCTGTTTCTACGAATAAAAGTCCTATATGTCTCAATATGGGGTTTAAATTGAAACTTTAGACAGGTTTCAGATTTAACGTTGGTGAGAAAAAAAAGATAAGGGGCAAGTATGGAAAGAATTATGACGCGTAATCGGTAAAAAAATCACCCCATTCTTTTGAAATGCAAAAGTAAGTTTCTTACCAATAAAAAGATGGCATGCAAGATAACTGTAAATACATCATCAGATTCACTATTTACGATCGTTTACTTTCTTATCTGTCACTAATTTGCCCTACATTCATCATGTTCATTGCAGAGTTGAACCTTTTTTCCAAGTCGCTACACCCGTTTTTTTAAGCTCTGGTTTAAAGTTGTGGTTTAACTACGAATAGCCAATTCTTTTATTGTATACTATAAGCCCAATATTTGAGGGGCCAGGCATGTCGTACATTAATGGGGCAAAATTAAAAAGAAACTGCGAGCGAGCAAACATTTTGAACGATTTTCAACAAAAGTCTAATTAGGAGATTGATTTTGGATAGTACTGAGAAAATTGTATCATATTTCACCCATTTTCCATCTTTCCCCCTTTTTACTGGTGGCAACATATTATTGGAGGGGGGGGGGGGGGTGGCCCCATAATCTATATGCCAGTGTTTTTAACTTACCAATAAATATTATTTACTCATCAAGAAATACATACACGTATTACTTCATTTTTGTAAAGCACAAGTCGAAAACATTTCGCGGCAAACATTTGGGGTTTCCCCCTATTCCTTTAGGGCTATACTAGAACAGGTAAATTTGGCATAGGAACTCAAATTCGAAAAGAAAATCAATCCATGTCGGGTTAGTACAGAATTTTTTGATTGATTTATTGAAGAATTGCATGATATTTGACAGTGTATTTTGTCAATTTCATGTTTGACATTGTGTTGAATGTGCCCCGGAGACCGATAAGCATTGTTTAAGTCCACATGGACCAATTTTGTTACAGTTCAAAGAAATAGAATGACTATACTGAAATGTGAGGGTAGGAGAGGTATTCGTTCAATGAAGGGGAAGGTCCAAACAGATTTTTTTGGCAGATAATAGTAGGACATTTTTCGAAATAAACCATGGAAAGATGCCAAGTGAAGATGGCAAAGATAAATACGAAAGAGGTAAAAATGACAAGAGTAAAAAAAAATGGAAAAGGTAAAAATAGCACAGGTAAATAAGTGAAAGGTAAAAACGGGAGGGGTAAAATAATAAAGGTAAAAGTGGTAGTAATGGCGGAGGTAAAACTGGTGTAATGGCAGGGCTAAAAATGACAGAGGTAAAAATGACAAAGGTAAAAATGGCTTGATGACAGGGGTAAAAATGACAAAGGTAAAAATGGCTTGATGACAGGGGTAAAAATGACAGAGGTAAAAATGGCTTGATGACAGGGGTAAAAATGACAAAGGTAAAAATGGCTTGATGACAGGGGTAAAAATGACAGAGGTAAAAATGGCTTGATGACAGGGGGAAAAATGACAGAGGTAAAAATGGCTTGATGACAGGGGGTAAATGACAGAGGTAAAATGACAGGGGTAAAACTTTCAGAGTGAAACATGAGAAAGGTTAAATCGGGAGAGGTGAAAAATGGGAGTCGAGAGAGGTAAAAAAGGGCAAAATGACAGAGGTAAAAACAGTAGGGGGAACATGGCAGAGAAAAAATAGAAGGGGGAAATGACAGAGGTGAAAAATGCAAAGGTATAAAAGACAGGGGCAAACAGTGGCGAAATCAGCCCAAATTTTTGAGGAGGCGCGATATGTCGTATTGGCAAATTTACCTAAAATTTAATCATAAAAGTCCTGAATATCAGGAAACCATAACGTCGAAATTCCATAAAAATCGGATGTTGACTTGATAAAAAAGTTACAGAATTTGTACCTCTTGCATTTTGCTCATAATATTAAAAATATTAATAATAATATTAGTAATAAAGATAATATCAATAATAATAAAAGTGGTAGTAGTAGTAATGATAATAGTAAAATAATAATGATGATAATTGAAAAAAAATAATGATAACGATAATATCATTAGTAATGATAATATTTCTACAGCACATTTTCTTAAAAAGATATAACGCGCAAAATGAGCGATGGATACAAAGAGAAGGCGATGCCACAAAGTTATTCCGATATTTTACTATATATATATATATGTATATATATATACATTCTAAAAAATGAAGTGCTAATTCAGCTCTTAAAGAGCGTGTATAGTGACTGCACTTCGGAGTGCTGATTTGTCTAGTTCAAATTTGAACGAGAAAAATCAGCACTCCGAAGTGCAGTCACTATACACGCTCTTTAAGAGCTGAATTAGCACTTCATTTTTTAGAGTGTATATATATATATATATATATATTATATATATATATATATATATATATATATATTATATATATATATATATAATTATAGTTTCGTTTTCTTCCGCTCTCGCTTTACTATTCCTTATGAAAAAATTTCTCGCTGCAATATAATTATTTTTCATAAAGCTGAAACATTTGAGAAAGATAAATATCACTCTTAACGTGCATGTATTATGAAATCTTAAAACTAAATACAGTCCATTCAAGATATATTTCATCCCCCAGAACAAAATACAAATTAAACACGACACAGTTTTAAAACAATGCAATGCAAAATGGAGGGATATACCCTTAGGAAACAGATTGGTTGTAAGCAGGGCTCAAACATATAAAATGTCATAACTTTTCTTTCCAAATTCAAGTATTATTTTCTTTATCATCCCCTTATATTTTATTCCGCTAATCCGAATCCAAATCAAGTTTGCATTTGACATGTTTAAGGACGAGAGGTACGTCTTTTTACAACGTATTAATTAAAGGACAAGTCCACCCTAACAAAAATTTGATTTGAATAAACAGAGAAAAATCCAAATATAGTATAACACTGAAAATTTCATCAAAATCGGATGTAAAATAAGAAAGTTATTATATTTTAAAATTTAGCTTAATTTTACAAATCAGTTATGCACATCCTGGTCTGTATGCAAAAATGAGGAGACTGATGACGTCATCCACTCACTATTTCTGTATTATTATGAAATATGATATATTGTAATTTTCCCCTCATCATGCTTATAGTCAAATGGAACAACGACTGATTCCACCTGTCATGTGGAATTACAATTGTTTAATACTATATGTGTCAGTCAGGTTGGTCCTTGTTGTCAATTCATATTTTGTAAGTATTATTTCTCATTTATTTTTTTTTCTCATTTGATTACATATGTCTGCATTTGTACTCTGTTAATGGTTTTGTTATGTATTTTTGAGGGGCCCACATTGTACAAGCATTGCTTTTTAGTGGGTCCCTCCATTTCCATCTTAATTTAATTTCTATTGAAAAATAGTATACTTATTTAAAACCTCCAATGTGTTGCCCAAATCGTGTAAGTTTTTTTCACAACATATGTATTATTATTTTTGTTTCTTTGCAATGGATACAAATACTTATTTTTATATATATGGTATACAATTTGTTTTTGTTTGATGGAAGTGAAATAAATAAAATTGAAATTGAAATTTAAATCTGTAAAAAGTGAAATATTGTATAATCCACACTATAATCAACAAAAGAAATAGTGAGTGAGGGATATCATCGACTATCTCATTATTTTGCATGTCTCTGAGTTATGCGTATCACTGTTTTTTGAAAAATAAGCGAAACTTTAAAATGTCATAACTTCATTATTTCACATATGATTTTGATGAGGTTTTCAGCATTACGCTAGTTGGATTTTTCTCTATTTATTCAAGCCAACATTTTTCTGGGGGTGGACTTGACCTTTAAATCCGAACGAATGAATTAAATTTGGGCATCGCAGTTTCTTATTTTCATATGGCTTCTTTGCATTGATCAGACGGACTGATATTATGAGGCTTCACAATAAATTGTCATCGATTTTGCAATGTATGACGTCACGAAATTAAAACATAAACAAAAACATGTATCATATCGTTTATTTATTCCTTGCACGAAATCACGCCGAACATTCACTATGTTAGTTTTAATTGTTCGCTATCATTAAAGCCAACTCGACGTATGCTGATGAATTTTCCTTCTTAATTTCTTAATTTGGGTTCAATTTTTGAAGTCCTATTCTACCTATCGACTTTTATTGCAGTTTGGCTTTTAATATCGGTTCAAAATTTGATGTTAATAATACTTTTGATATTAAGATTTGAGTTCGACAAAGTGTTTTATTCTACGTTATTACTTAAGTCAGTTCCAGATAGGAACACCTAATAGACAGAAATATGACTCTAAAACACAGTTCGCTTTCATGGGACCAATGCAATATAGATGACGTGGTGCAGTGCATATTTTTTGTTTCTTTAAAGGATGTTGGTAATGGCTGCGGAAAAATATTTTGGTAAGTGATGAGTAAAAACTTTAGATATCTGGTATGACTTACACAAGATTTGTTTTCGGGGGATACCCATATCAGACACCTAGGGGGGGGGTGGCCATATATGTAACATGTACCATAAAGGGTCTTCGTAGGCGAAAAGTGAGCGAAGCGATCGAGCTATCTACGAGGGTGTTTCATAATATGTTCATGTTTATTTAAATTGAATCAATCTATCTTGTACTTATTTGTATCATTTTGAAGAATGAAAATAAATTTGAATTGAATTGAATTGATATATTTTTTTTAGAGAAGTAACAATGTGCATTGTGTGCACCATTTTTTGTTTAAAAAAAATGGAAAAATGGAATTGGCCCTTATTACATCGACGTTCTTCTGTTATAAAACATCGTTTGACAATAAACCTCGCATAAATTTTATTGAACAAATGAATTTAGAGCTGCCATGTTCAAGTAATATCCAGCTGTTAGGTTGCGACTCCCTTGAATGCATGGGACCTTGGTTTCAACCTTTACGTGCCCGTTCCTCGAAAAAGGCAAATCAACCACTTGAGCATTCATACCGTGACGTCATTTTTTACGTCACGGAGACCCTAAGTTTTCATTCAACTGCACAAAGGGGAAAGTTCATGGAAAATGATTTGAAGTTGTAGATGTTTATTTCTTTTTATGAAGAAAGAAAAAGGAGAGGCAGAGATGCATTTATTTTGAAATCAACAAAAGAAATCTGGTCATTGACTTTCTCTGCTTCTCTGCTTCTCTGCTCTGCCTCTCGCATGGATCGTCGGTAAAGGGCACATGAGAGTAATTCAACCGCGCGCAAAGCATGCCGGACAGGCGTAAGTAAAGATCACATGACTTTATTGATTAAAATAATTCATTAAAAATAGATTAAATGTTTGTATATCAAAAGAAAAACGATAGAGAAAATGCTACGTTCATACTCTTTCATAATTAAGGCGTTTGGGGAGGCTAGACTGCATTTTTGTATTTCATTTTAATCGTTATTACCCACAATGCAGTTCTGGTTTTTCTGGCAACGAACTGTTGTTGTTGTTAGCTTGGGTTTTGAGGCGCGTGTCATTCAGATATGAATATTTACGCCTGGCCGAACTGGCCGAAATTATGGTTAGTCTTTTTCAGGCCATTTAACTTTTGATTGAGCTGGGCAAGTACCTGATTAACATATCAAGTCTTAATGTACTGTTAATTGTGACTAATGTCAGTGAATTAAAGCAAAATCTATCGAGGGATTGATTTTTAATGATTTTTTTGATGAGCTATGATATAACACGTGAGTGAATGGGGTTCTGTAATACTCATGTGTGCCCTAAATTGCCAGTTGGTCTACATCCACTTCCTCTGCTCTTCGTTTGGTCTCACCTCAATAGTCTGGAAGTTCAGACTCATATTTGACACTCTAACCAATTATACTACGTCTAGGGTGAAGACTAGATCAAAAACACACTGCCTGTGTCAAATACACTGAAGAGGCAGCCACAATACATAGTGAATCTAGTCTCATCACTTCAGACTCTGCATTATACATTTCGTCCACTGTCACTGTGCATTTTGGTCTAATAATGCATAGTTGGATCCCTGGTCTAGCCTACATATTTTCTTAAATTTTTGTTTTGGGGCTTATTGCATAACATTTCATCGAATTTTATTGGTTATCTGGTCACTCCTTATGCAAAATCGGCCTACCCTATCCATGACAGAATTTTGAAGTGCTATTTGTTCGAGTTTTTTTTTAAACTCGCTCGCATCACTCTTATGCAATACTTTTTCTTTTTTTTCTTTTTTAGAATTCGCAGTATCCAGAATTTAACTCCCTCATTTCTTATCATTTTTTCTTAACCCTAAAAGGACGAGGGGATGGGCATGATGCCCCCCCCAAAAAAAAATGCTTAGCACGATATTTCCCCCCAAAAAAGCAAAAACATAGCGCCGCGAAATTTAATGTAAATTTTTTGAGACCAAATTCGCGACATAAGGGTATAGCATCACGACGTCACGTGACTTTTTACGAGACAATGTCCTGCCGAAAATGGCTCATTTTCATAGTTTGTGTACAAAGTCAAGGGGAGATGAAATTCATAAAAGGGTGATTATTTTTTCATTCTAATTGGTTTACTTAATTAATTTAGGGTTTAGTTTAGTTGCTGAATGATCCTGAAGCCCGCATTTTCATACTATCAACAATGGCATGAGTGAGAGAAGAGAAAGGGAAATGAATACGAAATACGGATAACTTTGAGACTTTTAGCGAGAACAGAGGAGGAGTGGTGTTGGTGTTGGTTGCGGCGGGGATGGATGGGAGTGACAGGGGCGGGCGGGTATGAAGGAGGGGGCGGGGGGGGGGGGCTGATGCTGTCATTGGATTGAGTGGAAGCAAGGGTGAAAGCTTGATCGGTATGATAACAGAGCGTAGACATGAAAACAAACTTGGATATCCCTCTCGTCTTGGGACATTGTCTGGACTGAAGTGATGGGTTGATCCTCTCTTATCCCAAGGATGGGTCGAGGGACCACCAGCGGGTCAGAGAACCGATGGTATACCGGGTAAGTCATGCCATATTCGACAGGAAATGCCATCAGAAAGTGTTTTGCCACATAAACATTTTTAATTGGGTTCACAGAATTACACAAGCCAATTACTGGCTATATACTGACATCAATATTGGTTTATGGAGACAACTCACAGAAATACTTCTCCAGAGGAAGGCTTCGATTTACCATGGAGTTATCAATAGCTCCGTGGCTTTACTGTAATAACTGCAAGTTCATATTCAGATTTAGCTCTAACTTTAATCAGGGATAAGCTCGGCTTGTATTTCTGAAGTTTTCAGCGGTGCAGACTGTAGAACAAACATAAAACCTATAGTACACAATATAAAGGAATCTGTACGTGCTCAAGGAACGTCTAAACATCCTTTCAACATCTGAGAAAAAACCGTTTGTTTTTTAAATTAAGTTTTAGAAACAGAAGGCAAAATTTAGAGTTTTCATATAACAGTAAAAAAATGTATGAGATGATACCGTAGTTTGTTTAGCGATCTATCATTTTAAAAGGTTGTGATTAATTTTGCTAGTTGACTCACATAATACATTATTCATAAAGTCGTACACCTGTTAATTTCCCGTTTTTTAAGTAGCATGATCAGAGAGATATAGAAGTGCATGCCTGTCATTGTAATGGATGAAGTAAAGAAATAGCTTGGTAATAACTAACTGACGAACCAACCAACTATTTCACTAACTAACTATGTTCTAACTAAGTAACTAACTATCTAACTAACTAACTAACTAACTAATAAATAAACCACCTGATTAATAAAGATATATAATTAGGAACTTTGTGTCATGTATGTGAGAAGAATTCTTTTTCGAGTGCCTAGATCCTCTTTTCTATTCCACATTTGCGTATCGCCCTTTTTAATTTTTTTCTTCATATTTTTGATATAGGCCTATATTATAGGCATACATGCCCGAATATTTTTAACAATGTCTACTCTCCCCTTTATTATCTTTCAACCATCACTTTCAGTGGTGTTTGGTGGTTGTTCTCTCAAGGGGTGAGTGCATGGCCTTGGACCCGAATTTTTTCGGGGCTGATACCCCCGGTTTTGCCTATTATAATCCATATGATTTCACCCTTATATTGTATCTTCGTGGTTCGTGAGTAAAATAATTGTTCACTCCTTGTTTGTGGTTTTGATCAGAACCAGACAGAGGAAATATTTTAAAACAAGGATTATCATCAAGATAAATAAGTATGATTGTTTCCTGGAAATCACTTTATATACGACATCAAGTTGTGAGATGAGGAAATGTATGAATTATATTATCCTTCCACCTGCTGCGGGGTTATTCAGAGGCCAAAGAAAAGTACATCGTTTATCGCAAAGTCATAGGGGTTCATGAAAAAAAAAAACAGAAAAAAAATCTAAAGGGCGGGAAGAAGGTGGGAGGGGGTAAAGATGAAAAATCCAAGCAGACGGTAGAAAAATTCTTTAGGAGTCTCTACAAAAATTGTATGGGACATATAGAAAATAGAATATAGGCAAGGAGAAAACGATAATAATAATAATATTAGCAGTAATGATGATGACAGAATAATGATAACAATGATGATAATAAGAAATAATAATGATAATAATGCGAAGAAGTAGGAGGCAGGTGCAGTTTAAAGGGGGGGGGGGGCTTTATAAATTTTCGAATTTTTAAAAGAAAAGCTTAGTTTTTGGATACCTCATGCAACGGGATCATGCATTGAAATAAAAATAATTATACTCGCAATTGCATGTATTCTTCAATCCTTAAAAAAATATGTATGAAATAATTATCATATTTTATTTTACTCCATGCTATGTATCTACGCCGAAGTGAGGATGTATACTGTATACAGTTGAAGTTTCACTGAAAGACTACTACACGGGCTACATCGAGCCACTTTGCTGACTTTAAGCTGGGTTTTAAGTGAAACCTTCCGAAATATCGCCTGGATTGACAGCCTCTAAATACGCGACCCAATTTACCCGGGAGTCATGCAGCGGTCAGAGAAACCCTTACCATCCCGCTGGATAGGCAGAAAATGAGTAGCCTCTTCAAATTACTGTTAGGACAATTCGACTGACGTCAGTTTCACGAGAACTAAGCCAGAGTATATAATATGATCGTATGGATTTGTAGCAAGCTGAAATTGAAATGTTCTTGCAGTATCCGTGACAACACGGTAGAGATGTGACGTCACAGTCATCCATCCATCCATTTTCTAGACATTTTAAAACATCCCAAAATGACCATTTTGGAAAGAAAGGTTGCGTGCTCTAAGAAAGTTTGGATCCAAACTTTCAGGTCCCTATATAAAAATGAAATTTCGCTTGCGCTTCGCGCTTGCATTGCCTGTACATTGCGACGCATATAATATTCATTACGATTTTACATACCTAATATATTTCGTTTTAAAGTCGGTATAGGATATGCTTTCGTTTTAAAGTTGGTATAGGATATGCTTTAGGCCTTCAGCTCACGGCTGGCACTCTCATTAGTTTTTAGTTAAGGTATGTGTTTATAAATGTGGAGCGTTGTGGCCCAGTGGATTAGTCTCCGGACTTTGAAACAGAGGGTCGTGGGTTCAAATCCCAGCCATGGCGTAGTTTCCTTCAGCAAGAAATTTATCCACATTGTGCTGCACTCAACCCAGGTGAGGTAAATGGGTACCTGGCAGGAATTTATTCCTTGAAATGCCAGCGCGCTGTAAAAGGCTGCGAGGCTAAAGCCAGGGTAATAATATCCAAGTCCTTTGGAAGCGCATAGAGACGTTATTTATAATGTGTTATGCGCTATACAAGAACTGTCTATTATTATTATTATTATTATAAATGATAACCCCCCCTCACACACAAATATTCCTTAAAAGTCCCTTTAATTTTCAATTATTTCTAAGAAAGTATATAAAATGAAATTTTAACATGCTACTCGCCTTCGCATAAGGCCTGTTTGTATAATGACAAATGTATCAAATTTTGCAACCAACCGCACCGATATCAGGCGCGGATCCAGGAGGGGGCCGAGCCGGCCCCTGCCCCCCCCTATTTTTTTACAACCTGCAGAAAAAGGTGTACTCTTTATCTTGATAGAAACTACGACAAGCAGGAAGAAAAGAAAGAAAGAGCTATTATACCCATGATGTGCCTCGTAACGGCCGGCCCGACCCCGAAAGGAAGCAAGAAAATGATGAGGGGAAGAATTGGAAAATAGACTTTATATAAAAAATTTTCCGCTCGCGCATCGCGCTCGCATTGCCTGTGTAATGAATCCCATTCAAGAGGATTAAATGGCACTTCATATATCCAGTTCTGAAATCAATTTGCACACAATATTTTAGCTCACACTGATCAAGCTTTCATTATTTTGTTTGATTTACACAAATTGTCATATCAAAATTTTCAGCTGGCGCTGCGCGCTCGCATTGTTTTATTTGTGTGATACCTATCCTCTTTGGAATTTTTTTTCCAAAATTTGTCAAAATGCTCCTGTATCATGTCAGTATATTAAAAAATTAAGCTCGTGCTCCGCGCTTGCATTTGATTGTTTGAGACACACAAGCTTTTTCTTTAATTTTAAATAAAAACGAGCTTAGACCGTCCAGTTTTCAGGTCGGAATATCACTCTCATTATTTAATTGGCGATGCTTGTATCCTCTTCATTAATCCCCAAACACAGTCCTAATTGAGTCCCTTAATCACGTTACTGTAATAAAATTTCGGCTCGCGCTTCGCGCTCGCATTGTTTAGTTGGATACTTATCTTTGTTCATGATTATAAAAACTGCTCAGAATCTTCAGTTCTAATCACATAAAATATCAACGAATTTTTTGCTCGCGCTTCGCGCTCGTATTATACATTAAGACCACATGAGATACAAAATTATCTTTTTTATAACAATAAAAACTAACACATACTTAAAACTTCAGTCTTTAGTTAGGACTACCCCCTGAAAAACCAACAAAAAATAGAATTATGGCGGCCAATCGAGAAAAATGTTGCTGAAAATATTTTCGGCCCCCCCCCCCCCCCCTATTGGCGAAAGCTGGATCCGCCCCTGGATATCCAGATTCCCATCCTGTGTCGCGTTTTCTGGTCTTATTGCTATATATATACTTACAATATATGATACAAGGGTTTTCTCCCTCCCTAAACACTATGGCCCGTATTCTGAACTCGGGATTGACTTAAACTCAGGTTTAAAGTTGTGGTTCAAGTATGGATAGCCAGTTGTTACATAAATCACTAACAGTAGAGATATCATATTTCAGCTCATTTGACTCTCAAATCATTCATAATAATTGTCTAGGAAGTATAAATAGATGATTGTCTTCACCATTGAAGAATCAGGAAAGAGCACCGCAAATATAATAATAATAATAATCCCTCTCGCCTTTCAAACAGAGGGTCGTGTGTTCGAATCCTAGCCATGGCGTGTTTTCCTTCAGCAAGAAATTTATCCACACTGTGCTGCACTCGACCCAGGTGAGGTAAATGGGTACCCGGCAGGATTAATTCCTTGAATGCACCAAGCGCCTTTAGCAGCTGGAGCTACAGCCGGGTAATATATAGTGCGCCACTGAACATGCTGAATAGGAAATTAGATTGATCGGCGCCTCATAAATGCTATATATTATTAGTATTATTACAACTTGATAAAAATTTGACACTTTTGGGTTCCCACAATTTTAGCACAGAGTTAGACCATGGTCAAAGATAATCCTGACTTCAGAATACGGGCCTATGAAATAGCAATTGTTTCAATGTATTGTTATTCATTGTGAAGAGACAAATTATTCCTTGATTAATATGATTAAATACAATAGAAACAGTGGATGTAGGACATCACAGTGCATATCACCTGCGTTGCGCATAATGGAGCGTTGTGGCCCAGTGGATTAGTCTCCGGACTCTGAAACAGAGGGTCGTGGGTTCGAATCCCAACCATGGCGTAATTTCCTTCAGCAAGAAATTGATCCACAATGTGTGCTGCACTCAACCCAGGTGAGGTAAATGGGTACCTGGCAGGAATTTGTTCCTTGAAACGCAGCGCGCGTAACAGCTGCACTGCTAAAGCCAGGGTAATTATGCTGCATATATTGTAGAGCGCTTAGAGACTTCTGACAAAGTAAGTATTAAGCGCTATATAAGCATGTATAATTATTATAACCGTTTTGTGAAAATAAGCAAAACTTTGAATGTAATAACTCTCGTTTTACATCCAAGCTTTATTTATTAATGCATGTTTTCAGTATCACACTTTTTTGGTCGAGGTGGACTTGACAGATGTATACGATAGAATTGAAACTGTGCAAAAAATGTTTTAGTAAATTCTTACAATAGAGTTATATAAGCCCAATTACCCTCATCCACTCCCAGGTATACTATTCTTCTTTTACTAATATTGACCACCACTCCCTTTTCCATTCCACATTCTTTTGACCACGTACCCTTCCTGAAGGCAGCCCCCCCCCACAGGCCCCCTACCCGTCACCCTCAAACGTCCTCTAGACTTCGTTTCAATAACCCCATTTCTCAACCCACTTTTATTTCAATAGCAAGAGCGGCCTTCAGTGTCTCGCTCGCCCGGCCTTTGACGGGTCATTGCCCTCGACCATCCCGCTCATTGCCAGTACCCGGGGATACTTATCAAACAGAATCATTTCACGACAATGTTTGGCAGTATGGGCTTTATACGAAGTAAATTATTAATTACTGAACAAAATTGAAAGAAAATGCGCAAGTATGTGACTCTGTCGTGACTTTTGCACTGCCTAAAACATAAATGCTGTTTGCACTATACAACACTAGAGGCGGCTTTGGGGTGTAATGTTACACCTTAGGTGGAAAATGGTGCAAAATGCACCTTTAAAGCACCACGATATGCACGTTTGTAGGTTCGTAGTCTGAAAGGTGCAACTTATCACTGTTTAAGGCGTAAAATATACTTGACGTTAAACGGGTTCAAAATTAACACCTTTATTACACGGTTCATCTCTACACCCTATTTAGAGTGGTTAAAATAGCTACAAAACTGCACCTCCGAAGGTGCACTTATGAGCATAGGTGCAATCATTAGCACCCATTGGGGTGTTGGTATTCCACCCACCCCCTAGGCAGCTTTCAAATTTGAACCCTGGCTATTTCTTACTTTTCCCATCAAGTTCAGGCGAATATTGCGCAAGTGGACCTTTTCCGTGACGAAATTTTAGAAGTTATTTCATCAATTATGTTATCTTTATTACTTTGATAAAATGAATGTGAAAGGTTGAATAACGCTGATAGCGATTTAAATGGTATGAAGATATCTGTGTCAACACTTCACTGATAATGAAACGGAAAGAAACTCAAGTGCATAACTTCACAGTTCTTGGCGTCAACCACAACTATTTACATCATTTGGCGCCCTCATTCACTGCGATGTTTACATTTCGTTTCCAACACATGCCCCCTGTCCAACCGATCGGTGTCTTTTCGCAGTTAATAGCTTGTATTTCTAAGGACATCCATTCAAAGACGACTTCAATAAACCTCCTTTTTTTGCATTTCAGGGAAGAAAGTATACTAATGACATTTTCTTTATTTTCATTTGATCTCTTTTCTCACGATCGATTGGAATAAGAGAGTTTGAAAAGCCAAGGAATTTCGACATATTTCTGCTTTTGTTTGCCATGCTTCCCACCGAGTGGATCTTATACATCTGTGGTTTCCGTTTTCTTTTGATTTTCTCCGGGAGGTTATATAGTCAAATAATTGTTAAATTCCAGACCGCATCAATTATTTCACAAAAGAAGGGGGGCTTTGGAGGAAAAGAAATATTGTTTGAATAAAGAGGACGTAATGATCGATTTAGTCAGGAGGACAATACGAAGGAATGCAACATAATGATAATAGTTCGGCGGATGGGATATAGATCTATAATACCAAAAGCTAATTACGTCCGACATGTAACATCTCGACAATACAGAATCCAGTTTACCTGGTTTTAGCGGTCACACGGTTTGTTATACACCTATTGATTGGCTATAAATAAAGACACCATGCACGACACTTCATTGTGAACAATTTCGAGCGTGCGAAGTAAAAAAAAAAAAAAAAAAAACAGCTCCAATTTTTCTTCAGTCAAAAAGGAAATACTATCAAAACTATATTCTGAATACGGTATATCCGTTAAGAATTTCCCCCATCCCCCTTTTATTTATTTATATATTAATACATATATATATATTTCTTTTTTGGGGGGGGGGGTGTCTGTGAATAATATTATTTTCTTTGCAATTAATACAGCTGTGACATGATTAAAACGAAACAGTATACCAGGGTCATGATAAATGTCTATGTAATTCTATCATGTATTCTCTCATGTATATCGTAAATTACATGGAAAACTTGACTGTGAAGGAATTCACTTACCCCTGAACTTGGCGCCATCATGGGAAACGGGAAACGTACAAAAAAAATAATAAATCAAACCCTAGTTTTCCTCCCACGTTCACTGCCAAGGTCATCAGTTCGAAAAAAAGTTAGATACAGTGCTCTGCGGAATGAATAAAATATCATGAATCCGTAGAGATACTGTAGGAAACATTTGCCAAGATATGCACCTGTTCCTGATTACATTTTAAGAAATTCACGCTACAAGTTCTTTTGTTTTATTTTTCATAAAGTTCAAACGATAGGTAGCTAATCAAAACTATGGATATTTATCGATGCAGCGTTTATATGGATTGCACTTTCTTGCTAAAAAAAGTCATGTCACTTTTTATTTCTATAACACTTATACAAAGTGTGATAATACAATTATCATAACATACTAACACTCTCAAGGTGAGATAGTTTTTACTATCTCATGGTGAATCGTGGAATTTTTTTGGGCGTTCAATGGCTCAATATTTCCCACGGATCTCGCAAGAGGCGGCTTACTAACCTTGTCTCTCACCCATGCGCAGACGAAATCTTGGCACGTTGCCATCCCGTACTATAATAATCCAGTGTTTATATTTTGTGACCCCGTCGTCGTAGTATAGGGGCAATCCTCTGAGCAAAGAAAGGAAATAAAAAGGGGGAAAAAAGAAGAAAGGAAATAAAAGAAAAGGAGGTCATCATATTGAGTGACCGGAAATGCTCAATGGGACGACGGGAGTGAGGTGAGGGCCGGGGGATAACTGTGGAGGGGGGGGGGGGGATGGTAGCTGACGAGTAGTCTGGATAATCATGGGCAGGTCATGGCTGTTCTGAAAAAAAAGGGTACCATGATTGAAACTTTAATGATCAACAAGTAAGTCTTCACACACGACTATCACAAATGCAACTTATTGTTAAGGCTGTACACAAGTCATTGACAGTGACCTTAGGCTGTATTTTCAGACCGTTATAAAGGGGAAGGTCACCCTGACAAATGACAAAAATAGCAGAAAAAATAACAACAAATTATTGGTGAAGGTTTGAGAAAAATCCATCAAAGATCAGAAAGGTTGTTCGATTTTTTTAATTTGTGACGTCATATGCGAACAGATTACCATATATCGTGTAGCAACAAAAATGAAATGACATAAATGTTATTTCTCGAACAATTGAAAATACTTTTATTGTACCTACAGTGTATGAACAGACAATTCATTTCACATCCGCTTCTGAAAGAAAAAAAGAAAAGAATTTTATTCATCTTGAGCATAATGCATTTCATAATTCGTAACATGTGGGGCAGCTGCTTTTATATGACGTCACAAATTATACCAAAAAAAAATCTAAAAAATTCTTAATCTTTGATGTATTTTTTCGCAAACGTTCATCAATATTCTTGTATTATTTTGTATCATTTTTCTAGAATTTTTACAAACAAACTTTACTTCAGGGTGAACTTCCGCAAAGGTTTGATCGTTCCGGAATCCAGAGACGCTTTCGTTGGTGCATGGACCATGGTTGGTGTGACCTCGAGATACGGACAATTTCGAAGGAGTCTACTCCAGAAATTGGAACCAGAAGAAAAAAAAGCCTACACTTCAAAGAATCACCCGAACATCCATTCCCCCATTGACCCAGCAGTTAAAGGGATGGTCCAGGCTGAAAATATTTATATCTCAATAAATGGAGTAAAATTCACAAAGCAAAATGCTGAAAATGTTATCATAATCTGATAACAAATAACAAGGTTATTGAATGTTAAAGATCTGCATTATTCCGGTGAAACAGTTCTAGGCAAGTCTTTATGAATATTCATTAGGTGAGCTGATGATGTTATATCTCCACTTGCTCTTTTGTATTTTATATTAAGAAATTAGGTTTATTCAAAAAATTTCTTCCAAGATCTAAAACAATCGGATTGACAACTGATTAAGCGTATTTTTTGTTTATTGCCTCTACTTATTTAATCATAATGGATACACATAATTTACACATGAACGAAATAATGAAACATTTATGATTTCATGTAATAACATAAGAAAAGTGAAAGTGGGGATGTGACATCATCAGCCAATCTAATGAATATTCATGATGATGTGCATAACTGTTTTCACAAAATATTGATAAACTTTAAAACTCAATAACTTTGTTTATTATTTGTTATCCGATTTGGATGAAGTTTTCAGCATTTTGCTCTGCGAATTTTACTCTATTCATTTAGATATAAATATTCTCAGCCTGGACCATCCCTTTAAGTAAACCAGGTCACCGTATTTTGATTGCCAAGATGACGTAGTTTTACCCGACAACTAATGAGTGAGAATTGATTTTTAATTGCATTCATGTCCTAAAAGTAGCATTGACTTTTTACACGTCAAATTAATTGTCACTTGTTGTGTGTTTGAGCATTGATTAAAATTCCTAATTCAATTTTAAGCGGCCGTGTACCCTGGGCAAGTGGGCATGTTAAATTACAAATTATTGATCAATTGATACACTTATTTGATACATTTCAAAGCCCGTGAAAAGTGGGGCTGATGTATATTGTTTACGTGGGTAGGCTGGGGATGATTCGGCTTTCATTTGCTACCTCATTTTTGTTCTTACCTTCAATAAAAACTTACTGAAAATGAAAGGCTCCCTTTAAATTACATTCACTCCGCTCCCTCGCTCACACCCCTCTACCAATGCAACACCCCCCCCCCCCCCCCCCCCCCGTCTTCACCTCACCCCCTGTCACGAAAGTAGACCGATTACAAGACTGTCTGCATTCACAGACAGCATCCAAATAAATATTGTGAATGGGCGATCACAGTCCCCGGTACTATACACAACAACTTAACGCTGATTGGCTGGATGTTCAGGCAACCGGGTCAATGAACAGTAGTGGCCCCGCCCACCCGATTACCCATAAATTCGTCTCCCAGCCTGCAAACGGCATCAGTTAGATTTTCTTTCAATTTCGAAGAGCAATCGCTATCTTTTTTAGACATCACAAAGCATCACCACCAAACCTACATCTTTTTCAATCTTTACTATACCATCTTCATCCAACTTGTGAGGAATTGGGAGGGAAAGATTGATCGAAAGCTCATACTTTGCTGCAAGTTTGATAGAGAGGTTGCATCGATCTGAAGCTGTGAATTCTCAGAGTTGTTTTGGCTCGGAGTTTGTTGGTCAACAATACTACTATTGCACTCCACGTGGGTTTACTCGCGCGTTTGGAGAGACCGGTACACGTGGATATCTCGTCATATAACTGGTAAGTTGAACCGGTACATGGGGACTTCTTGATATTCATTTCCCCCATTTTGTCCTAGAATGAGAAGGGATTGATATCGGGAAGGGGGGTGCGTAGGGAAGTGAGGGAGTGATACTTTAAAAAGATTGTACTGATAATATTATCGAACCATATACATGATATACCACATGGCACATACTGGGTAAGGAAACCTAACTATAAATTTTAGTAATTCGATATTCGGAGGGGATGGGGTAACTTTGGCAGCAAGCAGATACATTACGAATGAATTGTATTTTTGTTATGATATTTTGAGATTTATATCTTCTGTGTATGACTTAAAAGCCATCAACAGCTTTTAAAGACAACACACAAACGGCGAACGGCATCAGATTTTCTTTAAAAAATTTTGTTGTATTTCTCCACTCATAGTCCAATAAACCTGTATCATATATTCTGTATTTAGATTTATATATATATATATATATATATATATATATATATATATATATATATATATAAATAACTTTCTGAGGAATTAAAGACGAAACTACTTAAAGTGGAATATTTGTCGAATATTTGAGCATTCTTTGACTATTCTTCATTTAGTTTGATTATATATATATATATATATACAATTATTTTGAAGATTGCACTAGTTGGGCTTTATATAAAACGGACCAAGCCTGTGTAAATTTGAAAATTCTGTGATGGATACTAATGTCGACAGTTTTCCAGACGAGGCAAATCAAAGTAGGTCAGTGAATTGAAAGGAAAAGCAGTTTTAAAAATTGCAATGACTATGACATACTAAACTTACCGGAGAAAAATGTAAGATATGTGTAAGTGTAATACCAGGGGCCTGAGGGGACCAACGGCTTAAGGTCATCTCCGAGGGACCTGGTAATGAAGACTAATGCCTTACCAAAGGGCACTAGTGCACCAAGTGGAAATCGAACCCGGGTCACCGGAATCCCAAACCCCCCGCTCTACTGACTGAGCTATCGGGTCCTTAAAATAAAAATAAAATAAGGCTTTATCAATAAACAATATGCTTCACGTGAAAAAAAAAAGAGCAGACCGGATTTTTTTTTTCATTGAACGAAATCGTTCATATACTCGTTTTGCCTCTGCAGGAAGGGTAAATGCTTCTATAAATTATTTCAATTCCCCATAAAAAAATACGAAGACTGACATGCTGATTTCATAATGTTGCTTATATTATGACATCCATTTATCGCAAGTCTGGAGACAATGTCATTGAATCGCAAAAACTAAGAGAGATGACGTTGGTTATCCGACACCTGTTACAAATCTGAACAGAATACATTATGACGTGAAGGTAATCCAATGTACTCTCAGGGGTTAAAGAGTGTTTAAAGGCAACTTCAAGCCAACCCTTAAAATGGAAAGAACACAGCTCCCACAGTGTGGAACATAGCATGAAATCACCTTCATGCTGTTAAATTTGAGCATTTCAACAGCGTGAATCACATCGTCGACCATGCATGTCATGTGAACCCATTGTGAACAGTCATTGGGCCTACAATCGAGGTGTCAACAGTGTCAAATTAATCTTCACACTGTTGAATTTGAGCATTTTAACAGTGTGAATGATATTTTCACACAGTCCACTATGTGAACACACTGTGATCAGTAACAATGTCGAGGTATACACGGTGTGAAAAGATCTCCACACTGTTAAATTTGAGCATTTTAACAGTGTGAATAATATTTTCACACAGTCCACTATGTGAACACACTGTGATCTGTAACACTGTCGAGGTATCCACAGTGTTTAATTTGAGCATTTTAACAGTGTGAATAATATTTTCACACAGTCCACTATGTGAACACACTGTGATCAATAACACTGTCGAGGTATCCACAGTGTGAAAATATCTCCACACTGTTGAATTTAAGCATTTTAACAGTGTGAATAATATTGCCACATTTTCCATTATGTGAACACACCGTGATCAGTCACACTGTCCAGGTGTCCACAGTGTGAAAATATCTCCAAACTGAATTTAAGCATTTTAACAGTGTGAATAATATTTCCACATTTTCCACTATGTGAACACCCTGTGATCAGTCACACTGTCGATGTATCCACAGTGTGAAAATATCTCCACAATGTTGAATTTAAGCATTTTAACATGGTGAATAATATTTTCACATACTCCACAATGTGAACAGTGAACACACTGTGATCACACTCTGTGACTCTGTGTCTTCCCAGCAGGGCTATAGGCATGGTGGCCCAGTGGTTTAGGATCCGCCTCATGATGAAAATTAGGTCTTGGGTTCGATCCCTTCAGAGACATAATATTAATGTACCAAAGACATATATTATAAACTTGGACCCTCTATTTTCTAGGTTATTATTTATTTAGGGTCGGATCATCGGATGGGAAAAGTAAATCACATCTTATTATGCACAGCGGCTGGTGGAGTACGCGTAGCTTTATAACTGACGTGGCCGCCTTTTTGTCGATGATTTTCCGGCCCTGATATATTCATATCTGTAGCAAAATGCGTCTTTAATGTTAATAGGGGTATAATAAGTCATCGAACGATTGCAAACAATGCATGCTATCTGTAGGTCAATCGTTGGTACATTTCCTTCTTTTTTAATAAATCAGTTGATAATTTGACACGACTGATGCCAATAACCATTGACATCTTCAATTTTTATCCCCGTATGCCATCGTCAATAACAGTTGGCTATCGACGCCATATCCCACAAAACGAGGTTGTTACACTCTTGGGGCAAAATACTCCGATGATACATGGATATTTGATGAAAGATAATCCGGATATTAAAATACAATTAGATTAATACGGTTAAAGCATCGAATTTAATATAGACGTGATGTACGAAAACGATTTTTTTTTCGTGACGTGGTAGTTAAGTAAATCCACAGATCATTGGCAGGGCTCCACACTAACCCATTTTTTCTACTGGTCCAACCTATTCATGTCGGACCAGTAGATACCCAGTTTTTCAAATTTTTACTGGTCCGAACCTAAAATCTACTGGTCCCAAAAAATAAAGAAAACATTAAAAAAAGGCGCAAGTTTATTTTTCTAGCCTTTCGTGACCCACCCACCCCCCCCCCCCCCCGTAAAACGAAGGAATGAAGGACAAAAAGAAAGCAAGACAGAAACGAAGAAAGTAAGAAAGAAAGAAAGAAGGAAGAAAGAAAGAAGGAAGGAAGGAAAGAAGGAAGGAAAGAAGGAAAGAAAGAAGGAAGGAAAGAAGGAAAAAGAAGGAAGGAAGGAAAGAAGGAAGGAAGGAAAGAAGTAAGGAAAGAAGGAAAGAAAGGATGGAAGGAAGGAAAGAAGGAAGGAAAGTCAGAAAGAAAGGAAGGAAGGGAGGAAAGAAGGGAGGAAAGAAGGAAGAAAGAAGGAAGGAAAGAAAAAAAAGAAAGAAAGAAGGAAGGAAAGAAAGAAGGAAGGAAAGAAGTAAGGAAAGAAGGAAGGAAAGAAGTAAGGAAAGAAGGAAGGAAAGAAGGAAGGTAAGTCAGAAAGAAAGAAGGAAGTAAAGAAGGAAGGAAAGAAGCAAAGAAAGAAAGAAAGAAGGAAAGAAGGAAAGAAGTAAGGAAAGAAGGAAGGAAAGTCAGAAAGAAAGGATGGAAGGAAGGAAGGAAAGAAGTAAGGAAAGAAGGAAGAAAGAAAGAAAGGATGGAAGGAATGAAGGAAAGTAAGGAAAGAGGGAAAGAAAGAAAGGATGGAAGGAAGGAAAGAAGGAAGGAAAGAAGGGAGGAAAGAAGGGAGGAAAGAAGGAAGGAAAGAAATAAAGAAAGATTGAAAAGAAAGAAGGGAAGAAAACAGAGGAAGAAAGATAAAACTATTATCATAAATTATGTTTCTTTTTTGGCTCAATTAAAATAGCTACGAAAGAAAGTCAGAAACCAAGTGTATCAACACACACATAAATGCATATGTGGGGCTATAAATATGTATACAGACGATACCACCCGAAACCCGATCTGTTTGAACCAAACAGAAGTGAAAATGTACCCTTTTACTGCTTACAGATGACAGAGTTACTCCAATTTTTAGGAAATATGGACATTATAAGAGCCTTTCATGAGTATGAACCGTGAATTTTGACAGTTCTGTGAGAGATTTCTGCCAGAGTTTAGCCAAGCTTCGTTCGCGTAGCCAGTAAAGAAATTACCACGTGAGTTGTGTGGCTAGCTAGCTAGCTACATATGTACACTGTATCTGCTCTAGTAGCAATTACGTGCGATTCATTCTGTGTGTATTCTGTGTGTGAATGATAGAATTTATCGGGGGGGGGAATGGTTTGCAGTGAATTTGACCATTTCTGGAGTAGTTATTGGCCCAACAATGCTTTTTATTACTGGTCATGTCGGACACTTAAAATCTTGCTGTTTTTTTGAAAAATTACTGGCCCGACAATGATATTTTTTACTGGTCATGTCGGTCCAGTAAATCTTCCTTTTTTTGAAAATCTACTGGCCCGACGGCGATTTTTACCGGTCTGGGACCGTCGGACCGCCGCTAGTGTCGAGCCCTGATCATTGGTATATATCAAATGTGACGTAGTAAGTCGATAGGCTGATGGAAAGGGGATGATATACGCGTTCATTTTGTGAAAAGATTGTTTTCCGTTTTTAAATCTTTCATTCGACAACGTCGTGAGTTAAATGTCGTTCGTTTCGTCACTGACAAATAGATGTCGTCACAAATGCCAGAGAAGGTTCAATAATTACATAGCTGATCGAATTGAGACGATTTTTTTTCGTATACGGTAGTAATTATAACGGCGATTAGAGGCACTGCTGATGTTTAGCAAATAACAAAAAAAAAGTTGATAGTGTGCATGCCATCTAGAATTACCATGATAATCTTTGATGAAGGATATTTTGCCCATACTTTATATGATTCAATGATACCTTTTAACCACGTTTGATAATGATTTCGCAATAACTTGGTATTGTGTACGTGGTTTTTTTTAAGGATATTTGGGGGAAGTTTCGTTATTCAAAGAAACGCTATAGCCAAACGCCAATTACTTTGTAGTTGATAAAATACCCGGAATTCAAGAATATGCCTTTTAATAAAACGATAAAAAATATTCATAATTCAGAAGATAAGAAACGTTTCTCTAGTCACTGGCGAATCCAGAGGGGGGGGGGCACACCCAACCCGTGCCCCCCTTGAGAGCCATTATTTCAATAATCAAAATTAATACGTAAATATACCTCTTTTACCCAAGTGTGTACATTTGTAAATTATCATTTTGTGTGTGTGTGTGTGAATTTTTCTATACTTACTGAAAACAAAACTAAGCTACATTACCATAATGAGACTAGATGGGATGATCAAAATGTTGCATTATGGATAATTAATCCGCTGCAGTTTGGATATTCAGTAAGACTTAAACCAGGCTGGTGCTTTACAAGTCAATTGGCCTCGTCATGGTGCCTTTAAAGGTCAAGTCCACCTCAGAAAAATGTTGATTTGAATCAATAGAGAAAAATAAGACAAACACAATGCTGAAGATTTCATAAAAATTGGATGTAAAATAAGAAAGTTATGACATTTCAAAGTTTCGCTTATTTTTAACAAAATAGTTATATGAACGAGCCAGTTACATCCAAATGAGAGAGTTGATAATGTCACTCATTCACTATTTCTTTAGCTTTGTATTGTTTGAATTATACAATATTTCAATTTTTACGAATTTGACGATTAGGACCTCCTTGCCTGAAGCACAAAATGTTAAAATAATGGAATTTCACGTGTTCAGGGAGGAATGAAACTTCATTTCACATGACAATGGCGAGAAAATACAAATATTTCATATTTCAAACAATAAAAAACAAAAGAAATAGTGAGTGAATAACATCATCGACTCTCTCATTAATTTGGATGTAGCTGGCTCGTTCATATAACTTTTTTGTGAAATGAAGCGAAACTTTGAAATGTCATAACTTTCTTATTTTACATCCGATTTTGATGAAATTTTCAGTGTTATGCTTGTTGAATTTTTCTCTTTTTATTCAAATCAAGTTTTTGTTGGGGTGGACTTGTCCTTTAATCTACATTATCTGTATTGGTTCTGTCACTCTTGCTTGATTTAAGAGACAGTCAGCAGGGGTCAGATTAAGACTCATCGTACCAATCAATTTCATTGGCTCTTGTCCAAGTTTGATTGGGTGGATGTCGTAAATGTTTTCCCAGTCCTTGAGCGAGATGATAGATTGTGTAACAGCTCAATTTCAATTTAGCAGGGTATCTCGGACAACTTCTCCTGTGACTGCATGGTGTCTTTGGAGGAATTGTGTTCCTTGTAAGTTGTTCCAGTGGGCGGCGGCGCGGGGGTCATTCGAGATGTAGTTCTTCTCCAATATAATCTCTAGAAGATTGTTTATACGCAGAGGAGTACTGTCCGGTTACGTTAACGAAGCGAGAAAGACACTGATACAACTAACTTTTTAGGTGAAACCTAACATTTGGAAAGGGCTCGAAACAATTTTGGTTTAGTTATCATAGAAATGTGGCTGTGTTGCGTGTGCAGACTGGTGCTGCCGTACGATATTGATTCTTGAGGTCAAATAAGATCTTAATTAGCCAAATGTCGGCATAAGCCTTTAGCAGACTTTGGTACAATCGGGAGTTTGAAATTAAAATGTTTCTCCTCCCTCCATTCATTTCACGCCTTTGAAAATTGTAAGAAGCTAAACACATCGTATTGAATGTATAAGAAAAGATTTTCGCGCGTGATTCTCTTTTGGCACCTAGCCTCAGACTGAATTGACACGAAGATCATGCAGAGAGATGTTTCATGATCAGTATCAATCAGTTGCATCACAATGATCTTTAGGATATTGTTGGTATTGGCATAGACACGTGGCGGACGTGTCCGATGACCACCTGTAGTTTTTTTTAAGGATCATTGACTTGCCTTCCTGTAGGCATGGTAGGGTTGTCCCGAGGGTTGTTCAAGTCAAGGTGTTAAGAACTCCGTCCTCGTGGGCTTCTATCCCGCCAAAATATGGCGTTCGTGAGGTCGCTTACTCGCGCCCTTTTCAATCCACAAATATGTAACCACATCTAAAAATACCCCATCACACTCCTGTGATTGATAGGGAAAGTTCAACGTCAGGACGCATTTTCTTTTCAATGTCAACTATTTTTTTATGCGGTGGATCATTGTCTGCCTCCCCCGTTGCGACGGTGAAATGCCTCTTAGTGTTATCACAACTTTTCACACTTTTGAGGGTATATCGAGAGGGTCATAAATCGAGAAAAGGACCCGCAACCATTCAAATATAATCATTATTACCAAAATACACTCAAGACAGTAAAATGGAAAGGATAGTATTCACTCATGAGATTGTGATCTCAAGGCCATCTACGATAACCATTGTCAAGTTTGTTCAATCATCGAGATTTTTGTTATCTTTATTTGTCATTTTTTCAAACATAGACTTTAAATATTTTGCCAAGGAAAACGCCATGGCCATGTCGGAAGTGTCTTTTTTGGCGACTTGACCCGAACTACATTCGGAGCAAAGATGAGAAATTACGATTGGAGCAAAGTTATCGTTTTAATCAATTGTATTCACCTGGAACGATACATGTTTTCTATTTAAGCAGTTAAGGCAATGTCTGAAACTAAAGTCGACCTATGTGATTTTGCCATATGTGACCCCCTCCACCCCGAGCCTCCCCCTCATTACCCTCACAGTCTGAAATATAGCTCCCATCGAATGTTCCTTTACAAAGCGGGAAAGACCTCGATGTATTTTTTTTTCGGGGGGGGGGATTTGGACGTTCATATTTCATTTTTAAAGTCTTGGCTTCGAAACTGTTAGCTCAACAGAATAACTCTGTGTTATTTAAACTTGCTATTACGGTTCAGTCTCTAGCAACAATTATGGATATACAAAGGCGCCATTCCTGGTCGTGACATACAATGTTAGTACACAAAGAGATCAAATGGTCAAAACGCGCATCTGAGCATTCACCCGGTGCCACGAATACGGGCACGCACATGGAATTCTCTGATTTATTGAATCTAAGTCATACTATCTAGCTATTACATAACACCTTCTTGGTCTTAAATTACATTTCTTCCATCAAATATACTGCTTGTAATCATACTGACTATGTAACGTTAAAATCATATCATATGGACAAACATAAATACAATTTTGATAAAAAAAATGTGTCATACCTGAACGAAGAGGAAGCAGGGTGAAGGTCACGGCGAATGACGCCCGACACCAACGATCCCTGCACGCCCCCATAAATCCGCGCATTATTTTCATGGAACTCATGGATCGGATATTCATTGAATTTTTAATCAGTAAGTGACCCTTATTACCCTTTCCCTGTAAGTTGTGTAATGAATGCACTATCTGAAGAATATCAAGGCAAATTATTTCTGTTTCTGTAACACGGTTACTCTAGTAGAAACTGGGCAGGACGGCTTTCTGTTGCACAACGCCAAGCTGGTATAACCAGTTACTTAGGAAACATTCTTGGTCTATAAGTGAATCTGTCTTATTATCAGACTCATAATAATAATACCAACATGCTTATATAGGGCATTTCACCGCCAAATGCGTTCCTATGCATTTAATTGAATATTATTACCATGGCTTTAGCCCCGCAGCCTTTTCAGCGCGGTGGCATTTCAAAGAATACCCATTTACCTCACCTGGGTCGAGTGCAGCACAATGTGGATTTCTTGTCGAAGAAAATTACGCCATGCCTGGGATTAGAACCCACGACCCTCTGTTTCAAAGTCCGAAGACTTATCCACTGTGCCACAATGCTCCACAAGACAACATAAACAACTCTTGGGTCTTTGACGATGGCCCACAACCTCACGACCACGAGTCAAATATTCCAACCACTAGACCACACTACCCTGCGGACTAGGTTCATAAATGTCATGATCATGAAATGTACAAAGCAAAAACTGGTGTTAACCGGTGTAATTAGAGGACCACACCAGTTATTTTACACCGGTGTTAAATGGGTGGTGTTAGTTTTACACCTGTAGGTGTTATTACAACACCTTTGGTTGTTACATTTACACTCTTTGGTGTCATGTTCAATCTCTAGGGTGTAATGTTAACACCTCAGGGTGTGGTCCTCTATTAACACCAGTTGGTGTCAGTTTTAACACCACAATTTTTACAGTGTAATACATATTGCAATCCAACAATGAAATTATGAAAACACTCAATGAATTCAATTTCACTTTTATTTCATTGCAAACAGACCGCTTTGGAACCTCTGATTTGAAAAAACAACGGTTTCTTCAGGATCCTGGTTACGTAATCAACCACGATGCCGACCACCAGCATACGTTGTCAGTGGCTATTGATCAGCATCGGGACAGTCCTCATCATCCCCGCCGTCAATCTTGCCTCAGCCGGTCATGCTAAACACAGAGGTTCGATGTCATTAGACAGACGAGGCGGTCACAATCAGCCTTCATCATCAGACTCAACGTCGTCGTCGTCATCCTCTGAAACGCTCCCTATCAATCCCGACCACCAAGTCGAAAATGAAGAGCATCATGTCACAGCTGCGAGTAATAGCACATCCCCATCGCTTCCTCTGATTCAAGATGACGGTGAAATCAAGTTGCCTAGAGGATTTAAAATAATCGCTCTCGACGAGGACAATAAACCATTTATCGTCATTCCAAACATGCATCATCTTCTGGAAAACAATAGTGTAAGTATCAATTTTTAGACCTTTTTTCCGTATATTTTTTTCACCATATTTGGAACATGGAAGGCACAATTAGTCAACAAATACAATAGTAGTAATAAAAGGAGTTGTAGTTTATTCAGTAAACCTAATAAATGATGCAACCATTATGAGGGGATTGATTGTCGGATATTATACACCATTTTTGAAAAAATTGCGATAGAGCAAAGCGAGCGACCCTACAAAAATAAAATAATGTGACTCAAAATTAGTTTAAAATTCTACAGGTACAACTTAATTTGTATTTTGGGGGTGCAAGTAGGGTAGAATCCTATTTTGTAAATATAAAATTAGGCTGAAACGCTCTGAGACCACCTCGGGGGGGGGGCACTTCCATTGACGAGTGGATACCATGCGCGACCATGGGGTCTTGGAAAGCACTCTAAACAAGTACTTTCCATATTCTGAAAACGCATCCCTTAACAAGTATTGCGTATGAAACCCTACCCATAAAATGCCATAAAATTATTGGAAACAAAACGATGTCCTTGGCAAGTATTCCCTGAATTGAACCCTTAAACAAGTACAGCGATATTTTAATCGTTATATGTCAGACGTCGGTTTTACCTTTACATACATAATTGGGTTTAGAGTACGGCCCACCTCCCACACCACGCGCAAATCGGACTCTAAACACGTTGACTGTTGGGGCAAAAAGTACATCCTTTATAAAAAAAACATTTTGTCTTTTTTACACCCTCACAAATATGACCCTAAACACGTAGCTATCCCATTAAAATAGATACCCTTATTCATTATTTGAGGGTTTTGACACCCTTATCACGTTACGTACTTAAAGTGCCTTATCTTGAAAAAGACATCCTTTTTACGTGTTTTTTTTTTGGTCGCGCATGGTATCCACTCGTCAATGTAAATCCCCCCCCCCCGTCTGATACGAAGTTGAATCTTTTTAGGATAGAGTAGTATTCCTAAAATATATTTTGCTTGATTTTACGTCTACTCCCAGATAAAATTTAGTCAAAGAAAAGTCTTATTTTTCGTCCGCGAATCAACGTCAAAAGTGAAATGAGCTCACGTAGCTGACAATTGCTCACAGTTACTGGGGGATCGAATGATTTATTTTTATCCGAATAATCAAATATTGGAATCGTTGATATATACCCGTCTAAAATATCACGACCTCTCGCTGTTTTAGAATGGTATATTGTAATACAAGCTGGACTCGCTTTCGCTTATGATTGAGTAATGTTTTCATAAACTCCTTTGCCACATTATATATAGCTAAGTTTGCATTTTCTAAAGAAAGTTGTTGAATATGAAGATGCGACCGAGACGGTGTAGCATGTCTGGGGATAATTATATCAGGCTTGCATTGAAGGAGATCATCTCGAGCGTTCATTGGGCTGTAAAGTGATAGGTCGATCATGTCAGGACGTTAATACCCGACCTGAAAACCCCAATACCCGGCCTACATGTTCATAGCTAGACAATGTTTGATGAAACCCTTCATTGGTAATTGTGCCATGATGCAAAAAACGAATAACGATTGGCAGCTCCGACCTATCTTTGCCTCGAAGTCTTATATACCTTTATAAAATGAGATAAACGATATGATATTGTGTTTTCATCGGTAAATAAGCTGTCTGGCCTGATATGTCTGGATGGAGGCAATGGCAAGGGTTTTTTCGAATGTCATTTTCAAAATCATCAGACAACCTTCACCTTTATTCAAATCTTGTACGCTGCACTTTAGCCTCGATTATTAAGAATGATTCAAACATATTGAAATAAATATGGCGAAACTCCATTAATAACCTAGTTTGGGATAGCGAAAAAAAATAATAAAAAAATTGACTTCAAATGCGAGCAGCTCACCCATTTCTTTGGATGCAAAAAAAAAATCCACAAGATGCCATTTTCTCAAAAAGAGAAAGGGATTTAAGATGACTGTATCTGTCTGGTCAAAATATCATCACATACATTATTTCATCAGGGGTTTCATGAAAAAAAGTCACATCAAACCATTTTATGAAACCAAGTCACAACACATTACAAAAGGGGCAGTTGCTTGCATGTGACGTATGTGCGTACATAGTTATCTCACTAACTGACTACGCCCCTGCTTCCCCATACAACCAAATAGGCACCTCCGGCCTCCGTTTAATTCAAAACTGATAACATTTGAGTGGAAATGATTTCAAGATCAATACAACTTACCAAAATCATATAACTATAAACGGGATAGTCAGTGTGGATGAAGTATAGCATCGTATAGGATTAGTAAACATTCTGAATAGCAATTTGAATCTATCTTGAATATCGAGTATGTTGAATATTTTCACTCAGAGATCATCAGTTTTGACTAAAATGGAGACGGGGGGGGGGGGGGGGGCGTTTCATCAACATTTTCGTCCGACAAGTTGTCATATCTGACAAATTTTCGTGATTTGTATCGGCTAAGAAGTACTGTTACTATATGGTAACTATCGGATAAAACAGAACTTGTCGGATAAAACGTCCGACAAGTCCTTTCATGAAACGCTCCCCAGAGGTGTCCATTTGGTTGAATGGGGACAGGAGGAGTATAGGCAGCGTCGGGGTACTTTAAAAAGGGACAATGCGGTCTGGCTATATGTTTTGTCTCGGTTAAAGGACAAGTCCACCCCAACAAAAACTTGATTTGAATAAAAAGAGAAAAAGTCGACAAGCATAACACTGAAAATTTCATCAAAATCGGATGTAAAATAAGAAAGTTATGACATTTCAAAGTTTCGCTTCATTTCACAAAAAAGTTATATGAACGAGCCAGCTATACATCCAAATGAGAGAGTCGATGATGTTATTCACTCACTATTTCTTTTGTTTTTTTATTGTTTGAAATATGAAATATTTTGATTTTCTCGTCATTGTCATGTGAAATGAAGTTTCATTCCTCCCTGAACACGTGGAATTCCATTATTTTAACATTTTGTGCTTCAGGCAAGGAGGTCCTAATTGTCAAATTCGTAAAAACATTTATTGAAATATTGTATAATTCAAACAATACAAAACAAAAGAAATAGTGAGTGAGTGACATCATCAACTCTCTCATTTGGATGTAACTGGCTCGTTCATATTTTTGTTAAAAATAAGCGAAACTTTGAAATGTCATAACTTTCTTATTTTACATCCAATTCTGATGAAATCTTCAGCATTGTGCTTGTCTGATTTTTCTCTCTTGATTCAAATCAACATTTTTCTGAGGTGGACTTGACCTTTAAATTACGATTTACGGAGGTAAATTTACACGAACTATATCTCTCTTCTTTTGCTCATTTCTTCCCTTTCTTTGTATCTTCCCTTTCATCCTAATTTATTTTCAACAGATAATTTCTTCACAAAAATCATAAGGGGGGGCGCCCCTACCCTGCTGTAGTGCCGCCCCAATAACTTTGGATCTCCATGTTGTTACAAATGTCATTCACGCCCGTCTTCCGTCAGTTGGTACATTCTGAAGGAGCAACTGATATTAAAAACCGCTTAAAATCGGATATCTTTGGCGTCTGATAACTCAAATCCCTAATGGGAATAAAAAGATAGGGCACGCTTACATTTCACAAAAATTTGCCCTTTCCAGAATCATGACCGAACTTTTTGGTATCGAATCATGACCGAACTTTTTGGTATCATTCGGATTTTTGTGTTGAACAATGAAAGGTGACAGAAAGGTAGGGCATATTTAAGGTTCACGTTGAGGTTCCCAAAACACTTCCCATGCTGGTGGACATGATGACATACTTAGAGATATTCCAACAAGCAGGCATCTGTTTCGGTTAAAGCCACTGCCACTTTGAAAATCATCATCTCATGGACTAAACCATTGCTCAAAATGGTTCCCGTTTGCGAAAATAATGCGCGAACCGTTCCCCCAAGTCTTGTTACAATAACAAATGTAAGATTTCTACCACCAACAAAAATTGTCATCGGCCAATTGTATTGAAGAAATTCAGTAGCTTTTAATTGTTATTGCAAATTTGTTACTACAATAAGTTTGATGAAACGGGCTCCTGGTTCCGTACACTGGATGAAACATTTTGATCACGTGTACTTGTAAGATGATTTATGCCCAAATAATAATATTCTTCTCTCTACGACGTTGATACCACAAACTAATTGTTGGTATGACTGGTATTATTTTAGCCCTAAACGATATGAATTGAATGAATCGAATTTATTACCAAATCTCAGTCAGGTACAATAACACGGAATAGTACATCACATATGACCAAAACATTTGGTAATTGGAGCTAACATAATAGCGAGATGCTAAATCGAGGTTAGCCCCAAATATTGTCATTATTGTTTAAACAGTTTCAACTAGATCACAGTATTGTACATCAATATTGCTCTTCTTTCACCTTATGGATATATTCCTATCTTGATTTTAAATTTGAATAACATTTTGGGGATGTTCCTTCCGGCATTCCGTACGAGGTGGATCTTTCTATATACTGGTCGATACTGTTTATCGACATCAATGATCGGAAATGTAACAAGTGGCTTTTAGGTATTAATTTTCTTTCATGTATAGTGAAAAATCGATTGTTTTGTTTGCTGCGGATGGAAAAGTGCTATTTCCTTACCAGACACGAGTTGGGCCACTGGATGCGCATGTATGAAAGGGTGTGTGTTGGAAAAAAAGTGTGCGAGGGTGTGTGTGTGTGTGTATTTGAAGTTTTGTCAGATGTGTATCAATCAGATATGATTATTTACGTCTAGGACCGACCTTTAACGTCACCATCCGAAAGACGTGACCAGGGCTCGAACCTCTGCATCGATTTGTAACTTTCCCACAGCTTGGATTACAGGCGCACGCCACAACGCCCAGAGGGTGTGTTTGTGTCGGGGTGTGTGTGGTGGGGGCGCTTTACTGGCGCTCATTCCAGTGTTCCTGGATTAAACACTAGCTCATTCCAAAGAGTCTGTTGTCATTAATTCATAGTCTTTAACATTGCTTTTGGAAATTTACTTATTACTATTGAGTAGGTCACAAGGTCTGTAACAATCATTAATATATTTCAATTTGGCATTAACTATAATTATTTCGAATATTTGTAGTCTTATAGGCGGTAACAGCCAATCAAAACAATTTCCCCCTGATTTGTAAGTCACCAATTGTACTACGGATGTAAGGAATCATTGATCATGAAGGATTTGTACAAATACGTGTTGCATATCTTTAGGATGTCGCAAGTTTGATACAAGCCAACAGCGTATTGTTCGGTGGTACGGGCAATTGGAAATCTTTGCCCATCTATTGAAAAAATGTAATTCATTGCATATAAAATTTAAAATCATAACTAATATCAAAGTACTTCTAATACTTAGTCGATTGAACCCGCTCACATGCCAAATATCGATATTTTCTTTTCGCTCACTTGCATTAAACAACTCTGATATTCTAAGGAATCAATTTTCAACTCCATCAGATTTCATGCCTCAAAACGCTACTGGTGCAAGCATTTTCCGTTTTTGTTCAATCCCTTGGGATATTTTGTCTTATTAATCACCGGTGGGCATCATTATTTTTAGTCATACGTGTACCTTTGACGTTAGTTGTGACGTTTGGTACAAGGGTTAGAGCGGGGGCAGGGAGACGAACATCGGATTCAACTTGAATGAACCACGCATTGCCTAAGTAATATTGATTCTAATCAATTGAAAATCGTTATCTTCGGAATTTCCAAGATGTCGAGCTCAGCTGTTCGCTTTTAATTAGACTTTTACGTTTGAAGTTAGCCAAACTTGACAAGGACTAGACGAAAGATGTTAATCTTTCCACGTGTGTTGTATTTTTCTTCTTCAAAACGGCGAACATTCCCTTGCATTTCATTGCGCGTATGAGTAAAAACACGATTTGAGTTAGGATAATGCGTGATGGTTGAAGCAGTGGTGGCCCTTGGGGAAAACCAAAGCGTTAGATTAGATGCCTTTTCATCATGTTACTTGGTATGGTTTTGAACGAAGCAGTATGTTGCCGAGACAACATTCCGCCGGTGTCTGTCAATGGTTGTCTTCTTCATGCGCGGGTTTCTCGTCGTTGGCATGTCCTGTTATTTCGTGAAAGTTCACAATGAGTTCATACCCTCTGATGTGGATGTCCTATTAAGATTTCTCGTGAATTTTCTGGAGTAAATTTTAAGGATTGTCCCGGCGTCCAGGGGTCAGACTGTGTCTGTATGTAGATTCTGTTGTCCATGCAGAAATGAAATCCAGGTTATCGTAATTCCCCGACCACATGCTCTACATGGCTTTTACCATGACCACAAGATAGTTTCTTCCGAATTTGTTTAAGCTGGTTTAATTTTCATTTTCATTGAGAAAAAGAAACCAAAGTAGTGGGTTTATTCTGATTCAGAACTTGTTTAATCCGGCTCTAAATGCGGGACAAAACGAAATTCTAAGAAAGAATCAAAATTATTAAAGATAACATTTCAACAACTAGAACGAAGACAATTCAGCAACACAGATATGATTTTTCGTCTTCTCGGATATTAATTGGGAGTAGAATCGGTGATATACTCCATGACGCGCCAGTGCTGCCCAAGATAGACCTTCGTCAATCTGAGATTTGAGTGGATAAAACGTTATACGAGAGACCTTGGCGTGAACTTTTCATTGACGGCAATGAGTAATATAAATTAGTTGCGCCATAAGTCCAAATGGTGTAGTACTGTTGTTAGTCACGGCATGACGGTATAACTGACCGTCTGCTTTCGTGTCCTTCCTGTGTTAATAACTTAAAGCAAACATTTGTTTGTGTCATGAAAAGAAGCGAAGAAAATGGGATAAGCAGTATGGAGTGTATCTATTCGTGAAGGAAGGAGGTCAATAAACGACTGGATTATGTCATGCATAAGCAACTATTAAAAGTGTCAGTAACCTTAAAAATGTCCTTTACTGTTAAAGAATAAAAATTGCGCGCTCCCTGATCATGAATGATTAATGTGATGCCGTGTCGTTGATTGTGATACGAGGCGCCAAAATACGAAAAGCAATTCTGACATTTCACCAAGAAGTCGTAGTCTTCCATAAGGATGCGATAGAAAAGGAAAAACAAAATTAAGAAAGCTTAAAAATCAAGATATTTAATACAAAAAGAATTGCCACATAAGAATGCGTTTAAAATGCGCACACATTGTTACACACTATTATATAAGTATTTTCACTTAATTAAAGTATGATAAAAGAGCAGTCCTTAATATGTATCCCCAAGATGCCGTCGCCGGGAATCGAACCGCAGTCTTCTCTGTGTTAAAAGGCGCCCTAGACCACTCGGCCACGTCACCTCCACATGAATACTGTTAACAGAAATCAATTTGATTGTAGGCTCAATTTGAGATTGTTTCAGAACAAATGGACAAAATGATACAAGTTTATTTTTGTATTTACCTCCTCATGACATGTTTTATCTCCCTTTCCAGGATTTGACGAAGCTGCTGAAGTCTGCTCTGAGAGAGGCTCATCGGACCAAGCGTTCGCCATCGTATTCACCATCGGAAACGTCGTCATCGAGAGGATCAAGGCGATCGGCTTGCAGATTCGAATACCAAACGACTGTACTCAGAGAAGGGCACTGTATTCGATTTGGAGATTTTCCCGCCTGTTTATCCGGAGATCAATTGTACCCTTTCGCACGTGATTGCTAGCCGATAGATGCATCTTGGACAAGCAGTCATTTCGGAAGACGGTTCACGTATCGCGTATACAGGGACGTTGGTGAGCCACGCGTCGGAGACATATTATGGGAAGCACTTCTGCAAGGTGCATTTGATTCATGCGTATTACCGAGGACCCTTTGGCACGTTGAGGGGAGACTGTGTAGTCCACTCATCGTGGACATTTCTTTTTATATGCAGATCATGTATGATTCGCGTTTGTACAAAGAAAGATTTTAAGCTGTATTTAAATCAAGGAAGGTTCTATATGTTGATAGTATTATGTACATATTTGGAGAGTTATGTATTGAGAGGAATTGAGAAATTGAGCAAGGAGAGAAAATCAACAAATTGACTGCAATTGATTTTTAAAAAGAAATAGATTTTGATTTGATGTAGAGTTTAAACAGAAGGTACTGACTTGTCGTTTTTTTAGTAGCACCTGTAATTGATCACATGATCTAGTAGAAAGATTGAGAGAGTCTGACTGAATTCGGCACGATCGGTAGATTATTACAGTATCACCATAGAGCTAATATACGATATCACAGGTCCTAAAATGTATTCATCACCGGATTACGCACTTGCACAATTTATTACCGAGGGAATGTTTCAGAAATCTGATCGTAAATTTGCAATTGATTTGATAGGCAACTTAAATGTGGCATGCCAAATGGAATCCTGAATAATTTTATCCTGGGACTGTTGCATAATACCATTGACCGTGAAATAATGTATTGAAAACCGGAAATAAATTGCGCATTACATTATAGGTAATGCAGGGACTTTCCCTGACCGCAGCAATCGAGCTTACATGACCGCATCTGGTCGAAAGAGGGCCAGAGATCGGGCGGTGACTGTCAATGTCCGAGTCAACCGCCCCGGGCGCTCGTCGTAAAAAAAGCGCAAAGAGAAAGTAAACTGTGTGACAGCAATTTTGACAGCTGGAAACAGGTGGTGGCCATGAAATGTTCTCGTTGAATGTCCATTTGTAATAGGTCCATGATAATACCAAGTTCCCACTGTAACTATTTGCATCACGATTCAAACGTCGTACTTAATCGTGGAGTAGTCGTAGCGATCTTGACGGATCGTATCAGATCAGTAGTGGCAATCGTATTGATCGTATATTTTTTTGGAATGGTTCACAAATTTTCGCAATCAGTTACGGGAGGCCAATCGTGGCTTTCTTAAAGGATCGCACGACAGCGGGAACGAGGTTTTAAGAATTACGATCAAACGCAACACAAATTATCGAACACAACTTGATGTTCAACTTATCAAACGCGCGTTTTAGGGTTGATTGATTTTTGAGTTGCATTTAATCACAGCTCATTATGAAACTGGTCCCACATCAACTGAGGGTGAACCATGTTAATATTTTGTAATTTCATTAAAGCGGATGAAAGATTGCTCCGATTTAGGATAAAGGGGTATAGGATCTTGTATGGGAAAAGCAGTACGGTTTACATGAGGGCAGACATGTAATCTTATTCGGTACTCAATATTTCAAACGTCGAGTTATGAAGTGCTTTGCGATGGATCAACCACCCAAAGTCACTCCATTTCCGTTCGTTGAGGAATGATCAACACGTCAAATGATATCAATCACTCAACACAATGTGAGGGATTTTTCAATCCTCGACGCACGACAGACTCAAGAACATAGAAAATATATTGTCAAATGCCCTTTCACGACAATTAACAGTCAAGAAGTCTTTGTCACAAACTGGTGAATCAAGACGGCAGTTTCGTCCTAAACTGTGTACAAACGACACACATGCATTTGCAATTTTTCGTCAGCTCTGGACTCCAGACGAAACTGCAGTTCCGGTTCACCAACTTTTTTGACAAAGACCTCCCAGCTGTTTACTTTCGATTGACTGGCATTTTCGACACATTTACTGTGTAGTTGAATCCGTTCTGCGTCGTGGGCTGAACATTCCCTATAGTGGTAGGCTACCACGAAAGCAATGACGACATTGACGACGTTTTCGGATACTGAAAACATCAAAACACATTCATTAGTGAGCTAAAAAGGTGACGGAAGGATACGATAAAGGTTGAGCATCATAATTACTGACAAACAAACCAGTATTTGTGTTCCTGACCAGACAATTATATGGTTATCATTCATGCAATTGGCGACGGCGAAGAGTAAAGTTTGTGGATATTTTTATTAAATCCGATTGTTTCCATGGCGATAGAACGCACACGTACATTCTCATTGAACAATGGGATACATTACGCTTTCCAGCGTCACTTTGGCCTCCCTGATTGAGACAACATGAAGCAAATGAAATACATATGTATTGTGTTTGATAATATATAGTCACACTCTCATAACCAACTCCATATCGATCCAAGCAATTACGTTCTTGCGAACGGTATATCGTGGTTCGGTTTGGAGGTAGTGTGTCTGTGGCTTTTCAAAGTGTTTGTGTAATATTTCACTAGCCACGTTATAAATTACTGTATTCGGAATATTAACTGTCGTCAGTTACTTCATGGATGTTGTATTTCATAGAGTATTTGTCATTCTTTATGTATTTCATATTTTGTTGTGTCTCATAAGCAGTGTAGTAAAATAACGAGAAATCGTCATTACGGTGTAGCGTTAATTTCGGTGAAAGTTACGTAATCTTCGCACACCGAATTCGCATAGCGGCAGCATGGTCGAGTGATTTTTGTAGCCTGTTATTAGTCGTTTCGCGCGTATTTGACACACAAGCTTGCACCGTGCAATGATGCACACAGCACCCACGCTCTTGACCGAAGAGACGACCCAACATGCCCAATGAACTTACACACAAACTAAGGCCTATACCTCGGCTATCTTTCCTTGTATGCACACGTTAATGCACACACTAAACCCCATCTCCCTGGTATACACATGATACATGTAATGATAAGCATGATAAGAGAGGATTGAGATGAATGAGGGAAATTGTTCTCTGACCATCGACGTGATCATTGTGAATGTAGCCTTGTAGGCCTACAAACACGCACGCTAACTGACCACGGGACCATACAGCCAGTACCAAATTATTCACCGTTTCCCCCTTTTCTGCACTTAACAGTCATAAGCCAAAGGAAAAATAAGGGATATTAATGATTCATGCGATATTGGACAAGTCATGTAAGTTTTATAATTTCATCATGTTCATCTGTTTTGTAATTGACGATTCTGATCCTTCACTGTGTCGGTGAACTGCATCAAGGACTCATCATTTTTAAATAGTTTTTACTGGTTTTTATTGTACATGTCAATCTTATGTTCCCCGTTGCTATCACCTATGAATATTAATACTATAACGAACCTTCAAGTACGACGTTGTGTGCATATTGATCAGTACACTACGTGTAGAATGAAAGTTTACATATCGGATACAAAAGTTTACGTGAATGACGGCTGTCATAAACGCCTATCAGTCGTTTTATTCAGCTCGGCAAAACTGATGTACAGGTTCTTTTGGTAATTTATAACAAAATGCCACGGTAAAAAAAAAATCGGCGCGGATAGATCGAATGCTAATAAAGTTGAAAAACAAAGTATCGTACTTTGCAGAAATCCTTTTGTTTTGGGACAAATCGCCGGGAAGGGAAAGAAGGGGGAAGAGCTCGTGGAATCGTTCGCTCTCGCTCGTTTCTCATAGGTTTTGCGTGCAAATCTCCGTGAACCGCTGGCAATGTGCAGCGCTCTCGCTGTTATCGATTCACTGTGGTGACCTCATTTTATTACATGTTTGCGTAATGACGATTTCGCGTGATTTTACTACACTGATAAGTATTAGAATATCAATTACTGCATTTTTCCTAAATGCAGATTCCGCTAAAGTACTAAATGTATATTTCGCATTGTTCGTGATATGTGAATTTACATATTGTATTCTAATATTTTATGTTGAATAAAATGAGAACATTGATGCCTTGAATTTGACCAATGTTGTCTTCACTTCAGGAGCGAGGTGTGTATCAAGAAGGCCTATTCTAATTTTAAAAAAATACCCATCAGTAAAAGGATGAGTTTGTTTTTAATGTTTGTCTAAAAGTATTTTTAGGCCAGTAATGAGAGCTAGAAAGCAAAGATTCAGTTTTCTAATCATGTAGACCTACATTTCATTTACCATGAAATAGTATTTGAATATTTATAAGTTATTGAATAAATCACATTTGCATACGATAAAAGTACCGTTTACATTAGAAATAGGGTATCGATATTTATTTCCTAACTCGTTTTGCAATGTGAATTGAATTTTCTTTTATAAGTTGAAAGGATGGAGTGAGTTTTATTTTTCTCACGTTTCGAAATGGACGGTTCTGATTTTTCCCTTTTCTTCAAATGTGTAAAATGGTGATCGTTTATCCTTACGTGTGTGTGTATGGGTCAATCCATGTCAAATCAACCAATGCTTGTCACCCGACCCTCTTCGATTTTCTTTAAACTCGCACCAAATGTTGCCCCAAGTGTCTGACGGAAAAATCTGAAATATTTTGCCCCAAGGTCAAATGGTTGCTAAGATACGGCCTCCCATAGCAACCAATGCGCACACAACAAAATTATTTTAAATAAAATTGCCTATTTTTGATTGACTACTGCAGCAAAGTTTGATTGATTACAGTCTTCTTTTTAAGTAAATTGGAAGAACTTTTTGGTCTAAACATGCAGAGTATACTGTAGCGCGGACCTGTCAACCGGATTTCGCACACGAGGTCACCGAAAATGGCGTTAAGCATCCGTGTCAATGATTTCAGAAGCATGTTTGGAGGCTCATAAATCCAAAACTAAATTAGCTTAGAACCAAATATTATGCACACTTATGGACTTTCAGATACTCAACAGAATTACAAAAAATTGATCCAAGAGTATGTGTCGTTTTCCTGTAGGGCGCCCTCAAAGTTGGATTTTTTTCAAAAGATGCCAAGTTCAAGGTCACGGATCACCTCCCGTCCCATCGAGGAGGGGGACCAATTTCTGTGTTTTGATAGACATTTACCCATATTTTCAAGTGTTACTTGAGAAATTTTGCTACCGGAATGTTAAGGGACTGATTTGCGCATTCCAAAATGGTCGTAAATACCCTAAAATTGATGTTAATGACACATACATGCTTTTCAACACTTTTCAAATTGTGATAACTCAAAGATGAAGAGCCCAAAGACATTGATCTCTTCTGTGATGATAGTCTGTAATTAGTATTAAAAGGATATATCTTCAAAAATAGTTTGTATTGTTGGTAATGACCTTGAAAACACACCTAAAATTCAATAAAAACAGTAAATTGGCTAATTTTCCAGAATCAAAAGGCATTCAAATGGTGTTTACATTGACTTTCAAATGGGTGTCATTTCAAGGCAAAGAGTGAGCTAAAGCTAAAACTTGAAAGACATGTTCAACTTTTGGTCTACTTTGAGCAACATAAAATATTTGAACTCAAAACCATATCATTTGACCTTGAAATTATTCCAAACATAGCTATTTGTTGCTTCATAAGTAGCATATTCAAATCACGCATGTACATTGTACTTTGCAACACATTTCAAAATGGATTTTCTCATAGAGAGAATACCTGATCAGGCTGATATTTGCAGTATAAGTAGTCTGTAATGGGTTCTTGGAGGATCTACAGATTAAGTACCTATTATCTCATGACAATGACCTTGAAAATACAGCTGAAAATCATAAAAATCAATATATCATACAATTCTCATTAATAATCAAGTGTTTTTATCCACTTTTAATTTTGTGTTATTCCATCTTAGATTGTGAGTTCATGCTGATAATTGCAAATCATGTTCCACTTTTGGTCTACTTTAAGCTACATGAAATATTTGAGATCAAAACCATATCATTTGACCTTGAAATTATTCCAAATATAGCTATTTGTTGCTTTATAAGTAGCATATTCAAATCGCACGTGTACATTGTACTTTGCAACACATTTCAAAATGGATTTTCTCATAGAGAGAATACATGATCAGGCTGATATATGCAGTATTAGTACTCTGTAATGAGTACTTGGAAAATCTACGGTTTAGGTAACTATTCTATCAAGACATGAGTGGGTTAAAAACACTTGATTACTAATGAAAATTGTATGATATATTGATTTTCATGATTTTCAGCTGTATTTTCAAGGTCATTGTCATGAGAGAATAGGTACTTAATCTGTAGATCCTCCAAGAACCCATTACAGACTACTTATACTGCAAATATCAGCCTGATCAGGTATTCTCTCTATGAGAAAATCCATTTTGAAATGTGTTGCAAAGTACAATGTACACGCGCGATTTGAATATGCTACTTATGAAGCAACAAATAGCTATATTTGGAATAATTTCAAGGTCAAATTATATGGTTTTGAGTTCAAATATTTCATTTAGCTTAAAGTAGACCAAAAGTGGAACATGATTTGCAATTATCAGCATGGACTCACAATCTAAAATGGAATAACACACAATTAAAAGTGGATAAAAACACTTAATTATTATTTAATTAATGAAAATTGTATGATTTATTGATTTTCATGATTTTCACCTGTATTTTCAAGGTCATTATCATGAGAGAATAGGTACTTAATCTGTAGATCCTCCAAGAACCCATTACAGACTACTTATACTGCAAATATCAGCCTGATCAGGTATTCTCTCTATAAGAAAATCCATTTTGAAATGTGTTGCAAAGTACAATGTACACGCGCGATATGAATATGCTACTTATGAAGCAACAAATAGCTATATTTGGAATAATTTCAAGGTCAAATGATATGGTTTTGAGTTCAAATATTATATGTTGCTTAAAGTAGACCAAAAGTTGAACATGTCCTCCAAGTTTTGGCTTAAGCTCACCCTTTGTATTGAAATGACACTCATTTGAAAGTCAATGTAAACACCATTTGAATGCCTTTTGATTCTGGAAAATTAGCCAATTTACTGTTTTTATTGAATTTTAGGTGTGTTTTCAAGGTCATTACCAACAATACAAACTATTTTTGAAGATATATCCTTTTAATACTAATTACAGACTATCATCACAGAAGAGATCAATGTCTTTGGGCTCTTCATCTTTGAGCTATCACAATTTGAAAAGTGTTAAAAAGCATGTATGTGTCATTAGCATCAATTTTAGGGTGTTTACGACCATTTTGGAATGCGCAAATCAGCCCCTAAACATTCCGGTAGCAAAATTTCTCAAGTAACACTTGAAAATATGGGTAAATGTCTATCAAAACACAGAAATTGGTCCCCGTCCTCGATGGGACGGGAGGTGATCCGTGACCTTGAACTTGGCATCTTTTGAAAAAAATCCAACTTTGAGGGCGCCCTACAGGAAAACGACACATACTCTTGGGTCAATTTTTTGTAATTCTGTTGAGCATCTGAAAGTCCATAAATGTGCATAATATTTGGTTCTAAGCTAAATTAGTTTTGGATTTATGAGCCTCCAAACATGCTTCTGAAATCATTGACACGGATGCTTAACGCCATTTTCGGTGACCTCGAGTGCGAAATCCGGTTGACAGGTCCGCACTACAGTATACTCTGCATGTTTAGACCAAAAAGTTCTTCCAATTTACTTAGAATGAAGACTGTAATCAATCAAACTTTGCTGCAGTAGTCAATCAAACATAGCCAATTTCATTTAAAATAATTTTGTTGTGTGCGCATTGGTTGCTATGGGAGGCCGTATCTTAGCAACCATTTGACCTTGTGGCAAAATATTTCAGATTTTTCCGTCAGACACTTGGGGCAACATTTGGTGCGAGTTTAAAGAAAATCGAAGAGGGTCGGGTGACAAATTGTCTGAAAATTGGTTGATTTGACGTGGATTGACCCGTATATAGTATCTATTGATGTTATATAAGTTTATTTTTTATTTACAGATTAAAGTAATATTTATGATTGATAAAAGAAATGAAAATGACTGTCTGTGTATTTTCTCACTTGTTTTTCTTAAACTACACTCTTAAAACAGAGAAGTAAAAAATTACCCCGTGTTGGGTGGAAAAGGAACACGCATGTAGCAAGGTAACCCCCCCCAAAAAAAAATATTGGGCAAAATGTATGTTTGAATGGTGAATTTCAACGCAACATTGCATAAAATTAACTAAATATTTGTTATCATTTTACCCAACAAGCATGCATGTTCCCATTTTACCCATTATTGGGTAAAACTGTTTTTTAGAGTGTACGAACACCCCGGTGTTAAAGTTTGGTTTTAGTTCAACACATATGGGACTTATTATACAACACCCTTGATTCTTACTTTTACACTATATGGTTCAATCTCTCGTGAGTAATTATTTTAACACCGCACACTCTCAAAAATGTTTGGCATAAAAGGACAAATTTTTAACCATCACTGGGCAACATACTGTCAACACAACTATTGGTTAAAATCTGTCCAAATTTGGTAATAAAAACTAATCATTAGGTAATGAATTTGTTCAATTGGATAATAATTGCCAAGGATACATATATATATATATATATATTTACCAACATACATTATCCAAAACGGTTATTGCCCAATATTTTAAGTGTGCAGGGTGCGGTGATCTCGGGAAACCAACTGGAGTCAATTTTAACATCCCAGCTTTTACAATGTCCATTATGATTATGTATTATTAAAAAAAGTTGTAAATATTCATTAAAATTGTCAAACGCCGCGCCTTCCTATCTGCAACATTAAAATATTAATTAAAAATGGAAATGATAATAAATAGTAATGCTTAGAAATATTAATCAACAGTCACATGTACCCGACTTGTACAGACACACCAAAATTACTCTAAATGGGAAAATATAAAAGTTTGCATTTCAGGTCAAAAAGAATCTAAACATTTCCCAAACCTAAAAGTTCATTTGAGTCAGTGCATATAATTGTTATCTTCATCCTTACCATAGTAAGTAATGCAGACAAAATGAACTTAATTCCACGTATCAAAATGCAATACATGATTAAGTTTAAATAGTGGAAGATGATTCGCCATTATTTCATCCTCAAATTGGTTGACTGCGAAAAAGACACAAATTATAAAGCTAGTAGGCATACTAGGTCAGATGGCGCTTTACGTATTGAATTTACAATATAATGTAAGACATAAGATAACATTAATGTAAAAAAAAGAAGAGGAACCAACAGTTTGCCCTGCGGTATACCGCACATAGCAACGGGAAGTGCGGAAGAATTGCCTTTGTTTACGAACATGACAAATATGTGTCTGTGAAATACCTCCGACAATCTGCAACCAGTATAGGACATGCACTATGAAACATGATAAAAGAAAATATGTTCATAATAAGAATCGATTGCTTTGATCCAGGAATTTAGTGATAGAGTACTATACAAATCTCTGAATATATCATATAGACAGCGCACTAGCATATAGGAGGGGGTGGGGGCTTGGGGGTAAAAGAATTCAGCAAATTTTTCACTACCAAGCAAAAAAAAAAGGATAATGCACGATAACATATTCTAAATATTTGGTTAAAATCTATCAGAAAACATAAGATTTTTGCCAGCTTGCTTCACTCGCATTTTTTGTTGTTGACATTCGCCCCATTCGCCGTGCGTGGGGCCCCATACTCTTTATGCTACTAACCCAGTGGAAATATTTTCGCCGTCCGTAGAAATTGCAAATGGCACTGTGATTTTGGCGCAAAAGTTAGAAACCGTAGAAAAAAAATCATCGATGGTGTAGAAAACAAGGCAAATTGACGTCAAAATTGACATATCAGCTGATAGAGTGTTGTTAGATATATCTTCCATGATCTATTGGCCTTTATAAAGCAGGAAGCAGAATGTTTGGAGACACGATACATTTAAAATGTCAAAGTATCAGGTCTATAACGCTCCTGATTTGGTAGCAATATTCCGGTCCCGTTCTTGTTCACATAATTGATGAATACTAATTACAAGTAATCCCAGACGTGAAAATAATAAGCGTTGTTATTTTCCCCTCCTGGGGTCCGTTGCAGAAAGAGTTGCGATAAACGTCAATAATTGTATTGTCAGAGGATAGCAACTAAAGTGGTTTTAAAAAAGGCAGTCATTGAAAAGACATGCGGGTATTTTGCGGGGCGGATCAAGCATTGGCCGGTGGGGCGGAAGTACATAAGAAAATTATGCCAAGCAAACCACGAATAAATGGTGTTATCACATAGGACTATAGTGCATAAGCGGCGGAAGCGGGGGGACAGATCCCCCAAAATTTGAGGTGGGGGGGGGACGTTCCCCCCTAATTTTTGATTGCTAACCTTTTTTTTTGCTTGTCAATTTTGTTTCCTGCGTCCCACCCTAAATTCTGGTGGACCCCCCTTAAAATGTCTCTTGTCCCCCCCCCCTAAAATTTTTTTTTGCTTGTCAAATTTTTTTTACGTGTCCATCACAAAATTTCAGGTAGACCCCCCCTGGTTTTTTTTCCGCCGCCAATGCTATAGTGTATGCGATTCATGTTAACTCAATTTACTCAGGTGCGTAGGGAAGGTGGCGGGAGTGGGGGGGGGGTCTAAAGCTTCTCCCTAACTTTAAAGTTTGTTTAGGCAATCTTGTATCAAATCAAAGTTTCGTGATTACCTACACATAATGCATCACATTTAATTCTAACTTACTACAACCAACGGTGTGGGGGGTAGGGTCCATATAGGTTTATGTTTTGTACATCACAATTGTGTATTTGAAGGAAGGGGGGGGGGGGTCGGAAGCTACATTCAATTTAGAATTGTCAAATGATGCATCTACAATGACTATGAATTTCTCGAGTTACTTTAGATCTCTTGATATTATGTTTTTGTTATACTGCAAGTAACCCCAAAGTAAAGACGATTATCATGAATACACCATATACCTAGTAAACATACTCTCTGTTGGGAAAATGTGAAGAGAATGAACCACGGCTGCGATACGTGCAATTTGAATGTCATCGGAATCATTTCTGGTTCATTAACCACTGCTATCAGGGTATTTTTAGGGAACACCGAGTATAAACATGATTAATATCGTTCGATGAATTCCCACAGGTAGATATATTTTCCTCGCAGTCTATATTAAAGGTCAGGTCCACCCCAGAAAAATGTTGATTTGAGTAAATATAGAAAAATCAAACTAGCATAACACTGACAATTTTATCAAAATCGGGTATAAAATGAGAAAGTCATGACATTTTTTTAAATTTTTGCTTATTTTTCACAAAACAGTGATGTGGACAACTCAGTAAAATGCAAATGAGACAGAGGGTGATGTCCCTCGCTCACTATTTCTTTTTTTTTTGTTTAAAGTATACAATATTTTACAGATTAGACAATAAGGACTAACTTGACTGAACCATATATGGTATTAAACAATGCTAATTCCTTACTTTCAGGGAGGAATTAATCGTTGTTTCACTTGACATTGAGCACAAAATGAGAATATTTCATATTTGATATACTAGCAATGAAATACAGAAGAAATAGTGAGTGGATGACGTAATCAGTATCCTAATTTGCATACCGACCAGGATGTGCATATACCTGTTTTGTGAAATTATGCGAAACTATAAAATGTCATAACCTTAATATTTCCCATCCGATTTCTATGAAATTTTCAGTGTTATGTTTGTCGGATTTTTCTATTTTTATTGAAAACAACTTTTTTTTTCATGGGAGGACTTTTCCTTTAAATATGGAGCGTTGTGGCCCAGTGGATTAGTCTCCGGACTTTGAAACAGAGGGTCGTGGGTTCGAATCCCAGCCATGGCGTAATTTCCATCGGCAAGAAATTTATCCCCATTGTGCTGCACTCGACCCAGGTGAGGTGAATGGGTACCCGGTAGGATTTTTTCCTTGAACGCTTTAGCGCATATATGGCTGCTCAGCTACAGCTCGGGTAATGATACCAAGTATCAAAACGCAGTTGAGTATACGCACATATTAACTGCGCTATATTAATGTAATATTATTATGCAAAGTACACTATACTCATTTTGACACGAAATACAGGAAAAAAGACAATTTTCCTCAAGAAATAGTAATTTATTTTCACAAAATAATGTGGCCCCAAGATCGTCTTCCAATTATATATAGTACACCCAAGTGTTCATCTACAGCAAGAAAACACCTTGACGATTATTTTTACCATAATATTGGCAAGTCAATGGTAGAAAAAGAAAATCACAGGATGATTAGACATACATTTCATACCAAAGAACAAAAGAACATATTAAAGACGTGATGTGTCAATCATAGTGAGTGATGTCGTCATGATTAACACCTCGCAAGTGTACCGGGTGTTAGGCTCCAGGAGAAAAAAAATAAACTAGAAGATGTGAAAATTGTGATGAAAATGGAGGATATGGATCCGGAAAATAAACAACTAAAGAGTGAGGGACAGATAGAGAGAGAGAGAGAGAGAGAGAAGGGGGTGGGGGCAGCGAAGGAGAGAGTGTAATTTGCGTGCCTATGTATGTATGATGGGTGATGGGGTGTGTGTGTTGAGAGAGAGAGAGAGAGAGAAAGGGGGTTACAAGAGATAGAAAGAGGTAGAAAATAAGGGATGGGTGATACATAGAATGAGGAAAAAGGACAGATGCACAGACAGATAGACAGAGTAATAGGGAGATCGAAGTAGGAACATGGGCAAAGTTTGTTTAAGTAACAGACAGTAAGGGAAGTAATATACCCTTTTACAGAGCTCAAATCTATTACATCAGGTTATTCCTCCTAACTAGAGATAATAAGTTAACGTGCAAAGCTAATAAATTAAAAACTAAAATAAGATACATGTATCAATCCCTCTTATTCACCGACCACGAATATGAAAAAATAATTATAATCATTGAAATGATTAATGTTTTCATATCAATTATATTAAATTATCTCATAAAAATCATTACATTTTACAGAGGCTCATGATTACTTACTTTGGTTACATATAAATACTTCTGATCAATTAAAAAACATTGAGAAAGAGTATAGAAGTGTAATTTGCGAGAGTACATGATCAATAAATATATGATTTACAAAATATACGATTCATTCATGAAACATCAATCGTATGAAACACACGCCATCTATACATACAATATAATGAATAGTCTCACCCACTCAACAATTAACATGGCACTTGAAGCATGTATGTCATAAATCAACCTAATAAATTACGTACATTTATGCTTTGAACTAAATAAGAATTACAATACTAAGCAAGAAACCACTAAGATAAAGACAATTCACTACACAACTAGGCAAAAATGGCAATTTCTACTGGCGCAAACAATACGACACAAATACATGTATTAGAATAATAGTTTTCAATGAAGGTTTCCGAAGCGCATTTAAAAAAAAATCAGCTACATTTTTAAGCTACCGTGGTAACGACATAATCGAAGCATTCGTTGATGAATGATCGGCATCTTCAATCAGAGCATTGATATTCTCTCTGACAAAATACTGTAAGAGAAAACAAAACAATACATTACATTTCATTCGATTGTTCACTGATGTAAGATTGAAACATTAATGTGAATATCTTCTCAAGGATTACACGAAACGGTTGAGAGGAAGTAAATAATCTAAGTTTACATAAGAAAGTTGTAAGATTTAAATCGCTGCATTTGATAACTATCAACACGTTTCAGTGAAAAAAAACACACACACAACATATAATTAAATTGCATTAATAAATCTAAATATGGGGAACTATGGTTTTCAAGCGCCAAAACGTTTCGGTTCCGACGTTATGCGCTTGTTAAGCTCATCTGACTTAATGACGGGAAAATAGTTGCAAAAGCCTATTAACTGCAATGCTTACGGCGTAGTCACATTTCCCCTACGGCGACGAGTTGAAAAAACTGTTTTGATATGTTTGTACCAGCTACATAGAGGTGGTTTGAATAATAATGAATAAAACGGCTGCTTTCGACTCGCCGTAGGGGAAATGTGACTGCAGCAGTTAGTTACACCAGAGAATCTGACTCATAACCAACCGATGGTATGTCTTTGGAAAAAAAATCAGAAGATATGTGATACCGATTTTGGTTTGGACACCACCAATCTCCTTCATTTGAACTTCATATCTTATCTTAAGTATAATTGATTATGCTAGATTCTCTTAGGAATCGGAATATAGCTTACATTCCATTCATAATAAACTCTTACTAACGAAATGGAAACAACTGCGGCACAGTCACACAAATGAAACCGATTCCAGACCAACCAATGTATTTACGTTGTTTTCCAATGTCATACCATTGGTTGGCTTGGAGTCGGTTTCACTGGTGGACTGTGGCATTATGTTAGACATACATGACATAGGTCTAGAACACCTGGAATTCAGAATGAGGGTATTGGTGCACCCTTACCCTTCTCTCCATTGGGGAAAGGGTAACCACATATGGGGAGCGTTCCATGAAATGTTTATTAATGATTTTCCCCACTGTTCATTATGTTAGACATATATGACATAGTTCTAGAACATCTAGAATTCAGAATGAGGGTATTGGTGCACCCGTACCCTTCTCTCCATTGGGGAAAGGGTAACCACATATGGGGAGCGTTCCATGAAATGTTTATTAATGATTTCCCCACTGTTCATTATGTTAGACATATATGACATAGGTCTCTAGAACATCTAGAATTCAGAATGAGAGTGTTGGTGTACCTTACCATTCTCTCCATTAAGGCAAGGGTAAACACAGATGGGGAGCGTTCCATGAAAAGATTTGTTATGATTTCCCCAGACTAATCTACCATTCAGCCAATCAGATGCAATGATTTGCAGTAGACAATAAAAGTTGGTGAAAATAACTGACTGTATATGATGAACTCTGTAACTGTCATGGCCACATAAAAATGCCTTCATAAAAAAATCAGATTGCTTTTGAGAACAAAATAATGTAACATTAAGTAAAAAGTAACTTGAGATTAAAAGCAGAAGCTAATTGAATACTTTCATTGATTAACATGTAGACTTGTAAATACAAGCATTTCAGATTGCCATCTGAAAACATTAAACAGGGAACAGCTAAATGATTATTTTGGACAACGTGTAAGGAAAGACAAACCTAAAAGATAACATTCGCACGAAACTTATAACATGTACTCATAAGAACACTTAGAATTGCACAAAATGAATAATTAAATTTCGAAATGCATATCACATTATCGATCTACCCTTATTAAGGGATGAATAAAAAAAACACATTAGCGGTTCTTGCTTTTTCGGAGTTGACAATTTTCTTTTTGACGATGCTTACAAAAAGCTGTGAAATTTACAATAAAATTCTGAAGACTGAATCGAAACATGCGAAAATGCCAACACAATAGCTGACTTCGTCATGTAACATAAAAATGGAGAAGTCTTGACGCAACATTGACGCATTTCAGAGAGAGAGAGAGGGGGGGGATCACGCGTATCTACACTTATAAAACGGAATGCTTCAGATTTCGCATCAACTTCTTGTAGAAGCCTTACTGTTCACCAGTCATAATCAATAAAAAAGAGAATTTTTTTCTCATTATTAAAAGTCGAAGTCATCATCATCAAGATCCGAACCGTACGGTTGCATGGCTTCTTTTTCCTTATAGTCTTCTATCCGCGGTTCCGGTTTGAAGACTTCATCTTCGGATCCGATTCTTGTCACGCATCGCGAGAGTTGTTCAAGAATTATGGAAAGACGTCGGTCCAGAGCTTCCAGGTGCTCCTCCACAACGACAGGGGCTATTCTATCGGTTGCCAGCGAATCTCTCATGACATCGCTTAACCGATATCTATCTGACGCAAGAAGCTTGAGACGTTCATGCGTAGACTGTCGTAATCTATAGAAATAATAAGAACAAAAACAAATGCCATTGTCATGAATTTGCTAATCGTGCTGTTGATGAAATGCCAGTTTCAATGAATAATATTTCCCTTTTTAAGAACTTACGTAGGCCTACTATAGCATGAAACGTCTCTTCATGATCATGGCATACAAAAAGAGTAAGGACGGTAATAAAATGCCATCTCCATGGAGTATAGTAAAAACTGTTTGTTTTCTAGCTTCACCGTCATTGCTTTGAATATTAACTCCTTTTTGATTAATGGCGGCGCTTTGGAGATTACAGTGAGCCAGAAGAAAAAAAAAAGCGTGCACAACGGGCTCCTATGTATTTTATTTTGTCATATCTTATGAATATTTTGACAAATAAGCTTTGATGATAATGATGATGCCCAGTTATGTAAAGTATTATAGCTCGGATGGTATTCATAGATACCGACTTAGAAAACTCTTTTTACACACGGTATTGTCTGCTCAAATATAAAAAAGAAATGTAAAGTCTTGGAAAGAACAAGTTCCTTAAGTTCTTTCCTCGGATTAGTATAGGCGCCAATATGATAAGTGTATGCGTACCTACAACACTGAATTAGAGGAGCCAATATACTGAGTTCATCATGTCTGTGCTTTCCAAATCTGTAATCAGAGAAAAACAAATATAATAAGTAAGGATCTACTATGTTCTTATAGTAATGATGCATGTTACTACAACCATATGGCGTGTTAGCGTTGCAAGCTATTTAATACCCCCCCCCCCCCCCAGCTTCTGCACGGCTACCTCGATCGGGCGCACGAACGTTTGGCAACTACAGATGATCGCCTTCTCAAAGGATGCAAGAGTTGCAGTGGAATTCGAACCCCGGACCTTGTGGTTCAAATTCTGGAGACTTATCCACTTAGCCACCACTCCTCTAGATTTTGTTTGAATAATGAAGAGCCAATAAAGAAAAAATGAAGTAACTGCTTCGTTTTCATACCTTTGCGCTAACACAATAGAATGCAAAAATAACCTCACTTCTAGAGCGTCTATCAAAACTTAGGTACTTTTAGTGGAGCACTTCATGTTGGAAAATAATATGATTTGACCATAAAGAATATGCAGTAGCAAGCTGATGACGTCATCTGTCAACGTATAATTTTCTGTTGATTGAAAGTTTGTCCTTCAAGAAAGTAAAAGTAAGATTGACTACGTAGCTTTGATGAGCAAAGTCACCACTGCTGAAACTTATTTAGTTACAAGGGAAAGAAAATACCCAAATACGTGACAATATGAAGTAAGTTTGATTACATGTAATAAAGTTTTTTAAAAATTGGAGCCATATCACCAAATCAATAATGACAACATCCATATACTCACAATACATTGCTTAACAAAATAATACATTAACTTTGTTATCTTTAATAAGACTTGACGAAATTTTCAGCGTTTACCTTAATAATTTTATTCCAATTATTCAGATATCACTTTTAAGCAAGGAGTACCCCTTTAACAAGACTATCGTAAATAGAGTAAGGCGAACCCGTCATATTATACGTCATTTTAAATGTAATTTTGACATTTAAGATAAAGAGAGTTTTAGCGAATGAATAACACGAACTCATACTTATTACAAGTCATAGTCGATTAAATGGGTTTTTGCCCCCATGTGAACGAAAACTCTCAGTCATAAGTACCTTCTTATTATTTGGCAGTGACATAGTAAGTAATCAGATTCAAAATACATCTTCCAAGAGCTTGGTCACACCTCGTCGTGCACTTTATACGTGTCATATGCGGAGAACTTTGTAGAAATTTCTAGCACCATACGCACGGGTTTTTTTTCCAAGCACGAAGCAGTATACGAAGACCAGCAAGGTCGCAAATCACTGGACACAACCCGCGGTGCACCTTCCTACGCGTAATTTGCGGCAAATACCGTGTTTACACTTGATCGGCTTTTGAATCGCGTGTAAACGCGAGTAACTTGCATCCGTTCGCGGTTCATTACCGGCATCAAAGTAGTAGGTGCACCACCAAAGTAGTAGGTTCTGAACCGCGAGCCGATGCAGAATCGGCTTTTTTACTACGTGTAAACAGAAAGCCAATTCTGCATCGGCAATTTGTGCGCACTTCATTTACTTTACTCTTGTGACGTAATTGTAAGCGCACCTTATTTGTCTATGAAGCGCACTGATCCAGCGTTGTCTTTATTATGACGTATCGTTGTCTTTATTATGACGTATATTGTTGGTGTGCATATCATGTTGCAAGGTTTTTGCATCGGCTCGCGGTTCTGAACCGTCAGCTGTAACAACGTGTAAACGCAAACCAAATGCCGATTAAGTGTAAACACGGTATAAGTTTGTGTCGAACGCGCGTCCTTTTTTATCAATCACGCATGAATACACAGTGAAACCCATAACCATCGTACCTCCTGTACTACGTGCTAATTACGTCGAATGCACAAGCAAGTCGAGAAGATCACGTGAGCCTCACTCGCAACATGTCGTTCACATCTGTGTTTGTGATCTGAGGTGAATTTTCCAGAAAGTTCTTGCGGCGAAAGCAAAGGTCCTCACTTTCATCTAGCACGCAGAACTCGCAGGGAAGCGCTTGGACATGTTAAAAAAATCGTTGTGCGTGGCAAGTGTTCTTATAAACACATATCATACGCACGGTCATCGTACCTCCTGGCTCCTGCACCTTATTCTGACGTCGAACGCACAAGATCACCCGAGATCCCCTGGGCTTCTTGGCTAAAAACGGAGCCGTGGTATGCATCAAGTCGGTTGTGCGTCGGTTGTGCCTTGCAGATAAGGCGCTGCGCCTTCGCCTTCTGATAGATGGCCAATGCTAATAAGTATAATGGTATACCGGTAGTCGCGAGAGAAGACATAATCAAGTGCATGGCTGAGTGTGACCACAATGTCAGACGTATATATCAGCCAAAATTACCAAGACAGTTGGAGGTCTTTGTCGAAAATATTAGTGAACGGGTATACAGCAGTTTGGTCCCAGCTTTCGGAGCTGACAACAAATTGCAAACATGTCGTTTGCTCATAGTCCGCGGCGAACTGCTGTCTTAATTGATTCAGCAAACTTCGACAAAGTCTTCTTGGGTCCGCTGCAGAAAGAGTTGCAATCAATCGCAACTCTAAAAATAATGCGCAACTTGATTTTCAACCATTCAACAGCGCGCATTTGGGACTTGCGATCGATTTTTTGACTTGTGTTTAAACGTAACTGTATCTGCAACGGACCCCTCGACTGTTCATTGTCATGAAGGGCATTTGGAAATGCATTTCTATGTTCTTGAATCCGTGGTGCATCGTGGGAGCGAATACTTCTTATTTGTTCAGGGGTCCGTTGCAGAAAGAGTTGCGTTTAAACGCAAGTCAAAAAATCAATCGCAAGTTCGAAATGCGCGCTGCTGATTGGTAGAAAATCAAGTTACGCATGATTTTTAGAGTTGCGGTTGATTGCAACTCTTTCTGCAACGGGCCTCAGATCCAATTGCCGGCTGCGATGTATAGACGTGCATACAAAGATACGAACGAGTTGCGACCGTCGCTTTAATTAACTTAATAACGACTATTTCTGGCTCAAAATTGATTGTGAGTAAATGCCATACCAGTTTGAGTAAATTTGATTCAGATTTATTATGTAGTACATTGCACACTTTGATTTTTAAAAGAGATGAATAACAGCTAATAACATTCCAACTTCATCATAATTCCGAAAAAATAAAAGTACTCAATTCTGGTCACGACAACAACTGAAGCATCCTAAAAAATGACTAGCATTTCAGTATTAAGATAAACTTGAATGATTATTAAACCAGTTTAAATTATACATGTAAACCTAACCATCTGGTATCTGTTTTTATTGAGATTTGCGTCTAATAGTTTGCAGTAAATCCTATTTGGCTAGCGAAAATACGAAATCAATATTTTTTTAATGCGCGTATACAAATTGATAGGAAACGCAATATCGTGATATCTACACTCAAACTAATCAAGAACGAACACTCTAAGGTTTCACAGGTGAAACAAAAACTGATTGTAATTACACATCACATGTACAGTCTTGAGCTTGAACCCACCCCTCCTTTCCGGGACATCATAAGTTAGGCTAACCTGAAAATAGCAAGTGTCTAAGAGTACCCTTCCGGCTATTCTCTGTAGTCAAGTGTTCCTAAAGATTGTCGCCACTTCACATTTCAATATTTGGGATCGACAAGAGTGTATACGGGGTTATTAGAATTGAATTATTCCTCTTTTAGGACACCATGAATGAAGACACAATATTACGTTACATAAAACGATTAAAATGTAGAATAAAAGTGATGCCTTCGCAACCTCCTATAACCTAACAAGTGGAATGCCTCTTGCAGTCTCGCCTGCATTACGCAATTCGATATAGCAGCAGTGCTGCCATTGAAAATAGCTAATAAAGAAATATTTACAGAAGAAAACACTATTATTTCCCAAAAATGACCTTTGACCATGATCACGCGACAATGTGCAAAACTATCGTTCCTATTTGATTACCCTTATGCCGATTTTTCATGGGCTAGATCCATTGACTTTCTAGGTTATGATGCCAATTCAACACATACTCCCAACACGGCCAGAGTTCATCGACCTTTAAATGAACTTTGATCTTGGCCATGTTTCCGAGACGCGCATAGGGTATTCAGGGGCACGCTGCTGCTCTTATGTCCAAGTTTCATGAACTAGATCCATACAATTTCAAAGTTATGATGACAATTCCTCAAATACCCCAACATGGCCAAAGTTTGTTGACCCTAAGTGACTTTTGACCTTAATCATGTCACCCGAAACTCAGGCAGGATCTTCAGTGATACACTATTACCTTTATCTCTACGTTTTATGAACTAGGTCCATATACTTTCGAAATTATGATATTTCAAAAACAAAAACCTTGGTTAAGACTTCGACATTGATTCCCCAAACATGGTCTAAGTTCAATGAGCCTAAATGACATCTGACCTAAGTCATGTGACCTAAATACTGAGGCGGTATGTTCAGTAATAGTTGATTACCCTTATGTCAAAGTTCCATGAACTGGGTCCATATACTTTCTAAGTTATGATGACATTTCAAAAACTTAACCTTAGATAAGATTTCAACGTTGACAACGCCGCCGTCGGAAAAGCGGCGCCTATAGTCTCGCTCTGCTATACAGGCGAGACAAAAATGAATAATTGTTATCATTTATAATTTGAGACCATCTGATTCTCCAAAATGTATTTGTGGAGGTGAGTTTCCATGTACATTTTACCAGGGAAGTGGGAGTTAGACTTCCCTGATTTAAAGGTCAAGTCCACCCAAGAAAAAATGTTGATTGGAATAAATAGAGAAAATTCAAACTAGCCTAACGCTGACAATTTCATCAAAATCGGATATAAAATAAGTTATGACATTTTAAAGTTTTGTTTATTTTTCACAAAACAGTGATATGCACAACTCAGCGACATGAAAATCAGACAGTCAATGATGTCCCTCACGATTTATCTTGTTTTTTATTGTTTAAATTATACAATATTCAATTTTTACAGATATGACAATAAGGACCAACTTGACTGAAACAAATAGTATTAAACAATGCTAATTCAAAACGTCCAGAGAGGAATTAATCGTTGTTTCACTTGACAATGAGAAGAAAATGAGAATACTTTACATTTCATGTAATGAAATACAAAAGAAATGGTGAGTGGGTTACGTCATCAGTCTCCTCGTTTGCAGGATGTGCATATAACTGTGAAATTAAGCGAAACATTAAAATGTCATAATTTTTTTATTTCACATCCGATTTTGATGAAATTTTCAGTGTTATGGTTGATGGATTATTCTCTTTTTATATAAATCAACTTCTTATTTGGATGGACTTGTCCTACAAACAGGAAAATTCTTTTTCATTTTGTACTTACGCTCTACCATGATCGAGATGGATGGGAAATGTAAAGTTTCCGAAAGCTTCAAATGTCTCGTAGTGATGCCTGTCCATATTACCTATAAAACACAAACAAACAAACGAGAAAATAAATATCAATTCAATCTGAGGTATTAACAATACCTACATCAATGTTCCAAGACCATTTACTCCATTTACTCAATATTTATTTACCAATTCATGTCTTTGTTTATTCATTCATTATTTATGCATTTTCAAATCAAAAAGATATTTTGAAAGTATCGGCAAAATATTCATTTCTATTGCTGCTTTATAAATTGTTATTCAGAAACACTTCACCAGGAGAGTCGAAATACATTTATACCAATATAAAACGAGATATATTTCAAAATCATTAAAATCACGGAGACCATATATAGCGAGAGTTAATTTGCTGTGTAACATTGTGAGTTCTTCACAATCACTGAGTACTTATTTCAAAGGAAATTTGGGAAGACTTTATAAAGTCTGAAATACCTTAATTAATGCTAATATTCCTAGTTTTCTTGATAGAAAACTCTACATTTTCCTTACTAATACCAAAATACGCGATGTTTAAAAGGGGGAAAATCAATGAAAAACATTTTAGTAAAAGAATGCATCACTCTATCTGTCTATCGTATACTTCATAATTCAACAAGAACATTTGCTTTAATATTTGTTTGTCAGGAATTTCCCCAGTTTTCAATGAAATTCATAAATCCTACAAAATTACGTTTAAACTTTATGCTCTCACACAGCAGAGAGCATCGATGAACAAAGCTTTAAAAGACACAGACCGTTATGTCGACAATGTGTTATGTATGGATGCTTTGAATAAAAATGATATGATTATAATTTTTCTCACTTCTAGGAACATGTTTATGGACAAGATTCAGTTGTAAGTTTGTATCATCAATGATTAACATGTCGAACAAATGACGAATTTAGATAATTTCGACAAAAAGTGATCAGGGAAAAAAATGCTACTATCATTAATAAACAACTGCATGGTTATCGAAGAAAATCTCGTTCGTGCGATTTGTGTCATTCATTTTTTAGCTTTTCGGAAGAGCGAACCACTTTAAAATAGGAACACTGGTTTTAATTTCAATTTCTGTATCCAGATAAATCCACTTATCAGCTGAGCTTGATATCAGGTGCACAAAATTCGTGACCATTAACAAGAGCCTACTTACACCAGAGGAGCAATCAGCATAGGCGTTAAAAAGTTAAGAATAAATGAGGCTGCACTGCAAAAATTCCGGTGTTGATTTAACACCAGCCCGGAATCTCTATATCTTCACACCAGACAAGAGTTAAACGACATTTTGGTCTTACACCAGAAAGGTGTTTATACAACACCAATTAGTATCAAAACAGCATCGGTTTGATTCCAAACTGGTGTTGTTTCTATAATTCTCTGGTGTGGACATAAATAGATTCCGGGCTGGTGTTAAATCAACGCCGGAGTTTTTTGTAGTGTGTTAAGGTTCTCAACAGTGCACAATTTCTGAAATATCGTAAGAGAGCAAAGCGAGCAAGGAAATAAAAAATAGTCACTTTCATATAGAATCAATTTGTATTTTGTCATCTCTCTCTCGAAAAAAAAAAGATCATAAAAACACAAGTTTCTTTTCAGCATCTTTGGTACTACTTTTGGTACTGTGGAAATCTTTTAAAGGGGGGATTCGTACAGTAATTTTTTAAAGGTGCGATTTCGCACCTATGTGACCTGGTAGCTGCAAATATTCTCTCATAAAGATCCTCTCAGAAAAAAAAAATCCTTGCTACATCACTCACTTATTGCTTTATCATTCGTAAACGAATTCCTTGTTTCAGACAACTCAATGAACATTAGAACCGGGAGGTAGTAAGGGATATCTACATTTTCTTGTAAAAGTTGACAAAACGTCATTTGCTTTAACATTGATGAATCTTCAGAGATCATAGGATATGCGCAGGGGTGAAACTCTCTGCCGTTTGTACTGGGTTTCCCCCGTTTTAAAAGAACTAAAGATGTTTAATAATGAGACTACATTTTTTTTTGCAATCAAGTTTCTTGATCCATCAAAGCAGGCATTGAATTTAGTCCAAGATATTGACACCTCACCCTTATTTAATAAATCTAATAAATTTCTTAGCTTCTGTGATTTGCACGCGCGGGAAGAGGAATTATTTGTCTTTCCTCCATAGAGCCTTCATTCAACATCAATGTCACAGACACTCTAGATTATCATCCACCGTTTCGTTCCGTGGCGACACGGGAACCTCACTGTCAACAAGTTGCCTACACACTTGAACAGTAATTAAAAGTCACCTATAAATAGCGACGCTTAAATGAGGGAGAATTGTCCACGGCGATGCAATAACTCATACCGAAGCACGATAACTTGTAAACAACTCTTCCCTCTCTTTCCGGCCGCGGTTCACAAAACAACAAAATTTTCAAGGGTGCATGTGTGTGTGTGTGTGCACGTGCAACGCGCGCGTGTGTGAGAGGGAAGTGAGGGTGCGTATGGGTGTGTGAGTTCGAGATTTAAAATCTTCAAGGGAAAAGAAGGTTGGATATATTCACTGAATTTCCTGTCTACATCGCTGCAAAATGAAAAGTTCAAACAGTCATGCTATAAAATGTTGATTTCAATTTAATTAAAATAAAAAAGGTCTATGAATATCAAAGTATGAGGTCATCTAGCAATTGTTAAAGTTGACGTTCGTTGATCTTCAGCGCAATGATTTCTTGAAATGGTGAGTTTCACAGTCCGCATGCCCATGAACAAACGTGTTTTTCACGACTGTTTTTCAGAACCGGTATTGAATTCTCTATTTTTTTATCACACCATGGGCACTGACGAAGTTCATTTTTGAGAGCTATGCGCCGTTTTCTTTTAACATTCTTTATAAATCTATGGTTTTATTATTATGTTTTTTAATGGAATTCTACTATTACTATTAGTAATTATGTAGACAAAAGAGACAAAGAGTACATCTTTGTGAGATAATGCATTAAGTCCCAACATTTTTTTTTCCAATGTATATTGCCAATTTTCGACACAACACCACGTCTTCTTCAGGCCGATTTGCTACATGTGGATGCAGGCTTAAAGGGGTACACTAGGCTGAAAATAATATGATTTGAACAGATAAAGAAAAATCAGACAAACAAAACACTGAAATGTTGATCAAAATCGGACAAGGAATAACAAAGTTATGGCATTTTAAAAAATTGCATTATTCCGGTGAAACAGTTCCAGGCATGACTCATGAATATTCAATGAGCAAACTGATGATGTCATATCCCCACTTGTTCTTTTGTAATTTTTATTATGAAATTAGGTTTGTTCAAATTTTTACCTTCAAGAACTAAAAAAAATGGACAACTGGTTTAGTGCATTATATATTCATTGCTGCAACTTATTTCATTACAAGGGAGACAGATCATTCTCGCATGATTTCATAATAACAATAACACAAGAAAAGGGAAAAGGGATGTGACATCATCAGCCTACCTAATGAATATTCACGACGACGTGTATATAACTGCTTTCACAATGTATTGCTAAACTTTAAAGTTCAATAACTTCGCTATTTGTTATCCGATTTTGATGAAATTTTCGGCATTTTACTCTATGTATTCAGATATAAATATTTTCAGCCCGGAGTATCCCTTTAATGCAACTTGAGAAAATGAGGCAGAATGTAGACGCACTGCCAAATAAAGAATAGAGGACGGGGGGGGGGGGGTTGAGGGAAGAGGGGTGAGGAAAGATGGGGAGGGATGGAAGAAAGATGGAGAGAGAGAGAGGGAGAGCGTGAGTGACGAGATGCATTTTTTTCGTTGCCGTCCTTTTCTGGTCTACTTCACGCCCCCCTGTACATCCATAAATTTCTTTATAAATGTTAGTTACAAATACTTATATTATAAGACACAATACGTTTAATTTCGTGTTCTAATAGTTATTATTATGCATCACGATAGAACACGCTGACCTGGCAAGACGGGTGTATTCAGTAACACCTGATTGATAGCAGCAACAGACAAAGAATTTAATGACTTTTCTGATTTTCCAGTCTGGTCGTTTTAAGAGATGCTCGTGTTGGAATGCAGCTAACTAAGTCTAGAAATATACAATCAAGACAGTGTACTATGCAAAGATAATTAAAACCACGTTTATGTATAGCAGCTTTGTTCTCATTCTGGTGGAACAGTAATAAAAGATAATTGAAATGTATCTATAAATAGGGGGATCGATTTGTAAAATTGTATAAAAAAAGGCTGTTTTACAATACCAGACATCCTGTTTTGAAAATAGAATAGCAGGTGAGTTAAGACCATCAATACTTATAGCAGACGGAGACATAGAAATATAAATTAGAAAAAAAGCGACTAAAGAGAGTGAGGGAGAGAGAGGGAGAGAGGGAAGGGGGAGATGTACAGAAGGGGAAGGTGGATTGACACAGAATTGAAAGATAATAATGATTATTAACTAATCAATAAATCCAATAAGGCGTGAGGGCTGGAAAGACAAGAGAGAGAGAGAGAGAAGGGGGAGAGGGAGGGGGGGGGTATGAAGAATAGGGTCAATACACTAAGAAGTGTGCCCTCGATTCATTTACCAGACAGACACAACAATCTCCATGAAGAGGTTTCCTGTCTTGGAGGGAACTCTTCAAACACTTTCGCCCAGATAGAATTATATATTTTTTTCCTTGTACACAACTGAGGCGCCAGATACGTATCTGCAGAAAACATAGGCCCTTATATACAATAAAAAATATATGATTTCATGACAGAATACCGTCAACAGCAGAAGGAAAACACACATTTTTCAAACTTGGTGGATGATGGAAGCAGCAGTACACAAACTAGTATCAACTTTATTTCATATTTTTATTCTCTCGTTTCAGACAACACATATCAGAGGGTCCCAACTCGAAACACTAAATGTCAATGAGAGTATATATATATATATATATATATATATATATATATATATATATATATATATATATATATATATAAATGTGTGAAGTTATACATGTACACCAGCTTTGGAAACTCTTTTATTTAAATATTATGTGAAAGAAATGGATGACGAGAACAATGGTAGGCGTAGCTTAAATCAAGGTTCCCCAGAGCTATCTACCCTTTGGAAAAATTGGTGATGCCGAAAAAATGTCTCTACCGGGAATCGAACCCGGGCCCCAAGCTTTGACCGCCGGTGCCTTAACCACTAGACCACAGAGACGGGTTAGTGGCTAGGGTGACCCCGAATCCGATTGACCGTCAGATAGACAGATTTTCGACACTATTTCCTTTGTCGGGTGAAGGTGGGTTTTGAACAATGACAAGCCGCCATGCCTCAGCTGGATCAAAGGTATTGCTTTGATGCTTTAATATATATATATGAATTTTCATGTTTGGCTCACTATGTCATGGGATTAGAAAGTCGCTAAATATGAAATATGACCCCCAAAACCCCCAGTTTTAGGATGAAAAAATGAAACTAGAAATAAAGAAAATAATACATTTTTTTGCTATTTCTGGGTCGCCGTCTAAGCACAGAAAATGATATCAGATATCTTTTTATTACGTTGCTGTTTATTCAAAACTACAACTTTAATACCAAACGTCACAGAATTTAGAAAGTCGCTAAATATGAAATGTGAAAGAAAAGTTTTAGGATGACATGCGGAGACTAGAAACATAGGGGTGGATGAACCGTTACATCATCGTCTGTCATAAAAGCGGGACTTTCCCGGGATCATGTGATAATCTTCATATAAGGAGGCCAATCTTTTTTTTCTTTGAGGTAGAGATATAAAAAAATTTATCCTTTATAATTATGTGAAATCTTCATAATCTTTCTCGAAACTGAAGAGAGAGAGAAAGAAAGTTTACTAAAATCAGCAAGCAACGAGAGGGGGGGGGGGTAGGATTTCATAAATGCATGGTAAATCGAGTTGATAGGCATCGAGACAGATACGCAAACATCCACAAACATCTAGACATCGACACACACACACACTCACCCACCCACCCACATCAATCACACACACTCACACCCCAACATATACGTTTAGAACCCACACGTAGGAAAAGCAATACCTACACACACGCTCTATCACGAACATACAAAGAGAGCCCCATATAGGCAGACTCCCAACCCCGCACTTGACCCCCCCCCCCATTCCCCTAAATCGCCCCAAAACTCAGATCCACTAACCCTACACCCCTACACACATACAACCCCCGCCCAACAAACAAAAACACACACATACATCCCTGCACAGGATAGGAGCGAGAGGCAGTAGGAAATACAGTGGGGAAATGAAAGACAAAGAGCAGAAAAAACGTTGAGAAAAAGAAGGACCTTAAAACGCATTGGGAGACCTTGGAAGAATTACAGGGAATGTGCAATTAGCGACAATGGATTACATATGTCGGAGATAATGCATACCACGGATTATTAACTCTTCATGCCACAACATAACATAACATCATAACAACATATAATTCATCTGTCCTATACCCGCAAACTTTAAACTCATCAAATAAACATTTCATCAAAATGAATATTTCTTTATAAAAACCGATGCCGCAACGCGAATTAATCTACTGATAAATCACTATTTCGTCTTTCTTGGATGGATTGGCTGAAGTGAGTTGTTGACCGTTCTTCGGTTCTACCATGAAAAAAGTCAAATTATATGAGTAATCAGCAAAAAGTAAACACCAGCATCCCCTTCTTAAAGCCTGTGTATAGCTTTGGTAAAGGGTCAATAATGTGATTGATAATCGAATATCATCTAATATGACAGTCTTACTGAAGTGTAGAGACCGTTAGATATTTTTCCAGCTGCACTTCTCTGAGAAAATTTCAAATATTCAAATCTTGGATATATAGCGCCCTCTCTCGGCGATGCTTGTTTTAAATTAAAAAATGGGCGTTCAAGCACTTATCTTATAAATTTAGTGATTAGATATCCAAAAGTTACAGACAAAGGACATATCTTGAAAGTTTCAGCCCATTCCATGATTTGGAATAGGATTTAATTGAAAGACAAAAACACACAGATATTTTAATTTGATCGGGTGACCCGATCAAGTTAAATTTCCATGTAAAATCGCAAAATTTATCCTGTAAAACACATTTTCATTTCATATCCTCCACATCATAACTGTTATAGGGCATATCCATTCATATTAGCTAGCAATGAATTGGAATAGTGATAGGTGCATTTTGGTGGATTTACCAAAACTATACACAAGCTTTAACGTTCGTTAGTTGGAAGAAACTGAAATTAAGACTTCAACTATAAGCAAGGAGATTCTTTGAAATGTGGATTACAGTAATCGTTGACATTAGTCGTCTGTCTTAGCCAAATGATATAATAATATACCTCCGTCAACTCCCAGTATTCAATGTAACGTTTGATCAGAAATTCGTCAAACTATAGGAGTCAAAGCCAACTTCAATAATCTGACGAGTAGGACCGGTTTTCATGTTGCCTATAATAAAATACAGCATTTCCTTTATCGAAAAGGGGTGGATAGATTTTTATCAAAGTAGAAAAATGTCTCTGACGTAATGAGAGGTATCATAATTACATCTCCAAGATTCGGAGACCATGCCTGCCTGATGAATTCATAACGATTTGGCTGTAGCTTTATTGCGAAACAGTAGATTAATACGAGTGATTATCTAAATGCAAAGGAGCTAATCTGGTCCGTTATCACACTCATCTCAGAGTGGGATGATGGACCAGTCCTGGTGGAATGAGATTTCAATCTTTAAGAAGTGTTTTTCCTACCTGTTTTGGAGTGAAAGCGTGCATCTTTTTTTACATTTTCACTCCAAAAAATGTGAAAAATCAATCTTGAAAGATTAAAATCTCATTCCATCAAGACTGGTCCCTCATCTTACTCTGAGAGGAGTGTGACTAGGAACAAGATTGCCCCTTCCCTTTGGAATAAGCTACCCTCTTACATTTATAATGCCAAGTCTGTGAATCAGTTCAAAACCCTACTCAAGACCTACCTGTTTAATAGATGATTCACAGTTGTGGGTCGGTCAATTAGAGGTGCACACCAGTCTTGATTTTTTTATTATTAATATAGTTACATTATTTTTTGTGTCATTCCCCAGCCACATTTTAAAAAAATCCCAAGTACAAACCATAAACAGGACACAGTGCGCTTAGAAACACCATTAGTAAGCGCCCATAAATGTTATGTATTATTATCATCATCATAATTATCATTAGCTCGCTAGCATTTAGAGAGTAAATTCCCAACGATTTTTGCCTGACCTAAATGATTGCAAATATGACTGAATTACCAGCTGAAGCACTGATATAGACTTTGAATCTTGGACAAAGTTTAACACCGCCATACAGACAAAACTATCTTCCTAAGAAGTGAAAGAGAGCTCTACATTGTATGTCCTTGTTTTGAATTGTATACATTACTTTATTCATAATGTTATGAATGAACCCTATTTTATTTTCCATATATAGATATATTCCAAAGATCTATTACATATATATATATACACATAGGCCAATTTGTTCTTTTATTTGAATTCAGATATAAAAGCAAACTAATAGGATATTAATGACAAAACAATAACTTTAATAGACACAGCGAATTATGAGGATATTTATCATAGTTTTGTTGAACTATAGGGTGGTATTTGATTAATCATGATGAGATCAAATGGAAAAATACAAGCGTTTTGTTTTGATTGATATCGGAACTTGGGAAAGACAGTTTGGAAGGGTGCCAGGACTCCCAGGTTTTCGTTTTCCAACTAAAGATCCCCGATCCATTGACGAGATAGCACGTACTCTACTAGTCCCGGGTGTAATGAATCATCGAGGTCATTTCTTGAATTAATTCACTACCAATTTTTTTTATGAAGTATAGAATAACAAACCGAAGAAGAAGAAAAAAATCAAAATAAACACAACTTTATTTATAAACGACCAGAATATGGCATATGATTTCGGATGAAAGGCTCGCGGAAACGATAATCGTGTCAAAGATGGTTGCGAATGAACTCACCACGGATATGTGGGTGTTTCATAAACTTCTTTGCATGCTCAGTATGCGGAAACACGCCCTACATTTTGTCCTGTTTTCAATTTACTATAATCCAGACATGGGGTTCTAACAAGCTTTTTACACATGACAAATTTTGCTTTCAAATATTTCTTTCAAGACGAGAATCTGAACTGGCACCTAGGGAAAGTTCACCGGTAGTGCGTTAAGTCGTGCTAAACCTACACGAACGGCTTTATCGATAACAACATCCAGATTTCTTTTGTTTTCTTTTATTAGCTGGTTGCCGAGAATTCCCTGCCACGCCCACGTCTTACCTGGACCCACACCCATGCCACACCCCTCACACCACTCCATCACACCCATAACACACCCTGTCTTACCCCTCACCGCTCCCAATCGAAATTCACCATACACCCCAGAGGCGATATTTTTCCCCACCGTCAGTACTTGCGTGCCCTACGCGAGAGGGCAGTACCCCGTAGCCATAACATGTTCACGAACGAGCCTAAGGGAATGACGATACACAACAATAGGGTTTATCTAGTCAGATTACGCCTAATGAAAATAAATGGCGACACGTCAGGGTGCGGCGTAATTTCCGACTCAACGATCAGCGCGATTGGTGTGGCTCAGTCAGTAAGCAAATCCTCTAGTCCAGAGTTCATTGACGCAGGTTCGAATGTCGCCTAGAACGATTTTTCAAAGAATCGTCTAAATTCACAATTGAGGTCGGACTAAAAAAAAAAGTCCAGGATTTTGCAGTTTGATTTCAAAGTCTCCAAACATCCTTCTCGTGTCGGGTGCACAATAATACTGACCGACAAAAAACGCCATCGCACCCTTGTTGCTCATGTTAACAACAAAATAATACAACCGACTGAGTTCTTATTTCATTTGGATTAAAAAAAAATGCATGTATTTTTAGTACTACGGGTAATTCGATCCAGGTGAAAGTGTTACTTGTTATTTTGATCTTCCAGTAATAGAGTTTGATCAATGTAAACACAACATGAAAGAAACCAAGTGCTTCAGTTGGAGACGTGATGTTATGTCATCATCGCAGTTGAGTTAGAACCAGGTCGGGTCGGCAATTAATATCAGTCATCGTTCGGGCCAAATTGGACGTAAATAGTAACTGTTTTGGGGATTGAAGTTCTTGATAAGCAGTTCGGGCCATAGATGACGATGAAACATCCTAAGGAATAAAAGAATGCAACCTCGATATTTATAATAACATTTGATCTGTTGCGTTATTTATTTTTTAATGTATTCAGGATGGAACATATATCACCATGAGGTAATCTTGGAAGGGACTCTTTGTACCCTTTCTGGAGTAGAACAATGGACCATCTTCCGACCAGTGTACTCTTGTCTAAAAAAAATGTTTATGATTTATCAATAACATACGAGATTAACAACTGCCCGGTGGGTGTTTCATAAAGCTATTCATAAGATAAGAGCGACTGGTGATCATTTCTTTTGGTATATGGTATGCACCATTGGCGATGGTTTAGCACGTATATAAGAAAGGATCACCAGTCGTTCTTAACGTCGCTCTTAAAGTGATTGGTTAACATTGGTTTGACTTTTAAAAAATCTGAGCTAGAAGGTCACACTTGTCACCTATGTCTGTGATATGTTCCAAAAATGAAGCCCAGAAAAATTGCGTTCGAAAATGATTATTTAGTGCTTCAAAAATTGAAATATAAAGTGACCGGAAACACCATCTTAATTTCATCCCATACACTTATGTGTACTATTTAGGTGTCTATAAGACGCCTATTTACAAAATCGGGGTTTGCCTTGTAGTTTTAGCTTTTCATTCTCAATAATGGTTGTTGTCAGGGTTTATTAGTTCTAATACATGCACTTGTACACATGTTTCATCTTGGTTTGAGAATTTTTCAAATCGGCTGCTCACAAAGTTAAACAATACCTTTAACTTACGAACAGCTTTATGAAACACCCACCTGGCATGTATCACAAGTCAAACAGACTTCCTACAACACTTCACCGACGCTTTCCGAAACGTTGAACATCTACTGACAAGAGACCTTCATGACAATGCAGCCGTTGTCGATTTCAAATCAGTGAATCAAGAAGAGCGGTGTCCTCTTGGACTCCAGACATCTGCAATTTTTCGTCAGCTACGACTCTTACGACGATCCGCTGTCCCACTTCACCAGTTTTCGACAAAGACCTCTCAGCTGCTGTTCATTGTAATTCGACGGGCATTTTCAATAGATAGAAGAATCCGTCCCCAGCGAAAACTCGCTAATAATGCATTAAACAATAATGGCGAGAACATAATCCAACCATACACTGGCTTAATTATCGTTTGGTCCAACTATCACTTGGACTTATTCTCATTTTGTGCGCCTGTCATTAGTCTGATGCCCAGACGGTCTAATTTCCACTTCGTTTTCTTATTATTTACCGCTTTTGTCTAATGAAAATTTGGTTCATAAACGGTTCATGTAATAACATGGACTAAGTCATGTTAGACCAAGTGGCTATTAAACGAAGTGAGTGATTAGACAAAATGGTTATCAGGTTCAAAAGGAATACGACCAAAGAGTAGATAAGTATACAAATAATGAATGTTTATGAGTGCAATGGACAGAATACTTAAATGGGTGAAAGATTTAATGATCCATTTTAACGAGGCGTAGCCAAGTTGAATGGATCATTATTTCATCTTTCACCGAATGAAGTATTCTGTCCATTGCACGAATGAACAAACATTCATTATTTGGTTTATATGACAGCTAGAAATTGATTTTTTTTCATATGAAATTTATGAATTTCGATGCACAACATGCTCATGCAGTGCGAGTTCAGTCTGTTACGTCATTACAACATGCGCACTGCAGGGGCGTTTCATAAAAGGACTTGTCGGACATTTTATCCGACAAGAACCAGTTTATCCGACAGTTACCATAGGAACAGTGCTTCTCAGCCAATCAGAATCAAGGAAAGATGTCAGATCTGACAACTTGTCGGATGAACATATTGATGAAACGCTCCCCTGATGCCTGCAGCTGCAGTCTCGGTGCGCGAGTGCAATGGACATAATCGTATGGATCATATGGATCCAAAATCGCACGATGAATGGATCCAAAATTGCACGGTTGATGACGTCATTGCGTCAAAATGGGCTAAATGAACGATATCAAACAACCAATCAAATCACAAGGATCTATCTAGGTGTCAAATAATGTGTTATCATTCAGCGGGCCTATATTACAAGACTACATGTATACATTGCTAAGGATATTGCATAATGGGTTAGAAATCTGGCCAGAATTGAGAACTTAAAGGACAAGTCCACCCCAACAAAAACTTGATTTGAATAAAAAGAGAAAAAATGAACAAGGATAACACTGAAAATTTCATCAAAATTGGATGTAAAATAAGAAAGTTATGACATTTTTAAAATTTCGCTTCATTTCACAAAACAGTTATATTAATGAGCCAGCTACATCCAAATGAGAGAGTCGATGATGTCATTCACTCACTATTTCTTTTGTTTTTATTGTTTGAAATATGAAATATTTTGATTTTCTCGTCATTGTCATGTGAAATGAAGTTTCATTCCTCCCTGAACACATGGAGTTCCATTATTTTAACATTTTGTGCTTCAGGCAAGGAGGTCCTAATCGTCAAATTTGTAAAAACTGAAATATTGTATAATTCAAACAATAAAAAACAAAAGAAATAGTGAGTGAGTGACATCATCAACTCTCTCATTTGGATGTAACTGGCTCGTTCATATAACTATTTTGTTCAAAATAAGCGAAACTTTGAAATGTCATAATTTTCCTATTTTACATCCGATTTTGATGAAATCTTCAGCATTACACTGTTAGAAAAAATAAAAGAAGTTCCTGCAGCAGAGTCTCGAGAACACCTGTAATCTTACCGAATTGCGTAATCTTACAGGAAATTGGTATTTGATGTATGGAATCTTACAAATTTCCTTGAATAAAACACCCTTTTCCCCTTTTCAAACAGACCTGTTCTGTTAAATTGCAGAAAAATTCTTGTTTTATGAATTTACAGAATGATTATAACGCAATTCGGTAAGATTACAGGTGTTCTCGAGACTCTGCTGCAGGAACTTCTTTTATTTTTTCTAACAGTGTATGCTTGTCTGATTTTTCTCTATTGATTCAAATAAACATTTTTCTGAGGTGGACTTGACCTTTAAAGAGAAATTCCAGTAGTTGCAGTAAACACTGATTTCATGAGAAAGTCTGTAAAGCAAGGCTTAATTGTCAGTATATCATTGAGGATCTAGATCTGGTACAGTTACATTAACTGAAAGTTGTGAAATCTTGAAATCTACGCTTAAAAATGTTCACACCGAAGATCCCCAACACAGATAAGCGCACGTGGGAATTATTGCTTAGAGCGTCGGGCCCGACGCTCTACCCGAATCCTGTGCTTATTTGCTGATTTCTCAGCAATTACACAATTTCTTCCAGAATCCTTTGGCACATGCGTTTTATTTTTATATACAAACAGACACTTTGGTCTTCATTTCATTGGATTCTGTACGAACTCATTTTGATATCGTTACCAAAACTACCATTTACCTTTAAGGTGATGCGGCCCGAGGCTGCTGGTATTCGTATTTGCTTTAATTTTGACGAAATGGGAATTCCCCTTTCTTCGAGGCGATCACTGGCAATGACTTTTCTTTTGAAATAATGCCAAAACAAGACAAAGGTGTGTTGTAATGAGTATTGAACATATATATTTTCCTAAAGCTCAAGAGAAAGGAATTATTTCTCCCAAAGAGCTCTCATATTTTTAAGAAACGAATCAAATGTGTGAGAAATAATTTTTCTCATTCTGCTGCTATTGAGGTTATTTAGGTACAGACGGACTTCGGCTAATAGGAATATGAAACTTCCGGCCAAATGAAACCAATTGGCAAAAGATATGAATTAGAATGAAACTAGCAGAAGATAGGGGCAGAATAACGATTTTTTTCAAAATCCTCAGTTGGGATTGAAAATAAAATGTAGGTATGATATGAGTTTTATTGATGTCAATCACACTCAATCTACCATCCCCTCTCTCATACACCGCAGGGGCGGATCCAGCCTTAGCCAATAGGGGGGGCCCGGAATTTTTTTCAGCCATATTTTCCCCGATCGACCGCTCGAATATGATTTTTGCCGGGATTTTTTGTTTCTTTGAAGGGGTAGTCCTAATGGTCACTTTTTAGGTTTATTCTTATGAAACATAAAAGTATAATACCATAACCCTTATTTATATAATGCGAGCGCGAAGCGCGAGCTAATTTTTTTGGAAATCTTATGTACTTCTCCTAAAATTTTGAACATTCTGGGAAATGTTTGTCTTCCTGTAAAAAAAGATGTGTATGCAAGTTAATAATTACTACGAACGTAAAGAGTGAGCAGAAATGAAGTGATGGAAAAGGTACTGTTAAATACTTGCTTGCAATTAGCCATGAAGACGTTACACATTTTTAAAAATCAAATAATGCGAGCGCGAAGCGCGAGCCGAAATTTTTTGAAATTTTTACCTAAGGAATGGAAATTCTTAGCACGTTTTGTTTAACAGAATATTTAGGTATATAATTAAACATGCGAGCACGAAGCGTGAGCAAAAAATTTCGAGATTTAGACCTACTGAACAAGACACTCTATTCAATTAGTTTTGTAAATCATGAAAAGGATGAGTAAGAGCGAGAGCAGAAAATTTTGTATACGTTTTGAACTGCTCGAAATTGTACCTGTTATGGACTGCTTGCATTTAGCCATGAAGACGTTACAGATTTCAACATTCAAATATTGCGAGCGCGAAGCACGAGCTGAAAATTTTTGACCTTTTTTACCTGAATAATGGAAATGCTAAGCACTTTTTGTAATCTTAGAAGGACTCTAAGTATATAAACTAAACTTTATTGATGCGAAGTGCGAGCGGAAAAATTCTGGACACTCTATTCATGTTTTGTAAATCATGAAAAGGATAAGTTATTTATCCGCGAGCAGACACTTTTTGATATTGTGATCTGAAACTGGATAATGATTTAAATAGAGAACAATCTGCGTATCTGAATTAACGTGTGTTTTAGATTTCGACCTAGAATTTGGGTATTCTAAGTACCTTTCTTATGAAAATCAATAAAGCGAGCGCAAAGCGCGAGCTAAAAATATATGATATTCCGATCTAACAAAGGGTTAATTTAAGCTCTGTATTGCAAACACTTTGTGGGAAAATTGTGAATCGTGATGGATGACAGTTAAAAAAGAGCTAATGTATTTTATTATTATTACTTTGAGTTTTTACATAGGACCGGGACATTCTATAAGGGCATTATGTCATCATAAGAAAATGATGACTATCTTCCTATTTCTCATCCTAAGCATGAGAGCGCGAAATCTGTTAATATTATGGCCTGAAAACTGGACATTTAAAGCACTTTTGTAATTATGCATAAAATGCATGATATCTATCAATGCGAGCGGAAATAGCGAGCCGAAATTTTTGATAAACTGTCATCAAAGTAGTTTGATTTAGAATTAATATTGGGATATGCATAACTCACTAACCAAAATGCTAGCGTGTAGCGCTAGCTGATACATTTGGACAATCTGACCTGAATAGGGAACTTTTTGAGAACTTCATGGAATACAGGAAAATAATAGGTACCTGACAAATCAAATTTTGCGAGCGCGCAGCGCAAGCAGAAAATGATAATATTCAGACCACAACACAGACATATTTACAGAACACTTTTTTAAAATCAATTTGTAAATCAAACAAAATAATGAAAGTTCAATTTCCCAGCTGAAATATGTTTTGTATATTGACTTCAAAGTTTGATATTTGAAGCTCCATATTGAGCAAGATATGCAAATCCCCTAAAAGACAATAAGAGCGCGAAGCGCGAGCGAAAATTTTATATCCTAACAAATAGATTTTTCAAAAAATTATTTTCAAAGTCTTCCCCTCATGTTTTTTATTCAATCATGTTCCTCCTCTTATGTTTGCCTTTCTTCTTTTCTCCTCTCTTTTCCCTTCCTTTTCTTTTTTCCTTTCTTTTTCCCTTTTTTTTCTTTTTTTTGCTCCGCCAATAGGGGGGGCCCGGGCCCCTCGGGCCCCCCCCTGGATCTGCCTATACACCCTTCTACATTTCTTCCTTAATCACATTCCATCGAAATTATATATGCCCTTTTAGATTGATATTACACCTGTGACAATATACGGTCGGTATATATTGAATTATATATGACCGAGGCCTGAACTCGTGCATTCACGTTCACATAATATCTATTTCCATGTCTCTCAATGAACATAACATATAAGTTCTAAAGCAACAATTGCTTCCTGCCAAACATTACAATTGAAGTCGTAGTACACTAATAAAAGAGGCTGCAGTAGCGTAAGTGTGTTGGCTCAGCTGGTAGAGCGTCCGTCTCACAACCGGGAGGTCGGGGGTTCAAACCCGGCCGCGTTAGACCAAAAGACGTTAAAAGATGGGAGTTGCTGCTACCCTGTTTGGCGTTCAACAATTAAAGGGATAGAGCCTCGTCTATCTGGCGCTGCACGGTGGCTGCCGGGCCGGCCGGCCCACGATCAATTGGGCAAAGCAAATTTTCGGAGTATTTCATTTCATGTCTATTTCGAACAATAAATTATGGATTTGGAAGTGGGAAGTGGGAGGGGTTACAGGGTTCAACCCACCCCCTCCATATAAGTATATCCATATTGTGGCGTTTGTAGGGACAGAAAATGACAGGTGGAGCGAAATTTCTATAAAAGAAAAGTCGCGATCGAACGCCTAATTTGAATTGTTTGAATTCTAATCTAAATTGTGACAAATTTTGACATCATTTTCAGTCCTAAATATTGTACATTCATTTCACCCCTATTTCTGTCATTTTCTTCTCCTTTTTGTTTTCATTCTTAGTCGTGGAAATTATTCATTCATCCATGGAGGAAGGGGGGGGGGACTCGGGGGGCATGAACCCCCTATGAAATCAAAACCAAGAAAAAACAGAGAGAAAATGAAATGCGATAAGAAAAGCATGATAACATTTTCTGAATATGTCAAAATCTACCACATTTGATTTTTTTTCTTTTAAAAGGGTCAAATATTTTACTTCCTCGCTTCGCTCGCTTAGCAGCTTAGCAATGTTGCCCCACATGCCACCATTGGCCCCTTCATTTTCTTGTTGGCACGTTACCCCACTGTTAAGCCCTTCATCTATTATTCGTTTACTCCTATATATTATCGCCAAATACAGATTAGTGAAAAGTCGTAAAGATGTTCCTTACGGGAATAAACTCCCATGAAAAAAGTAATTACCGCCATCTAAAATCGTGTTGCATTCGAGAAAGCCGCAGACGGTAACAAATACAGAACATCAAGGTGACTTTCAACGAAGGTATTCTTTCTCCACACAATACCCACATTGTCATGACATATTGCATTTCCTCGTCTAATTATGCCGTTTTTAAAGGACAAGTCCACCCCAACAAAAACTTGATTTGAATAAAAAGAGAAAAACTCAACAAGCATAACACTGAAAATTTTATCAAAATCGGATGTAAAATAAGAAAGTCATGACATTTTAAAGTTTCGCTTCATTTCACAAAACAGTTATATGCACATCTCGGTCGGTATGCAAATGAGGGAACTGATGACATCACTCACTCACTATTTCTTTTGTATTTTATTATATGAAATATGAAATATTTTTATTTTCTCGTCATTGTCATGTGAAATGAAATTTAATTCCTCCCTAAAAAACGTGGAATTCTATTATTTTAATATTTTGTGCTTCAGGCAAGGAGGTCCTAATCATCAAATTCGTAAAAATGGAAATATTGTATAATTCAAACAATAAAAAACAAAAGAAATAGTGAGTGAGTGACATCATCGACTCTCTCATTTGGATGTAACTGGCTCGTTCATATAACTATTTTGTTAAAAAATAAGCGAAACTTTGAAATGTCATAACTTTCTTATTTTACATCCGATTTTGATGAAATTTTCAGCATTGTGCTTGGCTGATTTTTCTCTAATGATTCAAATCAACATTTTTCTGAGGTGAACTTGACCTTTAATGAATGGATCAGGGAGAAGAGATGTATTCTCTTCGCTACAATCCAGCATTTGAATAAAAGGGAATTTGGCTCAAACTTTGTTCACATGACTTGTATTGAATTTTTCTGGACAGATCCTTCCTTATCTTTCTCCGAGATAAGCGAAACATTCCGATAATTGACGGCATGCCAATATAATTCCATTATTTATTTTATTTGAAAACAGACGATACCTCGTGGGGGTCGATTTGGTCCATTTATTTGGGAAGTCGCCCAAGTTTCGTAATCTCCTTCGTAGGTTTATGGACCCAGTAGTGAATAAAGCGAGTTTTTTTTTATTTCTAGCTCAACCGGATTTCAACTTGGCTTTAATAAAAGCAGAAAATTGTAAGAAACAAATATTCATGTCCAAAAAAATCCAACAAAGAATCAGAGTAATGAATGTCTACAGTTATGCCTTGACGTCACATGCGACAGTGCCATGTGATATTAAAGTAGAGTCCTATTTTTCTTTTATCAATAAAAAGGGAAAGAAAGAAAATCATTCTTACCTGTGAGTGTATGAAACAAATATAAAAGGAAACATTATTGCATACACGCTTCTCCGATCACATTAACAGCACGAACCACTTTAAAATATCAGTTTATGTTAATCATATGTATCTGTGGGAGTCTCGCATGTGGCGTCACAATGTCATAACTTCAAAAACTCATAACTGTATCATAATAGTTCTTTAAAGGACTTTGCCCTTAACGTTTCATCTAACATCATGCTCAAGGTGATGACATCCTATACAATCAAAGCTGGCATAAAAAGAAGAAGAAAACAAAATCCTAAATTCCTAAAGTACAAAAACGAACCACAAACCAATTATTATTACCATAATGTCACTGAGCGGAAGTTCAATAGAAAAACTATTCCACACGTTGAATATTCTTTTATCTGTCTACCCCCCCCCCCCCGCGCGATCATTCTCTATGTTGAGTCATGAAATCATGACCAAAAAAGAGCGAAATATAAGACAGATCCTGGTATATCGATAGCAGACTCCCCTCTCCATCATCCTAGTTTTAAACAGTTTTGGAGCATACTGACAACCAACTACAATGATGTCTGGGAGCATTCCATGAAACATATAGTCAGTGATTTGTTGTTATAAGCTACAGAAATCCTTGCATCTGATTGGCTCAGATCAATCTTGCCGTGGGGATGACGCTGACTATATAATGTTTCGTGGAACATTCCCCGGGAGCAGCGCGCTATGAATACAAACATTATCTGTATACAGCCCAAATATTGACATACTGGATTCATGTCGGCTTTCAACTACATCGTGACCTCTGACCTTTCAAGAGTGACCCAGAAAGAAACTGGAGTTCACCTCCTTGCCGATTCTTGAGTTCGTAATTGGTAGGTTATGGAATAATGTCTTCATCTCGACCTGTTTCCCTCTATCTGTCGTACTGTTTTAAAGCCAAATGATCGAGTTATTGCTGGAGCCTGATTGCAGATTGCATCTCTATTTACATATAACTTTATAACACAAATTTGTATAATCCACAAGGACGGCGATGAAGTTGAACATGCAAGTTATATCTAAACCAGACGATGAATGTGTCTTGAATGCTTCCTTCGTCAGAGATGGGGGCCAAGATAAACGACACGACCCACTTTAAGAAACCGTCACAAAAGTTCGAACAACCAGTGAGCTACATACGAATATCATTGTTCGTACCAATTCTTGATTTCGTAAAGATTCGGACATGGGGCATATATTCTTACAGCATTATGAACAACGTAAGGCCATATTGAGAAAAGAAATGACCCTATAATTAGTACGTTTTCGTAAGAAAGCTTTGATTATTCTTTCTGTCATGCGGCCGTCTTAACGATTTCTGTCCTTGGAAGATGGTCGTACGTGCAACTCGAGGAGATCTCAACTCATTCGTTTGTCGATTTCACTGAACAGTAGCGCAAAATTGTGTACCTATGCCTAACGAGTCCATACCCCTACGAACACCTTACAAACGCCAAGCGTCATTCGTAAGATCGCTGTACGATTTTTAGTTTGTAAGGCGTTCTCATGAACGCTAGATGAACTTAAGAACTTAAAGAACTTTCTTCTTGCATGGTTCTTCCGATGTTCTTACGTTTGTAGGACCGCCTTAATAAGAGTTTCGTATGATGTAAAAAAAAAAATCTTGGACAAGATCATGACCACGCTGCTTACAAACGGCCTGCAAACGCTATTTCGTACGGCCTTCTTGGTATGATCTTACAAAATGGACTATAATTCGATCTTACAACGTGTCTACGAACTGCCCTAACATTGTTAAAGATACCATGGTATAATAACTCAAATAGTGCAGATTCGGAGGTCGGTACTATAGCAATCAATAACTATTACAGAAGTTATTGAGATATTTTTCAAATCCTGTCAAGATTGTTCTTGAAAATCTCAAAGGATTAATGTAAATGTTTATTTCATACTTAAGTAAAAAAATTGATTTTACTCACCCATTAAGAAATCAAAGATGGACATATCCATAAGATCCAGCAGTCTTCTACCGCTATTATACGGGTGTTTGTTCATTACAATACGATGACAGTAAGTGGGGTCTTGCTCCCAACTGCAAACAATCATAAAAAACGGAGAAGTCATTTAGAATGAGAAATCAAATTACAAAATATGGAATAATAATAGTAATACACTGTAGTAGTAATAGTAGTAGTAGTAGTAGTAGTAGTAGTAGTAGTAGTAGTAGCAGTAGCAGTAGTAGTAGTAGTAGCAGTAGAAGTAGTAGTAGTAGTAGTAGCAGTAGTAGTAGTAGTAGTAGTAGCAGGAACAGTAGTAGTACTAGTAGTAGTAGTAGCAGTAGTAGTAGTAGTAGTAGTAGTAGTAGTAGTAGTAGTAGTAGTAGTAGTAGTAGTAGTAGTAGTAATAGGTGAGAATAGGTAGTCTAGCTTAGCTGGGGTAATTATCGCAGGGCCCGCTGGGAGAACAGTTTTCGAAACTGAAGTGGCTACCCTAGGTAAATATACCCTTATAATTAATATCATTATCATAGTACTAGTAGTAACCACAACAACAATACTGTACTAATAATAATGATGATAATAACAATAATAATATTAATGAAAATGATAATACCACATGATTAATGAGTGAAAGATATTGCAACACATGGACATTTTTCGGCAAATCTCGAAACGCAGAATAATGACGGATTGATAGATAAAAAAGGGAAAAAAGAAAGAGAGAGAAAAAGAATGGAATAAAGAAATGAGAAAGGTATAAATAAAGAGATAAAATGAAAGAAGTTAGGGATGCATTAGATTATATATCAAAGCAAAACTGTTTCAAGCAAGCAACTTGTTTTTTAAGAGCGAATTATCTTAATTCACCGGCAGGGAAATTCCCTTTCAGAGCCGACCAATATTTAACCTTCGAAAATCACAATCAATATTCCTAATAAATATCAGAAACGTGCTTGAACATTAATTTTGCCTATGAACATGATGATGAATTATTACCATCCGTCTGGGACATTTCGACCATGACATTCTGTCTCCTCACGAAAGTGATAAATAATTGCATTTCAGAAGAAGAAGTTCCTCATAATTAGTATCACTCAATACGACAGTAGCGTTTTGTTTGCCTTAATTACCAGACTATTGTCTCCTTCATTTCATATCCTGAGAAATTCAAATCCTCTTCAACAAGTTCAGATAACTGAAGTCACGAAGTTATTCTTATTCAATAAACATTTGAAGGGCAAAAGAAAGAAAAATTCTCTCAATAGAGGGCGCAGGTCTACAAATAAGTTTGGTCAAATTGCGTCGATTGCGATCCCATCAGTCTCCTAGTTTGACTATTAATCGATTGCATTATATAACCATTTAACCTATAGACCTACTGATAATGATTTGAATTTTCCAATTGTTAATATTATAGTATGTGACGAAGAAAAGCCATTTATGCTCTTAGAAAACGTTTAGAATAGTCAGAATACCAATGACATAGGGTATATTTAGGGTAAAACTTCTGGTCAAATAATTATGATCTTGAAACGGCTAACATACAATCTAGAAAAAAGGGTCGTAATGACCACATTCCGTTGCATTTCTTAAAGAACCATTCTATCGCAAGCAAATACATTCATGGATGAAATCTGACACCAACGTCTACTACATTGTTCATTAGCTTTGAAATGAATCATAGCGAATAATTACAAGCGAGTGAATAAGCAAAGGGGGAAAAAGCAAACAAATGCTTAACATTTTGTTTTGGTAGCTTCATGTAAGTTTTATCTAACACTTGGTTATTTTATTTTCTAGTTCAGAGTGATATACACATACATAGAAAAATGAGGAGAATATTAATCAAACCATGTTTACAGTCGGTCAAGCTGGTCAATTGGGGGAGGGGCATGGGCGGAAATCCCAAGGGGGACGCGTCCCCCTACCAAAAAGAGTAGGGGGGGGGGGACACAATATGAAATGTCCCCCTACTATTTTCGGTCTTCTATGATGGAGAAAAATACATCACCATTTAATCCAAAATACATGTATTTTGGATTAAAATGACCCAACATTTTGGGTGAAAACCTCCTTTTTGTTGCTTGTCATTTTGGGGGTTGAAATTACCTTACATTTTGGGTGATAACCTGTAACCTTCAAGTTTTCCAGGCCCTGGTCCCCCTACCTTTTTGGACAGATTTCCGCTCATGGGGAGGAGTACAAAGGGGGGGGGGAAGGGTACAAGGGGCATGCTATTTATGCTCAAAGAGTAGACTGCGCCTCCTCATTTTAAATCTAATTTCTGGGTCCCCTTTTCATGGAATCCTGCATCCCCTGCGCATGCATTTGGTGTTTTAAACAAGGTGGTTTAAGAACCACCAGTCATTCCTGATTTCACGATCAATATGCAGTATGATCTTTTGACCGTCCTTATCATCCTCAAAAACACAATGGTCTATCGCCCAAGAATAAACTGAGCCAAGTGTAATTGATGCAGAAATAAAGAAGTGAGAGGAATTCGAATAAAAAACTTGACCTTCGACCCTTAGATAAGCTTTGACCCCATCCTCCTTAACAACACATGTATGGTATTACCAAAGGCTAAATTGATCCAAGTGTGATCAAAATTGATGTAGAAATAAAGAAATAAGAGCAAGTTGCACAAAAGGTTCAAAGAAGGATGGACGTGACCTCATAACATTTGACCTTTTGACTCCTAGATGACATTTGACCCAATCATCCTAATGGACACACATGTGGCGTTACTTAAGGAACAACAGCTTAAAGTTTTATTCTTATTATCAACGATTTGCCTGATCCTAACACCCACACAACATCTAAGTAATGATCGTTTAGTCAACCTGTTTTACAATTATTTTAATCATATTTTGCGTAAATGGTTTTTCATGGCAAACTTATTTGTTTCTATCTTTTTATATATTAAGTTTTACAATTCTTCGTGTAAATTTAGTTGTCTAGACTTAATTGATGTAGTTTGTAGATTTCTATAGGTGTTTTTTCATAGATGTACATTGTTGTCAATTACTGATGTAAGGACCCCATTGGAAATAATCCATCTCGGCTTTCATGGGCAATCCTGTCCAGGTATACACTACTGTTCATATTTTCATGTACTTGTTCATAGTTACCTGACAAATAAAATCAATCAATCAATCAATCATAATATAAAGTATCTGAGCATCTCTTTATATCGTCCTTATTACATCACTACATCATGAAAATTGGTATTCATATCAATCATTCTCTGAATTTGTGTGTGTATGGGTGTGTGATGTGTGTATTACTTTGCCCCTAGTTGACCAGGCGCGCATCGTTCCGATACAAGTGCAGTTATAATTGAGACCAATTGTAATTGCAACGTAATCAATCAATTCGATATGCTCTTCATAATCCTTAATTATACATGTATTACGTTAAGATATAAATGTTAAGCGCTTAGAAACTACTGTAATAAGCGCTATATAAATGTACATTATTATTTTTTTATTAATTCAGGGTAGCTGTGCTAAAACCGAGCAAATAGTAAGTAGTGCTTGGAAACATTTGAATTTAAGAGCTATAAATGTTGCATATTATTAGTATTATCATTATTTTCTCTTTTTTGTCTTTACTGCGCCATGAGTATCCATCTACTGGCTGGCTCATGATAAAAATGCTAATATATAAATTTTTTTTCCGGATGGTTACAAAAAAAAAAACAGATTGAAATATTGAATTTAATCGTTATTTACCACAATCTTCATACAAAACATATAAATCAAGAAGTATATTAAAAAAATACATTATACACATGTGATTATAATTAAGAATAGAGGAAGGATCACTGAAAAGTTACAAAGAACTTAAAAATTTGTGCTCCTGAAATTAACACAAAACAACACAACAGAAATATAATTATCAAGGTGTATAAACAACAGCTCCATTTCCATTAAAGAATGAGTGAAGCTGTTTTCTATTACTCACACGGCTGTTCTGTGTTTGCTGTACGATCTCCTCCACGGATGTCGCCATGTTTTTCTAGGAGCTGCTTTGAAAGAAGGCAGGAAGGCAGCGACCGATCCTTCGATCATGTCAGGCTTACCGCAAACTGCAGTCTCGGTCTCGCAGTAGTAGGAACAATGGCCCACAAAACACACATTGTTCGCTGAAGAAATCAAGAAAAGGGGAGAACATAGAGATAGCAACATAAACCCAATTAAAATGAATTAGGCGGCTAATAGCAGCATAATTTGGTCGTAAAATTGGAGGAGGACAAGAGTTATCCGCATTACTCTGATGCTGCTATTATCCGCATAATAGCAGCATCGGAACAAGATTTTGAGTTTATGAACGCATTTCCAAATAATGCGGATAATTGCCATGGTGCGGTCACAAGGTCACCCTTTTCCAACACAACCGCATCGGAGGGGGCGTGTCCAGTTGTCATGGCGATTATCCGCCTTTTTCAGGACGGGCGCTCGTAAAAATAATGCGGCTTATTTTCGGAGTTTATGAACGCAATTTTTGTTGAATTATCCGCATTACTCTTAGGCGGCTAATTGGAGGATAGGTTTATGAAAAGGGTAAAAGAAGTCGGGTGATTTTTCATAATGATCGTGAGAATGAAAGTTCCAGAAACAGAGAGGCAATAGCTTAAATTGTTCTATTGCGTTTGCTCCTGCGACAATAGATCCATGTTCCCACTTCAAGGCATGGTCACAACGCCCGAGCGTTGTTGGAGCGGAGAGAAAAAAAATCATCACCTCTCACTACCATTTACCATTTTCGATTTCGATTGTTTTTTTGTTTTTTTTTTCGATTTTTCCCCAATTTTGTGAGCGAAATTCGACCCTCTTTCCCTATTTATTTATTTATTTGTTTATTTATTTATTTATTCACACATATTTAAACAGGTTCACAAGATCAGAGATAAAATTACTGTTTTGCATCTTGGTCCTGGTGTATAAAAAGACATGATAAAATAGTAATTACAAAGATAGGCATATATCAAAGAACAGGGTAAGACATATTTCAGCATAATACAAGTTCAACATGAAAACATTATTGATCATCTTATTATTAATGGTAAGAAAAAAATAGATAGGCTTATATGAATAACAAGGGTAGGTATAAGTATAACCTTAGCAACTACAGTATATAAACAATTGCAAAAAAAAAGAAAGCAGGGGCTAAAAGTGAATTATGAATAGACAGAATAAAATTGTGATGTAAATAACTGAAAATATATAAGTTCAGGGATGGGAATTATCATGACATACATGTATTAGATTTCGATTTTTTGTATAGAGACTTAAACACATCTAAGGATTGAGCATTTTGGAAATTTGTGGGTAATTTATTCCATACTTTGGCACCGGCATACTTAAAGGATTGACAAAAGAGTTGAATGTTAGGTTTTGGTGGTACGACATTAAGGGAGTTAGCATTACGAGTGTTCAATCCATGCCTGTCGAAGTACATTTCTATTTCATTGCATAATCGGGATGGGGCAAGACCGTGGACACATTGGTACATTAGAGTTGATAAGAAGTAATCACGGCGATCATCAATCGTTTGCCAGGAAAGTTTGTTCATTATGTGGAGACCAGAATCTGTATTATAATCATAGCTAGAGGTTACGTGACGGGCCGCTCTTTTTTGGAGTCTCAATAAGGGTAATTTCAGTTTGTTAGGGCAGTTGCCCCATACTGAGACACCATAATCGAGACATGGTTGTATAGACGATATATATATAGTATTAAGTAAAGTTTTGTTTAAAAATTTTGCTAATTTGCCAAGGTAGTAAATCTTGTAAGCAGTTGATTTGCATAAGTGTCTTAAATAGTCATTCCACTTTAAATTTTCATGTATGATAATACCCAAATACCTGATAGAATGAACTTGCTCTATGAGTTCATTATCAATATAGATATTAAGACATTCTGTTGACTTTGTAGAAATTAACATTGTCTTCGTTTTATTTACATTTATCTTAAGACGATTTCTTTTATACCAGTTATCTAGGGTGTTTACCGTATTTTGTAAATCTATAGTAACATTATGTATATTATCGCCAGTAACATAGATAACTACATCGTCGGCATATATAGAGCATACAGCATTATTAAGGCCTTCTGATATATCATTAATAAATAACAAAAATAGAACAGGAGCAAGTACACTGCCCTGTGGTACCCCTACTGGTAATTCCTTTATAGAGGAGTTTTTACCCTTTGAAGAAACAAGTTGTTTTCTTCCAGTGATATAATTAGAAAACCATTTTAATTCTTTGTCATAAATTCCATATTTCTCTAGTTTAAACAAGAGTAATTGATGATTAACACAGTCGAAACATTTGGAAATGTCAAGAAAACATGAGCCAATTAATTCTTTATTGTTAAGAGCCTCGTGAAAATCATCAATTACCCTGTGAAGGCAGGTGAGGTAATAGCTTAAATTGTTCTATTGCGTTTGCTCCTGCGACAATAGATCCATGTTCCCACTTCAAGGCATGGTCACAACGCCCGAGCGTTGTTGGAGCGGAGAAAAAAAAAATCATCACCTCTCACTACCATTCACCATTTTCGATTTCGATTGTTTTTTTTTTTTTTTTTCGATTTTTCCCCAATTTTGAGAGCGAAATTCGACCCTCTTTCCCTACCGCTCCACGACCGATCCAACAACGCTCGAACGGTGTGACCAGGGGCGGTATTCTGAAAACGTTCTTATCTTAATTTTGTTCTTATCTACGTCACTTTCTTAAATTGGTATTCTGAAAACGTTCTTATCTTTTTCTTATCTTTTGTTCTTATCTTTGTTCTTATCTTGCTCTCCACCCAATGCTGAGCGCGTAAATTTACAACTCGCGCATATAATACCAAAGCGCGCTAAAAGATAAGAACAGAATGTAGATAAGTGGTATTCTGAAAACGTTCTTATCTTTTTTCTTTCTTATCTTTCACGATATTTAAGATAATATTTAAGATAGCTAGAGGGTTATCACATCTCACGATGTCCGCGTTTTTCTTGCTAAAAATCGATGGCCTATAGTAGTAACAAGTACCCACAAGTATTCCTCCCACCATTTATTTCATTCACCCTTTATTTTGCCCGTCTCTTTTTTCTATCCCTTCTTTCTTTTCCATTTTTTATTCCTTTCTATCTGTCTGTCTTTCTTCCTTTCTATCTGTCTGTCTTTTGTCCTTTCTATCTGTCTGTCTTTCTTCCTTTCTATCTGTCTGTCTTTCTTCCTTTCTATCTGTCTGTCTTTCTCCCTTTCTATCTGTCTGTCTTTCTTCCTTTCTATCTGTTTGTCTTTCTTCCTTTCTATCTGTCTGTCTTTCTTCCTATCTGTCTGTCTTTCTTCTTTTCTTTCATTCTTCATTTATATCTTTACTTTTGTTCTGTTTGAATCTTTTAATTTCTTTTTTTTCTTTTGCTTTGTTTCATTTATACTTCATCTTTCTTCCTTTTTTATTTTCCCTTTTCGTTTTATCCCTTTCTTTTTTTTCTTTACTGAGTCTTTTTTCTGCTTTCCCCCCGTTTCTCTTCCTTTTTTCTTTCTTTCTTCCTTCACTTGTTTGTAATCTTTATTTTTCTTCCTTATTTTTCTTCCATTCTTTCGTTTTTATACATGCTTTTCCTTTTTTAATCATTCATTTCATTTTCCCCCTTTTTCTTCATTCTCTTTAATAATTCTTAATTTTTCTTATTTCTTTATTTCTGCTTTCTGACACTTTTGTGTCTTTTTTTACTTTCTTTCTTTTTTTCTTTATTTTGCTCATTCTTTTTTCGTTCGTTCTTTATTTACTCTTTTTCTTTACTTTCTTTCTTCTCTCTGTCTTTCTTCTATTAACTGTTTCTTTATTCTTTCCATTGATTTTTTTTCGTTTTTTTTTCCCAACTTTTTATTTTCCCTTTCGTTTTCTTTTTCTTTCTTTCTTTCTTTCTTTCTTTCTTTCTTTCTTTCTTTCTTTCATTTTTTTCTTTCTTTCTTTCCTTATTTCCTTTTTTCTATGAATTTACCTTTCTTTCTTTATCTTTTTGTAGTCTTCATATTTGCGTCAAATTTCCTTCAATTTTTTCTCTCATCTTTATTTCTTTGTTTTAATTTTTTTTTCTCTCTTCCTTCACTTTTTACATTTTTATTCCCTTTTTTCTCTTTCTTTTTTTTTCTTTCTAACTTTCTTTCATTCGTTTTTTTTTAGACTTTTTTTTTCTTTTTCGGTTCCTTGTTAATTTATTTTATCTTATATTAGTTTGACCTTTTTCTATTTTTGTGTGTATTCCTTTTAGTTAATTTCTTTTTTTTCTTCATTTTTGTTCCTTCACTTTATCATGGATAATTGTTCTATTTTTTTCTTCCTTTTCCTTCTTTTATTCATTCTATTTTCTTTCTTTTTTATTTTTGAATTCTTTTTGCTTGCTTTCTTCCGTTTACTCTTTATTTTTTCATTATTTTCTGCTTTGTCCCTTTCATCTTTTTTTTCTGCTTCATTCTGACCATTTTCTGTCTTCTTTCTTTCATACCTACTTACTTTCTTTCTTCATATTTTGTTCTTTATTCGTACCTGCTTTATTTACTTTTCTTACTTTTTTTGCACGTGGACGTCTCGAAATAATCAGTCATTGCGTATAAAATGCCTATTTCGCGCAATGCGCCAGAAACGGTGAACGCGCAGCGCCCATGATATTCTCTTCACATAAGGAACGCTTCTATTGGTTAAACTGCCAATATAAAGCGCATTTTGATTGGTAAAATCTTAAAAATGGGCGTGTTGGAGATAAGAAGGGGGCAGTCCTTACAGAGATAAGAACGCGTTAAGAAGATTTTCAGAATACCGATTTGCAATGATTTTAGCGTCTTCTTATCTCAGTGAGATAAGATAAAAGATAAGAACAAAGATAAGAACGTTTTCAGAATACCACCCCAGGCCTTTAGATACGCACTTTAAGCTAACCATATACCACAGCTTCAAACCTTGATATTCAAAACATGGTGCATCAAAAATCTTTTTCTAAAATTATAAGTGCAATTAGATAGATGTACTTAGCTGTTTATGTTGAATAATTGTGTATAATTATTAATCTACATATCTTTTTCATACGTTGTATCAAATGATGGGAAAGAAATTAAGGATATATTATAATATTGTGGAATTTACAACTCTTAAGTTTTCACCTTGCATTAGAGAAAAGAAACACATCAATAGATTGTTACCTGGTGATCGAAAAAACGTTTTTCTAAATGCTGGATCTGCTAACTCAAATAGATCCTTGGTAATGTTGAACCATCTACCGGCGACAGGGGGCGCTCTTCTAAAATCTAAAATTCTGAAAGAAAAGGAAATGGGGAAAACAGATATTCGTATTTAGTATTTATTACAATACTATACGGTTTGTTGAAATATTCTTACAAATTACATACTTTGTACGTCGAAGGTTACCTGTCCGATTTTCTCCCCTATTTTTCGGTTCCTCAAAGTTTTCACTGTAATCTATACTCAGGAAAGGATTGACTGATTTTGCAAATTAGTCAATCATTGATATTGAATTCATATATGATTTATAAAAAAGATACCAAATCAACCCTTGCATATACATGTAGCTGATATTTGATGAGTATAAAAGACCTATAAATAGTATATACATTTTAAGGTGACTCAATGAATGCTCTTTATTTCTTCTTCTCTTTTTTCTTATCCTTTTCTTCTCTTTCTCTTCTTTTCTTCTTCTTTCTCATCCTCTTCCCCTTCTCCATTTTTTCTTCTTCTTTATTATTATCATTATTATTATTATTCTCCTACTCCTCCTTCTTCCTCTTCTTCCTTTCTTTTTTTTCACATTCTTCTTCATTTTCTTTCATTTCTCCCTCTTCATTCTAATCATTCTTTTACTCTCGTATTCGCGGTCAAGATCAATATTTTTCTCACATTTTGGATAGAATATTGAATGAGTAAGTGTATGAACTGAGTTATATCATATTTACTGTACTAAAGATGTTTATTTATTATTAAAAATCAAATGGCAAGTAATTACCTATCAAGGTGAAAGGCAGAGACCTCGGCATTATGACGTTCTATATCAGAGAAATAAAAGTGGTCTGGTAAAGTCTCGTATTCACGTTGAACTCTGAAACAAACAGAAAAAAGTAGAAAGAATGTTGATCAGACCTATATTTAAAATGTGGCGTTAAAATGGGGCATAAAATGTGGCGTAATTTAAAAAAAATGGATGGTGTAGAACATGGCATGGGGATTTGATGAAAAAAGTCTCAAGCGAGCGAAGAGACCAAGGAAATAACTTAAATTTTCTTCCTTTACCCGGTCATGAGACTTTTTTTTTGGGGGGGGGGGGAAAGGGGAATCGTTTAAGAAAGATTTGAAGTAATCCAACCAGGGACGTGAGAGGGAGGCGTCCATGATGTTTAGGATAATAACCTTCCCCCTAATTAACCTTTAAAATAATCTTTTATCCTTTTTTATTTTTGTACAAGTAATATGTTCAAAAGAGATTATTTCTATTCTATGCAGGGAAATAAGTCATCTATTTACAAATTATGTTGTTTTTTATTTTGTCGATTGATATGGGTTTTTCCCCCTCTGCTTTGACATTGTTATAGAAGAGAAATTGGGCAGTTTAACTTCATTTGTAATCATTTTAAGAATATTTTGTAATCTCATTGATATTGATAGATTTGTTTATCTAATGTATACATGCAAAGAATATCTATATGAATTGTGATTGTAAACCTACTGATTTGAAAGAGGAAGAAAATAAAATATTGTTTAAAAATAACCCCCAAGCTCTTTCATTGAGCCAATATTGTTCATGCTTTATTAGGTTTCCCGCTCTTCTCTTCACGCAATCACTTCAAACTCTGAATCTGATATTGCGCCATCTATCGTCAAGATTCTGCGTTGTCTGCTCCAGGGTTTTCTGAATAGCATTGGGAAATGTTACAGGTGTAATTCGACTGTTCACTTAGAGTTCCCTCCCGTAGATACCGGGGATAGATATCCTATCAAAGGTTGTGTATCGTTTCAAGATATTATACTTATGAATCCATGTTCTATATTGAAAGAGATAAACATAAATATGGATTTGGACATGGGTGTCTATGTTAACTATTATTATTTTATAATTTCTAAAAGTTGCAGCCTGGGAGTAAAAAAAAGAGTAACTTTTAAAGAAATCCAATGGGACACCTCAAGAAACATCAATATAGAAACAAAAAAAATCCATCTATTTCATTATTCTCCTCTCTTTTAAAGGGGAAGTTCACCCTGACAAAAAGTTTATTGTAAAAATAGCAGAAAAAATAATAAAAAATATTGCCGAAGGTTTGAGAAAAATTCATCAAATAATTAAAAAGTTATTAGAATTTCAATTATTTGATTTGTGACGTCACATGCGAGCAGCATTCCTACATAGCGAATGGTAAAAAATCTATGAAATGTCATTTTCTCAGAAAATTGAAAATGGTTTTCACTGTAACTTTTGTATATCAATAGACAAATCATTTCACACCCGATCATGAAAAGAAAAGAAAATTAAGTCATAAGGAACCATACAAAATTTGAAATTCATACATTTTATATTACATAACACATGGGGCAGCTGCTCGTTTATGACGTCACAAATCCAAAATTTTGAACTCTAATAACTTTCTCACTCTTTAACGGATTTTCCTCAAACCTTCACCAATATTTTTTACTATTTTTTCTGCTATTTTTACAACAAAGTTTTCTTCAGGGTGAACTTCCCCTTTAAGGAAATGCACAGATTATTGTATCAATGCGCGGTGATTTCGAAAGATCTTTGGTCCCTCTTAGTGGCCGTGTTGCCATTTGGGGCCGATCTCCTTCCCCAAATTTGAAAAAATTGGGATTTTGAGAAGCCTTTGGGGATGGAAAAATTATTTGGGGACTGAAATAAATTTGGGGATTTTTCATGCAGTTTAGGGGATTTTTAAAGGTTTTGATGAAAAGCACCAAGATTCATTATTTTTCAGTAATATGACGTTAAAATACATAGAGAAATACTCTCTTAATACATTTGCGATCTAGTAAATCGCAGCTACAGTGTAGACATAGAGATGTATACTAATTTGTATATATCTCTATGAGTGTAGATCATCTGCAATTCAACCGATGATAAATGGTGGGATTGCAAATCTACTTTGCATCGAAACCTAAAAAAAAGAAGGAAAAAAAATCTGCTGTGTATGGTGTGAACAAATAAACACATATTAACTTATTTTTGGCAAAACCATGATAAATTTCCTCACTTTTTCAGAAATTTGTGTGATTTTACAAATTTGGGGATTTAGGATCCAATCTGGGGATTTTTCGAGTGCCTTTTGGGGATTTTCTTCAGCTCGGATCTGGCAACACTGCTTAGTGGGGACAATGCAACTCAATATTAAAAAATTCAGGGGGATGTGTATGTCCCCCACCCCCCCCCTTCTGGATCGCTACCTATGATTGTATACTACATGATTATTAAAAAAAACCTCTTTGACTAAATGAAGCTCTTCCAGCGGGATGATGACAGCCAAGCTATGCAATGTAATCTCCCTTATTGAACGAACGGTTACATTGCAGTCCCCCGCACAGGCGATGTAGTGGATGATGTTCAGATACTCGTATGTCACACGCACGCTAGCGGGGAAACTTGGGATACGTTTACAGTACACATGCATCATGTTTACCGGGTAGTTAGTTTATTGAAGCTATTAGGGTGAGACATGAAATTGATCGGACGATGGCACTTGTTGGGGCAATTAAGGAACATGGTCAGAGATATTCGACCCCTTTCGTCTCTCTTGTTCTATCCCGATCTCCCCTCTCTGTTTCTTGTGGGTGTTGCAAAAATCTTATTTGTAATCGACTGCAAACTATAATATTATTACGGTCGTCTTTATATGTTATTTTGTTGCGAGAAATAGGTAGTTAATTGCTAGACTGAAGGACCGAGCATTGGTTTGCATGACTTAAGCTTCAATAACAGTGTCAAAAAACGTAAACAAGTGGAATGCCTCTGGCCGTCTCACCTGCATTACGCGGTTCAATATAGCAGCAGTGCTGACTTTGAATACTACTAACTCGCACAAGATGTTCAGTGATACATGGTTACTCTTATGTCCACTTTTTATGAACTAGACCAATAAACTTACAGAGATATGATGGTTATTCAACAAAAAAAACCCAACATGGCCAAAGTTCATTGACCTTACATGACCTTTGACCTTGATCATGTGACCTGAAACTCGAACAGGATGTTCAGTGATACTTGATTACTCTTATGTACAAGTTTCATGAATCAAATCCATAAACTTTCAAAGTTATGATGGTAATTCAACAGATACACCCAATTCGGCCAAAGTTCATTGACCTTTGACCTTGGTCATGTGACCTGAACGCGCACAGGATGTTCAGTGATACTTGATTACTCTAATGTCCAAGTTTAATGAACTAGACCAATAAACTTTCAAAGTTATGATGGTAATTCAACAGATACCCCCGATTCGGCCAAAGTTCATTGACCCTAAATGACCTTTGACCTTAATCATGAGACCTGAAACTTGCACAAAATTTTCAGTGATGCTTGATTACTATTATGTCCAAGTTTCATGAACTAGGTCCATATATTTTATAATGACATTTCAAAAACTTAACCTCAGGTTAAGATTTCGATGTTGATTCCTCCAACATGGTCTAAGTTCATTGACCCTAAATGACCTTTGACCTTGGTCATGTGACATGAAACTCTAATAGGATGTTCAGTAATACTTGATTAACCTTATGGCCAAGTTTTATTAACTAGGTCCATATACTTTCTAAGTTATGACGTCATTTCAAAAACTTAACCTCAGGTTAAGATTTGATGTTGACGCCGCCGCCGTCGCCGTCGGAAAAGCGGCGCCTATAGTCTCACTTTGCTTCGCAGGTAAGACAAAAATTACTTAAAAATTAATTAATTATGGTCAGCTCCCCTCCCCCAACAGGGTTTCGTGCTGTTTCATAAAACCGAAATTCGAATCGTCACCTACGTGAAAGCATACCATCTGGTCATCATATTTTACAAGTACAGCTCTATTCTGTGCGTGCTATTTGTAATATTATTGATAGAAATTTTCCCTTTCGATTGTCCATTATTTTGTAGGGGCTGTGGAAAGTTGTGATTTTAAGCACGTTCATCCCTCCTCTACAGGGGCCGCGGAAGCGGGGGGGGGGTGCTTCAGCCCCCACTCTTTTCTAAAACCGTGTACAAAAACGTAAAAATGACCATAAGATTGTGATTTTTTGCATGGTAAGCCCCCCAGTTTTGGCTCAGCCCACCTCCCGGGCTACCCCACTTTGAAAACCGTTCAGCGGCCCCTGCTTTCGAGTGAGCACCCACCCCACCTACTTTAAAACCGTTCCGCATTGGAAAAGGCCCTGGGAACGATTAGTTTAACTGATGTAAATGTGAAAAGCAAAAAAAAAGGGGGGGGGGTGTCACTGTAAAACGAAGGTAATTTTGGTCCAGAGACCTTTAACAAGCTTCCAAGGGCCATGCCCTTGCCCCCTGCAATTGGCTAAAATGCTAGGTAAACACCAGAAAAAGGTCTTTTCTGGAATAAACATTCATTTCCTTATTCGTCTTGTGCAAGTTTAAGGTTCGAACATCATCGTTGAGTACAGTGATAACTAGTCAACTTTTACTTCAAATATCATTCGCTTGGGGTCAACTTCATGTTGAGAAAAGAAAAAGTGTGACTCGAATTCAACGTGACTCTGAATGACGTGTCAGAAGACGACGATCGACCCATTTGTTCGTCAAAATAAACGAGTCACTCCCATTCCGAGTAGAACAAACTACAGGCTGACGACATACATGGTCAATTTTGGCTCTGCAAATAATGATTGTCCGCACTGAATGGTTGCACAAACTACCTTAAACTAGAAATGATTCGAAGTCATGATGACTGATACGTAATACAGTGCTTAAAGGTTCAGTCACATTGACATAATCGAAACCGGACCGACCAAATCTATTACGCTACACCCAATGATATACCATCGGTCGGTTTGGAGACGGATGCCGTCGTTTGACTGCAGCCTTGATGTTGACGAGATCCGCAATGTAATGCGACGACGCAGACAACGACCATTGGGGGCTTTACCTAACCTCTCTCGTTTCTAGGATAATCCCCTACCGAGTCCGTAAGATAAATAACCATCTTGATAGTACAAGTGCTCGCTAAATAGATTCTTCCCCACTCAAGTACGCCTTCATCTGGTAATACACATATCAAACGTCTTATGGGATCTGCCAGTCGGGGATGCGGGATGGGCTGAAGTCGCATCTTAAAAGGCTGTCGCGACGAAACGAGATTATGTAAATCCATCGTCCAATATATTTTATGATATTAATGCGGTTATCGACGCTGCTTCAGACCTGACCACTGTACAATTTACGTGTCACTTTCCATCGAATGTTGGCATTCAAGCAGTCAAAATAAATTCATTTAGACAGAGTTTGTAGATGGGACACATAATTGACCGAGAGAATGGTCATTTTGACTAATCGTTTTTAAATTCACTTCGGAATGATGTTTTCGGTCATTCGGTAAGTCCATTTATGATCTCGGTCACGCAATTTATGCCACACCCACCCCCCACCCAAAAAAAAAATCATACAAACATCGTTGGTGTATGGGTAAATGATAAAAAAATATTTTTTTAATACAATAACATCACCCCCCCCAAAAAAAAATAGGAACTTTGGATATGTTGCTCCTTGGTCTAGAATAGTTTTAAGTTTCTTTGGGCCATAATAAGAGTAGAGGGGGGGGGGGCTGACAGGGGCGGAAAGAGAGAAATACGAATAGAAGTAATTTTCCATATTTCTTCACCCTATCTGTTATGTATTGGTTGATACATTTGGATTAATAGCAATTATTGTATACGACGCCTTACAAGAATAGTAGTTTAACATCAGAGTAAGATAGTAAAGTAGTATATCAATGGTGTTCGTACGAAACGAGAGTCTGCTTATTCCGAGCCGCGACTTTAAGCGAGAATCCCGCTAAAGTTAGTGTCTTCTGGTTTCTAACCGCTTATGCATAATCTGGTTTCGAACCGCAAAGCATATTCGGTTTTTAACCGCTAACATATCTTCTGGTATCGAACCGCTAAACTTTCTTCCGGTTGCTAACGCTGCAGCGTCGGCTGATGTCTAACTGCTAAAGCGTATTCCGGTTTTAACTACCCAAACGTTTTCCGGTTTCTAAACGCTAAAACGTCTTCCGGTTTCTAATCCTCACATTTGCAGTATATAACAAATAAATTTGAAATGCGGCATATAATTATGTGCTGCGAAAAGCGCTTGTACAAACTGAAATAGTACTTACCAAACAATAACGCCAAAGAAATAACAAAAAAGAACAAATTAGGACCCGATTATGATATTTTCAAACCCTTGTAAAACTGGAGCACGGGGTAAATACCTGAATATTTTATCTAATATGATAGAGAAAGTTTAAAGATTAATCGCTTCCCATTTAATGGTGGAAAACGATTTCATTTTCATTCCCAATAAACTGGTGAATAGAACAAGTCACTAAATGGAGATATTACTCAATGGACACAGTATTAGCCCAAGTTTCAACAGTGACAAAACTACAATATCATTTTACACTTTGTGTAGAAAGGAAGTTAAAGCACCACACATTTAATGCCTATAAGATACATGACATTTTGTACATACATGTTATTAAGATAAACAGAGATCTCTTAAGACACAATCCTCCAGGATTTTAACATCGATTTCAGATTTCATATTTCATGTTTGCTTAACCTTTGCGAAATGAATGTTCGTTTGGCTGCGTGGGTTGAAATACAATGAGCGTTAGTCAAAGAAAATAAGAACACGATATTTCCTTCGGGAAGTTTGGGGTTATGTTTTCGACGAAATCGAGAGAGAACAATTTATTATTGACGAAGATTGCATTAATATCAAAGTTGAAAATATAATGACAGCGAACCTGCTTCAAGTTGAAATAAATTTATTCCGTTAAATTTTATCACAAACTATAACAAAATATATTGATATAATTTCAATAGTTATATTCATTATACTCTAAAGAATTTGACAAAATGACAATTTTCTTGGTTAATATGATTGCGTCCGGCCGAGAAAAATTGTTAAAATCAACCACATTATTGGTTAAATTCTGACGGAAATTTGGTTGATTTTGACCAATTTTGTCGGTCGTGCACATATTGACCGACAGAATAGTCATTTTGACTAATACCTTTTAGAGTTTATAATCAGTGAATATGAAAGACGAATACCGTGGACACGACTTAGAAACATTATAACTAGCAATACAGCTCAAAACAGGCTTATAATAATTTAATTCAATGTCATCTTTCAAATGAAATAGCTCACCTCCAAGGTTTCATTAAACTCTGTCCGCCATCTCTGAATGTTAAGACCATCTTCACCTGTGTGCCTCCCGATTTTTCATCTGTATTAAAACAGCAAAAAGTAATGATATAAGAATACGAATATCAGTATAATTGTGAAAAATAATTGCGTTTTGGTAATCTATATTTGGTTACTGGTACATAAAATGGTCAAATTACAGGGTTTTAAAATAAGTCCAGATGGACTGTAGTTAGGAAGCAATCGATTTCTGGATTTAGTTTTAATCCTAAAGACTTAAATTTAAATCTCAAAAGATTTCAATGTAAATCTTTCGAGATTTGAAAATAAATCTTAAGGATTCAAACTAAATCCAGAATTCGATTGGTCCCTAACTACAGTCCATGTGGACTTATTTTAAATCCCTGTAATTTAGTAGTAGTAGTAGTAGTAGTAGTAGTAGTAATAGTAGTAGTAGTAATAGTAGTAGTAGTAGTAGTAGTAGTAGTAGTAGTAGTAGTAGTAGTAGTAGTAATAGTAGTAGTAGTAATAGTAGTAGTAGTAGTAGTAGTAGTAGTAGTAGTAGTAGTAGTAGTAGTAGTAGTAGTAGTAATAGTAGTAGTAGTACAGTAGTAGTAGTAGTAGTAGTAGTAGTAGTAGTAGTAGTAGTAGTAGTAGTAGTAGTAGTAGTAGTAGTAGTAGTAGTAGTAGTAGTAGTAGTAGTAGTACAGTAGTAGTAGTAGTAGTAGTAGTAGTAGTAGTAGTAGTAGTAGTAGTAGTAGTAGTAGTAGTACAGTAGTAGTAGTAGTAGTAGTAGTAGTAGTAGTAGTAGTAGTAGTAGTAGTAGTAGTAGTAGTAGTAGTAGTAGTGGAAGTAGCAGCAGCAACAGCCGCAGACGCAGTAGTAGTATTACGGCATTATGAAACAGAGAAACAAAAATTAATCGATTGGATAACCCATATTCAGCGATGCCATCACGACACTACTGGCCATCCAAGGGGTCCATATAAAGAGAGAGAAAAAAAATAATAGGGAAAGATGAGAATAAAATGAGATAAAAATTAATCAAACGAATACATGAAAAATACATATAATAACCACGGTGTGTTTCCTTTAAGATGACACAAGGGACCAATAATGGCTCCCAATCTCATGAATCCATCTCTTGGAAAACAGGCCCACCGATCCTATTAGCTTGTTAGAAATGCATGTGTAATTCACTTAGTCTCCATATGCACGATGTGTTCTTACTCCCACTTTGGACGGAGGGAGGCGTGGAGGTGTTAGTCCGCTGGAACCCGACCCATCGCAACATTGCCTACAGTTTAGAGGAATACTATTCAGCGACAGCACTCTATAATGCTTAAAGATAAGACACTAGTTGCAGCAAACAATTATTTCATGAGAAAGTCTTTAGAAAATAATATCATACATCTAGATCTGGTACATTAATGCATGGACCTAGGTTATCTTTGTGGAATCTTAGCTTAAAATCAATAATTCTAATGATCACTGACACAGAAAAGCATACGTGTGAAAGTGTATCAATATTGCTTCGAAAAATTTGATGGATTTCCGTGATTATTCTGCTCATTTCTCAGCAATTACACATTTCCTTTCAGAGCTTAATTGGCACAAATTTTATTTTTATTTATACGTACAAACACTTCGGTGGTAATTTCATTGGATTCTGTTCGAATTCATTTTGGTATTTATCTTTAGCACTGTAATCATGGTTTAAACAGCGATTCTTTTAGCTATCAACAATGAGTGATGCAAACGTCGTCCACGCAAGAGATGGTATATATAGAAATCATACATCAATTATATCAAGTATATAAAGCTTAAATCTGGAAGTGTGGACACGGCTGTAAGAGCCTTGACCTTGGATTTAAAGATAGAATAATCCGCTATATCTACGGCTGATGTGAGACGAAGAGTTTGAATCAAGATGGCGCCTAGTTTGTATGATATCGAAGATATATTATAGATTGCCATATGAAAATATTTCGTGGGAATATCGGGAATATTAAAATAAGATAATGTACTTAATACCGAAACATGGAGGCGGCAATGAATTAAATGTCATATATAAAAACAAACACCAAACTCGTTCGGGGGGGGGGGGTGACATTCACATTATCCAACATAAATCGAAGGGAACGGAGCTAGCAAGGGATTCTATGAAGATTACGCAATTAAGGGAATGGAAGGTCAAAGTGCGCACTGCAATGGCAATGCAACGAACTACTAATAATCAGAAATGCACTGTGATGGATGGGGCGTGTCAGTTTCGATCGGATCCCTAATCCGGGCTATTGTAAAACAATATCCGATGAAATAGCAAGTCATATCGGCGAATCTGACTCCAGACCGATCAAAGCTATTACGTTATTTCCAATGACAGTCCATCGGTCGGTTTGTACTCGGTTTCGTTAGTGTGACCGCGACACAAGGGTTGCATTCAGAACGAGTTCATAATATGGGTGGGCGTATAGGTTCCATGTGCAGGCAACATCCGGGACATTGGCTGTTATTAGAACTATCGTGACTACCGCAGAAACATCAATGAAATGCATTGCAATAAAAGGAATATTTGAGGGGAAAATAGTACAACCATAACCTAAGAATGGATCATAGACATGATAGTTGTGTGAAAGAAAGGAGAGTAGATGTAGAGCGAGGACCGATAGATACATAGGGGAAAGGAAAAGAAAGAGAAAATTGATGGGGGGTATGGCTAGACGCAGTTCCAAAGAATGATAATAACTGTCATATCAAGCGTATTCAAAACCCCAAAGTAGTGGATACGACCGAATTTTTTTACCGAGATGTATTAACAAGGAGTTATGGCAGTAAAGAGACTGGAAGGTGGGAATTAAAACCTGTCCTGAGATTTGTCCCCATGCCATAATAAGCAACAAGACCTTAAGAATGCATCCTCAAAATGAAGTGATCTTGGACAAAATTGATATTCAAGCAATGTCCATAACTGGATAGCATCATGGACACAACGATTTCAAAAATAGCGTCAATGCAACGTTACTATTGTACACGGTATATATAACCGTAACCAAGGGAACAGCGTGTAAACCAATCAAACGACCCGCCAAAGTGCCATCCCATGCAGCATAAAGGTCAAACGCGCGATAATGCGGTTAATAATAAAGACTATAAACTTCTTTTATGTTTATAGTCAAATGCGAACCGGTGCATAGTTTTATCTTGTACGTATATTCGATATCAAGGAAAATGACCATCGAAATATAGCTGTGGAAGTGGACAGCGCCGGAGGCTTCCGTGGAATGGTACACATCACTCGACAGCCCTTGACGATACTTGAGTTTTCAATGTCGCCTGACAAATTCTAGACCTGTGCATACTATCTGTGTCTTTCTGTCTCTGTCTCTCCATCTCTCTGTGTCTCTTTCCCTCTCTCTCCTCTCCCTTACACACATCCCATCCACACACACACACTTTCATTCGCACAAAAACACACACACATAATGCTATCAGTCTTAATTTTAACCGTCTGTTGCCCTCTGGTTTAACCTAAGAATTACCATTATAAGCAATCAGATGCAATAAGAAAAATGTTATCAGTCAAATATCAAATTTACACTCCGCCTTTTAATTCGTTGATCCGGAGCAAATGATCGTCTTTCAAATCGATAATCAGTTTAAATTTTTAACGCTCTTTCGTTCATCTATAAACACGAAAACATTATTATCAGGTCGTTCAGTTTTCAAAGAAGTAGTCCGTACACTTACGCAAAGCTTTACGCATGAGGGGAACATGTTCTCAAGTGCTAAATCAGCGACTAAGGGATACATCGTTTAGTATGAGAAAAGGGTCTTAGATTACTGAAGAGTTGAGTCAGAATCCAAATCCTTATCATTAATTCTTTAGTTCTGTTCTCATATACAATACTACTACGTCAATATCTACTGTAGATAACAGAATCATGACCGTGCATGTGTGCTGTGGTTTATTAACACTTGGGACCCGTTTCATAAAATATTTGCAACTGTTGTAACTTTGCCATGATGGCAAGGTTACCACGGTAGTTACCATAATGACAAAGTTACAACAGTTGCAAGTCCTTTATGAAACGGGCACCTGGTCTTCAATCAGTTAGTGTACTTCTTAGATACTCTTATAAAGTAAAGTCTAAGCTCATACTTGTGGTCTACTATCAATTTGGTCTATTCACCAGTTGGTCTACACTTGACTTGGTTTAATATCCAATTACTATACTTCTCATTTAGTGTAGTCACCAGCTGGTCTAATTTTCACTTCGTCTTCTAGTCATATACTTACTTTGTCAACTCATAAACAGCTCACCTATCTGCAAAGGCCCAAAGGTGTAACAGGCACACCAAGTGGATATAAGACGAAATGGTTACAGCCTAACTGGAAACTTGACCAAATGGTAAATGGGCTAAAATGGCAATTAGACCAAATGGTTGGTAGACGTAACTGTTGTAGACGAAGCGGGATTAGACCATGTTGGAAGAGACCAAACGGAAGGTGGACGAAGTGGTATAGACCAAGTGGCATTTACCTTCAGGTCACCTGGGATGTTCTATCTTAATGGTTAATTCTTCAGCTCCTTCCTAATCTTGGATACATCAACATCTACCGTCGATAGTGTAACAGGTTTACGACCGTCCTCGCTATCTGCAATACGTCTTCATAAAGCCCTAACCCGTGAATCATTACGACCGATTTACCCTAACCAATTGCATTATCAGCGCCAGGCATCGAGAGTCGGCTTGGATTTAATGACAAGAGACACTGATCTTTATTGCTTTAACAACGGCCAGTGAGTATATACGCAATACGAGTGAATGGCAAACACGGTAGGTGAATTGATAAACCGGCAACACGAGTGTATTACTTCCAACTGGTTGTTTCTGCTTAGATTCTTGAATGGAAGACTGCTACAGATTTAAAATAGAAATAGAACTCAGGCGCGAATGAATACATAAACCCTATGGTAAGTAGTGCTGAAACCGGGAGTTGGATTAGTCTTGCGCGCACCTGAAATTTATACATATGGAGATTAGTGAAAACCCATTGAGACGAACAATTTTTTCACAAAAAAACAACACATGTACTAAGGTAAATTAGAAGTAGTACATGGGTTTACGAGAACAGGGCCCATCGAAAAAAGAACGACCGAAGGTGGGCATCTTATACAATCGATTTTTTGGCTCAGCGAGGTACGGAGGAATCGAAAACAGAGTAAATATATTGAAAATGCTCGTCATGACAATGACAAACTCCGAAGTGTTCATCGACATTATTAGTGAACCGTAAAAGCTGTTCAGTCTTGGGGTTCATGGACAAAACTGCTTTTTTGATTCACCAATTATCGACTTTTTTTGGTTGTTCTTTGACATGACGGGGATTGATGATAAATCTATTCCTTTCTTGAATCGTTCTGTACGTCGCTGAGCAAAACCTCCTTAATATGGTATCTACGGCGGCAACCTTGGTAACAGGGCACAGCAGCCAGTCAAATTCTAGTTTTCTATTGTACTTTTTTTAATTAAACAAGCCACAGATGTAGTATTTTTCTTTTACAAACCGATAAAGCTATACTGTACAATAATCTTAAAATTCGAGGGTGCACTTTACACCATGTTATTCTCAGATCTGCAAATGGTGTTTAAAGGTTTGCAAGGTGGTATGGACAAATCGCTGAATATGCTTACGGTGCACCATGTGATGAGCCCTTGAAAAGAATAGAGGTAGGAGTGAAATGGAGAGGCGAGAAAGTAAGGTTGAAAGGTAAAGTATTTTTTTCTGATATGAGTGTAGTCTTTAAAGGTAAAAGAAAGTAGTTGCAGCAAACCATAAATTATTTCATGAGAAAATCTTTAAAATCAAGGTCAAATGCCTCCATCGTATCATAGATCTAGTTCTGGTACATTGAACCAAACTTCTCTTGGCGAAATCATGAAACCTTAGGTGAAAACCGATAATTCTGATAATCACTAACACAATGTTGGCATATGTGGACATCGTTTGGAAACATACCAGACATTTTATGGAATTCCATGTTTATATTGCTCATTTCTTAGTAATTACACATTTTTTTTTCCAGAGCCATTTGGCACATATATATATTTTTTTACATACAAACAATGTGGTCATTTTATTGGATTCTGTTCAAACTCATTTTGAGATCGTTACATCAACTGGTATTTATCTTTACATGGACTTTAAACAAAAAAAAGTGAGGGGCTTCACTGGTTGGAGAAACGAGAAAAAAAAACCCAGTTAACTGACTTACCAACTTCGTATAATGGTTCTGAACGAAGATACTGCAGGAGGTCTTCGATCCTTGAGTTGTTGTATGAATACATCTCGTACCTGTTAATGCCAAACTGGAATTTCTCCCATATTTTCAGTTCACCTTTCCTGCAAATCAGAATCAGAATAGAACGTAAGTCGCGAAAATATTCAAAGCTGATTATCAAGGAGTAACGGGCATGGAAATGATTTCTTTAAAAAAAACAGCTTCATTATCAAAGGATAATTAAGACATTAAAGAAGAATTTATTTTCTTTGTCTTCGTTTATTTTTATATAAAGATTTTAGAGCAGTTGTTTGCAAAATAGTTTTTAAAAATTATCAATATTTTTGGTGAATTTAATACCAATATCTACAGATCTATCCTATGAAACCCAAAATCAAAAAAATGAGAGATATTCAAACGGCAATTATTTTCACACAAACATCTCACTGTCTGGCAGCTGGAATGTTTGTTGAAATAAAGAGGAATTAATCAACGAAGTAGCATCAATACTTTGTGATTAATGATCAGGAAAATGGAGAATGTTTGCTGGCATGCAATAAATCTTGCATTCATGAGTATACATAATGATCAATGCTAGTATATGCCGGGGTATATGCTTGTAATACAGAAGATAAGTAGGCAGGGAGATCGCTCAGTATGGTGAAGGATATTTTAACACACACGTGACCGAGATTGACACCCACATATATACTTGCACCCTCACGCACACACACACACAGAAACACTTCACTCATCCTCATAAACAGTACTTCTTCTCACACCCAATAAATCCTGTTCTATACACATCTTACATAAACCCTCACCCCCACACACAAATATAGCGTTACACAGTCTCACACAAACGCATACACACAAACACATGCGTACACACAATGACATGCCCATGCTCTAACCCATCCTTACCTGAACATAAACACATCCACACCATTCCACATACTCATACACACACACCCCTTGTGCACCCACCTTCTCCAACACAGTCCGCGCGTCCCGCAAAACCCTCACCCACTCACAGACGCACTGGTCTGCACCCAACACATCGTTTCCACGCCTGTCCCTGCACCCTACACACATATAGAAACACACAATTTCCTCCCCCACACACCCTTTCATGTATCCCAACATTCGAACCAATAAACATGTTCTTTTTTTTTCGTTATTTGTATTTCCCATCATGCTTTGTCTTTGTGTTTATATATTATTTTCATTGTTTTTACTCATTTCATTTATGATTTTTATTCTATGAAAAGCGTCGTTTTATTTATTTTCATTCACTGTGTTAATTTCTGTATTTGTTATGTAAATCATGTATGTACACTTTGACAGGGCTTCCTTGTAAAGCAGGCCTTTTGGCTTGAATGGGACTACCCTGTCTTTTAAAGAAAACGTGAATAAATAAATAAATAATAAACATGCATATGTATTGAGTTATATGGTCGGAGATTGTTGGACAAACTTGGATTGGAAATGTGATATCACGTCATAAATGATATCTGATCGTTATCTAAATATGCAAATTGGTCAGATGATGAAGAAATAAGAGAAACGTCACTCAATCGAGTGCACGAATTCAATTTCACAATGTGCACCCCATATGAACGTCCAAAGATGACGCAGCAAATAATTTTTAAAAAATTGAGAAAATGCGATGGTTGCTATGATGATTGATGAATAAACTGGAGAAGAAAGCGAGCGAAGAAAGGCTATTAAAAAGAAGAGAAAATTGAGTCTTGTAGAAACAAACGACTTGACAACCTCTTCAAAGCCGCCCAAATTATCGGAAGTAACACTATACATAGCATAATTAACTTTGACAAGATAGAGGAGTAACGATTTGACATTCTCCCAGAGTGAAATACACTCGATTATGCTACGGATAGATGTTAGGACTAACCAGACGGTTTGCTTTGGCGTTCGGTAACATACATGAAGTCAAGACAAGTAGATAAGATATCACCCTGCGGTACTCACATAAATTGTTAAGTAGGTTGATTTCGCAAAATGAAAAAGGGTGGGAATGATTCAAGTAAGCACGTTGCGGATTACGCTGTGTCCTCTCCTGAGGTATGATGGGAACCATTATATTCTTTAACAACCGATTCGAATAATCTCTTAATATTGGTCATTCAAATGAGCAAAAAGTGTATCCACATTGTGCTGCACTCAACCCAGGTGAGATAAATTGGCACCTGGTAGTAGTATCAATCCTTGACCACACTGATTATTGCTTAAAGGGGCAGCTCGAACTAATACTAGGGAAATAATAGTTGAGCTATGTACTCTCTGGAAACGCTGTAAAAAATCTAGCTATTATTATTATCATCATTATTATTAGAAGTATTTCTAGTAGTAGCATTATTATTAGAAGTAGTATTAGTAGTAGAAGTAGTAAAGTAGTCGTATATAGTAGTAGTATTTATATTATTAGTATCATTATTATTAGTAGTAGTAGTAGGAGTAGTAGTAGTAGTAGTAGTAGTAGTATCATCTTTATCGTTAGGCCCTATTCTATTACATAACTGAGACAATGCACTCGAAGAAAGAAATATGACATGACTTCGATGTCGTATTCAATTTTCTAAAGCACTATAGTTCAATGCTATATTTAGTTCCTTAAAACTAGAACGCGAACGCGTAGTGTGAATGAATACTTCGTTCGAACGAACAAATCGATTGTACTTGTTCTAAATTACATTACGCTACTCTTTAATCTCCAAAGACCCATCTCGATATCGACAGGTCATCCTTTCATCTTCTCTTCCTTCATCATAAAAGGGTTTTCTAGAGCAATAAAGATAACTAAATGCGTTTAGCTAACCTCCGTCTGGATCTCTAGAGGCGCCAACCCGTGAAATCTATTTTGGCATGACGCTCTTATCTTTATTGATTCGCTGTTCTCTTCATACTAGGAAGACGAATTTGAGTCTTTATTTTTGGTATTTCATTCAAAGACGAGGGGTGTAACGTGAGGTGGTAGCTGGCATAAACATATTTTGGCTGCGGCACCGTAAACGCCACCGAGAAACATGAAAACTATTTTAGAAGCCCACTAATTTGAGTTGTCTATACAAAGCGGTGAAAATGCATATACATTAAGCTTTGTTGCATTCTGTACCTTGTATAAGCTTTCGATGAAGTTCTGGTATCTGATTTGTGAATTTTACTTTTCGCTTCGATTGCGGTCTTTAAGAGATGGTAGTTTATAAGGACGGATTCCTCTTATAATATAGCTGAATTGTAGCACCTTTTATGAAGAGGATACGTACTAGTAATTCATATTTGGTCGCCTGGATCCGTCCCGATTTTCCACAGTTCTTTGATAAATTCAGAGATTCCCATAAATTCAAAGCCTGGCACTACGAATATAATTAGAGACCGGTGTATTTCATCATCATAAGCTTGACATAGTATGTCAGATCATGTGGGCAATGTAACCTTACGACAACCTCGATTAAATCTACGTGTTGCAGTCACTAAATTGTCCTCATGTACGTGACATCTTGGCGGATTCTCGGATGTAAAACGATGCGGCGTGGCAACTATCAATTACTTAACAAACTCAGCGCTACATCCCTGAAACGGTGTCTTTTTTTTTTACTCGCAAAGGAATATTAGCTATCAGTTCAGTTCCAATCCAGACTGTATATATTCAGACATTCACGTATGATGAATGCTGGAGTCTGTTGAGTAGAAAATGGATATAAAGATGACATGAAGTCGTTGCTATTGTGGTTTTTTGAAGGCTACTGACGATAAGCAAACATCGAAATGCTGATTTCACCGAATCTGGCGCAAATGGCTCTCGCTTTGATATCGTTATTACTGTGAATATTAAATGTCTTCATTGTCTTCCCTGTCATTGTTACAACTGTTCTTCTTATCATATCATTTTCATTATTATAATAATTTATATAATAATCGTCACTATCGTTAATTATTGCCATCTTCTATTACCATTGTCAGTATTTTTATTAATATCATCATTACTATTATCAACACTACTACAATTACCATCATCATCACTATATCACTATCATTACTACTATCATCATTATAATCATCATCTTCACTATTATGAATAATTTTATCATGATTGTCATCATTATTCTTCGTATATCAAAATCATTCTTATTGATTATAATATCAATGAAACATCATGTGGGAGTTATTGTACACGTATTTGCACCACGACCAAAAAGTCATCTCCGCACTCCTTGCTAAGGCACTAATGGGCGATCAAATCCTCTCCTCAGAGATGGCATTATTCCACGATTCATCCTGTACTTAACAACAAATATAATACAACCGAAAAGATCCGACAAGTGTTCTAAAGAAAAGGCAAATATTCCCGCGAAACGGATTTAACAAAGTTACCAAGCCAACCGCAGAAGATGTGGGTGTATCAGCTGCACCGCACATGATCAAACAATTATTCCCATTGTATAATTGACAATGATTGATGAGAAAGAGAAGTACACCGGGCAAATCCAATATGCAACTGACCTACAAATGTCTGGGACATTCGCCAATTAATCATTCAATAGAGCATCGATCAACCCAACAATCAGGCAATAATCTTCCTAAGACTGATCATAATGAATATATAATATTTTGTTTGTTTTAGGCCTACATTTTCATGGAGAGGATTAAGTAGCTTGGTCAGGGATTTCATTACGGACTATGTAGATGCTGCTATACTATTGCCAAGCATAAAAGTCGAATAATATATTCATGAATATGTTTGTGCTCACATGAATGACCTTTCGGCATTAATCGACATTATCCATGTTATCAGTCGACATCATTTATTTTCTTCAGGTCTTGACGAATATTGAACAAAATAAAATTACACTCCGGAACGATTCATTTGTTGCTTGCCATTTCTCATCAAGACCACATATTAAATCAGAAGTTCCAGCATCATTATCAAATGATATGATTTCATATTCATTGTTAAAGTCTTAATAAGTATTCAATCAAGCAGACAGGTATATATTTGTTTTCCGGTTGTTTTATCAGAGTGCACTCCATGATTTAACTCATCCTCCCCCCTCTCTCCCTCTCTCACCCTCTGTTTGTCTTTCTCTCTCTCTCTAAATGTATATATATTGCTTCTCAATCATGCCAGTGCACCATGCAGACACTTCAGTGACTACTCGCAACTTAACATCACACAGTCACACCAAGTTGATACGAGAGGGAAACGAGAACACACTGTGCCCTCTCCTAAATGTACTTTTTATAAAGCATCTGATGACAACGAACAAGCTTTCCAATCTTATTAATCATAGGTGACACCGTTGGGACGTATCGGAGGGAGCTAGGAAGCATTCAGTCCCTTTACGCTTCAGGACAACTACTAATTCTCCCTTGACACCTGGAGCTTCAAGAACGAAGTACGCCAAAATAAATGCGCTCGAAAATTGACGCCCTGACATTTGTAGGGAACGTCCCCGGGGTTAACGGACAACGCTCGTGTGTATCCCAGAATGAGCCCGGTTAATGGGTTACATTGAAATTCGGAGTGTACGAGACCGCACACACACGTCCCCACTTTGGCGATTAATGATATGTCCCTGGTTGCCCAAACAAGAGTGTGGGGGTAGGGAGGATGGGTGTGTTCCTGTGTGGGGGAGAGGTGAATCATTAGATTGTGTTACTGTACTTCTTTACATATATTTGTAATAATAAGAGGGAAAGTATGTTGGTAACAAGATAAAGAGAGACAACTCCCCTCCCCCAAACGGGGTGCAAACCATACCGATTCCTACGGTATACCCTTCTTGATTCGCATATCTTCCCGCTAGCGACTACATTATAATCTACTTATTTTTGGATCACAATCTTAGCACCTGCAGGCGAATGACAGAAATGCTACCATAAAACGGACACAAATGAAAGAACATGCCTATAATTTGAAGAATCAGTCGAGGGGCAAAATTTTAGGTCGAAGCAAATATCAAACCTTTTCGTCTCAGCACTTCAAAATAGGCAGAAGATGGAGAAACTTGCTGTCAATCATAGAACAATCTAAAAAGAAGACGATCAAATTAATCCATCCTGAAATATCAACTTAATTCTTCTAGACGGAAGGGTACCGAGGGGTATAAATTTGTTATTCAGTATTTTTTCGACACAGTCCTCTTTCATTTTGTTTATTACTCAGGATGTCAAGGTACCGTAAGCTGGAAAACATTGTTTTGTGGACACGTATTTCTGTCAATTTAAATGATATGACACGAGAGCTCAAGCCGACAGAAACAAATTTTGAAGAAAAAATAAACAGATTTAATGTTGCGCGCGTGAATATGTGTTTCGGGTTGTACTTCATATTTCATGGATTTTAAGGGATAAAAGTCCGTGATCGAATTCAATCTGTTTAAGCCATGATATGATAATACAAGAAACGAGTGAGACTACTATTAAAGGTTGTGAAAATTTGTGCCATCATACTACAAATTCGACAGTGTATTTAAAATATCGCATGTTCTTACATTTTATTGAAATAATTATTTCCATCAAATATGGCATCTCGTGATACCTTCAAAACAGCAAGGAAATTTCTCAGAATCTTTCCGAATCTCCATGTGCCTATCATGGCCCATGGTCTTATTGCCGGATAGCAATGAAAAGATCATTGAATATCCGTAAATATTTCCAATATGCAAAGCTAACTGTGAAAATAAGTACAGTGTGAGTTTCACAGTATGACCATGTACCCTGTAGTAGGGTCCATTGTTGGACAAACCGAGTTCAAGCAGGTCAAGTCATCTCTGAAAGCATCGCTACGAAAAAAAAGTGGAAACTTTTCTCTCTCTCCATCGATGTAGAAATGATTTGATGATTCGTTCTCGCCCGGACAACCAGAGGATATTTAGACAGCTCGGGGAATGTTACCTTAACTATCACGCCTCGCAGGTCCCGGGAATATAAACGGGACCTATTTCCAAATTCGATGGGAATTCGATAAATGTTGAAAGTAATGTCAGCCGTTTTTAGGGCTCTGTGTCCGACGTGCAGTCACGCAATTTCAAACTTCCCCTATATACACATCATCTATTTCGCGTCGGTTCTATATCTCAAAGATTTGTTAGTAAAGTGACATCGCTCCAAAAAAAATGTTAGTGTAATTAAGTAAATAATATTTACGTAATCATTTGGATTATGGTAAAACATTACTTGTCATTACTCGGAAGTGGATAAAACTTTCTAAATTCTAAATGGTCGCTGATTCCTTTCTAAGACATGTTAAATATAATTACATCTCGAATACAATGGATTTCTGTCCATTCATATGAAGAATAGTCAAGCGAAGCTCTTAAGACTAAGATTACATTAGAGATTAGGGAGTTATGCAAACGGATGTCAGAAGTGGTAAAACTGGTTTCTGAAGTTTTAGAGGTAAAAACGATAAATAATCACTCTAGATATTAATATTTCCATTTCCTCTTTCACAATTTTTGCAGAAAAAAACACTCCGATGCACTGTAATGTTGTCTTTTCTTTCTTTAAAAACATTTATATTTTTGTACACAAATTACTCTTTAATTTTCTTTACATTCTCTCTCTCTCACTTTATACTTCCACTTACATGATGGTGACTTTATACTTCCACTTACATGATGGTGAATAACCATCTTCCAATCATCATGTTTCACTCCACCTGTTCTTCCATTCTCTCTCCTTCCAACCTGCATCCATCTCCCCCTCCCCCTACCTCCCTTCCTCCCATATTTTCCGGCAGAGCGCTTTTCCGGGGTACATATTTGCGTTGCAGGCAGAGCGGAATAATTTTGAGGAAAACATGAACTTCCAAATTTGCTGAGAAAATATTGACCCTAGTCTTCGGGGGTGCAATACGAGTGCACTTACTGGAAGTGATACGAGGCACACTTCGGATAATGTGTCTTACATTTTGTCTCTAAGAAGACGGCCAATATTTTTGCCTGATATATACATCTTTTGAAAGAACTACTCGCTTTTTTATTGCAGCTTTGAGAAAATATTACGGTCACGGTTTACATAGTGGAATCGGTGGTAAAAGTTTACAATAAGCATGCATGGGGAGGACATGTTTCGCTTGGAATACGGTCTTGATTTTAATAGTGTAAACCCGGATTAAGATGGCTGCACTGTGGAAGCAATAAGATAACAATTTACGAAACTGATATCGTGTGTAAATGTTTGCAGCAAGCACAGGGAAGACATATATGACGTCAAAAAGGTGACTTGCTCTCTCGGGAGAAGAGACATGCGGGTTAAAGTGATTCATTTCGCCATTCCGCCTCCCAGGCACAGGTGACGCTAAACAAAATAATAATATTAATAACAATAATAATAATAATAGTAATAATTATATACATATAGAAAAGAATCACATTCAAACATTGATGTAAGCATGTGAGCATGTTAATTCAACTCGCACGTTAGAATAAAAAAAGAAAACCCAGAACTATTATGTGGAAATTTACCAGACCGGATTTCGGGCTTCCAAAATCATCCATGAAATTGGACTTCTTTTAAAATCATGGGTTGTAGTAGGTCCATGATTGAACACACTCAGGTCCCAGGTTGCATACAAGTTTAAGCATCTAACTTGATGTCTGTATATTACCATCGGCAGGCATGGAATTGCAGAAGTCGCTTTTCACCGATTCGTGTTACCGAATTGTGCCTCGGGGGCCCACGGTATACCAATTTAGGTGACGCCTCGCTCTAAATTGATGGCTTGAAATGGGTCCTTTCCGTTTCATCCCGCTTGCCTCCTGGTGTACCGTCTCATCCAATTCACTCTTATCTAACACTAACACATCTTCATCTTTCTCTATCTTGATCGCTCCTATAAACCTCAACCATTCCAGTGCCCATTCCACCCTGCTCCCTTGTGCATTCTAGTTAGTTATTTCCTATCTTTGCTGACGATGTTATTTTGAAAGGGAATACATATATCGTAGGTTTCAGCTTGACCTTGTGTTTTCTAAAATATTCCCCGAAATGCCTCCTGCATTGGATTTACTTATAATTTAACGAATAAGGTCCCAATTCTAAAAAAAAAGTATTTGTATGTTTGCGGCACATTTTATGGTATATCTGACAATTGGACGCTTTTCTTCTTCTCTCTGCACATTTGGGTTGGGGTTCTCGATTTAAGTCGCATTTGCCCTCCGACTCTTTTCAATCATACCTTCACTTAACGCATACTGTTTTCAAACATATTCCCCCTATTGACCTGCCCTCCCTAATTGATATCGATTATCTCCCCAAAACAAAACAACCCCCAAACCCCTTTTTCTCTTTGTCTCTCCCTCATCATCCCTCAAACCTTATGATGTAGGTCGGTAAGTCTCGCACCGTTACTCGCTCACGGTATCGTACGGGGATTGTTTAGATAAAGCGAGCAGTGATTCGGACCAGACGACGTGACATGGCATAATTATAAGCTGTCAAGCGAAACGTACGTTTAGGGGGGTATTCTTAAAGACTCACAAAAACTCTCTTGTGTTGATAACTGTGACATCTGTTTGTGGAACATGCCTGTGCATTTGAGAAGTTCAATGGGGGAAAAATAAGCAAGACGACCGTTTTCATTAGCAAGAAAGCGGCGTCACCCGTTTTATGTCGCATGGGTAAAAGGCTGTGTGTTCAATGAATATGAAAGACTAGAGGATGGTGTATTTGCTGAACGAGCTTTCAGGCAAATTGAGATGTGAAAGATCAATTTGTAAAGATGACTGTATTCACAGTGCACCTCGTATCATGAGTATTGTCGGGGATTCGAGCAATATCTACCTAAACCTGACAAAGTTTATCTTTCGATAGCGCCTTCCTCGCATATGGGAACAGAAGAAGTAAAGGGGAAAAAATAAATTATGATACAAAATGAAAAAATAAAACGGAAAGGGGAAAACAGAAACGATGATTGCCAGGAGATATACATACAGTGCTTTTTAAAATCTAACTCTGAAATATCAACTGAAAATATAAAATGGAAACCCTAACTTTCTATTATTCAATTGTTAATCTCCTTAAAGGCTTAAAATTAAATGACAATGAGAAATATTCATAGCAAATATTACCAGCATAATGAAGAAGGGTTTTTCGGTAAATACGACAAGTCAATTCGACTGATTTGAATATAGCTCATGATGTAACGAATATAGATATTACATACTCGTAATGATTTTTTTCCCTTGCCTCATTTTCTCATAAATTAAAATTTGATATTACAGGACGACAATTCGTTGTTTATTCATTGCCAATCGCACTTTTGGGAAAGCCGCAAAGCGTATTTGTCTCGCGTTCCCTTTTCCCAGGGTAACAGAATTTCCTTTTCTTAAATATAATTCTCCCTCTGGCCATTGCTTGCTTACTTTCTCGGAACATATTTTGCATTCTACATCTTCTTCAGCTAAAGCATCAGTCTAATGGTTAATGAATAATGCTCTAAGATAAGTTCTCACCTAGGGCAATTTCTCTCATTTCTTGCACTAAGGATTGTCGTCTCGTATGAATAATAAAATCCATCATGATTCCATCCAAAAAAAGGTAGAAATACAGAGTCCTGAGAAGGCCTAATTTGCAACTTAAAGCTGATCATACATGGTTTTCATTGTGACTGCAAAAGACACCTCTCTCCAGAACGTAACGTAAAAAGGTAAAGAAAGAAAACGTGCCTTGATAATAAGAGCTTTTAATCTACAATCTTAGTTTCAAATGTGAGATTAAACTCTAAATATCTAAAAAAATATAATCAATACTTTCATTATAAACAGTATTTTCCACCAAAGATATTCATGAAATGAAATTGATAAATAGTGGTGGTTATGACCACATTACATTATTGGTCAAAGACTTCTGATAATTTTGATAATTTTTTTTAAACCGGTTTTTTGTGGGATATTAATACACCAACACCGTAATAATTTTGTTAAATAAATTATTGTTCGCGTACATTTCAAGAGGGATGTACAGACAGTAACATAGAAAAGGGAAAGAGATGAAATGTCGCCAAGCGTGGAAATGTGGCACAAGACATGAAGAATGGCAGGGTGAAAGGGGAAGTTTACAAAGCAGAGAACACAAAAGGTAGGAGTGAACAGCTCTTTGACTTCGTCCAGTTAAGTGACATCCTACGCTCTATGATTGATGATAATACGGCAGGTGTGTTTCCCTATCCATCATGGCTTTCATCTTCTGACATCCGCCTATCATCGGGAACAACATTCGAAGGGAACACTCTTTCATTTTGTTCTAATGGTCCACATGAGAGAAAAAAATAAAGCGGTATATGAAATAGATACGGGTTAGTTTGGTTCGAAGAGTGCATGATGTATGGTACTTCAGATCATTCGGAAGATCTGCTGTCTAGGTAAGACATGACCGGTATCATCATTAAAATGAAAAATAAAATCATGGCTATGCATAATACTGAGCGTGTGTAGAACATTTAACAAGGTCAAACATTCACATCTAAACAAAAATCTAAAAGGTGAAGTTGAATGATTTCACACGACAGTGTGAGCGTTCTAACAAGCTACCATGTTGGATGAAAAATAACACAATACTTGCTACGTGCATTAGACGTTAACATAATTAGTAATCAGATTAATGAACACGTTTTATTTCGTCTAGCATGGGAACAGTATACCGATAATATATACCCAAAGCTTAAAACATTCCAATCTAGTATATACCGATAATTACTAATGACATGGATAAAGCCGTTCACGTCTATAACAGTCACATAAAGTTAAGGAACTTTCACACGGCTAAGACGTTCACATCTAATACTGATGTGTGGTAAGATTAACACAACTAAAGGCATCCACATCTCATGTTGATTTTTGACGAGGTTCACACGGCTAAAGACGTTCACATAATGCTGATGTACAGTACTGTTCACACAGCTAGAGACGCTCACATCAATTGCTGAAGTGTGGTCAGGTTCAAACGGCTAAAGATATCACATCTAATATTGATTTGTGGTCAGGTTCCCAATGCTAAAGAATTCTCATCGAATGCTGTGTGGTCGGGTTCATACGTCCAGAGACATTCACATCTAATGCTGATGTGTGATCGGGTTCAGACGTCTACAGACCTTTACATCTAATGATGCGTGGTCAGGTTCATATGGCTAGAAATGTTCACATCTAATGCTGATGTTAGGTTAGGTTCACGAAGCTTAAGACGCTCACATCTAATGCTGATATGTGGTCGGGTTCGCACGTCCAGAGATATTCACATCAATTGCTGATGCGTGGTCAGGTTCACATGGCTAAAGATGTTCACATCTAATGCTGATGTTAGGTTAGGTTCACGGAGCTAAAGAGACGCTCACATCTAATGCTGATGTGTGGTCGGGTTCGCACGTCCAGAGACGTTCACATCAAATGCTGATACGTGGTAAGGTTCACATGGATAAACGCATTCACATATAATTCTGATGTGTCGTCAGATTCACATGGCTAAAGCGTTCACATCTTATGATGATACATGATCAGGTGTAAGTGGGAAAAAGACATTCATATCTTACACAGAAAATATAGTTCTTAACATCATGGCAAAATACACACATACTGTAAAGACACACGACTTTATATTATCAGTCACGACAAAACAATTCGAAGCACTGAGTAGCCTTTAGTCCTTTACATCTAATCTTTGAAAACAATTAACATGAGGACATTTTCAAAAGACTCCTAACTCTGGTCAACACGCTACCATTCTTCACGTAATTCTGCGACAAATATTGTTCACATGACTTCAGGATTCAATAAAAAAAGAGAAATTAGACATGGTTTATTTCACAGTGATATATCAATCAACCGCCGAAAAGCCGGTAATCAATGCTGCATAACAAAAAAATCGAGCATACTTAATATCAACACACTATCCATCATCGTCTTAATGCAATATCATCGTTGACAGAGAAATGTAAGGAAGAATGTGTTATTTGATGCCTGAATCAAAACATTAAGACAATGTCCGCAGGTTGACTAAACGTGCAGAGTATAGTGTTACAAAGTATCTATTTTGAAGTGAATGATATTGATCATTACGATGGCGGTTTAAATCACGTCAATTCTCAGAAAATGTTATCGCTGATATAAAGCCCAGTAACACAAACAGATGATATCAATCTTATGAATGATTTTACGTCTTTCTTAAGAATGATGTTAAATCTCTAGTATTTGGCTTGCCATGAACATACGCATGGTACAAAGTAAAAACGATGTTTAAAGTTTTATGCAACGCTACATACTATATGAACCTTACACTAGTTTTTAACTGTCTAAAATGATTAATCGATTAATTGATTGAAGATTAAATAATAAAACTTAGATGTTCAAGATTTTAAACACTTCTTTAATGTTAAACTGAAGCTCATATATAAATAACATTGCTTAAATATTCTAAACCGCGCTCTTAGCCTCTAACTGCATATAACAAATAAGAATCACCTGCCAGTGTACTCACTACATGGGAGAAGGTATTCATGTTACCATGGTAACTGAATGTATATACTCTATATGACACTAACAATCTCACCAATGATATTGACACCATTCGACAGTTAAATGCATGCGAAAAGTGAAATCAGATAAATGCTATTATCGAAAATCAGAACTACTCAGTCACTTTCGAACTAAAAGAGTACACCAACATTGACAAGAGGAAATAGATTGTTTTTAGAATACGGATTACTTTGGCAGAAGAATCGACCAGGATTTAAATGAAACCGGGTTACGATCCCCGTCTCTGTTATTGATGAGTACACTTTGAAGCGGGATAACCCGAGGAAGTTGTATATTTGTGAGGATTTATTGGAAAAGGTAAGCGAGCGGGGGAAGTGAAAACAAACTCCCGCGCGCTTCGTAAGAAAAGAAATTGATGAAAATGAAAGGTTCAGAGAGTGGATGAAAGGTAGGGAAGGGAGAGAGAGAGTGGGAGAGAGATGGAGAGTGGTGAGTATAGACGGGTTCGGAAAACGACTGCGAGAGACGGGGGGGGGATACAAAAAATAGTCGGGGAGAGGGGGTAGAGGGAATAAGGGTGTGTGTGTTAGGGTGTGGGTGTGTATACTTTTATAGTATCTTTTTGCAGATATTTTTTTTCAGATATAAAAGTATAATTTTAATGAGTTTCATTCCGTCCTTATTTGCTTCAGTTCTTGGTTAATATATATATGTACTTTTTTTGCATATCCTTGTTGATATAAAAATGAAGATTTGTATTTTTTTGTATTATTTTATCTGCAGTTTATGTAATCCATTTGAATGAAATCCCAATAAAAACATGTTGAAAAAAAGTGAGACACACACACATATCGCATACTACTCTATAATTCTAAACGATGGAGATGGAAACAACGTAACGGTGAACACGTGGAAGGGAGATGGAGTGATGAAGGTAGATCAAGTCTTGAGAAGAAAGTAGAAAAGAGGGCGCTTTGATTGACGCGTAGGTAATGAAAGCAGAAGGCTCAGGAATGCATGAGTAGCAGACATATGCAGAAAGACTCGAAATTGACAGAGAGGATATTTTAAGAAATAAATTATTCCACGAAATCCACCATCACAAGAGAAAAATGCCTCACGACACACTGAATTAAGAAAACGTCAATGCTGATTTCAATACAAAATCCCTTTTCTAAACCCCCAAAAAGAATCATTTGGTGAAAATAATGGAAAATAGTATGATGAACTCTATATCTTTTGGCCAATCAAATCGATTTGGCACTTTCTATCGAACAAATAAAACTAACTAGTAGGCGTTATTTATACTGCTTTACTGTGGAATAATGTGCAAATATTGACGGCTCTCTGGGGGTATGGTAAAAAATTGTACGTCACGTGACTAACATGAAGGGTATAGTATTGATATAGTAAAATCACTTTAGGGCAAATAGAAAACAGAAGAAGCAGTCAATATATGATTTATATGCCGTTTATACGCCTTATTTCAAAACGCATGCTAGATTATGGCATCAAAATCAATACCTGTCTGTATTTTTTATTATTATTTTTTTCCAAAAATGGCTATGGTTTTATTACACAAAAATCTATACACATTCCCGCATGCGCGCAGGATGAACGCAAAGCCATGCATAGATACTGCTGTGCAGTGATAACTTGCTTCTGTGATAGCTACATTACAGCTGTTGTCCCAGTTCACATTATATGTACCACGGATGTAAAACTATAAAATGGATGTCCAATTAATAGTTTGCGCTTATCGCTCAACAGTCAGTAGTGGTTTCTTTATAGGCCTATGGTTGCGATTTTGACCAATCGGAGGCCTCGAATCTTATTGCAATGCATTTAAAACAAGGGAATTTATGATTGAAATCACCTACTTTTCTCAACCTATATTATGATTATATAACATGAATATATGCCACAGGAGACGAAGAAAATAATGTGCTGATGTTTAGACAACGTGGTTGGGCGGGGGTTCGTGTATTGAGAAGTATTACCTGGGTTACCCAAGGACAGGTTTGCGTTGATGTAAATGCGTATGTGCGTTTGCATGCGTGGGTGTGCATGTGGTTGGTGAAGTTGTGTAACTATGTTTTTTCATGCTCCACGAAATGCAGCTATAAAAAAATTTAACAGATTCCTCAATGAGAATACCCTTTAAACTTTACAGCTTCCCGCGCCATTGACGATAAACGAGTCATGACTGTGCTTTGACCAACCGACTTCATCGATTGGTGTCCGCCGAGAGGCATTTCCAGGGAAACTTGACTACGAAAAAAGGGGAATGGATACAGTGAATTTGGTAAATCTAATATGAATGAATTTATAAGACTTAAAGACTATATAAAATTAGCTTAATAATCTGTCATGGAGATATTTACATGTCATTTGCGAATCAAAACTTAAACACGTTAACTCGTACGGTATCTAATAATAAAACCTTGCTTTATCTCATTATTTCCTTTCTTTTTCAATTTTCAACATGCAAATCAGAAATACAAATCAAAGAGAGGAAAATGAACTTAAAGTTATAATTGGATGTCAATTTTTACCTAAAGAATTAATAAATAAATGATTATGGAATGTAAAATAAGAAAACGTAATCCACTGTGAAGGTTCTAAAGAGTACTAAGGACTGTCATTTAAGATAGATACCGAGGTCACCGATAGGGGTAAGGGCTGCCCCAAGTATAAACCCTGAAACAGAACCCCTATTCCATTACCACCCTATATCCTCCACTGGTGTCACTGAGAAAGTGCCAAGACGCCAGAATCGCTAGTGACTTTCATGTCTTCATGTCACGCATGAAAACCTCCTTATTAGCTCGAGCTTTGCTCGTGCCGTCTTGGAAAACCGGTCGTCTGGATAGGGACTCCTCCTCTCTGCGGTCAACCAAATCAAGAGATCGAAAAACAGAATAGATCTATTCTCGGTTCATTCTAAAATGGTAATTCTTTTAGTCACTTGCTTCTCCATGATTTGCAGTTTCGTGGAATCGTCATCACCAACGATTGGTAGAATGGAACAAGGCATTAACGTTCATGCAACTTCTTTGATGGCATCGGTACAGCAGCCAAAGGTGACTAGTATAACCATGACACTATGGACTACAATATGCTGCAGTCACAACCAACGTATCCAACTCTAAACCGATTGATGATATGCCATATGCCATTTGAAGTAACGTAATATCTTTGATCGGGCCGGAGTCGGTACGTTGATATGACTGTAGCCCTTAATTGCTTTACTCCCTTTAACGGCTAAGTTTGGTTCCGTTTATTTCATTTTATGTTTTTAAAACAAAGCCACAACGCACAGTACCACCAAAAATCATCAATACATGAAAACTTTTTCTATTATTCACTATTTCACGTTCGAATAAACCAGTAGTTTAATTTGTTGATTTTGAAGCCCCCTGGAACACCATCCTACAGGAACAAGTAATCATATCAGCCCAAGTGATAAATTCAGCCCTAAAGCAGGTGGAATTAGGTTTGGAAAAGAAGGAAAGGGAATTAGGTTGCTTTTTAAGCTCTCCATCGGGCATCGTCCTACAACTAAGCAAGCCAATCATATCAACCCAAATGATAGATACAGCCTTCAAGGTATATCATGTAAATAAATACGAACCAACCAATCTCATCACACTCAATATCTAGGAGGAGGAGGAATCTTCCTGTATCTAGTCATGCTCTAAAAAAAGGTTTACTCAATATTGGGTAAAATGGAGATATACATATTCATCTTCTGGTTCAAATAGGTATTTAATTAAAATTACAAGATTTTTTTTCCTTCACAGGATGCAGTCCAAGCACAAACCTTTAACATATTTGAGAATTCAAGTAAAAAGTCATATTTTGATGATAACATCCTTCATTCCGATTCCCTTCTTATTCCTGGTAATTTTTATGCACCTGAATTTCAAATGTCACAGACATCTAAAATGATTTTACCAAACTTCGGCAAGTTAGAGATTACTTCAAAATTTTACATTTCATTTTTGATACGCAGTGCATAGTTCATCGAAATATGAAAAATGATATATTGTGTCATATGAGAAGTCGGAGAGCGAGTGAAGTCAAATTTGATATGGAGACAAAATGCAATATCTGCCTCGCTTTAACAAATCTATGAGAATATGGCAATATGGGTCTCTACGGATCGCCAAAAATGGATTTAACGATTTGATGTCTTTTGCCCTTCCAGAAGAAAGTGCAACTAGTAAAATTGAAATGAATATGTTTTTGAAAGCAAAGCCATTGCGTTACAAACGAATGTAGTATCTGAGGCGAGCGACAATGAGGAGATACAGTGCAAAAGCGACACATTCTCTGTTCGAAAGAAAATCAATGTTTACCCAATTTAGCCATGTTAGTCTTCGACCGGAAGGCAATCCGCCTTTCAAAACAAGTTTGATTCAATCGTACAGCATGTTCTCCGTTATTGAATTTGTGATACAGATGGAGTTCTTGGTTTTAGACATGTGAAGAAGATTTTAAAGCCAATACGAACCAGTAGGCTTGTATAGCCCCACCTCGAGTCCTGAAATACTCATATCTGGCCAGGTTCCTAACCCATAATGCACCATTCAGAGCAGTGTAGTCTTGTAATATGGATAGTACAGACCTTAAAGTCTAAAACAACAACCACAGTGAGCCTATGAGCAAACTGGAGAAAACCCCCTGTAGGAGATTTATAAACTGGATGGTACAAGGCACGGCACATTTCGATTGAGGTTCGCCGATACTAATATTCAAAGACATTAAATTAAAGTTTACTGTACTACTTTTAATGGCATATACACATCATGCACGAATAGATTTATACGCAGCACAATAAAACTCAAAGACAAATCTTTAAAAATAATGAAAAGGAATCAAATCTTGGATCTCATATGGCATAAAGTGACAATCCGTCATAAGACGATGAAAATGGCGTTTCTAATTCTATTGCTATCAGCTCTTGACGTAACATGAGTCGCGCGAAGAAATCATGAATATTATAGATACAATGGTTCAAAGTAAAATTTGCCTACATGAATTTCGAAGGCAGTGTAAAAGACAACATTTCACATCGCATTCAAACGAAATCAAAAACGGTATTAAGCATTAAGTAATTAACATATAAGTCTACCAATCGATTTCAAGCCATCTTTAACAGCTACACTCGGGATATTAAATGCTATATTAACATGACATATCCTTCCATTAAAGCAGGTTCGTACCTGTATGTCTCGGCATACCATGCCAAGCATTCCCATCTCTCGATAGCAAATAATTGGTATGTGCCCTCGGTCGTAATGTTGTTGGATAAATTATCTTGTCCGACATCGCGTTTGGATATCGATCGCTTGTTGGTCGCCTGCAACCCCGCTAGTCGTCTGACTCAGTCACCGTGCCTTCTCTATTCAGTCAAAATGCTCACGTGTATCGAAGGTGCCATGCCTTCTACGATGACGGCTAAGATTTAAAAAGTGATCGTTGAAAATTGCAATAATCGCCAAGATAGATTTAAAGGTATGTCCTCGTGCTTCAAACCTGTAAGCTACTCTCTCAACTCGATAGATGGAAAGATTTAAAGGTTTTTCGGGATCCTTAAGTCAGAAATCGTGATATTGGGATGTATAAATACAACTTATCATCTGGACCATGTACATTGTCCTTAGTTGAAAAGTAGGAAATGAAATGCTCATACATAGATGTCAACTTAATATGTGATAACTTAAAATCTACGAATATAAACTTCGTTTATTGATGGATCTACCGAAATTGCCATCACCCTTCTGGAATAAACTGAACTTGAAGACTAGAATGTACTCTTCTTGTGACCTCCTTAAAGCTTGTCATCTTTCAACATACGATTCATTATTGTACGGCTGTGTCGCTTGATTGTAACAAGGATCTAGGTGTCGTCTTTATGCCTTTGAGAAAAATAACAGAATCGTAGTTTAAGTCCCGGATTCGTTATGTTAAATAAATCTCCATTGTAAAATGATTGCTAAGAACATCCTAAATAAAAAAAACCTAAAGATTAATTACTTGGGCAATGGAGCACTTATTTACATAATATATATTCATTTGGGTTTTGCACTATATGGCTAACTCTCATGATTTTGGGTTGTCGGCATTTTACCAACCATTTTTAGATTTCCGAATATTCTTGGCATGCACTCATAAGGGTTATCATTTATGGCAGATGCGATAGTTGTTCGTTGGCACATTTCGTTTGTCAGAGTTTAATTCATTTCTATTGTAAGGCATGGCGTTGCGACACATTAATTTGGAGCTTACGTTTCGGACGACGGTTGATAACATCTGTGGCGTCGGATGTTGCACCGTGTCCCTCCTATCAACCTATGAATATATCGTTTGGATTTTAGGACAGAACGCATTCGCCCTGCTTGAGTTTATCGAAACGCATCACGTGACCACAAACTTCTACTGCATGCCATGTGGTCGATCCACCCGAATACAGTCATAAGAACCGGAAAACCGCCGAAACCTCATAGTTGACCAATGCGCAGAATAATTCAGTGTCAATTGTATCGCCGTAGAAGCTTCCGCCGTGCAGAAAGAACACCTCTTACTGGTTCTCTGAGATCGAACCTTATCTTAAACTTGACTACAAGACAATAATTGAAACACAAGGCAACAAGAAAAAAATAAGATGATCAAGTTTCGAAAATTCTACTTTAGCTCAGATGTAGCCTTCTGCTGCGGACTTGACGTCACATTGTTGTCGCAGTCACAGCACATCTTCCGACAAATTGAAAGGTAGACAAGTTCCATATCTTGGTCTCCCGAGGGAGACCCTTGAAGGTAGGGCCACTTACACCAAGCAAAGACCACTTGGACATGCAAATAAACATACAACATGTACAACGTACTACACCGGGTAGGAGATCGGAGATAGTTCATCGCAATCGTAAGGATCTCGGCCATTTCTGACATTGATCAACACTATTGCCAAAAGGAGACCTAATTGTTAAGATGGGAATGTAACGCCATTCATACATTACTCAATATTGCACTTCCAAAAATAATATTGTCCGGCATCATTATCTCTCCTTTCTTCCAATTTGCAGATATCTATGATATGGGTAAATATCGATCATGTCAATGCAAGAACAAGATCAAGGCATTTTTGCGTATGAATATTGAATTGGGATACGCATTAGGAAACATTTAACATGGAGTGGAGGAAATGGCGCCAAAATATGGTCGGCAAGATTTCCTTGTGATATGTGAACGTTCCCTGCTCGACGAGACTAGGGGATAGCAGCACCGCTGTTTGGTATGAGATGGAGTTGATTAAATGTACTCTAGAGATGAGCAGTATTTCACCCCGTTCTTCAACCTATTAAATCGCTTTTCAATAGCGAGCCTATCCGACCTGTTTGTCTCGCCCTGGTGTATCTCAGAGAATATTTATGATTCAAACAGATAGCGGTGGCCGTATTACAGGGTGAACTAATTGGCATTAAAATGCTTAGGCATACGTAGAATTATCGGGTAATATGTTCCTAATGAAAGCCTTGCAAGTTGTGCCCACAAAGAAAAAAATTAATGAAACTAATTTACTATAAGAAAAAGTAGAAATACAACTTAAAATTTTAAATCAAATATTCGTGGACATTTAAAACATAGGGGAGAGGCATTTATACAATTGGAATATGGGTATCGGACTTTCTATAGATATCAGATATTACCTCGAAGGTATTTTTCGAAATTTGAATAGTAAGGATTCATAGGTTTTATTATCACTTGACAAACACCAATTCATTTCTAGATGGAAACCGCCTTGAAAAATCAGATATGGTTCTCAGTAATTCTAACACCAAAAAACAAAGCTCAATATCCAATAGAGGTTGATACTCGAGAGGGAGGACTCCAGACATTGATCAAGTTCAGCATGGAAAATGATCACCCTACTTTGAAGAATCCCAAACCATTTTGGGAATCACTTGATATGAGGGCGTCGTTGAGATCTCAATTCCCATAATTCACACGGTGATGCTGATGCAAGTGATAGCATCTTGAATGGTCAAAGAGATGACTGCTGAATGCAGGATGTGATGGGCTCAACGACGGCTTTATCTGGTGTTGTATTACAGACGCAGACAGCATTTTCTGAAGGTAGATCATACTCGACTTTACGCTCAAATTCCAGAAATAAAGAAATGTTCAAGGGAACCCATTGTTCTGGCTTGATCCCCATATTGTTGTGGATCCGAGTGTTAATTCGAGTGGGATCTAGTGTCACCTGACTGCTAGAGCATCATACCGAAAACTTTATTGCTTCTTTCTGTTTCCAAAAACCCCAGTCAAATTTGGGTTATTGTTGTTTCTGAAACACCCTTTGTATGTTGCACATTCAGACAAAATTTGGAGAAGAAATTATAATAAAGAAAATATGCTGTTAAATTTTATTGACGCCCGTGTAAATGACGAACACACATTGCTCATTTACAACTGATACTTTCGTAACTTGCTTCCTTTGGCAGAATAGATTTTGATGCATTATACCCAAACCAACTTACGTTCTTAACACCAGCGCTAAACAAATGTCCCAAAAGTTAGTATAATGGCCTTGGGCCGCTTTCACAAAGCAGTTCGCTAGCTACGCGTGTCTTTATACACACGACTTTGTATTACATTCCTGCTATGGTTTAATATCTTCATTAGATATGTTCATGTAGTGAGTTACTACGGAAATACACTTATTATATCCCAACATAATACTCTTCGCTGATCGCTGATTGAGAAGTAAAATCGAATATCATCACCAGAGGGTACCGTGGCCGAGTGGTCTAAGGCACCTGACTATACGTGGAAAGTCCGGGGTTCGATCCCGGCCGCGGCACCTATGTCCGTGAGAAAGGTATTTAATCTACATTGGTCTTTCATCCTGCTTTCAAATGAATGGAAATGCTATATGAATTGTTGGTAACTATTTGTACACTTGTTATAAAACAAAAAAGGATATGGTAAAGGGCTTGCAGAATTATAGGTAATCTGGACGAAGAACAACATGAGTTTGATAAATCATAAAGCAAGTACTGGAAATTGTCCAGACTAAGATACTTTACTCCAAAACTCAAATGAATTGGGAGGTCTGCTTTGTTTTTGCTTTGTTAAAAAAAATAATTATGTGCATCTTGCCATGTTCAAATGAAAAGAGTGTTATTTGTGCTTAATTAAAATATGAAATATCACTTTACTTATGATCGGTTACACGCTGATCAGTCTTTGAAAAAAAAATGAATACCATGAATTTCTTCATCAATCATTGCAAACTCTGCGCTTTACGTGTCATCCTAGACAATATAATGAGTAGAAAGCACAAACGAGTACAAACGCTCGGGACCATTTCTAACATCGAAGGAATGTAATCAGCAAAAAATGAAAATGAGGTTAGGCACACACATGTCTGATGGTACGTGGAGTCAGCATCGCCATTTCCAAATACATTCATAATGGGTGCAATGATTTTCCATTCATTGATATACGATCTAGCGCGCTCCGACCAGGGAATGTCTCCTGGAGACCCATTGATGGTATTGCAATACACATCCCCAGACGAGCAAATGCATTCTCTCTCATCACTGGGCACCAAGTCCTGTCCTCATCCATAACCAGGGCGAATAAACACCGCTACTCATGGGTGAAGTAGTGAGGTGACGGCGGCAAAACTGTAAACATTTGTCTTTCAATAAAGTCGCCACCAAACGCTCCATCTAAACCACACGTATAGATCCTTCTATTACAAAGAGCATTGTGTAAGACAATTTTTACATGATAAAAAAGACGAAAAGGGAATGTTTGAAATATTTTTTTATTTCATCTATACCACTTGCAGATCCACGCGATCTCCAACTCTCACATAAACACAATCTCATGCAACATTATCGTCTCGCACATTTAGATATAAAATACTATATATTACACACACTCACACGAATATCATATCGCACACCCCTCATGAATCTCCTCTCACACATACCATCTCGCACACCCACACGAATGTCATCTTGCACGCCATCATGGTTCCCACCTCGCACACCTCCATGAACAGATGAATACCATGTTATACATACACATGATTACCATTTTGAAAACACACACATGAATGTCATCTTGCAGATACACATGATTACCATCTCGCACACACAGACACACACACACACACACATGTATAACATTTCGCACACCCACACGAATAACATTTTGCACACCTACACGATTATCATCTCGCACACCATTATGAATACCATCACACACCCACACCCTCACACATGAATACCGTGTCACGCACACATTAATACCATCACACCCACACACACACACGAATACCATCTCACAGACGCATGAATACAATCCTGTACACCCATGAATACTATATCGCACATCCACATGAGTATTTTATCACACACCCACATGAACACGGTCTTGAACACCCACATGCATACCATCTCGCACATGCAAACACACACACACGAAAGCCATCTCACTCACACACTAAAAACAACAACACACATTTCAATCATCCACCAACACTCATCTCTATTCATAACACAACTCAGAATTTGAAGAATATTCTCCCTGTCAAATTTTAATCATCAATAAAAATGATATTGAATATATATTGGAAGTGCTAAAACATTCGGTTAAGCACAGCGCTTATGACATTTTCCAATAAAAACACATTTTAAAGAACAGATACAATCCTTAGACAATAAAAATAATCACTTAACATAATTTTCCCTTGATGAAGGAGAGACGTGGATTACACACTAGCGCTGGTATTTGAAATGCTTAATGCGAAATAATAATGATTTTATTTGCAGGCTAACTGTATGTCGATATACATTAACTCCCTCTCAAAAAGCTCCGGGCCCATTGCGTAAACCTCCATCAGACTAACGCTCTTGATTAAAGCGATTTACCCCATACAATACATTCATTATGCAGTGGTAATTACGCAGCACCCGACTGAAAAGTGCATGTCGCTTTTCTGTAATTTAATATGGCCTCGTCGACAATCGAATAGTATGCTACTAACGACAAAGTACTTTCTGTCAACGTATTGAATGGATTTTAGGTGGCAAGTCATTTATTTTATTCTTGGGAAAATCAGGCAACATCTTTTTGAAAGTAGGGCTTCAAGAGTAATATTGATTTCGATTAAAAAATGATGGTCATAATACTGATAATAGCACCGACAGAAATGATTATTATAATGTTAATTATAATCATAATACTACTAACACTTCCACTGCTGCTACAATACTACTACTACTTATAATAATAGCATTAATAATAATAACAACAATATAATGCTAATAATAGTTAATATTAATATCATTATATTACATGTAATACTAGTAGCATAATATAATTATCAGAGCGATAGATAATTTTATACAAGAGCATACAATGAAATGAAAACAACTCTCAGAACAAAAAAAAAATAATTGATGGTCAAAATAACAATCAACTGTAGTGATCTATGATGGGTTCCGAATAAGGGCCCCATTAAATGCATTAATCGCGCACTGATGCATGATGGGATAGGACTAGTCATTAATTAAGTATGCAATTACGACCGATATGGCAGCCATAATGAAGTACCACTTAATACCGCCAAACGAGATTTTTTTCTTCCCCCATAAACATCACGGCATGAGAAGATAAATAACTCTTCAAATAGGTCGACTCGGGATTTCATTAGTGGGGAGCTTAAAGCTCTGCAGTAGAAATAATATTAGGTTTGCCTCTTAATAACCTTTCAGCTCCCTTTGCTAAATAAATGTGTTTTGGGGAAGAGGAGTAAAACATCGAAGTGGCTACGTGAAAATGGAACAATTCTATAGCCTCATTATAATAATTACATTCGACTTCGTATTAGCAATAATGTCATAACCGGTACCATTCAAATGATAATCAAATTCACTTCATTAATTCCATTTTTTTTTCATAATTTCATTACGGAGTTCGGTGTCTGAATTATATATTGAACCAATAATAATAAAAAAGCAAATACCACTCAAGCAGCCAGCATATTTTTAAAAATACCAGCGTGGTTTACGAATATTACCTGCCCCGATAATATTTCAATTCAGACTAAAAACAAAACTAAAAATCAATAAGGGATCCCATAATTCGAATCGCTTCTGTTTTCTTTTCACAGGTATGATCGAAATTTAACCAATAATTTTTGACAAATATTCTTATTCTTTTTGTTCATTCATTTGGGATGATTTCAGAGCCCCGCGGAACATCAGTCTGTAGAATGGACTAACCTGTACAAATAAGTAAAAAATATATGTGATTGCAATGTCAAATGAGGGTATTGTGTATCCTCGTTTATATACATGCATTAAAAAAATCAAAAGCACAAGACAAAAGCGTACGACTGTACTTTTGCTACAAATTTAATATCATGGTGGTCTTCGCCGTTTCCGCCAACATGTACAGTAGGAACTTTGATGAAAGGTCAACACGGTGAATCAGATCAGATGATAGGGTTGCTCCTAGACGTCTCTATACTATCAAGGCATCTCTTCAATGAATGCAAACCCAAGGTGACAGGTGGCTTATTAGCAGCCATATCCATCTATCCTCTAAGCCATATACAGTATACGTAAGGGCACGGTGTCGCCAAGAGGGGTGGATTTCTCGCCCCCCCCCCCCTAATTTATGAATTGGAAAAGATGAAACTTGCGATCGAAATTCCTCGACCCAAATTAATCAATCTCTTGAGAAATTGGGAGACCTTTTTTCAAAAACTAGTGGAAAGTGTTCGAACACCATTTGGATCTACGTAACTTTCAAAGCAATGCATAACGAACTCTTACGATCTCGCCCTATCTCGCTACTCTCCTCTGCTTTTCTTTCCGATAAATATGTTACCAACCGTAATTCATTTAGGATTATTATAATGGCAAAATATATGGTAGGAAATGTCGGAAAGGGACACAATATGGATTTTATTTCGTTCGTCGCATATTATGACACTCAAGGTTGCTGCAGTTGGCATTGAATATAATTTGGAAGCGTTAGTAATAATATGCCATCACATATTCATCAACAGATTGCCGTACCATACGGCCTATATCAATGATCATAAGTGACATTGGCAGGATGGCACTTCAAAAAGTTCAGGTAAGTAGGGTACGCAGTTGGACATTCAATTTTTAAACGAATGAGATACGTAGAAAATGGTTATGATTTTTTTTTCTTCAGAAAAATCAGAAAAATGGACTGACAAATTTGCAAATATAATCACATCAATGACAGCCTAACTGATGGGACATGAAAGATCCAAATGGGTACACTGAACATATACATATTCCATTACATCTGTGGACGATGCACTGCAAAAGTAATATATATATATATATATATATATATATATATATAGTCAATTCAAAAGTAGTTATCTACGTGTAAACAAACCATCTGTTGTTTACATTCTCCTGTCCTTGTATTTCAAACCAGGAATATAAAACAAACATATTACATGATAATATTCGCGGATGAGCATGATTAATTCAAGGTTTATGATAAAATCCATTAGTCACGATATTGTATTAGTTCGGCAAAAAAAACTGTACATAAATGATGACATTGGTTTTTTTAATGAATTGCAACGTTGCCCTTCAGGGATGAGTGAATCAGAGTTTATCCATTATGGTTTTATTATCATTTGATAATGGTTTGCCCCCGCTCTTCATTTAAACAAAAAGACGACTGAATACCATAGAGGTATAGGGAGTGAAAAGCAAGGATGAAACGGCGTAAAAAATAAGCTATTACTTTAATTTTTTAGCAAGGTAAACACAGTCATGTAGCAGAGAGGAAGGAATAGATAGGGTCTATTGTAGAAAATGACAATAAAAGTAGACCTATACATGTATAGGATGAAAGAATATCAATGGACAGAAGTAGGCGCTAATAAGGAATGCAAAAAAAACCCCTCAAATTATAAGGTGAATTTGGAACAAAAATATTAAGCTTTATTAAATCCCAAGAGTATGAAAGCGAAAAGAAAAACAAATTCGGAGATCTGAAAAGGCAGTGATCCGGTGTCCAGTTATCGTTATTTACATGATCAGTGGACTAACAAAATTAATGAAACTTATTGTGAAATATTCAACCATTAGTTAACTATTTCGTTGCAGTTTTCAAACATTATTTTGTTTGATATTAAAATAAGATTATTGTGTTAAGATCCTATTATTGATCAACGATTTGGAGAAATAGATTGAATTTCGTTTTGAATATACAATTAGGAACTCAATACACTATAAAAAAAAGATATTGGGTATTTTTTTACAATCAAGAGCATGAAGAGGGTAATTATGTGTCCAACTGATTGGGGCAGTAATTTACCCAATGCGGGAAGCATATTGTCCGGTAAGGTTTAAAAAAGCAATTACTTTACAATGGGCATAATTTTCATCATATTGGATAAATAAAAATGTCCAAAGAAAAGCCCAATGTAGGCTCCTTTGCACACAAACCAAAAATGGAAGCACGTAAAGTGAAGGTGATTATAGCCTTGCCTTCCTTTATAATTTGAGACCTCTCTAAAACCATCAATAGAGCATCCTCTTATAATGAGATGAAGAATATTCTATCTACTGGTATCCTGGTAACCCATTGGAGGTGTTAGGTCTCCCCGACATGACCCTCCTTGCAATACCCCTCTGGGGGATAATCTTAGACAACTGAAGTCAGAAGGCTAATTCCCGATCGCTAATGTCAAGTCTCCCTGCCTCTGTCGCCTTCATGAATATCCATACTGCGTTGCCACCTTAAGGCTACCATACCATACCATTCGAAGGCGCTTTCTCGCTCCCCTCCTTCGTCATCGTCGCGCTCTTCTCCTCCCCTCGAGCTTCATCGATCTCCCCACGACACAAGACCACCTCAGATAATACCTGCCAAGCTTCCCACACTTTTCCTGTCATTAATTTTGTTTTCATTCTTATTATTTGCCTGAAAGGAGAGATCGATGTAACTGTATACACACGAGATAATTCCATATTCCTCGCGACGCCATATGTCGATTGAAAGAACATGCATGACTGACATGAATCGACAGAGTTGTCTAAAGTCGAGTTCAATTTCATCAAGACATTCGGCTTCAATTTGTTATCAATAGTTGAAAATTAATTCCGTATGTTCTAAATATCACAGAATTAAAAGAAAAAAAACCAAACGGTTGCGAATAGTGACCATGCATCCCAACATTGGATTTATATGGAATCTGAACTCATTTTAATATGATTTGAATTTAGATCCTAGAAGATCAACTAATAATCTTTAGGGTTTAAATTAAATCCAGTGTTACTGGTCAATGGCAATGTAAATACAAAGTTACTGTTTGTGTGTTTGTGGCTTTGTGCGTATATATATATATACAGAGCTCCACACTAACCCAAGAAGGAAGGAAAGTCAGAAAGAAAGGATGGAAGGAAGGAAGAAAAGAAGGAAGGAAGAAAGGATGGAAGGAAGGAAAGAAGGAAGGAAGGAAAGTAAGAAAGAAAGAAAGGATGGAAGGAAGGAGGAAGGAAGGGAGGAAAGAAGGGAGGAAAGAAGGAAGGAAAGTAAGAAAGGATGGAAGGAAGGAAAGAAGGAAGGAAAGAAGGGAGGAAAGGAGGAAGGAAGGAAGGAAGGAAAGAAAGAAAGAAGGAAAGAAGGAAGGAAAGAAGGAAGGAAAGAAGGAAGGAAAGAAGGAAGGAAAGAAGGAAGGAAGGAAGGAAGGAAAGAAGGAAAGAAGGAAGGAAATAAGGAAGGAAGGAAAGAAGGAAGGAAATAAGGAAGGAAATAAGGAAGGAAGGAAAGAAGGAAGGAAGGAAAGAAAGAAAGGATGGAAGGAAGGAAGGAGGAAGGGAGGAAAGAAGGGAGGAAAGAAGGGAGGAAAGAAGGAAGGAAAGAAGGAAGGAAAGTAAGAAAGAAAGGATGGAAGGAAAGAAGGAATGAAAGAAGGAAGGAAAGGAGGAAGGAATGAAAGAAGGAAGGAAAGAAGGAAGGAAGGAAAGAAATAGAGAAAAAAAATTAAAAGAAAGATTGAAAAGAAAGAAGGAAAGAAAACAGGAAGAAAACAGAGGAAGAAAGCTAAAACTATTATAAATAATTTGTTTCTTTTTTGGCTCAATTAAAATAGCTACGAAAGAAAGTCAGAAACCAAGTGTATCAACACACACATAAATGCATATGTGGGGCTATATGTATTCAGACGATACCTCCCGAGACCCGATCTGTTTGAACCAAACAGAAGTGAAAATTTACCCTTTTACTGCTTACAGATGACAGAGTTACTCCAATTTTTAGGAAATATGGACATTATAAGAGCCTTTCATGAGTATGAACCGTGAATTTTGACAGTTCTGTGAGAGATTTCTGCCAGAGTTTAGCCAGGCTTCGTTCGTGCGGCCAGTGGAGAATTCACCATGTGGATTGTGTGGCTGACTACATGTACACTGTACGCATGCTGTATAGTACTCTAGTAACACGTGCGATTCATTCTGTGTGTATTCTGTGTGTGAATTGCAGAATTGAACGGGGGAAATGGTTTGCTGTGAATTTGACCATTTCTGGAAAAGTTATTGGCCCAACAATGGTTTTTATTACTGGTCATGTCAGACCCTTAAATCTTGCTATTTTTGGAAAAATTACTGGCCCGACAATGATATTTTTTACTGGTCATGTCGGACCAGTAAATCTTCCAATTTCTGAAAATCTACTGGCCCAACAGCGATTTTTACCGGTCTGGGACCGTCGGACCGCCGCTAGTGTCGAGCCCTGATATATACATATATATATATACAAATATAAATATATATAAAGTTGTGTTTTTCGGTGATTACTGATTGCTTGCAGTCTAACTCATGTCGATTGTCATCCTTTTAGAAAACCATATGATTTACTTTTGTGATGAAATTTATGCATTGTGTTATATAGGATGTTTTTTTTAATAATTGAAGTATATTGATTTATATACGGAATGGATGAAATATCTTTTGGCAAACCACATCTAGTAAAGTTGCAGTACTCATTTAGAAATAGCGTTATATTCCCAGGTTTGTTTAAGAAAAGAAAAATCTGCCTTTTACTTTGGTATCAAATAATTCCAACAATATAAATAATTTTAAGAGTACATTTACTTCGTAATGCAATTGGAAATTACCCAGGTTTGTAATTCATACTATCAATTTCTTTTAGCCAAGATTTCTATGCGCTGATGTTACCTTTTTGTCCCCTTAAGGAAAATGTGCATGATAGTCATATAACAATCTCGTCTCTTTACTCAATCGTCTCCATGGTGGCTGTACCAAAAGCCACTGCAAATTATCCCACTCATTCATTCAAATCCATGCAAACTAGTACATTTTGCAGTTACTTAACACGAGGACAAAACAGATTCTGCCCATGTATGGGAAAGGTACGCCCCTTTACTTTACTCCTCTTCTCCCCTTATCTTCTTTGTGTTAGAATATTGGGGGATCCCGCTAGCACTTTAGCTAAACTGCCTCGGGGTATTTAAGGATATCGAATCCAATAATACGTGCTGTAGACAGAAAGCGAGCACGTATTAACGCATGGTAATCTATCTTTGGGAGACGTACAGAGTGTGCCCTGTGAAGCGTTGTCCCATTGCACCGGCTCCCATCAAGAAGCCATGCTTTCTTTTCTTTATTTCGTCTTCACTCCAAGCAATATACCCAGACATTTTGCTTTCGCTGAACTTTTACTCTCATGATTTTGGTAGGTTTAGAAAACTTCGTAGCGTGGCGCCAACGATGAAAACAACCCAAAGGCATGTGAAACAGTTAAATGATGAGGCATACGGTAAGGTAAATATAGTATCATATCATTCATAGAAAAGAATCCATGTTCATGATATTAAGATAATTCTATGTTAAAACTAGATTTACCATTATTAATCAACACGAAGGTAATAAGTTCACATCAGGGTAAGATGACACACACTCACATAAAAGTGGGGTAAATATTTACTCATGTGATGTAAAATATGGAACTGCGTATTATTTTGTCGAGTAAGATACTATTGAAAAACACGTTTCATAATATTTATGTACGTGAATATATTAAACAAGCAATGCATAAAACCTGCTCAGCATCAGGTGTTAATACATCCATTGAATACGCATGTTAGAAAATGACGAAAAACACAGGATAGACTCTTCGAATAATTATGACAGTTTTGAATTCAAAGTGATACTATAAAACCAAGTCCAAAAATGCACTTCTAAAGAACTGCATGATTATGTTCAATAACGAGTAAAGGGAACGGCGAACAGGATAACAGAAATATCATTTATCAAATCTGAATTGAGAGCAATGTGTGTCACAGCAAACATGTTTTCGATAAACCAATTTTATCCACGAGATATCCAGAGGGTTTATTTAGAAAGCAAGATGTAAGTTAATCCAGCAAAATCCATTCGTTTAGGATTATGGATCATTTCGCAAACATGAGGTATCTTCTGTAAGTTCAAATAAAAATCGAGGTAAAGCTCTGGGGTGTGTTCGCTGTCTACCACTTTTCCCACCAGGCAGTTATAAATAGAAGGCCCTAATCTTTTAAAAGTATGAGCGAAAGGAAGGATGAAAAAACGGAGGAGATTTGAAAGGGTTGTAGGACGAAATTAGGTTGGATAGAGGTATTCATAAGCAGCGATATAACTTTAAAAAAACATAGAAAAAAGAAAAAGAGAGAAGTAGGCCTGAAGGTGAGCCTGGGCAAGGTGAAGAAATTTGGGAACGCACTTTCAATTCACTTTTAAATAGAGAAGTGTGTTGATTTAAAGCTTTAAATGGATTATTTTCTATATTCTCTATTATCTAATTATATATTTTGACTTTTCAGCCTTAAAACTTCTTATTTCTACCTCTTCTAGTTTACTTCCTATCTTCCCTACTTTCAACTCAACTTTCCTTCCCTCCTTTGCCCCCTCTCTCTTTCTCTTTCATATCTTATTTTCCTGTTCTATCTCTGCCCCGCCTTCTTTTTTCACTTCTCCTAAATCAAACTGTTCTTGCTCTAATGCCTTTTTCGTAGTTTAAGTTGATGGACATGGCGTATGTGTTTCAATTGAATTGTCTTTTTTTATGTGTCTATAATTTTCTTCTTCTTCAAATAATGCATGATACATGTATATCACATTCTATTTATCTAGGCAAGTTTGTTTATAGAAATCGTATAACCATTTTGATTTGTTAAATTTTGTGTAATTATGTGACTTATACTATCATGTTTGTATTATCATTTGTAAAAAGATTATGCAATTCAGTCTTTGGCTGCTACTGAATTTTTAAAATAAACCATTACCATTACCAATCTATACGGGTTTGGCGCCCTGGGGGCCGTTTCATAGAGCTGTTCGTAAGTTAAGAGCGATTTTAAGAACGATTGGTGATCCTTTCTTATATACGCGCTAAACCATCGCCAATGCTGTATACCATTTACCAAAAGAAAGGATCACCAGTCGTTCTTAAAGTCGCTCTTATCTTACGAACAGCTTTATGAAACACCCACCTGAAATGTCGGCCCTCCTCCGCTAGATATGTCACTGTTACCAATTCACGATATTTCTATAAAATTTTGACTAGGGTTGCACGCAATCAGCAATAACTACAACTAAATTAAGACAGCAACCTTGTACATGTTTGTATTAATGCCTGTATTTCCGCCAAGCTCCACCATCTATGGTAGATTTTAATGAAATACCCCTACGCATGCCAAGTATCAACACTACAGCATCAACCCAAGTAGAAGGAGACTGGTGACACGCACTCTATCATAAAATTTGACATGTTCAATTGAGCGCAACAAATTGTCTATTGACGCGCACCACTCTTCCCTGTCAATTGAAAGCCACATGCTATGTAAGGCGGATCTGAGGGGGTTGTGTGAGAAGCGTTGCGTGTAATTTAGGACTTGACAGCATCTGTGCGGGACGACTTAATGATTTTCTCGCACCATTTCTCATCATGATACTAATAATCTGGGCTGCATATTTCATCTTGTTCACGTGACCACCGCCATAATACCTTGTAGGATTAATAATTCAAATATAAGTTTGCAAGAGAGAAAAAAAGCTTCTTTCTTCCCACAATTTATCCGTTGATTTTATGTCTGCACGAAGAAGACTAGGATATACTATTGAATGTTTCCGTTACTGACTGTATAAAATGAAGCTCAAAATTCAATAAAACAAATAATGATAGTTCAATAATTATTCAAACACGAATATTAAAAAAAGATTCTCTCGTCAACAAACTGGACTCTTCACAGGCATTCCTCTCTTCCTCAAATAATGTTAAACTAGTCCTATAAGTTTGATCTTACTTGAAACAAAAAAAATGCAGATGTTATGAAAATTTCAAATTGAAATTCGATTCAATATCACTTTATATCTTTGAAATGACTTTAATAAGTTCATGGATTTAAAGATATAAATGGATAACATGAATATGATTAATAATGATAATAACCATGTAATACAGTCTAAATTGTCATAAAAATGAACTGATTTGTTCACTGGGAAAAGTTTGAAGTGTCTCATTTCAACCAAGTTTTCAAAAGAAACATATTTTACTTTTCTAGGATACTGTTGTCACATAAAGACTTTCTCATAAAGACTTTCTCAAAGAAACACCCTAAAACACCCTTTCCCCTTTTAAACAGACTTATTCTGTTAAATTGCAGAAAACTTCCTGTTTAATTAATTTTTAATTTTAATTAATGAATTTACAGAATGATTCTGTTTTTGCTTTCTGCAAAATCTTTTTTTCTGTAAAATCACGGGGGTTTTTTACAGTAGAGGTTTGCAAAATATACATGTGCATTTCCTTCTAGAAACTTGTGAGGCATGAATATAAATCCAATAGATGTTTTTAAAGGGATGGATAGAAAAGACCTTGAAAATCATCGAGCTACGACGTATATCATGTTGAAATACGAGAACGATTAAAGACAAAGCTACATTTATTCCAATCCTTTCCTCTATTTTTATAAGCAATTTCCCTTATACATTTTCGTCTGTATTTGATTTTTGCCTATTTCTACTTCCATTATTTGTTCCATTCATGGTATTAAAAGCAAACACAAGGAGATCTTATGCTTCGCAATGTAATGTCGGATAATGTTGACTTTCTGCAGACGATAAGACGAACAAAGTAATTCGATTTAATCGACTTGCGATCGGTTTGCTTTGAAGAATAAGAATATCGGATTCACCCAACACCGGGTATCGCCTTACAGCCAGAGCTTTGGAACTGTGTGGGTGCAAAGCCACAGAAAAGAGTTATCACGAAGAAATGAGGTAGGTGGACAGAGGGAGAGATTGAATGAAAGAGAGAGAGAGATAGAGAGAAAGAAGGAGAGGAGGTAGAGATGGAGAAAGAAAAAACACTGTGAAGTGAAAAAAAAAACAGAAACGAGAACGATATTGATGAGAGAGAGAGGGGAGTGAGAGAATGACAAACAAGAAAAGAAAAAAAAGCAGAGAGACAAACCCACAGAAGGAAGAGAGAGAGATATAGGAGGGGGGGAGAGGGATTGGATGTAGATATTATTTTCGACAAAAAAATATATATTTCAGCATTGACCATGGAACGCCAAAAAAAACTACGTTATATCCTTTTTTTCAACCGCCCAATGTTAAACGAAATCAACCGTTCTTGTTGCAAGAATGTGTATGTTCAAATCTGTCCTGCTGTCCTCGTTGAAACAAAAAGAAAATAATAATGTACATTTCAAACTACATGGCTGCATTTTAAAGAATAAATTGATCCATGCAACCTTACATACTCCTAGAGCGGCTTACAAATTGAGTTGAATACGACAAGAGAGGCAAAGCAAAACGCGCTAAAATGAAAACGCTTATTCAAGAATCATTGGTCTGACGCATGCAAAAAGATGCACTCCGCAGACGTGTTCAAATTAATAACCTCACCATTACGGTGAATACACATCGTATAAGAAAAAGTCGTTAAATTGCAGGCAAACACATTTACACTTGATGAATGTCAATGATGGCTTCTCAAAACCAAAAATCAATTTTCAAAATCAATTGAGCCAACATTTACCGGCAGAACGGATACTTCAAGTTAAACCCAGACGATCGCAAATTTCCATAATGGCGCCGCATAAAAGAGACATCGGAACGGCAAATATTTGCTGACGTCATAATGCTCAGACATGCTTGGTCTTACAATTCGAAAGACGAAGATTTTTTTTCGCTAGCGTGAAAGAAAAGTAAGACTTAATCCGGAAAAAAATTATTGTTTTAGAGGGATTTTTAAGCAATAGCCAATCTGTTGCGATCTACTTTAGATGATTCGAAGTTTACCGTAAATTACTTTTAAATCATGCAAATGGGGAGCGATTTCACCGACTATTGTCATGTCTCGCATTGAATGAGTGTTATAAACGGCTAATCTTAAAATATGCCTTATCTGATAACTCTTGGTTATACAGAGAACGACCTCGCCTAAATTAATTTATTCGGGCATATAAACTAAAATGTTTTTAAGAGAAAATGCACTGTTGTTACTACTTGGTAACATACTTATTGCGATATGATATTGAGTAATCAATTTGTGTGTTATAATTCAAGTGTGCCTATATACACGACTGCACTGCACAGAATATTGCATTATGGGCAATGCAGCAATGCAGCGGCGAGCTCATAAGGACTTGAGGCGGGGTTATTTAGCTAGGCTGTTGGTTAGTATGCCCTTATGAAATAATACTTCGAACACAATTTTTTCTAAAATGAAATGGCACTGCATAAAGACTTTAAAAATATATAACTATAAAATTGGGATGTTTAAATATCAACACAAATCGGTACCTACACAGCCAACCGTTGAGGTGTTAAAATGACACACTAGAGAATGAACGTAACACTAAAGGGTGTTAACGTAGCAACCAAAGGTGTGATAACATGGGTGCTGAAAAAAAAACACATTCTAAACTTAACACCTGAGTAAAATGACTGATGTCGACATCTTTGTACTCTGGTTAAGACCATGTTACACTATGATCAAATTATGATATAATTATGATTCAGAAGCAGAGGACCACCTTTAAATGGAATAAAAAAAACAATTCAAGATCAATATTCATTGCAGGGGTATACACTAACAATTCCCAAATAATACACACAGAAATGAAATGTAGCGAACAAGTCGGAGGTTAGACTTCTACTTCCCTACCAATATAGTCATGACTGTTGTAACACACGTGATAAACATTTATCTAAGCATGCTTTGATGAATGTATTTTTTTGTATCATAATCATGTGCCGCTGTAGGCTTACGGTGTAAAGCGATCCTCGTGCCTGATCTAACACGTATCTGTGACTTTTGCCATAGTAGTTCAAACTAAGATTAATCATATTGGATTTCATTGTGTTTGGTGGAGAGGTTAAAACAGTAATCTTGGATTAATCTCTCACTGCAACCTGAGGTACGTTATGGCTTATCGTGTTATATGTTTATACATGGACCCTGGTTCATATAACGGTTTCCCGAATTATTAGTTATTCTCGGAAACAACTGAATATAATCATGAGCGCATTGTAACTGTGGGAAATTCCTATGCTTTTTCAGTTTATGCAGGATTATATAAAGATATTTTGTATGTCATTATTCCAGAAAAAAAAATCAGGGTTTTGAAAAAAAGTATTAATACCTTAGGCATTGACAGTGGCATAATGAATAACAGGAAAAACCGAGGGGGAGAACATGGCGTATTGGGGCATTGTCGCGAGAGGGGGAGGTGAGCGAGGAAAAATGACCATTCTAAAACAAAAATCGAATTTTGTGAGCTTTTAGCATTTAATATCGATGATTCTGTATATTTTACCATAATCCCTTCATTTTTGTTCTGTTTTTTTCCATTATTATCATTTTCTCAATCACTGTACTTTTGAGGAGCGGCAAACCTCAAACTGCACCTAACCCATGGCATTCACTATTGTTTAAAAAAATTACACTCCGCTGATGTAAAACTTCCTGGATCATTACTGTTCTAAACATTGTTGAACCATTAATTTTCATATTTCGTCTAAATACAAATATCACATTAATTATTTTCTGATAATCTATAGGGCGCCTAATTGTTAACTGCATTTTGTATGCATAAACATGTTCAGAATATCATTTACCCCGTCATCGGGTTCATATCGTCATTCGCGTAAACAATGTAAAACAAATTCTTCCTTCCGCGAGTATTCATTCTAGTCACATTTCTTGTAATTAATATAATAACGGTCATCGCTATAATCACCATATTATAATCACAATTTCAATGGGGAGAAACTCGATCTAAATTCATTTTTAATGACACGATAATTGAGACAAGGCCAATAATCAATACAGAATCCAGACATCTGTTACCAAATCAGTCCATCTCAGACATCATGTGACTGTTTTATATAACAAGCGACCTTTGGATTCCTTTTGAAAAAAAAGCAGGAAAATCATCCAATCCTCCTCCAATTAGGAAATGACGATGCTCATCTTATCGACAAATTGAAGGAATACAATCGATAAAGACATATCGCGATACTTGAAGAGATGGTCGTCCACTGGAGAGGAATTCAATTTCTACATCTATCGTTCACGTGATTGAGTATGGTACTTGAACCCCTTTCTGATTATTAGCAAGATCATATCGATGAACGATCTATAAAATCAAAACATCCTTAACACTATGTGATTTACATTGTCGATATATCATTAGGCAAAGTCAATGAATATAATCATCATTATCAATCTGTTTTTCCCAAGGGCTTTTAAATCACGATACAGTGTTGTTTCTCTCTTCATATTCCCCCTAGTGTCCTAGTACACAAAAACTCTGGTGTTGATTTAACGCCAGCCCGGAATCTATAATTATGTCCACACCGGAGAAATGTTAAACAACACCAGTTTCGTTTTGGTCTAACACCAGATATAGGTGTTTATACAATACCAATTAGTATTAAAACAGCATCGGTTTGATCCACACTGGTGTTGTTTCAATACTTCTCTGGTGTGGACATATATAGATTCCGGGCTGGTGTTAAATCAACACCGGAGTTTTTGCAGTGTACGTTCTTCAGAAAAAAGTCACATCCACAGAACCAATCAATTAAGGTGCCCCGTGAGAAAAAAATACGATACATTCAGAAATACGAGTGTTCTTTGCAACTGCCTTCGATGAACTGATTTCCGAGACTGAAATTCAGTACTTCCATAATTCTATGAAATGGCTTTCGAAAGGAAGAAGCAACTTGACAAAACCAATTTTTCTTGTGAATATTCTGAAAAGAAATTTAAAATATAGAATTTCGATGGCAAAAGATTGAATCGGAAAAAAAATTGTTACAAATTTTAAGCGACAATGACTGATTAAAATGGAGATGCACTCATACGGATGGATACTGCGCGCATTCTATTCTCTATAAATCAAACCCGAAACGGGTAATTTCATGATTCATAGACTCGCAACAATGAACCTAATAAAAAATCGCTCACCCATTTATAACACTTCGCATATATGCACGCATTATACTATCACATAGGGCATGTAGTTTTGATGACTAATCAAGCTAAAGACTTTGATGAATCCATCCAAACCACTAACAAAACATCATCCAATTCGCTTACGGCCAAAAGCAGTGTATTAATTAGCATGAGTATGGGATGTATTTTTGTAGGTCAAGTCAAATCCTTGATTAAATTAATTGGAACGATATCACTTGCAGTATAGGACAACCTGTATAACGAAAATCAAAGGTTTGAGGTGTATTAGAAAATGGTGAACGTAGGTATGGGGTTTAAATGGGCAGGGCGGGGAGATGCTGAAATGTATCTAGCTATCATGCTAAACTGTCATTGAACAGATTCATTTGATATAAATATATTCATATCCCAGTTCAATCAGTACATACGAGAAGGAAAACGCCAATTATTTATTTATTTATTTATCTATCTATTTGATATTCATTAATTTGTTTATTTCGGGAGGAGACATACGTTTATGCATTTCCATAACCTTTCTTCAAATCATTATTCTTGTGTGTGTGTGTTTGTTTAGGGGAGGGGGTCACTTTGAAAATAAAAAAGGCCACCCCCCCCCCCCCTCAAGAGACGACTCAGTGAGGCATAATATAGGCCTACCGTCCAGCAGGTGTCACAAATTTATTAAATTTACAATTCAATCAATGTATCGCGAATGGAGACAGGAATGAGCTATATGTTTAACATCTACAAGACTATAATATTATAGTCGATCGTCGATCTTTTCCATCGCGGAGAACAGACTATGAGTAGAGAGTGCGTCTAATCATATTTTTTTTGTACTTGGAAGATGACTTTCATGCCCTATCAGCGACGGTCTGTATCTACGAATCAACAGGATACTCACTGACCTTCGTGGTCTCGCATGCACGGGATAGAAATCTCATTCAAAACGTGATGGTATTCCAGTAGAAATTCTTCACAATCCCCCCCCCCCCCCTTCCCACCGTCTTACTCCCAGGGTGCCTCACATTTCACATTCACCAGTGCATTGTAACATAACATAACAGACAACTGATCTTAAACAGCTATGTGTATACCATACACCGTGCCAATTTTATGGTTGTAAGTAGCAGGACGAGCCCCCCCCCCCCCCCCACCGTCTTACTGCCAGGGTCCCTCACATTTCATATTCACCAGTGCATTGTAACATAACATAACAGACAACTGATCTTAAACAGCTATACATACACCGTGCCAATTTTATGGTTGTAAGTAGCAGGACGAGCCCACCCCCCCCCCCCCCTTCTCACCGTCTTACTCCCAGGGTCCCTCACATTTCATGTTCCTCAGTGCACTGTAACACAGCCAACAACTGATCTTAAACAGCTATGTGTATACCGCGCTAATTTTAAGGTTGCATGTAGCAGGACGAGCCCCCCCCCCCCCCGCCGCCTATAAAAGAAATAAATAGATACTTGAATAAATAGCCAAACACTAATTTCGAATGCACACATGGTGAATGTAAAATCTACCATAAGTGCCGAATGGCCTCTTGCTATTTTATTGGTACAATCGCGAGAACCTCGTTCATTACCAGCTGGGTCGCTTCGCAGGTTTTCTTATATATGTTCGTCCAACGTGTGACGTCACAAAATGAAGAATACAAGGATTAATTACTCCGTTATTCTTTGATGGTTTTTCACCAAACTTTCATTAGAGTGTCATCCATTTAAAAAAAAAAACTAACTGGGCGTAAGGGGTATCTTGCACGATTACACTTCGTAATTCCGAAACACGTAAATTGCCTATACCTCGATGTTCGTTAATCCGAAAACGTAAAAGGGTTCGTTAATCCGAACATTTGTGGCGTTATTCCGAAGGTTCGTGAGTCCGAAAACGAAATAAGGTTCGTTGTTCCGAAGGTTCGTTAGTCCGAAAACGAAATAAGGTTCGTTAATCATTACGTTTTCGGACTAACGAACCTTCGGAATTACGAACCTCACTTTGTTTTCGGACTAACGAAACTTCGGAATTACGAACCTCATTTTGTTCTCGGACTTACGAACCTTCGGACTAACGAACCTTCGGAATTACGAACCTCACTTTGTTTTCGGACTAACGAACCTTCGGAATTACGAACCTCATTTTGTTTTCGGACTTACGAACCTTCGGAAATACGAACCTTCGGAATTACGAACCTTCGGAATAAGGAAGCTTGGGAATTACGAATGAAATGCGGCATGTGATCTTGCACTGCCAGAGCGTTCGATCTGTCTCGTAAGCATGGTGTCACAAATGACTGAACTTTTCAATTAAAACAAAACAATGTCGTATCACTTTCATGTTTGCCCTCCGGAAAGGCATATTTACACATGCAGTCATTATATCCATGAATCTCCCACCAATTCTAAATAGTCATGATAATGATTCGTCAATCTTTTTAGTTCTAGTCCAGTGTGGGAAATTTATATGTTTATACTTACTATTTGAATTGAGTAATCACATTCGCACATAGAGATTGTTACAAATTACTATATGTTATCAAAACAAGGAAATGTATACAATGAAACCATACGATGACTCATTCGCGCACTTTAACAGTGAATAACTATATCTATATTTTATATATGTTTTGCGAAAATAACTGGGAACACGCAGATAACGGAAGGAAATGAGTATATGCATAGATCTGAATTGCCCTTATATTTGATATGTAAATCTCTTCCGAATCGTTTCTTAGAAAATGAGACCATTACTAACAATGGTAGGTGAATCAGAAGGAAACGAAATCCAATGATCCTCCGGTGTTCCGATTATAAAAAAAGGATATGATTTTTCTTTTTTTTTAAATAAGTGTCTTTGTCTAAGCGTTATTTTCTTCACCTACAGCGCCCAAACCCTTTGGAATTCCCTCCCCAGTAATCTCCGATCACAAAATAATCCTGGACTTTCCAAATCCCAACTTTTCTCTTTAATGAAGCATTCAAATTCCCTGTATTTATGCCATTATGTAATTGGTTAATGTTGATGTTGTTTAAGTGTTATTCTAGGTGATTCCTTATGTAGTATAATTTCATTTATTTAAAGTGCATTAAGAGTCATTGCAGGTCTGAAATGCACTATATAAGAACTTCATTATATTCGAGGAAGAGAAGGAGTTGCGTTTAAACGCAAGTAAAAATATCCAGCGCAAGTCCGAAAATGCGCGCTGATGATTGGTTGAAAATGAAGTTGCCTGTGTTTTTTTTTCTACAGTTGCGTTTGATTGCATCTCTTTCTGTAACGAGTTCCCATGCTACCTAACCATTGAAAGCGGACCTTCTTGGCCGCGCGGGGCCATTGCCCATTGGTTAACCTCATCGGACTCGTTCTGATTGATTTAAAAGAAATTTATTTAAAAGAACACTGAGCTCCTTGAATACGGAGTCAGATATAACCAGAAATCAGTCCGTTGTAATAGGTCATACTCCGTTCCATTGAAAGGACCCGATATGACTAATTATTCTTGGGTCATATCTGTCCTCATTCTTGATCATTTAGACCCGGAAAGTAGTGTGGCCCTAAACGGACAAAATATACGGGTCAAACTTGCCCGGAATATTTAAGGATCTATTGTTATAAAAATGTGGCATGCCATAACAGGAAAAAGGCTAACTCAATATTATCGTGCCTCATGTGGCCCTACCCCCATCGCTCTCGATTATCATGTGCCAAGTTTCATGAAAACGTTTGATTTAATAAATAATATCAACAGTCATCTCGAATTCTCGATCAGTAAACGTTCGGAAAATAATGAAGCTATGCCATCACAAATTTAATCTGTTAGCAAGATTCTTCGTCTATACATTCGGAAACACACCTATGCAAAATAAGAAAATTAAAATGATATTATAAGTACAGTTATGACTATCGTACCATTAACATGGTAAATAATAGATTATTTGCATGCAGGCTATATGCAACAGCTTGCGAGGATACATCTGCGACACTGACCGCTAATAATAATCAGCGGAATCCAAATTATTTAATCATTGATCAGGGCAATATTGATATAGCTCACAGCTGCAAAACTAAGAAGTAATGAAATAGGCGACCATACGATTGAATTATTCGGAGCGTAAATTCCATCTCTGATTTGATCAATTTGTCATACATCGTGATAAGGAGTTCAAGTACAATTCAACCAATGTACTTCGGGAAAATGTTTAGATATAGCATCATTGTTGTCTTTGGTTTTCGATTGTGTTTGGATTAAAAGGGTCCAATTTTCCTCCTCCTTCTTCCCAAATTGTCACAAAGTTGTGTGTTCCAATAGTATCCTCATATATTTTGCAATGCGATACACCCCCCCCTCTCTGACTATTATTTGCCTCCCTCTCTCTGTGTCTATGTCTTTCTTTCCATATTTGTTTCTGCCCCCCCCCCTACTCTCCCTTCCTCTCATTGTTGTATTAGGTTGTCGATTTTTCCTTCTTCTTCTTCCCAATTGTCGCAAAGTGTGTTCCAATAGTATCCTCATATATTTTTTGCAATGCGATACACATCCCACCCCCTCTCTCTCTCTCTCTCTCTCTGACTATTATCTGCCTCCCCTCCCTGGGTCTATATGTCTTTCTTTCCATATTTGTTTCCGCCCCCCCCCCCTACTCTCCCTTCCTCTCGTTTATTCAGCATGTTCAGTGTTCCCCTTTACGTAATGATTCGATCTTCGCGTTCTCAATTACTGATATTTTGCCACATTTATTTAAATATCTTTCAATATACTGCAAAATGTTCACTCACAAGATGCGCGCTCTCTCCCCCCCACACACACACACCCACTCCCTCACAACCTTCCTCCACACCCCCCCCCCTGCACACACACACACACATATACAAATCAACATCGTCATTGAAATAATTAGTTTATACCCTTGTAATGAGACTAGTTAGCTTACCTGATTTTTTTTTACACGAGAGCATCAAAAGACAGGTTAGAATCGGATGATTTTCCATGGCAACATCACCGATGATGCAGGATGGAGGATAAATGTGGAAAGAGAAAGAAAAGAAAGGGGAAAAAAGAATCGCGTTTAGTTTTCTATAATATTGCTGAATCCAGAAATGCTAAAGTTATAAATAGAACAAAGAAAACATGTTATGAATACAATAGAATGCATACATGAGATAGTGCATGTTCAACAAGACATGTTTTTCAAATAGTCATAGTTTACATGAATACATCAGTAATGGTATGTAATCACATATATTTTATCTGTCCATCAATGTCTTTTATCTATCCATATAGGCCTACAAAACTATTTTCGTTTGTAATCACGAGAATATTATTAGTTTTATTACTTCTGACTACTCAAATTAGGATTTTGCATCTTTGGGTGTATAACATGAAGTGTTTAAGGAATAGCAGTTCTATGACCTTCGATTGGAAATCCAAATGAAACTATTTGTGCTAATTCATATTTCATTCAAAGAGATTTTATGATGTATACAATATCTAAGTAATGAGATCAGAATTACAGTCCTAATTCAATTATTTTTCTCCAAATATGCTTACAAGGCATGTAAAGTGAACTCTGACATTGAGCTATTGGCCATGTTCCATATGTACATCCCAGTTTGCGATTATTCATGAAATTATGGATATAAATTGGATCATTCGTAACCAGAGAGGAATTAGAATTTACTGGCTAACAGGCGTATCAAGTGTTCTTTAGCTAGAACTTGGCAGGGCCACTTTCATATCGGTTGTATTAGCTAATGACATACTGAGGTCTCGCAGTATTTCCACTGATCAGCATTATGTTCAGTGTATGAAATTTTTCAACATAGTAAAATGCAAGTTGTATCTCTCTCAAAACAGTATCAAGTATTAAAGATAAACAAGAGTCTTATTGACAACATTCTTCATTTACTAATTGACTTAATTGGTAAATCAAATTTGCATATTTGGGGGGTTATTTTCCAGTATAAAGTCGATAATATACTCTCCACAATCCGTAAACCACACACTCTAAAAAAATGAGTTTAAATGCATATTTAAAGGGTATATCTTTTTAACCAACCAACATGTTCCCATTTTAACCAATATTGGGTAAACATTTGTTTAGAGTGCACGGATAAATATACAGAAGACTATTATCCAATTTCACACATTTCCCTCTACGAATGATAATTGATTGAATCCACAATGCACAATAATGCGTCTGATCAAAATCTGGATGACAGGGAGGGGGCTATTGTTGCATTGTTTTTTAATCATCACCAAACAATTTTCGTTCACCAAATTATCATTGAAAAATACGTATAAACAGTACAGCTAGCACATTTCAACATGAAATTGGCTTCGCAATCTAAATGCATTCTATCACCATCTGTGGTTTTGTTCCCTTACTCCCTTCTCTCGTTCGCTTCGTTCGCTTACTCCTTTTCTCATTGTACTATTCTGGATCAGATATTATACTCGACATCCTTTGATGTAGAACCTATTAATCTTAATACTATAGTGCGATATGTGAATATTCTACATGTAAAAAAGTGATGTTCACCAGTGTATATAAAGGACTACATGTACACGATCACACCAGTCATTAATGTTTACTCCAGGGTTAAATCTACAGTGTTAATTCAACACCCATGGGTGTTACTACAACACCTTTGGTTATCAAAGGCCCTTTGGTTTTTAGTTACTTGAACGCTGTGGTGTTATTTTCCAACACTATGGTGTAATGCTAACACCTCAGCGTGCGGCGCTCAATAAGGACAACTACTGGTGTCCGTTGTGGCACCACAGTTTTCAGTGTAGTGTGAAGGACATCCATCAGTGACGGTGTAGGACAGTGGCGTACAGTAACGGGGGGGGGGGGGGGCAAATTCGTCAGCCAAAAAATTTGACAAGCAAAAAAAAGGGGTCAACCACAAATAAAGGATTTCGTCCCCCCAAAAAAATTGACAAGCAAAAAAAAAAAAAGGTCTTCAAGTTCAAAGGAGCGGGCCAGTTGTGGCTCGCCAGGGATCAGTTGTGACTCGTCAGGGGGCAATCTGCCCCCTCTACCCCCCCCCCGTGGGTGCTGGTGTAGAATATAAGGGGGTGAACCTGACCCCTATCGGCGGACGAACCCTCACATCTCAACCCCATCAACCGCGATGTAAGCATAGGATTTAGGTCGGATTGTAGGAGGAAGTGCAATCACTTTTCTGCTTTTCCTCCGAGTCCTGATTGATTTTACCACGTATTAATCGTATTTACATTATGAGTAAGACAGAAAGTATGAAGTTCAATTCCGATTGGAGCTGACCCGACGACTTTAAAAAAACCAAAGTCGGTAAATGTCTATGTAATCCCAAAGATGACAGTCAAATGCCTTCATAAAAAATGATGTGTGGGGTAAAATCGCACATAGAACATGAAAGATAAAATGACATAGATATCAAATCACAATAATAAATCCGATCTACATTCATGATAAAGTGTTTCACTGATACTAGAATGACCATCATTTTTTAGTTTCTGTATTTTAGCTGCAAATTCTTCTTGAGAAAATTTAATTCAATAAAATATCAAATGAAAAAAATAAAACAAGCAAAAATGATAAATAGGAGGCATGAATTTGTATGTTGTTGAGTTTGACATAATGATAATAATAAACATCAATTTGTATAGCGCTTATGGATATATTCAGCTGCGCTTGTTCGGAGCTCTTTTTACTTAAGTCTACACAGCATATTTTCTTAACAAAAGATATTTTTTAATTTTGATTTGAAGAGAGCCAATGATGGATAGCGTCTTATATCGATTGGCAGGCTATTCCATAGTTTAAGGGCAGCACGTGAAAATGCACGATCACCAAGTGTGACTTTTGTTTTGTGAAATGGGATCTGATACTTCGCAGGCTACGACTGTGTGATTTGGTTTTGAGTTTGAGTAATTATGTAATGTAATGTGGGGCTTGACCGATTAATGATTTATAATTATACAATTAACAGAATTTTGAATGAAATTCTCTGACGTACAATCAGTGGAGTTCTCTCAGAAGAGGTGTCGTGGAACTGAACTTTGGGACACAGTAGATAAGTCTGATTATGTAATTCATATAATTACCGAGCTGAAAATTTACTTGCAAAAAGAGATAAAGTGTATTATTTCAGATCGTGTTTTTTGGGTAGAATACGTTTTAATTTCATTTATGATAAATATACATGATCAAACACTGTGGCCACACTACCGCAATAAATTATGGATTAAATTGGGCGATTATAACCAAGACCTAAAGGGCCTATAGGTCCCATCTAATAATCGTTCGTCTCGCAGACGATAAAGAACCGCGCCAAAATGAGATATATCGATATTGGTATCGCTCATGGGTATTGACACAGAGGCAGTGCAATTATTATTGGCTGCGCGGTCGCATATTGTTGTGATTTATGAGGTGGTATATCACTGAACGGTAGTGTAATGAAGGTTCGGTACGTGTATGAGATGACTAAAATGGAGAGATAACCCGGCCTTTTCAGGAAAATGGAAATAACGATTGTCGGTGAACATCCTTCATTTTCTGAGAAACTGTCTCCGGTAAAAATGACAGTCAGTGATGCTCGAGAGGGTCGCAAGGAAACGGTGGAGAATTTCTTAATGTCTTAATCCATATTAATGTGAAATGCTTAGCATACTGATATCATACGATCCATATCTCACATGCAAACCCAGACCGCATACATTCGTAATTCCGAAGCTTCGTTATTCCGAAGGTTCGGATATTCCGAAGGTTCGTTATTCCGAAGGTTCGTATTCCCGAAGGTTCGTAATTCCGAAGGTTCGTTAGTCCGAAAACGAAATGAGGTTCGTAATTCCGAAGGTTCGTTAGTCCGAAAACAAAGTGAGGTTCGTAATTCCGAAGGTTCGTTTGTCCGAAAATGTAATGATTAACGAACCTTATTTCGTTTTCGGACTAACGAACCTTCGGAACATCGAACCTTATTTTGTTTTCGGATTATCTAACCTTTGGAATAACTCCACAAATGTTGGGATTAACGAACCCCTTTATGTTTTCGGATTAACGAACATCGAGGTATAGGCAATTTACGTGTTTCGGAATTACGAACCTTCGGAATAAAGAACCTTCAGAATTACGAGCCCTCGGAATAACGAAGTGTAACCGTACAGAGGACCGAGCCGCGCAATTCAATAAATATTCTTCCCTTCTTTTCCACCCTCCTCACAACTTTACTTCCTCGACTTCTTCTTCTTCTTCTTTTTTTGATGGCTTCAAAATCATAGGGGCTGTGTTGTCCCCTGTCTATATATAACAAAAAGGAAAATGGGGTGGGCAGGAGAGCGAGGCAGAGGTGGCAGGAAGGGGTGGGGGAGGAGTTAAAGAGAGGGGGTGGTGATGAAAGGGAAGGGGTAGATAGCTGGAGCACGGTCCTACATCATGGTAGAAGGGAATCGGGAAGAGGAGAAATACAAAAGAAAGAAAAATAGAAATGAGGGAAATGGATACTGTTATTCTGTTTTGGATATTTCGCTGAATGCCATTCGAAGTTATATCAAATTTCTGAAACGAAGTCATTTTGAAGGTGAAATTGATGCTAGAAGAAAGCTCTTCGTGTATGCTATTATGGGGGTGAAAAGGACATTTTCTGTGGATGAAGATAATGTTTCGAACGAATCACGCTAGTATTTCTTTTTCCAATAATAGCGTATTTGTATTTGCTCAGTATTTCATAAAGACGATCCAGACATACGGACCAATGTCGAATTATCCTTACAGTACATCTAAATGGCTTTCAAGTTTTAGGAAACTTACATTTATTTGGGATGATATTTTTGGAATTAGAGGTTTTATTTATTATAGTCGTTGTTCCGCCAATTTACACAACTTTTATAATTATGTTTTATTTCTTTGTTTCTGTGATTTTTTACTCTAATCGTAGAATAATACTTGCAAATATTGTGTGGTTTTCCGATTGTGTTTCAATAAAAACAAAAGAAAAGACTTAACCATGTATATCCAGTCTCTAGAAGTATTGCTGCACTCTAAAATTTACCCAATATTGGATAAAGAGGGGACGTGCATGTTTGATAGGTAATTTTATCTCCTAATATTGGACAAAATGCATGTTTGAAGGGTTAATTTCACCACAACATTGCGAAAAACGTACAAAATCTTTTTACCCAACAAACATACATGTTCCGATTTTACCCAATAATGGGTAATTTTTTTTTAGTTTAGAGTGTGCAAATTCATTCAACCAATGAGAATATCTACCGATAGCTACTTTTCTAAAAGTATTGAAGAATATAAATCCACACTTTCGCAAAAGTTCCTGCATGCTTTAGATAGATATGCTAGAAGGAATATCCTTTAAAATAATCTTGTTTTCGACCTTCCGAAAGATTCAATTCCAAAATGGACAGTTTCCATGATTTAGTACATTACGATTGACAGTATGAAGAGCCAAGATTCACTCAATGAATTCAAGATTCAGTCAGGGAGTAATTTGTTAATGTCATGGGCCTCATCATCGGATAGGCGGCTTCCCATAAACCATGGACCTACTATCTTATGCGTTGACAGTCGTCATTAGGCGGATAGCTCTCGTTCATAAACCACTCGTTACCATGGCAACACTCTTAAACAGCTTTCTGGTAATGCTGGTTCCTATCTCTGCACTAACCAAGCATGGTTCCCTTTGGTTGATAAAGTCTACGTATGAACACCACCATAACAATACAGAAAAGAGCTAAAAATGCTGGAGATATGCGGTTATCTCATGAACAAGATAATAAAGAAAGCATACCATTGTCAACGAAATGTTTTAAAAATTCAAATAGGCTATTGTTTGGGTTGGATCCCAGGGGCCTGTTGCATAAAACTTTTTACCTGAGAAAACTCTGGTAAAAACTGAAAACTAAGGTTAGTCTGATTTCTGCCATTGACTTTAACACAGGGCAAAAACTCCGGTAAAAACAACCTGAGTTTTCTCAGGTAAAAAGGTTTTATGCAACGGGCCCCAGATCTTATAATGAACTAAGTTACTATGTATGTTAAACATACTTAGTATCTGAACAATACTTATTATACCTTGGTCAAATTTCCTAACAAGAACAAATATTTTTAATGGTCAATGTTGTACTCAACTCGGATGCACCAAATACATCTTCATTTTTTTTTCAGTTGCATTATTTTACTGTCTTTTTTAATACATCTATACAGTGGCCAGACAAGCAAAGTTGAAATTAATTGATGTTTGTTCCGGTTCTGAGATCGGATCGCATTTTGTCCAGCCTGTATAGGAAATACCGTGGGAACATCATCCACCGTTACCGCACGTATCGGAAGCATGTCACCTGATCGGTAACATGAACAGGTGCTCACGATGTCACGTGACCCCAAGAACAATATGGCGGCATACCCTCACGTACATTGTTTCAAGCAGCAACGGAGAGAGTCATCCGTCATCACCAACACGCGAGGTGTGAAAAGTGAGAGAATGGAACATATTAAGCATGGAGAGTAGTCTGTTCCGCAAACCCTTCACTCGAGTTAACGGTCTGAATGTGCAGCCTATGATGCCTTGTGTACGGAAGACCCTAAACAACAAATTTTATATGTGCTAGTCTTTGCGTGCAGCCCCACTTTTTTTTTAAAGCAAGTTTTACACGTGCTAGTCTTTGCGTGGAGACACACTTCACTAGTTCATCAAAGTTTCAATCAGGTCTGTGCCTGCAGACTATAAAGAGAGCGAGAGCAAGAGACACAGGGAAGGGGTGGGGCTGACGGGAACATAGCATCAGAAGTTCAGAACAGGGTAATGGTAGAACAGTCACACCATAACGCAACCGAATTCATGCTGTCCAATTCGCTTACATTATTCCACATGACAAACCATCGGTCGGTTGTACCCGACCCCGTTGATTGTGACTGTAGCATAATCATCAAGAATATCCCGACACACGTAAAAATTAAGGGGTCGCAATACAGGATGAAATATAGGAGAAATGCATTTAACTCCCAAAGGGCATCATTGTGAAAATGTCCACTTTGATTCGGGTCTAAGCTCAGTTCCACCGGTTTAATTGAATTATTTTGTTTAATATAAGTACAAACCAAAATGTATACATAATTGGTGACAGTGGCGAAAGAAAATCAAAATTATCCGGAAGAGCTATAAAACAAAAATATAACATGCATTTGTATGATGATCGGGCGCAAAAAAACTGAATTCAGAACAATAAAATAAAAGGACAATGGGCAAATTTCTTTAATCATGTTAATTAGGAACAGTCGAGGAAAAATTGAGGCGATAAAACTGTGTGATGACGGAGGATATCGCAAGGATGTGACAGCTCCTTACACTTACTCTCATGAAAGGAAAATTAATATTGGAGTAGCTCTTGACCCCCCCCCCCATCGATTGAATCGAACCTGATGAGTTCATATGAGGTGACATGCACCTTGGTATTGTGATAAGGTATTCAGTTTGGCCCCGTGTGACGGGTAACGAAAACAAAGTAGAGTACCTCGCTTCCTTTGATTCTCACTCTAATAAATACTTTCAAATCTCACATGGTCCACATTCATACTTCCCAGTATTCGGTGTATGGTGGATTCAGCGACTTAGGAGCTTGATTGTAGATGATGGGGAAACATTAGTTTGGCCGTGCACAATTAGTCTGCTGTGCAAACCCTTCACTCGAGTTAAGGGTTTGAAATTGCAGCCTACTCATGCATTGTGTACTGAAGGCCCTCCCGCTCGTTTTGTATGTGCTAGTCTTTGCGTGGAGACACACTTGTTGATCAAAGTTTCAATCAGGGCCTGTGCCTGCAGACTAGCGCACATCACGATTTCTTTAATCATCAAAGAATGCACTACTGGTCAACCTATGTAAGCGCCGAGAATTGGGGTTCTGACCCTTTTCTTGAAATCAGATTGTTTTCGAAGTCCATTGCGGCCTATATAGCGTCCTTTGGCAAGGAGTCAACCAACAGTCATTTCCACTCTCAACCCAGGTTAATTTAGGTAGCCATAGAATGTGAAAGCCATTGCAGCTTGTGAGCGCCCAACATAGCGACAAGCTGGAATACTCGCATACAGGGGGTGGAGAATGTGCATAATACGTTTCGTGCGGGGAATGACCGCTGACCGGGGTAATAATAGCCGGTAAGCGGTAAGAGACGTGTATGGCGTGTACCATAAATGCAACGAACTCACTTCATCGGATTGCTTGCGATACTTGGTTTGCCAGATGAGTCTTGTAAAATAAGCAGATCATCATTTCGGCAAATAAAACCCTCGAAAAGGAGAACGTTTTTCGGAGGAGGGCGTCCTTTCTCTCACATAGACGATGGAGGTTATTAAAACTATTAGATCACCAGTCTCTGTTTTATTTCCATTAATCAATCTCAATCTTGGTGTTCATTAATGAGGTCAGACCAATATCACTCATACATTGATCAATCAAACAATTAATTGGATTGCATAACGTAATGATAGTGATAACCCTCTTCTCGTAAATGATAAGATGACGTCTACCAAATTTTACTTCAGCTCAGGGGTCGGATTCACATAGTATTATGTTCGATTCCATGTATAGAAAATCAAAAGCAGCTTTATTTTCAGCCAAAGAGGAAAGCATTATAAGCGAACAATATCAATATCATTATTCGTTTCGAGAATTATACATTATGCCTAAATCTGGCTTATAGGTACATATCTGACTAGCACAAAATAAAAACTCGTGTTTCATTAAAGTCAAAGCGTTAACATTTTTTTTCCTCACCGAAACATCTTTTACAGTGATCACGATAATCAGAGGCTGGCCGGCCTGCCAAAACAGCTATCCGTTTCCTTGGCAACAACAAATTACGCTCACCGATGGATAATAAACTGCGACGAATTAGTTCTGGCGACTGAAACGAGGAATATATATTGGATCCCTACCTATAATCATGTCCCAGGGGTCTATGTTTGTCAATTTATACTGCAGAGGAATTCTACAAAGTAGACACAAAATGGGAATAATACCCGAGTGCCGAAGTCATGTACAACATAATAGTCATTGACAACGTGATTTGCGACATGTAGGACTAACCTTTATTCCCCATATTCTTCTGACTTTTCTTTTTTCTACTCCCCTTTCTTGTCCTCGCTCTTCTTTGTTCTGTGCCAGCCCCCCCCCCCCCCTATTCACTTGCAGTAATTATTTCTTTAAAGACTATCACCATTGATTTCCATTTGTCTCTTTACCACTATTTCTATTTCCTTCTAAAAAAAACCCTTCTTTGGTTTGTATTTTTGGCCTTTATGTTAAACTGACAATCGCTATTTCTTAAAAAAAAAACGATTTGTTTCTATAATTATTTGTGTCTTTACAGATACTACGGTATATGCCTTTGTTCATTGCTGCTTTGCCTTCGCTAGAAATCGTTATTTCAAATAAAATGAAATTTTCACCATTGATTTCTATAACTTTTTTTATGTTTATACGGATAAAGTATTGACTTCTAATAATCGCTCTTCGCCTTCTGTTTGTTAACATCGATACATAGTATTTGTCGAGTAAATCCTATCCGATGAAATACATTGCATCGTATCATCAATTCTTCAACATCTTCATGAGATAGACAACGAACACACAGAGACGCGCGGAATTAATGCTCTGATCATGACAAATGAATAATAATTCAACTTATATTGCATTTCATCGTGATAGTGTAAATACTCACGGACTAATCCCTTCCGGATAATGTCACTCATTGTCGCAGCGGAAAGAAGGTGGGGGGGGGGGGGCCGTGGCCTCGAAGACACGCATTGAAGTATTTTCGATATAAAATCAAGGTCTAGCTAGCCCACTGTAATCATTCTGATAATTCTCAGACTTGAAGCTCGAGTTTGGTTTGCTATTTCTTATGTTGTTTCTATATTCTGTTCATGGTTATTAAATAGTATTGCACATTAGTTCATTATCATTTTTAGAGTAACTTATTTTCTGAGATACTTTTCACAGTTCTCATAATTACCTAAACGAAGAAAATAGGGCATCGAGTGACTCAAGTCTAATGGAGGGTATGGGTGGGGGTCAGTTACTTAGCATACCTCTCGCACGTCATCAAGAATGAAATAAAACATTACAAACATTGACATATCCAATTAGACATGACAGATAATTATTTTTGACCAAAATCATAATGTGAAATATGCAAACAAACTCTGAAAATTACAGCTAAACACTGTCGGATTTCTGAAGAAACGCACAAAATTATTCTCTCTCACCAGCATGCATGTACAAAGCCCCTGATTATCAATTTCTGGTTGTACCGTATACGTCATGGACGGCTGTCAGTGAATGTGAAATCTTCTTTCATTTCCGGTGCACAAGGTCAGTCCTATCGATCGCATTACCAAGTGGCAAAGTGATAGTATTCTCACTTCAAGTTCGCCGATACTGCTCCGCAAAACCCCATCCGAAATATCACCCAATAAGGGACGGGATAGGGGTATGTTGATGGGGGGGGGGCTAACGGTGACATCATTTTCCCTCAACTGAAAGATAATTATGAATAATAACATGCAGTTACTAATTACTCTTTTATGGCTAATATTTCTTCATTCTCCCCCTTCCTTCCTTTTTCTCTTTGTAATTTCTCCCCTCCCCTTTATTAAACTATTTAAAATTTCGGGGAGGGGTGCAGCCCCTGCCCTAAATCTTCATCGTAGTTACTCTTGAAACCACATACCACGGTGACCAAAAAACTCTTGGCTAACATATACTCGGTTAAAATGACGAGAGGCACTTGGCACGGGGCAACAATGCGCCGCCATGGGGGGGGGTAGGGGGCACTTCATTGACAACCCATTATGGAGCGCATTTCCTGTCCATGTCTCTAATAAATTTGTCTCTTTGACTCTGATTTGTCTTGAAAATAACATGAAAACACAAATGCGGAAAATGCCCTCAGGATTAACTCGCTTGTTTCGCTCTCTCGCAAGCTCATGTCCACGAAAATGTAAAACATGCATGCTCTTGCTCTACTGATGCGTATACAACCACCGATAATCTTTATGCGCACGTAAAACAAGTGTCACTACTACGTCATTTTAGTGCGGTCAAGTGCAATTAAATAAAACAATAAACGATTTCAAATATCAATGAAATAAAAAGTACTGAGAACATGGAGCGAAGGAAATGAGGTACATTCAATTCTGTTTCGCTGAGAACGAGCAAGAAATGCGATCAATACATGCAGCTGTTTGGCAACGGGTATCAGCAAATACGATTTGATCAATAACTTGCGCTGTATCGAGTTTGCGTGTTAAATGATCAAATTGGTGTTGACGGAGCACACATAGTAAGTTTTCTCGTTCATCGCTCTGCAATGATCGAGCAAGTGATCTAGGGCTTGTTACATGAAGAGTTGTAATCAAACGTTACTCCAAAAAAATCAATCGTAACTTGGTCTTCAGCCAATGGCATGCGCGCATTTCGGAGTTGCGCTTGACTTTTGGAGGGTTGCGTTAAGCGAAATCCTTTGTGCAACCGGCCCCGGGAAAGTGATCCCGATTTTACATGGTCAACAGTCATGTAGCAATGGAATAGATCAAGAGAAGGTCCTTATCAAATAGTTTCGCGGGTGAAACGCTTCCACCTTCGCTCTACAAAACAGAGGTGTTTAACTACACAGGTCCGTGGACCGGTGGGTGTAGTTTGGGACAACATGCCTTTTACATCCTGGGTCCCGTAACACAAAGGTTAGCAATTAATCGTACGCTAAATTGATTTTTACGAATGATTGTTCATTGTAGTCAATGGAATCAATAATAGAAAAATGTTCTACGATCAGTGCTAAGTTTTGTGTTACGGGCCCCCGGTGCTCGTTCAATACCCACTGGTGTATAGCACATTCTTTAAAAAAAATCAGCATTGTTTGGTTTTCTTTTGAAACTCCATTAACACCGGAGATTGAGGTGTTCCATTACACCGATCGGGGTTTTGGAGTGTTATTTCATATATTGCTGTCCGCCATGACACCAAATCATCATAATGATGTGTAATTGGAAAAAGATCGATGGGTCGAATAATGGAGGCGGAGGGGGGGGGGTAAGAAAAAATGTTATGATAGAAGTATCAATCACTTTCATATTGATCTTATTCCATAGAGTTGGATCCACCTCTATGTGTTCTTTCTAGATAAAATATATATCAAAATCTATGTGTCGACTCAGGTGCTTCATTGTTAACCCGACCTTTTCAATTCAATTCAATTCAAGGTTTATTAAAAAACATGAGTCGCAGCCAAATGGCTGAATTGTTCATGTATACAAAGTAAAAACAATAAAAAGACTCATTACATATTTCAAACATTAAAAAACAGTAAACTTTGTAAAAACTGACATGAGAAATATGTGTATAGGCAAGAAAGAAAATTCATATACATGTACATAAGATAATGAGGAAATAGTAAATTAAAAAATAATAAAAACAAAATACGTAAACACTTGTAAAAGATCAATAAAAATATATGGATATTAAAAAGAGTTGATTTCCTCATTCATTAAAAAACTTGATGTTGCAAGAATTCGAGCTGAATTCGACTTTAGTTCGAGCTGCCGTTTCAAGCGCTGTGCACTGCATTTCAAAAGAATTAATCCGACCGGGCATCCGTTCACATCACCTGGGTCGAGTGCAGCACAATTAAGGTAAATTTCTCGTTGACGATAAACACGCCGTGGCTGGGATTCGAACCAATTACTTTCTGACTGTGATTCAGAACCATTAGACCACGCGATATCGTCCATTTTATAACATTTATGATTTCAAATCGATTACATTGTAAGAAAAAACATTTTGAATCTTCTAATCATATATGCAAGGTATGCTATTTATTCAATTTTTATTCGAACAGAAAGTCGGAGTTGTAGGTTTCATGAGTTTGGAATACCTGTTTATTCAAAAGGTTGATTTGTAATCGTTTAGAAATAGAGAAGCGTTGTAAAAGTAAAAATTTGTGTATTTTTGAAAACAGAGTATTGTTGAAGAAAATATTTCATGCTTTGTATGACATTGTTTACATTTTATGTAACTGTTACATGTGATAAATTATCAATAAAATTATTTTTTGAAAAATAAATTATTTGAAATTACTCAGTGAAATTGAGGTGTGTTTTTTTTCCAAGTATTTATAGGTTTGGCAGTTTTAAGTAAAATTTACTTATTTTCTTTGCATCCATTTTACTCAAGTAAAGTAAGTTACAACAACTTAATTAAATTACGTAAAACAATCACTGAAATATTAAAACACAATGGGGGAGTTGACTTACGTGATTCAAAACACCGCTCCCCATCATCGTCCCACTTTCAGTGGCATCTTTTTCATCTTAGACATCTTTTTTCCCAAAATATTAGACTTTATGCATTAAACCTATTGGTGGAAAATCACAAAGTCCCCAAAAGTCTCATTATTATGGGTTATTGTTTAGGCCTACATTACTTCTAATAATAATCAAGACTACCTAAAATTTTGCAAAAATAATAATCCAGGAGAATATTAAAAAATATATATTATCGACTAATCTTTATCAAAGAACACACTCCGGACTCAAGTACAATACACACAATAATAATGAATTCATCTCCTGAAAGGAAAAGCCGATAATCCAAATGAAATCACAGTAGTTCATAATGCCTTTCCATTAATCTCGTGGTTTAGGAATCTTTACATGAGGCTTTTAAATCCCCTTGACATGAACCCGACCTTGCTTCTTTATTTCCTCAAGCCCTGTAGATTAAGAAATGACTGTTGCACAACAGTTATACATGGGTACGAAATTGAACTTTGAAGCGACTGCTGAAAAAAAAATATTAATCCGAAACTGTCTATGTTTTAAGAAATGCATCAGGCGTGCCAAATGAATTATCGGAAACACAACATGTTTTAATGTCATATTATGGACAATATTGGAAATTGAAAGCAAATTTCACTTTTCATTTCGTATTTATATATTTTGTCGATCGATATTGTCATTAAAAGTGATAAAATTGCCAGCGACGTAGTCACGGAGTCAGATACGTCGATGTAATTTGCTAAAAACTTTTTTTTTATTTCATTTCAATATCTCGCTGCTGCTACTGCTATTCGGAAATTAATTAGCCCTAATAAATATGTGCAATGGTCTGGATACATGTAGAGCTATGAGAAGCGAAACATAAGCTTGGTTTACAAACCAATATCCAAGACCTCTAACTGATATTTCCTGTAATATCCTGCAAGAGTCCGATCCTAATCATTATTAACATGTTTCATTTCGAAAAAAAATACTACATTGGGGAGAGCAAAATTTTCGACAACGTTTCGTTGTAAAGCTATGACAGCCACTGAATGATTCAAACGATCTACGTCCCATCTACATGAAGCACTCTTGGCGTTGTGTATCCTATAGCCATTCATAATATTAAAGTGATTGGTTAACATTGGTTTGACTTTTAAAAATCTGAGCTAGATTAAGGTCACACTTGTCACCTGTGTCTGTGATATGTTACAAAAATGAAGCACAGAAAAAATTGCGTTAAAAATAATTATTTAGTGCTTAAAAAATTGAAATATAAAGTGACCGGAAACACCATCTTAATTTCATCCCATACACTTATGTGTACTATTTAGGCGTCTATAAGACGCCTATTTACAAAATCGGGGTTTGCCTTGTAGTTCTAGCTTTTCGTTCTCAATTATGGTTGTTTTCAGGGATTATTAGTTCTAATACACGCACTTGTACACATGTTTCATCTTGGTTTGAGAATTTTTTAAATCGGCTGCTCACAAAGTTAAACAATACCTTTAACTCGAACAATTTCACAAACTGACAAAACACCACCTAGGTCCCGTAACACAAAAGTTAACGATTAATGGTACGCTTGATTTTCACGATTGATTGTACCATAGAGCTATGATTGTACATTGTAGTCAATGCAATCAATCGTTAAAAATGTGTCTACGATCATTCCCAAGCTTTGTGTTACGGGGCCCCCTGGGCATATACTAGATCAGCAAGAGGAGGGAAGGGAGAAAATTGGAAGGAACTGATCGGTCATACAATGACGTCATCAACCCTCTCCTGTGGAAAGTCTGGATATACCCCCAACCATGACCTTCAAGCCTGCCGATATTTCCGGTTGACTCCCGTTGGATAGTTTTAACTGACAAGTCTCATCCCCCTTCTCAGCAATGGCGCAGTAGTTCCAAACTTATGAGGTACGGACACGAGTAATTGTCATAACATTCAATATAAATTTGAAATATTGTCATCAATCCACATTTGAATTGATGACACACTGCTTCACAGTTCAGTGTTCAGTGCATGGGATATTAGGTGAATTATGCAATGCTTCAACCCAATAATCGATATCGTCACCACAACGTCAGCATTTTTTTTAATTCGTGCATGTTCTAGGACATGTAGCCCCCTTCCGATTTAGGATAAGCATCCGCAGTTATACCCTAGGACACAACCCTTAGGGGAACAGCCACCTACAAGAATGAATTCCTCTGAGCAGATCCCCCATCAGAAAAAAGCACTTCGCTGTAGGGCTATATCCTCCAAAATAATTAGCCCTTGACAGTCACAGAAACAAGTATACCCCCCATGAAATAAAAATATGATCTAAATAGATAGGACATTCGTATGTCAGTAACGTTTGACGGTTAAAAAAATCAGATACACATTATGATTATCAAACATACCCCCCCCCCCTTCTCTCTCTCTCTCTCTCTCTGTCTTTTCTCCTGACATGTCAAAGATCGCCCTCGATCTGTCGCGTTGCGTTACAAACAATAAGCTTACTCATCAGAGATGGCACAGATAATAACACATATCATAAACACAAGAGTCACAGGTTGTCATGGCAACGAAGGTTTATTGCAGACCATGTGTATTTCAATGCATTCCGTGGATAGTACTACATAATGTAATTATTGTTTACAATTTAAGTGAAAGTTAGAAACTTCACAACTTTCTAATTTTACATCAGATTTTAATGGATTTTCACCGTTAAGTTTGTTTTTCTTTCTTAATAATTAACGCTTTGGGTGAAGCTCCCTTTTAACAAGTCAACGGGCCTTGAATTTCTACTATTTACATGATCATGCCCAGTGGCCTTATTAAACCCCATCCCACCCCCCCCCCCCCCCTCCTAACGTAAAAAAATCATAACAAAGGAACAAAGAATCTGACATATGACATTTTCCTTCCTCATCTTTCAATCTGGGATACCTCTTCGGAGATTTAACCACTCTAGCTACACAATAATCTCAGTCGTTTTATTTCAAACACGACCCTCCCTATTCTTTATCGTTTCCCTCCATTGTTTGTACAGCCAAATCCCCGTGCACATAAACTCATATTTCATTTGAGTTATGTTCAAATAACGATCACATTCATGAGTGTTTATCAGCAGTGGCGTAACTACGGGGGGCATGGGGGGCACGTGCCCCCCAATCGGCTGACCCCCCCCAAAAAACGGGAAAAAGGAAAAAAGAGGGAGAAAGGAAAAGAAATGTAGTGGGAAAGAAGACATTATTGTTCATTGTAATGTTATATCATAATTATGTTATATTACATAAGAAACATTTTTCATAACTTTATGAAACATAATTCGCTCAGGGCCTATGTATTCATTGTTCCTGGTGTTCGCATTGTCTGTTTACCGAGATATAATATATTAACCCCCCGTTTTTTAAGTCAATATACACCAAACTGCCAAATATATTTCCTCACACTTCGAGTTATTATTGTTTTATGAACAATAGTATACTTCTTTTTCATGACTACTTAAAGTGATTGCCCCATTTTAAGGTCTAAATATAAAACATTTCCTTCCGTGTTTACGTTCGCAGTAGTGGATTGGTGAAATATGTCTGCTCTCCATGAATTCCTAGAATCAGTCCTTAAAATGTCCTTTTTTTAAATCTGAATATCAAAAATTTGCAGCTCGCGCTTCGCGCTCGATTCATAGTGAACTACGTATGGTCTTCGTGAATTCCTATAAATAAGCCTTAAAATGCCCCTCTTCAGGTCTGAATTTCCTAAATTTTCAGCTCGCGCTCCGCGCTCGCAAGATTTGAATAGTGAGATGGGTATGTTAATTATGATTACAAGTGCTTTATATGCATGTTGAGATGTAATTCTAACAAAATCAGCAAGTGCTTATTGGCACTCGCATTAGATGACTTTGGTGATATGTGTATACTCTTAATGGATTCCTGAAATATAGTCTTTAAAGTCTTCCTGTTTGGGGGTCAATATTTACAAAAATTTCAGCTCGCGCTTCGTGCTCGCATTATTTAGCGAGACTGGTACGTATCGTGATTACAAAAGATTGATTATAATGTCCCTTTTTGAGGTCTGAATATCAAAAATTTTAAGCTCGCGCTTCGCGCTCGCATTATTTTGCCCAGTGAGAGACATCCGTTTAATGGCACTGTCCTTAAAATGTCTCTATTAGGTCAGTATACCTGCCTACTGAGCGCGCTTCGCGCGCTCACCAAGTGACTAAAAATTTTTGTTGGTGCCCCCCCCCCCCACTGCCATGACCCACGGTACGCCACTGTTTATCAGTACAGGGTGTCTAAAAATTCTAATTTGAGCCCCAGACAAGTCAAGAGCTCGGATTGGGCTATATAATCACTAGTTATTTTTGGTAGGCCAAAAATACACCATCATTGGTTTCTTCTTACAAGCATGTGACGGACATAAACAAACACAAATGGTTCTGAGAATCACAAGCAGACAGAAAGGTGTATATAATATATATTTTTTAAACGTGTCAAATGGATCGTCAAATCAACCGAGTAGTTGTCAATGTGTGTCCAACCGAAATAAATTTGGCAAAATCAACCAGATCATGGATCAGAAACTACAGTTATGGTTACGATTTGAAATTACGTAGCTAGCTCTGTCTTTGTTTCATTGAATAAAAAAATCATAAAAACGAGAAAAGTCGCCTGAATTTTGTATCTAATTCGCCTATTATGGATTGTGATACAGCAACATATATACATGTAGATTGCATAGTGTCTTGTAATTAACTCTCGATTTATTTGACAGTCAACATGAAACAGGAATATGACATTAATATCGCAAGTATACACTGGAGATGTAGAGTGCAAACATTCAAACAAAATCCATTTAAAAAAAAAGTATTTCTATATTTCCCGCCCAATCTTCGAGGCATCTCCTCGTCTGCGCTCTCACGTTACGCGAATGATGCCGTTAAAAGGCGGGAACAATGGCACTCGGGGTCAGACGATGGTCTGTATCCCCCCTGAGGAATACCCAACACAATCCCTTTCAACAATAATTCTTTGATCAAGTTATTGACAAGTACGTCTGCTTCGGAGATGCATGTAGTCTTCTTGAGCAAACCTTGGAGGATATCTGGACTCGTCCCCATGGTAACGAGTAAGTTTAGTCGCCTGTGGTTTTTGAGCCACGGAATTCAGTATCGTCCAAACAGGCTTTAATCTGATTCTATAATTACACGATTTATCTTAGTTGTAATTCGGATCTTACAGTGGTCGTGAAAACCCCCAATTATTTTGCTTTTTGGAGGAGGGTTGGTTCTAGACCCACCCCCCCATCTCCCTCCCTCTCTCTTCTCTGAACAATTAAATAGTCCTATAATACTGGACATACATTAATATATCCAAACCTCCACCAACCTTATACAAACGTTATAACAAAATTGATACTTCGTCATACAGCCCAAGATGCATAATTTTTGTGCAGTATTACGACATTATTCCTCGATAATAACTGGTGCCGCCAAGAACAAAACTTATTCAAATTGTTGCACCATTGTAATCGCACAATGACAGTATAATATTCAAATCTAGAGGACACTGTATGGGGTACACCGTAAAGTAAGCCTAAACCATAATAGGTCCATGGCCTAAACTAACACATGATGACATTCTGCATGTTCAGAGTTTCTCAATTAGACTACCACGTTAAGTGCATTGGTATGGTTATAAAGTGGAATTCGTCCGTCAACTTTCTTTTTCCATCTTCTCGTGTTTCCCATGCCTCCATGGTAAGAGAAAAAAGGTCTTATACTCCTACAGAATACTTTCTACACCTCAAGGGAGAAACAAGAATCTCCCGAAATGCTGGCTTTGGTAACACGTGTAACAAAACGCGTAGCGCGACAGTCATACCAGGGAGTTGGGAGTCGTCACATACCGTCTCACCGACTCGCATCCGATAACTATTTCCACTGACATAACCATCGGTCGGTTTGGAGTCGGTTTCGTGTGTGTGACTGCCGCATGACGCCGGGGAACATGCCCTTCGAAATAATGTGGGTCTTGTGAAGAGAGAGGAGGTATTTGAGAATTGTTTGCTAACATAGCGAAGGTTGACGAGGGATGAAAAGTAGTAGTATAAGGAGAAAGGTCAAGTCCAATGTGTGCAAACTAGAGTATACATCGCTTTGATTTTTTCCACCTCAACAATGTTGTTATATCGTCAACGTAACACATGTATACGTTCAGAAACATACTTTGTTTTTTTTCTAGTGAGCGTCTCCAGGAACATTTCCAGCTGCAGGTGATAGACTATGGTACACTGTCGTCCTTCATTCGGTATTGGATCACGGATATGTGACACTTACTGATCGATGAAATTAAAAAAAATAAAAATAAGACCAGACAAAAACTTCAGTACTTTGAAAATCACGTATATGATTGGAATATAAATAGCACAAGAGTTAAGCGTTTGTAATTTCATGCACCTGTTTTTTTTTCTTCTCCTTATATAAAATACTATTACTGGTACATTCCTATAGTAACGCCAAGAAAAGTACTACAAAGCTGATCGTTTCTTATTATAGGAGAACCCGCAATTAGTCTGCACCACATGGGGCTTAATACCCATGGAATAACCAAACAGGTATAATTTCGAGAGTGGTTTCCAAAATCAATGACCAATAATCCATTTCACTGGTTCTCCCAAATGAGCTGCATCCATTAGTCCAAACAATCAACGACACTCATTAGGGAACAGAACATGAAGAGGCACACAGCATGCACTGTAAAAATTGTGGTGTTGAAACTGACACCAGTTGGTGTTAATAGAGGACCACACCCTGAGGTGTTAACGTTACACCCTGGAGATTGAATACAACACCAAAAAGTGTACATGTAACATCCAAAGGTGTTGTAATAACACCTTTATGTGTTAAACTAACACTGTAAATCTAACACCGGTGTAAAATATTGGTGTGGTCCTCTATGTACACCGGTTAACACCACAGATTTTGCTGTGTGCAAAAAACCCGGACTGTCTCACGATATGATATCATTGCTTCTTTAGTTCTTTCATCATTACATCAGTCAATATTCACATATCCTTCATTCATTTTATTCTATTGAATCCTTCCATTCATCAAAAAAAATTAAAATAAACAATAATCAAACCCGCCCTCCATCAAATTACATTATTATCCATCGAATTACCGGAGCAATAGATATTCAACAATTAATTTAAAAAACAATATTCAGTCGGAAAATCCACAACAACTCGGTATCCGCCAAAAACCATCTCTGCATGCCGCTATACACCAGCAAGAAGGCCAATTCAGGCCAGTATACGAGTCACGTGATCGCCTCGAGTTATTTTTACACATTTAGGGGAAATCCCTTGCGGTTTCGGATTACCAGCGAGCTGACCAGTGCATCATGCTGTTCGCTCGGGTGGAGTCTGACCTCAGATGGGGTGAAAGGTAAATGACCTTATAAACCTAGACACTGATAGTCTGTGGATTTTGACTGAGGAATTATTTCGATATAAAAAACATTATTTCACTGATTTCCCCCCTCCAAAAAAATAGTAAATAAATAATATATGACAGACCATTAAAAGCACTAACCCTTTCCCTACCTCAAACAATGGAAATGACTTGTGTTTCATCGTTATTGGATATAGAAAAATATTCGAGATACACCATGCTTAAACGGTACCGTCAGTGAATAGATTTCGCATATGTGAATTCAAGTTCTGACTTTTAAATCCCTCTCTTTCCATTATCTTGGATTTAATGACACGACTAATATTACGTTTCATTTTCCAAACGCCATCATTACTTTTCACTCCTCAAATTTACTCCCAACCTTCTGATCGAGCATCGTCATTTTACATCAAATTTCTATCGTGCTTGGATAATTGCCCATACATCATTTATATTTTGCCTACAATGCGATGTTTCGTGTCAATTGCCGCGAATCGTTCGCAGAAATGTTTGACGTTTGAGAAAAATCAATGCAGAACATTATTGAACCGGTAAACAAGAATATTGTCACGTCCGCTATCATTGCACCATTAATGTGATGAACGAAAGTTAAACAATGAGCACTGTATGGATCAATGGAATACAACTCAAATTAAAAAAGTGATTATCTTTATTGACAGTAAAGCACACTTTATTGATTCTAATCAAATATTAAATAAATTAATAGAAATAATTTCATATAAGTAATTTATAATTGCCAATATTGCGAGTTCTGATGACAATTCAGTTTCTGTTTGTGGTAAACTGATTGGCTATTATAATGGATACTCATTCGAATCCTTTTAAATCATCATTAAGAGCTGATAATGCATTGTAAATTTTTAACAATTGTCTTAAAATCTAAATATCAATTTTTATTTCTAACATCTCTTACATAATGGTGTGAACTGCTGTTTAAAATGTCTAAAAATCATTTGAATATTCTTTAACTAAAAAACAAAAGTCAATTTATAGGAAACAACGACATATATAATTTGTACACTTTGTTCTTTGATTTCCTAAATTTGAAACTGTGATTCCATATTTATATTGACTTCTTGATCAAAATGTTTACTCCAGGGAATTTTTTTCATGAAAAACGTGATGGGTTTTATTATCTTACACACGTAGTCGCTTTGAATCTTTGAATAATTATCAAACATACTAAGAATTTCCTCTTTGAACAAGATTCGGTTCCAGTAATGCCATAGAAATTGAAATCTACGGGCATATCCGTTTTGGGAACAGATGCAAAAGATAAACTCGCGACAGTTCAGGGCTACAGAGTTATCTTCTTTAAAGAAATGCATCAAGACTGTCAAAAGAGTGTCGACGTGTAGAGTAAAGAAAACTATAGAAATCATTATCTCTTTTTCATCATTTAATTTGACATTTCGGAACAAATGCTCATATCAAATTGCTGTCATAATTTCAATTTTTAAGCGAGGATGTTTCGTAATTAATTAACGAGCGATTACGGTTATACCATGATTATGTTAACATCTAGAGACATTAATTTAACATTTTCGCATAATCAAACCCAATTAGACAATAATGGACCCGATCGACATTTCGATGGCAAGACAGGAATTGCTGGATGAATTTAATTGTGACTGAATCCACTTTTCTTTGATAAGATCTTTTTTTCATGTTTCCGTCTCGGAATGCCATTTTAATATCGAACCATATCACAATCCTGCCTCTGCTTTATGGGACGGTATGTTGTATTTGTCTTATTTTTATATGAAATTACTGATCTCAAAACTTTTCAGTTATTCAAATTCTATATGCAGCTCACTTCAATTACTGCAGCTGTGTATCTATTAAGAGAAATCAATTATCCTGCACTGTTTATTTTCGAAACTCGATTTAAATTGATTGGGCTTATACATACATTCCTCACACTTTTACACATTTGTATACATCCAAATTTTCAACTCATTACAATATATACAATACATAAACCTTTTAAATATTCACTAGTGTTTGTAAATATTTTTCTTCTGTCTTTCATCAAATCCGGTGCTGATTTAACACCAGCCCGGAATCTACATGTGTCCATACCAGAGAAGTATTGAAACAACACAAGTTTGAAATCAGTCCGATGCCGTTTTAATCATGTTAATGCTAATTGGTGATACATAAACATAGACCAAAACGAAACTGGGGTTGCTTAACACCTCTCTGATGCGGACATAATATAGATTCTGGGCTGGTTTTAAATCAACACCAGAGTTTTTGCAGTGTGTAATCAAGTCTTTAAAGCTACACTCGTGCATAGTAAGCTTTAGACCATATTCGAAGTTGACAAAATTCTGAAAAAGTTCGATAAGAATGTTTAGGTGATGGTATGGCATAATAAGCAAGACAAAGCATTACTTCATTGTTTTGCATCACTTTATTGTGCGAAAGGCAATAAAGGAACAGTGTAAGAATGACAATACATATACATTTACAGAAGAAAAGAGAGCCCAGGACATGGTCACATTACTGACACAAGCAGGGCAGATTAACATACATGTAATGTTACAGTTACATAGTTAAACTACCAAATAAGATGGATTATTCGGTGAAAGTATAATAAACTGTTAATCATCAAGTTAATTTGTAATTAAAAAATAGGCCTAAATATATGGATAAAATCTTTCAGATAAAAACCAAAGTTGAAAACATTAAGACCATGACGTATGTGGACTCATATTAGCATGATGCACTTTAAATTGAATGGACCTCAAATTAATCCATACACTTTGCAAAAGTAAATGGGTAAGGAATGGGTCAGTTCACCATCGTCAACAAAATATGAATATATATATTTTTTTCAGCAAAGGTAAGACATGCACACACGCACAGCCACAACATCAAATGATTTCGTCATTGGGGAAAGTGAAACAGGTGTATAACAATTATACCGGACGTTATGTGTAATAATTAGAGCAATTTTACCTCTCCGTGCATTTATCGATCATAACATGTCACAGATGGCATTCGTATGAATCGTTTGTTATAATTATTTGCTCCATTCCTTCTAACACCCCTGATTATATTGAGAACAGTAGTTTTAAATCAGTGAGGTGGAAAAACAACCCGCCCTTGTTATTTTTTTGTGTGTGTTCCGAATCTTTTGAAAGATGAAGGTCGGTGTACACTGTAAAAAATGAAGTGCTAATTTAGCACTTAAAGTGCTTGTATAGTGCTAATATAGCACTTAAAGTGCTTGTATAGTGACTACACTCCGAAGGCTGTTTTTCTAGTTTAAATTTGAACTAAGAAATCAGCACTCGTACTGCAGTCACTATGCAAGCACCGTAAGTGCTAAATTAGCACTTCATTTTTTTATAGTGTATATAGAAGAGTAGGTGTTTCGTGAAAACTTTGACCATTGTACATAGTCAGTGCTGACAGTATTTTAGTGAACTATGGCTAGATTAGCTAATTAAGAAGCACTAGCTGCTCTCTGACTGTTTACTATCGAAGACAGACAACGTGTCACTGGTGGCAGCTTTCACGAAACGGTCCCGCGGTATAAATGAAGTGATAATTTACCACCTAAGGAGCTTGAATAGTGACTGCACCTCGAAGTGCTGATTTAGAAATCAAAATTTTGATTCCTAAATCAGCACTCCGAGTTGCAGTCACTACAGAAGCTCCTTAAGTGCTAAATTAGCTCTTCATTTTTTCCCCCTATAAGTCGCACAAAGAAATAGGACAGTTGGGATGAGTATCAAATTGATAACCATTATCGTTATTTCAAAAGAAAAAAAATGACGGACGAAATAAAAACACACACAATATATTCTGCATCAAAGGGTTTACGTTCATGTAATGTTCGTAGAATAATGAATTAATAGTTTCCAATGTTTGAGGTGTGTAATTATCCATCAAAACACATTTTTATTTATTATCCTGCATATCATAACTGTTTAGGGTAAACGCATTTATTGTCAAGAATCATAATTTATAACCATACTTTGGGGGAATTTACCAAAGCTTAAGGCGGGCTTTAAAAAATAGAAGTCAGTATCGTAACCCATATATCCTAAATTGATTTTTAAAGGCCATCCTTCGCGCGGACTCCGTGGCGTGGAGCATGGATACATGGCAAAACCCCGTCGTCATGGTAACGGACTAAGCGAGATTGATACAAAATCTCTGGATAATGCCAGCTTCGCATCGAAGCGGGTCGTCCGATCGAGCAAGCGCTTCGGAAATTCGTTATGCATTCTTGAATTCCGCATGCAGACAGGACTTGAAGACTCAAGCGTCTGAGCAAGGAGGTATCATCGTCCTTGGTCTGAGTGGAGGTTTTGGATCACCAACCTTGTAATCTATCCCGCCGAACTACTTTCCTTTATGGGTTGCATTAAAGGGTTCACTTTCAACCTCAATCTTATTACGGATCTCGGAAAGACTTTATTTTCCTCTCGTGTTAGTCTCCATCTCATTCTGCGATGAAACTCCCTCTCTCTAAAAGTTTTTTTTTAATCCGCCAATACTACATGGACACACTTCATTCTCGGATGGATGAACATTTTTTATGGTTACCTTTCAGCAATCCTCTCAACGTTGATATCATGGTTACGTAACAAAAATCTACGAATGATTGGCAAAGGCATCTGTTTTGTGATTCTCGGGTCTGAATCCAGAGACTATCCCATGAATGTTGTTATGCAATCTCATGTTCCATGGACAGCATGTAACTTCAGACGCAAGACAGCCTACCCACACGCCATGAATATTCAAACAAACCGCGACATTTTACCCATTACCGTCGCTCCCCTTTTCTTCGGCCGTTACTTTCGTAATATTCCACTTCCTGATGTACATGCAGACTGTTCTACTTCCCGCTGTATTTCATTCCCGAAACGTCACGTTACGCATTGCACCATGCGACCCTTGCCCCCCCCCCCCTTTTCCTCCCTCTCTCTCTAGCTCTCCCTTGCTGACCAACATTATACACGATTACGATGGATCCAGGATTTTGAAATAAAGGGGGTGCAAAATGAAGAGGGTACGCAGACGAAAGTCATCTCTTACATTTTAGCGATGTTAATAATGTTCAATAGGTTATTCTCGAATTATATGGGGGACGCGTGCCCCTTGCGCACCGGCCTGGGTCTAACATGTCTAACAATATATGATATTTATGGAACTCGCATTGTACTTTTTGTAACACGTCACGGAGTTCCCTATACGTATTTTGAACGACCCCTAATTGCCTTTTAAGGTTTTGCAAGCACCATCATTAACAAGAGAGCTGCGTTGTACGGAATTACCGTGCTTTTCTCCGTGTACTACTTCAACATCTTCAGAAGATGACGGAGGCCTAGGCACCCATCATGGCCGGGGAGAGCTTCACTCAAACCTAAGGATTATCATCATTCGAATTCTTTCTATTCTCAATCTCATCCAAAGTGCTCGGAGATGATAACATTTAAAAGATAAAATAATTTAAGAAATAGAAAATGACTATTGATTTATGAGCGCTTGTTTTATGACCTCACGTCGTCTTAAGATGATTTTTTTATTATGACGTCACCACGGAGGACATTACAGTGGGGAACTTGTGCATTAGACCGTAAAACAGTGATTGATCACGGTTTGATATACATGTTTTACTGTTTGCTTCAAACATGGCCGCAGTGTGTCAACAATTTATATCTGCATCTTCTGATAGGGGGGTCACTTATCTTAAATATATTTTCCTTTTTTTCTATTTTGGTGGCTTTCCAAACTCTTAAAAAGATACCCAAAACCAAGTCCGACCACCCAAGATCTTCCTAGATGATCCTATAGCTAACTTGATTACAGAGTAGCCTCCTCGTTTTCGTCTCATTAAGATCGCTGATCAACTTCGTTATGCATCTGCAGTGATGCCAAACTCTCCAATTTCCCGCCATTTGAGCCGTTTCGTCTAACTGCTTGTCGCGGGAATTATAGGCCCCTTTCACAAAAATGCGAAAGTGAACCGCACCCGAACAAACCATATTGAGATAAAGGCCAAAATGAATTTCATATTCAGATAAAGGCAAATTGAAATTCATATTCCGATAAAGGCAAATTGAAATTCATATTCCGATAAAGGCAAACTGAAATTCATATTCCGATAAAGGCAAATTGAAATTCATATTCCGATAAAGGCAAACTGAAATTCATATTCCGATAAAGGCAAATTGAAATTTATATTCCGATAAAGGCAAACTGAAATTCATATTCCGATAAAGGCAAATTGAAATTTATATTCCGATAAAGGCAAACTGAAATTCATATTCCCGTAAAGGCAACCTGAAATTCATATTCCGATAAAGGCAAACTGAAATTCATATTCCGATAAAGGCAAATTGAAATTTATATTCCGATAAAGGCAAACTGAACTTCATATTCCGATAAAGGCAAATTGAAATTCATATTCTGATAAAGGCAAACTGAAATTCATATTCCGATAAAGGCAAATTGAAATTTATATTCCGATAAAGGCAAACTGAACTTCATATTCCGATAAAGGCAAATTGAAATTTATATTCCGATAAAGGCAAATTGAAATTTATATTCCGATAAAGGCAAATTGAAATTCATATTCCGATAAAGGCAAATTGAAATTTATATTCCGATAAAGGCAAACTGAAATTCATATTCCGATAAAGGCAAATTGAAATTCATATTCCGATAAAGGCAAAATGAATTTCATATTCCGATAAAGGCAAATTGAAATTCATATTCCGATAAAGGCAAATTGAAATTCATATTCCGATAAAGGCAAATTGAAATTCATATTCTGATAAAGGCAAACTGAAATTTATATTCCGATAAAGGCAAATTGAAATTTATATTCCGATAAAGGCAAATTGAAATTCATATTCCGATAAAGGCAAATTGAAATTTATATTCCGATAAAGGCAAACTGAAATTCATATTCCGATAAAGGCAAATTGAAATTCATATTCCGATAAAGGCAAACTGAAATTCATATTCCGATAAAGGCAAATTGAAATTTATATTCCGATAAAGGCAAATTGAAATTCATATTCCGATAAAGGCAAATTGAAATTCATATTCTGATAAAGGCAAACTGAAATTCATATTCAGATAAAGGCAAATTGAAATTCATATTCCGATAAAGGCAAACTGAAATTCATATTCCGATAAAGGCAAATTGAAATTTATATTCCGATAAAGGCAAACTGAAATTCATATTCCGATAAAGTCAAATTGAAATTTATATTCCGAAATTCCGATAAAGGCAAACTGAAATTCATATTCCCGTAAAGGCAACCTGAAATTCATATTCCGATAAAGCCAAACTGAAATTGATTTTCAGATTAAAGACAACTTGAAGTTCATAATTTGCGTGGGAGTCCTACACAAAGTCGAACTCTTTTCATAATGAGAAGCGAAACCTTTTAAAAGTTGGAATCGTTTTATTCTTATGGGTCTTTTTTGCGATCAATTGCAAATTTCTGTTGCAGATTTAAAATTTATAGACCATTCTCTACTATAACAAATCAATATTAACTTCTTGGTTAAGAAAGTACACCAGGACCCCGTCTTACAAAGAAATTTGCAAAATATCCTTTGTAAACAAAGGACATGAAGGAGAACACACCAAATTGTCAAGAAATTAATGAATTTATAAAGATTTTATCTAGGAATTTTTTTTTGAACAAACATGCGTTTTATATGTTGACTTTGCTCGTTTTCCATAGTTGCGATTGATCGGATCACAATCATGAAAGTCTTTGTAAGACGGGCCCCTGTAACTGAGTGCAAAATTGCAATTAATCTTCAGACACAAGGATTGATTTTGGGACTCAAATTTACTTGCAATATTGATTACAAGTTTCTTGCAATAAAAATGAGAGAGAAATTGTTCATTATCATTTAGGTTTTACTTACAAATAACCCCAAAGCCACTAGAAACCCTGATTTTACAGTGATATCGGTGAAACCGACTCCTAACCAACCGATGATCATGCCATTTATAATAACGTAATAGCTTTGATCGGTCTGGAGTCGGTTTCACTGGTGTGACTGCATACTAGTAAGGATAAAGAAGTTGATTATTATTATGGACGAGACGGTACCGCAAGCGATATACGGAGAGCTTACAAACCGTTACTTTATTACATTTAAATAATTGAGTGGGTGGAAATAAATACATCTTGGGGATGCATTGGTAACGTGCTACATCTTGATTTACTTATTATCATCGGATTGATGAATTAGCGATTTAAATGTTTTATTAATGGCCCTGTCGGAATGTTCTTGACTATTAATATGGCGACTTCAATCTGCTCTGGTTCTCCTCATCTTGCAAATTAAAATTCATTGGTAAGGAGAGCGTAATTCATTTTGAAAATCTCCGATGCGATTTGAATAAGATTCACTGGACGTATTGAATGAAATTAAAGAAGCAAAATACTTCTAGTAGTCTTGAGTTTCAGCAAAATCTAAATCAGAACAATCATACGTACTAGTGAACATGATTTATGTACCAGTCGCACAGAAGGGGATAGGGGTTGGAGTCCCTATACCTTTTCTTTTACAGTAAACTTGAAAAAATGTGTAATTAACTATAAAATTGTGTTGTTATGCATAGTCAGCCCCCCACAATATTAAATGTCCCCCTGATAAACATGCATTTTAGGACGAGATGATCTTACTTTTGGGATGATAACCTTTTTTTATTTGTTTATTTATTTTTTGGTTGCCAAATTTATTTTCGTCGTAATGACCTGATATTTGGCGTGATAACCTTTTTTTTGCTTGTCAAATGTTCCCCTTGTCCCCCTACCTTTTGGGAGAGATTTCCGCCCCTGGCTCTGCCCCCCCCCCCCCCCCACACTTTCAAAAGTTTCGCGGTCCCTGTATACGTTGTATTGGACAATAAAATAAGAAAATCGCTGATTTTTTTTTCTCGTTTAACCCACATGTATGAAATAGGACAAGCGTATCGAGATTCCATACAGACGTACTACATAATTATATCGGTCGTGTTTATGTCCGTGTAGTAGTATATTATCGTGATTACCGTGATGATTGCACAGAGCAGACATCTTGGAATGCTTCCATCTCTCAAACAGATGTTAGATGGATCCTCAGGTCAATGTCGCATCATATCATAAATGTCACCGCCATAAATCATACCCGATTTAACCTGTTGGTGGTGGTGACAAAGCAGGATAGCGATTATGAATGCCTTCACGTGAAACCCCGCAAATGTTCCTTTAATTTAACATGTTGACATGGTTAGCGCATGAGCGATAATGGCGAGTTTTCGCGATCGCAACGGGAACGGATTCGACAACGTAGTAAATCTATTGGAAATATAATGAAATTCACAATGGACAGCTTAGGTCTATTGTCTATTTTCCATACATCACAAAATCATGGCAGGGGGGGGGGGTAATGCAGAATATGGGACATTCTTGGCTGTTTAAAACACAATACATGTGCCACAACGCTGTCTTAATCTAGTCTGCTATGCAGACTCTGAATGGCTCGTGAGGTGTGATCTGCTACTGGTTTGCGAAGCAAACCAGCCTGAAAGGGTGAGCGAAGCGAGCCATTTCAGCCTCAGTAGACCTAGTCTGCTATGCAGACTCGTTGAATCAGCTGAGGTACACACACTGCAGAAGTGGGTCTACATTTGTAGACTAGTCTTAATCATTTGGAGAGAAAAAAAGGGGGCGTCTTCAGCAGTATTAAAGGAATATTATTAGCAGTGTAATGAGGATTCTTAAACCCAGTTGTTATTTCTATCGACAGGTTGTCTGAAGCCCCTTGGCCTGATCTGAAAGATACACATCTATTGATACTTTCACAAATTCAGACCAAATTGTCACCTTAGCGGTGACGTCACAAACAGTCATTCGCTGGGTGCAGGTGCGAGAGCAGAGGCTCCGGTCGTAGTCTAATGATTTACAGACGGTGTTGGTCACCGCAATTTGTGCAAAGCAAAGAATAATATAATGATTTACAATCATTATAGAAAAAAATGATTTTTCTTTTAAATCAGATCTTCCTGTTGAATGTTGCCAACGGGTGGAAAATCTTATATGTCAATGTTTATAGGGTTGCATTGAAATCCTACCAACATATGATTTGCATTCTCGCTTCGAGAAATGTAACTGAACAATCTACTCTATACTTTGTTTAAATTCAATTTTCGTTTAATTTCTTTCACTTTTTCTGCTACGTATATTCCTCCCTTTCCTCCATCTTCTCCCTCTTCTCCTCCTCCTCCTCTTCCTTCTTCTCCTTCTTCTCAGTCTTCTTCTTTCTCTTCTTCTTCTTTTTCTTCTACTTCCTCCTCCTCTTCTTTCTCTTCTTCTCATCTCCTTCTTCTTCCTCCTCCTTCTTCTTCTTCTTTCTCATCTTCTTCTTCTTCCTCCTCCTTTTTCTTCTTCTTCTTCTTCTCCCTCTTCTTCTTCTCCCCTCCTCTTCTTCCACTCTTCATCCCCATGTATCATGTGTATACGAATACGAGGTGTGAGAAGTTTAATATACTTGTTAAACAGTCGCACCAATGAAATCGACTCCAAACCAACTCATGAAATGCCATTAGAAACAACTTAATAATTTTGATCGATCTGTCATTGGTTTCGGTCGTGTGGCTGTACCATAAGTCTACAGGTCCATGACCCTGGAAGACCCGAGTAAATCCGTTAATCTCATTATTGATGTATTCTAATAATAATATAAAAAAAACACTATCACAGTAGCTGTTATAAATCTAAGGTACATGGAAATCTGTGATTTACAGGAATTAAAACCAATCACACCAATAAAAGAACAAAAATAATGTAACTGGGGGTAATAAAAGATCGGTTAAACGAATCGTACACAATGGTGAAAATGGGATAAGTGTTCTCGTGTGTAATTGAAAAGTGGGGGAGATTAGGGCGAGTCCAATTGCGCTAATGCGGATAAACGTGAAAAAGACAGCAATCCACACTTAAAACGCTTAGCGTAAGATGAATTAATTGGATAGCACAAATACGAAGTACCCTCAAACAGAAAAAAAACTTCTCAGACTTCATTTAATCAAAATATATTTTAATATATAAAACATGCACTCGGCGAAACATCATTGGACACCGTTTTACTTCATGCTTACGTTACCATGGCAATGATGTCCAGAAGTCGTTCCGGTTAGAATCGGTCAGAGAAAGTTCCCTTTCATTTTTTCCCCAATTTATATTACGAAAAGCGACGGGTAAATTTGGATCATTTGCCCGAGATATAAAACTGACAGAATTCAAGCTGCTTTCACTAAATGAATTTCAGAGTATAGAATGTATGTATACCTCATAAAACGTTTAAGCTTATCAATAACAATATTAAAAGCATTTCGAAATTCACGATGAACTCATCTGTGCACAAACAACCTATATTTGCAATCTACCGTGATCATTTATACTCGAGCATGACTTTGCAAGGTCCGACCATGGGCCAACTAGACCATACTGCTCGGGGAATTCTTTCTTCCCCTTTTGAAATTAATATTTCAAGGTTCTCTATCTGAAATATTAACCGCCATATTACGCTGATGGGCGATCGTAATGGCCGTATACAAGCATGCATGATGCGCTATACATCTATTGCATATACACCCATGTTATAAACGAACCGATAATGATTGCAAGTTGACATGAGATTGACGAGCCGTCTCGCAATATTGTCAAATATTGTTCCAAAGTTAAGATAGCTAAAGATCTTTTCAAAAATACGGCGATCACTGCCCTGAGGGCGTCCTGCGACCATGATTTTGATTTGACTATAATTCTTCAAATTTCCCATTTAAATATTTACTAAAAAAAATGTCCACTAACTCGAACCCCCCCCCCCCTCCTCCCCTGACGAGGTTGTCCATGTACAAGATGTTTGTGAGAGCACCGATAAAAATTATCACTGTAATTACAGACCCAAAAATACGAATTACGAATTATGAATTCTCCTTTTCAAGCAGATATTCACATGGGACACACTTTGATTATTTGGAGAATGATCCCCTGTACGTTTAAAGCATGCAGTTACAGATATACCATAAAAAAGATCAAGTGATAAATCCCGTTATGTCCATACCGTACATGTAAATGAACGAATGATATACATGTATAAATGTTTATCAGTATAAAACGGAATATTGGCTTGGAATTGTCTATCGGATATGAGATAGAGGAAATAACGACACACGACCACGAAATCACCATGGACAACATGGATAAAGGTCAATCAAAATCGTACTCGGAGGGAGAAGGCATTTCAGAGGAGGTGCATGTCCTTGAATATAAGGCCTATACCCCGCCAATGACTTTGGCTTGGCAAGTTGGCAGGGGTTATTCCGATGTATATCATTTGGATCTCCAGTATTCCATGTCAGTATAATATAGGCCTATACATGTATATACAGTGTGGGGGAGGGGGGGCAACCCGAGGCTGGATACAATCATGATGGTCTATGACAGGGCTGTTGCCCTCACGAGGAAGGAAAGTTATAGATTTCCGAGTATAAGTATATCAACGAGACAGGAAGAAGCAATAATCACTGACCATGCAACAACATTCCATGCCATACCATATACATTTCCCATGCCCGACAGGTATCAGATTCAGTGTTTGATAATTAGCTCGTCCACATTAGGAATTTTTTTAAGATAGATAAAGTAAACTAATGAACCTACATGTATACTTTGACACTCCACGTACATGCTCCAAAATTACATGTTCGCAATATAGAATTCCTATTCAAAATTCAATTCAAAGCTCAAGTTCATGTTCAAAGTCAAATTAAAAACCAAGTTCAAAATCAAATTCAAATTCGAAATCAAATTCATATCTATATTCATATTGCATAATAATCGTTTGGAGTACCATCCTTGCACAGTAAAAAGATGATAATCTTCAATTCTACAATTTTCGACTTAAAAAACAGTGAGCTTCAATATTATTTATTCAGACGATTTGATAATCAGGGGCGGCGTCACAGGACATAGGGGTGGCTAAGGCAACGCCCTCCCATGATTTTTCAAGTACTGATAAGGGAGAGGAGAAAAAAGGAGGGTAAAGGAGTACCAGGAAGAAGGGAGAAGGAACAGTGTATAAAAGAGGGGGCATTTAACTACTACCCCTAAAATTCAAGTAAGAAAAAAAATAGTGTCATATCAATTAGGTTTTCTTGCCAACGCTTTCAAAATACCCTGGCGTCGCCCCTATGGATAATGAATATGGAATTAAGAAGTTTTTTCTGAGAAAGAATTAATTAACAAATAACTCCGGTCGATTTGCATTTGGAAAAAAAAGTATACAATTTGTTTGCAGGGATTTGCCCATGTCTTATTGTTGTATTGTATGTATTTGTGGAGGTCAATGAATGCATTTCTTGGCAGCTTTGTCCTATTTTATTTCTAGACCAGGGTAAGAAGCTGTCAGTTTCTGGGCCAAATTTATAGAATTTCACATCAGGGCCTCCGTCTCACAAAGAGGTACGACTGATCCGATCTGTCTCAAGTATATCGAAATCCATGAATGTCATAATATTTTCTTCCGGAAATTGCTCAATGTCCTTTGAAAACAGAGAGAAGCATTCTGAATGGTTAAGAAAGCAGTGAATGCATGAATATACGCCATTTCCAGAAAATATTTTCGACAAATATGTTTTTTAGATGTTGACGTTGCTGGCTTTCCATAGTTACGATTGATCGGATCAATCGTAACTTTTTTGTAAGACGGGCCCCAGAATTTTACATAGATTGACAAAATGCAAACAGGTGCGCGTGGTGCGTATACAACAAGAAATACCAAGTCGGACTTTTTGCAGACTTTAAGAAAAAAAAACTTGCAACTCACTGACCTATTTTCTTTGATTTAATTCATTTAAATATTCTGGACAATGTCCTCTCCCATAAATATCTATACAGTGTGTATCAAAAAAAGTTTACACTTAGAAAAAGTACTGTAAAATTATACATTTGTAATATCCTGAAGATTTTTCCACATTTTAATATTGGTACAGATCCATTTAAGCAAATGATGATATAACTGTCGAAAAATATTTCCACTCGAGTGAGCACCACTAACTTTCAAAAAGTTGGTGAAAAATGATTTGCGCAGAGCTTTGAAATAGTTACATGTATGCAAATAAAAGTAGACCTTAATTATGAAGAACACATGAAATTTAGCTAGTAAAATTGATTTGAAGATATCTTTTACCCTTTTTTAACTTGTTTCCTTGCCCAAAACATTTCGAAGAGTGCATTCGCCCCATCCCACTCCCCCACACACCAAGGCCATTGTGAGGATATTTGCTTTACACTGAGCTGTGATTTACATGAAATGGCTTAGGCTTGATTTCCATTTTGTTAATCATTGTCAAGTTTGGGAAAAGTGTGGAGAAACAAGTTTGAATGAAAAATGAAATGTAAACCCACTTTAAATGATAAAAACTTAGTGAAAAAATGCTGGAGATGTCTGATATAAACTTTTGCTCAGGTTCAGTTATGTCCTCAGATCCAGCTGGCAAAAAAATGGTAAAGGTTGTGCTTACTAAGTGTTAAAATTTCAATTTGGGTGGCAAAACTGTTACAAAATGTTTGAATGTATCCGTTTTATTCAATTGACTTAAAGTGCAAGGGAAATGTAGGAAAAATATTTCGTAGGGTAAGTTTGATTTCGCCCTTGACACAGCGTGAAAACGAGCATTTCTGCGCAAACAAAATTCTGCGAGCTTCACAAAAATGGACAGTGCTCACTCAAGCGTAACATTCTGTCAAAACTTTTACTTTCATTGAATAAATGAGACTCAAACCCAAGATTATGTGTGAAAAAATTACCCACATGTTGTATATTTTTTAATTCCCAGGCCTTTTTCAAAGTGTAAACTTTTTTTGATACGCACTGTATATAGGCCTACACAGTGGCGTACCTAGGATTTTCCACAGGGGGGGGGGCAAAACCGTCCGCCAAAAATTTGTTCAGCAAAAAAAAGGGCTTCAAGCTCGTCAGGGGGGGGCAGGTATACGTCCTTTGCATGGGTTGTGCCCCCCCCCCCGTAGGTACGCTAGTGGGCCTACATGTATATAAGCGCGTGTGGTTGGACAACAAATTTTAAATTCTGAGACCGAAATTCCACTCAATATCGATGCACAAATTAAACTCCAATGAACTTGAGGCTGAGCACAAAAAAAAATCCAATCATATTTATAGATATTATTAGTAAAGACGAATTTATTTGTTATACCTACAGTATATAGGCCTGAATAATAATAAAACAAAACTAATTACAGCCTCGGTCATGTAACAACACCCCAACTTGTATATTCCATAATAACCCAGGCGGTGACACGACATTTACTCATGCGACTCATGCGACAAATCCGACAATTGCTCTGCTCAAAATATCTCAGAGGGCATATAGGTTAGAGTTAGGATTTAAAAAGAGTTTTTTGTTCAGAATAATGTAAAGATAAGAATAAGGGTTACTTAGTTTCGGTGGTTAGGTTTTATGTTTGCCTTAATGTGCAAATTTTCCATCGGAGCAACTGTCGCCTGACCAAATGTCATGGAACCGTTTTCATAACGCTAGTTTGCTATACAGTATATGCATCGTTACGCTGAATAAAGAAAAAAACTTTCAGACATCTTCGATCTGCATGCCAAAATATATATTGGCCAGTTCGTGCCACTCATCTGCATGTTCATATCACGTCAGATCCTGCATTTTTCAACAATTCTGCATTATTCTGCAATTGATTAAGTAATCCTTTTAAATACCAATAAAGCAATATGGGTACGGTTGCAATTGGACTTATGCGAATCCCGGGCAATTAAATTGATCCATTCATTATTTGGGGGGAGCGCTCTGCCAGTGCACAGACTTCAAAGCTCGACATGGTTGAAAGATAAATGTAGAAGGAAATTAGAAATGAAGGTTGATGGCAGAAGAGGCAAAGATTTAAAATACTAACTGGAAAGAGAGTTAGAGAAGAGGAGAGATAGGGAGAGAGAAGGAAAGAGAGATAGAAAGAAAGAAAGAAAGAAAGAGTAGGGGTAAGAAGATGAGTGAAAATACTCTATTCTGATTAAAAAAATGAATGATGCAAGACTTCAAAATAAAATTGAATATTGTCTATACACTCTGAAAATTTGAATGATTTGATCATTTGTTTTTCTTTAGATCATGTATAGTTCATGTGCTCTATTATATAAGCCTATTTCGCATTATTTTTTTTAACCTTTTATAATTATGGACCTGCGAACACAACGCTATCATACTAATTATAATAATAATACTGTAGTATAAATACAATGATAACAACAAATTGCTACGATTGGGTCGAAAAGTATATACATCAGAAGTTTTTATGGCTGTGGTGATATTATGCAAAGCTCTACATATTATATAAACATAGCTCAAGAGCTCTGTCAGTGATGGTATTCTTTGGATGCAGACACGAGCTCCGTTTCAATTTATTTTCGGTCTTCAATCTAAATTATCTCTTTTCTATCTTCCCGCCAATTCTACTCATACGAACGTGCTGTAAATGATAGTTCGATCTCCAATATCGTCCACACATCGGAGCATTCTCATCTTAAAACACCACATCCAACATCACTGCATCTTTCACCTGGTCAAATATATCAAATCTAAAAGGCTTGTTTTATTTCATGGGGTTGTGCAGCGCGCCTTTTTTGTATTTGCTTGTGAAATTGGAGGCAATGCGAGAGCACGGGATTTTGGCGGTCGGGACACAAGATGGAAATTGGAATTGATTTCCAGGTTGAGTAGAATGCCACCAGTCATGTAAAGTATTGGAATGTCTGACATGAAATATGCACCGTATCATAGCCAGTGAATTAAGGCTTGCTATTTTATTGGATATCAAATTTCTATAATATGAGTGACCGTGGAGAGTCGTTTAAAACGCACGGCGAACATTGTTCCAAAGAAATATCATTACAACCACGCATGCAGTCCTACATTGTACATGCGCACTCTCTGAAATTCTTACCCAACATAATTATACTGGAAAAGTTGGTCAAAATATGAAAGGTACATAGTATTTGAACCAACTGTGGGGTTGGGTAAAAACGAATTTCTGAGAACGTGAGATCGAATTTAAATCTTTGTCTGAGAAAAAAAATAAAACACCATTTCTCAAAATAATTAATTCGGAACAACTTCTAAAAATACATCAAGAATTGGCAAATATTTGAGGGAAATTTCTAAACCAATTGCTCGAAAAATTATCTAAATCTTGATTGGCCCTTAACTCCCTGATGATACCCCCCCCCCAAAAAAAAAAAATATGTAATGTTTCTAAAACAAAATTTGTCTATTATAGTATCAGTATACACTATAAAACTCTCAGTCATTTACCTCATACAAAAGAATTTTGAAGATTTCCCTAAAATTGAATTCATATCTCTTCAGCATGCACAAACAAGGATCCGAGACCTTTTGCCCATATAGCCTTCATTCGGAAAGTATACTGCACTCTGGATGCGAAGAGCAGATAAAATATCTATACCATTAACAAAAAATATACATAATTGGTTTAAAATAGACACATAACGATACTTGCACCCAAAACGGCAGCACCCCCCCCCCCTCACTCCCCTATACAAACAATACAATAAATATCGTTTTACATGTACGCACAAGCTTATTGTTTGCCAAATAAAAAAAAGTAAACAATGAATCTGACACGATTTAAAGAGATATTTACTAACCTTGATTGTGGTTTTGTTTTCACTCACGGTCACTGCTCATAAATTATGCTTTTAATCTTTGTAACACATCTACATCACAGAGTCAATCTAATCCTTTTAAAATGGCAATTACATGTATTTACTCAGAGGTAGTACTTAATTTGATAATCAAACACGCAGTTTTGTGTTAGAGAGTGTTTGCCACACGGAATTATCAAAATAGTTTAATGTCAAAAATTTTCAAGAAAGAGAAAATAAACAAAATATAATAGTAAAGGATTTGGATGTATATAGTTTGCGTTATTAATACTGATTTCAGAAATATTCAGTTTAACAAGATCACAGTTGTAAAGCAAAATGCTAATTTCAACAAACATCTTTCATACACGCATGGGCTGAAATCCCAAGGGGACAGGGAGCGCCCCCTACCAAAAATAGTAGGGGACACAATACACAATATCAAATGTCCCCCTACTATTTCTTTGTCTTTTATGATGGAGAAAACTGCTTCATTCTCAATTGAAATAATTTTGTATTTAGGACTAAATGACCTTACATTTTTTGGGAAAACTTTTTTTTCTTTGACTTGTCAAATTTTCCAGCCCCTGCCCCCTTCCTTTGGGGACATATTTCCGCCCATGCATACACGATTTCTGTACATCGCCCCATCCCACCCCTCCCCTCCCCCATACATAATTTCTCAATTTTCTCCATCTCTATCTATCTCTCGCCCTTCTTTACAATTTCCCCTTGTACTTGTTTCTTTTCCAGCTTTCTATTCGATAAAAGAAAATTGCTTTCTGATTAATCCATAATTTTCCTCGCACAAGACATAAAACGGAGACTGTCAGACACACTTGAGAAAACGACAGCGTCACTGGAATATTGTCAACGTCGGACAGAGGTCTCAAACAAATTTACAGATATCGAGCTTGAAAGCCGTAATTTTAGAGAAATTATGGTTGCAATATGTCAGGGGAAAAAGGTAAAAAGAAGAGACATGATAACACTTACACACGCACATATTGATATACGAAAATAAATCAGTACGGAACCGCATTTCCTTGAACCAGCAAGTTATCCAATATGCCATCATCTCCATCTAATGTTTCATTTTAAAATAAATTACAAACCAATTACCCTAGTACATGTATATACCAGCATGTTGTTATCAGTTAAGCATAGCAATAGTGACCTGGTTTTTACATTAAAAAAATCTATAAAACAAAACAAACTGCTGTCGTTTTAATACTTGGAAAAAACGGCAATGAATATCCGTCGGTGAGGGCAAGAGAGCCGCCGGCGACAACTTGAATTTAATAGATGAAAATTAAACAAGCAGAACAATAAACATTTCATAAAGTCCGACTTTAAATATGAAAGTTATGGCATTTAGCAATCTCGCTTGATTTCGCTTAATTTTAAAAGGGAACATGTACAACGCTGACGATAATATAATATCGTTTTTTTATAGATTTTAATAAATAGACGTATTTCAATTTTTGTAGATTCGATAACAAAGAAGCCTGCGGATTAACGAGCCACAATAATTTGAAAAATTGCGATTTCATATCTTCAAGGGTCATGTTTGACATAATAAAGACAACAATAAATGAATGAAATCATAAGGAAATATAAATAAAAATGAATAATAATGTGTATGTGTGGCGTCATCTTGCTTCATTTGAGTCGTTGTTTATTTTGTTAACTTATTTCACATCAGATTTCGATAAACTGATAAAGCTTTCAGTATTTGCTGAATTGTTTTTTCTCTATGGGGAGAAGGGGGGGGGGGCTATAATGACCCCCATTCAAAATTCTAACACCCTCAGCGTTGTAGATTACAGTTGTAAAATATCATTTTGATTAATAAGGTAATGTGGGGGGGTGTCTTTTCTCTTACTGGCCAGAAATCAGAATACAGATAATTTCCATCTGGATAATTGTTGCAGATGGAAGGGGTGTGGTCACTTTGTTCTATAAAACTATCTAATTAATCGCAATTTCCTGGAATCATCATTCAACAACAACACACGCACATTTGTTGTACAATCCAGTAGCGTACGCAGAATTTTCGAGGGGGATGGGTTCAAGCTGAATGGAAATGTTAACAAGCAAGAGAAAAAAAGTCTTCATTACCAATTTTACGTCGTATCGTACCTCAAAAAATTGACAACCCCCTCCCCCACCTCAACCCCCCCCCCCCAAAAAAAAAAAATAATAATAATAATTACCACGAATTTTACGTCGGTTAGTACCATAAAATACTGGACAAGCAAAAAGAAGAAAAAAAGAAAAGGTCTTCTAACTTTTTTAGGGGGAGTTGGTATCACCATGCATGCATGGTTTGAGTACTTTTTATAATTAAATGTACATGTAGGTCAAAGATATTTCAAAGAAAATATTGGCATAAATTAATATTTTTAATTTCAAGTTGCTGAAGGATCGTGATGATTCAATAGCTTGTGTTAAAAAGTGACCAACCAATAAAGCATAAATACTTTGGCTCATATTATACACACGACATCACTGCAAAGGAAATGCAATTCATTTTAGCAGGAAACAAGTCTGACAACGTGGCAGCACAATACAAGTGGTCGTATCTGATATAAAGTATGTCATATACTCTAAATTCCAAGGATTTAGAATAAATCCAGATCGTCTGTGAATAGTGACCAACCCCAATTGTGAATTTGTTTTAAATCTAAGGATTAATATTTAAATCTCAAAAGATCAAAATTCAAATCTTTTTAATTTATATGCAAATCAACAAGGTTTAAATCTAAATCTAATATTCCGCTGGTCACTATTCACAGCCGATCTGGATTCATTTTAAATCCTTGGAATTTAGAGTGCATGTTTCTCCTTTTCATCTTCACTGAAGTATCAATAACTCTATTCAAAGAGATTGCAACAGTATGCAATTAGCGGGTTGTTTTCTTGAGGAGTACGTTATTTATTTTCTTCTTACATGTAGATATCTTATATGAATGAAATAATGATATGGGCCTATATATATCAGCATATCGTTGCTTCTCTCCCAAAATCACAGTGTGAGTTACATGTAAACACTCCATTGTGTCAAAATATCACAATAAGTTTATAACTTCGATATCCTGGCATCACTAACAATAACTTTAAATAAGATACTCATAACTTAAAAGGTGTCACGGTATGTGGTCAAGAAGTAGGCTTCAAGTGCCTACTGTGAGTACTGAAAAAATAATAGTGAACATGATGAATAATATAGCGACAGATTTTAATAAGCCGGGTCATTTACGTGAAAGCACAAAATTTACCTGAATTTTATACATTCAATTATAGATTTTAATTTACATATATATGCAGAACTTAGGCATGGCGGAGGTGTTATACTGTTTGTCGAATTTTGAGAATTATTACAATCTAAAAGAAGCCGTGAACCCTATAACCATAAAACAGCAGCTGGTCAACGGCATGGGCAAATATTCCCTGTCAGTTCTGACCCGGGAAAGCTGCTTCGATCAATATCGATCTTACCTATACAAAGACTACAATCAATTCAACTCAAAATCAAAGAGAAACTCGTTTGTACTTTGTCCTCTACAACGTTTTTGACCAGTATTCTAAACCCGGTGAAATTAAATTTATTTGGCAGAAAAATTGCAATTATATAATTTCGGACATCTGGATAAATATATGCACTCTTTCGCCTGAGCTTGACCCATCGATTAGCAATGATTGGTGATGCGTATTATTTTTTTTCTACAATAATCAATTCAATTCTTTTATTTCATTTCCATTCAAAACATAATATAAAGTAAAATAAAGCAATACAAATCAAGTACAATTTTATAGGGCAATCTTACTTCGTAAAACAGAAAAAAAACAGTATAATATAGAGCTTAAATGGAAATGAGGGGATCCACTAAAAAGCAAAGCTTGTAAAGTGTGGATCCCCTTGGAAATGAAGAAATTATACATTAGTTGACTTATTAAATGCGTACATGCATGTATTACAGGAAAGAAAAAGAGAAGAAAAGAAATCATATTGATGCAAACATAATTACTGAAATGATGCAAAGCTTTTCACACAAAGAGGTCTTCGTTGTAAAGGATATGTTGCGCAAGACAGAAGAAAAAACACCATAGCGCTTCCAGGTTTTTTTTGTGATTTTCTTTTTTTCGAATTTCGTTATAATCTTAATTCACCTCCTATCTTGTTTTGTATGTCCTATGGTATTATGAAACCAGCCAGCACCAACATGACTAAACTGAAAATGAAAAAAGTAAATACATTTATGTCATTGAAAACCGGATGAGGAAAAGATATTTCAACCCATTTTTTCATACTATAAGGGCCCGTTTCACAAACATTTCCGATTATAAACGTGCCATTTCATGAAAACCATCATTTGACTGGCACCTGAGCCCTGTTACCATGGTAAGTTAAAATAATGTTAAATTTACCATTATTGTAATACGTCATTTATGAAATAGGCCCCAGTCCTTGAATGACGCAGGAATTACATCGCCTTTATTCATTTTTTAAATGAATAACTGAATGGTGTGTTTCTATAACTTAGAAAAGTAGGTTATCAGAGTAAAAGAAAAATATCATTAACCTATATTTATCCCCGTTCTATCTCTGATGCTTTCGAGATAGTAACAATAGTAACAATAAACTAACTCAACATTTTTACCTATATCAGGTCTTGTTTAAAACTTAAAACAAGATGTGAACACTTTCAAGCAACAGCGATGTTGAAAATCTATATCTTTTAAAAGTTGAAAATTGTTAGAAACCATTTGTGTTAACTCTCTTTGGATTCTTAGAAGAACAATGGGACGTGCATAGAGTACCCAAAAATCTGAGGTGCCGAATGAGCAATAGAAAAGCGGATGGTTGGAGGAATGACCTTTTCCAAATGTTGCATTTAACCACTTTAAAAATGGTTCTACATGTACCTAATCTACATTGTTCGATTCAGCTTTATATGCAAGGTCTGATATATATACATGTAAGATAAATTTGGAAATTTTGAAAATGTTGTTACTCCTTCAACCTTTCAATTTTTGAATTAACATTCCAGTTTTTAAAAAGTTTAAATATGATGAAATTTGTTTTAACGACAATTTATTCATTTTTTTGCATTGTTTCAATACACAAATGAATGAATTTATGTCATTTATAGAGTGTTTGCATATTTCTTCTCAAGGGTATGATTTTTAAATTCCTTAATGTGATTTATTAATTCACTTTTAATATCTATCATTCTCTTTTCAATTATATAAACCCTGTTACAGTAGAAATATGGAAATAATAGAATACAAGGAACGACAAAGAAAGGAAAGAATGCCATTATTTCAATAATTTAAACAAACTACCATTATGATATGACGGAAGAAGAAAAGGATCTACAAAAGTAGAGTACATTGTTTGGATAATGTATAGCATAAGTAATGTTAGTAGGCGAAAGCAAATAAAACAATAATAAAATTGGAATGCATGTTTATTTTATTTTATGACCCATTATACGATAATATAGGTTATCATGTTCATAATCCAACAAACCAAATATTAGTTGAATGAGAGAGATGAAGCAGATAACAATGCAATACAAAATTATATATTCAAGAGCTAAACCATGTTTATACTAAGCATGTTAAGTAACCTATAATTAACATGAATGATTAATTACGATCGTCACCGATTGTGATCCTTTTTGTTAAACAATGAAATAGTAATATTTTAATTATTGTATTTAAGAACTTAACTCCATTTTTAAGTCGCCTATAATTAACACGAAGGATGAATTATAGCTGCGATCGTCACTGATTGTGATTATCATTTCCTCTCAAAAATAGGAAAAAAGATCATACTGAAAATTGGCAAGGCTGCATCGTTCTATCATATTTCTTGGGATTGGCTTAAAGAAATAACATCGGGAAAAATATGGATTTATTCGGCTTGCCAAGATAATCTGTAGTCGGTTCCTGTATAGTCACCCAAATTGGGGGGGGGGGGGGTTGAACTTGGCAAGTGTGCCACCCCCCCCCCCCTCCCCACCCTTCTCGCGTATTGGCATTCGAAACTTATTATGTTCATTTCATTAGATACAAGGCTTATTTTACTGCATTTTCATATTTTAAAAAAGGCAGATATGTTAGGGTCGTGGGAAATTTTCAACCGAATCATATTTTATTGATTATTGAGCAGAACAACTCGAAAAGAATTTCTATCACATCTTTATCAGAATATAATCTGCAAGACTGCAGTACACCAAAGCTGCTGAACCACTGCAATAACTGACTATTATTAGTTCTATTGTCACTATATTGCAATATACAGCTCTGACAGTGAAAAGGGAAACAGTTAATTTAAAGTTTTGTAAACGATATTGTATTCGCCATTATTGAATGTAATTTGTATGTTCTATTATTTTACAGTGTGTGACATGCATACATGTAGCTTTAATCAAAAGCCCGATGACTTGTTAATATCAGCATTAGTTTGATTTATCAATGATAAACTTCCACAACATAATATTCTAAAATGTATGAACAAAATAATATACCAACCACAATACATGTACAAACAACTCTAGGGGGTGTAAAGGATGCCCCCTCCCAAAAGTGAAAGGGGTTCAAACATAAAGATTGAGGATGTGAGACCCTCTTTATCATCGCTTGCCATATTTCTAAAGAGGGATAATTGTTTGTTTTTTCATAAAAGTAACCATCTTTTGGGGCATATATGTGTCTAACCATAAATAAAGTAGTATTTTGGTCCATACTGAGTGTACGTCGTATACACAATCACCAACAAATTTATTTTTGATGAAATTTAGAAGAGAATATGCCCATGCATGTTCATTCCATGATAGACCCCCCCCCCTCCATTTTCTCGTCCAACTTTCAAGCTCTTGTGCCCCATCCCTATGAACTCCTGCATGGGCCCGCCCTTGATCACAAACAAAATCTGTTTTATATGCAATTATAATATTAAGCGAAGGAAAGTAAGTCAGATAGAGAATTTGTTCGTTTTTACTTTCGCTGTAAATATCAGGGCCGTCGCCAGGGGGGGTGCGGAGGGTGCGAACGCACCCCCCTTCAGAACCAAAAAAAAAACCGGAGGGGGGGGGGTAGGGATACTTGAGGGCTCTTTTGAAAAAGATCTGGTCGGCGGGCTATATAACTGCATGAAATTGAGTTAATACGTTGTTTTTTGTGTTTTTGTGGGTTTTTTTCATAAAAAGCACCCCCCTAGAAAAAAGCTGGTGACGGCCCTGAATATGCATTACTGACATTCCGTTTCCCTTGTCATTTTGAGCCCTATATAACCTCAAACTGGAAGACATAATATAATTATGTATGAATTATTTCTAAGATAAAATTATATGTAATCATCATCTAGCTAACAATGGTTGGAGAGCAAAGATAGGCTATTGAATAGCTGCTCATTCGTGACCTGTTTATCCGACCTTTGAATGCGACTGTAGAGAACGTATACAGTTACGGAGACATCAGGATTGAAAATCTCAGAAAATAAGTCAATATTGACGTTTTAAGACCTGGTAAACGTCGAACTGCTTAAGAAGAGGTTTAACACACTAATAGGGCATGGCTTGATCAAATCATTGGGTAAATTTTTACTGAAAATAACGTTGATCAACGATGCAGCCGTCTCGATCACAAAGAAAAAATGCGACTCATTAAAGGGCATTTTACAATAACTGGCATATGACACACCTTATCGCAATATGCTTCTCTTGCTAATTCTGTCCCTTGTGTGGAACTTATGTGAAGACGTTATTTCTTTATCGATTTTTCTTTTGTTTTGTACTATTCACTGGTTTGTCATTGCAACCATATCACTTTGAAATTGAATTACATTATACTTCTGTCATAATACACAGTATAATCGTGAACTGCTTAAGTGTTGCATTTGCATCATTTCATCACAATATGTTGCTTTTTTGTTGGGGGTATTATTGTAATATCATGGACCTATATACTACCAAAGTAGGTGCATGGTAATATATACGTGCTCATGTATGCCTATTGTCTAATTGACACTCGTGGGGTCTTTATCATTTCATGAGAATGTATGCCTCCAAAATAAATGTGGAAACTGTTCACAGATAATGTCAAGGTACTTGTGAGTGGTTCCCTTTCCACTCAACAAAGAACAGTTAAAAAAATAATGACTTGTAATAGTGTGAAAATTCGCAACGATAATCTTCAGTAATAGACCATTACTAATTAATAATAATAATTATAATAACGTTTAATTTACCCAGGGTAGCCACGTCAGTTTATAGAAAACTGCTCTACCAGCGGGCCCTGCACAATATAATGTGCTATTATTACCCTTTTCCAATCTAAATGCTGAGCGCCTAGCGAGAAGGCAGAAGGTCCCATTTTATAAGTCTTTGGTATGACTCGGCCGGAGATTGAACCCACGACTTCCTGTTCATGAGGCGGATACTCTACCACTGAGCGACCATGTAGGTTTAAAAAATGACTGGAAATGATTTGACATCCGCTCTTCAGGTCGACATTTTCTTTTCGTGAAATAGGACATCCAAAACAATGTATTCAAACATTTCGTTAAAGACGTTCTGTGATGGGAGATAAACAGATAAACGGAATTGGATATCTAATAGTTTGCTCGGTGATTATTTTGATAAACTTGAAGAAGATCAAAGGTTTAGTGATAATGCGATCACGTAAGCCATGCATCCCTTCAATAGAAGAATCCACGCGGAGGGGGTGCACGGGGCTTGGCTGGATGGGTCTATATAGAGATGTAACCCTCTATTCTAGTCAATGTGTAGCTTTTTGCAAGTTATCAAGATGATACGTCAGAAAATGTCAATAAACATCAATATATAAGAATCGTCCCACTTTTAGGTCGTGACTTTACACACGATATTGCTCAAAGATGTTAGTCGTACAATAATGGATTCGAAAGCAAGTTAAAAACAATGGCCGCCCATCTCTGTAGACATTGAACCCCAAAATGTGAAGAAAAAATTATGGATAGGTCTATATGGAGATGGTTTATGCAAGCTATCAAGATGATATACGTCGAAAATGTCAATAAACATCAATATATAAGAACAGTTCCACGTTTAGATCCTGACTTTACACACAATATTGCTCAAAGATGTTAGTCGTCCAATAATGGATTCGAAAGCAAGTTAAAAACAATTTCTGTAGACATTGAACCCAAAATGTGAAGAAAAAATACGCATGGTATAAAGCAAGATATGTATGCCGGCACTCGGCATGCCCACCCCCCCCCCACACACACACACATACTGAGACGAAAAATATATATAGGCCTACAGTGCGTCCCAGAAAAAAAAGAAACCGGGATTCCCATGTCCTTTTTTTCTTCAAAAGCAAATGAATGAAGATATTTTTATTTACATAATTATAGAATTCATTTATTCCTTTATACTTGATTTGATACCTAATATGAGACGAACAATAATTCATGCAATAATGAGCAGGATGAGTTATAAAGTTTTAATGTCAAACCCAGAGTGCAAAAAAAATCGACAAGATAGCTTCGTGATACGACGTGCTTTATCGACGATTGCCTCATTAGCATCTCTTTTTTATTCTTTGTTAAAGGCCAAGTCCACCTCAGAAAAATGTTAATTTGAATCATTTATAGAGAAAATCAGACAAGCACAATGCTGAAGATTTCATCAAAATCGGATGTAAAATAAGAAAGTTATGACATTTCAAAGTTTCGCTTATTTTTAACAAAATTATATGAACGAGCCAGTTACATCCAAATGAGAGAGTTGATGATGTCACTCACTCACTATTTCTTTTGTTTTTTATTGTTTGAATTATACAATATTTCAATTTTTACGAATTTGACAATTAGGACCTCCTTGCCTGAAGCACAAGATATTGAAATAATGGAATTCCACGTGTTCAGGGAGGAATGAAACTTCATTTCACATGACAATGACGAGAAAATCAAAATATTTTATATTTCAAACAATAAAAAACAAAAGAAATAGTGAGTGAATGACATCATCGACTCTCTCATTTGGATGTAGCTGGCTCGTTCATGTAACTGTTTTTGTGAAATGACGCGAAATTTTGAAATGTCATAACTTTCTTATTTTACATCCGATTTTGATGAAATTTTCAGTGTTCTGCTTGTTGAATTTTCCTCTTTTTATTCAAATCAAGTTTTGTTGGGGTGGACTTGTCCTTTAAGATTCTCTCACTGATCCCTAAAATGAGAATGGGTTCAGATTCACACATGAGTTTCTGTGCAAATCGTTTCTGATATATCTCAATTTGAACGATTTGCTCAGCTGTTGGTTTTAAAACAGAGATGAGATTCCACTCTTGCCATGAGTATCAAATTTATAATAAAAACATAATATCTAATAATTCTGAAATCTATTTCTCAAAACTGGTTTCCTTTTTTGTGGTTCGCACTATATTTGGGGGCTACTTTACTGCTTACCATCTACTCCATGTATGTTGGATAAGCTTTAGTGAGTGGGGATTTTCTTTGTCTGTTTTATTTCCACGCAGGGCTCTTTTAAGCATTTCGGGGGCAAAATCGCCCACAGCCTCGCATATTTTTTCCCAATATCGATTCCAGGCAGTGTTATTGTACCATTGATTCACATACGATAGTAGATTGTTGGGCCCGGGCGCAAAGTATTTGTTATTTCATTATTGTAAAAAAAAATCAAGTAGCATCTCTTGATATTATAATATGTAAGCCTTTAGCCTATTCATGAACCAATGCATTCCTACTCATTACCAATTCCTTTGATGGTCGCTTTAATATTCCTATTTTTAAGACTGCGATTTGGAGTTAAAATGTGGTTCAGATATATTAATGAACAGTGATAGAATATATTGAGGAACACAAATAGGCCTACATACAGTACATGACAGTAAGAATGTATTATGTAGGCCTATTCTATACATGATAAAAATGTGAACTCATGGTGATTGATGAAAGCAATAAAGAAATAGGCCCATTTATGATACTGATATCTATACTGCCAAACTTTGGCAAAAGGAAGCAAGTGACACATCAGTCAAATTTGAGTTATTGTCGTTTCTGAAACACCATTTGTATGTTGCACGTTCAGGCAGAATTTGGGGAAGAAATGAACATTCTATGGAAAGATACTGAAGAAAATACGCTACATTAAAAAATGACGAACACATATTGCTCATTTACAACAAAAATTAATGATACTTTTGTAACTTGCTTCTTTTTGCCAAAGTACGGCAGTATAGTCGAAGGTCTCCAAAATACGACATTCCAAAAATATATATAGGCCTATATCTATCCATCATAATCATGATAATGTACATGTACACTGACTGATGTATAGGAGTTCATTACACTCTCAGATCATATCATAAAAATGTTCGTCCATTATTTTTTTTCATTTCACCGCCAGAAAACAGTCCCACGAGCCAGCTGATAAAACGAGGTCTTATACCCGAGGGAGACACAACAATTTCATATCACACTTTCTCTACAAACATAAAAACCCTCCATGCCCGAATTGTAAATGTCAAAGTAATGATATAGAAGTTCAAACGATGGAGACACTACGTGTGATCACTGTATATAAATGCCTATGGCGTTTGTATTCAACGAGAGGAACTGAAAATTGTCAGTATTGCCATGATAAAGCAGTTTAACAGTTAGGGAAATGAATTTTAAAAGGGAGAATTCTACATGTAATTCAATAAAATACAGGGGGGCGTAGTAGTATAGGATAAAATAGAATGAGCGCAGAACGCGCAATATATTCCTTTATCATTTTGTATTTTGCCGCGTAAAGGTACATTGTATCTGGACTTATTTGTGTTCTTTTTAATTGCATTTCAGGAATATCTTTCACATGTAATTTCACAAGCGTTTATGTCTCATTGCACATTATTAAGTATTCAAATAGACTTATGCAGTTGATGTGACCACAATTATTACATTTTTCAACTGGTATCAGTAAGCCGACATGTACTGTATGCATATCCAGTACGACATTAATTTGTTAATTGAATTCAAGGCAAGTCGTCCTGCTTATGTATATACCCACGGAGCGCTCGAGAACGTGCACTTTTAATTAAAATCATTCCCGAGTCACCAGATATAAGGCGAGATATAAAACGGGGCAATGCAAGTTATTCGTGACAACATTTCAGGTGATATGGGAATTTAAAGCTGGATTGAATTGCGGATCCATTTGTTTATGTTAAAAGGCTGTCGAAGGAAAAATAGATTTCCCTATATGTATTAGTCCTGGGATTCGGAGTAAAAAAATATCTGAAATCAATGCGATTTGAACATTTCGAGTAAGGCCACTTTGGAAATTTTAGACTCCATCAATTGCAGTACAGGCCTATATTGGGGGCTGTACGGTAGTGTACATATAGTAGTAGTAGTAGTAGTAGTAGTAGTAGTAGTAGTAGTAGTAGTAGTAGTAATAGAAGTAGTAAGAGTAGAAGTACATGTAGTAGTAGTAGTAGTAGTAGTAGTAGTACATGTAGTAGTAGTAGTAGTAGAGTAGTAGGTTAAGACGTAGTAGTAGTAGTAGTAGGAGTAGTAGGAGTAGTAGGAGTAGAGGACATGTAGTATAGTTACCATGAAGTTACCTTGATGGCCACATCCCACCTTCTTCACGACGAGGGTGTAAAGATGAGTGTTAAGGTTAAGGAGTACTTAGAGCTTAGTACAGTAGTAGTAGTAGTAGTAGTAGTAGTAGTAGTATAGTAGTAGAAGTAGTGGTAGAAGTATAGTAGTAGTAGTAGTAGTAGTAGAAGTAGTAGTAGAAGTAGTAGTAGTAGTAGTAGTAGTAGTAGTAAAAGAAAAAGGAGTAGTATTAGTCATATTAGTAGTTGTAATACTAGTACATGTAGTAGTAGTAGTAGTAGTAGTAGTAGTAGTAGTAGTAGTAGTAGTAGTAGTAGTAGTAGTAGTAGTAGTAGTAGTAGTAGTAGTAGTAGTAGTAGTAGTAGTAGTAGTAGTAGTAGTAGTAGTATGGTAGTTGTGGTAGTAGTAGCAGTAGCAATAGTAGGAGTAGGAGTAGTAGTAGTATAGTAGTAGTAGTAGTAGTAGTAGTAGTAGTAGTAGTAGTAGTAGTAGTAGTAGTAGTAGTAGTAGTAGTAGTAGTATGGTAGTTGTGGTAGTAGTAGCAGTAGCAATAGTAGGAGTAGGAGTAGTAGTAGTATAGTAGTAGTAGTAGTAGTAGTAGTAGTAGTAGTAGTAGTAGTAGTAGTAGTAGTAGTAGTAGTAGTAGTAGTATGGTAGTTGTGGTAGTAGTAGCAGTAGCAATAGTAGGAGTAGGAGTAGTAGTAGTAGTAGTAGTAGTAGTAGTAGTAGTAGTAGTAGTAGTAGTAGTAGTAGTAGTAGTAGTAGTAGTAGTATGGTAGTTGTGGTAGTAGTAGCAATAGTAGGAGTAGGAGTAGTAGTAGTAGTAGTAGTAGTAGTAGTAGTAGTAGTAGTAGTAGTAGTAGTAGTAGTAGTAGTAGTAGTAGTAGTAGTAGTAGTAGTAGTAGTAGTATAGTAGTTGTAGTAGTAGTAGCAGTAGCAGGAGTAGTCGTAGTAGTAGTAGTAGTAGTAGTAGTAGTAGTAGTAGTAGTAGTAGTAGTAGTAGTAGTAGTAGTAGTAGTAGTAGTAGTAGTAGTAGTAGTAGTAGTAGTAGTAGTAGTAGTAGTATGGTAGTTGTGGTAGTAGTAGCAGTAGCAGTAGTAGGAGTAGTAGTAGTAGTAGTAGTAGTAGCAGTAGTAGTAGTAGTAGTAGTAGTAGAAGTAGTAGTAGTAGTAGTAGTAGTAGTAGTAGTAGTAGTAGTAGTAGTAGTAGTAGTAGTAGTAGTAGTAGTAGTAGTAGTAGTAGTAGTAGTAGTAGTAGTAGTAGTAGTAGTAGTAGTAAACAGAAAATTTCAAGAAAAGTTCTGGTAAAAAGTTATTTAAAGGGTAATGCGTGGGGTGCACAGTTGGTAATGGTGCTTATCACGGTGGTGGCAGTATTCTAGTAGCAATGGTGATGATGGTGAACCAAATAGGCCTGAACATGCTTCAAAATTAGCAATATTTTTTTAATCTCCTCGTTGTTCTTGTGCCTCAAATTAAAAGAAAAACACATGTTCACACTATCATAAATAATTATAATATATAAAGGTTCTCTTACCTTGATGAACGTTTGTGTCTAACCAATGACTCCGCCTTCTGGGGTACAACATTCCCACTTTTCACCTCCTTAAAAAAGTTTTCATATTTCAAATCAGTCGTTCTTTGGTAAGTTCTTTCAAGAGACGCGGCAAATTTGTGTCCTACGTTATAAAAATTCCCTTCCTCCGGGAAACCGGGCGGTCGTTTGACCATCGGATGGGGCAAGGCGGCGGGGTATGCACCTGTCCGGTTGGAAGAACCACCTATCTCTCCACCAGCCCCATCGGCTCGAGTACCGTTACGTGCCCCTCCAGACTTCGAGTCCACTTTCTCGAGCTGCCTGCGAAGCATAACCACCCCATTGCTGTCTGCTTTACCTCCAGCTTTCTGAAGAAGATCTGCTCCTCCAGGAAAAGTCCCATCTTTGTCTCGGATCCCGAGATCGAAGGTGCCCGAGATGGGTTCCAAACCGGCTTGCTGCAGGGCGATGACGAACATGAACCCCAGAACTACGGCGACACTCGCCAGCACGACTCGCTGCTTCAGTTTCATCCTGGTGCGGGCTTTCGCTAACAGGCCACTCCAAAATTGTGCCTTTTGAAATAGAATGTAAACTCCTCTCGCTTGAAAACATCAGGACAAGGTCCTCCGTGGGGCAGACAGTGAGATCATAATATGTCTACTCTTTTTGATGGGTGAAGATTTTCGATCGGCTTCATCAACACAGGCAGATGTGATGATATCTGCACGTCCGATACAACACAGCAAACATAATAATAAACAGTTCCGCAAAATATCCTCTCTCGATCGTACTTACTCAGCTCGTGTTTGAATTTGCGGACATTCGCAGTCCATGGGCAGAGCGAGTGTGAAACACACGCGAGGCTATTTATGACAGGGGCACACAGCGAATACAGTTAGCAATCCATCCATGGACAAATCTCCCATTCATTATACGAACCACCGCACACTAAAAAACACAATAGTTCGCTCTCCAAAGTCGTCAGAGAGAAAGGCACTCTTGCAGAACCAGCGAAAGATTATTGATCGCGATATCCATATTGGCAAGTCTGGAGAAAATGACGGGGAAAATGAATTAATGAAATCAAACAAAAATAATTTTCTCTACGGCACACGCAATATACAACTCACTGCAAACTCGTACGGACTGAGAAAGTTCCTACAAGGATAGATCGCTCATAGATATATTCAGTGAGACCTTCAAATAGCCGCAAAAAGGAAGTTCTGTAATTGAGTGAATATTCATGAGAAGAGTTCGACTTTCGGTGACGTAATATGTAAACAAAGCTTGGCGCATGTACACGTGGAGCACATAAAGCTCGCAAAGAGACATGACAAGATGGAAGTTAAATCGGAGATAATGTTTCAATGAAGTGAACGAGATCGGAAAAATATGTCTAACTTGTCTAACTTGTCTAAATATGTCTAATATACATATGTCTAAATATAAACTATCCAGGCTTTTCCCTCACTCTTACCTTACCTTACCGCAAATACTGGAAGAATGCTGAATTAGCAGTCGAGCTTCCAGGTCTATCTTCTAATTTAGTCATCTTCCTTCATGCTTCAACTGCTCTCCGTATTTTTGTTTCATACCGGGGTTTCATGCAATATACTCAGTAGCATAATTAATGAACAACGATTGAAGGGGCGAGATATGGCGAATATCGGGCAAAATTAATAATGTTGTGAGCGAAAAAAATGTTGATATTTCTATTATAAAAATTAAACATTGTGACAGATTTTAATATAATATTCAGAAAATAATATCGTGTTTCATGAACTTGAATCTGGGACTTAAATGTATATAAGTGAAATTTCAAATTACTTCAACATGGCACCTCGCTTTGATACACAGAATGTTTTTATCCTGAGATAGCTTTGAAGCAGTGCTGATAGGGATTACTCTCCAATGTTCAAGGTTCATCCTTCTCTTTCCTGCACTCTTAAAAAGGATTGGTCAAAATGACCAATCTGTTGGTTAATATGTGTCCGACCGATAAAATTGGTCAATATCAACCAAAATTTTGGTCGATTTGAACCAATAATTTGGTTGCTTTTTGACCAATTTTATCGGTCGGACACATATTAACCAACACATTGGTCAATTTTGACCAATCCTTTTTTAGAGTGTGTTCTTTCTTTTTATCTTTGTTCATTGTCGTGATTTTTGTTGCGGGGGGGGGCAAGCGCCCCAAATTCCCCCCCCCCCACCATCTATACCCTACTTTTATACTTTACCTAGAGTTTCAAGTATGCCAATGTTCATCAAAATGAATATTTTACCTTTATCTGATCTCATTTCTATGGATTCCCTATTTTCATGTATAAATACAAATTTGGATTTTTGCCAAAGATATTTGATAATATGTTTACTCTTAACTCAACAGTATATGATTATAACACTCGTCAATGTAAATTATTTTATCAACCCAAGGTTTCCTCTTCCATGGTCTTAAATTCATTCCGTGTAAATATATATCAAATAATTGTGGAATAGCCTTGACCACACTACTCAACAAAGTTCAACACTTTCCAAATTCAAACTCTCTTTAAAACAAATGTACTTTACTAAAATGAATTCACGCTGAGTTACAATGTGTTATCTATACGATGTTAAATTCTCTTTCTCTTTTCTTTAATTGTGAATGGTACTTATCTTGACTCTTTCCTTTCTACCTCTTCCACCTTCACTGTCTCCCCTCTCTTTCTGTTTCTCTCTCTCTCTAATTTATGTGTATACATATGTATGTGTGTTTTATTGTTACATGTATTTTTAATGTATAATTTGTATTATGTTATGATGTATAATCTGTATTATGTTTACGTAATTTTTTTATGTTGGGACCCTGCTTACAAGCAATGTGCTTCTTAAGGGTATCCCTCCATTTTAAAACAATACATGTATGTATCTGTATTTTATGCCATATTTTTATGTACACTTATTTTTAAAGCTGGTAAATAAATTGAAATTGAAATTGAAATTGTATTATTATTATTGTTATTATTATTATTATTATTATACTATTGATGTTATTATTAACATCATCATTATTATTATATTATTATTATTATATTATTGTTATCATTATTATTATTTTTATTATAAGTAGTAGTAGTAGTAGTAGTAGTAGTAGTAGTAGTAGTAGTAGTAGTAGTAGTAGTAGTAGTAGTAGTAGTAGTAGTAGAAGTAGAAGTAGTAGTAGTAGTAGTAGTATTTTGTTTGTTGTGCCGTTGTAATTGTTGTCGTTGATTTTCACAGGCATACCGTTGGTGGCTTCAGGGCCATGGACCTTAAAAAAAGAAAAAGCAAAACGAAAACAGAAGAAGTATATATATTTTTCTGAATATTATGCAAAAATCTATCACAAAATTCTATCATTATATTAAAAGCTCAACATTTTGCTCTCTCGCTTCATTCGCTGGCCGCTTTTCAGGAATTTCGCCCATACGTCATTTGTCTGGACCCCACCAACTTTTCGAGCAACTACGCCACTGATTATTTTCCTTTTTTGTGTGTTGTTCACGGTATTAGTGTTGCTTTTTCATAGTTCATGTTGCTTATGGTAGTGTTCTTATACCTTTATACCGCATCTACTGGAAAAATACAGTTGTTCCTGCAGTCAAGTTTCCAGGTCTATTGTTGTCTTCCTAGCTTGGATAAGTCAAGTTTCCAGTTCTTTTGCGATCATTGCTGAGAACGGAGTTGTTTTGTTGTTGTCGTTCTTTTTGATGGTGTTGGTGTTGCTTTTATTGTTTACTTTGATTTGTACCCTTTTATGTATGGCCATAAGGTATTGCCCCTCTGCATCTATAAAGTTGATGTTGTTAATAGAGTCATTATCTCTATGATGGTGTCTCTGTTGTTGTTGTTTTTGTTGTTGTTGTTGTTGTTGAAGGTGAAAGTTGAAGGAGATGGTGTTTTGACGTCGGTGTTAAATTTGTTATTGCTGTCGTTAATAATTGGTAGGCCCCATTTGTTTTGATTTTATTGTTGCCGTTATTGTACTTTTTTTGGTTGTTGTTTTTTATACTTTCTTGTTTGACAGGTAGTAATTAATAGTGCAGGGGTTGTAGTTATTTGATTTCAAATGACGCCTCTTTTGCCAGCTTTATGATAAGGATGCCTATAAAACACTGATCAATTACTCAAGCTAAATCCTCACAAATGTCCTATGTTAGAGAACAGCATGGCTGTATAGTGCCATTAGTATAGTAGACTCTAAGTGCCATCAGTGCCTTTGTGGAATAGCGCCATCTAGTGAAAATAGACAGTATACTATTGACTGGTAGTTCGGAATCACTCCTTGAACTTGCATGCAGCCATGTAGCGATTCATGACAATAATTATTTTTAAGAAAAAAAATAAGGAAAGTAGGTAACATTTTCGCAGGGCGAGGAGAAAAGGTTGATAAATGAAACTTAAACGGTTCTATTTTAGTGTATTTTTAATTCAAAGAAATCGGAGGCTAGGTCTACACAATATTGAGCATCCTTGTCATCGAAAAAATTGAAATGTTTTAAAATTTAATATTCAGAGTTGATCTGTGGCAAAGAGTAAAGCTAATAGCCTAGTATAAGAGTGGTGTACGGATCGGGGGTGGGGGCGCTTGCCCCCACCCCAACAAAAAAATCACGACCAAGAAGAAAAAGAGAAAATTAAAAAGAAAAAGAAAGAGAGCAGAGTGATATAAAATATAAGTACACAAATCATCACAAAATTGGATTTCTGTCATAAAAATATCAATATTTTGCTCGCTGGCTCGCAACTTTGTAAAATTTTTGCCGATACGCCACTCTTGCTCCCTCAAAATCATGTGGCTCATTACGCCACCGTTGTTGGCCTGTATAATTTTAAACAGAATAAAAAATATTTAACCGTGTGTGGCATGATTTTCAAAAAGGGGGGCACATTTTCTCGAAAAATCTGACAAGCAAAAAAAAGAAAGAAAAGGAAAAAAGGTTTTCAACAGAAAAGAAAGACATTTCGTCAACGGATAAATTGACAAGCAAAAAAAAGGGTCTTCACTTTAAATGAGGCGGGCACATGTCTGTTTTAAAGGCATTTTTATGTTACACGTTTTAATTGTGCCTCTCAAGGGGGGCGGCACCTGCGGGTCCTCTCGTCTCGGAATGCAATGATCTTTCGTTCCAGGACCTCTATGTTCGATTCCTATACGTGGAAAAATATATGACGACCAAAATAGCCATGCACCACCCTGAAGGAAATGCAGATGTTCTTTTTAAAACGTCCCTTTCCCCAATTCTTTCTCCTTTTTTTCCCTTTTTCACCTTTTCTCTCCCTTTCCTTCGAAGTTGGCTTTCATCTTCGCTTTGCGGCCTTTTATTCTTGTTTCCGCGGCCTTATAGCCTCCCCACCCCTCCCGTATAACTTCCTCCCTTTTCTCTCTTTCCATATATTTATTCTCTTCTCTCTCCCTTCGTTTCTTTTTCAGCGTTCTCCCTTTCCCTGTTCCACTTTTCCCTGAGAAAAAAGTTCTTTTCCACAATCGCCCAATCGTTAATTTTTTATTGAAATCACTTGCGATGCTGCCAGCCGTTCGTCAGACCATGGACCTACACAGACCTTCTTCATTGCAGGCATGCATTATAGTTGCTGATGCACAGGGGTGAAACAGGGGTCGGTGGCCAGGGGGAGGGGGGGGGGCGGGGCGGGGCCAGAACCGAAAATTTCCCGGTCATGATAATTATCATGGTATGAACAGGCAGTTGTGTAATGAGTAAAAAAAAATTAAGGGCCGGATATGGCGTATCGGACAGAATTTATCTTTGAAAAAAAAAATGTTGCGAGCGAGCGAAGTGAGCGAGAAAATTTTTTTATTGCAAAAATTCAATTTTGTGATAAATTTTGACATATCCAGAAAATAATATCATACTTCACCTTTCTCTCATTCCTTTTTTTTTTTGGTCTGTACGCCACAGTGAATAGGACTGTGCGCGAAAAAGAGGGGCACGGTATGGTGCATTTGCCAAAAAGCTGCTTAACATATATCCCGAGCGAGCGAAGCGAGCAAGAAAAAAAGTCACCCTTTCATGAGAATCTGTAACTTTGAGATATTTCTTGACACTTTATTCAGTAAATATCATCATATCTTACACTTTTTCTTTTTTGTTCAATTTCGTTCTTGGTTGTAGAAATTGGGGGGGGGGGGCCATGGCTCAACCATTCCATCTGTATGCCAGCGGGCCTTTGCAGAATGGGTCAAGGGCGGAGACCTCTTACCAAAGCCATTTAAAACCTTACAAATCGCGGGTGTATTTACACAACACATTAATTCAACGCAGTTGCGTAGTGAACCTAACATTTTGAAGGGACACAACATAGCAATATGGGAAAATTTGTAAAAAGTCGCCAGTGAGCGAAGCGAGCCCGAAAAGAAATTGCCTGTTGGAATGAAGTTGAATTATGTGACAAATTTTTCCCATTATATTCAGCAAATAACCTATTTCATTGTTTTCCAGTGATTGAACCGTTAAGCGTTTAATGTAGGAAGGGTCCATACCGGGGGGGGGGGCGTTATAGACAGGGGCCTCGGAGTAGAGGGGGGCTGACCATGCAAAAAATCACAATCATACTATTTTTACGTTTTTGTATACGGTTTTTGAAAAAAAGTGGGTGGCTGACGCCCCCGCTTCCGCGGCCCCTGATAGAGCCCTTTGAAGGTTACAGATGAAGCCCCTACTGACTGGGGTCTACTGATTGCGACCGTTATTGCATAAAATATTTAGCAAGCTAATTATAAAACAATTTTACATGCAGTCCATCTTTCTTCCCGTTCCTTATTTTCGATCCTCGACAGTCTGGTTTTGCGTGTTATTAAGCCTTTTTTTTCTTGCCTCTTTTCTTCATTTTCCAATTTAGCTTTTGGCTCATTCTATTCTACGGCTTTAATTCCCACTTTTGTTTGCCATTTTCCCTTTCTTAATCATGCTAATGTATTTAGGGCAGCTATTTCGGAATGGTTTGTTCTGTCTCACATGTTCTTCTCTCGTTCCTTTTCCCGCTTTCCATTTTTTTTAGAGTTTTATTTTCACTTTCCCCCCTTTCCCTTTCTTTCTCACTCTCTTTTCTCCTTTTCCAGGTTTTTTTTTAAATTTTACCGGTGACATCCGCCAGGGGGAGGGCAGCCACCCGCCCCGCCTGTTAAGCCACTGGTGCAGCACGTACGATGGACCTTTTCTGTATTTTTTTTTGGGGGGGGCGGCACCATCATTTGTGAAACATGATGCGACCATCAGTCGCCCCTTTCCCGTCTACAAATTCCAAGATCAGGAAGTTAGGCCAATTAAGTTAGCACAATCAGTAGATCGAAGGTTTTTCTTTTTTCTATAGAAAAAATAAAAAGGATAAATGTTTTGCTCCTCCTCATGACAAAAAGACCACGTATGACATTTTTCAAAATAAATAAGTTTTTGGTCTTGACGGTGATCAGAGCGTCTATTTTACCGTTATCTTATTTTTGACTTAGGGCCTTTGTTTGGCTCCTAGTTATATATTATAATGATTTTATTGATTTAAATTTTACATGCATGTTAATTTATATTTGAATCACTTATTGAATATGTAATCATACCATCTTTTCAATGTTGAATCTTGTTCATGATTTTGTTTAAATTGAATCAATTTATCTTGTACTTCTTTGTATTATGTTGAAGAATGAAAAATAAATTGAATTGAATAGTTATATTAATATGGCCCTACTTTCGAAAGCTTTCCACTCGATAATAAGCTAAAGACCTATTTTATTTTATTATTATTTTTAAATTAAACCGTGGAGTTTGCTCCCTCCTTAGCTCCGTGATCACTTGTTTGATTGACGAGATCAATAGCAAGTGTAAAGACTGGGATCATTTTTCAGTTGTCACATCATTCAACAAGCGACACTAGTAAGTCCAAACAAAGGCTAAATACCAGTCTTATTTCAACTAAAAAAAGCGCGCGCCTCGTTGATTTTGCCGCGCCATCGTCAAAGGCCGGCTTTTCTTGTTTTGTTTACGATCGTACAACTACAAGCTAAGATCACCTGCGAGTTGAAATCGAGTAGACCTAAAAGTAAGACTGAGACAGAGAGGTAAAGCAGTGTCTAACTCTAAAATGGATTCACCCGTAGAGAAGAAAGCAAAGATGAATAATGGAGGTGAGGCTGAGGAGTATATTTACTTTCTGCAATTCTGCGTAGCTCTTATTAGCATGACATGTCATTGTCATGGTTGTTTAGACTTGAGTTTTGTTTTTAGCTGAGACGGAAGAGAGTGATGTGATGACAATTGACATGAATGATGTGGTCATATGCCCTGGATTCTGGAATGCATTTGAATGTGTGTGCAGATCGGGTGTAGATCTAACTTGTACTTAGGCCTAACTTTACGCTTTAGATTAATTTCTTAGTCTAACGTTAGATCTGACTTACGATTACGAAGTTAGTGTTAAAATACGGATTATTGTGCGAGTGATATTACTGAAATTGAAAAAAAATGTTAACGTTATCTGGATGTGGCCTACTACAACAAGATGAAGATCTAAGGTTACATTAATACTAACTTAGATGATAGATCTAGAAGAAATTTAGACTCCAAAGGCGCAGCCAGTAATACAGCCTGTAATTTGTAATTGTATCATTCATCAGAGTGATCAGCAGAGCTACCAAGTCTCACGCATTGTGCGTGAGAGTCACGCATTCAGGGTCCGTCTCACGATCTCACGCATGGCACCTATTTTTCTCACGCATCGGGACCCAACAGAAAAAAAAGAGAAAAAGTAGCATTATTCGCTAGATTATACGACTGGACGACCGCTTTCGCGTCTAGCCCGGCATGCGAGACGAAGGTCAGCGCACAGCTAGTAGGTGATACGATGAACCGCATGGTTTTGTATTTTGTAGTATGGATCGATATCATAATGAAGCCCATATCTGATGCGCGCGCTTTTTCGCAACGTACGAGTGTAATTACTGGCCGCGCGCGCGCTTTTTCGCAACATACGAGTGTAATTACTGGCCGCGCGCGCGCAGAGATGCCGAATCATGAAAATCTCACGCATAACATTTTTTTAACTTGGCATCTCTGGATCAGTTTTTAAGTTTTCCAAGGTTGGACGAGGGGCATTCTGACTTTCTGTAGCATTCTGTATGTACCACGGAGAGGACCTCCATTTGTACTCCTAAATTTCCATTCCAAAGCATAAGCTTAGCAATATGCATTTTCATCTTATTGAGAGAAAAAAAGAAAGCATAGCAATTTAGAATTTTCTTATCAAGAAAAAAGAAAGTAGGCCTAATCCATTCCAAAGCTTTGCACATATTTTTTGTTATGCCTCTGCTACCTCTGTGCAAGCGCACCTGTGCTGACGGGCTAGCTGCGTGCACGTATGCCCGTTCCATAGGGATGCATACACACTCATACGTTGAAGGTGACCCATTCCAAGGACCCCCCTTTTTAAAAAAATCATTTGTAGTTTCGAAGCCTGTTCTGAAGACCCTCCTTTTTACAAAATAAGCTCATTCCAAAGCCCCCGATTTTTGTCTTGCCTGCGGCACATATCTACCACTGGTCGCGTGCCCCCCGGGCTAAGGACTAAGACTAACTAACGAGTAACGTTAGACTCTAACTTTTTTAAGTAAGTTATAGATGAAGTGTTTAAGTAGTCAAGTGGAGCAGCGTAACTTAGTTAACTTAAAGCTAGAGTGCCTGTTTAGAAAGATCGTAAATCTCAATGATTCCTGCTTATGCTGAAACATGTCTAACGAAAATCTGACACTAGACTATAGATCTAGTGTTGTGTGTCAGCATGCCTTACAAGTAACAGAGCTCTGTATTCAGTGCAGGTGTGAATATGTTAGTTAATGCTCATGGCCCTGGGGAGGGGTTGCTAGGGGTGCATGTGTTATTCTCCATAGACAGCGCCCCTTGGAATTCTGGTAGACGTGGCAAAATGACCTTCCTTTTTTTTTTTTTTTTTTTGCTCGTCAAATTTCTTTGCACCAAAATTACCTTCTTTTTGCAGTGAAGCCTATTTTTTTTTTTTTTTTTTGGGGGGGGGTTGTCGGATCAGCAAAAGTTGTTCCCAGGGCCCCATTAATGCCAACAGCAATCAACATGTTCCCACCCGTCCAATGTACAAGGTTGCTACATGTACATTAATGTACATAACCTTATCCTTGGGAAGTATCCCAGGGCTGTAAGCCTGTGTGTTATGAGGTTGGCTTTCTTTTTGAGGGGGGGGGGGTATATTCTTTTGTTCTAGTCATACTTGATATTTTTTGGTAGTCAGATCCTACTATAGATATTCATCATATGCCTTGCCCCAAAACTGAATTATATTCTTTATTTTTTTTTTCTAATTTAAAGGAGAGTCTAGTGAGCTACATTTTTTGTGGGCTTTCAATTATTATGTATGGGGGTATGATGTACATGTACATGTAGCTCTATGTACAGATCTAAGGAATGGTGCTAGTACTAAGGTACATGTACAAAGAAAAAAAGGCACTTGTATTAAGAGTTCAACAGTATCACACCTACACAAATGCAGGGCTGTCGCCAGGGGGGGTGCGGAGGGTGCGAACGCACCCCCTTCAGAACCAAAAAAAAAAAACGGAGGGGGGGGGTAAGCCAGTATCCTTCACAGACACCGAAACTGCATTGAGGAACAATAGGCATGTTGACCAGTATGTACTTTCTATATCCATTCTGGCCGGCGGGCTATATAACTGCATGAAATTGAGTTAATACGTTGTTTTTTGTGTTTTTGTGTTTTTTTTTCATAAAAAGCACCCCCCCCCCTAGAAAAAAGCTGGTGACGGCCCTGACAAGTGTAAATGTTTGTTAGAGAGAGAGGGGATATTGCCAGAAAAGAAAACATATTTTATTGTTTGATGATTATTAATTTGTCTCTTCCTTTTATTAATTTCTGTTTTCTTTAATAGACCTTTCTTTCTTTCTTGTTTTTATTTATTACTCTTATTATTATTACGTTATTATTATTATTTTTCATTATTATTATCATTATTAGTGTTATTGTTATCATCATCATAATCCCTACTATTTTTATTTCAATTCATTCATTCATTTATGATTGTATTTTATTACTTTTTAAGGGGGAGGATCCAGATTTCCTGTATGCCATTTAAATCTACAGTAAAATAGTTAAAAACAAGATTTTGTAAATTTTCTACAACATTGTACAGTAGACCACTGGTTGTGTCCATAATATATGAAAATATTACCCTTTATCATAAAGTCTACATGTATCTAAGCTCTATACATGTACCGTTTTAATGTGCAAATCGTACTGCAAATATTTAGAATACCGGTAGATGAATATATAAAGGAAGGATTGAATGAATGAATAACTTAAGTACAGCTATAATTAAAAAGCAAAACAAACAAACACATAAATGAATGAATAAATGGATATTGAAATGATAAAAAATACCTAGTAGATCAATAAATAAGAGAAGAATATTGAATAAACATAGAATGAAATGAATAATGAATGATTAATTAATACTTTCCTAAATACATATTATGACTCATTAAAAAAGTGAATTTCAATGTAAGTTAAAACTTTTAATGTAGTAATATATATCTTGATTAATAAAGGCCTAAATAGATTCTTGATAAATGGATGAATAGGCCTAAATAGTATTGATTTGCATTTTTGATTAATTTATTTTTTTTATTAATTGATTATTCATTTATTTTATTATTTTTTAATTATTATTATTAGTAGTAGTAGTATTTTTTTTTTTTGGGGGGGGCTATTTATCAGTTTAAAATGAATGAAAATTGAAGTCATGATACACCAGTTAGCAGTCCGGGGGGGGGGGGGGGTGGAGAAAAAGGTTACCCAAGGAATTACGCAAATACCATGTGTACATAGTACTTTGCACTGTGTGTGTCAGACTCAGGATATATGCAGAATGTATGCATCTGTGTGAAAATGAGCTCTTATTGGTTTGAACACTGAAAGAGCTACCTGTAGGTGAGTTCAGTTCAGTCCAGTGCCAGATATCAACAAGTAATGTCGTGCTAGAGTGCTTGTGACTGGTATGTACATGTATTGTTGTTTTCTAGACAAGAGATTCACAATCTTTATCATTATTACATCGATATCCATAATCTGGATAAGATTTTAAAAGAATCTGGGAAAGGGGAGGAGTAACCTTACCTCCAAAGAAAATTATATGCATCTAATTTAGGTATGTCATACATGTACATATGTAGATTGTAAGTTAGCTGTATGAAGTTTGTGATTGTATTTTATTTCATTATTTCTTCAGATAATTGCACCATATTCTGGTTTGGATTTCATTTTTAAGTTATAGCAATGTTATATTGTTCAACTGAACAAATGTGTAGGATAATAACAGTGATGTATTGCATCGCGTTATGATGTAAAGGAATTGAAGTGCAATGTTTACATGTAGGATTCTTTCTCTTTCTCTCTCCCTCTCTCTCTCACTCTCTCACTTCTGCAATTTGCAATCTCATTGCACTGTGTCTTGCTAGTAAAAATCCACAAAATTGATTATTTTTACCATATGGTTACACTTTACAATTCATATAAATGCTGAAATGTTGTCAGCCTTCCTTAGATCCACCCATTTAATCCTTTCACAGTTATATAGGGAGACCGGGGTTAGTTGGAACATGGGGTAAGTTGAAACATTGTACTTTTCTTTAATGCCTGTAAAATAAATTTATGCAATACTGCCCTCAATTTATTGCAATAATGATTCAACACTGTTGTATTATTAATAGCAATAAATTGTGGGCAATATTGCATAAATTTATTTTACAGGCGTTAAAGAAAAGTACAATGTTTCAACTTACCCCATGTTCCAACATACCCCGGTCTCCCCTACATGTATGCTGAGAACTATTAGTCATGTGATGATGATCTGTCCTTTGATTGTTCTTGTGATTTTATATTCTTCCACCTATGTGACCTGCTGTCAACTAGCACTATGATAAAAGCAGAGTTCAAAGTGATTCCATTAACATTGTCTACCGTATCATTAATATAATTTCGCTTCAGTGTTACAGTGGGTTTATTAGATATAGAATTGAGAACAAAACCTATGAATTTTTAGTTTTTGACAATTGCATATTACATGTAAGGTATTTGTAATATGTTAGTAACATTTGTCACATAGCCTTCAAGCCTAGTCATGACATGTGTCGGGGGGAGGGGTGGGGGCAACTGTGCCCTTGCTAATTTCAAAGTAGATAATAATAATAAATGGAAAAGGAAGAGGAAAAAGTGAGAAGAAAAATGGAAGAGGATACAAAGGAGAGATATATAAGTTGTGTAAATCCATCTTACCCTGTATTATGTAATTCAATTAAGAAAAAAAGGTATCTTGCCCCCCCCCCCTTCCCCCAATCAGAATACCCTAGGGCCGCTCCTGCCTACATGTACATGTACAGTATACATGTGAATGGAATCGTATGATTCTGATAACACTTGTACATACATAGAGCACCAGGTTTCGTACAGATATAAAAATCAATACGAGTTCATTGTGTTGGTGAGTAGCAATTGGGATTGTTTGTTTTAAAGACAAGCATGACCTACTTTTACATTGAAGGTTACTAACTGGATTCCAATGACATAAGCATAGGGGTAAAGCAGCCCTATTAAATTGGGAGGGGGGGGGGTGGTTATATGAATATGATGGCCCCAATAATAAGATAAATTTTGTAATATAAAATATTAGGGTGTTATAAAACCAAGTCACCTACATATAGTTGTTTCTTTCCCCCCAAAGGCCTATTCCTTTAGACTTATTTTATCACTTTAGAAATTAATTTGGATGGGGGGAGGGGTGGCTATCCCCTATAGCACCATTACTTGCCTGACATTGCATTCAGATTATTTTCAGCATCTTCTGACCCAAATTCCAGCTAAAGGTACTGGAGTACATCACCTTGTCTATGTGATATGGTTACATGTAGTAGTAATCAGGTGCCTGTCTTACAAAGAGTTGCGATTGATCCGATCAATCGCAACTATGGAAAGCCAGCAAAGTCAACATGTAAAATGCATGTTTGTGTTCAAAAGAATCTCTAAATATGAATGTATATCCATAAATTCATTGATTTCTTGACAATTTGATGTGTACTCCTTTGTTTACAAAGGGCATTTTCAAACTTCCTGTAGAAATTATGACACAGATGGATTTATGATTGATTGGATCAATCGTAACTCTTTGTAAGACGGGGCCCTGGAATTCAATTTTAGCTCTGTTGACAGCTCTGCTTTGGTAATTACAGTAATGTAAAAACTATGTTATTTCTGAGCAATGATGCCTACTTCTCATAAATGGGCCTCCCTGTTGGAATTTGGTTTGCTTGTTGCTATGTCTGGCAAACTTTCAGACAGACCCTCAGGTTGTGTAGAACAATCAATAGCCATTGTGATTCATGCCTGAATGGTTTCAGGGAGGAATCATAGGTATGCACCCAGGATTACATACATTCTTAATTCTGAAGATGGTGACTTCATGGATGTGCAGTTCCATGACACATGTAACTTCTGAGAAGCTAGCAGGTACATTGTACATTTATCCCCCTAGCTGTTTGAGCCATCATTTCTTCATGTTGCAGAGCTGCTTGCTAAGAAGGAAACTTTTCATATTCTTCCTATCCTCTGCAGATGCAATGGCTACTGTACCTGCGAATGGGACCATCAATGGGGCGGTCAATGGAACCACCAAGGCAGTGATCAATGCCAATGGCGACGGGAGCCGCTGGTTTGGACACCAATCTTTACAGGAGAATGACCCCGAGATGTATGCCATCATCTTGAAGGAGAAGGAACGTCAAAGGAAAGGCCTAGAGTTGATTGCATCGGAGAACTTTCCGAGCAGAGCCGTCCTCGAGGCCCTCGGTTCTTGCCTTCAAAATAAATACTGCGAGGGTTACCCTGGAAACAGGTGGGTAGCTCTTGGTAAAATTAATCCAGGGATATTTATTTTAATTCTTCTTAATTCAATTTTAGGCTTGATTCTTTTTTTATTTATTTATTTTTTTGGTGGGGGAAGTGAATTCCATTAACATGTATGTAAGTACCCTCCCCCGGCCCCCTTTGCTTCAGTTGGAACCAAAATTTATATTGAATATATTTTCTTTTGTGATTTATATCCATATTGATTGGAATTGTTATGTAGCTGTATGTACATGTAAAGAGCTCCACTATCATTTTGATAATTATATTTTATTTTTTGTCAATTTGTATTTTATTGATTAAAATATGAGATATTTTGATCTCGATGACTGAATACCGTACCGTAACTAAAAGCCCACGTGTTTTCCCTAACCAGATACTATGGCGGTACCCAATTCTTTGATGAAATGGAGCGTCTGACCCAGAAGAGAGCTTTAGCAGCCTTTGGGCTAAAGGAGGAGGAATGGGGGGTCAATGTCCAGCCCTACTCTGGCTCTCCAGCAAACTTTGCCGTCTACACCGGGGTCATCGGTCCTCACGGGCGCATCATGGGTCTTGATCTTCCGGACGGCGGCCATCTTACCCACGGATTTATGACGCCCAAGAAGAAGATTTCTGCCACTTCGGTGTTCTTTGAATCCATGCCGTACAGGGTGAACCAGGAGACTGGACTCATTGACTATGATGCCCTTGCTGTGAATGCTCGATTGTTCCGTCCTCAAATGATCATTGCTGGTGAGTCTATCAAACTACAATTTTCCCTTAACCCTAAGTACCTGTAGGCTGGTCTATTGTGGTAGATCATAAAACCGGAAAGCACTCCTAGTACCAATGAGGTCCAAACATTAACATGTATGGACCTCATAGGCGACATTACCCAAAAATATGGGTTAGACAATGCTGTTCTGATTTCCAACCCAAGACTTTGGTAAATGTACGCCTTAATACAAATTGGAGTTACGTGATATGACTTTCATTTGTTGGGGAGACATTAAAAGTATTAATTAAGTAGTTCAAATTAAAATATATTATCATTAAACTTACATTTCAGGCCCTTTTTGTTGATTTTCGGTGAGCGTTCCACACAGCTGCGACGAGTGATCAACTCCGAAGTGATACGCGAACTGGTCAGCTGATCGGTCAGGTGATCGGTAGATTATCTTTTTGTCAGACGTTCATAATTTATGTAAAGCGTATCAATCTTCAGTATCTTGATTCCAAAGTATCAGTATTGCAGATAAATGTCATTATTGATTGGAATCAGTGGCGGATCGGGGGGGGGGGGGGGGTGGGGGTGGGGGTGAGCATTTCTGCCCGATCCCCCTATTGAGATTTGTAGTAAATATTTTGGAATTAAATACGTTGTTCATACTAGTTATGCGACCCCTCCCTTATGATGATCACAGCATTATTTGTAATGGGGATATTTCGTTCATAATTATTCTTGTCTCTTCTTTCTCCTTTTTAGCCTTTTTTTGCTTGTTAAAACCTTTTTTCGCTTGTTAAAACCTTTTTTCCTTTTTTTTTGGGGGGGGGGCTCGCCAAATTTTACGTGGGTCAAAATTACCTTCATTTTTTTAGTGACAATCTTTTTTTTATTTTTTATTTATTTATTTATTTTTTTTTGGGGGGGGAGGTTGCCAAATATCACGCGAACGTTTGTCAGCTTTTACTGTTTTATTCGACTTATAATCAAATATTAAATGGGGCTTACCACAGTTTTTTTAAAGTCAATTCATAAGAATATTCCTCCTCGGGATTTGAGCTTTCTTTCATGAAATATCAATTTTTTTCATGATTACCAAAAATACTTAAAATTTTTTATCGGTGTATGCCTATAAAGCTTTAGCTCATGCGTTGCGCCTGCCATATTTTAATGCTGATCAACTTTATGCTTTTAATGAATTCCTAAAAACAATAAATTCTCAGATCATCAATTTTGTCGCAATCGAATAATTCGATTGCGTCTCTCTATCAGTTTTGAATATTCATAAAAAATATCAGCTCGTGCTTTTTGCTCATAATATTTTGATTAGTAAATTCTTCTCTTATATAATCGAGTCGGATAGATAGATAACTAGAGAGAGAGAGTTGGGGGGGGGTCCCTCAGCTACTTGTCCTCGCTTATTTGTTATTATTTGTTATTATGCTCATGTTGTGAGAGCTTTGTGTTTTCACATTTTTTTCTTTTTCAACCTTTTTATTGTCTCGGAGCTTCCCTCTATTTCTTTACACTATATTATAATGTAGTCCTGTTTCAATCATTGGCGGCGGAAGCCCCAAATTTTAGGAGGGGACAACCTAAAAAATTTTGACAAGCAAAAAAAAAGGCTCTCAACCCAAACATTTTAGGGGGGACGTAGGAAAATAAATTGACAAGCAAAAAAAAAAAAGGTCAACAACAAATTTAGGGGGGAACGTCCCCGCTTCCGCCGCCTATGGTTTCAATTCTTTTTTTGTTCTCATTTCAATGAAAACATCATTATTAAACTGACGTACATGTAGAAGACTTTATTACGAAATTTTGACATTGTTTTGTTTCATTTGTTTGGCTTTCTTTTTTTCTTCTCATCTTCTTTTTCTTCTTACTTTTTCCCTTTCCTTATTTTCTCTTCAGTATTTCATTTTATGAGGTATCCGCCAATTTATACAACACCAAGCATATAGAGGCGGATAATCAGTGAGGGAGCATGACGGTGTGCCGCTCTAAAAAAAAGGAGGAATATTGGAAGAAAAAAAAAAGAAGGATGGGGAAAAAATAAAGAAAAAAAAAGATGATGATGGCAATGACGATGATGAAAATTATCTTGGTGATGATGATGGTTGTGGTGACGGTTGTGGTGATGATGATGGTGATGCTAATGATAGTGGTGATGATGATGATGATGACGAGATGTAATTTTGTTATTTTGTCTTTGAAAAAATTATGTAGTGCAAAGTTGAATTCATTTAAAGTTTATTATGAAAATAGCAGAAAAAAATTGGTATGCGTTCGAGGAAAATCCATCCCCCACCAATCTTTTTCAAAGGTAAGATTTTTTTTTTGCCCGGGGGGGGGGGGGCCACTTCCATTCACGAGTGGATACCATGCGCGACCATGGGGTCTCGAAAAGCACCCTAAACACGTAATTTCCATATTCTGAAAATGCACCCCTTAACAAGTATTGGCGTGTGAAACCCTACCCTTAACAAGTATTGGAAACAAAACGATACTCTTGGCAAATATTCCCTGAAATGAACCCCTAAACAAGTACAGAAATGTTTTATTGTTACGGGTCCTTCGGTCGTCGGCTTTACCTTATTTGGTTTAGTACGACCCCACCTTCTACACCTCGCGCAAATCGGACTCTAAACACGAAGTGTTGGAGCAATTAAAAAGGACATCCTTTATAAAACATTTTGATTTTGTTTTATCATCCCCGCAAATTAGACCCTAAACACGACGGTTTTCCTAGCGAATTAATAGATACCCTTTTTTCGTTATTTTTGTGTTTTTGACACCCTTATCACGTTACGTAGGTAACGTGCCCTATCGTGAAAAGGACATCCTTTTTTTGGTCGCGCATGGTATCCACTCGTCAATGTAAGTGCCCCGGCCCCCCGGGTTTTTTTGTGACGGCGTAGGCCTTTGCAAGCAGCTATTATTATGGTAAAAAAGTAAATGAAATGTCAAGAAATACATGATAATGATTTTTATGGTACATTTTAGTAGGCCTATATCAATTCATACTTGTTATCAAAAAGAAAAAAGTGGGTCGTTACGGACCATTAAAAATGGGAAATTTGGGCATTTTATATTTAGGATAGAGCAACTGCTCGTTATAGACGTCACAATAAATCAAGCATTCTAAATTCTATCAACTCCATTTTTTGTCAAATAACACCTTCATCGATATTTTGGAATGACTTTTCTCATATTTTCATCATCTTTTTATCAGGGTGAAATTCCCCTTTAATTTACAAAACAGATTCGCAAACAATATCAAGAGTAGTGGGAGGCAAGGGTGGAAATCTAAGGTAGGGGACCAGGGGCTGGAAAACAGGCAAAAAAAAACAAAAACAAACTAACAAAAAAAAAAGAAGGTTTATCACCCCCAAAAGAAGGTCGTCTCGTCCAAAATACATGTTTTACTTCGATTTAAATGATGTAGGCCTATTTCTTTCCATCATATATAAAAGAACAAAAATAGTAGGGGGACATTTGATAATGTGCCCCTACTATTTTGGGTTAGGGGGAAGTGTCCCCCTGGGATTTGCGCCCATGTGGGTGGGGGGTGCTGCACCTCCTTTCGGAATCATTATGGAACAGTGTGAATAGTCGCTGTGATTTCGATCTCATACCTATAAAAAAAATAGAACAAAAGAACGCCTTGACCACAGGCCAAAATGCCTAACAATTTTTCCGCGGCATTAACAACTCTCGTAAGGGGCGCTCCATTTATAAATAGAGTTGCATGTGTAGCTGTCTATGGCAACAGAATCCATCGCAGAATTGAAGCCAGAAGCGTGGGAATTTGGCAGAAAATTCAAGAAAAGAACCGGTGAGTACCGATTTAAGAGTAATTATATATTCATTAACATTTATTGAATCATAAGAATAAAGATTTTTTACGGAAAGAAAGCTTAGTTCTAAGCTAGGGCTGCCCAAATGCGCGTGAGTGGAGTCTCAGTTTCTTAACACGGGTAAGTATTGCGGTGTCGCCTAGAGTGCCGGAAAGGGTCCTCCAGGCCCCTTCCCTTGGCCGTCGACCTTGTGATCATGTAAAAAATTGACAATCATGTCGCCGATGAAGTGAATTTGGGCTCAAAACGTAATTTGCTTTTGATTTTTACATCTAATCATTTTGAGTAATTTTGGGTCTGACATGCACCCAAATGATACACAACTTTGGAGTCGAATACCCGGTTGTCGGACTTGTTGCGCACATCTTGATATGACGATAAGGGATCAAGAAGTGGCTTGCCACAAGTTACGTAGATGTTCGTCATCATACGCTGGCTAAATTGTTCAGATATTCACCTGTCAAGAGCCATGTGCAGGTGATATTTGTAGTACATAAGCCAGTTGAATTACCTGGTAAAGCACTCAAAGGCCACGTGCCACTTATGCATGCAGGTGGTATCATTTGTGCTATGATTACTAATCTCGCAATAAGAGTGAGTGCTACTACAACCCAAAGTATATTCTTTCTTTGCAGGTCAGTTGCTGGACTGGGAAAATATTACTCAAGGGATCTCAGCAAATTTGCCCCGAAATGCCTCCAATCCCTTGAGCATTTGATCCCCCCCCCTGTGGTCCAATGTAACTTAGACCGTGTAGCAAATTGTGCTTGAGATCCCCAAATCAGCTCCAGAAAAGAACAAATTATTTTTCCACTGGCACTGGATGACAAAAGATCATTTATCACTCCTTTCGTCATTTTTCTCTTACTAGGTATGAGCTGTTATCCTAGGAATCTTGATTACAAGAGATTCAAGGAGATTGCTGCTGAGAACGATGCTTACCTCATGGCTGATATGGCCCATGTCAGCGGTCTGGTCGCTGCAGGAGTCGTAGCCAACCCCTTCGAGTACTGTGACATCGTTACAAGCACGACACACAAGACTCTTAGAGGACCTCGATCAGGGATCATCTTCTATCGCAAAGGTAATACAAATTTTAAAAGTCTTGACCCACTTGTGACCTTTTTGTCCAGTTTCAATGGACTTGCTGCAGTTACCAATGTCGCATCATTGTTAGTGAAAAACAGACACTCTGAAAATTGGCTATATCTCATTACCGGTAAACATATGATTCTAGATTTTAGCTCTTTTTTAGTACCATAGTATATACCCCTATGTGCCCCCACTGAATAAGAAAGATAATACTCAAGATTTATATTGATAGTGCACTTTCCATCTAAATTACATTCTCAAGGTGCTTGACTAATGGGGGTGGGGGCACCTCCTCTCCCCTTCATGACCCTTGGCATGAGTCATCTTTTGAAAATGTGTATTTATCAGTAATGTTGCAGGGGACTTTTATTTCTACTGTTGTAAATGCTTAATCCGTTGAATACTGAATTCTGTCATTCTCATAGATTTTGTACAGGTATAACCCGGTTCCAGTTGGCAATGGGTTAATATCACCTCTGTGCGAGACAGGTGCACTAGTATCAGTATGTCTACTCAGGAATTTTCAAGGCTTGGAGGGGAAGTGTGAATAATGTAAAGACGCTTTGGTTAGGCCATCACCTAGTGAGATAATTTCTTGACTCATTTCTTGTATCAGGTGTGCGTAAGGTTCTGAAGAATGGCACAGAGGTGATGTATGACCTTGAGAAACCAATCAATGAAGCCGTCTTCCCCGGTCTTCAAGGGGGACCACACATGCATGCTGTCGGAGGTAAGACCCTTTTCTAAAAGTTTTGATTAATACTAATAAAAATAATGTATTTTACCAAGGTAGCTCCTTTGGTTCCGAAAACTGTTCTCCAGCAGGCCCTGATTAACATTATCCAGGCCGTAGCCTGGCTACCTTGATCGGCCTCTCAAGTATTCGAGCAATTTCTTCCTACTGCTTACAAGCATTCACGCTTACTTAGCAGTCAGGTAAATAAAATCACTACCATTTATCATTTTACCATTACCTCACCTGGGTTTAGTGCAGCACATGTGGGTTTATATCTTGCTGAAGGAAAACACGCCATGGTTCAATGATGAACTGTCAACAACGTGATCCAGACATTTCATCATTTGCAGCATTTTGATTATGCTATCAATTTTGGGTTTGAAAATGGTGTAAAAAAATATATTTTTGTGGTGTACTGATACATGTAGTCTGCGTCAGTGATCACCACATTTATGTATTCATTTTTTGGTATCTGTACAAATTTACTGTCTGCTCTCTTGGTCATGAACCTTATGCTTATCAATTATTACATCTACATGTATCTTTATCTTTTTTATGTGTCTCAAAGTCATGAGTGTTTATATCCTGTATATCAAAAAGGAGATTACCACAAGTAGTCTTAAACGAATAAAACAAATATTGATTGATAACTATTGTCGAATATGAAGGTGTCATTCAATTCCAACAGAAGTTTTTTTTTTATTAAGCACACCATGGGCCTTTATTATATACATAATTTAACATTCAAAATCACATTACATGTTTACATTTCTTTTTCAGACAAATATTCCAAATCAAATTCTCGACAATCTTTTCCTGTTTTATTTCTTATAAGTATATATTTATAAATGGACCAAAAAGCAACTGCAAAAAACAAACCTAATCCGGTTTCCTTTTGAGCTTTATTGGTAAATGCAATTCTGTTATTTGAAGGTCGACATTGTATTCAAACTTATCTATTGTTGTCAAATAGTAAAAGAATCTCTTTAGATTACACTCAATGAAAGCATTTACATTATCTTCGTCCACGCAACAAACAGAAGTATAAGTGTGTGTGTTGTCTTTTTCATTATCTCTCTTGTCTTTTGTGGTATTCAGGCGTTGGTGTTGCACTCTTGCAGGCTTCACAACCAGAGTTCAAGCAGTATGCCCGGGATGTTGTGGCCAATGCGCAAGCCATGGCTGCGGAGTTGATGAAGAGAGGTTACACTATTTGTTCAGGTTCGTTTCTGTGTCGCTTGTCACTTAATTTCATTTATTACACTCCCAAGAAAATTTAAAAGTCAGTCATAAGTCCAAAGTTTGAAATCCAGTTGTACTCTTTAAAATCAAATTTGAATATATTTAGGGCAGGCAAGGTCACTTTCAAACGGGCACATGCTTATATGGGAGCACAAATGGGAAATATTTAAAAAGTCACCTGAAAATACCTTAGGCCAGTTAGGGAGTGGTGAGCCAATTATTAAGCCATCTGAAGAAGAGCATGACCTTGGTGGCCATGGATTAACTAAGGCTGTTTTGTCCACCTTGGACAGGGATGACCCGATTAACATCAAACTGATGGCAATCGTCCTTGCCCCTCCCTCTGCTTTGCACGATTCATTGCTTGTGTCTTCCACCCACCCTCGCCCTCCTGCTGTCATCCTCCGCTTGCTTCTGCCATGTGGTATTTTACCCGGAGAAACCAAGAATGCAATATGCAAAATACAATAACAGAAGAGTATGGGATGCACATAAAAATGAAAAGAATACCAACTCAACTAATGGCTGAGGATAACCAGAATTTTCTTATCCCATGCCAATAAGCCAGTTCGTAGTTCCATTCTGCGCATGATCAGAAGATTCTGCGCATGATCAGAGAAAGGTCATTGGTACTAAATTCACAAGATGGTTTAAAATCAATGAGATAAGCACCAACTTTTATGTCCTGATTATTGATATATTCTTTTGAATTGTGTTTCTCATTCACATCCACAAAGAACAACAATGCGTCCACTGTGACGAACGACTGGTCTTTCAGTTTGCCAAGTACATTGTACAGCATGCTATAATGTGCATTCAAAGTAGAAATACAAAAAAATACCTTCATGGAGTGTTTACTGGTGTGCTATTATAGTCACTTGGTCTATTCAGTTTATTCATCCTGCTATGTAAAGCATGCAAACATAATATCTTGCTTTAAAATCTGCCTATCATAATGAAATAAATGAAAGGTCATTTGACCAAAATTGTCCATGAAGTAACTACGAACTGGTCTATTAGTTATGAGAGTATCTTGTTTTTCTGCAGGCGGAACCGACACACATCTTCTACTCCTTGACCTACGACCCCTTGGACTGGACGGTGCTCGTGGCGAGTTCGTCCTTGAGCGTGTCGGAATCGTTCTGAATAAGAACACGTGTCCGGGAGACAAGAGCGCCCTCAAGCCAGGCGGTCTGAGGATTGGTACCCCGGCCCTCACTTCCAGGAACTTCAAGGTTGACGACTTTATGAGGGTGGTGGATTTCATGGACAGGGGTGAGTAATGTGTCATTACAAAATCATTTTCAGAGATAACGTTGATTGTTTGTATCTGATTGATGATGAACAAGATTTCAAGATCTATTGTGTCATTGCCTTATTTTTAATAGTCAAAGCAGTACTGAGGTGATATGAGTGTCACATTACCATAATTTAAGTAATTCATGAATTTCTTTTATATTGATATCTCCATTGTGTTGCGTCTTTCCATTGCAATGATTATGTTCTAAAAAGATCAGAAACAGCTATGCCCTCTATATCCCAAACTCTGATTAACAAAAATGTTGGCCACATTGAATTTCGAAAATTTGCATTTTTTTTTAATTAACAAAGATGTTAGCCATATTGACCTTTGAAAATTTGTTTTTTTTTTTATTGTGCAGGTTTGAAATTAACTGCAGAGGCAAATAAGAACTGTTCTGGAACTTTGCTGCGAGATTTCAAGACGTACGTCACAACCAATTCAGACTTCCAATCCAAACTCGCTGCCCTGGAAACGGAGGTTGAGTCTTTCGCTGAAAGCTTCCCATTACCGGGTCATGAAGTGTTGTAAAGCATTTATCAAGCTTTTATCGACCAAGTTCTTTGGACCAATCGACCATGGGTGCTTTACAGTGCAGTCTTTGATAAGCAGTTGCATGCTTATTTGTAAGACTAGAGGACTCCTTGAACTAGTGTTCACTTTGAAATTGCATTTCATCAATAGATAACACCTTAGAAGCATGTCATGGTGTATTATGTTGGGACTTTGTTTTATAGTATTCTTCTGAAATTTGTCTTCCCCACCAGTGACAAGTGATTTAAGCCAAGAAAGTGCAACAATCTCATGACATTCTTCTGTTTGGTGAATGTTGTAATCTGAAATATGACTTGTGCTATGTAATCTAGCTATTTCAATGCATTTCTGTCCATTGTCACTGCCTTTTTTAGTTGCATAATACACATCTCAAAGATTCATGTGTATTTGCAACTAAATTACATCAATAAGCGGTTTATGACCTTTTGATTTTGACTGACAAGGTCTCGGCTATTTGCAATGATTTCAATACCCTATTACTAGAGATATCAGTGACAGAGCTGTGAACTTGTACTGATTTTCAGTATTTAGAGTAGTAATGAAAAATGAGAAGAAAAACTGATGATTTTAAGTTTCAGTTTTATATGTTGTCCTTTGTATTTTCTTGAAAATACTGATTTCCTTAGCAAAATATTGATTTTCAGCTGGAGGGGGGGGGGGAATGGATGTGCAAAGTGGTAGCTTAGTTTATGGATATTTACTGTTCACCAGAGGAGCAAATGAGGCTAACAATTTTTTGGAGCACCTTTTACATGATGTAGAAGAGTCCTGAAAAGGGTATTTAAGCTTTCTCAACACAAAATGGCATCTGAATTCTTTTTATTAATGATGAGCAGGTATTCATTATACTCAAGGAGATACAATTCAGGATATTTGACACAAGATGGTATTTAAATCGTTAGTTGAAAGTATATTGTAAAGAAGTTTTGTGGTCTTGTGCCAGCTTACATCTCGTTTAGCCCTGAGTATGTCAGATATCCTAGGATGGCCAGAATTGATATTTAAGTAATAAACTTTGAGGTTTGAATTACACATATTTTATGTATACCTTATGTATAAAAAAACTGACTCTTATGGGGAAAAGTTTAAGTTATATTTTTGTTTTTTATTGTGATGTTGCAATCATGTGGAAATCATCATGTATACTTGTAAATATGTAGTTAAGGCTTGACAATGCCTTTTTTTCTTTTAATTAATGTCTTGATGTTAATAGGCAATGTTTCTGATAGTTTATTTATTTTTCAGTTTTCTTTCTTATTCATTAATCCAATATTATTTTTATTTTACAATAAATTGGATACCTTATACCCTAGTCACATTTGCTCTATGGCAGCAGCAGGGCGAGTAAAAAAACAGCTGTTTTACAATTTTTGTACTCACTTCATATAGTGGTTTGAATAATAATGAAAAATGGCTGTTTTTGACCGCCGTAGAGCAAACGCGACTGAGGTATTAATGCTTTGATGTCATAAAGTGGGTTCCAATGCAATCGATATCTCATATTCATGCACCAAATGTCTTCCATGTGTATATTGTGAATACATGTAGATATGTGATTCAAATTAAATTTGCAAGAATGTGCAAGATTCATTCCAACTTTCTATTGACATTTACTTAATTCTATTTTGCAGTATGGTCTCCATTTAGACATAAAATATTGGCTTAACACTTTCCATGCGATATGCATAGTTGGTTCCACGCGAACTTTGATTTTACGCTCAAACAATGCATCGTTTCCCTGCCTGAAAATAATCCAGCACAGAGGGGTTCAGCCAAAGGGTTCAGCACACAAAGAGTTAAAGACATCACTAAACATGAACTATTCTACTACGTGTACTGTATTGTATGTGTATCCTGGAAACATAATGGCCCGAATTCACAAAGGTGGTTTTGAAAACCCACGGTTGAGTCCATGGTTTATGTAGATTTTCTGTATAAATTACGCTTAACTTAGCGCGTATCGGGCGCGTGTATAAAATGTGTCCAATGCTGATGCGCGCTTTTGTCACAGTGCGCCAAAGTGACGCCTGTTACCATGGTTATATACGCTATTTTATTCATGAGTCCACTGTTTGAAGAGTGGACTCATGAATAAAAACAGTGGACTCATGAATAAAATAGCGTATTTAACCATGGTAACAGGCATCAATTTGGCGCACTGTGACAAAAGCGCGCATCAGCATTGGACATGTTTTATACACGCACCCGATACGCGCTAAATTAAGCGTAATTTATACGCGAAATCTGCATAAACCATGGACTCAACCGTGGGTTTTCAAAACCACCTTTGTGAATTCGGGCCGTATAGTTTACAAACTGAATTTGCAGTCTTCTCTTTCAGATTCAATGGCGGTATTCTGGAATCAGGTTTAACTTTGACCATGATCTAACTCTGTGCCAAAATTTTTATGAATTTGTATGTTTCTTACGTTTATGGTGCTCTTCTCTGATTCATGGATGGTGAAGACAGTCATCTATTTATACTTCCTAGACAATTATGAATGATTTGAGAGCCAAATGAGCTGAAATATTGTATCTCTACTGTTAGTGATTTATGTCATAATTGGCTTTCCATACTTTAACCACAACTTTAAACCCGAGTTTAAGTTCAACCTGACTTCAGAGTACGGGCCATAATCATCTTCTTGTGTACAATTCTGTAGGGGAGCAATTCATGAAACAAATAGTTATTTTCCCTTACAAATTTGCTCTCGGCCAATCAGATACAAGGATTTCAGTAGCTTATAACAATATACAGACAATTGTAAACTGAAATGAGATTCTGAAATGACAGATTTTTCCTTTCTTATGCATTCATGTAACCTCTGCATATGTATGAAGTAGCTTTCGTAAATTTTGTGTGCTCATAATTTCTTTGACCTTGTTACAAACCAAAGTTCTCAATGTCATTCCATAATTATCTGATTATATATCTGATTATGCTTATCTGATTTAAATTGAATTATTCATTATATGCAAGGCAAATATATTTTGAGCTCATGATATCTTTATAGAGTTTGTCGTCAGTTCGTAATGTTTAATGTTGAATAATAATATGAAATATTTTTAGTGCTTAATACACTAAATGTTTCAAAGTGCTGTATATAAACCCCCTTTATTTAACAATTGATGGTGCAACTGCTGACAACCGTTGTGCAACACATATTGTAACCAAATGATTGCACAAGAAATTGTGAAAGCCCCTTTATTACTTAAAGGTCAAATCTACATCAGAAAATGTTGATTTGAATCAATAGAGAAAAATCAGACAAGCACAATGCTGAAAATTTCATCAAAATCTGATGTAAAATGAGAAAGTTATGATATTTCAATGTTTCGCTTTTTTTTAAACAAAATAGTTATATGAACGAGCCAGTTACATCCAAATGAGAGAGTCGATGATGTCACTCACTATTTCTTTTGTTTTTTGTTTGAATTATACAATATTTCAATTTTTACGAATTTGATGATTAGGACCTCCTTGCCTGAAGCACAAAATGTTAAAATAATGGAATTCCACGTGTTCAGGGAGGAATGAAACTTCATTTCACATGACAATGACGAGAAAATCAAAATATTTCATATAATAAAATACAAAAGAAATAGTGAGTGATGTCATCAGTTCCCTCATTTGCATACCGACCAAGATGTGCATATAACTGTTTTGTGAAATGAAGCGAAACTTTAAAATGCCATAACTTTCTTATTTTGCATCCGATTTTGATGAAATTTTCAGTGTTATGCTTTCGAATTGTTCTCTTTTTATTCAAATCAAGTTTTTGTTGGGGTGGACTTGTCCTTTAAGCTTTAGAACATTATGCTGATCAGGTGCTGGAGCATTCAAGTAATTCTTAGTACGACTAGGTTTTCAATCCCAAAGTAAAATAGGAAGACAAGTGTAGGGCCTAGACTATATATCCTATACTTTGACTGTTCAATGTAATGTTACTTTGCCAAAATTTCCACATAATTGTTGGGATTCTGTTTGTTGTATAATAAGATTGAGAGATTGAAGTAATACAGTTTGAAATTGGAATCTAATTATGTCAGACTACCTGATTTGTTGGACTATCAGGTGATACAGATGTAATGATTTTTCTTGAAGATTAAAATTTCTTCATGTATATTTGTGTGCTATGAACCTTGTTTTTTATTAGATCATGGTGACGAGTTCTAAATTTAAGAGTTTGTTGGGTTAATGTCAACAAAGAAGCTTTTGTTCGCACTTACTTACACTTCTACCACCACCTCTGCCAACAACAATTGATTATCAATAACAAAATCTCTGGCACCACCATCGACAGCTATAGAAAATATTTGGGTAAACGACCCAAAATACACCAGCAACAATAACAGCAGCAGCAAGTCTTTAGGTTAATCATGGGCGCAATTAACGCAGTTCAACAGATCCTCTGCTTTTACAGATCCCATCCTTCAAAATAAAAGTAATGCAAAGTGATCGAGCATTTGCTTGTGTAGCCCCCAAGCTCTGTAAAAGCTTACCCCCGGAAGTTAGGAAAGCACCATCCGTAAACAACTTTAAATCAAATCAACGCTCAAAACACATCTATTTAATTAATAACAAGCATTTGAGCAGTCATATAAAGCACAGTAGAATATATTCTTTATGGAATAGTTTCTGCACTCTATAAATTTGTATATTATTATTAACAACATAAAAATACTTATTCACCACTCTCACTAATAACAGTAAAGCCAATAGGAGCAATAGCACAGGGCCGTCGCCAGGGGGGGGGGGTGCGAACGCACCCCCCTTCAGAACCAAAAAAATAAAAAATAAAATAAAAAAAACGGAGGGGGGGGGTAGGGATACTTGAGGGCTCTTTTGAAAAAGATCTGACCGGCGGGCTATATAACTGCATGAAATTGAGTTAATACGTTGTTTTTTGTGTTTTTTTTTTCATAAAAAGCACCCCCCTAGAAAAAAGCTGGTGACGGCCCTGTAGCATGTTACAAAGACTACATATCCAGTTTAGAGAAACAACATATCTTTGAACTTAAAAAAACTACATCGTCTTCACCATTTTCAACAGCATGTCAAAATCAACAGAACAGTCTTAAGGGTTGTAACAACACTGCCACAGTACCTCACTACCACAAACGGTGACGGGTACAAGTCATTCTCCAGATGTGCACTATAATTCAACACTCAAAGATGTTTCATAGCCAATGAAAAACTGCTATTTTCATACCCGATACTTGCTGGAAGATTGTTAATTTGGGCACTTGGATAGATTACGATGTGACGATTGTGAAAAAAACAAGCGTTAGGGTAAGATTAATATAAATGATCTGAAACATAAGGTCAAGAAAATATGAAATGAATGGAAGCTTTTCAAGTAGTCAAAACAAATATTTATTTTCTAGTTTTTAACAATTTCATGTACAGTAAAAATTCAGAATTTGTAAAACTAAGGGTTTATGTTACATAAAGTGATATATGATTTGATTATCAAATTCAGCCTTTAACTCTGCAAGGTGACATTTTAATTTCAAGTATCTAATAGATTTAAGTTCATATTTCTGATTCATTGATTAGAGGAATGAAGTTATAATAAAGTAATCATATTTACATTTGCATTAAGTTTGGTATCTATATGTTTGAAAATGGTCTTTCTTGCAATTATAAAAAAAAAATCATTGGCCATGACGAGTTCCTGTATATACAAAATATAATACACTTAATTTAATGGACAAACGCACAATATTTTTGTAATTTACATTTTTCCACCGCCATAGATGTTTATAACGTGAGAAAGCCACACTACATATGGAAAATTGAACTTATCTAGTATACCAAAAAGTAATCCAATATATACAATTGCTCTCAATATAAGTACAACTACCCTTTGGCAATTATTGCTTTTTACTTAAGAGATGACCTTTCAAACTCCATACATCAACAGGAAAAACAAAAAGGAAAAATAGAGGGAAGGGGGAGGGAATGGGAGAGGAAGGTGTAGATAAAGAGATAGGGAGTGGGAGGAAGGGGAGAGGTAGAAAGAGAGAGAGAGAAATAAAGAAAGTACGAAAGGAAAAAGGGAAAGGTTTGTAGGAGGGAATTGGGGGCAATGACGTTTTGTAAATAGTAGACAACAGGGAGTGCATAATGAATTCTGTTTTCCTTTGAGATCTATATCTTGATTCATAGCAAATAAATATATAATATATAGGATAGAAAACATGTTTATACTAATATATGTTGAAATACTCTTTTGTATTCAATAATGGAGAAACAAACTACAATTTCTTATGTAGTCTGTCCAGAATATCAGAATCTAAATAGATCAAATGGGGGATACTTAAAAAACAGCATGAAGTAGGGATCATCATTTTTGTGCCCCAAGTTCATGATCCCATGCTGGCTGTAACCAACACTGTCCAGTTAAAATGCCAAGCTATATATATTCCTCGCACACATCAGGAAGGTGAAGTAGACTCAGAAGAGAGATTCTTTTATGTATCTTCTCAAGATAATCTGCTTGAAGGTTGAATGTAGATCCCAGATGTCGAATAAAAAGGCCAGAGATGGAAAGATAGGTGTTATTGGATGTTCATGTACAGCTACTCTATATCCAGAGACCGAAGATGATGAAGTTGAAGTTGGTCTTGAATAATTTTCCTACTCTTATACCAAATCATAAGTCGCCGTTTGTAATGATTATGGTTATTAAACGCTCCCACACGAAACTATTCAGCAGCTCAATATTGTTTGCATAGGGCCTATATGAATTAAAATTTTGGCAAGTGATTGAAAAATCCAGTTCATCTCCAGAAAGAGTAGCTCATTAAAATTGTCCAGAACGTCGAAACAAAAATGTATGAATTAGGCGCAAATCTTGCAGCTTTGTTTCCTATTGGAACGTCCGACATGCTCTCGTTGAAATAAAAACATTTTCCATCTTCCAATTTACCAATTTCCATTCTCCTGCTCGTACAGAAGTCTTTTCCTTGCGTGTACAGGTCCCCTATAGGACTCCCTTTCAACATGGCGGTTTTACAGTGTTCCAGGAGGTCGTCACAGAACTCCTCGCAAACGGTCAGGCGCTGCTGGAAATAGAATCGATACTGATGAGGAGAACATATATAACACATGATATAGTTGATGTAGCGTTGGCATTGTTTAGAGGCGCCAGGAAGGGACTTCATCTTTTTAAATGTGACATCAATCTCGATCTGTCTACAGCAACTGTTTTCACGGAACCAAGTACAGTTCTTTAAGTCGGGTTGAACCTCCGGTGCGCGGTTGTTGAAAAATGTACAAAATTGGAGTTCAGGTGGGCCTGTAGGATTATAGCCTACGACATCCTTGGTATCCGAAGCATACGATGAAGAAAGAACGAAAGCAATGATGATTCCTATATATGCACTTAATGAAAAGACATTTGTCACAAGCAGAAGGAAGCGACGATATGAGAGAGGCGCCGCCATTTTGGAATATTTGATGTTCATCTACCGTAGACGAAGATCTATCGGTAGTGTGCATTGGCAGAAATGTGCATCCAATATGCTTTCAATCAACGGATCGGTGCGAGTGGTATCAGGATGCCTTGCATGGATTGGCGAACGTCGCTACGTAGCGAGTGTGTTTAGTGAGTGTATGTGTGTTTGTGTGTACGATGACATATGCGAACGTACAGCAGGCAGGTTGATGCGATGGTGTCTCATTTGTTTTGCACATCAATGTAATGATACCAGCGTGTTGTGGCGCCAAGTGATACAAGGAAAATTGAGGCGCCATATACGATTTGGCCGCACGTGGCGAATAATAGTGATTTCACACCCTGTTTTTGTTGATTGGGCTATATAAATGGAACTTTGGTTATGCGTTAAGAGATAGTACAACGATAATCGTAAGAAAATAATTGTATGAATGTGTATTATGATAAGAAACAACACAAAAATTCGACGAATAAATAGTTCCATAAGAGATAAATTATGGAAAGAAAGCAGAAGAAAAGAAAAGAGAAGTGGTAGAAGAAGGAGAAGAAGAAAAGGAAGAGGGAGAAAATGAAAAAGATAAAGAAGAGAAAAAGAAAAGATCAAAGGAGAAGAGAAAAAGATAGTGAAGAAATATAGATGAATAAGGAAAAAGTAAGAAGAAAAGTGAAGGAGGATGAAAAGTAGAATGAGGAGAGAAACTACGGAAGAAGAGGAGGAAGAAGAATTAAAAGATAAGAAAGCAGATGATGATGAAGGAGAGGAGGAAGACGATGAAAAGGGAAAAGAGGAAGAACATGAATATAAATGAAAATGAGAGAAAGAAAAAAGGAAGACGATGATAGTGAGAAGTTGAATAAAAAGTTAAATAGCAGAAGAGCAAATCAAGTTGAAGAAAAGAGAGAAGGTGAAGAAGAGAAAAGTGATGAAGAAAAAAAGAGCCAAGGAGAAGAGAAGGGACGAAGAAAGATAAAGAAGTAGAGGACGCATAAGAAGGAAAGAATAAGAAAGTAGATGTCAAAGAAGGAGGGGGGAAATTACGATAAGAAAAAAAATAAGACGGAAGAAGAAGAAAAGGGGGAAATATTTGTTTCCTTTATCTTCTGCCCCCGAGATATCAATTATAGATTAAAATTGATTACTGTAGCAGCGGATCCAGAGGAGGGGGGGGGAGCACATCTGGCCGGCGTTCCATTTTTTGATAAATTTTACTTCCTTGACAAATATTTTGTGACATAAATCATCTCCATTCGGTCGGGAGTGAAGATTTTCATTAGTGCTTGTCTCTGAACATAAATAATGTCCCCCTTCTTTTGGAGTACCCTGGATCTGTCCCAGGAATACTGTTTATTGCCATTGGCCCGTATTCTGAAGTCAGGTTTAACTTAGACCACGGTCTAACTCTGTACTAAAATTATGGGAAGCCAAGAAATAAAAAATTAAGTTTATATTTTATATTTCTTATGTGTAATATTTTTTTCCTTTTGCTTTCATAATGAAGAAAATACTTCAGTTATCATTCCCAGACAATTATGAACAATTTGGGTGTCATATGAGTTAATAAACTGAATGTTTACTGTTAGGGATTTATGCTCCAATTGGCTCTCCATACTTAAACCACAACTTTAAACCTGAGTTTAAGTTAAACCCGACTTCAGAATACGGGCCATTGTGTCCAGGGGCGGAGCGACAGGAAACAACAGCCCCCTATGAGTTTTCAAGTAAAAATATATATTTTTTCAAAGAAAAGAAAACAGGATTAAAAAATAAATCATATAGCCCTAATTTGCCCATTATTCAATAAAAAAACGACCCCTTTAGGTCGTCCTGCCTGTCCCTATCAATATCCCTTATCATTACAATATTTTTCATTAACATCCTTTTATCTATTTTCTTTCTATACATTCATCATTTTATTCATACACCCTTCATGCAGATTATTATTAACTTTTTACGGTTTTCATGATTCGGAATATCTGTACGCCACTGTTTTTTATCATGTCTTTATCACAACCATCACCACCATTAACATAAAAATTTAACTGACACTTCGATCAAAATCATAATCGTTACCAACATCAAACCATTATTATCATCACAACCACTACCACAAGCAACATCACTTTTTGTCATCACCTTCATGATAACAAACACTTTTACCATCATAATTTCAAATCACTTTCATCATCCTCTTCATATTCTTCTTCATCATGAGCGTTATCACTCTCATCATTATCCTCAATATCCATAACCTCAGGCACAAATTATTTCAAAGTGTATACAAGCATGATCAGTTTGTTAAACAAGTGGAATGTCTCGAGCAGTCTCGCATGACACGATTCAATATAGCAGCAGTGCCGACATGGAAAACAACTAATAAGATGAATAATTATTCACAAAAATATCACAATTCATACGATAGTAAAATACTAAATTATTGACCCTCAATGGCCTTTGACCTCTATCATGTGATCTGGAACTCATGAAAATGATCAGTTACATTTGATTGCCCTTATGTCCAAGTTTCGTGAAATTTCAGTGTTGATTCCTGCAATATGGTCAAAGTTCACTGACCCTAAATGACCTATAACCGAGGTTGGCAATTTTTTCATTTAAAAAAAAAACAAACTGAAAAAAATATTTGTTTTAAATCAGATTTTTTTTTTAAATCGGATCTAATTTTTTTTTAACAAAAATGTCTAAAACAAAGTGGAAACACCAAAGTTTTAACCCTTGCACAGAAATTTTTTTCAAAATTATACATTTCACAACTAATATTATTATTAACTTCTATTCTATTTCATAATTAAATCCATTCAAAATAGAATCTATATAGAGTATGTAATTCATGGTGAAGATGCCGTTTTCTGCATCCTCTCGTGTAGGGTATTTAGATCCTACTGACTGGTTTGGTCCAAAGTGAGGAACCACCTTGGTACAGCTAATCAAAGTTAGTGTTCCCATTCAAACATGAAATTAGGATCAGTTTCTTTGGAAGAATTCCACAACTCGGAGACTCGCATCCTCCAAAGAGAAAAATTCTAAATTTTCAAGCCAAGGACTGAAAATCATGTGTTAAACTACATTTCTTTTTCGTTGTTTAAACGTCCTTTGCCATTTGAGCCATGTTTGGAGCTTTATGACTGTTCAAAGCACTGATTTGCAAAGCTGTGACTTATTAGGAAAGAAGTTGCAAGTTTACTCGAATGATTTCTTTTAGGACAATAAACCTGAAATTATTATTTGGCAGTTACATGTTCTTTTTATTTTGAGTAAAAATTATAAAACTGCCCCCCCCAAAAAAAAAAAAATTGTTAATCATTTGTACACGTTTCAATGGAAGTGATTTAAAAAAAAATGTCGAAAGTGATGTAAGGAGCTAAATGTTAAAAGCTATATATGTTACATTGCAAAATCAACTTGATTTTATTGACATGATTTTCACTTGTTTTTAGTAGATATGAAGGATTATGTTTTGTAGATATGAAGGATTATGTTTTGATATATTATACAGTTGATAAAATCTATTTTAAATAAAAAAAGTCAATCATTTGTACATGTTTCAATGGATTTCAATGAAAAGTGAAAACAAGTTATGACATTTCAAAAACTTAACCTTGGTTAAGATTTCGATATTGACTCCCTCAACATGGTCTAAGTTCATGGACCATAAATGACCTTGGTCATGTGACCTGAAACTCGGGCAGGATGTTCAGTAATATTTGATTACCATTATGCCAATGTTTCATGAACTAGGTCCTTATACTTTCTTTAAGTTATGATGACATTTCAAAAACTTAACCTTGGTTAAGATTTCAATGTTGATGACGCCACCACCTGCTATGCAGGCGAGACAAAAATCAGAATGATTTGAATTGATTTAAATCATGATTTCAATCAACAGGATTTAAATCAGCCTACCCTGCCTATGACCACATTTATGAGAGCTGAAACTAATTCAATACAATCAGTGATACTTGATTACCCTTATGTCCAAGTTTCATGAACTACATTTCAAAATTTACCCCAAACATGGTCAGTTCATTGATCCTGAATTACCTTTGACCTCTCAATCATGTGACCTAAATCAGTGATACTAACTTGATTACTTATACGCCCTATTTAACAAGTTAGATCCATATACTTTCAGAGTTATGATGACATTTCAAGAACTTAACCTTAGTTAAGATTTCAGTGCATACCCCCAACATGGTCAAAGTTCATTGAACCTATGACCTTTGACATGTGACCTGAAACCTTAGCAAGATGATCAGTATACAAATTCTGCATTCACATGAGTTCATTATGTGATCTATCCTCACTTAAGGCTTGTAAGGCTTTATGTAATAGTTTGAACAGAGTCTCAAGGAGAGTATAACAGACGAATGAAGACATGCGTCATTTGTTTTATACAGTGCGTACCAAAAAAAGGTTTACACTTTGAAAAATCCATGGGAATTAAAAAATATACAACATGTAGGTAATTTTTTCACATATAATCTTGGGTTTGGGTCTTATCTATCCAGTGAAAGTAAAAGTTTTGACAGAATGTTCCACTTAAGTGAGCACTGTTCATTTATGTAAAACTCGCAGAAATCTGTTTGCGCAGAAATGCTTGTTTTCACGCTGTGTCAAGGGGAAAGGGCGAAATCAAACTTACCCTGCGAAACATTTCTCATACATTTCCCTTGCACTTTTAGTTAATTGAAATAAAACAGATACATTCAAGCATTTTGTAACAATTTTGCCATCCAGATTGAAATTTCAACTCTTAGTAAACACAACCTTTACCCTTTTTTGTGCCAGCTGGATTTGAGACATAACTGAATTTGAACAAAAGTTTATATCAGACATCTCCAGCATTTGTTCACAAAGTTTTTATTATTTAAAGTGGGTTTATGTTTCATTTTTTCCAAGCTTGCCAATGATTAAAAAATGAGAATCAAGCATAAGCCATTTCATGTGAATCACAGCTCAGCGTTAGGCAAATATCGCCACGTTGGCCTAGGTGTGTTGGGGAGTGGGGTGGGGCACAATGCAATCTTCAACGAGTTTTTGGATTGTATGAGTGCACCTTGGAGGTTGCCCATAACACAGCTCTCTGCGAATTGCTGGATTTTACCTGGATTTTTATATATTGTGCTTTTTATATTGCAAACATTGTTTTATTAGAACTTCTAGCATCTTGTGGACAAACTTTGAGGAGTTGTTTTGCTGGGTTTGTGCAGGAAATTTGAAAACGAATATGCTGACTATGGATGCTGAAGAACCTGATACAGGTCTACATGCACACCATATTGCCAATACTACATGCAGTCAGTGTCAGGACTTTTCCATGGTGATGGATTACAGATGGTATCTATGGAAAGTTTTCTTTTCAGTAACTTGATGCAAATGACATTAACAGCTGTACTTACATCATGGTATTGAAATGGATCATTGGTGTTCTTCTTTTATTAACCCTGCTTGGATGTGAATGGAATACATTTCATTGTGGTGTCACTAACTCTACATCTGCTAAGTATTCACACTTTACTCAACCCTCATTGATGAAAAGAAAACTGAAGTTGAAATATTTGGGCAACCACATTCAATATTATTCAAACTCAGCTGCAACATTCCAGATTTCCCTTACTATTTGTGGAGATATAGAACTCAACCCAGGACCATATACATATATGTAACAACAATGAACATCTGGAACGACAAGAACCTCGCAGACTAAATGTCAATAGTATTGGAGTGTTAAATACAACTGCTTACCCACTGAGAAGAACTTATTACCACTCAGATGTTATTTACCATTCAAGTCAACCAGTAAATTTGAACTATGATGTTTGGAAGCGAATCCACGAACTTGGTATTTCGCGAAAGCGCAAAACACATCGCGGATCCAAAGGAAGACGGAAAACGATTAATTCAGACATAAATAACATACCTGTCTTGATAAGAGAACGGAAAGAACAGAAAAGGAAATGTCATATACAGGCAAATAATCTAAACACTGTTACATTGTTAAAAGAAAATAATTTTGATTTACCCTGTATGCTTTTGAGTAATGTTCGCTCTCTAAATAACAAAACTGATGAAGTGAAGTTTGTTGCTAGGAATGAGAAAGTAGATTTAATCGCATTAACAGAAACATGGACAGATGCGAATATACCTCCCGATCACTTATCCATAGACGGTTATCAGTTTGTTTTACAATCTAGAATCGGAAGAAGGGGAGGAGTAGCTTTGTACGCAAATAATCATTTTCACCCACGTACGTTTCCTTGTAATATACCTGATGAAGTGGAAGCGATTTGGGTCACTTTGAGACCAAGATCACTGCCACGTGAAATCTCATGTATTGTTACTTGTGTCATGTACTTTCCACCTCGCTGTCAATATCAAAATGAATATATCAGACATATTACTTCAACTATTGATATTATACTTCTACAACATCCAAATGCTGGTATATTTATAGTAGGTGATATGAATGACCTAGATGTTCAGAGTATTATCAATCTTGAAAATTTTAATCAAATTGTAAATGTGCCTACGAGAGGGTAATATACTAGATAAAATTATTACAAATTTGTGAAAAGTTTTTCTTACCAGTGACAACACTATCACCCCTTGGTAGAAGTGATCATAATTGTATTTTATTATCCCCTTTGCCATCTATAACACGCTCAACAAGGAAAGTTAAAAAGAGAATTGTACGTCCTATTCCTGATAGTAGATTACGATTATTTGGTCAGTGGGTCACACAAAATTCTTGGAGTGATGTGTTACAACCATCAGACCCTTCTGATAAATGTTCTTTGTTTTCCAATTCGGTATTATCTAAATTGAATGAATTTCTACCTACCAAAGAAGTAGAACTAAATGACAATGATAAGGAATGGATGACTCCACAAATAAAAGATGTTTATTCAAAGGGAAAGGGCTTTTCAAACAAAAAATAAAACGCTATTTCGACGTTTACGAAATAAGATAAGTTATAGAAAAAAATACTATTATAATACTCGTATATCACATCTCAAAACTACAAACCCAGGTGCTTGGTATAAACAAATAAAGATAATAACTAAAGGACAGGTAAACACCCCTGTTATAAGTGTAGAAGGTATTTCAGATAATGACCCTAAATGTTTTCTAAAAATAGCTGATGCTATCAATGAACAATTTATATCGGTAGCTAAGGATCTAGAACCTCTTAACAAGAACAGATTGCCTGCATACTTGCCTTCAAATTATAAATGTCCAGGAGTTCAACAATATGAAGTATACAATGCCCTTCGAAAGATAAAGATCAATAAAGCATGTTTGAAGGAAGACCTTCCACCTCGCATTTTACGTGAATTTGCTTATGAATTTAGTAAACCTGTTACTGATATCTTAAATGCATCTTTTAATTTAGGTATTGTACCATGGCAGTGGAAGAAGAGTCAGATTGTTCCTCTCCCAAAGTCACAACCCCCTACTATTACTCAACTCCGCCCAATTGCTTTAACAAGCCGTCTATCTAAAATAGCTGAATCCTTTATTGTTAAATGGCTTTTGGAAGATGTTTCTCAATGTATTGATTTAAACCAATATGGCAACATTCCTGGATTATCAACATCGCATTATCTCATCAAATTATTGCACAGTATTTTAGAAAATTGTGAGAAACCCAAATCTATATCAACTATTATTTGTACTGATTTTTCCAAAGCGTTTGACAAGTTGGACCATAATATTTTAGTTAGAAAATTAATTGATTTTAGAGTTAGACCATTTATTATTGATTGGATCATTAGTTTTTTAGAACAAAGATCTCAGTGCGTGAAATATCAGAATCATTTTTCAGAATATGTAACCACCCACGCGGGAGTGCCCCAAGGCACAAAATTAGGACCCATTTTATTTTTGATTATGTTTAATGATGCTTGTCAAGAACAATCTTTGCCTTATTTCAAATACGTTGATGATCTTACACTACTTGAAAACAGAAACTTACATAAACTATCAATATTACAAAATATATTAGATGATTTATTAGAATGGACAAACAGTAATCATATGACACTAAATCCTAGTAAGTGCATGGCAATGAACATAACATTTATGAAAAATGCACCCTTTTGTGAGTCTTTGCATATCGGGGAATCAGAACTGCCTTATGTTGATACTTTAAAGATTTTAGGAGTTTATATTCAACATAATTTAAAATGGGACTTCCATATAAATGAAATGTTAAAAAAGTGCAATAAAAAACTTTATATGTTTAGATTAGTGAAAAAAAATTTACCAATTTCTGACTTAATACAAATATACATCGGATACATCCGCCCTGTTTTAGAATATTGTGTACCTGTGTTTAATGGAAGTTTGACTTTAGACCATGTACAGAAACTAGAAAGAATTCAGAAAAGAGTTTGTAAAATCATCTTAGGTCAAAGTTATTCAACTTATAAAGATGCTTTAAAACGATGCAAACTGGATACACTTAAAGATAGACGTCAACAATTATGCACTGATTTTGCAGTTTCTATAAGCAAAAATCAACATTGTAAAAAATGGTTTCCGGAAAGGAACGTTGTTGGCATGAATTTACGCAATAAACAAAAGTATATGCAATACAAATGCAGGACCTCCCGTTTTAAACAAAGTGCAATACCATATTTTATTAACCTCCTTAATAACTCATAAAGTGTATATTTTCATTGTAATTTCATTGTATACTGTATTTTTTTAATGTACTATTTTATCATTATTACATTATTGTTTTATGCTATACATGTTCAATTGTAATACCTTTGTAAATACATACATTTCAGCTTTTTTAGCTGCAGTATGTGTATGATTGTTTTACTGGAAATAAATAAACCATGAAATGAAATGTTTTGAGCAAAGAAACAAGTGAAAAAAAGGTTAAAAGCTATCTTTAAATCAATTTTACTAGCTAAATTCTTCATGATTAAGGTCTGATTTTATTCGCATAACTATTTCAAAGTTCTGCGCAAATAATTTTTTGCCAACTTTTCAAAAGTAAAGCGGTGCTCACTCAAGCGGAAATATTTTTCAATAGTTATATCGTCATTTGCTTTAAATGGATCTGTACCAATGTCAAATTGTTTAAATATCTTCAGGATATTACAAATGTATAATTTTACAGGAATTTTTCTAAGTGTAAACTTTTTTTTGATACGCACTGTACAACTACTAGATCATGTTATTTGGCAAAATAAATAAAAGAACATAATTAGATTGGATTGAAATGATATAAAGTGGGCCAATACAGGAACTCTTTTTCTCTGATCGACCTACCTGGGTCCAACAGATTATTCTTCTCAATGTCAGCAGCTGCTTGCTATCTTTTGTGATGACACACATTGATTCATGCCTGGATCCAGGTTAAGTGCAGGCAGTCAGCATAGTAGGGTACGTTTACTTCATGTGCACAAACACATTAAAAAAAATGAAATAGACACAGGTACACACAAGCACACACTGAGGGAGAGAGCGCGCATGCATACCATGCAATTGAAAATAAAAAAAATTCAATAGTTTTCAACCAATCAAATGACAAGAATCTTTGTATCAATTGTATAATATACCACAAATACTATTGGAGGATACACAGATAATCAAAATGTTCTCTCTTAACTCATCACACTCACACCAACTCCTGATTACTTTGCAGTTGAAGAGACACAAGATAAAAATAAACTCAAAACTCATTTGTGTTATCATAATACATCCCTCTGTATTTTAATAATAAAAATGTTTTCTTAGAAAGTAATAACCAACTAAAGGTAATTATTGTACATAAGCTGGATATTTTTCAACAGCAAGAAACAGTTTTGGACAGTAGATGGATATGTGACATACTACATCCCCTTTAACCCTTCCTGTGATTTGTTCTGAAAATTTGTTATAACTGTGCATTGTTAAAGTGTTGTAAGAAACTATTGATATTCATCTATTAAGTGGTGGTATAAAATAGTGGAAAAAATTCTCTGCTACATTTGTAAAAGTTTGCACAGGCATATAGCAGCATGGATCATCTTCACATATGGTATACACTTGTAATTCTCAATATTTGTCAAAGTTTAGTTACGCCAAAACATGAATATGGCATATGCCAAGATGTTTATTAGCCTGAAATGAAAAGCGTGAAGTGAAAAAAGGTTGGCTAATCCACACATTTTGTGGCAGCATTCCGAGTGGGGCGATGACACTACAGATCAACCAGAAAACTGAAAATATGGTAGGTGAATCAGGTGTACACTAATTGGCAAATTATCAGTGAAGTGTAGCTGGAGACCAGTCTAAGACTACATTTTAAGGACCTCAATGCTGTACGACTTTGTTGCATTCGATGGAGTGGTTTTGATGTGAGTTCTCGCACCTTGCGTATGATGTAGGAGATTGCGGACAATGTTGAGCTCAGCCGAGAACTGAACCTGTGAACAGACAACACCAAATACAAAATCAACAGCTTGGAGGAAGTAGATCATTGTTGACAACAATGCATTTACAGAGAGAGATACTTGTTGCTCATTGACTCTTTCATGTATTTACTGATACAACAAAACAGAAACTTGGGTATAAAGATACTAAGAAAGGGAATAATCTTCAAAGTTTTGGATTAACTTCCTTTGACCTTACTACATTTTTATGTATGTATTTTGTATTTGCTATGTTTGTCCTTTGTTTATCCTCTGTACAGTATATACATCTTATTCATTATGCTTTGATATACTTATGTTGTAAATTGTTTTCATGTTTTTATGGAAATGTTTGAAGATCGCTCAGGGAAGATAAAAAAAAAATCTTTTTAGACAACATATCTTGACAGGTTTATTAGTGTATGCTTCTAAAAGGAATTCTACGAGCCCGTTTCATCCACAATGCATTTCGCAGCTGGTCCAGTGACGTAGCAGCAGGGCCATCACAATGGCATGAGCTTGAGTGCTCATGGTGTAATGCACGCAATGTCAATGGCACGACAATGAACACATGATCTACATGTAGTGTTGTCAGTCGGTCCGGGATCGGGATGAATTCCCGGCGGTCTGAGGCTCCGAGACGGTTCCGAGACGGTTCCGGGATCAATCAACTTAGACCGTATCCCGGCAGGAAAATAAAATCAATAATGGCCAAATTCATGTTGTAATATTTCCCTAATTAGTAATTGTACTTACGAAATACGAGAGAACAATTTAGTTTCAACTGGCTGTGTGCACATGCACCTCGAAATATTACGCAATTACATAGCTATCTGTACTCGATCGTCGATCGCATGAGCATGCACGCAATCTAGCTTTGCACACGGCTCCGAGAGATCTACGCAGACAACAATCGTCTACTGTATAGTCTCATGTGCAGACCTCTTTCGCCTCAGTTCGTTTTACTGAGTCATTCATTTACCCCATACTTTCGAGTTGAATCTGCTACGATATGTATGGACTAGTGAATTTATCATGAAATAATTTACTAACAATTGACGATGATGATCTATGAGTATTTGCAAATTTAGTCATTTAAAAAAAGTCGCCATTAATTTTGTGATGATTGTATTTGTTGGGGTATTTTTTTGCGAAAGGGTTTGCAAATAACAACTAGACGAATGCGCATCATGTTTCAGCTGGTTAGAGCCGGGAGAGAGAGAGAGAGAGAAGGGGGGGGGGTTACGGGAAGTGCTTGGTCGTTCACGACTGGGGACCATCTGTCATCTGTTGACTTGATGTTTACAATTGCAAACCAGTCGGTCAAATCATGGAGCTGTTAATAGCTCTATGGTCAAATCATTTCTCCTAGATATATTTCGACTTAAATTATAAAATTGTACCAAAACGCTGTTAGAATTGGCGATGTTTAAAGTGGCGTTGTTTAAACTTTGAAACAACATTGTTTTGAAAGTCATATCATACCCTATATGTTGTAAAAATATGTTGTTAAATGCATCAAACAAATTATCAATGATATTAACAGTTTTAAATGATATCGTTGGAAATTGCAAAAAATATTTAAAAACAAACTTTAAAGTTTTAAAATTTTTTATTGGTTTAATAGTTTGAAAATAGTTGTATATTGACTGGCTTAAACAATGTTTCTTAATATTTAAATAGTTGTTCAAAATATTTTTTTACTGTGAATAGTCTGAGTATCTATTCAAATAATGTTTTCTTGATCGAAAGTAATTCATGATTAAAGAAAAAATGAGTTTGTTGTTTTGATGCGAAGTGCCGGCCGCCGGGACTAATCTTGTGTAAATTTCCAAATAAGCTTCTCTGATAAGATAGTACACTGTATTCACTTTTCTCAGTAGTAGTGATATCAAGGAGATATCTCCTTGATGATATCATACTGTTCAGAGTTACGAGAGAGGGAGGGAAAGTGAAACTGAAAGTTAATCCATATTCCGGGCTAGCTAGGGCCACAGGCGCACTGACAAGACATTACGCAATTTGCTTATAACTGTCAACCACGTGCGCACCGACCACAGATCAGTGGCACCGACACGTGTGTTATTGGACTGTCAGATCAGCAGCTGGGTCGACTCAAACATAATTCGGGTCATGTCAGTGGTCATTAATGTTTACAGTTTGCGGTGGTGGCACGCTTTGACCATAGCTCTATGCTTTGACTGTCTCATCATTATTTTCCCCACGTTTTGAGTGAATGTTTACAATTTGCGGTGGTGGCATGCACACTTTGACCATGGAGCTAACAGTTCTATGCTTTGGCTGTCTGGTGCACCGCCAGTAGTGCGCAGTGTTTAAGGCTGGAAATGTAGGTATACACTTTTGGATTGCATTTGTGCGTGGAGATATGTTTCGGGATTCGGGACGAGCCGGGATCCCGATAAGGAAATTTTAAGTTGCCGGGACGGTTTCGGACCGGGATTTTTTTTCTAGATAACAACACTATATGAATTGCCTTTAGCGCTAACTTATGTTGCCAATACATTCAGAATATTCAGAATAGGGATCGAGGAGTTTCATAAAAGTAAATATTTCTGAAACGGCACAAATAAGACATAAGAGGCAGTATTCTTCTACCAACATGTTACAACAACAAATTCAGTCTCTGGAAAAATGAATGTTCCCATCCCCCAATTTTTATAAACAATGGACTGAAACTCCATCAAGGTTAACCAAGAAAGGAGAAAGGATTTACCTGGTCTTTGACTGCATCTTTAAGATTAGTGAGAAGAGGCCTGACTTCTGGAAGGAGAACCAGCTGAGCAAAGTGTGCGTCCAGGAGTGTACCAATCCAATCTACAACCTTTACAGAGGGTGAAATAGAAATAATCTAGTCTAATCAAAATTATAGGTACATAGAACTAACTCGCTGAGAAAAGTGGGCGTCTAGGAGTGCACCAATCCAATCTACAACCTTTACAGAGGGTGAAAATGACAAGATCTGGTAAAATTATAAGAATTTTACATGAAAATATTATATAGATAGTATGAAATAGAGATAGCTGAGTGAAGTGGGCAAATACGACCGCCACAATCCATCATGCCCCCCCTTAACAATGGATAGAGTGATTTGTACAATAATTACATGAAAAACAACATGATGCAATCTACAGGGTTTCATAGCTAAATTGTACTTCATATTCAAAGTATGTGTTAAATTACATCTATCTTTTATTGAGAACACTTGGGGGTTTTTTCTGTAAGACAGTGCAAGAATGCATAACTTATTTCAAACTTATATTTCCCACACAAAACAGTGTATTATATTCCAATAGCAGTGCATTGTTTTGCAAACTGTTATGACAAGATGCACATTGTCTTACTGAAGAAATTGGAAGTTAGAAAACAACCTCATCTCTATATCACTTACATTATCCATGGAGATTGCTGCTGATGAGGTGGAGTCATCCCCTTCTGGGAAGGAGGTTGTCAACAAGAAGTGAAGATACCTTAGTAATGACTGTAAAACCAAGACAAAGAGAAAATATAGACATTACTAGAAAAATATCAAGACAAAAAAATGAAATAAAAATCATGGCATGAATAAATGAGTCATTCTTCAAAAATGTCTCATTTAGAAGCGCTTTCCTGTTAAGAAAAAAAATTGACGAGAAAAAGATCAAAATTCTTCAGGTAAGCCAGTGACATTTTCCCTCTTGTCATTGCATTGCAGAGTAATAGTGAAATCCTCATTCAATTCCATATTTTTTGCATACTTACAATCACTTCTTTGAATTGTAAATGCCTCACAGCATCAAGAAGAAAGCTATCTGTGAAGGGCTTAGATAGGACTTCATCTCTGAACACAACTAGGCTAAGGAAAAGTTAATACAATATTATGTAGTAAAATCATTCATTACTATAGCCAATTAAACAATAATACTAAGAAAAATGAGTTTGAACAAAAATCTAATGAAATAACTGATTCAAGATTCATTTATTTAGCCATAAATATTCAAAGTACATATGAATAATGTCAGATAATCCGGAGGTCAGACTAAATGAAACATGGTAAGGACCAAAAGAAAAGCTTAAGTGCTTGTTGGGTATGAAACAAATATACACAATGAATATTGCATAGAACATGCATATACAACACTCACATTCACATACATACTCAGAAAAGCAAACTGTCACATGGTGAACAGTGTATCGAACATCAAATAAGGAGTAGATTGATGTGAAGAATTCTTGATTAAAAATTTCCATGCTAAGTACAGTTGAATTTGATCCTATGCTGTTAATACTAACATAAAATAATGAGTTCAATGATGAAGTTAATTGGATCTCGAGTACAACCAAGAAATCTGCACACATATAAACACAAATATGCGGCAAATGATTCTGTGAGAAAATGTGTGATTGCTGAAAAATTAAGAAAATAACCATAGCTTCCAGTCTGATGTTGGGCTTGTTTCAAGCAATAATAATACTACACTGTCTAACAGTAATACTCTGTCTAAAACAGAGGGTCGTCGGTTCGAATCCCAGCCATGGTCTAAGTTTTCTTCAGCAAGAAATTTATCCACATTGTGCTGCCCTCAACCCAGGTGAGGTGAAAGGGTACCCTGCAGGATTAATTCCTTGAATGCATGAGCGCTAAAAGGCAGCTCGAGCTAAAGCCGGGGTAATAATAATAACAATGCGCCCCGGAATAGAATATTTCTAGATAGATGGCACTATATAAATGCCTATTATTATTATTATGTTGGTGATCTTGAGTGGTGGCCCTTTAGCTTTATAGATCTTATGATTTTACAATTATTACAATTACAATAATTTAGTAATTCTAATTGAAATACTATGAATCTTACATAAAATGAACACAAAAAGCAATAACCTGAATGAAACGAGGCATGATCATCCCAGGGGCCAGTCAAATATTTTGCTGTACACACGCATGACCAAAAAACGTGTTTAAAGGGGCGTTTTTCAGTTTTGTAAGCGGTGCACGCGTGGACTCGTTAAGGGTATCAAAAACACTGATTTTCAAGAAAAAGGGTGGTTTTGAAAGACTGGTCAATGGTTAATCGTGGGGTCCAACGTATTTAGGGTATGTTTTTTACCCAAAGCTCTTATTAAAAAGACTAGCCAAATGTGTTTAGGGTATGCTTTTTTCCCCAAGCTTTTTCCCTGAGGTCATATTTTGGCAACAACTTGTTTAGGGGTCAAAATGTGTTAATAAAGCCCGCAAAAAACTTGTTTAGGGGGTTAATTTGCACCCAGAGAGAAAGACTCGTTTAGGGGGTGTTTGGAAATTCCTTGGTCACGCGTGTGTACAGCAGTATATTTTACTGCCCCCCATGTGATCATCAACACATTACAAATTATGCTTCAGTGATCACAGAAAGGTATGAAAATGATATGATTTTGCTCGATGATTGACGACCACACCTGTTCACATAGATGAACATGATTAATTCTTATTTGATAAGCTGGTTCGTTTCATTCCTGCCTTGAAATTTGGTAAATACAGTACAATCTGCAGAGTCAACCCTCCATGTATCAAAGTCAAATAATTGTCGAACTTGAAGCACTATTTCACAACAGGCCCCAGTATCACAAGGAGTTGCGACTGATCCAATCAACCACAACTATGCAAAGCCAGCAACGTCATCATTAAAAAAAGCATGTTTGTTCAACATATTTTCTAAATACGATGTCCATTCATGAATTTATGGTTTTCTCGAAAATTTTGTTGTCCTTATCGTCATTTACAAAGGACATTGTCCAATTTTCCTGATAAAAAAATTATGACATTGATGGATTTCCATATAATTGAGGTTGATCATAGCTCTTTGTGAGACAAGGCCAAGAATATGCAAAATGTGATAATAGCATATTGTAAGTCAAACAGATTTCTGTAGACCCAGGAGATTCACCCACATACAGGTACTCATTATACCATGGGGATTGGATAATCTTGCATGCAAAAGTATATGATGCATTCTTTTTTTTCAAATACGATAAGGATACACCCAAGTCCTTCTGGCCGGATGCATGACTTCATGTTCATCTGAATCCTTCATATCCGTCTCTGTTGTTTCAATGCAAGAAGGTAGTTTGTCTTCATCAATACTGTAAAGAAAAAAGGTGTACAGAATACACTTTATATTCTCAAGCCTGTTACACTATTTACAGGGGAAAAAATTGATATGATGCAAGAAGTTGAAATGATTGCAATAAGGAATATTATGAGCAAGATAAAGAAAATCAATCAATAATCGAAATGAAAATGAAAGGTGGAAACATTTTTTTTTATCAAGAGCAAACTATTTTCATCACTCAAACATAAATTTACCATTAAAGCAATAACTATCATCTTCTAATATTTTTTTTTAAATAGGCCTGTCCTTTTAGAAGTAGATATCTAAGGACATTAATGACATCAGAATTAAGTACCAAGTTTTGACCCTAAAACACCCTCACTATAACAAGAATTTTTTGTGGAATGCACAAAAATAAAGCTAAAAAATTTCAGGACCTTTTTCTTCGTAGCCTCGGGCAACTCTTCAGATTAAATTAATAACATACAGGAATAGCATTGTGACATCAAATGACTCTAGGAAACGATGTCGTATTACAAATGGCTCATTTTTCAATCAAATTGGACTGGTCAAATCGTTTAGGGTTAGATTTGGTTACTGAACATTCTGCAATGATTTACATAAAAAACAATGAAAAACAAAAAAATCAATAAAAATACCAAAACAAATTCTAAAAAACAATGTGAAATGGATGGAAAAGTTAGCTATCGCTATTTTTTTTTTAAACCCACAAATAAAATTATTACGATGACATTCTCAAAGAAAAATGGAACACCCAAGTGTAGTTGGGATTGAATATGCGAAAAATGCATTTCATGAATTGATTTGCATATTCATAGCAAATTAAAAAATATTTTTTACACAAGTAAAGTATTTTAAAGAACTAGTTAAGAATGTGCATGCCAAATTCTGGCGCAGTCTTAATAAGGTGGCCAAGATCAGAAGGGAGGGGAGAGGGGCATCATGGCATGTGTGTGTTTACCTTAAAAAGACCTGTAGGCATTGTACAAGCGTGAGCTCAGGCAAATCCCTCATGCACTGGAGACAGTCTAATAGCAACGACACTTCTTGCTTCCTTGCCAGCATTGCCACAAATTCTGGACAGGAACTGAAAATATAAACAGATAGCATTATGAAAATATCACCTAATAGGTACATGGGGTGGGGAGAGGTGAGGTGAATGGGTACCCAGCAGGAGTAATACCTTGCATGCACTGAGCGCCGGTGATGGTAGCTCGAGCTAAAGCCGGTGTAATAATAGCAGCGCTTTGTATCCTCAGGCAAAAAGCGCTTTATAAATCCAGTTATCATTATTATTATTATGGGAAAATAAAACAAGATAGTGAAGTGTACTGACAAAAATATGAATACAGGAATTGAAATAGTAAAAATATTAAAAGAAAGATAACTCCACTTGTCGACTCAAGCCAGTCTTCTCACATCCCTCCAACTACTCAAGTCTCTAAAATTACATTTACAGTCCATTTTAAAGGGGAAGTTCACACTAAGATTTGTTGTAAAAATAACAGAAAAAATAATGAAACATATTGGTGAAGGTTTGACGAAAATCCGTTAAAGACTAAGAAAATGATTAAAAATTTCAGTTTTGAATTAGTGACATCACAAACAAGCAGCTCCCCCATGTATTATGTAATAGAAAATGCATATATTTCAATTTTTCAATGTTTCGTGATGACTTATTTTTGTTTTTTTTAAAGGAACGGTGTGAAATGATTTGTCTATTAACATAATTAAGGTACAGTAAAAGAACATTTTCTGAGAAAATGATATTTCATTAATTTGTTTACCATACAAAACATAGGAAAGCTGCTCGCATATGATGTCACAAATCTATTAATTCTAATAACTTTTTCTATTCTTTGATGGATTTTTCTAAAACCTTCAGCAATATTTTTCATTATTTTTTTCTACTTTTAAATAAACTGTTTTCAGGGTGAACTTTCCCTTTAAGGACTACACTCATCTCAGAAATGAATACCCTACTTTTCAACCTTCCACTTTCTTGCCTCTCCATTTCTCTACAACCTCTATCTACGTTTCTCATTCTGTCCATGACTCACCATGTCCCATTAACTTCTTCCCTGAAAAATTATTTCAATTCAAACATATCTTTCACCTTGCTGCGACCGCCTTGGTTGTAATAACATCATGTAAGGCCTTGGAGCACCAGAATGAAGGATTTGATTCAACTCTTTTCACTGCATTCTTGAGGATGAGTGTCAGGGAAGTACTGTCTGGTTGGATGTTTCTACAGGCTTTCAAGTATTCCTCCACTGAACTAGTGAAAGATTTTGAATTCATAGTCTGAAAGAGAGAGATAGAGAGACAGAGAAAGAGAGATTAAGAAGTGAATAACACCATCATAATCATCATGTTCACTATCAATATTATCACCATAATCATCATCACATCCCTTGTCATAATCATTATCATTAATATCAACATCAGCATCATAATCATCACCATCATCATCACCACCATCAACATCAACACCATCATCATAATCATCATCACCACCATCAACATCAACACCATCATCACCATCATCATCACCACCATCAACATCAACACCATCACCATAATCATCATCACCACCATCATCATATTCATCATCATTACCATCAACATTAACATCATGATCATCATCATTATCATCATCATCATAATAATAATCATCATCATCATAATCACCATCACCAACATCATCAACACCAACATCATCACCATCATCACTGCTATCACTATTACCATTACTACAATTATAATTATCATCAACATTATCATTATTTTAATCCTTTTCATGAACATTATCACTATTATAATTAGCATTTTTATCAACACTTTTATTGTCAGTATCACCGTCATTTTCATAAATGATATTATTGCTCATTAACATCACTATATTTGTTATGATCATTATAATGATCATTATTATTAATATTCATTATCATTACTATCATCATTATCATTGTTATCATTACTATATCTGTCATTATTGTTATCATCATTAATACATCATCAAGTATTTCCTAGTACTTAATCATTTTATACTCACCTTTGATTCATCTAAGATACTGGTGAGTGATGCAGTCATTTTCTGATCGGAGTCCTTTGATTTGGAGGCAGTTTTGTTGATGGAGGTTGATTTCCTTCCTTTCGATTTCTGGAAAATAAAATAAACCATCATTAAATCATCAATGACTTTACAAGGGAGGCAGACAAGCAAAGAAAATAAAATCTGAATGGGGGCAAGTTATTTCCAAACCAAGAAAACTGTAACAAAAAGCTTAAAGCAGGGCTAAAGATAAAATTTCAAATGTTCAATATTATACTTGAGTATTACCTAACATGCCAATCCTACAGAAGTGTAGTTAGCCATTAAAACTTTTTTCCAATTGCTGATTCTCAGTGAAAATTAAAATATGAAATTATCAAATGTCTAGCACCCTCTTTCCATCATGTTATATTTTCTGACAAATACTGTGATTGGATATCAGGAAGCTATATACAATGTCCCTTGGAAAGGATGTTAAATGGAGGCCCTGTGTCGAGGAGAGTCACCACCTCTGCATGTTAAAAACCCACTGCACTATTTGTATAAGAGTAGGGGGAAACCCCGGTGTAGTGGTCCACCTGCACTCCCCCAATCAGTCACATTGGGAGGAGAGACGTGCGGGTCACAGTGATTCAGTTCGCTTTTCACCTCCCAGGCACAGGTGACGCCAAACAAATAATTAATAATGTTATGATGACATACTGAAATTTTCAGCCCATTCTATGCTTCAGATTTTTTTTGCATTATGATACAATTTTTGCTGTGGGGGGGGGGGCAAGGGGACTGGCAAAATGTATGTTTATTTCTACCTGGTCAACACAGAAATGTACTGCACAATTCTGAAATTCAAACATATTCATGATGCTTCACTCTAGTAAATTCTAAATGACAAGCTATGCTTTTCAACATTGGATACATTTCAAATTTAATACCAGGGATACATTTCCTTACCTTGACTGGTGTCTCGTCAACGAGTGATTTAGTCCAATCTAGTCCCAAAACAGGTAGATCTTGCTTCTGATCAGGACCGGTGAGCCTTCCCAGAGCGGCAGCTAGAGTTCCATCTGAACACTCATACCTGGAAGATGATATAAAATAAAGATAATACTGATGATAATGATTATGATAATTATGATAATGGTGATGATAATAAAGAAAATGATAATAATAATGATGGAGTATCGAAATGTGACATAACTGTCATGACAACGAACTGGCTGGTTCTAAACAGGTTCGCAGCTGATAATTGTCCATACATCATTCAGAGGTTGCAAGCGATGACATTCCGTTTTCTCCTCTGAGAAACATGCTCTGGATTCATTTGTTTAAAACTAGGCCGCCATGACACCATGGCAACTGACGTCATTGCTCCGGTGCTCCATAGCTATTGCACAGTTATCAAAAGAACTTGTGCATGGCTAATGGAGTATTGAGTAAATACGCAACAGCTAGCCTGTAAAATGTCCTCATATTATGAAAATAATGGAATTCAATCACTTTAATAGGAAACAATACTTTATTAATTCTTGACCATCTCATCTTGATCAAATGTGCATAATATTTGTGATCATAAAGTTGTGATAAATCATTGATAAGTCTCAGTTTCATTTTTCTTTAAAGTGCACACCTAGTTACCTAGAATGCACATAGCATTTTCATTTATTTGAATGCAGGATAAGAGAGCACTGTCCATTAAATGTCTTGCTCACGGGCAAAAGTGCCATGGCCGGGGATCGAACCCCAGACTTTTGTGTCTAGTCAGGTGCCTTAGACCAATCAGCCACCCTGCCCTTTTTTTTGTGAGATACACTGTATAGTAAAAAATACCCCTGATTGGTAGGGCAATATCTAAGTACACCCAGTTGTTGTGTGTCCGGACAGGTTGTGTGTCCGGACGATCAAGTTTTAGAAAGTCATTTGGAAAAATTTACAAGCAAATTTTCATCAGTTTTTAGTACAGAATGAAATATTATAGAGAACAAAATAAAAGATGATTGAAACTCATTAAATTCATATTTTTAGTGTAATCCAAAGACAAAAAAGAAGGTTTGAAAAATATAAAGTGTCCGGACATCGGACCCCCATCCTACTACTCACCTGTGTAGCGTGACAGATCTTCTAGTTGATAGGAGTATATGTCCGCTGACTACACCAAGGAATGAAGGGGTGGCATCATCCTCCTCCTCTAGGCTTAGCGCATGCGAACACTGTAAAGTACCATACACTGTCTCCCATATACACAGAGTGGCTAAGAACAAGAAGATAAAAGCGAATATAACTGGTTACAGCAAGATAAATGGAAGAAAATCACATGATCAGTGAGACACAAAAAGCTACGTCAACGAGAGTGATGATTGATGGGAAACTATGTTTTATCACATGATTTGCTTTTAACCAATCCTCAGCAAGCGTTTTAGTATGTGGAATGTAAATGAATTTAACCTCCCTGTAGTATTTTCATACATTGCTACTTTGTATATAGGGAAACACATATGTAGATCCCAATCTTCTGTATACTCAACTAGAATGGAATTCCTTCAATTCATTGGCTAACATAAACTTAGGGATACCGAGCTAGTTCAGCTGAACGGATGGAGTGTACATCTTAAAAGTACAAGAAAGAAAGATGGAGGAGGAAGAACAAAAATAAAGGAAAGGAAGAATAGAGAAAGGAAGATACATTAAAACAATGTTTAAAATATGAGCATGGAAGATAGAAGAAAATAAAGAGAATGAAAGATAATAAAGATGTATTACAGACAAAGATGAAAAGAAAGAAAGACAAATAACTTTTCCTCCCTCCTCTTGTTCTTCCAGTGTGCTATGAAGCACATTTTCAACTTGAAATATATATAACAAATATGAAGTCCAATATACCAACTTTAAAAGCACATGCACAATTCCTATCACATGTCTACTATCAGCCAGTTAAATTGACTTATTTCAGTAAGTGTAAACTTTTATTGTAAATTTGTTATTATATAAAGTCTTATGAAACAGGCCTCTGACCATGAATCAATCACTGGACTTGCATGTTCTCTTTCATTTGAGATATTACCTTCTAATTTATCTTTTACTGTTGTGCTCTGCGACCCAGCTACTGCTACATGCCTGTCATCGATGGCTGCTATCCTTACCTGCGATCAAATCATCAGACACAACTGTTTATATAACTAATTTTTTTTTCTATGGATAATAATAATCATCATCACACATACAAGCCACTTTCTTGAAGCAATAAAACCTTGTATTACATAAATAAACTGGCATGCAATATTGTTAGCATATTTCTGTCCAACGTATTCCCAGTATCAATGGAAAAATAAAGAGTGCAATATTGTTACGATATTCATTATCCACCTCAAATGCGCAAATATGGACAAAGTGCACAATAAGCAATGCAATTCAATGCGCAATAATACTATTCAAAGTCATAAAGAGCTGTATGAAAATTGAAATCCAATGATCAAAGTGATTTTTGTTTCTTATATTTTTTTTTGTTCAAACTGAATGCATTGCTGTTGTCATGGGAAGTGGTTTCAGTATTACATCTTATTGGATGGCTTAATTTCATATCAGATCAGTCCTGTCATTAGGGACAAAATTGCACTCATCTGCTACTTGTGCAATATTGGCCCTAATTCGTGGATTATCTCTAGCATGCTACAAGTATATCTCAACTTCGTCTCATAGAATTTGGTCAAATATTGCCATGTCCTAGTAATTTATAAGATTTTGTGTAACTTTAAGACCAAATTTATGAAAAAAAATGTTCCCAGCTAGGTTGACCTACGCCCCCGATTCAATAAAACCTACCTACAAAGGTAGCTATGGCATTGATGATGAATTCCCCAGAATACTCGCTTTTAATCAGCTATTGAGCAATTTCAGCATGAAAGTTATCTTTACCACTGACAGTGAGTTCAATGCAATGTGGGCAAGAATCCTCTTCAAACTTATTTTGTTTTTTTCGTTTCATTTCGTATTTAAGTTACCTTCCCCGGACTTCCATTAATTGTACACCTGTGATGACATGGTAGAATATGCGAGTCCTTGTATCGTCTCAGATCGGATGCAGCGATTGATGAGCTGCAAAGCCGGCCTCCTTCCCCTGCAAATAATGAAGCAGTAGTTCATAAACAGGACTTTTATCCAAAATTGTCATTTGCCTGAATTTTTTTAGTGTTCTGTCAGTCAGATTCTAATTCATCTAACATTCATACCATTTTCAGTCTGGATTACACCTTTACAAAAGATCTGAATACAAGTATTTATAAATATTTTTTTTAGCCAAGTAAAATGCTATATTTAGTCTTAATTGAATACTGACCCTGTACTTGACAACTGGGCCCAGTCTTACAAAGAGTTACGATTCATTCAATCAACCATAACCATGGAAAGCCAGCAATGTCAACATCTAAAATACATGTTTGTTTAGAATATTTTCTAGATATGTTGTACAGTCATATATTTATATTTTTCTTGAAAATTTGGTGTGCTCCTCTTTGTTCACAAAGGACATTTTAAAAAATTTGAGAAGAAAAAATTATGACATTGGTGTATTTCCATATAGTTGAGATTGATTAGATCAATCGTAACTATTTATAATACGGGGCCCTGGATACAATACAAATACTTCTTCCAGTCATGATACTCACATAAAGTATAGAGTACAGCGCTTGTCTCATCAGAGAAAAATGTCGCACATTCCAGAGGGCACTCTTCGTTGGTGATACCATCAAATTGCAATCGGATAACATCATCAGCTGGCTTGTCTTGCTTTTCTCCTGGCCGAACTGGTATGAGTAGAATATTGTGCTTCTTGTTCTGTACAGAAAGATGGATCGTGATAGAGATTTCAAACATCAATGGTCTGTAAAACCAAGGTTAATACCATCTAGGATTTAGATCTGGTATAGTTGCATAAAGTGAACTTTGTGAAATTATAAAAAGCTATGCTGAAAAAAAATTAACACACCATACATTTAGATTGCCAACACAAACAGGAACATGTGGGACACTGTATTATAATTACTTGGAAAAGGACCCTTCATTCAGCTCGAATCCCATGCTTGATTTGCAATTTTCTCAGCAATTATACAATTTTTTCCAGAATTTTCTAAGGCCTTTTATTCATGTGAAATGGGTAGGTGAACTGCCCCAAAAGATCTTGGACACATCAAATATTGTCTTCCTCAGACAGTGCCACATTGTGGCAGACATAATACAGTCAACTCTGCCTAAGTCGAACATGTCTAAGTCGAATAATTGCCTAAGTCGAAGAAATTTCTTGGAACAAATCATAGTAAACCTGTGTTATTTACCTCTTGTAAGTCAAATTTCTCTTAAGTCGAACAGATTTTTGTGGTCCCAAGAGATTCAACTTAGGCAGAGTTACCTGTACTACTCTTTAATTTTGTTCAACCCTAACCTACAGGAGTGGGAAGGGTCAATATGACATCCCCACCCCCCAAAATTTATGAATGCAAGACAAATGCCCTACTTGTTAACTGTTACATGCTGTTAGATCTTTCACAATTAATACCTGATAAAAAAGAGGGTTCAAATTGTGACCACCGTCACCACCTGGTAACTGGGCATTGTGGCGTGTGCCTGTAATCCAAGCTATGTGGGGAAGTTACAAATTGATGCAGAGGTTTGAGGTTCGAGCCCTGGTCATGTCTTTTGGATGGTGACGTTAAAGGTCGGTCCCAGATGTAAATAATCATATCTGATTGATACATGTCTGACAAAACTCAAATACACACACACACCCCCATAAAAATCTATTAAATTCACACAAAAGTGCCAAGGTAAAAAAATTGTAGCCCTCCAGAAACTTCCTCTTTAGAATTGGGAAATACTCATGATCACATTTACTGAACCAATCATGCACAAATGGACAAGTACACTTTAAGATTATCAGATTATCAAAAATAATTATCTCAATCCATGGTCAAACTATGGGAAGTGTTCACCTACATCTACGCATATTCCCTGATCAATGAAAGCAATCTACAGTGTACATGTAGAATTGATCAAATACTATGATTATCTACAATTAGCTCTTTTGTACATATACTGTTTCAACAGCTGGAGATTTGATAAGAAAGCATGAATTCTACATTTGCATTATTAAAAAGTCCCATTTTAAACATTAAAATAAAGCAAAGTTAGAGTCTCCACTTCTTAAGGTAGATTGTATACACACAAAAAGAAATGCTAGTGTCATCTCCTCTACCATTTTCCAGTCTCTACTTTAGGAAATAGCAAGCATTTTATTTGAGTGTGTGTGTGGGAGGGGGTCTACATTTCACACAATACAGTGGCCTTAACTTGCAATATTGGATAAGCATCAATATTGCAATGAGGATTCTACTGGGCTCTTTTGAGCATTTCGGGGACGCGTCGTGGTCTAGTGGTTCCGACTCTCGCCTTTCAAACAGAGAGTCGTGGCTTTGAATCCTATCCATGGCGTCTTTTCCTTAAGCAAGAAATTTATCAACACTGTGCTGCACTCGACCCAGGTGAGGCAAATGGGTACACCGCAGGATTCATTCCTTGCATGCATGAGCGCCGGTAATAGTAGGCCGAGCTAAAACTGGGGTAATAGCAGCACTTTGTATCCTCAGGCAAGAAGCGCTTTATAAATCCAGCTATTATTATCATTATTATCAAAATTTCCCCGAGATCACTTATATCTTTTCCAAGGTATCGATAAGAACAATCAACTTACCAGTGAATTCTGCGCCAGACATACAATGTACAGTACTGCATCCTCATCGACTCCTTGTCTCCACATCCATGCATCTCTGATCTCTTCGTCTCTCTCCACGCAGCCTTCACCGACTTCCCTGCTCCCACCAAAGACATCATCTAACAATCTCACGGAACCATTGCTCATTAGAAGCAGGACGCCCCCTTCTTCGATGCTGAAGACCCTGGATACAGAACTCTTCAGTGTCTTAGGTTTTCCCTTGAAAGGAGTGGCATTCTCGGATGACCACTTGTACAGTTGCTGAAGTAAAACATGAAAGAAATCAATGGAAAGAATCATAACTGAAAAATAAAAGTTGTTCAAAAAGGATTTGAAGATGCAACTCTTGTGGGAATGATTAAATTTTAAAAATGATTTGATTTATAATTATTTTTCCATCTCTTGTTTTTTCTATAACAAATTCAGTTACCAAAAAATCTTACAATAATAAAAAGGAAAACCAAATTCAAATCAATGGGTATTTACATCACAAATATTAATAAGAATAAAGGGATGATATCAATTGCTATCAAAATGATTTTTTTAAGGTTTGTTGTGCTCCAACAAGAAAAAAAAATCACCAAAGAGCTGCACATCATCACAGGCATGCAATCAGAATGTATTCCACGGAAAAGGGATTTGGAGTTCATTACCTGAACAAAATAATATTTTAATTTTAGAAAATGGAAAAATGGGGACTTTGTGGTCTATTCATTAAAGTTTAAAATGAACTATCAAAGTTAAAATGAGATTACCTTATTATTGACGACAGCAAGAAACTCATCTTTCTCTGGCAAGTAGACAGAAGAGCATGTGAAATGAGCGCTAGGTTTGTTGACCCAGCTCTGAACAGGCTTTGGATCTTGAGGCTATGATAAATGAAAATACACAAGAATTAATTGTTATAATAAACGAGATGGATTCTTGATTCTAGTGCACAACCTTTGCCATAGCTTCTGTCCCCACCTGTTTTATTGGTTGTTTTCTGCTGGTACTATACTACACCTCCTTTAAACTGTTCAAGATGTTTCTCTGTACAGGGGGTCAATGCCCTCACATTAATAATTGATTTTCATTGTTAATAGTACTGACACTACATTATCATTCATATGTTGGTCTATGAATGGTTGAAACTAATCAAGTAATCAGCAACACCACCTTAGCTTGATGCTATGAAGTAAATAAATTTATAAATTCATGAAAAATAAAATGTAACTTGATGTAGTAAGGTTAGAATCCTGTTTTTACTGGAAATAATACATTGAGCCTTGGGATATTGGTCCCTCTACTTTGTGTGAGATGGCTAGCCATCTGTGTAGGAGTAACACAAAAGGAAAAAAACTCTTCCAAACAAATTTTTCAGCTGTCTAATTCCGAACAACAAACCTTATTTCGTTTTCAGATTAACGAACATTCAGAGCAACAAACCTTATTTCGTTTTCGGATTAACAAACCTTCGGAACATCGAACCTTATTTCATTTTCGGATTATTGAACCTTCAGAATAAAGCCACAAATGTTCGGATTAACAAACCCTTTTACGTTTTTGGATTAACGAACATCGAGGTATAGGCAATTTATGTGTTTCGGAATGACGAACCTTCGGAATGAAGAACCTTCAGAATTACGAAGTGTAACCGGTACATCTACATGTATTACCAAAAGACCATTTGTACCAAGTAATACGAATACAATTGATGCAGATCATGCAGATATAAAGACTCAAAGGCCATATGTTTATGTATTAAGTTTGGATAAAATAGGGAAGTGAAGTTGCGCAACAGCCGAAGTAAGCCACTGTTTTTCCCCCTTTTAAGTTCATTTTTCCCCGTTTTGGTGCATTTCAGGCTAAAACGAATCTTTATTTTGGTAGTTCTTTCTATATATTTTTATGAAATAAAAAAAAAATGATGAGCACCGTCACGGGGATTTTGCATTGTTAACCTCCAAATGGTGGCTGTACGATAGCGAACTGTCTGTGTATGAGGAGAAATTTTAAAAAAATTAAAAAACTCAAAACAGACGGCTGCAGGCTGCCAGCTGTCTATATTTGACCTATTGGCAATTGCCCCAAGATGAAAGTTTCATCCCATCACATAGGGTTACATGTACATTAGGTATTACCCAAGGATAATACATGTATGTCCCAAGCATCCTGAACATGAACACATTTGATGCAAATATAAAAATTGGAGCACCTGTTAGCTAGGTCACAGAAATACATACACATGTACACACGGGACTACACTACGCAGTAGCCAAGTGTTCATAATTTCAACAAAATTACGAAGTGTTTTTTCTCTACCTTAAATATAGTTATTGATCTATCTGATGTCAATAAAAATGTGTCAGTTGTATTTTTCTGAATAACACCCAGTATTTCAGTTCCGTCAATGACGCTAAGAAGAGGTATTCCTGCGGCAATGTGCACCATTCTGTTCCCGAGTACTGTCCGAGTTCCATGCATGCATCTAGGCCTACCGGTATTCTCACACGTGGTCGATCACTTTGTACACAATTATATCACGTGACTCAGTGTGTTTTGGTGGTGGCGACGTTTCTTCGCCACGAAGTTTCTCCGTTTTTCGACCGAGTTTTTGGTTTTGTAAGTATAATGTCACCCCTGGCCCAGTGGCCTGTCGTAACTACCCGAATACTAAAGCCAAAAAAAGGCCGGCCAGATTTTGGCTGTCATGTCACTCTAGAAGTAGAAATAAGAGGGGAGTCGGTTTTCCATGTCACAGGCACAGCCGAGCATGAGCGCGTGCGATTTCTTAAGCATGCAATTGCCATTAGAAATAACACGATTCCATGATATAAGGTTAAGGTTTGAAGTTTTCTGCATCTATTTATCTCAGTTACTCGATCTCTCACTTATCATAATGTAGGAAGTTGGGCCTTGCAGCTGCAGGTGGTCATGACAATATATGGCAGTGTATCCTATTGCCGGACACCTTTATTTCAGTGCTTTTAAAAATGACAACTAGACTAGAGGAAATACAATGAAGAAAAATTATACCTTGCTATTCCAAATATTCTGAAACTTATGAATATAATGAAAATATTTCATATTTTCCAACTGTTTTCTTTGCACCGCACTTGCCGCATACCCCTCAGCTCCGCAAAAAACAATTATTTTTGTGCATGACAAATTACAATCATAATTCCGGACGCGCGCCGGACGGGTAAAACTAAAAATATTCTTGATTTTAAGATGTAAGAAAGAGTTGGTGTGATTTTTTTCATGATATATCATCTCATGAGTAAATTCTAAGTTTTGTTTGCTTTCTTATATCAATTTTGAGCAGATCTTTGTAATAAATTGGTGTTTGCTAACGAATTTAATTTTTGAAAAAAAAAATTTGATTGCGTGTTCGATATGGCACTTTCCAGTATTAATGCTCGTTCATATCGTGACCCTCAGTCAAGTTGTATCGATGCACAGATGATCGTTGACGGCTCTCTATCTACCTCGCGCACGGACGGCCGGAGTACATACCTTGAGAACTAGCTGTCGACGATCTGATCGATGGAGCGGACGAGATTGAAATTCGGCGAATCAGGCCCGAAATTAGGTCCCTATTGCCATCAGAAAATAGATCAATCGGGATCATTAATGCAAAACTATGTTATATGATATTTCAAGCATTTTCTGTCATTTTAGAGAAAAATAAGGTACAAGTTGGATTTTTTCGCCTTGTTTTTTGCAAACTTGTTCTTTGAATTGATCTGTGAAATTGAACTGCGGAAGTCTTACGGTATGAAATTGATTTGTGCAGTAATATGCGCGTCCGGAAATATGATAGTGTCCGGTAATACAATACGTGACTATACACTGTCACTGGGATTGGAAATAAATGAGGTGCATGATGCAGGGCCGGCCGGGGGGGGGCATATTTTTGGCCCATGCTAATGCTGTAAGCCATGGCATGACCATTTGTAATTTCTGTAGATTTAGATTCACAAACATTTCAGTTGATAATTTCTAGGCCTATTTGATAATTTCCTGAGATGTTAAAGTGTAACTGTAAGCGTAATCTAAAAAATGTCATGGTAATTTGCACTCATTCATCAATGAACAAGGTTATGATATAAACCTTGTTCTCTAGTCTTAGTACTCCTCCCTGTGTCATGTGTGGTGAAATAAGATTAGCAATGTTTGGCTAATTTTCTCTTTTTCTTTGGGACAAATGCTTGATTTTTTATTATACTGCCAGGTTCCATTACAGCTATTCATCATATAACTTGGCTCTTAAGTAAATTTGATTCTTTAAATTAATTTTTTCTTAATTATAGAGATTGAAAATCTACGATTGTCTAGCCATATTATTAGTGTCCACCAAAAGAGGGCGTACACAAAACTATACCCAAAATTCAAGTTTTCGAGCACTCTGGTGAATACAAAAAATACCCCCAAGTTACTAATGAAAAATAAATTGCAACTGTAAGGAAATTAGTATTTTTGGTCACAAAAGTGATATTTTAATAATGGTGTGCTGTGTACAGCATTGGTGTACCATAGTCCTACCTGTAGATTCCCAGCAAACAGGCAGGATGGTTATAAACCCTTGGGTGGGTAATTTGACAGAGATTTAATATATTGATATGGTTATGATTTTTAATGAAAAAATAGTCATTTTTCAGATAAAAAAAAAAACATGCAACAAAAAAAAATGGTGCTCTATTATCATTTCTCTGCACCCATGCAGCAACCAATCACCTTCATTCGGTCAAATTCAGGGGGGGGGGTAATGAGGGGTTGGTTTTCAGGCCGTTGCTTCGCAGGCCTATTCCTGGAATTCAATATTTTCCCACCATTTTGACTTGGATTTTTTTAATATCAGTCTTTATGTTAATACGCCTGTCCAAGATGGGACGTATGGTATCAAGCTCGATGTCCGTCCGTCTGTCTGTTAACTTTTCCTTGTAAACATGATAACTTCAGTTTGACTTAAGATTTGGTGTGTAGGCCTATGATACTAGCATGGATCCCAGGAAGCCTATTAATTTTGAGGTCCAAAGGTCGATGTCTCGGTGACATATTTTCATCTTGCCCTTCTGCAGTCCTCGTAAACACGATGACTTCAGTTGAACTTAACCTAGGCTCATATTGTTTGGTGTGTATGGTACTACTAGCTCTTTGTACAATACCCAGTTACCCAAACACAAACTTTAATGTCCGTATGATACCAGTTCGTAGTTATTTCGAAATTAATTTTGCTAAAATAAATGTCAATCTTGTTAAAAAAAGAATCTGACATATGTCATTTTCTTTTTGCTGACAAAACATTCAAACACCCACTTTTTACTGCCTAATTTGTGGTTTATGGATAGCTAAGTGCGACAGGTATCTACACTAACAGGGACAGGTTCAGTTTTTCAGTTCATTGGATTTGACACTCGCACTGACTGAGAGTAATTACTGAAATAGTTTTCTTGATCATTCAAAAATGGTATAAGAGCCAAGTAAAGATAGGAGATGTAGTCAGGGTTCCCAGCCCATATGGGAAAATTATTTTACTCTTCCAGTCAGGGAAAAGTGGTGGTACTAATTAGTTTTACATTGTTTTATACTGAAAATACAAGTACATGTGATTTACTGCAACAACTGCAATGGTTTCATGTTCTCTCGGAGTATACCACTAATTTACAAAACTGGTAATGCCAGTACTTTAAAATATTTGGCTTCCAATAACTTTAACAGAGCTTAGAGTCCGTGGCCTAGTAAAACCGGACTTCAGAATATTAACGGCCATAGAGTCAACTTTAATTGCAGATTTATTAACATATTTCTGTTTGTTTTTAATCTGTAGACTGGAGTACCATTCAGGATGAGGAACTGGGTTGATAGGAATGCGTTTGCGTACTCCATGACCTCCCTGGCCGCTGTGTTGATGAACTCTATCTTCCGGTTCTACTATGTAAGACTTTTCACCGATTACTACCACATATCGGAGTCATGGTTCCACGTGGCGCAGGTGGTCTACATGATATGGAACGCTGTGAATGATCCATTGTTTGCATACTGGCAAGACAACTCCAACATCAAGGCATTCCGCTCCCGACGTCATGCCATCATGTACGGAGCGCCGCTGTTTGTCGTCTGCTTTCTCCTGCCGTGGTTTCCTTGGAAGACCTACGAAGCCAATGAATGGATAATTGGAGTCCATCTCACAGTCTCACTGTGCTGCTACGATGCGTTGTTCACCTTCGTGCTCTTGTCGCACTGTGCCCTTTTCGCCGAGATATCCACCCGACACGAGGACCGGGTGAGATTGACCAGGTACGGCCAAGTGGCTTCCATCGTGGGCTCAACGTCTGTTCTCTTTAGCCAGTTTGTATCTGACAACTTGAACAACTTCCATGCATTCCAGCTCTGGTGTGTCTTTGTAGCCTTCCTCAGTTGGGCTGCAATGCATTACACAGGGCGCAACGTGAGGACACGGTTTGAACTTCAGCCATCGGGTCTGGGGGCTTCTGGACATCTGAGCATGGAGAAGAAATCCTTGAGCCCCACTTCGCAAGATGGCTCTCTCTCACTATCATACAGCCAGGCCAAACAGATCATCTTCAACAGGAACTTCTTGATATTTGTATTCATCAACTTTTGTCAGATATTTCACATGGATTATGGAGCCAACTTCCTGGCCGTTTTTGTCGCCCAACTCATTCCAGAGACGGACCTGTCTCAGTTCATCAGGAAAGCTTTGTTTGGTACCACCTTTATCCTTCCTCAGGTAAGATCCTGCTCGTTAAAAGGGCAGGTCCACCACCCCAACAAAAAGTTGATTCAAACAAGCCTGACAATAATTTAAATATGAAAATTGACATTTTACAGTTTCACTTCTTATTTTCACACAACAGTTGTACAATACACACACTGCAGGTGATATATAAATGAAAACAGTTGATGATGTTAAAAAGTCACTATTTCTCTGTATGTCATTTGCAGGGTATTCAAAATTTTGCTGATCCCACCTATTCAAGAAGGAACTGGAACTTGAAACACATATGAAGACCAAATTATGATATTTCATATTTATATGAAATAAAAAAAGATAGTGAGGGGCTGATATCATTGTTTTTCTCATTGTATACATACCAACTGGGATATATGCATATAACTGTTTTGTAGAATTATCTGCAAAGCTGTTTTAGATTGTATATTTTTACATCTAATTTTGCATTATGTTAGTGTGATTTTTTCTTCTCTCAACTTTTTGTTGGGGTGGGCTAGTCCTTTAAAGCGACCTTTTATTGACAAATCATGTAAAAATCAAGGCTTATCTCGGAACAGAGAAGGGATTCAAGTCTTTCACTCGGCTGCATGCCTGAGGGTGTTATGAAATAGACGCCGGCATGTCTGGGAGGTCTGCAGGCGAGCAATAGCTAGTATACTAACCAACCAGAAAAAACTGCATGTTTTCACGTTGAAACATGTACCTTCACAGTGTTTATTTATTTTGGGTTAGCAATCAAGAGACCTGCTATGTGTCTAGGAATTGGGATTGTTGGAAAATGGAACTGTGATCCGAAGTATCACGAGTTCGTTCAAATTCGTGCTGTCCGAACTTTTATCGCATTAGTCCGAAGGGTGCTCATGACGGATGGATTATATTATGCAAGTCAATTGGCCTTTTGCAAATTTCGTATTGTTTCAATTTTCCCATGAATTGTCAGTTGCTGGGCCCTTTAAAGCAAATTATACAAATAAGCACCACCTGAAATCCTCAACAACTCCAATTTTGTCAGGTCGCTAAGCCCATCATGCAACATCCTTGGTAACATAGTCTTTTAATATAGCCTACAAGTCGGCCCACTTGTTGATAACACAACAAATCACTGCTTGATACATTCGGACGGCAATAATTTATGTTACCAAATAGCAAAACAAGTACATGTATGTACTTTCCCCCTGGCCTTGCATTTCAATTTCCATGTACAAATATAATTATTTGTTCTAGTATTATTAATAATGTAGTTATCTCAAAAGTTTCATGTGCATAAGACTAGCATACATGTATTTGTAACTGGGATGAAAAAATAGATGGGGGCTGCAGGCCTCGAAATAATCGACGGCCATCGACGGCCATGGCCGTCGATGTCCCCATTACTGGCCGTCATGCCCTTCTTCTTTTTGCTAAAAGTTACGACCACTAAAAATGTGCCCTTTTTTATATGGCCGTGGTGCCCTTTTTCTCATAAATGTGCCCTTTTTCTGATATATAATGTGCCCCTTTTGAAAGTCTGCACCTTTTTTTCTGAGCTAGGAAAACTTTTCTCCGATCTCAAAAAGTATTCAATACCTTAGCTTTACCAGCGACGTCCAGTGCATGTATGCAGTCTAGTCCGAAGCCGCGCCGAACGATGAGCTAGCTATACACAGCTGGCCGGCCGGCCCCTAGCGCGCTTTACATATATGCTATGTAAGCTGCAGCATAAGAATGGACGAGCGCGAGCTCCGTATGTGTACTACACAAATGTCGCGCGCTGTACTGTCCTGGCGAGCACGCACGATGCGTAAGTACAGTACTTTGAATGGGAGTGTTTCATAATTACTTGGCATGCCATGAGGTAATTTGGATAAAGAATTAGATGAAATTAATTTACTTCTACCAGAGGTACTTCTACTTGATTTATTAATACGTACATGTTACATGTTGGATGTCAAATTCAAGACTCAAAGCAATGCAATGATGTGTTATCCTGTCCTGAAGTGATTCTGAAGAATAATGAAACTTTCTTTTAAAACCTTATACAGTGAGTGTTGTCAGACTATTAAAGTTCATTTTTTCTTAGGTAAATAATTTGGTAATGAATCTGATGTATAACATCGACTATGGAAAGCCCCCCACGCCGCGAAAACTGTAACACCTACAAATAATTTATTACATGCCCCTTAAAAAGTGGCCTTGGTGCCCCTCTGTATGGCCTTGATGCCCTCTGCTGCCTGGCCTCAGTGAAAAAGTGCCCCTCAAAAAAGTGGCCTTGCCCCCCAAAAATCCTATTTCGAGGCCTCGGGCTGGAGCCTATTTGGCCCCCAAAATGCCCAAAAGAGCCCTGGAAAAAAGTGGAAAATCCCCATCTTAAAAGCTTGTTCATTGTTGTAGATCTAGGCAGTTGGTCGTAAAAAGACACCTCTGGAAATTTAAATTTTTTTTTAATGTACAGTCAACAAGATTGTTGGACAGTTGGTAGCTCAGTTTTTGTCTTGTAACTGGCTACCAATGATGAACTGCATATTTTGAACCATATTTTTGTAATTGCTCTTTGTTTTCTTCAGTTCTTAGTCTTATTGCTGAGCATTTTTGTCACACGGTGTGGTTATTACCGGATCATCGTCTGGTCATTCTACTTCAAGATCTGTTCAGCAATCCTCATGTTCCTGATAGGAGCGCAGCATACACACATCATGGTTTTCTTCTTTATAATGGACAGGTAAATTAGAAGTAATATTATATTTTCATTTTAATAGAAGATATAACATGCATTTTGTTGCAATATATCTTAGTTGGCATAGTATCTTTTTCACAAATAATATGTTCCAAGCAGAATGTTCATGTAGATAAAGATTAAACAAAACAGATTTTCAGATATGAAAAAGTGGTTAGATTTTCAATTGTTGTAAATTGTGTCCACTATTCTAATTAAGCATGCCAAGTGAACCTACATGAACATTTTTGCATAATATTTCAACCCATGGGAGACTGAGTATGCATATATGCAGGCTTGAGTCTATGGAAAATGTACGTTTTAGCAAAATCCTTCAGTCTCAACCGAGTTAACAACACTCACGTTAAATGAAGTATAAATCTTCAAGAAGCAAGCTACCATTTTTCACTGATTTCATACATAAAGGGAAAGACCTCTAATTTTGGTTTCCTTATTTCTGAATCACACAGTGTCCACAATCACGATTAGCAGATTATATTTGATGATTAATGATTTGAATTACCGGTAGTTTAATGATATGAAAATCATAAAATAGATGATATCTGCCACACAAGTTTTCAGAAATTTTAGTTAAACTTTTAGCATTCTGGCATATTTCATTTTCATTTATTGGTTTCTGCAACACTTTTTCATAAACACATTAACAAAGAAAATACAATAGTAATATACCTATAACTGACAAGCAAAACATTGAACAAAATTGCATTTTCTATTTTTTAGAAGGTTGCAGGGGTTGCCACTATAACTTATAAGCTAAGCTTGACTCCGTGGCAACCCAAAAAACAATAATAATTATTATTCATCCTACATATCTTAACGTTATCTATATGATCATCACCGCCGGATTGCTTCTAACCATTTCCTTTCAAAAATATCCAACTTAGCTTGAACAAATAACAGCATTTTTTTTCTATGTTCAATTCATTCCGACAGGAGCCTTCCTGATGCAATATTCTCATTCTTCAATCTTTGTCTTTCTGACATCATTGACGAGGATCAACTAAGAAACGAGAGATCGTAAGGACTTAGATTTACTTTTTGTATTTATATGGATTTAGATTTACTTAGTTTCTTAAGTTTTAAGGAAATATGGAAATGAAAATAAAAATTCATATTTTATTATTTGAAATAGATATCTGAAATAGCAATACTCCAAAATTAATTTTGCCCAATTGATCGTGGACCCTGCAGCCACTGTGCAGCGCCAGGTTGACTTTGCTCTGTCCCTTCAGCAACTCCCATCTTTTAGCATCTTTTGATCTGACTCGGCCAGGGTTTAAGAACATTTAAGGTATCACCACATTGATCAAATCATGTTAGGAAGCACGCTACTGTGCATTGATAAATAAGATTGCACATTACAGATTGTGTGTGTTAGCATTTAAGCACTGCTCCCTTTGTGAACCCCCCCCAGGTTGATTAATTCATTTATTGATTGATTGCTTCACTCTCTTATTTGTGTAACTAGGAGTCCTTTGTCATCAAGCGTCTTCGGCTACAATGCCCTCTTCACGAAGCCAGCTTCCTCCCTAGCCCCTATGATGGTAGTAAACATCCTCAATCGCTATGGTTACCAAGAACTACAGGATGAGAAGCTTTCACTCCAACACACCACCGAGCTCAAAGGAACCATGTTTATGCTGGCTTGTTTCATACCCATCATCATCGGGTCACTACAACTCCTTGTATGGAGAAATTACACCATCCGTAGTAGTCATATTACTGTTGCCAAGCATGTCGAAACATAGTTCAGCTTACGTCCGAGCCCCGGGAACGATTATTGTAGAGGGGATGCTAGTTATGAAGAAAAAATGACAAGGTTTTTGCTCCAAAATGAAGTGGATTTCAGTCAAATTTCTACTTTTGAGCACACAAACCTGATTTCCAGAGGTGTTGTGTATGGTGTATGTCGCACCCACAGACAAATCAGGGGTGCTTGCGTCGTGTACAGGTAATTTCGCCCCAATTTGAATCTCCTTACATGTCTACGGTAGAATTTGAACATTCCATCTGTATATTGAAGTTTTTTTTATTCTGTTAGGATAATATGTGCCTGTAAAGGACCTAATGGTGAACTCATAGCAACACCATTTCTTTGTTGATAAAGTTTGCCATTGCATAATTTGTCTGTAACAACAGAAATATGCTCAGGGGTGTTGTCAACATATCTATGGTAGAATATGAACATTCCATCTTCTAGATAAAGTTTGCCATTTGCATTGAATCTCCTGGGAGTTCTGTTCTGTTGAACTTGGGAAAAGAGATTCAACTTTGAAAGTGTATATTACACCTTTTTGCATGCTATGGGGCCTGTGACATAACTGATACAATTTCCAAAAGAATGATGCAATGTTAACTTGAAGACATCGGGTATCGGGTAAATATGAAGAATGAAGTTAAATTAAGATCTTATAGTTCTGCATCTTTTAAGTGTACCTGATATTTAAAGTGTATTGATACAAACGACTGTTTATAATTTTCAGGCTGAGGATGAGGTTTGATTACCTTGAAATCTATTCCGTTCATTAAAATCATCTATTATTTTTGTGGGTGTATCGTCTAGTGGTTCTGACTCTTGCCTTCCAAACAGAGGGCAATGCTTTCAAATCTTAGCCATGGCGTGGTTTCCTTCAGCAAGGAATATATCCACATTGTGCTGCACTCAACCCTGGTGAAGTGAATTGGTACCCGGGAGGATTTATTCCTTGAATGCACTGAGCGCCGTTGATGGTAGCTCGAGCTAAAGCTGGGTTTATTATAGTAGCGCTTTGTATCCTCAGGCAAAAAGTGCTATTAAAATCAAGCTGTTATTATTAATGTTATTATTAAAAGTTAAAATTGATTGTACATTAAAGCGTAACTGTAGTTCCGTGGAAACCATGTACAAGGAGTTTCAATCGACTAAATATCAATTGGATCTTTTTATGTTACATTCATCTGGGCCCTGTATTATAAATCCCAGAGATTGATCGTATTTATTATTTATTGCATTGACCATTGTGTATGATCAATCGTAAAAATCAGTACCATGATCTGTCACTAAAGCCCGTCTCACACTATGCAATTAATTGTGATACGAATTTCAAATTAATTGTGATTAAATTTGATTTTGATATTCCAACTAATAGAATATTACGGATCAGAGTTCATAATAGTTGTAGGACTACTGAAATCAAAAGTCAGTCCAGTTAGAGCCTCGCTGAATGAATAAAAACAAATTCAATTCCAAATCGTAATGACATCATCATCAGCTGCGACTTGAAGCTTATTTGGACTGTTCTCCATCTATAGGGCTTGCCGCGAAGTAAAAATATGATTTTAGTTTTCCTAGCAATATGCCAAACTTTAAATAAAACAATTTTACTTTGTGGAACTCTCATATTTAATGCAAAATGCGATTTCTTGAAAAATTGTGTCGCACCGGATCGCATAGTGTAACACAGGCTTTAGCTACGACCTGGGCCCCATCTTACAAAGAGTTGCGATTGATCCAGTCAACCACGGCTACGGAAAGCCAGCAACATGAACATATATTATGCTTGTTTCTTCAAAATATTTTGTAATTATGATGTATATTCATTTATTCATTGCTTTCTTGAAAATCCAGTGTGCTTCTCTTTGTTTACAGAGAACATCGTTCAAATATCTTGATGAAAATATGACGATGATGGATTTGCGTAGAATTGAGGTTGATCGGATCAGTCGTAACTCTGTGTAAGACGGGACCTACATGTACAGTAGGTCTTGAAAATGCCTTGACTTAGACGAATATTTGATTTATTGAAGGTCTTATACAAGTTTACCCATGTAGACCTATTCTCAACTTACCTGGGCCATTTTGTGAGCTTAAATAGCTCAGTCACATTTTTTCCCTTTGGCGGCCATACCGGCGGGTCAAAAAGAGTCGTTTTATTCATATTTTATTTAAACCACCTATATGTAGCAAGTACAAAAAACATGTTGAAACAGCAGTTTTCGACTGGCCCTATGGCGGCCGTAGAGGAAATGTGACTGAGGTCTAAATTTTCAAACTGTATTTGAACTTAATTTTTATTTTAACAAAGTGCACAAATATAAGTAAACAAAGTCGGATTTTGCTCAATATTGACTTGGTTTACCACCACTTGATTGGATGAACTGTTGAACTAAATACTTATTTTGACAAAACGCACAATAATATTAAAATAGATTAAGTGAAAATTAAGATGATTTGGGCATTAATTTGTACTAAGTGGCATGTAGACCTAACAGAAATTGAAAGTAGACTAAATGGCCTGTATTCTGAACGCAAATTTAAATCAAACCTGGTTTGAGGTTGCGGTTTAACTATGGAGAGCCAGTTGTGGCACAAATCCTTAACAGTACACATCCAATTTATTACCTCGTTTGACACTCAAATTATTCATGATTGTCTGGGAATGATAACCAAAGTATTTTCCTTCATTGTGAAAGCAATAGGAAACAAATAAGTAAAAATAAGAGATATACAATATAAACAGAATTTTTGGCTCCCATAATTTGAGCAGTTGGACCATGGTCTGAGATAAACCTGACTTCAGAATATGGGCCAATTGATTCAGTTAATTTGGTATTGGTTTTTGAGGAGTACATTAGACCAACTTTCGTGTAGACCAAGTGAATGGGTGTATTTTTCAGATTTTGTTTTGATAATGTTGCATATCCAGATTATCTTTTACTTTCTCCTTGAGGTTTCATGGCTTCTTGGCTGTTAATCATTTCTTGATATTGATATTTGTTAAGCTGAACAAAAAACAAAAACATGTAAGTATACTATGATCTGTTTGAAATGCTGAAATTACTAGTATAGTTTTATAGTTTTATAGGTAGGGTTACACTTCGTAATTCAGAAGATTCTTTATTCCGAAACACGTAAATTGCCTATGCCTCGATGTTCGTTAATCCGAAAACGTAAAAGGGTTCGTTGATCCGAACATTTGTGGCGTTATTCCGAAGGTTTCGATAATCCGAAAACGAAATAAGGTTCGATGTTCCGAAAGTTTTTCAATCCGAAAAATAAATAAGGTTCGTTGTTCCGAAGGTTCGTTAATCCGAAAACGGAATAAGGTTCGTTAGCCCGAAAACGAAAAAGGTTCGTTAATCATTAGTTTTCGGACTAACGAACCTTCGGAATTACGAACCTTCGGAAATACGAATCTTCGGAATAACGAACCTTCGGAATATCCGAACTTTCGGAATAACGAACCTTCGGAATTACAAGTGTATTCGAATGGTAGATATGTTTCTCTTACTTGATGTTCATTGACGCAGCATGCAGTGCTGTTAAGTAATGTTTTCTGAAAAATTCTATTCTGAAATATTAACTTTTACTTTTGAAAGTCTTTCATACATTAATACTTTTAACTATTTCATATCTTACAAAAAGATATTTGAATATTCATCTTCATGTATATTTCTATTTTCATTTGATTTTAGATTACATACATGTCTTACTGACACTACAAGGTAGTTTTCCATGTTCCAGAATGATTGTAATTGTAAGAGAATTTAGTTTATTTTTAACTAGCTTTTCTAGTCACTGGTTAATCATGCATAGACTGATTGAAAAGATAAAAAAAATTATATTAGTTATTATATTAATTAAATTTTAGCATCATTATCTAATTTCTTCCCTCACTTTGTTTGAATGGAAGACATGGTACTTTTGAGAGGTGATTGTGATATTGTGACGTCTTTAGTTTTACACAACTCAGCATTACACAACTTACATCAAGGCCTTAGGAGTGTGCAGCTGGGGGGTTGCATGAATTACAGATTATTCAATTAAATGACCCCTCATGTGGAGGGCTTCATTTGTTTTGTAAGCAGTGAATATTACAATAAATCTTACAATATCATTTGATTGTCACTCTGTCATTGGATCTAGATACTTGCATGGCCATGGGAACGATTTGTAAATGGGGGGGGGGGTGTTCAGGAGATGGTCATCAGAAAAATTTGACCCCAAAAATGGTTATTGCCCCCAATTTTCTTTAATTTGGGAGCAAATTTTTGTTTTTTGCTTGGCAATCTGATATTCCGGGAGTGCTGCCTATGGTAAATTACATATGCAGCGCCCCCTGAAAAACCTTGGGGGTGCTGAAGTACCCCCTCCCTCCCCAGACCATGGATTTCTAATGCTATGTTCCTACCCTCATGCCATATATATGTATGTATATATGTATATATATATATAGATATATATATGCGGACATCAGGAGGAGATATCACAAACACAATACGTAAGGAAGCTACAAACAATACGCCTGAGGTGGTTCGGGCACAAATGCCGTATGTCACAAAACCGCTTTCCAGTTCAGGCTTGTTCAAGCTTACAGAAATGACTTTGACAAGCGGAGACCACCAGGACTTCCAGATGGAGGGACCAATCCAGACAAGATGTGGGTCTCCATCTACTGGATGCTGAAGACCTAGCCCAGGGTAGAATTGAATGGAAGAGGATCACCCGTAGGAGAGCGAAGGGACACACCGTCCTATGCACATAAGTCAAAGTCATATATAAGAGGCAATGCATTCAGAACAAAAATTACACTTTTTAAGGGAAATAAACCTTTTGTTGGAACTGAATGCATTACCTATTTGTCTCATCTGTATCCAACATGCGGAATATGATATGGTTTTATATATATTTAATGAGAAATTACAGTCAAGAAGTATCTTCACATCTAATGGAGATAATCAAAATGTATCTTAATTTGTATGATGCAATGTTACAGACTAAATGTCAAAATGTTTATTTAATGTGTTTGATAAATTCACCCCTTTGGTAAATTTGCATAATACGCATTGATATACAGAAAGGGGTTTTGGGGCCATGGACCCCGCCCCCTCCCGAAAAAAAAAATATACATATATATATTTTTTTTGGGGGGGACAGGGGAGGCCCATATATATATATATATATATATATATATACACATACATATTGTAAACAAAAAAATAAATTGTGAAAAAATCACGACCAACAACAAGAAGGGAAAGGAAAGGAAAGGTGGTAATGTATGAAACTATTTTCTGATTATCATTTCAAAATCTATCACAAAATTATTAATCCATATTGAAAAGGTTACAATTTTTGCCTGCTTGCTTTTTAAAATTTTGCCTCATATGTCATGTCTGGCCCGTCAAATTGTTTGGCTTGTTACACTACCGATGAGACTCCAGGGGGGTGTTTCATCAATATTTTCGTCCGACAACTTTCCTGGATTCTGATTGGTTGAGAAGCACTGTTACTATAGTAACTGTTGGATAAAACAGGACTTGTCGGATAAAACGTCCGACAAGTCCTTTCATGAAACGCTCCCCAGATTACAAACAAAAATACTTTTCATTGTATTCATTATGTGAAATTATTCACCTTAAAATCGAGTCAACATGAACGGAAAAGATATCCACCTCGTTACCGCTGGATCTGAGGGTTAGGGGTCTGGGTGGCACGTGCATAAATCCCGGGAGGATGGGGGATATATTCCCTCAAATTTTTCGGAGGGGGATGGCATGTACAATTTATTACCCCCCCCCCCCTCCACACACACCCACACCCCCCCACTTTTCAAGACAAAAACTATATTTCTCTGTTAATGCGTGGACTCTTCTTTAATTGCAGTCAAAGTGCTTAAATTGGCCTTGTTTTGCATTCTGAAAACGTAAAATTTCTCAATCTGTTCCTACAAGAACTTGGGAATGACGAATCCATATTATAAGTTCAGCTTGTCCGCTGCATCATGGACGTATCGTTATATTAAGTCCATTTATGAATTGAATGATTTCAATGACATTTAAATATGGTTATAACTTTGATCATAAACAAAACCTTCTTTGAATACACTGGTAGGGGTTGTTATATCCTGATCTTTGCGGAAGAAGGGGATTATTTGTACAAAAATATAGGCCTACTCTGTATAAGTTAAGTGTACGATGAGTTACTGATGGCATTGATCAAATCAGTACCGTTAATGAAACACTTAGGCATGTTAGGACAGCAATGTTTCCTACGTATCTTTGCACTTTTATCATGGGCAATTCCATAAAAATAAATCCGACCCCATATGTGTGAGACCTTCATGAAATTTTCTGTCTCTGATTTCTTGTTTTTTTGACAGTCTGTAGTGTTCTCAAAGGACCATGACTTGGCCAGTTTACGGTGTGAAGTAAGACTTCATTAAAAAATGGGGGCCGGGCGTACAAAAAGGTAGATCATTAATTTCCCTCATGCTTTTTAATTTATGATACTTTTAATCACACAATAACAATAATCACACAATAATAATCTAAAACATACTTCAAATATGAATTTTGTTCAAAACATTACCAAATATAATCTTAAGAGATATTGCATTTTTTTCTTTTTGATTCTGTAGTCTTTTATTTCCAAGTTTTTGCAAGTTTATGTTGTGGCATGTATATTGGCCTTATATCATTTCATAATGCACCCTTATTCCCAATAATCATGATCCCATTTTTTCCATTCTCATCTCACATTTATTCACAGAGAAAATGGGTTTTTCTTTAACAAATCTCGACTGTTTAATCACAATTTTCTCTTTTTGATGTAACAACTTTGTTTATTTGTGCTTTTTTTGTTGAGTTTTCTTTATTGATAAGTTGCCTATATTATAATATATGCAGATTATCTGAAACAACTGAAGCAACGTTTTCAAGGCTCGCTCAGTACGTTCACTCTTCTCATTTACCTTTATTGCATACCCCTTAAAATACATGTCTGTTTTTATTCGTCTTCCTATTGAAAATTTGCTTGCTCGCTTTGCATTATAGGATATTAATCGTTTATTATTAGTTTATATTACAGAACCATTACAATAACCATCGAAAAACCGTAATACGCCTTTAAATGTCATCATGAAAAAATGATAGATGGTAGTATCTTGTACAAAGTCATATACCCCTTATACACAGTTCTTGATGTGATAATTACACTTGAAAAGTCGTTTTGGGACGCCATTCTGTCTACTAACTACAGTATTGAAAAATTTGCTTGCTCGTTTCGCTCGCTCGCATATTGATATTAAATATACAGATATAATTAAATAGATATTATTAAGGAGTGTATGTCACAACAGAGCCATTGCAATATTGCCACTGAAAAAAATCCTGATAGGCCTTTAACTGATAGATACACCAAAAAGCACATTGTTAAGCCTCCCTCTAACAAGAAATTGTTTAAACAGTTGTTTCAAAGGTTTAAACAGTTGTTCAAATTGTTTAAACAATAAATGCTCGAGTGACAGGCTTAAACAATGTGCTTAAATTTGTAAACAGCGTTTTTACAGTGTATGTACACAGTTGTATACCTCCGCGTTTGGGGTGTCCCCAAATTGTTAATTTTCAGGTCAATTTATTGGTGCAACCCCCCTCCCCTCCCCCCATTGCTCGAGCAAGATTTACGTCACTGCTGGGTGGTATTGATAAGTTTACCTTACATAAACCTTTCATTACACAGGCGTAGGCTGGTTGAAGCATGGGGAGGTGGAATTAACTTGGTATGGGGGCAGTGGCGTACCTACGATTTCCACAGGGAGGGGGCAAATTCGTCTGCCCAAAAATTTGACAAGCAAAAAAAAAAGAAAAAGGTCTTCAACCACAAAGATAGGATTTCGTACCAGGAAAAAAATTGACAAGCAAAAAATAAAAATGTCTTCAAGCTCGTCAGGGGGCCAGGGATACGTCCTTTGCATGGGTTGTGACTCTTCGGGGGGGGGGGGGCAGGCTGCCCCTCATAGGTACGCTAGTGTATGGGGGTGCACAATAATAGGGAGTTTGGAAAAACGGCTGTTGAAATCAGAAGAAGATGGGGTGCAAATTTCGTTTTGCTTGCCAGTGTCGGAACTCCTCTGCCTCAGCGGGAGGGTGCACCCGCCCCCTACACCCTTGCACTAGTCTAATACTTTTCTGATTATAATTTTTTTCTGGACTCGGGAGCGCCCACTCCCCGACTGATCTAATGGGGAAAAGAATCAAAGAGAGAGGGAGAGAGAGAAAGGAAAGAAGAAAAGAAAGACAGAAGAGCATTACAGAGAGGGGCATTGGTCTCAAAACTCCAGATTAATTAGACACAGAACAGAATGTCATTTCTGTTGTGATGATTCTATTCAGGAAAGTCTAGTCAAGATTCTTGGTGATATCGATGAAGAACATTCAGAGCCAGTCATAATACAAATAAGAAAAGACTGGAGTAGGTTAACTACCCCCCCCCCATTAACACACCATGTACTATAATATAATTGAGTCTTGCTTTTAATTACTTCAGAAACCTATAATAATTCTAATTACCCCGGTTTTGACATCCTAGCAGCGTCAAGGGCGTCAAGCAGATATCGTTTTCTTTTTTTTCTGGTATGGCGAGTGTCCAATTATGACCCCTGGTGCCCTTTCGTGAAAATAATAATTATACTTGCTTATATAGCGCTTAATACTTACTTTGTCAGAAGTCTCTAAGCGCTCTACAATATATGCAGCATAATTACCGATCATATGTTCTCATTAGTTAATATGAATGTACAAAGTACGTTGTGGCCCAGTGGATTAGTCTTCGGACTTTGAAACAGAGGTTCGTGGGTTCGAATCCCAGCCATGGCGTAATTTCCTTCAGCAAGAGACTGATCCACAATGTGCTGCACTCAACCCAGGTGAGGTATTGGTACCGGTAGGAAGCTTTCCTTAAAAAGCTGAATGTGTGCGCTTTACGATCACGCCTAGCTTAGCCGGGTAATATAATTATGAGCGCCTTGAGCACCTAACAAGATGGATATGTGCGCAATGTAAATATCCTATATTATTATTATTATAAACATTGTGTTTAGAAACATGAGAGATAAATTTTAAGAATAAATAGCTTTATGTCGATCATGTCGGCATATTCTTGAAACCCTACTTCATTTTGTCTTAAAGGTCAAGTCCACCCCAGAAAAAAATGTTTGTTTGAATAAAAAATCAAATTAGCACAAAGCTTCAAACCTCATCAAAATCGGATGTAAAAAAAGAAAGTTATGACATTTTAAAGTTTCGCTCATTTTTCACATTTAACAGTGATACGCTAAACTCAGTGACATGCAAATGAGACAGTCGATGATATCCCTCACTCACTATTTATTTTGTTGTCTATAGTTTGAATAAATGCAGTATTTCAATTTTAACAGATTTCAGAGATCTCATATCCAGAGATTAATAATAAATAAGGACCAACTTGACTGACACAGGGTACTAACAGTCATTGTTTGGCAATGCATTTGACAATAAAGAGAAAATTAGAATATTTCAAATACAGAAGAAAATTGAATGGATGACGCCATCAGTTTAATAATTTGCGTACAAACATTTTGCGAAATAAAGCGAAACTTTGAAATGTCATAACTTTTCATTTTACATCTGATTTTGATGAAATTTCCAGTGTTATGCTAGTTGGATTTTCTCTTTTTATTCAATTCAACTTTTTGTTGAGGTGGACTGGCCTTTAGCAAGCTTTCCATTTACTTTTAGTCTTCTCTTGAGACAAAACAGAAGATATATCACAATAATGCTGTCCATAAAGGGTCTGAATCTGCATACTAGAAGAATCTCTACGCAATGATGAACCCTGCTCTTCCCTACAGGTCATAGCTCAATGGTGATGGTTTTTTCAGTAGCACTGATCTTGGAATTCAATATTTCGCCTGCACTGGCGCAGAGCTGTACATGCATCCGGGACATGCACAGGCGCGTAGCCAGGGGGGCGGTCGCCCCCCCCCCCAAAACGTCCCCAAAAAGAAAAAAAAAGGGAAAAAAAGAGAGGAGAAAAGAAAAAGGGAAGGGAGGAAAGGGAAGAAAGGTAGCTTTGTGTTTTTTTTCTTTTTATTCTTTTTTTTTCTTAAAAGAGAAACTCCATCACTCTTGCTTTAAATTTATATATGAATTTTTCTTCCGCGCTGTGCGCGGTTAAATGACAATATTGCAATTCTCCATTGTTTCCCCACCCTTTCTCTAACCCTGTTTTTCCACCTCAGGTATATGTGTTTCTTACCGGTTAAAGTTCAAATGTATCCATTAGGGCATGGAATTAGAGTAAGGCTACGCCAAAGTATATGAAGTTATCTTTTTTTTTAATTGATCGTGCAACTTCTGGTCGGGTCGGCTCCAGGCGGGTAAAATTTTATATCAATTTCTGCCGCAACCTCCATAAAGTCAACTTCTCCTGATAAGTCAAAGAAATTAGGAATCCTCTTTTTTTTTTAAATTCAATTTCAATAAATCACAGAAGTTTCAACTTTTTGCGCACTATTTCCTCATAAAGAAGTTCAATAATCTTAGAAAATCATTTTAATTAGAGCCGATGGTGGTATTAGACGTATCTGCATTATTTTGATGAAACGTCCGCCCTTTGAAATTTCAGAGTTTCATTGCTCTGCGCGGGACTGAATATCTTTCTCCCGGCATATATACACTTCTTCTCCTCTATTTTGCGAGTTAAAGATATGCACTGTCGCTAAATTGTTTGTAATCAAATCTGATCTTTCCAAGGGAAGTATTCAATATATCTTTGAGAAGACCCTTTAGTCGGGACCCTTTTCATGGCAAAAAAACTGATAAAACGCTTTAGCTTCCGCGCTTCGCGTGAGGGTATTATTATTTTAATTTCCTCCAATGTATTCCTTTTTTGTGCGTTCACAATCACTTTTTGAAACAAATTAGATTCATGAAAACAATATTCAAAATCACAATGAGTCAACTGAATTGGAGCTGAAATAGGCACTAGAGACAAGAGAGACGGCTCCTTTTCATTTTAATTTATGAAACACCAAAAGCTTCGCGCTTCGCGCTCCCTGCACCCACCCCCTAGGGAGCGCGCTTCGCGCGCTCTGTAAGTGTTGGCACGCTTCGCGTGCATTTACCGCCCCCTCCAAAATGAAATCCTGGCTACGCGGTTGGACATGCATGCAGTGTAATGTGACAGGAAGACTATTCCGACCTTAATCATGTTAATTGGTCCCATATTGAATGCGTATCCGGAACTGCATGGAAACGTTCATCCTAGCTATTGTTAGTCTTTGTCACATATCAAAATCTGTGAGCAGCAAGATTGCTACATAGAACCATGAGTCTACGACTGTGAATGAGTCATCATCGCCATCAACATCAAAGCTCTATATAATTACCGGGTATAATCATTACCGTCGAAGGCTTCTAGTGATGATCCGGGGGTAATGATGGCTAGCAGATACAGAGGCTTGTGTTTAATTATTTTCATCCCATTGGTCCCTTATGCCAAATCCAGACTTTATATGTCCTATAGCGGGAACACTGCTGAGGTTAGCCTTGGCACCCGTGCAGTGTTTGAATGTTCCTCGTCATCGCAACTCTCTGAAGACAAATTGCGAACCGGTCGGATTGAATGGGGCAGAAACACGAGATACTCGGTATCTACTCAAGTCATTGCACGGTGGACAAATGAGAATGGAATCGCGATCTTAGTCGATAACTCCGATGAACGATACAATATTGAAGGTGGAATCTTATCAAACGGACGTTTCAGACAATTTCTGACCATTCAAAAAGTTCAACGGATTGACCAGACTGATAGTACTGGGTATTATTGTGCTTTATTCAATTCTTCAGCGAGTATGTTGGTTAAATCTGGATATGCTCCATTGACCGTCAAATATCCTCCTGCAGAACATTATCCTCTTTGTACCGCGACACCAAATGACATCACCAGAGAAGTAATGCTTGTGTGTACATCTGAGAAAACTACTCCAGATGTAACTTTGCAATGGTATAAGGACGGACAGAAGGTGTCAGATGCCCATCCGACTGGTTACAAAATGAAATCGACCCATGAGGCCCGTGAAGATGAATTACGAAGCGAATTCGAATGCCGACTACATTACGTGGACGGAGCTGATGTTGAGGTTCGTCGATCCTGTACATTCAGTAAACCTCGAGTGGCTATTTTAAGGATGGGAGAGGAAACTCCAAATGAAGAAAGTACATATCATGCATTTGCTGTATCTAATCCACCTCTCACATCCGACATCAATTGCACACTGGAAGCATCTTCAGACACTTCTCAACGTTTCGATAAAGAGTTTCCTGGTTATGGGGTGGCAGCCGTTGGACCTGTAGCTCCCACTGATAATGGTAGCACACTGGTGTGTCAGGCCAAAAATGTTTTCGGAACTGAACATGCTATGATGAGGGTTTATACTAGAAATGAAAACCAGGACAGGGAAACCACTTTTCCGTCCACTATGATGCCAGGCGGTCAAGTTTTACAGACTAAAATTTGGCCCAAAGAACTTGCCATCATTCCGGGGTGTAAGAATGCTTCGTTCGTGTGTAGCTACAGCTTGATCATGTATTCGCACATTCCTGCCAAGGTAGAGATCAGATGGGAACATGATGATACTATTACTACTGAGACAGAAGATAATGTCCTTTTCATCACCAATGCAGAATATGAAGATTTCAGAGAGACAACAGTAACTTGCGTTGCTTCTGTGGTTACCGATGACCCAATGATCAATACGGTTCCTGAACGCAGATCTGCAACAATTCGAATTGCCAAAGAGAGTTCCTGCGGTCCAAATTTCGTACGGTCTGGCTCAACAAAAGCACAATCGCATTTCGGTAAGGAACAGTGTTTTGTCGCCGCCATTGTCGCTGTACTCGGATTAGTGGTGTAACGGTGAACCCGAGTCTTTAACCGATCGGAAACAAGCTTTTGGATGGGAGCAAAGAAATTCTAATTTTTTCAATTTAATGTACCATTTCAGTTGATTTGCGTGGTATTTTATCATTTTTTTATATACAAAAATATGTTAGGATATTATACGTCATATAGCTAGCCCTTATACAAATACATTACTTCCTACTTTTTATTCTCAAAATTTTTATATGAAGTATACTCGTGTATATTATGAAAAATTATTCGATATGAAGTTGAATTCGAATTTGTTCTCATCATCCACAGATATTACTTAATGCAGATCAGATACCCAATGATTGTATAAATCACAGAAGTAACATAGGGTCTTATGGTTTGCTCTATTGTAACGCAATATATCGCACTGCAATCACAGAACAGGCAGGATGATCTGGATGACGATAGCCTCGTTCAGACATGGGTTCCTAGTGCTATAATCAGAGTAAGACTCTATCATGCATGGATTAATATCTCAAAGATATTTATCTTATCACGACCAAGACGTAGGCTGTTTGGTCGGAGGAAGCTCAGAAGAAATTTAAATTCGGAGTGCCCGTCTAGACAGAGTTACTCCGACCAACATGACCAAGATACTCCTGGAAACAAGAAATATATCTTTTTAATTTTAAGCCATGCATACTAGAAAATTTTTCTCCAACTAGGATAAAACGAAAGTTATGTTATTTTTAAGTCGGAGGAAGGTACACCCAGTCAAGATGCAGATAGACATGAATAGTAAATCCATAGAAAATGTAACTCAGCTTAAATATCTGGGTGTCACTTTCAGTCATATTCCGGACTTGTCTTTTCACATCAATCCCATCATTAAACAGATCATGAATTCTATAATATGCATGCGGAGAATCAGGCACTGTCTGACAAAAGACGTACTCGCCCATTTGTATTTTTCATTAATCCTTCCTCATATCGACCACTGTTCAACTGTTTGGGGATCATTAAAAGTGAAAGATTTGCAGCGACTTCAGAAGTGTCAAAACGTCAAAACAAAATATTGTCGTTTGGTATTAGATGCAGACTACTACACCCCAGTCCAGAATGTGTTACACTCTCTGAAGTTACAATCTGTCAAGAAAAGAGTGGATTATAATTACCGAATACTTATGTATAAAACTTTAAACGGTCTTGCTCCTGGTTATTTAATGCAAAATATTTCTCTGAGACCTAATCGCTATCCTACTAGATCAATCTCATCTCAACAATTGTATCTCGCAAAACCAAGAACCGAGTATAAAAAACATTCATTCTCCTATACAGTGCGTCCCACAAAAAAAAACGAAACCGAAATTTATCGATGATTTATCATAACTTAATCATTAATAAACTAAACAAATGACCTACCAAGTTAAAGCTTAGAATCTCTTCGTCCATCTGAAATTACTTAGATTATTTCTCATTCACGCAAGAGTGAGCAAAAACAATTTGAAGAGGGGATACCAAAAATTCACTTGGCGGGCTGTATATCTGGGTTTAAAAAAGAATCCACATTTTCAAAAATTTCAATATCTGCTCTTTAATTTGATACCTCAATTACATAAATGGTCGAGAAATAACAAAGTTCTGGCTATTTGAAATAAGGCTTGAATTTCAATAATTTCTTAAAATGAAGAGGTTTTACAAACTCACTCGACACTCCGTTTTGTTGACGATCAGCCTGCATTAAGTCTTTTGTTAACCGTGCGATAGCTTCTGTGGGAAATCGGTGAAAACACGTTTATTTAATGAAATTATGGAAATACAAGCATTGATTTGAGAGAGCATAACTTTTATTAATGATTAAGTTATGATAAATCATCGCTAAATCTCGGTTTCGTTTTTTTCTGGGACGCACTGTATAGCAGCAAATCTATTTCACTCATTACCAGTACCTATTAAGTGTTCTGTTTTACTTCCTATTTTGAAACGAAACGCCCGTAAATTCCAAGCAAGCTGATTAATTTTTCTACTGTTTGTCATAGTATGTATAGCCTTACCCCCTAATTGTTATTTGTTTATTGTGTATATATATTATTTTGGTATTGTATATTTTAATCATGTATGTTATAATTGTTATTGTATAATGTTCAAATTGATATTGATAGCAGGGCTCCCATGTAAAGCAGGCCTCTGGCTTGAATGGGACTACCCTGCTTTTTTTATAAAGAAAACATGAATATTAAATAAATAAATAAAGTCAGAACAAGTCTTCTGTTGGAGTAGGCAAACAAATTATGTATGAAAGATCACGCATTTTTTTCAAGTCTGCATATTCCCTAAAAAACGAAACGTACATAGGAGTTCAGATACAAAAAGATGGCATAAGAAGGGAGAGCTATATTGATAACATAAAAGGGAAGGTGCGATCAGAATCGGATCAATGAGAGAATAGAATCAAAGAGAAGAGGAAAGGGTAGGACAACCTTTAAAAAAAGAAAAAAATATATATAGACGTTCTATTTTCACTCTCCCCCACTCAAATAAAAACGATAACAACATCGAGTACATTGTATAGTAATACGTTTTTGCTTGAATATATATTATTCAATAATAACAATAATAAACCAATATAAATTATTCATCAAAAATCCATTCTTTAATCTAATACTAATATGATCAAATATCTCAGACATGGACTTTTATTTGTTACTAATCCGTGGTTGTAGTGTTGTTTGAAGTCAGGGGCGGATCCAGGATTTTTCAAAAGGCGGAGGGGGCAAATTTTTGGAGGAATGTTTTGACAAGCAAAAAAAAAACGTTTTCAATTTCAAACGAGGGGTCATTCCTCTATTTTAATGGTATTTTTACATTTCAAATTTTGATTCTCAGGGGGGGGGGCGTGCCGGCTGTGCCCACCCCCCTGGATCCGCCAGTGTTTAAAGTCAATATTTATACGTTTATGATTTCGTATTTAGTATAAATGAATTTGTGTAACAATGTTGATTTCTTCATAAATTCATACAATTTTGCTGATTAGTAAGATTTCGATCATATTATCGTTGAATTATAGGACGTCTGCTTTCAAGCTTTGATTTTCAGTTAAGTGGACCCCAATTAGTCAAATAGTATGTGTCAAAATCTAAATATTTCATGCAGATTGTGTATATTATCTTCTACAATTGAAATAATTAATATGAATATAATATATGAATAAATGGATAAATAAATGAAGAAATAAACAAATGAATAAATAAATAGATGAATAAATAACTAAATTTGATGCTTCAGAAATATTATTAGTGTGATACATAAATTTAATTATATTTCCATCAATCCTTAGATGGTACATTTAGAAGGGCGCCCTGCAACGTTGACCTACATACAACAAAAACTGTAGCGTTGATTGATTTGTCAAGGACCACACCAGTCATTTTACTCCGGTGTGAATATGGTGTTCGTTCAACACCTGTGGGTGTTACATTTGGTTGTTTGTTTAACACTCTTTGGTGTTATGTTCAATCTCTAGGGTGTTGTCCTCTAGGGTCTTTATTGCGCCAAAATTAAACCATCATGGAAATATTATTTTTGAATATTTCTATTTGACTGAATTTCCAAATATGATATAATTCCATAACATAACATAATTTATTGAAAATATAGATGTAATATAACATAGAATTATATATAACATGCAAAATTACAGAATGTGTGCGGGAGGTGCAGAGTATGTATGTGCGTGCGTATGTATGGTTGTGTGTTTTATGAAGAGGTGCCTAGCAATGAAGTCCGGCAAGTTGAGATTACACGTAAAGAAAAGGGAAGAGTTAGAGATAACTAAGCATTAATAAGGTGTGTAGAGGGCGGGGAAAGTTGTAGCTTGGGAAGTTTGGGATTTGGAGATGAAAACAAATATTTTGGTAGCTATAGGGCCAAGTATAAGATGACATTTTATACAACGCTGTTTAATACTTTATTCATTGAGAATTAAACATATTAAAAAAAAATGCTGTTTCACATATTAAACACTTGTTTAAAACCATTAAACAATACGAAGATGCATATTTTTGTGAAACGGCATTTTTTTAATGTGTAGAGGTCATGAATTAACAAGTACATTCAAGATTAGGTATTCAAAACATTTATTCAATTTCCATATGAACAAAATAAGCAAATGCAAAACAAATCCAAATATAGGCCTATTATATAACTGACATTAAGCGATATCTCACGACAGATTTTCATATCAGAGAGAGCATAGTATCAAATTGCGAAAGCGACGCCAATCGAATTTTTTTTATAGACATAGCGGTTAATTATAGTTACTTCTCCGTGCATAAATAAATTAATCTACCTGTACATGTACATCGAAGTTCTAGAGTTATTAAGGAAATTTGTTTTCAAAGTAGGAGTGCGCCCTCTATCGTTCGAACCATTCAATAAAAGAAATGAGCGGCTTATTATGATTGATCCTGATTGGTAGTACCCGTGTATATATAAAGTTAGACATCGGTGATAAAATCATTATTTTAGCTGGTAGTAATGATATTGAATGCTGCAGCTGTCAGTTGGAAATTAATTGTGTTAAGGGCTACAGGCGAACATTTCACTAAGAACTAGCTAAGGGATATCGCTTTCTTCATTCTAGTGAAACCAACATATTTCAGACAGAGTTTATTATAAAAAAACATAGCTCATCTTTGCTGTCAGGATGAAGTTTTGTCAGTCAAGAATTGTATATTCTCTATTCCTGATGAGCCCTTTGATTCTGATGGTGAATGCCGATTTGTATGTGAGCACAGATTCTGCTACAGTCAGTGAAGGCACGCAAACATCCTTTACCTGCTTCAGTGATGAGCTATCCGATGAGAACATCTTCAGCACTGGTGGCAAGGTGGTTTGGTCTCGATACCCACGGTCTTCATCGAGTCTTCAGCAGGTCGCACAGTACACCCTGGCCAACAACGCACAGGTCCTGCTGACCGATCCGCAAGATGCTGAGAGGTTTTCCATCGAAGGAGGCTTGGACTCGCACACGCAAATAAATCTGAATCTCGTGATTCGACAAACGTCGAAATCAGACCAGGGAAGGTATTCTTGTATCCTCTACGATGGCTCGGGGGTGTTGATATCACAATCAGAAAACCTGCCGCTTACAGTGAAGTACCCTCCTGCAGATTACTTTCCTTTGTGTACTGCGTCACCAGTAGATGTAGGAACTGATGTGAACCTTGATTGTCGGTCAGAGAACACAACACCCCCTGTTTCTGTGCAGTGGTATAAAGATGGAACTAAGGTTGCCGATGGGTACCCGGTTGATACTCGAACAACGTCTGTATACAGGGCACGACAAGAAGAGTTGGGCAGCCAGTTTCACTGTAGATTGTTCTATGATGACGACGCAGGAGTCCGTGTGGAGCGATCGTGCCGCTTCCACCGACCTTACGTTGCTATCTTGAGAAAAACAGAAGAGGTAAATACTGGGAACACCGTGTTTCATGCTTTCGCTCATTCTAGCCCACCGTTCGTTAATGACATCCATTGCTCCTTGGAAACATCAATGGGCACTCAACAGAACTTTGAGCTTACGTTTCCTGGATATGGATTGATGACGATAGGGCCCGTCTCACCTGTAGATAATGGAACAGACCTTGTATGTCAGGCGACAAATGTCTTTGGTGTTGGGATGACACGAATGCCCGTTTACAGTGACGGCAATGGAAATGGAGAAGCAACACTCCCTTCTGTGGTGACAAATTACATGCCTAATGACGGAACGCTTAATGCAGCTATCTGGCCTAAACTTCCACTAGTGAAACAAGGTGAAAACATCACGTTCGTTTGTAGTTACAGTCTAGAAATCCATTCAATTGCCCGAACCAGAATAGCAATTACGTGGCGATACAATGATATCATGGTCGATGATACTACTCCGAGATTCACAGCGACAGAGAACAGTCTCCGGATAGATCAAATCAGTAGCGCCGATGAGGGTGTCTCTGTGACCTGTTTGGCCAGCTTGGCTGTAGAGGACACACCTGTTGCGAACATCCCTGCTGGCGAATCAACAACCCAAATTAGGATAAGTAACGTACCGACCAAAGATGACTGTCTTCTGAATGACAACGGAAGCACAGCACTCCAGTCACAAGCTGGCAGCTCTTCAATCTTTAGGAGTTCGGCTTTTCTCATCGGCATATCTGCCCTCGCTGGGGTTGGATGGCTACTCTGTGTCATTTTCATCCTCATGTTAATTGCGAGAAACAGGAAACAAAACAGATTAGGTTCAGCACAACCTCGAAGAATGAGCTCACAAATGACTTATCGTGCAGGAACCACGACATTCACCAACGGGACGCATCGAGGGTCAACGCCATCTACAAACCAAACAACTCGAGCTCTTCCTGATCAACCATCTGAGAACCCCGTCAGGAACGGGTCTTTCGGTATGCGCTCGAATAATTTACATGTCGAGGTGCCAATGGAACCATCGGGACCTGAGTTAGCCTACCAAGAAATGGTTGGAAACACGGGTGTGACAAAATCACGGAACGGCGAATCGGGAAGGGCCAAAGGTTCTACTAACTCTCGGTCGAAAGACGATAAGGCGAAAGAAATGTCATGGCAACCTGAACTGGTTCCAGGGCCAAACGGTGGGTTTATTCCGCAAGAGATGTTGGCAAACAACGCATCTTCGGGCAACAAGAACAGAGAACATGAAGGGGCAGAAATGAACTACGAAGACTTAGATTGCATGAGACATCATGAGTCACAGCACACCCGTCGGGCCACAGGAAATGATTACCAAACATCAATTTCAAACACACCTTACTTAAGACCTCAAGAGGAGGAGGAACTTCTTCCGCATTATGCCAATTCCTGAAAGCAAAAACTTCTGAATATTTCAACAGCATCCAGGAATGTACTTTAAAATGTTATGAATATTAGAGAACCAACATGAACAAAATTTGAGTTTGAAGTTATTACTGAAATATCCATTGTTCGATCTTCAAAATAATGCGCACCAACAAGGGATGATTGATGGGCTGTTTCCTAATTGTCGATTTGCTGGTTTCAAAAGGGTATCATCCACACCCGATAGTCCTAGATATACTATTACTATACTAACAAACATGAATTTATAAAGAAAGTTTCACTGTGAATAAATCTTACAGTGCATGCGTTATAATTGCATCGAGGGATAGATGAATGTCCATCTTGGAAAACTCGCATTTAAACTTCTTAGAGGGACATGAACCGCGAATATTGTGAGAGAATACAAATCGCGTCAATAACATTAAGTAACATGCTGGATCGTCAAAGTATTAAGTCTCGATTATTGGAGACACCTACACCATTTTTTTTTTTGGTCATCATTATTGTCCGTATCATTGTGTATCATGTGTACTTGTATATATTCTTTTCGTTGATCCAGAAATAACTTTTAGGTCGAATGTAGCTTATTTCATTCCTTCACAAAACAGCTTATTTTAAATCGAGAGGTGAAAAATAAAAAAATACAAACAGTTACCAAACTAACAAATCTGACATTACTAAGGTTACTGTAGCAAAATTTGCAACGGTGCATATTTTTCATTTGGCATGGCTTGTCTTTGTAAATTTTTATGATGTTCTGCACAGCTTAAGTTACCATTCATTAAAAGAAAATGTGTATACATGTAGATATGAAGTTATGTACATAATTTGGTGTTATCTGCTGGTAAATTAAATGGCTCGTGAAAGAACTCCCAATATGTTGACAATCTTGATATGTTTTGAATAAATTCCTTTCTAAAATCTGCTTACATTTCCTAAAAAAATATAGCCATTCCATTGTATTGACAATAAAAAGTGAATTGTTATTGATACGAAATTGTGGCAGATAAAATGGTCGTCAATATATTCATCACATCTGCACTCAACATTATTCTACATCGGATTTTTGGAATGTTATCAAAAGTCGTTTATGAAATCAGTGGTAGCTAAGTGCACTATTTTTTTGTAATACACCAAATGCTCTCTTACATGATCCTGCAATTGATATAAATCGTATATCTAAAGGATTCAATTTCATACAAATTGATGAAAGCAATCGTGTGATCAATTGTATTTATTGATATTACAGGACAAAGAAGTGATTATCAGCTAATAGAAGTAGATTAGAAGGATCTTTAGATGTTAAAATGTCAAATCTTGTCCCGTGAATGGTAGAAATATTTATTCTTCTGTATTCACAGATCAAGATTTGCTGAAGAACTAAAAGAAAGCTGAAGAGATTGTCTAGCTTCTATTGGTCTTTACTGTTATGAAGACTACCATTTTCTGTTTCTGTTTTATCGCAAGTCCCGTAGGAACTTGGCAGGACAGCTTTTGCTGGTATATAACCAATTACCTAGAAAATATTTTACGTCTAGTTTAATCAGTCATAGTGGCTGAACTTGAAGACGACAGATATTTCTCTCGGACCTTTGTATCAAAGTGGAGACAATGGCACAGTTGAGATTGGAACTCACAACCTGTTGGATTCCAATGCTCTAACCACTAGACCAAGACCCGTGTGTTCTGTTGGAATGTATACTTTATATTGCATCTAACGGTTTAAGTATTCAAGTGACAGGACACCAATTAAATTATCAAATATCAGCAACATCGGTGATCAAAAAAAAATCCCGAGTATAGTCTGGTAGAGATTGACCATTTGAGACTCATAATCGTTTTCATATTGATTGTGTTTTATGTGTATATTTGTGAAAAGTATGAAATTTCTGTAACAGTTTTTTTAATGAATACATGTATTTATTTCAAGTAGCAATTCCGATTGGTTCCTAGTCAGTCTACGGAGCAAAATGCGCATGCAACGATGATCCTGATAGGCCAATTCATTTAGGGATTGATCGTTAATCTTTGTGTTACCGGGTCCTGGTAACTAGATTCAGTAGGAATTTCCAATTTGATATGACATTTTCACTGGTTCCAATAAGGACTGGAAAAGACTAGAAACAAGAACAAAGACGTGTATATTGGTTTCGTTTTACTTTCAATATCCAAACCAATAGAGACGACCCATGCAAATCATTAGAAATCTAATGAATTTTCAAAGAAGGATATTGATTGATTACAACTATTCTAAATAGAAAATGAACTAATGTCATGAAGGAATATTTAATGTATATAAATGTACATGCATAGATGATTATTTCTATTGGATCTTTGAATCTTCCTAATTTTTTTTTGTTCGTCGTTCATCATTTTTTGTACAGTTTAAGAACTAGAAAATAACTTGTCTTTGCAGTCTGAGCAGTGTTTATCCTGATTTAAGTATCATAAATCGACACGAACTCTCTGCCGAATTATCGATCGATATTTGTTTCGTAATAATGATTTTCTTTCTATTTGTAAGATACTCCCAGATAATCCTTATGTCTTGTTTGGTCTATTATGTCGGTGATGAAATAAATTCCTGAAATCTTGAAAATATATCTCGATCTGCTTGTTCAGCGTAGCCTAATCCAAATTTCTTTGTAGGAATAGAGATTACAATGATGTGGTTGAGCATGGGTGAATAATATTTTGTGAGGGTGTTTGTGTGTGTTTTTTCTTCATGATTTGTAATAATCGATAGATTGATCGGATGGCAGTTTCCTGTAGCACATGCTTTATTTTATTTGTTGATTAATTGCCTTCATGCATGTCGGATAATTCCACCAATAGCACTGTCTCGTTTGATCTATTATTTCATCCGCAAGTTCTGAATGTTACTTGTCATTTATTGATTATCTGACTATTCGGTAAAGTGTAATTCGGTTAAAGTTTATTCCCAACTATTTCCTCATACATGCATGAGCAAATAATCATAAACACGATATATAAAGTCTGATACAAATACAAGTATACCTGTTCGACAAAACATCACTCGCTATAGAACATAACTATGATGATAACAAGATAGGATAGGCATACAGACCTGAAATCTAGACGATTAGAACAAGAGTTCCCTGTCAATCGTACTAATAGTTTTTATTGATTGTTCGAATGACTGATTGATTGAAAATAGTTATTGCAGTTGATTTATTGATTGCTTGTTTATATAACTGGATGATTTTGATGAAAGACTGATCGATTAATTGATTGCTTGTTTAGATGAAAGATTAATTGATTTTTTAATGACTGATTGGTACATGGATTAAGTGTTTGAATAATTGATTCATTGATTGCATGTACAAATGAATGATTTATTGATTATTTGAATGCATTAGTGATCGATTGATTGATTGTTTGTATCATTGATTTCTTGTATAAGTGATTGATCTATTGATTGCTTGTATGACTGAATGATTTATTGATTGCTCGTTTGACTGAATGATTTATTGATTGCTCTATACTGAATGATTTATTGATTGCTCGTATGACTGAATGATTTATTGATTGCTCGTATGACTGAATGATTTGATTGCTCTTATGGCTGAATGATTTATTGATTGCTCGTATGACTGATGATAAATTGATTGCTCGTATGACTGAATGACTTATTGATCGCTGGTATGACTGAATGAAATGCACGCGAAGCGCGCTCCCTAGGGGTGGGTGCAGGGAGGGGGAGTTTCCCCCTTCCCCTGCGAAGCGCGAAGCTTTTAGTGTTTCATAAATTAAAATGAAAAGGAACCGTTTCTCTTGTCTCTAGTACCTCCAATTCGGTTGACTATATTGCGATTTTGAACCTTGTTTTCAAAAGTGATTGTGAACGCACAAAAGAGGTATACAATGGAGGAAATCAAAATGATAATAACTCCGTGCGAAGCGCGGAAGCTAAAGCGTTTTATCAATTTTTCTTGCCATAAAAAGGGTCCGGAGAAAAGGGTTTTCTCAAAGATATATTGAATACTTTCTTTGGAAAGATCAGATTTGATTACAAACAATTTAGCAACAATGCATATTTTTAACTCGCAAAACAGAGGAGAAGATTGGTAGAGGAAGATATTCCTCCCCGCGCAGAGCAATGAAACTCTGAAATTTCAAAGGGCGGATGTTTCATCAAATGTAGATATCTCTAATACCCAATCAGCTCTATTATTCAATTGATTTTCTAAGATTATTGAACTTTATTACAAGGAAAATAGTGCACAAAAAGTTGAAACTTCTGTGATTTATTTAAATTATCTATCTATTTAAAAAAAGGATGCCTAATTTTTTCTTTTGACTTATCCTGAAGCGCTTCATTTTGAATATATAGAAACTTAAGTATCATTCAAAATTTCAAACTGAGGGCGCAAAACAGGACAGGAGATGAATGTATACAGGGAAATGACATGAAGTTTAATACAATTTGAAAAAAAAATATTGTACTTTTTTTATTTAATACGACACGAATTTCATACCTTCCTCTTTTCAAATTAGGAACCTGTTTGCCCCCAAATTATGGTTGTGTAGTAATGAGCTGAAAAGCGGGAGAAGTTCACTTTATGGAGGTGACGGCAGAAACTGATATAAAGATTTTACCCGCTCGGAGCCGACCAGACCAGAAGTTGCGCAATCAATTGAAAAAATAAGATAACTTCATATATTTACTTCGGCCTAACCTTACTCAAATTCATGCCCTAATGTATACAATTTTAACTTTAACTGGCAAGAAGCATATAGCTGAGGTGGAAAAACAGGGTTAGAGAAAAAAAGGTGGGGGAAACAATAGAGAACTTTAATATTGTCATTTAACCGCGCGCAGCGCGGAAGCAAAATTCATGTATAATTAAAATTTAGAGCAAGAAGAGTGAAGGAGTTTCTCTTTTGAGAAAAAAATAAAGAATAAAAATAAAAAAAAAACACAAAGCTACCTTTCTTCCCTTTCCTCCCTTCCATTTTCCTTTTCTCCTCTCTTTTTTCCCTTCTTTTTTTTCTTTTTCGGGTCGTTTTTTTTTTTTTGGGGGGGGGGCGACCGCCCCCCTGGCTACGCGCCTGCTGAACGAGTCATTGATCTATTGGTTGTTGGATTAAGTGAATTATATTACGGGTTTTTTGTATGTATATGGTTGATAATTGGTTTATTGATTCTTGACATCACACACACATATATATAGTGTGTATGTGTTTTTTTTGTATTATGGCTGAGTGATGAATTTATTTCTTTTGTCAGACAAATTGATTCATTTTTATTATGACAGGTCCATTTATTGATTGTGATAATACAGACTCATTGGGATATCGATTTAATTTTTCAGGTGATGTATGAGTTGTTGATTAATTACGGATGACTCAATGTTATTATGATCTACAGACTTTCATCAAAGAATACTTCATACATTGTTAATTGTAATTAGCAATTTTCAATTAAAAATTGATTAGCTGTTGGTTATACTTATCCTCGTACTTATCGAATTACAAAATGGTAGAAATCAGACACCCTCTCGCCTTTCTCATTAACTTTACATTCCTCTGTAGTGTTTTATAACTATTTCCTTCAAAATGTTAAGTTTTATATCTAAATGCAACATCCTGAACATCCTGAACATCCTGAACATCCTAGCAAATACACCTCACTTCAATTTTCTACCATGTGCCTCTAAAGTAGGTTTGAGTGGCTATTTCCTGAAATGAAAATTAATCTCAAGGCTTTTGAAACACAATCCTGAATCAAACCGGAAAATGTGTTATTTTCCGTGAAATTCTGCGATGTTGAGTCTCAGGTTCACTGACTTCTAGATTTGATGGTAGATTATATACCTTTTCATGCAGCCATCAAGTTCATGAAAAACATAACGTTGACCATCAAATTTCATTGCAGACTATGTTTCGAGATCACCTCTGCAGGGTTTGTTTTGCTTTGTTCAGTGTTTGCTTACTATTATATTGAGATGAGGTTTAAAACTAGATTGGCAACAATCGTGGGATGACAAGTTAAAATTCGGTCACTCCCTTCCCTTTTTCCTTTATTTTGGATATACAATGAGAAAGAAGTAACGATTTAAATTTTTGCTTAATAGTTTCTTTGTGTGCACAACATGGATATTATGCAAACGTTTGTTTTCGATAACCTTATTACCTAAAAATATTACCTAATGATAATTATCTCAATAATAATAATAATAATAATAATATAGGGTATTTCTATTGCGCACATATCCACCTTGTTAGGTGCTTAAGGCGCTCCTATATTACCCGGCTAAGCTAGGCGTTCATAGCGCACACAGCTTTTAAAGGAATTACTTCCTACCGGTACCCATTTACCTCACCTGGGTTGAGTGCAGCACATTGTGGATCAGTTTCTTGCTGAAGGAAATTACGCCATTTCAATGTGAAATACAAAAGAGGGGGGGGGGGTGGCAGGTGAGACAAAGGAGAGGGGAGGGAAGAGAGAGAGAGAGAGGCATAAGGAGAGAGATGCCTCAGTGGAGAGCTATATAGAAAGAGAAAAGGAGAGGTTGGGAGGAGGGGGGGGGGGGGCATGGATTGTCTCACAACCAACTTCTGTTCCGTGTTGATCAACAATAGGTTTTATCGATGTAACAATAGGTACCTGCATATTAACCATTGCGTAATACCATTTCATATCTGTTCGTTGATTCCCATTTTAATGATCTCTTATCACGCTCGTGTTCGATTTGCTAAATAGTGACGGAATTGATTTATTCACATTTTTCAATTCAATTCAATATTTCAAAAGGTATTAGCATTGATAACATTTATAAAATTGACAATGCAATGGAGCTAGAAAAGCTTGTGACAAGTTCACCGTGACATGAAGACAATAAAAACATTAAACTTAAAAAGAACTTCCATATAAATTAATGCAATACATAACAAGGGGGAACAGGGCAACTGTATCCACATTTGCAAAATTATGAAACAGTTAATTAATCGTCAAACTAGCCCCACACTGAAACTAAGCAAATCACTCAATCTAAAACTTTTTCTTTAAGTTTTGTCTTAAAGCACTTAATGCACAAAGATGGTGCATTTCTTATTAAATTGTTCCACTTTTTTCGGACCTATGAAACTAATATTATGTTGATCAGGACACGTTCTGTATCTTGGCAAAATGAGGTGGAGCATGTATTGCATTCATATAAATTACGATTTGTGTTAAACAACTGATGTTATATCACGCTATACCGACTTATTCGCGTCAGAAGTAATAACAGCTCAGGTGCATTGGCATTATGATGTTCAAATTAAGAAGTTGAAATATTTTATACATTTACAAAGGAAAGAATAACAAAGACATATATCCATATATGGTCACTTCACTTAAGGGCCACTTTGGGGGATTTTATCGGGAAATAGGTGAAAAATGTTTGAGCAATAAGTTATTTTCCCCGAATTTCCATCTTCCTCGAAGTATTATTGTTTACAGTGTCACAGAAATTTCATTAGAGTACAAGTTAAACTTAGGAAATCGCAACCTACCCTCTTTCCAAATCAAATGACCCCCCCCCCCAAAAAAAAAAAATCGTTCTGCATGAGGTCCTTTGGTATTGATCACCCCCCCCCATAAAAAAAAACTCTGGAGAATTCGGTGACAGGAAATCTGCTCCTGCGACCATTGCTTATGGCTCTATTTCGACTAAGGTATAGGGTTAGGGCTGCAACACGGTTTTAAGTAAGGTTTAGAGTTAGGTTTGGGGTAGTGTAGTGTTAAATCCAGAGTTGAAGTTGGCTGTTCCATGATTGTTTGAAAAAAATTTTACAGCGGAACAATTGCAATTGTCGCCGGAGCAAACGTCGTGGAACCGAGATTTGGCGCGGTTTATAATTCATTATTTTTGGTAATTAAAAGTGCAGGAATGCATAAATTATCTTGAAAGGGTTAATGTGACAGGGGTGACCAATGAGATGGCACAATATATATTTTCAACCTTTTCATCGACCGAGACTGTTTCTTTTCCCCGTTCCTGAGGGCCCCTCATTTTCAGGCGTTAATTCTGAAAGACCCCCATTATCATATGTTAAATTACAGTTCCAAAGCGACCACTCCCCATTTGTAGATAACCATCTCATTCTTCAACCACTCATTTCATATCAATAGAACTGTCATGATGCCGTGACGAAGGGCCATGATGAAGGAACGTCTTTAATTTGACGAAATAATTTCAAGTAATCCGCATCACTATCGCCCGCAATAATATCATCCCATCATCGGTTTTGATGATATCCACGCTCTAAAGAACTGGCCGCGTGTAGGTGGTTAACAGACCATTCCATCATAAATCCTCAACCCCTCACACCGCCACATTCAAAGGGGGAGGAATTACGCGATATTATTACCAAATTAGTATACCGGCTCTTAATAATATCTTCCAAATCTTGTGTATCAGTGAGCAGAATGCTGATTACCTGGCCTCTATTCGGATGGATTTATGAATGTTTTTGCATGTGACATGTTGATAATTTAAAATCCACTGGACTCTGACGGCTGAAGTATATAAAATACGAGATCTTAATTAGTAACCTTGATTAGTTAATAGAGACATTCTTAATTAATTCTTATTTCCATTACAGTGAGATATAAGATGACCACCCGGGGGGGCCACTTACATTGACGAGTGGATACCATGCGCGACCAAAAAAACACGTAAAAAGGATGTCTTTTTCACGATAGGGCACGTTACGTACGTAACGTGATAAGGGTGTCAAAAACACAAAAATAATGAAAAAAGGGTATATATTTCGCTAGGAAAATTACGTGTTTAGGGTCGAATTTAAGGGGATGATAAAACAAAATTAAAATGTTTTATAAAGGATGTCCTTTTTGCCCCAACACTTCGTGTTTAGAGTCCGATTTGCGCGAGGTTTAGAAGCAGGGGTCTTTCTAAACCGAATAAGGTAAAGCCGACAACCGAAGGACCCATAACAATAAAACATTCCTGAACTTGTTTAGGGGTTCATTTCAGGGAATATTTGCCAAGAGTATCGTTTTGTTTTCAATACTTGTTAAGGGTAGGGTTTCACACGCCAATACTTGTTAAGGGGTGCATTTTCAGAATATGGAATTACGTGTTTAGGGTGCTTTTCGAGACCCCATGGTCGCGCATGGTATCCACTCGTGAATGGAAGTGGCGGGGATGACCATTAATTTTCAAATGACGTACGTCTTCGTGATAATCAATTGATTCCTAGGATCATGAAAAGGACAATTCAATTATCTTTATATTTCATCATATTCCAGTGGTGTGAAGATTAATGAACAATTATAAGAGAACCAGCTATGCAGTTGTGCTTTGGATCACTGGCGTACCTAGGATTTTCCAAGGGGGGGCAAATTCGTCCGCCAAACAATTTGACAAGCAAAAAAAGGAAAAAAATGTCTCCAACCGCATGTAAAGGACATTTCGCACCAAAAACAAAATGACAAGCAAAAAAAAGGTCTATAGTGTGCATGGGTTGTGACTCGTCAGGGGGACAGTCTGCCCCCCCCCATAGGTACGCTATTGCTTTGGATCTATTGTAACAGGCATTTCTCACAGTGCAAATTCACTACTGGGAATGATCATTGATATAGTTATCTTCACCATTAAAATATGAGAAAAAAGCCAAGAAAAGATCTATACGAAACATCTTAACGCAGGCCTTGCGGAAACGGGGGGGGGGGGGGGGCTAGCTAAATGGGTTTCCGCCCTTCTCCACTTTTTTCCAAAGCCATGTACAAAAACGTCAGAATGACCATCTGTGATTTTTATCATGGTCAGCCCCTCCCACTTTCAAAACCTTTTTTGCAGCCCCTATAATGTAAACGCAATTTTGAAATTTTATGCCCCCTGTAATTACATTTTACAATTAGGGGCTTGCCTTTTGTACAAGCTTTGCTTTTTTCGGCAAGACCATCCGTTTTACTTTTAAATACAAATGTCATCTGAGGTAACTGTATTTATTGATTTGTGTTCCTTAAATCTAAGATTATATTATATTATTATGTCTTGCAGTATTTTCGACCTTGTTATGTTATGTTCATCATTATTATATGTACAATTGTGAAACGGAAATCAATAAATCAAATCAAAACAAATCAAAATTTAACACAGAGTTAATATCACATCATGGCCTATGTTAAACCGGACTTCGGCATATGGAACATTAGATGTAAACATTTACAATATCTTCATTGTATTATGGAATACTGTTTTATCATTTAGTATTATTATTATCATCATTTTGTATTATTATCATTATTATTATCATTATCATTATTATCATTATTGTTGTTATCATTGTTATTATTATCATTATATCTTTAGTATCATTATTATTATTACTATTATTATTATTATTTAGGATAAATTCAACCTCTTCGGGATTATAGAGAACATGATATGCATGTATACTGGGTACTTAATTTCATTTGCGGTTCGGCAGATCAGTTATCCCGAAGATATATTCACTAATCTGATACAATGGATGCACATGCACAATCAAATTAATTTTGTCCAAAAATGAAAGTCATTAAAGGGTAGCGTGCGGCCAGTTTATATATGTTGAGTGCGCTGGTACACGGTCATGAGGAGGTCGCGTACCGTACGTGCTTCTATTATATTCTGTCATGTATACGGGAACAAAAAAAATGTTTGAATTACTTTGACGACTGAAATGACGGTTGCTTACTTCAAATTATGGGCCACTAAATGATTTTGGAAGTAGGCAATGCAATTAAGGACTGACCATGACATAAATCACAATGGTCAGGTTTTTTTTCTCGCTTTTTATACATTTACTGAAAAAGTGGGGGCTGATACCCCCGATCCCGATTCCGCGGTCTAGGGCTATATTGTGGTATAGGAATATAAGGAGTCGATGTACTTGCAAGGTATTTTCCTTTTTTTCCAAGTGAAATTCTTTTGTTTAAAAGTTTCAAAAGACAATTTTAAAGGGGAAGAAAACAAACTATGGTTCCTCGAAGTCACTCTTTTTGAGTGTCTGTCGCTCTTATTATGATGAAGCTTTAGGCCTCTCCAGATTCTTAACTGTGTGTGTCATTAATCAGATTCATTCAGTAAAATCACGTCTTCCTCTTAATGCTGCCGTTAACCTTGTTTTATTTACAATAAAAAAAGAAAACATCGCAAAACGGAAAGGGACACTATAGGAACAGGAATCGAAGAAATCCGGGGAAGAAATGCAGTGCCTGACCCTACGCGGAAGGATAGTGGACTAATCTCGGAAGTGATCAAAGGAAAACAAGACAAAATATTCTCTGAATAACACCGGGAACCCATGCTGATTCTGATTAAAAAAGAATAATATAGGTACTACAGGGGCCACGGGCGTAAATCCCGGGGGAAGGGGGGGGGGTGCATGTACAATCATCCCCCACCTTTTTCAAGACAGAAACGATATTTTTTAAATCATCAAAATATACCACTGTTATTGCGTGGATTTAAATGCAGTCAAACTAAGTGCTTAAATTTGCCCCAAATGCATAATTTATCGCGTAGTCGCTCCTCAGTCTAATCTTACAAGATTTTGTCCATGACAAATCCCTACACTCTTGTCTTTTTTTAACCAAAAAATTGGGTAAAATGCTCCATGAGGGTAATTATGTGTCCAACCAACATTGGGCATTTGTTTGGGGCATTTTTATTTTTCCAGTGTGATGAAAATTTTGCCCATTCTAAAGTAATTGCTGCTTATTTTTTAACCTTACTGGAGCATTAGGCCTATGCTTCCCTCATTGGGTAAAATACTGCCCAAACTTGTTGAGGCACATAATAACCCTCGTGCTGATTAAAATTTCACCCAATATTTTCTTACAGTGTACGTTTAGCATGTTAAATCAGGGGCGTCGATCCATTTTTCAGATGGGGGGGGGGCAAAATCATGAATCAATTTTCCAAAGGCGCTCGATCACACAAACATACACATATGCCTATATATGTGTACATTTATATATGTATATACACACACACACACACACACACATATATATATATATATATATATATATATATATATAAATACATACATATCTCACCACATGCCAGCAGATTAATGCGAGCGCGAAGCGCGAGCTGAAAATTTTGATATTTCGATCTGAAAAAAAATTGAGTTTAATGGACGTTTTTAATAAAGAACAAGATATATATATCCAACAAAAGATTATTGCAAATCGAAGTGGGAGTTCTTTTGAGGTTTAGAACTGAAAACGGGACCATATTCACCTATTTAATCATGGAAAGTATGGGTTTTTGTTACAAAAATGATGCGAGCGCGAAGCGCGAGCTGAAATTTTTTGATATTCCAATCTGAAAAGTGGACATTTTGAGCACGATTTTAGACAAAGAACGAGTTGTGTATCTCAATCTCGCTTGCTGATTTCTGTGTAACATTACAATCTTATTTTATTTTTAGCACATGCGGAATTATTGGGGGGGCAAAATGATATGTTTGCCCCCCATTATTTTCATTGGTGGGGCGATCGCCCCCCTGCCCCCCCCATAATCGACGCCTCTGTGTTAAATCCCCTGCATCATGAGAGTATGAGCGTTGTGGCCCAGTGGATTAGTCTCCGGACTTTGGAACAGAGGGTCGTGGGTTCGAATCCTAGCCATGGTGTTTTCGGCAAGAAATGTATCCACATTGTGGTGCACTCGACCCAGGTGAGGTGAATGGGTACCCGGTAGGAATTATTCCTTGAACGCTTTAGCGCCTAGGGGCGGATTCAGCTTTCGCCAATAGGGGGGGGGCCGAAAAATATTTTGATCAACATTTTTCTCGATTGGCCGCTACAATCTGGCTTTTTTTGGTTGGTTTTTCACGGGGTAGTCCTAACTAAACACTGAAGTTTTAAGTATATGTTAGTTTTTATTGCTATAAACAATATAAGGTATCTCATGTGGTCTTAATATATAATGCGAGCGCGGAGCGCGAGCTAAAAATCTTTGATATTTTATGTCCTTAGAACTGAACATTCAGAGCAGTTTTTATAATCATGAACAAAGATAAGTATCCAACTAAACAATGCGAGCGCGAGCCGAAATTTTATCAAATAGTAACGTGAAAAGTGACTCAATTAGGACTGTTTATAGTGATTAATGAAGAGGATACAAGTATCACCAATTAAATAATGAGAGTGCGAAGTGCGAGTTCAAAATTTCTGATATTCCGACCTGAAAAAAATGAACAGTCTAAGCGCGTTTTTATTTAAATAAACAAGCTGTGTGTCTCAAACAATTAAATGCGAGCGCGAAGCATGAGCTTAATTTTTTGATATACTGACATGATAAAGGAGCATTTTGACAAATTTTGGTAAGAATTTCTAAAAAGCATAGGTTTCTCACAAATCAAACAATGCGAGCGCGCAGCGCGAGCTGAACATTTTGATACACATTAACAATTTGTGTAAATCAAACAAAATAATGAAAGCTTGATGTGCGAGCTAAAAAATTGTGTGCAAATTGATATCAGAACTGGATATATTGTATATATATTGGTTATATATTAGTGTCATTTAACCCTCTTGAATGGGATTAATTACACAGGCAATGCGAGCGCGAGCGAAAATTTTTATATAAAGTCTATTTTCCAATTCTTCCCCTCACCTTTTATTGGTTTCCTTTCGGGGTCGGGCCGGTCGTTACGAGGCTGTAAATTACACATCATGGGTAAAATACCTCTTTCTTACTTTTCTTTCTGTTTTTCGTAGTTTCTATCAAGGTAAAGAGTACACTTTTTTCTGCAGGTTGTCAAAAAATAGGGGGGGGGGCGGCTCGGCCCCCTCCTAGATCCGCGCCTGATGGCGGCTCAGCTATAACAATATGATACCAAGTATCGACGCGCAGTTGCATGAGCACTTAGTAACTGCGCTATATAAATGGACATATATTATTATTATTATTATTATAACGCAGTAAAAACGCCTTTTAATATTCTTAAGCAACAGTGTTTACTATGTAAACTTTATATAGTTGTCGTTTCGCAAAGTTAAAAACACTGCTTGATAGTTTATACAACGGTGTTTACTGTATGAACCTTACAGTAGGTTAAACATCCATAGTGTTCAATTAATTGAAATTTATATAGTACAAAATGAGACTTTTACTACTAATGGCACGATAAGTCTAATTATTATTATCATCATTATTATTAAACACTTGTTTAAACTACTGTATGATTATAGTAAACCGTGTCTTATAAAAAAAGATCTAACATCGTTTTTACTGTACATGATTTGAACAAGTGTTTGAAATCTTACGCAACAAAGTTTAATTTTTGATATTCATTATTCAATAAACTAAGCATAGTTCACAGCAAAAACTGTGGTGTTAACCGGTGTACGTAGAGAACCACACCAGTTATTTCACACCGGTGTTAAATTGGTGGTGTTAGTTTTACACCTATAGGTGTTATTACAACACCTGTTGTTGCATTTACACTCTTTGGTGTTATGTTTAATCTCAAGGGTGTAATTTTAACACCTCAGGGTGTGGTCCTCTATTAACACCAATTGGTGTCAGTTTTAACACCGCAGTTTTTACAGTGTTGTAAACTCTACAAACGTAACAGTAAACGGAATTGTGGAATATTGTATTAAATAAATACTAGTAAACAGATAGCAGCGTATTTATTATGTATAGAGATATATGGGCCTATTATGATCTGTCTAGTTTTATTCCAGTAAGGTCATAAAGATTCAACGCTTATGCAGCTGTGGGATAAATCTCCAGACTCAGATTTGATTTTGAAAAGATCACAAGAAGTTAGTAAAAATATATGATTTTCATCAGTGGCGTAAAATGAGCCGAAATTTTTGAGGGGGCTGGTTATGGCCTATCGCGTAAATTATTACAAGAATCCAAGTTTAAGTTTTACAAATATTCGAAAAATAATATCATATTTCACCCCTATCCATTTCTTTTCCTTTTCTCTTTTTTTTCTTGGTCGATAAAAAGGGTTTTTTTTTACCAAGAGCCTCCCCCTCCCAAATGTACGCCCATGATTTTCACGGTAACGCATTTATCTTATATTTCTCTTGTATATGCACTGAGCGCCAGTGATGGCAGCTCGAGCTAAAGCCGGGGTAATAATAGCAGCGCTTTATAAATACCGATATTATTATTATTATTTATTTTTCCCCGAAAGAATTTATACGAAAATGGCAATTACAACGGAATGAACATGACTAACTCCCTATGTAGTCAATATGATGTTGCTTTTGTTACAAATCATCCGCCTGCCCTTGCTGTTTTGGAAGAAAACAACTTCAAGCCCACTCGGTAAACCTTCCCCTACATTCTCAGTTTACAAGCTGATACTAGACTCCCACTTATCGTGATACTGATATGATATAATATACTTACTTCGGGGGCAACGCAATGCAGAAAAACAACACATTGAAATACGAGAAGACTTGTCTATACGAAATACATTTAGGCTACATGATGTCTAGTATGTTCAGTCAATGAATCTGTAGGCCTACAGATTCTATTTATGTTATTTTATTTATGTGGAGAGTCAATACTCATTTCCGAGAACAGGGGGCAGGGGCCACCGCCCCGGGCCACTTTTATGTTTTTAGTACAAAAAAAGAGAATTATATAGGAAAACAAGAAGCAGAAAAGCTAAGAAAGAGGGCAATAAAAATATAAACAAGAGGTCTGAAACATGACTGTGTCTCTCTATAGTACAATTCAGAAAAAATAAATAATTAAATTCGGTCGTCTGGCCTTACCCTTATAAAAGATCCTGATGTAGGCCCTTTTCCATGCCAAGAAAAAAAAGGCATCAACTTTAGTACATTTAGCAATAGCAATACTTTTGCAGAAATGGTAGTGATAAAAAATTGATTTATAAGCAGTGCCATGCAATCAATGATCCTTCATATTCAAATTGTCATGTCTTTTTTCCTCATTCAATCTTCCTTAAACTTTCATTTGTTTCTTCCCATGATTTTATCCTCCTATAAGACATATGATTGGGGATATAGTCAGGATAGGGAAGTGGCGGCCCTAAAATATTTTCTGAAATGAAAGGGGTGGGCTAAGACGCTCTATAAAGTGAATTATTATAGATTTACAGGACCCGGTCCAATACTTTCTGTACTAGCTTTCAAATACCTTTTCTCCCTTTTTATTTCATTATTGTAACCCTTTCACTACTTGAAAACCTATTGGGACGGTCATAGGGGGCGCCACCACCATGATAGTGGTTTTCCGTTCAGAAATTTATTAGATAGATATTTAGGATAAGAGCATAGATTTGAGGTTTTGCTATACAGTGCGTATCAAAAAAAAGTTTACACTTTGAAAAAACCCTGGGAATTAAAAAATATACAGCATGTGGGTAATTTTTTCACATATGATCTTGGGTTTGGGTCTCATCTATCCAATGAAATTAAAAGTTTTGACAAAATGTTACACTTGAGTGAGCACTGTTTATTTTTGTAAATCTCGCAGAAATGCTTGTTTTCAGGCTGTGTCAAGGGGAAAGGGCGAAATCAAACTTATCCTGCACAACATTTCTCATACTATTCCTTTGCTCTTTTAGTCAATTGAAATAAAACGGATATATTCAAGCATTTAGTAATAATTTTGCCACCCAAATTGAAATTTCAACACTTAGTAAGCACAAACTTTACCCTTTTTGTCCCAGCTGGATCTGAGGACACAACTGAATCTGAACAAAAGTTTATATCAGACATCTCCAGCATTTTTCACTAAAATTTTATCATTTAAAGTAGGTTTCATTTCATTTTTAATTTGATAGTTGTATCTCCACACTTTTCCGAAGCTTGGCAATGATTAAGAAAATGGAAATCAAGCCTAAGCCATTTCATGTAAATCACAGCTCAGTGCAAAGCAAATATCGTCACGATGGCCTCAGTGTGTGGGGAAGTGGGGTGGGGCGCAATCCACTCTTCGAAGTGTTTTTGGCAAGGAAACAAGTTTAAAAAAAGGTAGAATATATCTTCAAATCATGTTACGAGCTAAATTCCACTTTTTCTTCATGACTAAGGTCTACCTTTATTCGTATAACTATTTCAAAGTTCTGCGCAAATCATTTTCACTAACTTTTCAAAAGTGAGGGGTGCTCACTCAAGCGGAAATATTTTTTTGACAGTTATATCGTCATTTGCTTAAATGGATATGTACCAATGTTAAAATGTGGAAAAATCTTCAGAATATTACAAATATATAATTTTACAGGATTTTTTGTAAGTGTAAACTTTTTTTGATACGCACTGTATATTCGATTTGACCATGTTAATATGAAGATTTTAAACAAGATATATTAGACTCTGGTACAAATTGGTCGTAGAATCGAGATAAACATGGTTATTGCTACCAACAACGCGGAACTGTTCTTCTTGTTCTGGCCAGTCTAAAAACAAACGGAAGAAGTTAAGATACTACAACTTCCGATCCTCTATCAGGAAATTAAGTAATCAACTTTGATAACCCCAATCCAGGTACGTGAGACGGTCCCTCTACCCTATCAGAGTAGGTCGGAATCCGGACAGCATAAGAAAAACCAAAAGAAATTTCCCCCAAATATTTTGCTCTGGTAATGTCCCGCCGCGGCGTGCCTAACGCCGAACTCATAATTATTATGACGCGTTCTCAGTAATCCAGGTATAATGTAATGATCTCAATTCCATAAACCATATTGAGCACTTAAACCCGTTTCGTAAAACCTGTTACAAATTTGCAATAACGTTAAAAGCTACTCGAATCATTTGCTTTGATTTGCTGATGTTAATCTTGTTGTAAAAATTGTGAATTTGTTATATAACAAGTCCTTTATGAAACGATTCAGTCAGTGCACAAGCTAGTCTGTAGGCACAGACCCTGATTGAAACTTGAAAGTCGATCGTCACACAAGACTGGCATAATTATGCAACTGGTTGTTTCTTCTGTACACAAGTACACCAATTCCACAAGTTAAGGGCTTGGAAATCAGAATATACAGTATATGCACAAGCGTGAAAATATTCAAGTCTTCGGGGAGGCACAAACCAGTCAATGACGGATCTAGCTTTTTGCTAAGAGGGGGGGGGGGGGTGACAAGTTCGTTTGATGATGAACTGCGACGTAATGCGTCCTACCCCCTCCCCCATCCGCCACTGTTCTGCTTGCGCGACTCTCTTGAACAGGAAGGGGTGTAGGAGTTTGATTCCAAACTCTTTAACAAAAATATTTTAAGTGAGCCCCCAACACCCCCTCCCTCCCCCGCCTAGATATGTCACTGCTTATTAGACTCTATATAGGGGAGGTGATGACCTCGATTTCACATAAGGGTCCCGTTTCATAAATAGTAACAATTCCATAATATCTGTAACAAGCTACTACCAGCCAATCAAACTGAATGATTTCAGTATAGCTTTAATTAAACTGCGTTTGAAAATTTGTTATTATAACAAGTTTTATGAAACGGTCCCCTCAGAGGTCGTGATTGGAGACCTTTCTAACGCCTATGGCCGAAGCTAGTACATCATTTTCAAATCAATTTTTTTGAGAGATGGCAGTTCAACCACGAAAATACGTATTAAAAAAAATGTAATTAAAAAAATAAATCATGAAATTCGCGGCAATTCAGTTGTTTAAATACGAAAATGTTTGGGATGGATTTCATGTTAAAACACAAGGAATGCTCTCCATAAGCCCCCAAAGATGCCTTGAAATTAAGAGAGAGTAATTCAGCTTGCATTTGATAGTAAATTTTAACCACTTTTAGATGAGTTAGTAGTCAGGAATAAATATAACCTATATTCCTCCAATTATTGTTTTCAGTTATTTAATATGCGATATCTATTTTGTATTACTTGTAAAAAAAAAATAGTTTGGTCAAATGTAAATTTCTGTGTAAATTTAACATATCAATATATCGAGAATGGAATAAATGACACAATAGGTTAATTCATAGTAATATAGATTAATGATATTTGTTCTGAGAAACAAGATATATCACCAAAACTTTAATCACAGACCAACCAATTGACCTTTAGTATTCAAGTCAGGTCATCGGTAAATCAATCAAACGATCATAATTATGAACCCACCGATTGTTTAACCAATTAATCAACCAATCAATCAATGAGTGGACTTATCAATCAAACATTCATTACAGACCAATACTTATATTCAATATACATGTATGTATCAATCCAATATTTAATCAATCAAGACATCATTTAAACAAGCAAGCAATGGACTAACCAATCAATCAGTAATCATATCAACAAATCATATATAGACCAATATGTATTCAATATATGTATCAATCCAATATTTAATAAATCAATCAACTAAACAACCAGCCAACCAACCTACTAACGAACCAACCAACCAACCAATAAATCAATTTAATTCACCAACCAATCAATCAACTCTACCCATCACAATTCATCCTTACAGGTAAACATATTGATCTCATTCATTATCATACTCTCAGAGTCTCCCAGCTCAATATTTCTTGCTCAAACCACCAACTCCATAAGTCAAACTAAAATTGATACTGACATGGGGATACAAGGAAATCCCTCAAAACAATGTCATCTATGACTGATTATCACTCATTCAAAAATTTATTTTACAAAGAAGTATTTACAAATTAATAATTAAAAACAAATAACTATTATCAAGGTGATGATATATCTATTTTTTACATTCACAAATGAATTGGCACAAGCATACCAAACCTTGTTCTCAAATTAATCATTACCAACTGAAAGAAATATATCTAGAAAATTTGATTTTTAACACAATTTTACATTCTGCATGAATGGCTAAAATAGCAATTTTGGTATGAAAGTATGAGGACATAATGGGGAGAGTTGGAGTATATGACTGTATAACATCACTTTCCTAACAGTGAACATTCATGCAGGCAGAAAGAAAATGAAGAAAATATCAAAAGTCAAATTCATGCAATGGAGCCATTTACTTTCAGAGTTATAACATTTCAAAAAGTTTTACTTCGATTAAAATTCAAACTTGAAAAAAAAATGTATTTCTGACCAAGCAACAAATAATGGGATGAGTATTGAGACATTTAACTATTGTTCGCAACACTCTGGAAATTATACTGAAACATTAAGGCTCAATGTAGAGTCTACAGTGGATTGTAAAAAAAAAATTATGTAAGTTTTTCGAAGTGATGATAAGAAAATTTTAATTTCTCAATATATTCTATGGACACAGATGAACTTTCATGGAAATATTGATAAGTAGATTAAACAAAACATATGATGAGACTCAATTTCAGAAACAGACAAAAAGTACATTTCACCCCTGGCCCACTGTATGAGAGGGATCTCCCTCTCATACACCAAAGTTACAAAATTCACTTTTGAATTGGAGATCAACTCAACCGGCACTTGTGAAATATTCTCTACGAGAAAGCTTTATACTATTGTGTGATGCAACGGTACACCTACAATTTATGCAAATTATAAACAAAACATAACTCTACAGTACCTCACGTTTTCTACCATAAGTAGTTTTTAAGTAAGTGGATAAAAATAAGCATTTTCTACAACCCCTGCATGAAGTAATGTAATTAAGACAATTGAAATAGTTTGTCTTGTACATCAGAACATCACAGTCAGCAAAATGGATAAAACTTGTTGATTTGCAGTGGTTTCATGTACAAATTTATGTCTGTGGAGAAAACTAAATGGACAATCAGGGGTCGTGGAATGGTTTCCAAAGTGGGGGGGGGGGGCTGACCATGCAAAAAATCACAATCATATGGTTATTTTTGCGTTCTTGAAAACGGTTTTGGAAAAAAGTGCGGGAATGAAGCCCCCCCCCCCCCCCGTTTCAATGCCGTGGCCCCTGATCTTCACCGTGTTGCATCCGTTTTTCAAAAGGGCTACAGATTTGATACAAAGCAGCTAGAAAACGAGAGAAAGAAAAGTGCTACAAAACCACTACACAATCCGTTATTTTAAGACGGGTCGTATGAAAGAGGGTTTCTGATCAAGCAGATAGTTTACGCGCTCCTTGCCGTTGCATACTTTGTTGTATGGCCACCATCATTGGATAATTTATGCATTGCCTTTTGCGTACAAAATCCCATAGGTCAAGGAATGAATGAAGTTATCATAGAATTAATAACATCGGCATCTATTAAGTAGTCTGCGGGCACAGACCCTGATTGAAACTTTGATCAGCAAGTGTGTCTCCACGCAAAGACTAGCACATACAAAACTTGCCTGAGCTAGAGGGCCTTCAGTACACAAGGCATGAGTAGGCTGCACATTCAGACCCTTCACTCGAGTGAAGGGTTTGCACAGCAGACTATCCATTAAGTGCCACCTGCATTGCATATTTTTAAAAGCCTTTGTGACCTCACTATGGCTGTTATACATGCTTCAATCGAAGAAGTGATTGTTTTTTTTTTAAGGTTACTGTAATTTCAAACCATCTTTATTATGCCACATGACACATTGATGGTTGTCATGAACGCAGTAAAATGCATCTTCATATACATAGAATTTCTCTTGAATTTCGGTCTCACCTCAATCTACAGCCTTGGTAACATAATCCTTATGGTTATGCCACAGTAATTCAGTCAACCTTTTCTGTCCCTGGCATTTCCAATGGTTGATATTTTTCATTTTGTATTGTTTATACTGAAATGTATTTTTGGCCGATTAAATAATGATTATGGTATATACAAATCAAGATCAAGGACAAGTCCACCCCCAAAAATCTTGATTTGAATAAAAAGAGAAAATTCAACAAGCATAATACTGAAAATTTAATCAAAATCGGATGTGAAATAAGAAAGTTATAACATTTCAAAGTTTCGCTTATTTTTAACAAAATAGTTATATGAACGAGCCAGTTATATCCAAATGAGAGAGTCGATGACATCACTCACTCACTATTTCTTTTGTATTTTATTATATGAAATATTTGTATTTTCTCGTCATTGTCATGTGAAATGAAGTTTCATTCCTCCCTGAACACGTGGAATTCCATTCATTTAACATTTTGTGCTTCAGACAAGGAGGTCCTAATCGTCAAATTCATAAAAATTGAAATATTGTATAATTCAAACAATAAAAAACAAAAGAAATAGTGAGTGAGTGACGTCATCGACTTTCTCATTTGGATGTAACTGGCTCGTTCATATAACTATTTTGTTAAAAATAAGCGAAACTTTGAAATGTCATAACTTTCTTATTTTACATCCGATTTTGATGAAATTTTCAGCATTGTGCTTGTCTGCTTTTTCTCTATTGATTCATATCAACATTTTTCTGAGGTGGACTTGACTTTTAACCCTATCTAGGCCGGGGTATTTTGGGAGTTCCTATGGCCGGGGGGGCCTGGGAGGCCCCCCCTAAGATCTCGGCCGTCGACCGCGCGATCGCGCCGAAAATTGGCACGCGGGTTGCCTGGGGCATAATCTACAAGATTGTATAGTAATTTATTTCATGCGAATCGCTATTAAGTGATTATGCTAATTTATGCGTAATTAGTATGCGAAATCATACTTTTCCCTCTAACTCCCTAAATAAAGCTCTAAATGTACTAATTTTTGGTATAGACACTCTTTGTGGTGTCCTTAGCAAGTGTACATGAAAAAAATTGTGATATCAAATCATTTTCTTATGTATTATATTGTTTTTGCAATTTCTTATGTATTTCTTTGTTTTTTTGACCTTTTGTTTTTCATTGTTTTTTCAATGAAATTTGTTGGGGACTCTTCTGTGATCATAAAAAGCATAAAATGAATATATTTAGACTAGAAAAACTAAAAATAATCATACATTTATGAATTTTGGTTGAAAACACAATTTGCATTGACTTTGTACATGAAATCACGTTTTTGAGCAATTTTCGGTCTGACATGCACTTACATAATGTTGCGTAATTTTGGAACCACGTACCCGGGTGACGCAAAATTGGTCTCAAAAGTTGCGCAAGACTTGAAAGTAAAAAGTCAGCGAGCGGCGCAGTCAAAAAATTTTGCACGGCGAAAATATCGCGCGATTCGTTGAGGGGGGGCCTCCGAGGCCCCCCCCGGCCTAGATAGGGTTAACTTTTAGATGGTGAAATATTAATATGATTGACAATGTCTACAACTCCTGCACATTTTTTTTTACACAGGTACATACTGCAGCAACTGCTTTAATGCTCTTAATGATTTGTTCAATTTCTGGTAAGCTATCTACCACTATGTGCTCATTGTCTATTATACAATAAATATGTTTTCATAATAAATATCAAATTTCCTTCATTAATCACATCTCTTCATGGCACAACAGATAAAACTTTGATGACATACCCAATTAAGAGTTTACATGTATTGATACATATTCCACTCCAGAGTATGCACAATGGCCCCATGCATTTCCAATGCTTTTGGATGGAATCAAGTCATTTAAGCAATTCAAGCTTTATGGATAGAATCAAGTAATTTTAATCAATTTAAGCTTTACTATCTTATATACTTGTATGTATATATCTATAAAAAAAATCCCATAGCATTTGAAAGGAATGATTATAAGCAACATGTGTTAAATGTTCAAACTTATGAAATTTCTAAGAAATTACAGAACTCTAAAATCATATCACATGATGCAAATCAGTATTATGTTGTTAAATGATAACTCTTGCACGAGGATACTAACACTATATCAGACAGATTCAATATCTGTACATTTTGAAACAGATGACCTTAAAACACACTTAGCATGTAACCCAGAATTAGAGTTAGTGTTTTGGAACCCAGTGAAATTTCATATTTTTTTCCTGATTCCCATGGATTTTTTTTCTGTTTTATATATCGTGGAAAAACAGAGATTCAATATAGGCCGGGGCGAACATCCGGACGTTTTCAATCACGAGCCCCTGCAACTGACTGGCTGATGAAAGCAAAGCACTAGCGACCCGTACAACAGCGCGTATTTAATAATTCTCACTATGCTTTTGACGGAAACGCCTGATATGTTTGTTTTATATCCAACTTTTACCAATTTAGAACCAAAATCTATGCGCTGATATTGCAGAGTCCGGTTAGGGCCTACTTGAGTTGAATGACCTACTCTTCCCCAAGTCACCGCGCCCAGCGGAACGCAGATAAGGTCTGCGCCGACGCATCTGGGGACTTGCTCGGGAGAGACAGCTTGCTGTCCTGTACCCCGAAAGTTTAGCTAAATATCATGTTTTCTGAAATAACAACGTCAGAATATTGGTATAGCGAAAAATACATTGAAGTCTGACGTCACACAACATCATAGTTGAAATATATTTGGTCACACGATGCTATTTGAACCAATCACTATACAGGATTTAATCTATATAGTATATAATACAATCTATGAATGATGGATATACATAAGTTTCATGGATTTATTGTTACCACCTGTTCACGTTTTAGAAAAATTTCCTTTATTTGTCCTGGAGACAACTCGTTGACTGGGAAGTTCGTCACGTAGATGTGATTACAACGCGACTCATATGGAAATAAAACAATAACAATCGCTGTATCAAATGGCCCAAATCCTCCAGCATCTTTAGGAATATTGTTAGAATTACTTGATATTTGAGCAGGAACTAAAAAAACAATGGATATTAAGAATTCAGGTACCAGACAGAACAGGTATCAAAGCCTTGATGCCAGGCACATCTAGGTGCAGGCTGGGCCTATTTCCTTGACAGGCAATAATCAAGTAGGATCTATTGTATTACAGGAAGGTACATGTAATTTAGAACCAAACTTTGTGGGTAAAACCACCAATGAATGAATACCACCATAGAAGGAAGAAAATCATCAAAATATCGACTGAAACTTAAGAAATAAAGTTGTTTGTTATGTTTTCCATCTCAAAAAACACCATCCTTGTTAAGTCAGTAGATCTTGGTTTCAATCTTAGGACAAGCATTTGTTCATGGTGTTCTTGTCATGAAAGCAATATTCTTGAATTTTTAAGTTTTGATTTCCATAATCTGATCAAAAAAGCTGAAATTCTTATTAAATTGGAAGATATAACCCTGATATATCAACCACTCTACTTACCCAGAGAAAGTTGAAGACGAGAAATTCATACTGCAACTGTTGACCCAATCCTAAATAAGATGGAGAGGTCACATATCCTCCCCCACCCCATTATTATATTTGGAATTGTTGCACAATGGCCTCATTACCTACTTGGACATAAGAGTAATCAAGTATCACTGAATGTCCTGTGCAAGTTTCAGGTCACAAACCGTCACATGATCAAGGTCAAAGGAGGCTGCACTCTACAAGCTCCGCTTTTTAGCAGCCTCCTCCATTTTCAACCTGATTTGTAATAATCTTGAATATAATTTTCTGTACAGGAATAATTGAAATATGTTTTGTTATTTATATATGTCAACATGTACAGAAGAAACTGTAATTGTTGAAAATGGAAATAAACGAAGGTCATGTGAGGTCAATGAGCTTTGCCACATTGGGGGTATTTGTTGAATTACCATCCTATCTCTGTAAAGTGTATTGGTCTAGTTCATAAAACGTGGAAATAAGAGTAACCAAGTATCACTGAACATCTTGTGCGAGTTATAGTAGTTTTCAAAGTCAGCACTGCTGCTATGTTGAATCGCGTGATGCAGGTGAGACGGCCAGAGGCATTCCACTTGTTCATTCACTTATTTAATTTCTTTATTTTACATATTTATTTATATTTATGTGTTTTTCTTTTCTTTTTTATTCACTACATTATTTGTTAATTCATTCATTTATTTATTTCTATTGATCTTATTTTATTTTTTATTCACTTTATTATCTTGCACTGCTAAAGCCAGGGTAATTATGCTGCATATACTGTAGAGCACTTAGAGACTTCTGACAAAGTAAATATTAAGCGCTATATAAGCAAGTATAATTATTATTTATTTGTTAATTCATTCATTTATTTATTTATATAGATTTGTTTTTATTTATTTCATTATAATTATTTATTTTTTTTTTTGGGGGGGGGGCTATACACTTATTATACTGCAAATACATGCGAGAGAGTGTTCCTGTGACCAAAAGCACCCCACCCACCACTACAGTGTGAGGGGTGGTAACAGGAAATTGTTGGAAATGTCAAAAATGTTTTTGCGATCAAACACCAATGCAGATCAACTTTCAAAGCAGCCACGCCCACAATGTCACACCATCGAAACTTGGGACCAAATAAAGCTATTATGCTATGTTGAATGGCATCCCATTGGTCAATTTTGAGTTGGTGCATCTGAGCCTTAGGCAAACTTGGGTCCAGTGTAGAATAACATGGATTTGCATTTCGGGAATACACTTGGACCTAGTATTGAAATGCATGGTGTTAAACATGTGTTTGGAAAATTGCCAAAGCAGAAACTCTTTCTTACTCATCATACAAGAAGTGTTGCTGATAAAATAAAAAATATGAATGTCACTTTAAATATTGCATTACATGTATCAATGACACAAAGTTGTGACTTTCAGAGTAGCATGTAGCAGTTACCATATTCAGCCAAACTCAGGGAAAGTTCTCAATTTGTTGGACAAGAAAATATAGACGAAACTCTCTCTAGGTAAGACTGTCCTTCCAGGGTTTGCCTATCATTTCTTAGAGCCAAACAAAAGCTCATTATCAGGAAAAAATGATAGAATTGGTATCATTTATGAGGAATTACTATTTAGGTTTCATTTCCTTGAGGTGGATCAGATTTCTAGACAGGACAAGAACTTATTGATTTCTTGGCGCCTGGATGTACGCCAGCCAAGCATTCAGTCAGATCATTGAGAAATAGGAGAATTAAATAGGTTGGCATTTAAGCCATCAGATCATAGAGCTGGTATTTCCTACTGAACTTGAAACAAAAGTTGAATTTCAATGCAAAGGATCTCATCTGTCGTACACAAATGGAAAGCATTTCATGAAACAAAGACCCCGTTCTCACTATACTTTCTAAAAACTAGTTTACTGGAAACCGGTTCAGGAAACCGGTTTTCGAACATCGCTTTGCTAGCGTTCTCATTTCATCACCCGAAAGTGGTTTTAAAGAATACTTCACGAAATGTGGACATGTTGGACGATATGATTACAGCCTTAAATATGCTATCCCGAAAAAAACCACTGATGCATACAAGTTCTCTATCTTCCCACATACTGTCAAAAATTTGGAATCATCTACCTGGACCTGTTGTAACAGGAACAAACCCAGCTGTATTTCGAGAGGCTGCGCTGCCATTCATCCGCATGATGCAGGCTCCTGTTGGGTCTCTTATGCTGTAAACCAAGAGGCAGTTTTGACTTGCATGGTACACACACACTTTTAATGTATATAAAGTGAAATTTCAAATTACCTCACCATGGTACCCCGAACTGATACACAGAATGTTTTCATCCCGGGATAGCTTTGAAGCTGCTGAAAGGGATTACTCTTCAAGGTTCAAGGTTGCTACAGAACTCACAGTAGTTACATAGGAGTTACAGTAGGAGTTACATGTTTTCGCACAAAATTGAAACTGCAGCGTAGGCATTCTACACCTGTCGTGTGGAGTAACGAGCTCAAAATGTGCGAAGATCGCTTCACGAAGAACGGTTGTGCCCTCACTTGCGCTAAAACCAGTTTACCGAGGTGAAGCGATCTTAAAAACTACATCGCGAGGTGGTTTTCTGGACCGGTTTGGAAGATCACTTCGACCGTTCTCACTACACGTTAAACTAGTTTCCAGTAAACTAGTTTTAGGAAGGTTGTAAGAAAGGTGTCATAGTCAGAAATCTGTGCATCTAATGTCAGTAAAAATCACTGATTAATCTTATAGATTAATCTGTGAATTTATGAAGGACTTTAACTTAAACTTCTTTTATTTCTTCAAAACATCCCTAAGATACTTGTTAACTTTTATAGTTCACTTTTTAATACAAAACATCTTTGGGAAACAGCCTCCTAACCCTACCCAACCATTCATTGAGGTATCCATACATAACAGTAACATGGTCCATCATTGGCAACAAAAGTTCACACTCAAAGAACAATATTTATCTTGTTTCGGCAAGCAATCCAGCCCAATTTAAGATGAGCCCTGTCATTCACATCTCTATACATTTGCACACTTGATTCAACTCAACCAAATGTGGACTTCGCTGACCTGAACTATCGAAAGGTTCTTCAGTTATCACAACAAAATGCGACCTCTGTGACCTGTGACCTTCAACTCTGCCACCCCAGTCGAGCCCTGTCATGAGTGGTCTCCACCCTTGTTGGACGAGGGTTCTGCCGCGGCTCCCGCTCCCGGCGCGGAACTGTTTGGCAGACCCGCATTGGGCGTGGTCATGGTGCCGGGCGTGGCATCGTAACCGAGCTTCTTCATGTCCCTGGTGATGATGTTGAACTGGCACTTGATGCTGCCCTGGGATCGGACTCGGGTTACTGCAGGCAAGACAAGGAAGAAGAGGACAATAGAGAGTGAGTAAGCATGAGAGTGAGGAAGAGAGAGAGGAATGTGTAGAAGAAAGAGAGAGAGAGAGAGAACAGTGAGAGAAAAGAAAGGGAGGGGGAGAGAAAAGGGAAGAGGGGGAAATTGAGAGAGAGGCAGAGGGAGGCAAAAAGTATAAAGGTATAAAAAGGAGATGGTGAAAGACAGAGAAAGAGCATGAGAGTTGGGAATGTAAAAAGAGAAAGGAAAAGAGAGCATTGACAGTAAGAGATAAAACAGAGAGAGAGACGGAAGAAATGCTTCTTGTTTAAAGATAAATGAAAGTAGTCGCAGTAAACACTGATTTCACAAGATAGTGTGTTAAACCAAGTTTAACTGTCATTTTATCTAGGATCTAGATCTGGAACAGTTACATTGTACATAAACTGAACTTTATGATTCTTGAAATCTATGCTGAAAAATGTCAACACTGAAGATCACACGCACCAGCACACATAAGCGCATGTAGGGCAGTGTATTATTATTATGAAGAAGTACTTCTCCACACAAGCTAAGTGTTTTAGACCAATTTACTTTTTTGGCTTTTAACATTTACAGAGCCAACTTCACAAAACTTGCAGTACACTTGTATCACATACAAGGACTTAAGTATTTTTCAACACTTTTTGGTAAAAATCAACACTTATTAACTTCATGAAATGCTGCCTTTCTAATCTTACCTTCTCTTCCCTCTCCTCTGGCTACCACATTGGTATCAACATACTCAGGTCTCCGCCCCATAAACCACCTAAGGAAATTAAACAATTGAAAAGACACATACAATTCAATAATTGTGTCATACACATGAATTCCATGATAAAATATACACTGCTCTGGCAGGTGGGTAAAAAAACCTTGAAAAAAGTGTCTCACTGTGGTTTTAACAAAATGATTCAAGACAATGGCCTGTATTCTGAAGTCAGGTTTAACTTAAACTCAGGTTTAAAGTTGTGTTGTAAGTATGGGAAGCCAAAAGTATCAAAATTTTTATTAAGTTGTATGTTTCTTATGTTTACTGTGCTCTTTCCTGATTCATCGATGGTGAAGACAATCATCTATTTATACTTCCTAGACAGTTATGAATGATTTGAGAGCCGAACGAGCTGAAGTCTGATATCTCTACTGTTAGCAATTATGTAACAATTGGCTATCCATGCTTAAACCACAACTTTAAACCTGAGTTTAAATTACACCCGACTTCAGAATACGGGCCAATGGTTCATGTTTCTATAATGGAAAAAAAATTGTTTCTTAAAAGTTTAAAGTTAACTGAAATAACATAACAGTAATAGTAATGTGTTAAATACTGCAAAAATACAATTGTTGGCATTCTGTGATTAACACAACCCTTTCATTGCTTTAATTACATGTAGTATTATTGACACAAAAATGAAATACAATCATCAATAATCAAATACAGGGTTTGGATTTTACTGTTTAATATTCTAATGTAGTGCTTCAAGCAAGATGGCAGTGTTATTATTGGTGCATGAAAATGACAAATAAATTAATTGTTCCATAGATATGTATTTCAATTGATGTGATATTGAAATGAATCATATTCACAGATTAAGTGATCCAGCTGGTGCTGCATGTATATTCAAAGTGGCTGTTGCCTAACATTATTCTTTACATAATGGAAATTACCAGTATGTACATGTAAGTATGGTAGCCAGAAAGGCCAAATTTCATTTTATATTTTATATAATTCATTTTTTGTAGTTTCAAGGTGAAACTCCTCAAAGCTCTTGCATTTTTTAACGGCTCAGAAGATGCAACAGTTCCCCAGGTACTGGCGAAATTCAATACCCCCTTAACTAAATTTGCAAACTATATACATGTACAATGAATACACATCAACCTTTTACGGCCCAGACATGACATTACAAAACAACCACCCCAAAACAACCTCCAAAACATACTTGAAGAAAAAAGCTGGTACATCTGACAGTACTTGAACTGCACAAGCAGTTGAAGGATGCACGCAATCGGTCAAGAACTTTTATTTTGTATCAACCTGTACGTGATCCCTTGTAAAAACAAAATGCAACAAGTCATTTCACGGGTAGACAAAAATGGAGTTGTGGTTGTTGGGACACTGAACATCCATGACTTCCCACAGAATTATGATAAATGGAACCATCCACACAAAACACAATCGTTAAGAGCTTAGTAATGTATCAATTATCATGGAGGTTACTGAATTCCCAATGACACTGGAGTCAAACAAAAAGTACTATATATTCTGAAAACAAGCAAACAAATAAACACACCATCTTGCATACTTGTAATTAATATGAACAAAGCAAAGTTGTGATTGCAAACAGTAATAATCGAACAATGAGCATTAATGGAGAAGTTCACCATGAAGAAAAGTTTGTGTAAACATAGCAGAAAAAATTATTGCCCAAGGTTTGAGAAGAATCTATCAAAGAATAAAAAAAGTTGTTATTTTAACTTGATTTGTGATGTCATATGCGAGCAGCTTTCCTACATATCAAATGAGCATTTTCTTGAGCATTTAGAATAGATAACTCATTTATCAAAATTGGTCTGCTGCCCCCCAAATATTTTGGTCACTCACCATTGAAAATGTGTATATTAAGCATTTTTTTTATATCTTGTAACATTTTTTGGCAATAAAAATCCACTGTGCAAGTTTTTTATCGCACCTCCTATTGACTTGCTACTTTCAATTCTTGCGTATGCTGGCGCAACTTTTGAGACCAAATTCACGACATCCAGGTGCACTGTTTCAAAGAACTTTATGCAACATTACATACATGTAAGTGAATGTCAGGCCCAAAATTGCTAAAAAACATGATTTTATGTACAAATCCAATGCAAATTTCATATGTAGCCAAAATTAAAAAATCATGTTGTTTTTTATTTGTTACATTTACTTAATGATTTATGACTGAAATAGTATCACAAATTTTTGAAATTTTTTATTACAAAAATTAAATTTGTTACAGATCATGAAATAATATTCAGAAAGCATTTCACCCTTCTCTCTTTTCTTTTTCTTGGTCGTGAAAAGCACCCCCATTTGTACGCCACCAATGAAACATGTACAATACATGTTCCTGTACACGTACATACATGTATAATAAAAAGTGATCTACCTGATTAAAAACCTGACACCCTGTTTAATTGAGCAATAAAAGATGAAATGAGATGAGGGATGATTTTACAGAATATAATAAAAGAATAATGAAGTATGTATGTTTTCGCTATAAAACTCCATGAAGGTGATATTCTCGTCACCAGATATTAGCCGTATTTTATGAGCGGATCAACTCATCAGCGTATGTTGATCCACGAACTTTACCCCAGATTGGAAACATGAATATATTGCATTAATTTAGGGATGGATTAACGAATAGTAAAAAATTGCTTCTATTGGAATTACATTTTCTGAGTGTAATGGCCTGGGGGCCGTTTCATAAAGCTGTTCGTAAGATAAGAGCAACTTTAAGAACGACTGGTGAACCTTTCTTACGCGCTTAACCATCGCCAATGTATATACCATTTACCACAAGAAAGCATCACCAGTCGTTCTTAAAGTCGCTCTTAACTTACGAACAGCTTTATGAAACACCCACCTGGTCACACCGCCCGAGCGTTGTTGGAGTGGTCGTGGAGCGGTAGGGAGAGAGGGTCGAATTTCGCTCACAAAATTGGGGAAAAATCGAAAACAAAAAAACAGACAATAAAACTCGAAAATGGTGAATGGTAGCGAGCGGTGATGATTTTTTTCTCTCCGCTCCCCGACCGCTCCAACAACGCTCAGGAGGTGTGACCAGGCCTTTATGTGTAAATTAAGTTCCTAAAAGTTCTACACAAAATGAAAGTCTTTAGGGTATGAAGATACTAATAATAAGGGTTCGTTTTTGCACCATGTTTGAGAGTGCTTTTTGGCCAGTGGAGCAGTCAGCGTACATGTACATGTAGCAGCAACCAACATCCAGAGACATCCTTGCTCATAAAAGTAGAATACCTTAAGTTTCAATGGTCAGTAGCCAGCCATTCACGTACATGAATTTTCTTTCATCACTATATGAAAGACCAAGTTTGAAATTCCTACGAGTTTGCAATCATGATTACAATGGTAGCTGGAAAAAGTATTTTAATAATAATAATAATGTACATTTATATAGTGCTTACTACAATAGTTTCTAAGCGCTCAACATTTATATCTTAACGTAATACATGTATAAGGATTATAAAGAGCATAATAAATTATATCGCATTACCTTGCATAATATTTATATCAAATTACATTGCAAGACATTATAATAAACAAAGAAAACAGATGGGGTGAGATGGAATTTAGTGAATCGAACTACAGTCCATTGAATAGATATGTTTTGAGTCTGATCTTGAAATTTTTATTTCAAATCTTGGACAAAACCATGTCTTTAATTAAAAGCACATTAAAAAAAATACATGTACATGTATGTCTTCATTGTCTTGCAAATTTTCATATGCCAACACGTGTGCGAAATTTCATGATCATACTAAGATTAAAAACAACTATAAATGCAATGATTTGTACACAGACTGCCTCATCAACCACATGCCAATTTTAATACATTCCTTTCAAAAACTCCTTAGGTAGGGGTATAATCAATGTATCCCCTAATTTCACTTGCTATACCCTACATGTATACAGCTTTTTATATTCAGTGTTATCTTTCACTTTATTTTGACAATAAAGAAATATACAGGTTGAAATACGATACTCCATTGTTTACTATGAAAATGAGGGGTGGGTATGGGTTGGTTAATGACGCAGGTACTATAATACACCAGCCTAGGAGTGTTCTACATGTATGTACATACATTTAAACGCAACCAAAAAAATTAAGCGCAAGTCCCTTATGGGCACATTGCATTGGTTAAAAATCAAGTTGTGACTGATTTTTTTTTAAAGTTGCGATGGATTGAGACTCTTTTCACTTATAGTCTGCAGGTACAGACCTTTGGCTTTTGCAATTTCTCAGAGTGCATAATGCAGAGTCTGAATTTGTGAGACTAGAATCACTATTCTATGGCTGGCTCTACCAATTTGACACACTGGCCCGTATTCTGAAGTCGGGTTTAATTCAAACTCTAGTTTTAAGTTGTAGCTTAACTATGGAAAGCCAGTTGTAGCATAAATGTATAACAGTAGAGGTTCAATGTATCAGCTCATTTGACTCCCAAAACATTATCAACTGCCTGGGCAGGATACATGTATGTATGACATTTGTCTTCACCGTTAAAGAATTAGACAAGAGCACAGTAAACATGAGAAGCATTCACTGTAAAAAAAAATTGAAACGTTTGACTTTCCATAATTTTAGCACAGAGTTAGACCATGGTCTAAGTTACACCCAACTTCAGAATACGGGCCAGACTCTCTTTCTAATCTTCACTCTCAACCTGTTATTGGTTGAAGTGTCAAATGTGAGTCTGTGCCTGCAGACTAGTTGTCATTAGCCTGAGTCTTCATAATACACCGTACATGTACAAGTACATCAAGTGAAACCGACCCAAGTAGAGATTAAGATCCCGGTAACAAGCGATCAATTGCAAATTTTGGACAGGGATTCTGATTTTGTTGTATGTTTTTTATTTGGAACATTAAACATTGCTTTCATTCACAATCTTGACAACAAAGAGAAAATTTGAATATTTCATATAGTAGAATAAAAAAGAAATAGTGTGTGATATCATCAGTCCCCTCATTTGCATACCGACCAGGATGTGAATATAACTGTTTTGTGAAATTAAGTGAACTTTAAAATATCATAACTTTCTTATTTTACATCAGATCTTAATGAAATTTTCAGTGTTATGTTTGTTGTATTTTTCTCTTTGTATTCAAATCAACTTTTTGTCGGGGTGGACTTGTCCTTTAAAGACTTTCTTATAAAATAATTGTTTGCTGCAACTACATTCTATTACCTTCAAGACTAGCTGTTTATAACACAGTGTATGTCGGTATGCTCCCCTTCTAAAACAGTTTACAGCCACATTTCAAAATGGCCTTTCAAGAAAAAAAATCTGAAGTCATATCAAACCATCCCGATTGACCACTGACACGGATAACCCCCACATGGAGCTTCATTAGAGATACCATAAAATCTCATATTACCGCACAATATAAACTATCAATCTGCTGGTAGCCTTCCAGTGACAAAAGGAAGCAACTCGAAGTGAGAAAAAGTGTCACTGCTTTATATGGATATATATAGACAACTAATTGCTTTTGAAAAATTTAGACAAAATCGGGGGCTGTGCGACTCCAACTCCTTTAGTATCATGAAGAACAAGAAAATATAAAGAATATCTCACATCAAGAAAAAAGTCAGTTTAAAATAAATTGGGAGTTGCTTCCTTTTTGTCATGGGAAGGCAGTGTATGTGTACCCTTATAGTCATAAATGATTTAGAGGTTTATATCTTTTACTATGTACTAGAATTTCAGTTCAGGGAATCGAGTATGGTCTGGAGCGTAACTCTGAAATCATTTCTTATTCAGAAAAATTGTTTCTTGGTCTGTTCATACATGTAGAAAAGGGAAAACCCCATATTTTCCTGATTTACCTGTACATACAGTAACAATTTCCTTATCTCAAAACTATCGGTACATTTTAATTTGACTGATTGTGAATACAGTGGCAAGCAATGGCATAACTATCAAACAATATGCCAGAGGGTAGTGACTGTAATTTTTGTTCTTTATAGATTATAGTTGTCTTTAATGTTCAATGCAATGTATAACTACAGTTTTTTTAGCAATTCATTTTCTTTTATTCAATACTGGTAGTCATGAGTGTATGTTATTTGAAGTATCATGCAGAGGTGTGGTGGCTTTGTGGATAAGTCTTTGGACTTTGAACCACAAGGTCTGGGTTCAAATCCCACCGCAGCACTAGCCTCCTTTGGCAAGGCGTTTATCTACATTTGCCACTCTCGACCCAGGTGTAGTAAATGGGTACCTGGTAGGAAGAAATTCCTTGAATGTTCGATGTGTCCGATCAGGGTAGCTGTGCTACAGCTTGGGTAATAGTATGCAGTGCTTAGAAACATTTGTATTAAGCGCAATATAAATGTTGCATATTGTTATTATTTTGTTCACCATTTATATCAATTTGACTTGTACACACAGTATGCTTTATTCAGACTTTTGGCTATGACACATGTTTTTTTTTTTAAATAAACCATATTTTGAGAGATATGAAGAAGGAAAGCAGTAAGGTTGCACTGAATGAGAAGGATGCTTGAGACAGAAAGAAGTGGATAACAGGGGTGCCATCATAGAATTAGAGTCAGTAAGCCTTCATCCGGTGGGAATAAAAATAGATGAATAAATAAATAAATGATGATGAATGGAATAGTTGTTGAATATTTTCAGATTTATATGACTTGAATATCACTATAAATATGTACAACGTGTGTTTATTGTAGACACTATGCAGAGTGACTGTATTAAACTTCTTAGTAGCATTTATTTATCAATATCCATACCAATATATACATCCTCGATGAGATTGACCTGCAGTACAAACAAAATTCATAAAGGACATGATGGCAATGTCCTTATTATTGAATTTGGTCAACAATGAAAGCAACTGAGAATGTGATTGGTTGATGAGAGAAAGCCAATGAAATAAGCTTTCTCGATTTTGCCACGAGAGGGCTCACTTCAATCTCTCTGTCAGGATGATAGTTGAGTGTAGACCTGCATGTGCATGTTTGCATTATGGCACCAGCATCTTAGATGCCGAAGCCATTGCCTTGCATTCATTTGGAACCGCAGCTGGTGCATCTCTGACAACTCTGTTAATGCGTATTCCTATATCCTCTGAGGGAGGGCGCTATAAGATTATAGCTTGTATGTAAAAAAGTTTCTTGCTGACTTACCCTAAGAATTTCTGGAACCTTGAAGAGGCTTCTGGCACAAACATCGGGACTACCCTTGAATGTCTGTAGCAGAATAAAAAAACACATGAACGCTGGTCATTACAATAAAATCATCCATAAAATTTAATTGAATGACGTAAAACTGATAGCAATATAAAAATCATGTCGTAAACCACGCATCTCCTTCAACCACTTGTGAGGGTCACACGTAATAGATTCTTCTATTTTTGAAAATAAGGATTATAAATGTAATTTTTATTTGTGGTTTGCGTACATTATGCAGGGATGCCAGTCAGTTTCAATCACTGGGGCTGAAATATAGCAAGAATGTATTACACCCAAAGTGAGCTGGAAAATATAAAGCCTGGATAGGCCTTAACCCTATAAGAGCCTGGTTATTTGGACCCATCTCACAGCTGGGGGGGAGGGGGGTCTGCCCCCCCCTGAGATCTTAGCCTTCGATCTGCGAGCACCATGAGAATTAGCACAATGGTAGTGTGCCATATAATCTACATGGCTCTATAGTAATTTTTTTTTAAATAGTAAGATATTTCATTTAATTGATTAATTATGCTAATTTATTCATGAAATAAAACATTTGCTCTAATCAAATATCACACTGCCTCAAAACTGCTAATTTTTTTATTCACAGACTTTTTGTAGGATCTCGATCAAATGTACTTCAAAAAATATTTGGCATCGCAATTCATTTTTATGTAATTTTATTTTATTGTTTTTTAATTTCTTATGTATTCCTGTTTTTTTACTTATTGCTTTTTTTTATGGAAATTGTTGCCAAATTATCACCCAAAACAATCTAAAAACCTGGGACTCGTTTCATACAGATTACAGATTTCGAACTGAGGTAACTTTGTCATAATTACAAAGACATGGTAACTGGACTCGGCAAATTACATCACAATCAAGGTTTTCAAATAGAAAAATAGATACACAAATAATTAAATATAAAAATGTAGGCAAATAAACAAACAAATACATGAAAAAACAAAAATGAATAAAAGACAAATGAATAAATAAGTAAACAAATAAATAAAAGGAATGAAGGAATGAATGAATGTAAGAATGAATGAAAAAATGAATGATGAATAAATAAATGAATAAATTAGTAGACATAAAAAGGAGCCATTGTGATCATTTACCTTCCTGGTGTGATGGGTATGTGAACTGCTCCGTATCCCCTGACCACAGCTGTGCCAAAAGCGTCTAAACCATACACACTTAAAACTAACTGAGGCCCTGCATCAAGAGATAGGAGAGAGAGAAATGGAGAGTAATGTCAAGATCTTTTGGAGTGATAAAAATGATGTAAGCTATGCATAAAACTAAATATAAAAAAAGCTTGGATTTACTATAAGGCTGACAATATCCAACTTCATGCTTCTCATTACGACATAAGCAAAATATTTCACTCAATGCACAATGTACCAATACTCTAGATATTCAAGACAAGGAGATGGAAGGCAAGAGAAGAGAGAAGAGTGGGGAGGATGAGGAAAAATAGTTAAGTGAGAGAGGAGAAGAGATGCAGGGTGAGACAGGAGAGGAGAGAGAGAGATGATAAGGGAGGGGAAGAGAAGGAGAAAGCAAAGGGGGAGGAGAAGAGAAAAGTGTCCGGGAGAGAAGAGGAGACAGAGGAGTAAAAAAGAAAGAGGGAGTGAAGGGGGGAGAAAGTGGAAGAAAAGGAGGCAGAAGGGTGGAGGATGATGGGTAGAGAACAGGGGAGAGGAATAAAAAAAGAGGACTGGGGGAGGAAAATGTAAGATGAAATGGAAAGAGGAAGAGAGCTAGGAGAGGCAGCAAAAAGGAGGAAGAGGAGAGGCACGGAAGAGAAAAGATGAGACAGAAGAAAATGAGGATGAGATGGTGGAGAAGAGGAAGGAGAAAGATGATGGAGAAGATTAAAAACATCAACAATCCTCAAAACTTAGGGATTCAATATTCCTCCTAGTTCTACTTACAGCCATAAGGGTTAGTGCTCTTGAATGTCACGTCCAGAGGAAAGTTCCACACAAAATATTGGTTTCCATACACATTCTTCTTACAAACTTGTGAGATACCTTCCTCAAGACCCTAAGATTAATAGACAATTAGAATAATGATTGATTTTATATTTCTCATGATAAAAACTAAATATGTACATTCAAACAATAAAAACATAATCAGGGTGCTACATAACATTTTAGTTAAGCACTTGCCAAGTCGGGCAAGTAATTTTTTAAACAGTTCAAAATCTATTTCACTTTCCCGAAAAATCTTTTAAAAAAAGTTTTACCTCTTCAAAAGAAAGTATTGCGGTTTTATAAACTTTTGACCCATTTCTCTCTTTTGAAATGAACTGATCTACCTTGTTATTGCCATGACAAAAATTAGGGTCAATATCATATATCATATAAGCCCTAATTTTAGTCATTCTGTGAGAATTTTGCTTGCCCAATTCGGGCAAGTAGCTTTGGTCTTTACTTTAAAACACTTGCCCGACTCTAACTTTTACTTGCCCCGGGCAATTGGGCAAGTGCTTATGTAGCACCCTGCATAATTGAATCAATAATATAGTGAATAGGAATATGATTGAAATAAATTTTACGCATTAATTTCAATATTCTTTTATGGCAAAGGCATTTTTTTAAAGGGCTCTAATGGGAAAATTGAATAGGGCATAGATATCCAAGGGCCAGAAAATGGGCATTGAGGAGAATCAGTAGGATATCTGAGGTCAAAGACTTTGATGACCTTCAGGGTTATTTAAGCCCTGGATATCACAACGGTATTCACATCTGTAAAATTGAAAATGTAATTATCAAACATCAATATCATGTTACAGCCTACAAATCCAATGAGTTTTGAAATTACATTTGGGGAAATAAAACAGTAATTAGCAGTGATTACATAATTTACCAAAATGTGTAATATCTTGTAATGAATGGAAAAGTTAAAAATAAGAAAATAAAATGATGGGAATAATCCAAACTTTGTACTTACACTTGTAATGACCCAGTCTGGACCATAAACGAAGTTGTATTTTACATAGAGATCATCAAACTCTGGAAACTAAAGATGAGAATTGAATTTAAAAAAGTGAGTTCTAAACATGAGACCAGACTAATGTTCTTTTTCAAAGTAGCTCAAGCAGCTAGCATTTCAAGATTCCTTAACAATAAAGATGAGATCATATCGTCAAAGATTTAGATTTAGTAGATTTTAGTAGAAGGGAATACTTTGACTGTAAACACAAAAAATACTGAAATCAACAAGAGATAAGGGAAGCATTCCTAACAACATTCCCAAAAGCACTGAGTCAGGCAATATGGATGCATAAATTATTTAAGGCTTCATCGTTCGGAAACTATTCCAACTGAAATCTATGTGATGATGTGGCTTTCCAACTCCAGTCCTGCAAAGGACACTCAAATATAAACAACCCTTCCCAATATTACACAGGAGTTATGTATCCTTTCATTCTAACTAAAATGGTAATAAGGTATTCATCACACAATCAGAATGTTTCATTTCCAAGATGTTTCGTTAAAAGGGGATGAAGAGTGGGGCCCTGCCTTGGCTTGGGAGGCAACGCCAAGAACTTTCAGGCATTTTGTAATTTGTTGACCAGTTTTCACTCATTTCGACCATTTACCACAACTGATCAATGTTACAAGTACAAGGCTTAGAAATATGGTACATTTGCTGTTTGGGAGTAGAGCCTGAAGCCGTTATCTAAAGTAAAGATTGGGCGATAGGTCTTGATTGATCTTAAACTACATGTACATGTACAGTCGCAGAGTCAGACTCAAGAGTATCACAATAATTGGCAGTGTTGGGGCATGAAAATACTCTACTCTATCTGGAGCTATACCAAAATTGACCTTCCTGAAAGGCGCTCAATCCTTCTTCATTTTTCATGTCTACCTGTTACAAAAGTCTGCACATTTAACTTCTTTTGTTTGTGGTTTGTCTTTGACTTTCCCTTTTTTTAAGTTTAGGATGAATTGAAGATTGAAATTCTTCATTATTTAATTCTTCTTTCTCTCCCCATCTTCTGTTTAACAAATTCAAAAGTTACATGTGTATCATATAATACATATATTGTGCATTATTATGTGAATTCGTAAATTCATAGCCATTTACTTTCCAAGACAACACAAAACATCAAATCAAGTGTAGCGACTACCCTGAAATACACATTCAAACACTACCGTACTAGTACAAGACAGGTTGGCCGACAGTATCAAATCGGTTTGTCTCCCATCTCAGTTCATTTGATTCATGTCATGACTACAGTTTTCACAGCATATCATCAATACTCACATCTCCTCCTTCAATCTGACCGCTCATCATGAGCAAAAATACTGTAGGAGAAGAAGCCATCTCATCATCTTTTTCGCTCAGCTAGCTCAGTTTAATTCAGAAGAGCCTCTTCGCTTCCCGCACAACTATTTACGATTCCTCCTAACACACATTAAGATTGTAGCAAGATTTGTAACTAGATCTACCGGTACGGTACGTATTATTAGCCTGTGAGAAAGTACTGTATACCAGTCTTGTTATGATACCGCGACCGACGTGACTAGCAGCTCAGCTGGACCCAGCCATCCAGGCGCTCAGCATCAGGCAGCTTACGGGGAACCGCCGGGTGTGAAGTGGGCTAGCACTGCGCTGGTGCTAACCCTGGGGTCGATGAATAGTGAATTGAGGTTTCGAGGAGCTGTTACAAGATGCGCATTTCACATGTTCTTCTATTCATTATGTGGTTTGAGTCATGGAGGACTTGTGCAGGAAAGTTGGTATGAATATTTTTTTTCTAAACTCAATCATATTGTCAGCGTTTTTTTTTTACTTTTTCGTCAATTTCTGTTAACGTAGATCTCACTTTGAGTGACAGTTCTGAAATTCGCTGAAGCCTGAATTGTAGTAGTTAACCGGTCCCCTAGTTAACCCAGCCATTCAGGGAGCTTCCTGTTTCGCGGGCCGGAGCTACCTGGAGCTACCTCTTGAAACTTTTAATTACACCCTAGTGTAGCAGTAATTTATTTAGGTTGAAGGAAAAAACATACATTTAATCACACTTTTCAGAGGAAACCCATTTAGAAGAGGCATTTCAGTCAATGTCTGTACTTGAGCAAATGGCCATGGAGGAGTGAGAAAAAAAGTAAGACTTGAAGTCGAACTTTATAAGACTTAAGAGAAAGATATTGTTTATTGATAAATGATAATTAACTTTTTTTCAACTAAAAGTTTCTGGACTTATTGACCATTCATATCTTTCCATATTTTGATTTCTTTTTCATCAGTTTAATTTGTGTGACCAAAATAACAAAATAAGCTGATGAACATCAGATCCTCAAACTTGGAGGAGGCAGACTAGATTAACCCCAAAGAAGAAGAACAATGTATGCCTACGTTGTATAACAAGTAGAAAAAAATGAATATGATCATATGATTTTTACTCTATTCTCGTCATCTAGATACTTGCTGATGTGACAAGCAACAAGCTTACAAGGCAACACGATGGCAGCCTTGGTTTATGGTCTTTTCATGGGTAATTATTTTTATTAGTTTTAACATTTAGGTCACCATACACCTGACTTACAGGGATAAAATATGCAAGACTGGGTGATTTTACCTCCAAAATGCTCAAAAGAGCCCTGGAAACTCAAAAAGAAGCCCTGGAAAATTACCCCCTGAAAAAAATATATTTTAAAAGATAATTTTTTTGCCTGCTGATTTATTTATTATATGCTGGAAGGGAGTGAGTTGCTCCAGAAACAGTTTGGGAAAGGATACAAAATGAATATTTTTCACTAATTGAAGTCTCTTTCCTTTTTAATACATTTGTTTTTAAAGATTTTTTGTAGATTCTGTTGTGATGATCGAAATTGGCCTTCATTGAATGTAGCTATCTCTTTTTATGTTTTCTGTCCTTGTCAGGAATATGAACATATCATGTATGCTCATGCCCTACATTTATTTGCAAATATATATGTACCGGTATGTTAATAAAACAGGAATCAAGTATTTTGCACCAGTTTACTTGAGTGAAAACTTCAGTCTCTGTAGGCCTATTGACTTTGTTGTTTCACTGTACTACTATGCCTTGCTTCATTGCACCTCCTTACATTTGGAAGAGAAAGTAAAAAGTTCACAAATTGTTAAACAACCTCCTCTGAACTGACAGATCTATCTAGCTGTCTACATTGAATGCTAGTATTATGCAGTGTTCATTCTCTTGGCCAGGGGCCCATTTCATAAGACTTGTTACAGTAATGAATTTGCAATAACAGTTTAAAGCTACTGAAATCATTCAGTACCTTTTCATAAACCTATCCTCCAATTAGCCGCCTAAGAGTAATGCGGATAATTCAATAAAAATTGCGTTCATAAACCCCGAAAATAAGCCGCATTATTTTTACGAGCGCCCGTCCTGAAAAAGGCGGATAATCGCCATGACAACTGGACACGCCCCCTCCGATGCGGTTGTGTTGGAAAAGGGTGACCTTGTGACCGCACCATGGCAATTATCCGCATTATTTGGAAATGCGTTCATAAACTCAAAATCTTATCCCGATGCCGCTATTATGCGGATAATAGCAGCATCAGAGTAATGCGGATAACTCTTGTCCTCCTCCAATTTTACGACCAAATTATGCTGCTATTAGCCGCCTAATTCATTTTGATTGGGTTTATGAAAGGGGTATCAATTTGATTGACTGATGCATGTAATCAACTTGTAATTGTGCAATTGTTAATATAACAACTCTTTGTGAAACAAGACAGATCATCCTGAGTACTACTCTCTTTTTTTTTCATCTTGTAATACAGAGTTGCAAAGAAAAGTCATGCTAGCAAGACACACTTCATCTACAATGCTGACCTTTTGACCTCTGATGGCTCGCGTCATATAGACGTAGCATCCTCGGTATATCCGAGCTTGGGTCTGACTTCTGATCATGATCCTACTTACCAGGTGAGCTCAAGGGAGCATTTTCATGAAACAAATAATCAGTGATTATCTCAGGCTATTTGTTATTAGTTACTGAAATCCATGCATTTGATTGGCTCAGAGCTAATTTGTCAGTAAACAAAAGTCACAAGTTTTTTCATGAAACTGCCAAAGTCTGAACAATCCAAATGAGAAAAAGAAAGAGGCGAAGGGGGGTTGTCTTTTGCACCTGGTCTTCCCTGATGCATTTTTTTTCAGGTATAATATGTCCTACTACTATGTAAAGTTTCATTTTGATTATTATGGCCCATATTTTGAAGTCAGGTTTAAAGTTGTGGTGTAAGTATGGATAGCCAATTGCTACATAAATCACCAACAGTAGAGATTAATAAATTACCAACAGTAGAGATATCAGATTTCAGCTCATTTGGCTCTCAAATCATTCATAATAGATGATTGTCTTCCTCATTGATGAATCAGGAAAGAGCAGAGATAACATAAGAAATATAATGCTTAATAAAAATTTTGACACTTTTGGCTTCCCATAATTTTAGCACAGAGTTAGACCATGGTCTAAGTTAAACCTGACTTAAGAATATGAAATAACAAGAGATGTACTTTAATCCAATTTCCAGGAATATCTCATTCTTCAAGCCAGGGTTGTGGGCATTGATGGTTTCATGATTGAGTGGGTAAGTTCTTGAAAAACAGCATGGATGGTTTCATTATTGAGTGGGTAAGTTCATGAAAAACAGCATGGATGGTTTCATTATTGAGTGAGTAAGTTGATGAAAAACAGCTCTCTAAATGTGTGCTGAACATACTATCTTAATAATTAAAGTAAAAGTAGCCAATTAAACTTAACATTTTTTTCATCAGAATCTAATAACGAAGTCATTGAATTTTAGAATTTAGCAATGTTTTGTGTGCTGAACATACTATCTGAACAAATAAAGTAAAATTAGCCAAGTAAACTAATATTTTTTCATAAGAATCTAATAACGAAATCATTGAATTTTAGAATTTCGCAATGTTTTGTGTGCTGAACATAATCTCTGAATAAATAAAGTAAAATTAGCCAAGTAAACTAATATTTTTTTCATCAGAATCTAATAACGAAGTCATTGAATTTTAGAATTTAGCAATGTTTTGTGTGCTGAACATACTCCCTGAATAAATAAAGTATAAAATTAGCCAAGTAAACTAATATTTTTTTTCATCAGAATCTAATAACGAAGTCATTGAATTTTAGAATTTAGCAATGTTTTGTGTGCTGAACATACTATCTGAACAAAAAAATAAAATTAGCCAAGTAAACTAATATTTTTTTTCATCAGAATCTAATAATGAAGTCATTGAATTTTAGAATTTAGCAATGTTTTGTGTGCTGAACATACTCTCTGAATAAATAAAGTAAAATTAGCCAAGTAAACTAATATTTTTTTCATCAGAATCTAATAATGAAATCATTGAATTTTAGAATTTAGCAATGTTTTGTGTGCTGAACATACTATCTGAACAAATAAAGTAAAATTAGCCAAGTAAACTAATATTTTTTTCATCAGAATCTAATAATGAAATCATTGAATTTTAGAATTTAGCAATGTTTTGTGTGCTGAACATACTATCTGAACAAATAAAGTAAAATTAGCCAAGTAAACTAATATTTTTTCATCAGAATCTAATAATGAAATCATTGAATTTTAGAATTTAGCAATGTTTTGTGTGCTGAACATACTATCTGAACAAATAAAGTAAAATTAGCCAAGTAAACTAATATTTTTTTCATCAGAATCTAATAATGAAATCATTGAATTTTAGAATTTAGCAATGTTTTGTGTGCTGAACATACTATCTGAACAAATAAAGTAAAATTAGCCAAGTAAACTAATATTTTTTTCATCAGAATCTAATAATGAAGTCATTGAATTTTAGAATTTAGCAATGTTTTGTGTGCTGAACATACTATCTGAACAAATAAAGTAAAATTAGCCAAGTAAACTAATATTTTTTTTCATCAGAATCTAATAATGAAGTCATTGAATTTTAGAATTTAGCAATGTTTTGTGTGCTGAACATACTATCTGAACAAATAAAGTAAAATTAGCCAAGTAAACTAATATTTTTTTCATCAGAATCTAATAATGAAATCATTGAATTTTAGAATTTAGCAATGTTTTGTGTGCTGAACATACTATCTGAACAAATAAAGTAAAATTAGCCAAGTAAACTAATATTTTTTTCATCAGAATCTAATAATGAAGTCATTGAATTTTAGAATTTAGCAATGTTTTGTGTGCTGAACATACTATCTGAACAAATAAAGTAAAATTAGCCAAGTAAACTAATATTTTTTTCATCAGAATCTAATAATGAAATCATTGAATTTTAAAATTTAGCAATGAATGATATGAGATATGTTGTGACAATGTTTTGTATATTGTGACAATGTTTTACTTATGTACCTTATGTATACTGTTTTTGATATTTTTATTGAGAGTGTAAATAACTTGAATTGAATTTTGTGAAAACAGTTATATGCACGTCATCATGAATATCCATTCGGTGGGCTGATGACGTCACATCACCTTTGCCCTTTTTCTATGTTTTTACTTGAGATCATAATTATTTCATATTTTCATTTGTGTGTGTATTAAAGACATGCATCCCTTACACTAGAATAAGTTGCAGCAATGAATAACATACATTAAATCAGATATCAATCTAGTTTTTTAGTTCTTGGGGAAAATTTTTGAATAAGACGTTTATTTAAAAAAAAAAGTTTAGGATATGAGACCAGTATATTCAGGACTTCAAACATACATACTTTTTCACCAAAATAATGCATATATTTGAAATGTGGTAAACTTCATTATCCCTTGATCAAAGTTTCAGTGTTACGTTGTTCTGATTTTCTTTATATGTTGAAATCATATCATTTACAGCCTGGAGTACTCTCACAGGGCTTGAACTAAGAATTCAAAGGCACAAGTCGTTCTTGAAAAGGGCACTTTAAAAAGAGAAGGCACTGCTCAATTTAAGGGGCATCCAAGACCATTAGAAAAGGGCATCTATCGGACACATAGAGTGTATTTCAGTAGGACACCAAAGCTGCAGGCAAAAGGGCACTTATTTTAGCACAAAGGCTATTTCTGAGGGTATCAGAAGCCATGACCTCGGATTAATTTAAGCCCTGCATTAATTATATTATTATGTGGTATTGACGTTTTCGTTTCCATTGTTATTTGTAATAGATAATTCAGATACAGTGTAAAAGAATTGTTGTAGAAGTTTCACAATAAGCCATTTTGTAATTGCGTATCTCATTTTGGAATTGATGGTGGGGGGGGGGGGGGTACTGCATGCATTTTGGTAGAGGAAAATAGTATATTTTTAGGTACATTTTTCTTTTTTGTTTTTGTGTGAAGGGATACCAGAATCATTCAAGTGATGAAGCTCTGAAGAGTTATCTCATCCTAGCCTAGAACCACACTCCTTTTAAACTTGCTGTAAATTGGTAGGTGTATATTTCTTTAGTAATCTTCTTTCAAGTTTAAAAATCTGAACATTATGGACTTATACTTTCAGTTGAATCTCTGATGAAATGAAAGATCACAATTTTTTTTGTGTGTCCTTTTTGGGGTATATACAAAGTGCTTCGCAGGTGTGAAATGGAATTAGAAAAAAAAATCTAACCAAGCAATAATCTTTTGTGTAGCACTTTGATACAATAATAAGACATATGATAGCAATACAGAAAGAGTGATATTTGCTAAATCTGATCTACATGTAATTCTGTATTTTTCACATTGATGGGTCTTGTATAATTATTTTTTTACATTGCCTCTGAAGACATTATTGAGAATAGAAAAATATGTCATTAACAAGATTTTTGAAATATAGATTGTTGAGATTATAAACTTTAAAGGGTGTTTGTGTTGTTAAAGCCTTAACCCGTCAATTGTATCAATTCATCAGTTAAATTCCTGATTTATGAAAACAAAATTTATGGACAGTGATTTCCCTATCAAAAATTGGCCTCTTCCTTTCCTGGGAACATATAATTCCATTTTAAACTTAACATAAAATAGAACAGCTGTATTGTCAGAGAAATTGTACACAGCAAAATAAGAATTCCATTTTGTGAAAGTATATTCAATGATTTTTTGCATGAAAAGTAAAGAACCAAATCAGATTTTCTGGGGGGTATTATTTTTTCCAACGAGACAAATATATTGTATTTTAGCATTTATAGGTACCAGACCCAAATAGCTTTCATGCTATTTTCTGGTTCCTATTATCTTGTAAACTGTTACATATTTTATTATGTCTTCTAGTGAAAATTGAATTGCACATGTTTTTAATATCAAACCAAGTTTATATCATTGAAAGAAATAATTTTATATATGATATTTCATATATAAAATACAAAAGAAACATAGAGTGTGGACAAAAATGCTTTTATCATGTGCATGATGCACCACCTATAATGTGTTAATACATGTAACTGTTTTATGATAACAAGCAAAACATTGAAATGTCATAATTTTCTCATTTTACTTTTGATTTGAAATCTTCCAGTGTTGATGCTTGATTTTTTTAGGTGGTCTGTCTATATGACAGATCACCTCTTAATTTCGTCAGAATTTTCTTTTTATTTTTTTTAATGATTTTTTGTCGCCAAGTTATCTCAAAATCGACTTGATCAATTTCATTGAATTTCATGTCATTTATAGGATCTGTCATGGACACGTCAAAATAAGCTTTTCGAGGTCATCACGTCATGATGACGTCATCTAGGCGCCATTTTGTAAAATCACATTATCAATTATCAAAAATCAATCAAATTAACATCACATTAACTTCAGGTCAAGGGTCATCAGGTCACGTCATCAAAGGTCACCTGGAGGTCACGACGCACGCGTACGCGCGCGTCAAAATTTCAAAATGCTCAAAATCACTTTTTGACCTAAGTAAAGTACGTTTCAGGTCATTGTAAGCATTTTAAAATTTTGACAAACACCGTTTTTTTTGCATGTTTGCATTGATAATAAAATTCTGAACAATTTGATACCTTGATCAACCTTCTACGACCATTAATGACGAAATTAACACCCGTTGAAGTTTGCAGCACGTGTGCGCGCGAGCTCTCACTATAGGCCATATATGGGCAAAAACATGCCTATTGAAAATTCACTGTAGCTCTTTAAATAGTCCGTTGACCCCCAATTTTTTTTCATATATCGATAGAGTATTAGTTGTAGATTTGATTTCATGTCACCATTGTCCCTCAATTTGATCATGACGTCATCAAAATGGCGTCTAAACTAAAAATTTCATTTTTTCAAAAATGACGTCATCAAATTTATGCAAATTTGGTTGTAACTTCTCGAATATATGTCGTTTTTCGCCCAGATTTCATTATGTTGTAGTTTAGAATGTACTCTTTCTGGATAGTTGACATGAATTTTCGTTTTTAGAAACGCATCATTGCGTAAAACAGCGATGAAAAGAGGCATGTCATTTTTCCTCATTTTGCGTGTAATCTCTATGGGACATGACTTTTTGTCAAAACTAGATTCGACATTCCTCTTTTTCGTGAGCTATATCTCCTTTTTTTCTTGTCGGTTTTCCCTGAGCTTTTAATATGTAGTAGCTGAGATTCTAAGCTTTCGGAGGTGTGCCCTCCATTTTTTGATCAGATGCCGGGATCATGCCCGTATTTCGCTTGCAAAATTGGACAGGTAATTCTCAAATTTGCCTATGTGTAAAGTCTATGGGAAATATGCTAGCTCAATCGGTTAGGCGTCAGACTTGCATCTCATTCAATCATGCGAGCAGGGGTTCGAGTCCGCGGGTGAACATGAATTTTTTTTTTTTTTCTTACTCTCGCGCATGATCAATTATAACAATTCTAATAATTGATAGCTAAAATAGTGCAAAATAAAACAGATTACAATTACTTTTTTTCGTATTATATCTAGCTAATCATATCCGTCCATCCGCTATCTGTTATAAATCTATCTATCCATATATATGTCTATCTGTCTATCTACCTACTTTGTATATGTATCTCTCTCTCTGTCTAATATAACATATCTATCTGTTTAGATATGTATATCTATCTATCGTTCTATATATCCATCAATCTATCTGCCTGTCTCTATCTATCTTTATATATGTATGTCTGTTTGGCTATCTATCTATATCAATCTATTTGTCTCTATCTATCTATCTATTTATCTATATGTCTGTCTGTCTGTCTATCTATGTTTTATTAATATAACCACCTATCATTTATCTCTCAATCGATCACTTGATCCATCCATCGCTCCATACATCACTCCATCCATCTATATATATATACCCGGTAATCATATATCTTGTATGTATCTGTTTGAAGATGTATGTCTGACGATTGTCATCACCACATCAATAATCACATTTAGCAATGGTCAAAACTTATTCTTAGGATGTCTACGATCAAGATTATCAATGTATCTAAACAATTTATTTCATACATTAGCCGACACTGAATGACAAATCATGACAGATGAGACCACCTAATTCGTCCGCATGACGAATTAAATTCTAGTTCTCTATTCATTCCATTCAACTTTTTGTTTGAGTTGACATGACCTTTGAACTAAAATCTTGCCTTTTATTTTCATTTTGAAACATTCAGGTGTGACCATTGGTTAACATCAGAGTTAACAAATAAGTCATCACAAGAGGTATGTACTAACGATGTAAGCTTTGATAAGATCAAGAAAAAGCAGGGGGTTGGAATACTCCTCAGAAAAAAAATGAGTGTTACCTGTACAGGCTGGATTTCCATAAACAGGCGAGTGTTTCATAAAGCTGTTCGTAAGATCTAAGAATGACTTTACGCATGACTGGTGAACTTTTTCTTGTGCTAAGTCATTCCCTATGTAATTGAGTTATGACCTAAGAACTTGTTCCAGTCCTGCGTAAAGTTGCTCATAACTTTACGAACAGGGGCCATTTGCAGAAAGAGTTGCAATCAATCGCATCTCTAAAAATCATGCGCAACTTGATTTTCAACCAGTCAACAGCGCACATCTGGGACTTGTGATTGATTTTTTTGACTTGCGTTTAAACGCAACTCTTTTTGCAACAGGCCCCAGCTTTATGAAACACCCACCAGGTAACTCTGCCCAAGTCTACCTTACATAAGTCGAACAATCGCCGAAGTCAAAGCAATTTTTTAGACCAGGGTCCCGTAACACAAAGGTTTATAGCGATTAATCTTACGCTTTATTTTCACGATTGATTGTACATCAAAGTCAATGAAATCAATCTGAGAAAAATGTTCTACAATCATTGCTAAGCTTTGTGTTATGTGCCCCAGAATATTCAAAACGTGTATTGTATATCTCTTCTAAATCGAATTTTCCCTAAGTCAAACAGATTTCTCTTATTATCCCAAGGGATTCGACCTAGGCAGATTTACCTGTAATTCTCAACACGATATCATATATCAGGGGAACTTTTTAGGAAAATTTGTTGTCTGACATGTTTTGGATATGTGACAACTTTCCTTTGTATTGAAAGGCTGAAAAGCTCTGTTACCATGGTGACCGTTGGATATTAAAGGTCCTGTGTCGGAAGTCACAACCACGTCTTTCCCGCAGGAATCCTGCAAGAGGTTTTTCATTCACAATCATCACAATCACCATAGACAAAACAAGGGGACTGCCGGAAAGCTGCAATAAAAAAAGACGGTCAGAGCAGTGGCACAGACTTATGACAAGTTGCCTAAAACCAGGACTTGTCAAATAAAACGCCTGACAATGCCTTCGATGAAACACTCCCCTGGTGTCAAATTAATAAGAATGTTGTCCTTATTCAGTGTAGAGACTAAAATATGCGCAGTAAATGGGTTATATTTACTACTTGTATGAGTCGTATCGAGCACTCTCTTTCACTTCATAATGCAAAATTGTGTACCATCACACGCATATCTATATGCTATTTATGTACCATCAGATTAATCACTGGTTTCATTCACACTTGTTAAACTACTTGCACCCAGACTATAATGATGAAATGGTATCCCCAAAAATGAATGATTATGAGTGCAAGGGATCATCATATCTTCCATTGAATGAAATAATCTTTCCATTACATGAATGAAAAAAAAAGAAATCATTATTTGTTTTATATCACATCCTTGTCATTTGGCATTTTTTGATTTGGATGCAAAAGTGTGTGCACCTGAGCGAGCGCAGTGTTTCGGATCCATAAATCTTAAGGTAATACATGCTGCTACACATAAGTGTTTTTACGGGTCGTGTTGGTGATCTTGGCAAGTATGCAATGGACAAAATGTGTGGATGCAATGGACAAAATGTGTTGATCCAAAATCGTACGATAAATGGATACCAAAATTACAGGAATGATGATGTCATTGCAAAATGGGCTGAATGATCTGTATCAAACAACCAATCAAATGACAAGGATCTACATGTATCTAGGTGTCATATACTATAATATGCCCTCGTGAATATTCAAATAAAGGGAAGTTTTGAACAGGTAAATAGACATTTTGTATGATCTTTGGTGCACAGGTGATTAATGTGTTTCATCATAATCTACAATACTTAATGGACACCCTCTACAGCTCACCTGTGGGGTTATATCACCACGGCAACCCGGTCATCTTCTTGTTCGGAGGAGGGTTAACGTCGAGGCAGTTTAGAGGTACCAACCATCAATGTACTGTACTTATCAAGAAGCCTGTATTGTTGGCTAAAACCTTTGTCGTATACTGATAGGTCTAGATGTAGATATTTTGGGTTTGTATCCAGTAGTCTAACACCATCATGGCTAACTCCACTTGGTCTACTGTAAATTTGGTCTAATAACTGTTTGGTTTATAATACTTTCTTGGTCTAACTACTCACCTGGACTAGCTGTCATTGGTCTTATACTCAGAGTCAATTTTTCACTTCATCTATTTTTTGCGCTCTGTTGAATGGAAATTTAGTTATTAAACAGTTCATTTAACCATGTAGACTACGGGGTTTTAAAACTCTTGGATATTAGATATAATTAGACACAAATGGTACAGGAGCTAAAAAGGTATTTAGATATAGGCAAACTGTTAGAGATTAATTAGTGGCAAATTACCGATAGATGGTGCTAGCTATATAGATATTAAATGTAGATTTTCCACATCTGGGCCCCGTCTTACAAAGAGTTACAATTGATCCAGTCAATCATAACTCTATGGAAATCTTTCAGCGTCATAATTTTTTCTACAGAAAATTTGCAATGTCCTTTGTAAACAAAGAGAAGCACAGTGAATTTTTGAGAAAACAATAAATGCATGAATATACATCAGTTAGAAAATATTTTGACCAAACATGCATAATAGATGTTGACATTGTTGGCCGTCCATAGTTGTGATTGATCGGATCAATCACAAAGCTTTGTGAGACAGGGCCCTGATGTGGCTGACATTAATAACTGGCAGTATGTGATAGGATTGTTGAGGTAAGCAATGATCTTAGCCATTATGGATCTTAAGCTTTTGAAAGTGAGTCAAGGCAACTCCCTGTTTGACATTTCTTCAAGTTTGTTCAATCAAATTGACTAATTATATTACAAATGGTTTGAACATGAATTAGTCTGCTGTGCAATCCCTTCACTCAAGTTAAGTGGTCTGAATGCACATTCTACAATGACTAGTGTACTGAAGGGCCTCTAGCTCTGATACAGCAAGATGATTATGTGCTTTTCTTGTGTGAACACCCAATTGTTGATTAGCTTCAATCATGGTCTATGCCTGCAGACTAAATGTGAAAAGCCAGAGCTTTAAGTTGAATATATGCAATCATACATTAATATGGTTGTTAACATTAAATGAACCATCTTCTAGTTAGTACAAAGTACCTATTAGATGTTGAAATATCAATATGACATTGATTTCTTTCCATATATGAGATTGATTGGATAAATTGCAGCTTATTGTAAAACAGGACCCATGTATACATAAATGCTAAGATAATTGTCAAAATTTGTGCTGGACTACACCATCATCAATCCTTTTTTAAGTGTCTCATTTCCCCTTTTATGTGTTTTTCATTATACATGCCTTCTTAATATGTTTATATTTCTTGCAGTCCTCCAGTCTATGCCTCTTAACCTACCACCCGGTGCAAAGCCTCCTCTATGGATCGGAAGCTTCTTGAATTTTGCTGCTACCCCAGGACTGTGGGAAGAGTGGGGTAGTCTATTGAACGGCACATTTGGCTGGTCCCCTCACGTAACGAGGCCCACTCCAGCAAATATGTCCGAGTGGGATTTCTATGGCACTGTGGATGATGCTGTTCAGTATCAGGTCAGTGGGTGATGTCAAGTCCGGTGTTGGCCTTGGTGTTGATGTTGGTGTTGAAATTTGAATTACTTCCCCTAGCTCCAGCGGCGTACCTAGGATTTTCCAAAAGGGGGGCAAATTTTTTAGGACTTTTTGTGGGTGATTTCAAGTTCAGTGTTGGCCTTGGTGTTGATGTTGGTGTTGAAATTTGAATTACTTCCCCTAGCTCCAGCGGCGTACCTAGGATTTTCCAAAAGGGGGGCAATTTTTTTGTGGGTGATTTCAAGTCTGCGGCGTACCTAGGATTTTCCAAAAGGGGGGCAAATTTTTTGAGGATTTTTTGTGGGTGATTTCAAGTCCGATGTTGGCCTTGGTGTTGATGTTGAAATTTGAATTACTTCCCCTAGCTCCAGCGGCGTACCTAGGATTTTCCAAAAGGGGGGCAAATTTTTGAGGATTTTTTGTGGGTGATTTCAAGTCCGGTGTTGGCCTTGGTGTTGATGTTGGTGTTGAAATTTGAATTACTTCCCCTAGCTCCAGCGGCGTACCTAGGATTTTCCAAAAGGGGGGCAAATTTTTGAGGATTTTTTGTGGGTGATTTCAAGTTCGGTGTTGGCCTTGGTGTTGAAATTTGAATTACTTCCCCTAGCTCCAGCGTACCTAGGATTTTCCAAAAGGGGGGCAAATTTTTGAGGATTTTTTGTGGGTGATTTCAAGTCCGGTGTTGGCCTTGGTGTTGATGTTGGTGTTGAAATTTGAATTACTTCCCCTAGCTCCAGCGGCGTACCTAGGATTTTCCAAAAGGGGGGCAAATTTTTGAGGATTTTTTGTGGGTGATTTCAAGTTCGGTGTTGGCCTTGGTGTTGAAATTTGAATTACTTCCCCTAGCTCCAGCGGCGTACCTAGGATTTTCCAAAAGGGGGGCAAATTTTTGAGGATTTTTTGTGGGTGATTTCAAGTCCGGTGTTGGCCTTGGTGTTGATGTTGGTGTTGAAATTTGAATTACTTCCCCTAGCTCCAGCGGCATACCTAGGATTTTCCAAAAGGGGGGCAAATTTTTGAGGATTTTTTGTGGGTGATTTCAAGTTCAGTGTTGGCCTTGGTGTTGATGTTGGTGTTGAAATTTGAATTACTTCCCCTAGCTCCAGCGGCGTACCTAGGATTTTCCAAAAGGGGGGCAAATTTTTGAGGATTTTTTGTGGGTGATTTCAAGTTCAGTGTTGGCCTTGGTGTTGATGTTGGTGTTGAAATTTGAATTACTTCCCCTAGCTCCAGCGGCGTACCTAGGATTTTCCAAAAGGGGGGCAAATTTTTGAGGATTTTTTGTGGGTGATTTCAAGTCCGGTTTGGCCTTGGTGTTGATGTTGGTGTTAAAATTTGAATTGCTTCCCCTAGCTAGCTCCAGCGGCGTACCTAGGATTTTCCAAAAGGGGGGCAAATTTTTTTTGGGTGATTTCAAGTCCGGTGTTGGCCTTGGTGTTGATGTTGGTGTTGAAATTTGAATTACTTCCCCTAGCTCCAGCGGCGTACCTAGGATTTTCCAAAAGGGGGGCAAATTTTTGAGGATTTTTTGTGGGTGATTTCAAGTTCGGTGTTGGCCTTGGTGTTGAAATTTGAATTACTTCCCCTAGCTCCAGCGGCGTACCTAGGATTTTCCAAAAGGGGGGCAAATTTTTGAGGATTTTTTGTGGGTGATTTCAAGTTCGGTGTTGGCCTTGGTGTTGAAATTTGAATTACTTCCCCTAGCTCCAGCGGCGTACCTAGGATTTTCCAAAAGGGGGGCAAATTTTTTGAGGATTTTTTTGTGGGTGATTTCAAGTTCGGTGTTGGCCTTGGTGTTGAAATTTGAATTACTTCCCCTAGCTCCAGCGGCGTACCTAGGATTTTCCAAAAGGGGGGCAAATTTTTTGAGGATTTTTTGTGGGTGATTTCAAGTTCGGTGTTGGCCTTGGTGTTGAAATTTGAATTACTTCCCCTAGCTCCAGCGGCGTACCTAGGATTTTCCAAAAGGGGGGCAAATTTTTGAGGATTTTTTGTGGGTGATTTCAAGTCCGGTGTTGGCCTTGGTGTTGATGTTGGTGTTGAAATTTGAATTGCTTCCCCTAGCTAGCTCCAGCGGCGTACCTAGGATTTTCCAAAAGGGGGGCAAATTTTTTGTGGGTGATTTCAAGTCCGGTGTTGGCCTTGGTGTTGATGTTGGTGTTGAAATTTGAATTACTTCCCCTAGCTCCAGCGGCGTACCTAGGATTTTCCAAAAGGGGGGCAAATTTTTTGAGGATTTTTTGTGGGTGATTTCAAGTTCGGTGTTGGCCTTGGTGTTGAAATTTGAATTACTTCCCCTAGCTCCAGCGGCGTACCTAGGATTTTCCAAAAGGGGGGCAAATTTTTGAGGATTTTTTGTGGGTGATTTCAAGTCCGGTGTTGGCCTTGGTGTTGATGTTGGTGTTGAAATTTGAATTACTTCCCCTAGCTCCAGCGGCGTACCTAGGATTTTCCAAAAGGGGGGCAAATTTTTGAGGATTTTTTGTGGGTGATTTCAAGTTCAGTGTTGGCCTTGGTGTTGATGTTGGTGTTGAAATTTGAATTACTTCCCCTAGCTCCAGCGGCGTACCTAGGATTTTCCAAAAGGGGGGCAAATTTTTTGAGGATTTTTTGTGGGTGATTTCAAGTTCAGTGTTGGCCTTGGTGTTGATGTTGGTGTTGAAATTTGAATTACTTCCCCTAGCTCCAGCGGCGTACCTAGGATTTTCCAAAAGGGGGGCAAATTTTTGAGGATTTTTTGTGGGTGATTTCAAGTCCAGTGTTGGCCTTGGTGTTGATGTTGGTGTTGAAATTTGAATTACTTCCCCTAGCTCCGGCACGTACCTAGGATTTTCCAAAAGGGGGGCAAATTTTGAGGATTTTTTGTGGGTGATTTCAAGTCCGGTGTTGGCCTTGGTGTTGATGTTGGTGTTGAAATTTGAATTACTTCCCCTAGCTCCAGCGGCGTACCTAGGATTTTCCAAAAGGGGGGCAAATTTTTGAGGATTTTTTGTGGGTGATTTCAAGTTCAGTGTTGGCCTTGGTGTTGATGTTGGTGTTGAAATTTGAATTACTTCCCCTAGCTCCAGCGGCGTACCTAGGATTTTCCAAAAGGGGGGCAAATTTTTGAGGATTTTTGGTGGGTGATTTCAAGACCGGTTTGGCCTTGGTGTTGATGTTGGTGTTGAAATTTAAATTACTTCCCCTAGCTCCAGCGGCGTACCTAGGATTTTCCAAAAGGGGGGCAAATTTTTTGTGGGTGATTTCAAGTCCGGTGTTGGCCTTGGTGTTGATGTTGGTGTTGAAATTTGAATTGCTTCCCCTAGCTCCAGCGGCCTACCTAGGATTTTCCAAAAGGGGGGCAAATTTTTTTGAGGATTTTTCATCTGCGAAAAAATTTGACAAGCAAAAAAAAGGTCATCAACCACAAATAAAGGACTTCATACCAGACAAAAAATATACAAGCAAATAAAAAAAATTAAAAAAAAGGTCTTCAAGTTCAAAAGAGGAGGCACACGTCCCCTGGATCAGTTGTGACTCGTCAGGGCAGTCTGCCCCCCCCCCCAGGTATGCTATTGCCTAGCTCCAAAGCTTATTCAGAGTTTGTAAAACTGATCCAGATCGTATTATTGACGTCTCAACAACTAGTGAGTGACTTTTCAGGAACATCTTCATTTTATGTTTGGTGTTATAATCGTGTAAAATTGACCTAACACCAACACCGAAAGGTCAACACTGAACTTGAAATCACCCCCAGGGTAATATGCAAAGAAATTTCTCCCAAGTGAAATAAATATCTCTGTTTCCAAGAGATTACTTGGATTGAGTCACCTGGGTCCCGTCTTAATCCATCATCAGTGACAGTGTCATAATTTTTTCTATAGGAAATTTGCACAATGTTCTTTGTAAACAAAGAGAAGCACAGTGAATTTTCAAGAAGACAATGAATGCATGAATATATATCATAGTTAGAAAATATTTTGAACAAACATGAATAATACATTTTGACATTGCTGGCCATCTATAGTTGCGATTGATTGGATCACTCATGACTCTTTGTAAGACAGGGCCCTATATTTTACGCATGTTCTTAAGGAAACAGTTCTTAAGGAAACACTGGATGCAACTCATTTGATCTTTTACATGACAAATCCAACAAAGTGCACACAAAATACACAGAAAATATGTAATTTAGTGCTCGAGCATTTTTGAAGTTGAATAGAGTCTGAACATTCCTGGGGGCCGTTTCATAAAGCTGTTCGTGAGTTGAGAGCAACTTTAAGACAACTCGTCAACCTATCTTACGCGCTAAACCATCGCCAATGAATTTACCATTTGCCACTAGAAAGGATCACCAGTCGTTCTTAAAGTCGCTCTTAACTTACGCTTTATGAAACACCCACCAGAACTGTATTTCTGCATATGAACGACATCATTTTATGAGGTTTTTTTTACCTAGTATTTGTAGTGAAAGTGGATGTTGGGTTATCCTGGGTCCTTAATTCTTTTTTCTCTCTCTCCTTGTGAAAAAGAAATATGCTTGTAGTAGCAAATTATTTATGAATTAAAGAATTGCATTTAGTTGAGGAAGAGGGGATATATATTTTCAATTCCTTTTATTGTGTGTAAACTTCCTCATATTCCTTGGATTACAGGCGCATGCTTACCATTCCCAGCCATGCAGAGTATATTTTCCTCCTTGAACTTCTGTTCATAACCGGGGATTCCAACTTTACAATTGATTTGCTATCTGTTTTTTATCCATTTTCAGAGAAATGTCTCCCAATTTGGAGATGGCTGTTTACATGGAGGTCAGTGTGTGCTGTGGTGTGGGTCTGCATCTCCTGGTTTCGACAATAGAGGGTGTGCTGCTTGGGGTGATGAACTACGATACCTGCCTCGGCTTGATTTGAACGACCATTCCAGGTTGGTACTTGACATGATACTAGTTTCTGATTATGTCTAGTGTACCATTTTGTGTAAAGGTATTATGTATTTTGTGATGTTTTTGCAGGCTGTTCACATGTATTGTGTAAACATTACAACAACAATGTTGAATTCTTGCTACAGAGATAATGTTATCTATTGTTTTATCACTTATCATGTACTCTTTTAAGAATGTAATTTGTAACTGCTGGTTTTAAGATCTTTTTTGAAAAAATACCACATTATTAGTTTCATGTAAGCTACGTAAGTTTGTACCATATGGTCAAATTCATTTGTACACTGTACTTTCATGCTTTGAAATAGTTTATCGGAAATGATTACAAATCAAGAAGTTTGCCATCACAGAAGTTTGCTATCACGACAGTTTGCAATCAAAGCATTTTAGTATAAATGTAATGTCATTAGTAGTCCAATGTTTTTGAATCCATGTTGGTTCGTGTGCAATGGGGGTGCCGGCCAGATTCACCCCACATTTGTTGCAACCACCCCTACCCCCTCCCTCCACTTAAATGCTTCAGTGCATTCTCCATCCTCAAACCAACCCTCCTACTCTCCTGCACTTAAATTGTAAAGGTAGAGTAAACTTATTAGAATTCAAGGCAAAAATTAAACACTGCAATGTAAATCTCTAGTGTTGGTTGCATTATATAAAATGCCAGCTCTCTTTTTTTAGTAGAAAGCTCCAACTTTTTAATAAATTCAGAGGATTTTTTTTCATCAACAATTGGTGTCTGACAAGTTGTCATAACTGACAACACTACTGTGAGTCATATAATCAGTTGATAAACATTTGAAACATCAAAGAAATATGAAATGATAAACTATTCTATAATGTATACCTCCCTCATGTGAGCATTTACAAGAATTTCAAACATAAATTTTATTAGTCTTTTTGATTTATGTATTTCTTAAAATTCTCCATCCTAGATCCACGTATGATGCGCAGTGGGAGTATCACATCAGTAGTAAAACATCGGCAGAGTTCATCATTATACCAACCATGAACGACTTCCCTGGTACGTATCCTTTCAATGCCCTGTCTTACAAAGAGTTACGATTGATCCAATCAATCGCAACTATGGACGGCCAGCAACGTCAACGTGTATTATTCACGTTTGTTCCAAATATTTTCTAACTATGATGTATATTCATGCATTCATTGTTTTCTTGAAAATTCACTGTGCTTCTCTTTGTTTACAAAGGACATTGTGCCAATCTCCTATTGTAAAAAATTATGGCACTGATGGATTTCCATAGAGTTACGATTGATCAGATCAATTGTAACCCTTTGTAAGATGGGGCCCAGAACTTGACTCTGAATTCTTATTTACCATTTGGATAGGCTAGTTATTCACAAAAAATGCAAATATTTTCAGCTTTTTTTCAAGAAAGATTGTAATTTTTTTAAGACTACTGATATATTTCATGGCGATAACATCAATTATTGTTCATTTTTCATGGGCAGAGGCTACTCCAATCATTGATGTGAATTCATCTGTATCAAGCCTGCATAGTACATTGATATATGCCAGTCAATGGAAGAAAGCCACCTACGATCCTAGAGGACTTGTACTATGCCCTGCATGGTATCGGTTGTACAAAGAGATGCAGTTTTATAACAGGACACCAGGGATTAATGGTGAGTGCAATGTTTCGTGCAGAAGTACATATTGATATTTCCCAGTTCAGGGGTCCGTCTCGTAGAACTAGTTTGATAACTGCCCTGGAACCCCTTTTTTTTCAGTCGCCATGATGATTATCATGGTAACCTAGTTACCATAATTCATAACAGCTTAAGTTTGTTACCATGATTCTTAAAGCATAGCCTAAGTTCTTTTTATAGAATGTGGCCCAGGTCTTTTTAAGGACAAGTCCACCCCAACATAAAGTTGATTTGAATAAAAAGAGAAAAATCCAACAAGGATAACACTGAAAATTTCATCAAAATTGGATGTAAAATAAGAAAGTTATGACATTTTAAAGTTTCGCTTAATTTCACAAAACAGTTAATGCACATCCTGGCTGGTATGCAAATTAGGAGACTATGACATCATCCACTCACTATTTCTTTTGTGTTTTATTATGTGAAATATGAAATATTCGAATTTTCTCCCCATTGTCAAGTGATACGATTATTTCCTCCCTAAACATTTGGAATTAGCATTGATTAATACTATATGGTTCAGTCAAGTTGGTCCTTATTGTCAAAATCTATAAAAAATGAAATATTGTATGATTCAAGCAATTAAATACAAAAGAAATAGTGAGTGATGGACATCATCTCACCTAGTTGTGCATATAACTGTTTTGTGAAAAATAAGCGAAACTTTAAAATGTCATAACTTTCTTATTTTACATCCAATTTTGATGAAATTTTCAGCACTATATTATTTTTTAAATCTATCTATTCAAGTCAGCATTTTTCTGGGGTGGACTTGATCTTTAATACCAAAGCGACCAAAAAAAACTTTCCTCTTTGATATGGAATATGGTCAAATCTAATATTGAAGGTCAACTTTAATTAGAATCTAGTGTAATTGTAATTTTGAAATGCATTGCATTGCATGGCCTATCTGGCCAAGTTTTACTAAATGCAATCAATGGACGAGGCTTAAGGACCTGTCACATCGTTCCGTGCAAGCCTTGCTTGTGACTATTTGTTACCCGCAGGTCACCCGTAGGTCGCTACATTGACAGTATCTCACAAGTCTGATTTGCATGCAGAAAACTTTTGAACATGCTCAAAAATTTGGTTGTGGGCAATAATTTTTTTTAAATCTTGGGTTAAATGATATCTAAGAACTTGAATTAATTCATTTTAAGATGAATCAAGTAACTATTATTTTTTTATTATTTCTTTCAGTAAAAACTATTGAGGATTCACTTCAAGCTGCCAAATTGGCAATAAGCCAGGGAACACAATCCTCACTGTCTAAAGCTTCCATTCTGATTCAAAATGCAAAGTAAGTGTTGGGATTTTTTAATTTTATTCCTTCCATCACAAGGGGCCTTGGAACAGTTTTGAAAGTAGAGGGGGGGGGGGTTCTTCAAATAAATCATATTTGCAAAGTCCCTATTCATACAAATATGACTTAAGTTTTGCTTCCAAAAATTTTACAAATGACATAATTCTTCAGATTATGTCACGTTAATTTGAAATAATATAAAGGATCAAGTAAAATTTGCCTTAAATATAAAGAACATCAACTAAAGGACAAATGATTAGTGAATTATATTAATTATAGGTTAGTATTAACAAATTTATATACCTAAATGCTTTTTTGATGTTTATGATGCATTTATTATAATTCATCATTTTTTTCTACCCATCAGGCACCAATATCAATACTTTTTGTTTTTAACCTACCAATATTCTACACAGAGATCTCCTTGTGTCGCTGCTCCAATCAAACATCACATCAGAAGACATCCTGGTACCGGTGCCAAGCTCCACCATGTCATTCTCCCTTCCACCTGTGATAGAGAATGGATCATATATCATCAACGAAACCAGTCAAATTTACCTTCACATGGGTGAGGAGACAGCATCAAGATTAAGGCTAAACAACTTCAAGGTAAAAACCTGTTGTTGTTTTGTTGTATACATTTAACTGCATTCATTCTAAAAATAACATCAGTGCTTTTCAACTTTTTTTCACCAAAATTTTAATCTAAAAAAAAAAGTTATACCCTTTGGTCATTATGTTCTCACTTGAAATGCTTGGCGCGTGAAAGCTGCTTGAGCTACAGCCAGGGTAATTATATCCAAGTCCCTTGGAAGTGCAAAGAGACGTTATTCAAGTGTGTTGCGCTATACATGAACTATTATTATCATTATTATCTTTTCTTGGTGTTTATATGACCTTTTTTTTCTCTCTCTCTCCTTTTTTGTGTTGAACATAGCAAAAACCAAAGGTGAAATAAGCAATGGGGAAAAGATAAAAGCTTGCTTAGGCATGGAACCAGCTTTCTGACAAGACCATTTATTTATGACATGTATATTAGAAATAATTATGTGCCTTGGAAAGGAGTATTTGTAGACAAAGGGCACTATATAAATGCCTATTGTTATTGATTATATTACTTCACTTCTTTCAGCACTTTAAACTTAAATTGTTCATTCCCATCTTTGCTCTTGTGTCTCCAGGGCTTGCTTAGGTTTCAATACCAGCCACTTTTACCAGGCCTAAGCTACATGAGAGTGAAGTCCTCCAGTGTGACACACAAATCAAACCCAGCTCATGAGTATACATTCTACTCCAAGGGACTGGGGAAGGAGGCTTGGCGCGTCAAGCACACAGTGAAGCTAGATAGATCTGAAGTGTGCAAGATACATGTTAATGGAACTACCAGCCGTGAGTATGATTCAGGGGCAGCGCTGCAGGGGGATAGCTCCCTCCCCCACCCTTCACCCCAGAAGGGGGGGGGGCTACAAATAGTGTGAAAAGGGGATGTGTGTCATGTAACTCTACTGCATTGCCATTGTCTCGAGACCCCCCCCCAAAAAAAAAAAAAAAAAAACCTTATGCTGGCCATGGTACAATTACATGGCCACCACAAACTGGTGTCAACTGTCAACTGAATTTGCTTGAATTCATTTATCATTTGAAACTTTCAAAAGAAAAAAAAAGAAAGCTATAAAAGGTCAATTGATTTGAATATGTATCAAATATATTTTAGGGTTCTACATGAAAATTGTTAACCATAATTTTTCAAGAATGTGACCCAAGTATTTTTAATGTTTCTTAACTATTTTCTCTAAGGGGCCCCACTATATTTCTATCAATCTGTATATATATTGTGACGGAACCGCTGGGCGGCGGCGTGGGTTCGGTCCGCCGGCAGCTCGCTCTTGTCAGGATGCCTGCCGCCGGCGGGTGTGTCGCCACGTCGATTTCCAAACTCTAAGTCGTGGATCCGTTTGGCAGAGATATACTGCCGCAGTTGACACTTGCACACGCCTCGATCCTGTCAGTACCACCACCAGGCAACCTCCAGACGGCTACACTCTTTGTTATCAGCTCCAAAAGCTCACCCGACCATATGCATCTGATTCCTGTAGTTAAGCTCCTACGACCATATGCATCTGATTCCTGTAATTAAGCTCTCTCGACCATAGGTATGGGTTTCTCTGTAGTTAAACTCCTACGACCATACCCATGGACTAATTTCATCCGTCGTCTGCTTACGACCAGCTACTACGTCTGTTCAGTACAGCAACCACGTCTGCTCCGTACTGCAACCACGTCTGAATTCCGTACTGCAACCACGTCTGTTCAGTACACGACCACGTCTGATACCGTACTGCAACAACGTCTGTTCAGTACTGCAACCACGTCTGTTCAGTACCACGACCACGTCTGAGTCCGTACTGCAACCACCGACATCTGTTCAGTACTGCAACCACGTCTGTTCAGTACCACGACCACGTCTGAGTCCGTACTGCAACCACTGACATCTGTTCAGTACTGCAACCACGTCTGTTCAGTACCACGACCACGTCTGAGTCCGTACTGCAACCACTGACATCTGTTCAGTACTGCAACCAAGCACGTCTGATTCCGTACTGCAACCACGTCTGTTCAGTACCGCAACCACGTCTGTTACCGTACTGCAACCAGGAACCTCTGTTCAGTACCGGAAACTACGTCTGGTTCTTCGACCATATGTATGGGTCCTTCTGCAGTCAGGTTCCCACGACCACACCCATTGGCTCTGCTCTACTTGTAGTTTTCCCGTTGTCTGCTCCGGACCTCCGACCGTCTGCTTCCAGACCAGCAACCATCCGCTTCAGACCAACCCGTCTGCTCCGGACCACCAGCCGTCTGCTCCAGACTCCGAACCGTCCGCCTCCAGACCAACCAGACTACCAAAAGAGCAAGCCCTGGTATAGTCTCTTGCTGGCGTGCAAAAGACCCAACATACAAGGAAATCTAACCACAGTCGTCGCCTAGAATTCTAGGTTTCCCCGTGGAAAGACATGCGAACGATCATATAAATCATTTCGATCGCATCCACCAACTTTATTTATTGGATAGCGAATCCAAATCGATCTGCATACTTTACGTGCAATGCACCCCGTGGGCGCCGTATTTCAACAGATCATCGGCAAAGCCTCACGAGTGCACTAACTTACTGTACTTATCCATTAATTATACAATATCTGTTATAGTTAACCTCTGTTACAATCTTAAAACAGCTATAACTTTGGTCTCCGAAACCGGATATGCATGAATGACATATCAAATTAAAGCATTTATTTAGATCAAGCTAGTGATAACCATAATAATCAGTTAAACATCTCCAGGAAATTGTTATTCCACAAAAACGGTTCAAAACATGCATAAGTTTCAATGTCTTATCTACGTCGTTATTACTGTAGAAACATGCATGTAATATCGCCAGCTACGACAAAATCATTATAAATCAACCAAAAATAATTTCCTAACACGAAATAAAACCCATTTCGTGACACAACTCCCTTATTTTTCAAAGCTCGGCCCCCGAGCGTCATTTAACAACATCAGACACTGTAGCACGAAAAGATAATTCTGGAACAATGCGGCATGAAAAATAATGTCCAAAGTACACGGTGACATGCCTTCTTATAGTGTCCTTGTATTAACAAAACAACATAATAAAGAACACGATAGGGATACTGTTCAAGACGACTTTTTTTTCTTGAGTTCCTCCGTCATTCTAACAGTTCTCCTTCCTTAGTGATGTAACGCTCTGTGGTACGAACAAAGCTAGGTGACATCTGGTGGAATCTGGAATGTGTCGGTTGACTTGTTCAGGGTCACCTTCTCTTCTGATCCGCCAGTTCTCATTGCCTGGATTCTCTGGCGGGGGTTGTCAGTCTGCGTCTCAGCATTCCTACCGCTGCACTCTATCCAGTCCCTGGTAGACGAAATCTCCGACACCAGTTTCCTAAAAGCGTATCTCTCATCATAGTCCAGGTCCTCTGGTTCAGGGGTAGAATTCCGACCATGCCATGGAGATACTTCTGGTCGGTCAGGTTGAGGAGACTTTGGACAACCTGGAACGGATGATTTAGGTATGTCTTTCTCTGGTGTCCTGGACTTCCGTCTTGGTGATCGGGAACGGGAATGACGAACCGAACTAGAACATTCTGACCGACGTGGTGAGCGAAAGTCAGAGCGATGTTGTGACCTCATCAGAGATCGGCTCAGTCGCGGTTCCTTATCTTCCCGGTCCGGTGGCACAGGGTCTATTCGAAGAAGACGGCATGTAGAATCTTCCTTCAGTTCTAAGGCATCCCAATATTCCAGTAGATGTCTAGAAGCCATGGAACACGTGCATGCTTCGTCTTGATTAGGCCTGTTGCTAAGTTTCTTGGCCGTGTAGACAGGACGTATGTCCTTGTCTTCTTCTTGCCAGTCAGCTTTCTCCTGTGAGCTCCGGTCAGTGATAATTTCAACCAGTTCTACCTGTTCCTGAATGTTGTCAATTCTAGGCAGCGGATAGGCATCTTTAATCGTCTCTGCATTGAGTTGACGGTAGTCAAAACACAATCTTTGGCTGCCATCTTTCTTTTTGACAAGTACGATGTTGGATGCCCATGGGCTTGTCACTGGTTCAGTCAGGCCTTGAGCTAGTAGATTCTTTACTTGTTCGTCTATTTCTTTCCTCTGCGTCAGGGGATGTCTCCTCTGGGCTTGACGTATTGGTTTCGCAGTATCAGTATCTATGCCATGTTGGACAAAACTGGTCTGTCCAAGATCCGAAGGTCCTGTAGAGAAAACATCTGCTTTCTCAACCAGCAGTTCTTTTATCAAATCATGGCATTGGGCTGGCACTTCGTCAGTACTGCGAACAAAGAGGTCCTTCAAATGTTCTGGTATTTCCTTGTTGGTATTGGTCTCAGTTGGCTCGGCAAGGTTGCACATTTCCATGCTCACTTCTTCCAGCCCTGACAATGAAGCAATTGCAGTGCCTGCCTTTATGATCCTTTGTTCATTGGTTGGGTTGAAAACCCGAACAGGTAGTACATCTTCGTCTGCCTTCACAACAGATCTGGCGACGATGAGTCCTTTCTTGATTAGTTCTGTTGGATTTATAGGTGGTTCTACTAATCCATCATCTAGTGACACTTCTCTGCCTGTAACTCTACCTGCTAATACCATCTCGTGTCCTGGAGGAATTGAATAATCTTCTCCCGCTACTATCCTCCTGCAGAATAATTCTCCGTTACTATCTAGGCATGGAATTATGTCATAATTGGTCCTCAATTCCATCTTTTGGCAGTCTAACACAGCATTGATTTTGACTAGGAAATCTAGCCCTAGAATGCCCTCATTCTTTAGACTAGCCACTGTAGCCATTGTAGTGACGACTATATCTCCAATCTGCACTTCCAACATTGACTTTCCTCTGATTCTCAATTGAGATCCATCTGCTTGTAGTACAACACTTGTCACTGGTAGTAATTCTGGTCTTCTGATTTTCTCTATCTGGTCAAACACTTTCTCTCCAATGAGAGTGTTGGTAGCCCCAGTGTCGACCAGTAGTTTTAATTCTTGTCCATTTACTTTGCCTTGAAGGTAAAGCCCTTTTCTCTTGGTATCTAGAGTCGCTCCGACTCTGGTTTGTTCCTCTTTCTTTTGTCCTCTTTTATTTTGTTCATCTAGAGTCACTCCGACTCTTGTTTGCTCCTCTTTTTCTTGTCCTTTTGTTCCTCTTTTCTCTTGTCTATCTAGAGTCGCTTCGACTCTGATTTGTTCATCTGTTTCTTGTTCTCTTGTTCCTTTCTTGTCTTGTCCATCTAGAGTCGTTCCGACTCTGATTTGTTCCTCTTTTCCTTTTATTTCGTTCATCATTTCCCTTTCGGGTACTTGAAAAGCTGCTGTTCTTCCTTTTATTTTCTTTGGATATGGGCAGTTGTTCCTCCAATGCCCCAATCCATTGCAGTTGAAACATCTTTGTTCCTCTTGTTCATCAATCCTTGATTTATTTGGTTCCTCTCTTTTTCTTTGTGGCTCAAAGCCATCTTTTCTTGATTCCTGATATTTGGTCCTGATTTTTGTTTCCTTTTTCTTGTCTCTTTCATCCAAGGCGTCTATGACAGCCTTTACTATCTTGTCGATAGTTGGATTTCTTGGTTGCTTTTCCTCCACTGCTGCAACCTCACACTCCTGCTCTTCCAGAGCTCGGCTGTACCTTGTAGTCCGCTTCACTTCATTCCTCTGACCCTCCATTCTCAGAAAGGCCTCTGTGTTTAAAGCAGCTTCCACAGCATCATCCAATGTGCGAGGTTGAGCACGGAACAATCCCTCTCTTATTTCTGGTGTTACTATGGCATCTAGAAAATGCCCTCGGGCAAGCCGATCTTGCCCCTTTTCATCAAATTCGGGATACGCCAATCCACACAGTTCCCGTATTCTTTGTCCTAACTCCTGGAGGCTTTCCTTTGGTTGGCGACGACGTTGCCTCAACTCCGCCAGGTATACCTCAGCTTTGCCTCCTAGGCCAAACCTGTTTCTGAGCCTGTATACCAACTCGTCGTATGTCAACACCACTCCAGGTTGTTGGGTCAACAACTTCACAGCAGGGCCCCTCAGACTTGCAGCAAGAAACTGAACTGCTTCCCTTTTTGTCCATCCGTTTACTCCAGCACAGGCCTCAAAGTGATGCAAATAATCTTCGACAGGTGTGCGTCCATCAAATCTGTCCGGTACCAGATGTGGTCGTCTGCCAATCATAGCATCAAAATTTGCCATCCCCGCATCCTGAATATGTGGGGAAAACTGTGGGGGTGTAAATTGAACACCGGGTCTTGCAGTAGATGATCGTCTCATCTGCTCTCTGGGCGTTGAGCTGAATCCAGCCTGCTGTGCCCCTTCCATCTGTGAGTCATTCCTTGGTCCTCTATCCGCTTGTCCACTCACAGTTGGGGGAATATTCTGTCCACTTGATTCTGCACCGGGTGCTTGTCTTATGGACAATCTTAACTGCTCCATCATTTGGTCAATTTCTGTCATGCTCCTTTCTAAGTGCGCCATCATATCTCCTGGCGTCGGTCGATACTGCATATTTCCTTGTTGTGCCATTGTCACTGGATCCCACTTCTGACACCACTTGTGACGGAACCGCTGGGCGGCGGCGTGGGTTCGGTCCGCCGGCAGCTCGCTCTTGTCAGGATGCCTGCCGCCGGCGGGTGTGTCGCCACGTCGATTTCCAAACTCTAAGTCGTGGATCCGTTTGGCAGAGATATACTGCCGCAGTTGACACTTGCACACGCCTCGATCCTGTCAGTACCACCACCAGGCAACCTCCAGACGGCTACACTCTTTGTTATCAGCTCCAAAAGCTCACCCGACCATATGCATCTGATTCCTGTAGTTAAGCTCCTACGACCATATGCATCTGATTCCTGTAATTAAGCTCTCTCGACCATAGGTATGGGTTTCTCTGTAGTTAAACTCCTACGACCATACCCATGGACTAATTTCATCCGTCGTCTGCTTACGACCAGCTACTACGTCTGTTCAGTACAGCAACCACGTCTGCTCCGTACTGCAACCACGTCTGAATTCCGTACTGCAACCACGTCTGTTCAGTACACGACCACGTCTGATACCGTACTGCAACAACGTCTGTTCAGTACTGCAACCACGTCTGTTCAGTACCACGACCACGTCTGAGTCCGTACTGCAACCACCGACATCTGTTCAGTACTGCAACCACGTCTGTTCAGTACCACGACCACGTCTGAGTCCGTACTGCAACCACTGACATCTGTTCAGTACTGCAACCACGTCTGTTCAGTACCACGACCACGTCTGAGTCCGTACTGCAACCACTGACATCTGTTCAGTACTGCAACCAAGCACGTCTGATTCCGTACTGCAACCACGTCTGTTCAGTACCGCAACCACGTCTGTTACCGTACTGCAACCAGGAACCTCTGTTCAGTACCGGAAACTACGTCTGGTTCTTCGACCATATGTATGGGTCCTTCTGCAGTCAGGTTCCCACGACCACACCCATTGGCTCTGCTCTACTTGTAGTTTTCCCGTTGTCTGCTCCGGACCTCCGACCGTCTGCTTCCAGACCAGCAACCATCCGCTTCAGACCAACCCGTCTGCTCCGGACCACCAGCCGTCTGCTCCAGACTCCGAACCGTCCGCCTCCAGACCAACCAGACTACCAAAAGAGCAAGCCCTGGTATAGTCTCTTGCTGGCGTGCAAAAGACCCAACATACAAGGAAATCTAACCACAGTCGTCGCCTAGAATTCTAGGTTTCCCCGTGGAAAGACATGCGAACGATCATATAAATCATTTCGATCGCATCCACCAACTTTATTTATTGGATAGCGAATCCAAATCGATCTGCATACTTTACGTGCAATGCACCCCGTGGGCGCCGTATTTCAACAGATCATCGGCAAAGCCTCACGAGTGCACTAACTTACTGTACTTATCCATTAATTATACAATATCTGTTATAGTTAACCTCTGTTACAATCTTAAAACAGCTATAACTTTGGTCTCCGAAACCGGATATGCATGAATGACATATCAAATTAAAGCATTTATTTAGATCAAGCTAGTGATAACCATAATAATCAGTTAAACATCTCCAGGAAATTGTTATTCCACAAAACGGTTCAAAACATGCATAAGTTTCAATGTCTTATCTACGTCGTTATTACTGTAGAAACATGCATGTAATATCGCCAGCTACGACAAAATCATTATAAATCAACCAAAAATAATTTCCTAACACGAAATAAAACCCATTTCGTGACAATATATATATATATATCTGTATTTTGGATTTATATATTTGATTTGTAACTTTGTGTCTCACTGTAATTATCCATGTATAAGTGTTTGTAAAGTTGAGAATGATCCAATATATGTGTATTTTGATCAATAAATTTTGAAACTTGAAACTTTATCAATGTTTCTCTCCTTGAGGAAGGGAATGTTGCCCTTTTAAATGGTCTGGGAATCTCAGGAGGGAGAGGCCTTCCAGTTATCAAGTATTTTTTTCAAGGTTTGCATTCTTTTTATCACCTCCCCTTCCCACCCAGATGTAACAAGTTAATGCCAATCCTTGTATCCAATTGGCTTTGAGCAAATTAATGAAATTAGTCACTGACAAATCTCTAAGCAAAGCTCCCCCTCCCCTTGTATAAAATTAGGCCTGTTTTGAAAGTCCATTTTTGATGCACGTGTACACGGCGTGTTTTTTGGTCGTGTACACGTGTACACGTTGTAAACACTGTGAGAGCGAGTTCTGTTTTCATGTCGACACGGACCCGCATCAACATGTCATAAAAAGGGGTCTATATAGCCTAAGTCACAGTTTTAAAGCTTACCTGAGAAGTTTGAAGTATCAATCCACAAAAATTGGTGCAAATTAAAAGTTTACTCGGCTTAGCAGCGCATTAAATTAATAAAGAATGCAAAAGAAAATCAGTGCAGGGCCCTAGCTAGCGCAGACGCTCGTTGGATGCGCATTTTGTATACTGTACCGTACATGCATGCACAGATCGCTGCAGAATAATTGTAACTGAAGTTATCGATTGATTTTCATTATTATGTTGCCAATTTGAAGAACGTTTGTTTGTAGGCTTGTAGCACATGTGTGCGAGCGTACAGTGCGTCCCAGAATAAACGAAACCGAGATTTAGCGATCATTTACCATAACTTAATCATAAATAGAATAGACAAATGACCTACCAATTTAAAGCTTAGAATCTCCTCTTTCATCTGATATTACTTAGATTATTTCTTATTCACGCATGAGTGACCAAATGCAATTTGAAGAAAGGATATCAAAAACTCATTTGGCGGGGGGTATCTGGGTTTCAAATAGAAAACCACATTTTTGAAAAGTTCAATATCTCCTCTTTAATTTGATACCTAAATTACAGAAAATGGTAACGAAATAACAAAGTTCTGGTCATTTGAAATAAGGCTTGAATTTCAATAATTTCATAAAATGAAGAGGTTCTCCAGGATGGCTTTCAAACTCTCTCGACACTCTGTTTTGTTGACGATCAGCCATGCATTAAATCTTTTGTTCACCATGCGAAAGCTTCTGTGGGATACCGGTGAAAACATGTTTATCTCATGAAATTATGGAAATACAAGCCTTATTTCAAATGAACAGAACTTTTTTATTTCTAGACCATTTTTTGTAATTTTGGTACCAAATCAAAGAGCAGATATTGAACTTTTCAGAAATGTGGTTTTCTTTTTGAAACCCAGATAACCCCCGCCAAATGAGTTTTTGGTATCCTTTCTTCAAATTGTTTTTGCTCACTCATGCGTGAATAAGAAATAACCTAAGTAATATCATATGAAAGAGGAGATTCTAAGCTTTAAATTGGTAGGTCATTTGTCTATTCTATTTATGATTAAGTTATGGTAAATGATCGCTAAATCTCGGTTTCGTTTATTCTGGGACGCACTGTATAACACGTAAGTTGTAGCGATGATCGCTATCGCAATTGGTGATTCTCAAATTGACTCTGAGTGTGATTGAGCAATGCTTTCGAGCTTTCGAGACCGGAGCAGACCCATTTCGTGGTACAGAAACGCGAGTCTCCAGAAAGAATGTGGATTAAATTGGCGATTTTGGAAGTGAACTCACTCTGGATTAATTGAAATATATTGACATATTAGTAATTAAAACATGTGCAGTGTCTGAGAACTAAGATTTAATGGGAGGCTGTGAGTTTGTCCACTGACTCTGTAGCCCCATGCAAGCTTTATGCAGATGTTACCGTGTACACGGTGATGGAATTTAGTACACGTGCACTGACTTGACCGTGCGTGTACACGTGTACCCGAAACGGGCCTATATAAAATATTTACTCTTTCCCCATTTCGATCTTTCTTTTTCTTTTTTATTCATCTCCAGGTTCCTGGCAGAATGCAACCATAGCCATGTACAAAGAGAACACGTCTTGGGATCATTCAGAGTCGTACAAATCGGATCTTGTCTTTGCCTCCATTGGATCATTTGCTGTTAGAAATATATCCCTTCAATTTACAATCTTCTCAAAAACATGATGGGGTTTCTACCAATTATATTTTTCTGTAAATGTATGTCTTCCAAGATAATATAGTTTTTATTTTGTATGTCAAAGCAATTTTGCAGAGCATGTAATGACTCATGTGTCAAATTTCTCATATGTAGACTGTAGTCTGTATACAATAGCCCGAATTCATAAAGGTGGTTTTGAAAACCCACGGTTGAGTCCATGGTTTATGTAGATTTCTTGTGTAAATTATGCTTAATTGACTGTGTATATTAAAAAATGTCCAATGCTAATGCACGCTTTTGTCACAGTGCACCAAATTGACGCCTTTTGCCGTGGTTATCCATGATATTTGATTCACGATTCCACTCTTCAAACAGTGGAATCATGAATAAAATAGCATATCTAACCATGGTAACAGGCATCAATTTAGCACAGTGACAAAAGCTCGCATCAGCATTAGAAATTTTTTATACATACGCCTGATACACGTTAAATTAAGCATAATTCATACAGGAAATCTGCATGAACCATGGATTCAACCGTGGGTTTTCAAAACCACCTTTGTGAATTCAGGCCTATATGTTTTTTAACAAACAAAAAATAATAAAGATATATTTATTTATTACTCATATCCATGTTTGTCCTGCATTATTATGTCAGTCAGAGAAACATTGTACATTTATGATAGTTTATTTTTGCTGGGATGGCAAGACCTTGTACCTCAAATTTGAGAGAAAATCACTTTCAGATTTTTAATACAACTGGCATGTATGTGAAATAATGTTCAAGTTTCTGCACTCTATTTGAAAATGAAGTCTGTATGTGGTATCAAAAGAAACAATCTTTTTATTTGATTAATGTTATTATGGACCTTTTTTTTTCATTCTGCTAAATGAATATTTAAATTCTGCCACCTCCTTAATATTCAACCAGCATTGGTAGAGGGAAGAGTAGAGACCAAGGCCTTGTCTTACAAAGAGTTACGATTGATCTGATCAACCATAACTATGGAAAGCAAGCAAGGTCAACAACTGGAATGCATGTTTGTTCAAAATATTTTCTAGATATGCTGTAAATTCATACATTCTTTTATTTCTTGAAAATTCAGTGCTTCTCTTTGTTTCCAAAGGACATTGTGCAAAGATTGTTTGAAAAAATTGTGACATCAATAAATTGATCCGATCAATCATAACTCTTTGTAACATGGGGCCCCTGGGAGGTACTTCACAAAGTGTTAACCTGACTAAAAGTATTTGAGAAGTGACTACGTGCAAATGAATTAAGCGACAAGTACTCATCAAAGAATAGTAAAGTAACAAGAATGTTGGCAAGAGAAAAGAAAAAAAAGAGTGGAAGAGAGAGAGAGAGGTGTTAACCCTAAAAGGACTGGGGGATGGGGGCTGATTCAGCCCCCCCCCCTCGACATTTTTCGCACTAAATCCGCCGCGCAAATTTTTTGACCGCATCACTCGCTGACTTTTTACTTTCAAGTCTCGCGCAACTTTTGAGACCAAAATTGTGACCCCCAGGTACGCATTTCCAAAATTACGCAATATTTCGTAAGTGCATGCAGACCCAAAATTACTCAAGAACATGAATTTGTGTACAAATCCAATGCAAATAGTGTACTTAGACAAATTTCATAAATGTATCATTATTTTTCCTTTTACTGCTTAAAATCAATTAATTTTATTTTTTTATGGTCAAAATAAAGTCCCCGACAATTTCCATTGAAAAAAACAATAAAAAACAAAGTAAAAAAACAAATATATAAGAAATTTAGAAAACAATAGAATACATACGAAAATAAATGTGATTTTGAAATTTTTTAAAAATCAATTTGATCAGATGCCTATCTAGAGTATGTGAAACAAAAATTAGCATTTCACGGGCATTATTTTATTAATTAGAGCAAACTTATGATTTTACGCATAAATTAGCATAATTAATGAGATTTTTTGCAGAATTTGACGTTACAGTTTTGTAGATAATGCCATGGGTAACGCGTGTGCCAATTTTTGTCGCGATCGCGTGATCGACGGCCGAGATCCCCCCAGTCTTCTTGGGCATCGAAATAGCCCAGTCTATTTAGGGTTAAAACTAGAAATGAAAATGAAAGACAGGCAGGCAAGATGATCAATAATATTTATTAATAAATAATAGCTGAGGGGGGGGGAGTAGAATGCGATATTAAATGGTGTGTATGACACAGACAAAAGTGATATGGAAAGTTTGTGCGAGATATACAATGGAAATCGGATAGAAAATGGGGAAGATTTGGGTTTTTTTTTAATCAGACTGAAAAAAAAGAGGGGACAGAAGCAGAAAGAAATGGGATACATCAAATTACAAAATAAAGACATCTGAAATTCTCTTTTTTTTTTTAATCTAAAGATTTTATTATCCTATCCTGAATGGGTCTGGGTACATGCCATAGTGTGTGGCACAGTGCCACGTGGTTGCTGACCAAAACATACTCGAAGAGCATGTGATCTTAGAACACCTCATGGAAGATTCGTGGGCTAATTTGTACAAGATAAACATTACAATAAGAAGAGTTAAGATAACCTGGTATAGAAACAATGCATACTGCTTAAACTGTATTTTGCATAACTGACCATTGCAATTGAAGTAGTAAGTAGTTTCTGTCTTAGACTGTACAGGGACTGAGCTGGTACATTGACACGAAACACTGGTACAGTTCACCCGCTGCTCCGTGCAACGTTCGATAGCATTTCCTGATCCTAAAAAAGCCATTCGTTTGACATCCCGGGATGACTGGGCTTTGTGGCTTGCAACACATTCACCTATGGCATGACGGCGAGAGCAGACAATACCAACGGTAGAATCAAGTCTGACAATTTCTTCCCGATGGGAGCTACCACGTGAAGACCGGAGCACCACACATCTGTTCACTTTACATGATATTTGCGTATTCTTTGAACCGTTAAAAGTGGTCGTCTCTGAACATGATTTGGACTTGCACAGGTGGTAAACGCTACAAGAGTCGTCCGCTGAATTATTCCTCACTGAGCAGGCACTTATAAAGTGAAGGCATGATGTTGGCGATCGACCATAAGGGGTGTTCTGTATACCTACTGTTGAATGAACAATGTTCTTGTGGAAAGGGGTAGATAGATCTACACAAGTACATGCTGGCCCTACAATCTCTAACACATTGCATGTGTAATCAAACATGTTATCAAACAAACACATCTTGCTTCACTTACTCAGTCTAAACAAAAACAAAAAGTAGATAACAAAAGAGTGGAATGAATCGATAGGTAAGTTAATAAATATAGTGTACCTAATTTCTTCAAGACTTCCTGATTTTCAGCAAGCCTTAAGATGACTGCAAGGCAGTTAAATATCTCTCTCCTCCAGAGAAAAAACTAGCTGTGTTTAACGAATACAAAAAGTATCCTTTGTAAAGACTACAAATCAAATTCAAAAGTAATTATAACAGCTCAATTATTATAAAAATTGCGAAGTATTAGTTACTTAAATATATATATGTATTACAGTATTAGCAATTTCTAAGAAAGATTAAGGTTAACTTCAAGATCTTACTTTGAAAAGAGAAATATCACTTGTGCAATATGAAAAAAAAATCCTTGAAGGCTTACGATATTTTGATTAAATGCAACAAACAAATTTCACACAGAAATGACAATTCTAATATACCAACTACCAATTCAGATAATGTTATAATAGATATCGACCCGAACGATATCAGGTTCTATAAGATTCAGTATTGTCTCCTGACACGCTTCGTATTCGATCTCGCACACAAACTGACGGGAAGGCAGCAATCCCAGGGGATGACAGACTCCCCCAGGATTCAAAACGCGGTTGGGTATCGTCTCGACTACTCGTGCTCGAATTCGTCGACTTCAGTACTCTCTTCTCCAATAAAGAATTCGACTACCTCCTCCTCGTCGTTCTCCTCGTCGTGTTCAATCTCGTCGGTGTCCAAACCTGATAAAAACAGACAATTTTTAGAGTACAATTAAAAAATGTGATGCTGTATCAATAGGTTTTCTTCAATCTATTTATGTAACATGGTTTAAAACACTTGCTATTAGTCGTTAGCTTGTTTTTCAGCAAGTCCATTAAAAAAGTCAGACATACAGTTGTGCTCAAATTTAGTAAACCCCATCATAAAATGCATTCCATCATGCTGAGCTTTGAATGTAGACAATACTACAATATTCGGTAAACTCAGAGAAACAAACTTTATTAAATGTAATATTTAATTACCCAACTTCACAATTAACTATCAAAAACATGGCAGAACATGAACACTTTAAATATGTTCAATTTATGAGCACCACTGTATAGTCAACAATCAGCTTACATATTCCCACTTAATTTCCGATATGTATCCTAAATGAAGGTGTGGAGCATTGTGGCCCAGTGGGTAAGTCTCCGGACTTTGAAACAGATTCCCAGCCATGGCGTAATTTCCTTCAGCAAGAAATTCATCCACTTTGTGCTGCACTCAACCCAGGTGAGGTGAATGGGTACCTGGCAGGAATTTATTCCTTGAAATGCGTGTGTAATCTTAGTAATTACAGCTGCCAAGCAACAGCTGGGGTGGAAGCGCATAGAGACATTACTCATAATTGTGTTATGCGCTATACAAGAACTGTTTATTATTATTATTAGATGTGGCTACTAACCTCCTCTCAGTTGCATCCTCGTCTCCTTCTCAGCATTGTATCTCTTCTTCAACCTCTCCAAGACTTCCAGGAAATCATTCATCTGTTGCTGGCGACGTTCGATCAGCTCCTGTGAACACAAGATATGAATTCATTTAGTATAATACAAAGAGGTCAAGAATATATTATACAGCTCCCAAGAATGTTCTGTAATCTGATTGGTCCAAATCGGATCACATGATAGCATTCTTGTGCATAGAGGACCTTGGTAATGAACTCTGTGCTCGGCTCGCCAAATTGATATACCGCACTCGGTCCTGCGGACCTCGGTGTGTACATCCATTGGCTCTTCTCAATACAATACAAGGGGGGGGCAGCCTTAACAGCCCCATTTCCTCAACTTCTCATGTCTGGCAAGATTCATAACTAGAATGAATTCACTACTCGGTACATTCATATAAAATTATTATACTACCAAGTAGCAAAACATTACATTGCTTTCATGCAGCATTGAGATCATAACTATTAATTTAATAAGTGTTCATTAGGAGACAATGGTAGCTGATTGAATGTGTCGATTCACATACCTTTGATGCCTTGGACTTTCTCTTGGCGTCTTGGAGCTCAAACATCTTGTTGTACATCTTCATGTTCTTCTTGATCTCCTGAAAAGATATCATACCACATTACAACCATACATTTCACTTCAGCTTCCACACAAATCATCTGTTGCTCAAGAGTTGCTTAAAAAGGCAATTTAGTAATTATCTATGGCAATCATTTTGAACAGGCAACATGACCCTTCAAAGATAATACATTTTGAAATAGGAAGGTCCTGGAGCAGAAAACTCGAGGTATGTAGATTTGTCAGAATATCCTAATATGCTAATGTATCTGGTCTGTCGGCACAAGACTACATGGCTGTCAGACAGCTAGGGTAGTCTTGCTTCAAGGACCGGATTAGTCTTACTCTCAGCCATTTGTTTGGACTTCAAGTGACCACTGAACAGGTCACATGATGTGGCAGAAACAAGGCTGCATTCTTTCTTCCAATTATAAATCAAATAATTACATTAGGGTGTCAGCGATCACAAATAAAGAGCCGAGGAAAGCTGTATAATGTTGACAAAACTGAAATTGGCTGAAAATCAAACACAAAACGAGCTGAAATCGGATTAAAAAGCTCTCATCCCTGATTACAAGTCAATGATTAAGTTAATTATTCAAAATGAATGACAAAGCATGTCCTAATCTTTGCTTTAAAGTTAAAAACATTTTGATAAATCAACAAGCTTGTTCCATCGTTTTCCCCAAAAAGAAAACAGTGAAAGAAGTGAATAACCTTAATCCACTACATATTCTTGAAAATCAACATATTTCTTAGATTCTACCAACCTTCCTCCCCCCCCCCCCCGGGCATGCAGTGAAAAAAACAAAATGTTATGACTATACCTTAATCTTATCTTCGGTAAGCGGAGTAGGTGGACGAGGGCGCCAGAGCGCTTGACAGAATCTCTCTCGGTCACACTTCTGAAGAAGCTTACCCTGGAAACTCCAGACCCAGTATGCATTGTCAACCTGGATGTAAAATAAAACAAAACAAACTTAGGCATAAATTTCTCTCTCGATTACTTACTTTAATATCCTAAACATTGAAAAATACATTACCGGTAAGTAGTCTCCAATGTAGGGACAGCAAATTTCTGGAAGATGGAAAATATGTTTTGGTCTTTACTTCTCATGTATAAATTCATTTGAAATTACCTTTGCAAAATTGATTTCATATTTCTGCTGTGTACAATTTCTATGACAAACAGAATTTCCATTAGATATAACTCATATGGCGCATCCCCAAAAAAATCTGAAACAAGAAAGACCATCCTCGTAAAAACCATTTCGTGCATCGCCCAAAGATTGTAATGGAGTAGTTAAGGTCTTGTGATGACGTTGTTTAAAGTAACAATTTTGAATTCAGTTCTGTGTATAAGCCAGTTCCTAGTTCCACTCTGCGCATGATCAGAGGAAGGTCATTTGTACTAAAGTGACATGGTAGTTTAAAATTTAATGAGATAAGCACCAACTTCGATGTCTTGATTATTCATATATTCTTTTGGATTGTGTTTTTTCATTCACATCGACAAAAACAATGCGTCCACGAATGACTGGTACATTTCAGTTAGCCAAGTACATTGTACAACATCCTCTAATATACCTTTATAGAGTGTTCATTGATGTGCTATTCTAGTCACCTGGTCTATTCAATTTCTTCACCACGCTATGTAAGGCATGCATATGTAATATCTTGCTTCTTAATGAAAGAAATGAAAGGTCATTTGACCAAAATTGTTCATGAAGTAACTATAAACTGGTCTATTAGCAGCCAGGGTCTTGTCAATAAAAACAGCTTCACAGATTATACATCACATGACCTTTGACCTATACTGACCTTATGACTCCACCAGCTGACCCCAGTGATGACATAGCGACCGGTAGGATCCCATTCGACGTCCGTTGCCATGAAGTGCTCAGTGGCATTCATCATGGTGATCGTATCGTTGCCAGTGTCGATGAACTCAAACACACCATTCATACTGTCAGGTGGGGGAAAAAGGGAAGCAATATTATTAATTTGCAGAAAAGGTTAAAGCTGTAAACTCTTATGCTTTTCATGTAAAACAGTGAATTTGTATGATATATTTACAATGACTTTTTGCAATCTGGGGGGAATTAGGCTGAAAGTGTAATTGAAATAAGAACCAATCTTTTCCCTGCAACACATCTAAACCATCCCATTCTTATGTCTTATGCCATTCTGTATGATTGCATTTTACACACGTACAAAAAGTTGTTGCAGTAGTAATGTTTATACAACAAAATTCCACACTATTGAAAATGAAATTAAAAAAGATTGAATTTAATTCTGCAAATTATCCATTACAGCTACACAACTTGGTAGAGAAACACTGCCTGTAACCCATTCCTTTCCAATAATAATTTGCTTTATTATTGTGGCTCAATACCAATTATCATTTAATCTACTTTCGTCAATGATATTTGAAACATGATAAAAATCTACATAGATAAAGCATGATGAATGTTTGAAGCTTTTTTTGGCATTTTCTTGTATCTTATAGGCTTGCAACTAAAAACAAGTGGAATACCTCTGGCTGTCTCACCTGCATCACGCAATTCAACACAGCAGCAGTGCTGACTTTGAAAACTACTATAACTTGCACAAGATGTTCAGTGATACTTGGATACTCTTATTTCCACATTTTATGAACTAGGCCAATACACTTTACAGAGATAGGATGGTAATTCAACAAATACCCCCAATGTGGCCAAAGTTCATTGACCTCATATGACCTTTGACCTTGATCATGTGACCTGAAACTTGCACAGGATATTCAGTGATACTTGATTACTCTTATGTCCAAGTTTCAAAAGTCAGATCAATAAACTTGCAAAGTTATGATGGCAATTCAACAGATACCCCCATTATGGCCAAAGTTAATTGACCTTTGACCTTGGTCATGTGACCTAAAATGTGCACAAGATGTTCAGTGATACTTGATTACTCTTATGTCCAAGTTTTATGAACTAGACCAACATACTTTTAAAGTTTTGATTGTAATTCAACAGATACCCCCAAATCGGCCAAAGTTCATTGACCCTAAATGACCTTTGACCTTGGTCATGTCACGTGAAACTCTAATAGGATGTTCAGTAATACTTGATTAAGTATTATGGCCAAGTTTCATGAACTAGGTCCATATACTTTCTAAGTTATGATGTCATTTCAAAAACTTAACCTTAGGTTAAGATTTAATGTTGACGCCGCCGCCGTCGGAAAAGCGGTGCCTAGTCTCACTCTGCTATGCAGGTGAGACAATAAACCAAACATAAATGCCCTACAAGATTTTGTGTGGGATACAGGTGTATCTGGTCTGTCGGCACAAGACTACATGGCTGTCAGACAGCATGGGTAGTCTTGCTTCAAGGACCGGATAGGATTTAATCTCAGCCATTTGTATGGACTCCAAGCAACCACTGAACAGGTCGCATAGAGTGTGTCAGAAACATGGCTCAGTGGAAACAGAGAGGAAGGAATATGAAAAGTGCATGACTTACCTCCGAAGCCCAGCGAGCACAACAAACTGACCAGTAGGGGACCAGAAGATACTATTGGCTGTTCTCCTTTCCATAGTCTCTGTACAAATAAAAACAAAAAATTAAATTACGTTTTGGCTGATCAGTAGGATAAACCATTGTCAGAGATGTTTAATAAACAGATATAGGGTGAATTATTTTTCAAAAATTTTCAATAGTACAGACATGTCTTTAGTATTGTGTCAATACCTTGAAAATTCTGGTACAAGCATAAAAAAAATTCGGGTTTACTTATCAAAACTAACTGCCTAAATCTGCAACACTGAATAAGATTTAATATTGCAATGAATGGGGATTTTCCAGGGCTTTTTTCAGCATTTTGGGGGCCAAACTGCCCCAACCCCTTGTATTTTTTTTTTCGTTCTGGTGTATCTGGTCTGTCGGCACAAGACTACATGGCTGTCAGACAGCATGGGTAGTCTTGCTTCAAAGACCAGAATGGTTTTACTCTTAGCCAATTGTTTGGACTCCAAGCAACCACTGAACAGGTCACATGATGTGGCAGAAACATGGCTAAATAATGACAAGTATTAAGAGGTGAAATATGAAACTTCAGTATGCACAAACCAACAATATTTTTCACACTTATCTTCCTAGATACATGTATGACTAGGAAAATATGTGAGCAGTTGTTACTTTCACAATATCAACACACTTATACAAGCAAATTTTAAAGGCTGGCTAGCAAATTCATAACCATAAAACCAATAAATGTGAGCAAAATAAGACAAGCTTGCAGGTCAAACTCACTGATAAGCTCTACTTTTCCCTTTGGCCTGATGTTGTAGAAGCTAACCGAGATTCGAGGGGCTTCACCATGTAGGATGGCAAACTTGTTCCCTGTTGGCTCCCATGCAAACGCCACAATGACTTCCTTCACTTCTAACGAATCCACCGGAATCTGCTTCTCTTGCATTCGGAAGATCTCGAAGTTCGTGAATTGATTCTGAAAAATTGAGCACATTTAAAAAAGAAATTCTGTCAATGCTCTGGAAAACATTTTAGTTTTCTGAATTTCAAAGATCTCAAATTTGTTTCCATAGAAGACACAAATAAAAGCAGGGGAAATTTTGTTGATCGTTCAAGAAAAGACTTCAGATGTTAGGAATTATTGTTTGAAATATTTTTATATGAAAAGGGAAAATGATAGAATAGTGATGGATTAAAAGATGTATACTACGTCATTGGCAAACACCCAATGATTTTCTATGGCACAGAAAACACGCTGCCTATGACAATTTTCTTCCATAAAAATAAAGATGTTGGATTAGTTTAATAATGAAAAATATGTTAAAAAAATAAACTTGTCAATTTCACATATTTTTTTTCAAAATTTCAGAATGATTTTCCATATCAAAATGAGGCTTAACAGTAAATTCCATACCAAATTTTTACCACACAATGATGGTAAAGTTGCTGTCACAAGTCAATAACATATTGAAGGACTGGTTTCCAAGTTCTTAAATACATTAAGTCTGTATCTGGTCTGTCGGCACAAGACTACATGCCTGTCAGACAGCATGGGTAGTCTTGCTTCAAGGACCGGATAGGATTTACTCTCAGCCATTGTTTGGACTCCAAGCAACCACTGAACAGGTCACATGATGTGGCAGAAACATGGCTGAATCTTTAGACAATAACACATCTATAGGAATCAAATTACAATGAATGAATTTTGCTGTGTAGCAAGAGCTCATATCCCATGAGATAATCTTAAGGCCACCGCACACCTTACGACCCGACTGGTCTGCGACTGGCTTGCGACTGAGTGAGGGGAGATGAATCGTAAGGTGTGCAGTGGCCTTTAAACACACATAAAATAGCAAAAGCTGAATTTCTAATTCCATAAATCAAATATCTTTGCCCAAGGGAAAGCAATTTTTTGTAACCAGATTATGAAAAACAGATGTAATATCCCTCTTCTAAGTCAAACTTCTGCAAAGTCAAAAGATTTCTGGGATCCCAGGCAATTCAACTTGCGCAATGTTACACATCATCTGTCCGTTGGCATCTAACCACAACTTAAGTCACACTTAATTCTTTGTGAAACACACCCCTCCAAGCTTTGTCTCTACTCACTCAGCTTCTTGCTCTCTGAGAGCCTATCAACCTTGCAGCACATACAATGACCTTGTTTGTCAGGCCAAAGACCTTGTTTGTCAGGTCAATGACACTGTTAAGTCCAAGTCCTTGTTTGTTACTTTAAGGTTTGACTGTACTCACCTTCTTGCACTTTGAGAGTCTATCAACCTTGCAGCACATACAGTGACCTTGCTTGTCAGGCCAATGACACTGTTAAGTCCAAGTCCTTGTTTGTTACTTTAAGGTTGACTGTACTTACCTTCTTGCTCTTGGAGAGCCTATCGACCTTGCAGCACATGTAATGGCCCTGTTTCTGCCAATGTAGCTTACAATCAGCCACGTTGAAGAGATTCTTGACTCTAACTTCTTTCCTAGAAGGGATGGCAATCAATGTCACTCGGGCCGGGTTCTCTTTCTCTTCTGGAGTCCAGTAACTCAGGATATTACTTGCAGGTGACCAACAGAACTCCCTGCATAATGGAGTGATACATTGAATTTGATTGAAATAATACTGATGTAGATCACAAAATTTGCAAGGCACTTATATTTTTGTCTCTCTGCCTATCTCTGTTTTTATCTATTTGCACTGTATCTATCAATCTGTCAGAGAGTTTGTCCTTCTGTCTATCTACTAATCTATCTATCAATCTATCTGCCTGCCTATCTGTCTGTTTATCCATCTTTCTATTTGTTTGTGTTTGTCAGACTCTCTGTCTATTATATGTCAAATTATCTATCTATCATTCATCCATCCACCCACCCACCCATCAACCTTTCCATCCATCCATCCATCCTTTCTTCCTTCCATCCACCCATCAACCTATCCATCCATCCATCAACCCATCCATCGACCATTCCATCCACCCACCCATCAACCTATCCATCCATCCATCCATCAATTATTCCATCATCTTTACATCTATCTCAATTTCTGTCCATCTCTCTGGATGTTTGTCAAATATTATTTCCTACTCTCTGAATATAATTCATGGTCCTACTTCAGTCTCCAAAAACAAACTAATCATTTAAGTTGTTAAAACGTTTCAATGATTCTATCCGCTAACAATACTCAAATCAGAATTCACCTAGATAAAATGTATCTGGTCTGTCGGCACAAGACTACATGGCTGTCAGACAGCTGGGGTAGTCTTGCTTCTTGGACCGGATTAATCTTACTCTCAGCCATTGTTTGGACTCCAAGCGACCACTGAACAGGTCACATGATGTGGCAGAAACATGGCTGAATCATTGGGCAAAAACACATCTCTAGGAAACAAACTACACTGAATGGGTTATATCAGGGTTCCCAGCTTTTCGAGAAAACAAAATTCCCTAATTTTTCCCTGATGAAGTTTAAAAATTCCTTGATAATTATTTAAACCAATTCCCAGGTTGTATGTTTCCTAAGTTTTTGCTGTGAATTACATGTATTTTCAGTATAAAAACAATAATGTAAAACTTAGTACTATTTACACAGGCATGTAATGGCCTCCTTTCTGATAGTCATAGTTTCCTCACCTTATACAGAAAGAGGTTGATATGCAACAAAATATAACAGAGTCAGACTGACTACCGTGCTTTTGACTTTTGGGCTGATCAAAATTCCCTTATTTTTCCCTCATTTTCTCCTGATTCGTGGTATTTTTAAAATCAAATTCCCTCATTTTTCCCTGACTGGGAAAAAGTAAAATAATTTTCTGTTTTCTCCGATGAAAGACTGGGAACCCTGGTATATACTCTACTGCATTGCAAGAGCTCATTTTTCCTTCTTACTGTGCCTCATGATATTCTCAAATATCTCACAGACTCTGTACAGATCAGCTTTGAAGAAATCTGTTTTCTAACAGTTCAATATTCTCAAGTTGAAATTCTGTTTTAGATTACAGGATTTGACAAAAATGCTACCTTATTATGCAATATAAATATGACAAACTCATCTTTATTTCACCCGAAATGCAATATCATATATTCCATGACAAAATTATGCTCCCAACCATCATATAAAATACAACTGGGAATTTAATAGAAATTGTAATAATCTTACCTAATGCCCACTATTTTTAGACTCTTTTTCTCCAGCAGTCCAAATGAAGGAGTCTCATATATACTAAGTGTGTCTTCTGACATCCTAGCAAAGTACTTTCCATCATGACTCCACCTATGAAGAAGGCAGAAGAAATGAAAATGCAGCTTTGATTACAGTGGAGAGTAAAGTTAGAAAAAAATGACAATTAAACTACAGCTTTCCATCATGACCCAACCTATTGAGAAAGCAGAAAAAGACAGTGTAGTAGGGTTGTAGCAGATAAGTGGAGTTAGAATGAAGTAGGCAACCCTGAAAAATGGCAACGTCTACTTTCAATCATGGCTCAAGCTTCAAAGAATGTAGAGAGAATATGCAGTTTGAGTGCAGTGGAGATCTGGTATTAGAATAAAAAGTATGCAACATTTAAAAAACATGTAGCGTTGCAATTTTCTTAACATATTCTCTGAGTACACATGGGCACTTGGATAAAACTATTAACCACCTTGTATGACTGACCTCCAATTTTCCCATCCTTGCTTCACTTCATGAATTGCTCAAACTATCACTGATTCTAGAACATTTCAAACTTATCTGAACTCCAAAAAAAAAAGACAAATGACTTCAGAAAGGTCCCAAAAGATGGTGTTGGATGTAAATATTTAATTGAATTTCCAATACATATTTTTTTTTAAAGAAAAACGTGAAGACAAGCTTATGTATCTGGTCTGTCGGCACAAGACTACATGGCTGTCAGACAGCATGGGTAGTCTTGCTTCAAGGACCGGATAGGATTTAATCTCAGCCATTTGTATGGACTCCAAGCAACCACTGAACAGGCTGCATAGAGTGTGTCAGAAACATGGCTAAATCTGTACACCACCGACTCCACATGAGGTATTAGCATTGAACTAGTGCAACAAACTAGACAGGTAGGGCTCTGTTTAGTGACATGGGTCAACAAACTCGGCAAAGCAACATTTTGGGATACAAAGTCATTGTAAAATGAGGGGCCACACAAATGCTACATAGACAAGCAACTGAGACATAGTCAAGGTGAAAAAAATATAGACAAATTAAAAAAAAATTGTTGCAAGTCAAAAAAAATATTTGTAAACTAATTTATCCATATTTAAGTGGAGTACTGGTGAAATAAATAAATGTTACTGATGCAAGTCATACCACCTTTATGGAATCTTCATGTTGTGGAGTTCAAAAGATATTTGTGGCTTAAAATGAATGATGTGCTCTTCTTAATAGCAAAAGTGGTGGGATTTTTCTCACCATATACAAAATCTACATTCTGCAAAGACATTGCTGATCTTTGCTGCACCATAACTGAACAAATCTTATATGGGGGGGGGGGAAACATTGGAAAGGGATGCTACATACTTGAATACTGGCCAATTTGAAGCATTTTCACATGAGAAACCTCTCTTCTTGGCTCCCGTCTTGATGTCCCAGATGATGATCGCTTGAGACTCGTCTCTCGGATCATGAAGAGGGCTGAACGTCACAATATACCTGACAAGGCGAATAAGAGGGAGGGAAATAGAATTAAATAAGAAGAAATCATATCTCAAAAACAATATACCGGGTATGCAATACTCATATAACTAAGACATAATACAACATCATTACCCCAGCTTTGGTACAGCTGCCAATAAGGCAATTCAGCTTTGCAGGGTATACAATCCTAATGGGCACCCTAACCAAGGATGATTGTGGCAAATGTAGGTTAACACCTTGCAGAGGACGATGCGGAGGCAGGCATCAAACCCAGAACCTAATGATCTATAATCTGGATCTATGTGGAAGGTTTCCACTCCCCCTTCTTCCTACACATGCAAACGAAAAACACTAAATTTCATACAAGTTGAATCGCGATCTGTTTAATCAATCATATTAGCTCTTCAAAATTTTAATAACTCCTGATGCACTTATGTATCTGGTCTGTCGGCACAAGACTACATGGCTGTCAGACAGCATGGGTAGTCTTGCTTCAAGGACCGGATTAGTCTTACTCTCAGCCATTTGTTTGGACTCCAAGCGACCACTGAACAGGTCACATGATGTGGCAGAAACATGGCTGTATTTCTTTTATTTAACTCAAATTAAACAGTATTTGCAGAGGGATCAAATATCAATCCAACATTAAGACTGTCCCATTGTGGGGCCACTTTCACAACAGACTTCCGATTATGGCAGCTTTGCCATTATGGTAAATACCATGGTAACAGTGCTCAGCAGCCAATCACAATCAATGTTTCCATGGTAGTTACCATAATGGCAAAAGTTACCATAATCACAACGAAAAGACAGACCAGGGGCCTGTTGCATAAAACTTTTTACTTGAGAAAAATCTGGTAAAAACTGAAAACTAAGGTTAGTCTGATTTTTGCCATTGACTTTAACACAGGGCAAAAACTACAGTAAAAACAACCTGAGTTTTCTCAGGTAAAAAGTTTTATGCAACGGGCCCCAGGGCCTCTAAATATAACAGTGTTTGACCCACTGAAAGTCACCCTGGTAAAATAAGACATAATAAATAAAACAAATAAGTAGACCAATGAATAAAACAAAATAAAACAAATTATTCCTGTCCTACTACATACCTTTCGCATGGGGAAACATCAATGAGCTGGACACCAGGATGGGCAAACCTTCTGATCTGCTGGAAGTTTTCCCCTCCCCACAATGCAATACCTTTCTGATGGAAGGTCACGAGATACGTCCCTAACGGAGACCAGCGAATGTACGTCTCCGTCCACCGCTGGAAAGAAATATTTCACAATAGAGATGGATCAAATTCACTTCATAGTCTACTTCACAGTCTAATATCTCCATCTATTCGATATACAAAATCACTTTGGTCTACTTGACATTTGGTAGATTATTTTTGGTCAAATATCCACTCACGCCTAGTGATGTTCAGATATTCAAATTTCAACTTTGTATACCAAATATTTTTGCATTTTGACAAGTGAAAATTTGCATACAACTTTTCTCTGAGGAATATGTATCTGGTCTGTCGGCACAAGACTACATGGCTGTCAGACAGCATGGGTAGCCTTGCTTCAAGGACCGGATAGGATTTACTCTCAGCCATTTGTTTGGACTCCAAGCAACCACTGAACAGGTCACATGATGTGGCAGAAACAAGGCTATATGAAATGGAAAGTGTATGTGAATAAGTGTGCTCGTCATTCTGTGAAATAAGTACATCTGCAAAGTTACATGAAATTTTCATGCGAATATCTGTTTATATGTTTTGTTTTTTTTATTTGGTTTCACTTTGGCAAATCTTTTTGATCATCAGAACTCAAGTGGCTCAACAATTGTAATAATGTGTCGACAATGGGGGCTTCGCATAAAAAAAATGCTCCTGTACAGAATAAACTATGAAATACACAATATTATGTAGACTAGATAAGTAAAGTTGGTCCAATAACAACATTAACATATTATGGTTACAATTGATAATTCATGACGCAAACTGAATAAAATTTTTAACTTCACAATATCAAGTGTGAATTCGAAATTAATTGCTTGACTTATGATCAATTTCTGACCCAAATTTGATTTGCAACTGATTGCAAGTTTCATGAATGCCCCATTAGGAAAAACAAAATATTCAAACATCATCTAACCTTCCTCTCTTCTACAACCGAAGCCTCTGTCTTGCTGTTGAGTAGGATAGCAGTGGTCTCACCACCATCAGATATGACACTGTATTGATCGTTGCATTCCTTATCTAGCAACCAGCTCCTCATGTTACCCTGTCAATACAAACAATCAGTGCATCTAAATGAGGGGTGTTAATGACAAGTGCAGAGCTGCCAACCTGAACAAGAACATTTCAGTATTTTTAAAGCTAAAAGTCAGTATTTTGGTGAGGAAATTAGTATTTTCAAAGAAATACCATAGGACAACACATAAGACTGAAACTTGAGAAATCAGTATTTTGCATGAACCATCAGTATTCTTCTCATTTTTCAGTACTAAATACTGAAAATCAGTACTACTTGGCAGCTCTGCAGTGGGATGCAAGAACAAGAGCGCCATCAAATACTAAATTAAACTGCGGAGTAAAATGTAATTAGTACAATTTTGAAGTTATACAGTGCATCCCACAAAAAGGAACCTCGTTTTCGAAGATAGATTTCACAATTATTGAACATATTTTTAGTATGAATTTGATACTTAAACTGATTTTGACATTAAAATTTCGAACTCGTCTTGCTCTTTAATGCGTGAAGAGTTTGTCACATATATTAAAAGGTATCAAAATGTAGATGAATAAATGAATTGTACAATGACATAATTGAAATATCATCATTAATTTGCCTTTGAAGGAAATTATGTGGGAATACCGGTTTCCTTTTTTTTCTGGGACGCACTGTACAGGGATGCCAGTCACAGCCTCTACACATTGCAGCTCCCTATGTGTTGTACAATACAAAGCCTGAAAAAAAAATGGGAGGTTGCCATTGCCTAAAATCAGAAACAGCCTGCACCAATGCTGGCCTGCAGACTGACATATTTCTTTCAAAATGTACCCGGGTAATTCAAATTGGGATGAACACTTAAACTTTCCAGCACAATACTATAGTGCTCATTGAAACACTTAGAATAAAAGTTGTTGTAAACGTACATTCGGTATACTAACCGCCCTTTCACACGGAACCAAATTTGTAATTTGAATGATTCCAGTGAAAAATAATTCTATTGATGAACTTTGAACACTTGTGAAACTAAACTAGAACCATGAACGCTAATCACAATCACAAATTCTACTCTGGAGGTGAATTCCAATTAAGTTTCACTCAAATTACAGTACAAATTTGTCGTCTGAAAGGGTTGACCTCTGGACATCTTTTGAGGGGCCAAGCTTACGTGACACTTCCGTAGATAATACAATTGTCATGCACTCATCGTTTCGTTTTTGCAATGCAGTGCTTTGATTGGGCTTGATTGACAAGTCACCAAGGACACATTACCGCCTTCGCTCGGGAATTCGACTTCAGATCACAGTTTTAAAGCAAATGTGTGGATGGTACAATGATTCTAAAGACCAATTGCAATCATCATTACAATGCAAAAAGGCCTCAAGACTGCAAGAAAATTATTGAACATAGCAGTCAAAGACGGATAGCTGGACCAGGTGACATGCACACATAATGGATACGTTACCCTCAAGGCACAAGGGTAATGATGGGTCGGTACATTTATTGCTAAAAGCCAGTATGCTGAGCTGGACTTACATGATCTTTGTATGGTTGTTTCTCGGGTGGGGTCCATTCATCCGGTAGATTCATAAACCTTAATATCAAAAGAGGGAATAATCAAATAAAAAATTAATCAAGTCTTTCTTAAATATGAACAAATTTTTACAATTATGTATAAGGCTATTTTCCACGATACAATTCTGCACATAGGATTTTAGATCCAGGCAGTACACATATAGCACTGATCACGCAACTTTTTGCATGCATGTGCATCACAGCTGCCATCAAACTGAGCAAATTTCTGTGATCTGTGTGTCCCACCTTCTCATGGTCACATCAAGCAGTGCACCTCCCTGTCTTCTCTTAGTCTCTAGAACCTTGCCCCCAAAACCATGAACCACTTTTCCTTTCACAAATCGCTAGGATAAACATAGGACCCCCATCCCCCCAAAAAAAGAAAGACACACTTTCAAAGCTGCTTATCTATCAATAACAAGTTGAAAACTACTATAATCAACTACTAACATTATGTCATCTAATAAATGAAAGCATGAAACAACACCCTTGTCCTTATCAAAATCAGGATTATGGCACAAGAAGATTACCATATTAAATCACAATATAAAATGGCTACAAGAAAAGTAACTTACTTGTCAAAATCTGTGATCAAGTTAACAGCAAAAGTATGCTGTTTATCAAGCTTGTACCCACTCAATTGCTTGGCAGCTTCGACTGCGTTTTCAGGTGATTTGTATTCGATGAAAACATACCTGTGTGCAGAAATTAAAAGGAATAAGAATTCTAAATTTTATAAAAGAGGATCCCTGTTGAAGCTTTGCAAAAGAACATTAAAAACGAATCTTGGTAATAAACTTCAGGATTCTTGATCTCTCAAGATTTTTCGTACCAATACTAGAATATTTTAATTCTACAGAATTAGTAAGAAACCTAGAAAGAACCAGAAAGAAAAGGAGGAAGAATTCTCTTCTACAAGGCTATCCTCCAACATCAGAATATTCTCACACACAAGGCCATGACTCAGGAGGTCCGATCATAAACATCAATCAAATCATGACGGGGAAAGAATGAAAATAAGGTAGGGATGCTTGGCCTTTGACCTGTCTCCTCGACCATCACACTAGGTGGATGGAATGCTTGTTAAAAACAGTCTCATGACTTTTATTGCGGTGACAAATGACACCTCAAATATTATCAAACCATCCGGGGTTTATTTACTGAGTTCGAAGGATTCAAAGTGAAACCCGACCCGTAAAGTTCCGAGCCGGACAATGCCAACTCAGCAGGATTCAGTCCGGTAAACAATCTGAGCTACAGGTCTACCACTGACTTTTAAGATTATTACCCTTTTGTCTTGCCATCCTCAGCATCAGGATAGTGCTCTGTGCTGATCTCTCCATACTTGCTACAAACTTTCCTGATGACGTTCTTCAGCTTTGGTAACCGATCTGCTCCAACCTGTGGTACATTGTCGATGACAATTACAGAATCGATGCCAAGAGCTTCCTTTGGTTTGGTTCGAAGTATATCACCGAGAAGCTCTGCAATGAGAGGTCCATACAAGATTTATAAATAATACTAAGTAATGATCTGCAAGTTCAATTAAAAATAAGTCGGGGGAAAAAAAACTTTATTTGAATGCACAATTTAAATTCTTCAGAAACTCAAGTAGCTCTGGCTGCTCTGCCATTTGAGCAAAACTAAGATCTTAGACCCAGCTAGTGTACAAGGTCATGAATGTGAAGACTCAAAGGAAGATCAAACTTTTTAACAGCATTCCGTGAAGAAAGTCAGATACATTACTGATTCCAAATAAAAATGTGGAACAACCTTTTTTGTTACAACTCAACTTTATCATCTGCCGTGCCAGCCACATCCTCTGCGGGAAATGTTTTTCTTGATCTTGTTTAGGCTTTTTTTAGCACTTAATATTGTTAGACTATACATCATCAGTTATTTGCAATGTGCAATCTAGTCTTTTGCAAAGATAAAAGTGAATTTCTAGAACGAAGACTAGGTTTTTGTACCAAATATTTAACATAAAAATAAAAGGTCATCAATCAAAATTTAAAAAAAATGAAGGGCATTTGGTCATGTCTGCATGTTGGTCACCAGAGCCGAGTCAGGGTCAGCTCAGAGACAGAGTCTAGACACAGATGTCTCCACTCCAGCTCCACCAGCATTACAATTAACAATTTTACATCCAGAAACTTGATCTCGTCTCATCTCAAGCCTAGACTTGAGACAAGAGACACAACGAACAATTGTGTACAACGGATAGCGGAGCGTGAACGTAGCGGTCGTGTACATTTTTGCTTATTACATGACGTCATCCAGCCCCTGCCGAGAACCAATTTATGAATGAAAATATAGTAAGCATGCGCAGTGCAAGCCTTTTATTTCCCCACACAGAATTCCACCAAAACAAGTGTGCAATTCTCTATCACCTCGTACCAAAATCGACCTAGAATTTCACTTTCCCGTATTTTATATGAATTATGAAAGGTATTCTCGGAGGATCTATTTTCTCACCGATACTGCACAGGTAAGCAAATTTCGATTACTTCTTGCTTTTCCGTCAAAATCTTACGAATTAGCGTCTATATGCCATCGTGTTCGTTGGAATTTGTAGAGTCTATCGCAACGTGCACAAAGTCAATTGGCTTCCGGGTTTCGGAGCGTTACTTGAATATGCATGAAATTGCAGAGTTTCGATAATTTTTGATCGATACCGGAGCGATCCGATCACGAACCAAAACTATTTACGGCGTGCACAACGCGACCGGATATCGTTATCGCTATCGATACTTCCGCACGCAGTCCGAAGGAATTATTTTTGGGACCACGTGGTCATGACGTGATCTGCGCGATTGACCAATCAGCGGTCTTCGAATCGCTGTGCGGAGACGATCTATCCGTTGTACACAGTCTATGGACAATTGTTCGTTGTGAGAGAAAGGGGGTAAACACAAAAATGAAGCCATCCTTTTTTTTGGGGGGGGATGGGGGTTCTTCTGCAATGACAACATACAGTAGAGGCGCTGGTCAGAAAATTGGGATCATCCCAGTTTTCAGGGACTGTCTCAGTTTTCAGAGATTTCTCTACACAAAAAATCTAGGAAAGTTTTATTCACCTTTCAAGTGCCAACACCAATCAAGTGCGCTAGTCAATGTCCCGGGGAGGGGGGCACTCAGTATAAAATTCATAGCGGGTATGTGCTGCGGAGGTGACCCCCATTTTTACACCCGAATTTCCGTTCCAAGGCATAGCATTTTTGTCTTATTGAGAAAAAAAACAAAGAAATCAGCTCCAAGGCATAGCAGTTTCTTATCAAGAAAAAAGAGGAAAGAAATCTGCTCCAAAGCTTTGCATATTTTTTGTTATGCCATTCCGATCTCATTGATCTGCTACTCGAGCTGCAATTTTGGTAAAAAGTGGCCGCAGAGCGTTGTCCTACCATCGCTTCAGCTTTCCGCGAGCGCACCCGGCGGAGGCCGCGCTAGCTGCATCATGCACACATGACCATTCCATAGGGATGCATACACACTGAGTCACACGCTGGCGATCCGTTCCAAGGATCCCCGTTTTCACAAACATTTGTTCTACTTCAGTACTTGTAGTTCCGAAGCCCATTCCGAGGACCCTCCTTTTTACAATCAGCCGGCCCCAAGGCCCACATTTTTTGCCTCGCCCGGTAGCACACCCCTGGCCCTACCATTTTTGGGGTCGAGTGCCCCCCCCCCCCCGGGGTCAATGTAAACATATCAGGTTTCATAACAAGATTATTGGAAGACGGCAATTCATGAAAAAAAGATGAACTTGGGAAATTGATTTGAGCTAGGTCACTGAAACTATTGTTAGCACTTCTAATTTCCGTTATTAATATTGCTGTCTTTGTCCCGCAGGGGGGAAGTGAAACATGATTAGGGCCTACAAATACATGAACCAGTAGAGGCGCTGGTCCAAAAATTGGGATTGTCCTAGAAAACAAGGATATCCTCATAAACCAAGACAAATCGTGTCTTGATAAATTGAGACTGTCCTTGTTTATGGGGGCGTTTTTTTTTCACTTCCCCCTACGGGACAAAGACAGCAATTACGGAAATTGAGAGTGCTAAAAATAGATTCAGTGACCTCGATTCCCCCAGTTCACCATCTATTTTTCATGACTTACCGTCTTCCAATAATCTTGTTATGAAACCTGATATGTTTACATTGACTAGCACACTTGATTGGTGTCGGCACTTGACAGGTGAATGAACTTTCCTAGATTTCTTGTGTGAAGAAATCCTTATAAACTGAGACAGTCCCTGTAAACTGGGACGATCCCAATTTTCTGACCAGCGCCTCTAGTACTCTACTGTGAACAGTTTTAACTTTTAGCCACCAATGCCATACTTGATACTACATCCACCAGCAATCCACCCCCCCTCTATGTCGATATCATTCCATTATTTAAGTTCAGTTACCGTACACTCCCTGCTTCAATTTTCAAAGTTCAATTCTGACTTCTGACTGTGACTGTGTTGTCTGACTTTGAGAGTCTGAGACCGAGTTTCATTCATTTGCACAGATGACATGATTGATTGATACTCAGCATATGCTTCAAAAACATCTCTATTTCTCAACGTACCTTCATCTGTTATATTGTCAACGTAGCCATCCGGGTCGTTAAAGTCGGGCTCTTCCTCATATCCATTTTCCTCTTCATCATTTTGGTCATTTTCGTGAGTCCGGTCCATTTTATTTCTGCCTGCTGTTCTATCCCTCTCGCTGCCTTCCGCCATATTTGTGTGAAGCACGTGTACAGCTCGGGCGCGCGGGCGCGCGCGCTCTACTAAAGCCTCCCATTTTAATTTTTGTGCGTTAAGCACATACACTGAACACCGTACACTTTTGCAAGTATTATATCGCAGACAAATTTGTATTATGATTCTAGGATTATTGATTATACTCCGCGCGCACAACACCCATGGACATTCCCGGGATCCCGGGGACATTCCAAGTTCGGTGTTGGTGTTTAGTTGATTTTAAGAAATGAAGGCTGGGGATGTCATGATCGTTCCATCCAGTCTTTCTTTCTGTAGCTGCTGCATAATTATGATATCCCGCGCTTGTGATTGACCCAAGATTATGTGTAATAAACTGGGATGTTTTTTTTTAAATCCAATTTCATTTAGCCATTTTGTGACTTTGGATTGAAACCATAATCGATATTATGGACTATTCCGGTATATGTGCACACGTTCTAGCGTACCTACGGAGGGGGGGGGGGGGAGGGTGCCCCCCCCCTGACGAGTCACAACCCATGCACTGAGGGACCTATCCCTGCCCTCCCTGACGAGAAGTTGAAGCCCTCTTTTTTTTTCTTTTTTGCTTGTCACTGTTTTTTCCTGGCACGAAATCCTTTATTTCTGGATAAAGACCTTTTTTTTTGGGGGGGGGTCAATTTTTTTGCAGACTTGCGGACGATTTTGCCCCCCCCCCCCTGTGGAAAATCCTAGGTACACCACTGTATGTGCTCCGCCCCCTGGTGGATTTGTGTCCCTTGTGCAGTGGCCTTAATTGTAAAAGTTTGATTTTTTGTATTTCTCCTTTCATTTGGTGTCTGACCAGTATCCATTATTGGTGCTTGTCATGTTTACTTATGTAACTTATGATTAGATATGATGCCCTTCTGTTAGGTTCGGTCTGACCTTTCTATTTCTCTCTGTACCTCCTCTCTTTATCTCCCTGTTGCTCTTAATTCTGTCGTCATTATGATCGCCATCATGTCACATTTTTTTTTGTTACACATGTAATCTGCAATTTATTTTGTACTCGTGTCCCCCCCCCCTCCATTCCTTTTTTTCCCTCTCTCCTTTTTTATTCAATTTTTGCTACATCCCCCTTTCTATTCTCACCTTATCACATGCTTACTTGCCCGCTCTTGCCATTCTTGCTACCCTTTCTTGCTCCTCACCTGCTTTTGTTTTTTGATATTAATTACATCTGTCTTATTACTTGCATCTGCCCATTCCATTTCTTTTTATACTATTATTGCATTTTAAACATAATATATATTTTTTTCCTTCTTTAATGGTCACTCCATGTTATGTATTTATTAATTTCTTTGTCTGTATTCTTATGTATTTTTTAAAATGTAAACTCACACTGTTATAGTCTTCGAACTTTTAGATGAGTATTGTTCAATAAAACCGAATTGAAACTGAATTTGAATTTGATAGTTTCTTTTTTATTAACTCAGTTTATATGTGGTTTGAATCCGAGTGCCTGCGTGGAGAGACAAAATAACTTTAATTATAAAAGAGTATCACATACAAAGAAAGACGTATCACAACGCTACACCAGCACCGGAATCCCAAACACCGAACAAGCTAACTAAGTAACTATATGCGAAGCAGCGCATGCGCATTTCGATCACTAATCATCTAATCACACGAGTCACGAAGCCTCTCTCCTCGAAATGTCCCCAATAATGTCAATATTATCAATTATTAAGGTGCAATTAACGATAAACAAGATATACCGTAGGTTATAGCCGGTATCTCTGCCAGCATATCTCAGGATGGTTGGATACACGCCCTCTGCCTCTGCAGAGATTGACAAGGGACAGCACCGGCAACTGACGAAGGTTGACTACGGATTTGCAGGAGCAGCTAGCGGGGCCTTCACCCGTGCCTGTTTGCAACCTCTCGATGTGCTAAAAATTCGATTTCAGGTGAAGACTGTAACTTAGACTTAGTCGATTAATACATGATAGATTAGACTGCCATTATTCGTTTCATTTTAAAGCAGACCATTGGCTACATTTATATTAGTCATTTTATTAAAGGAAACCAAAATAAAACCCAAGAAGAAAAGCAAATATTGGAAAGGGTAAAACAAGACAAGAAATTAAATAGGCAAGGTCATGAATGAAGGTTGGACTTGGAGTTGGAGGCACTCATCAATGAACAAGGTTATGATATTGGAGGTTTAAAAAGTCTTAAGTTATACTGAAGACTGAGACTTAAGCTTTTGGTCTAATTTTTCATCTCTTATTACTGTATTAATAAAATTTTCTTTTTCATACTTGTCTCTTCAAAGACTTCCCTTTTCTAGTTTTCCTTTTCATTATATTCTGAATTTATTAATCTTTTTGTTAAATACTTAAATTATTCCCATGTTTACCATTTTTAATAGTCATATATACTTTTTATTATTGTTGTCCTATTTACCAATGCTAATTCTGTATTACCTGTCTGTTCAAATGACATTTTCCTATTTTCTTTTTAATGTGTCTTTTTATAGTTTTATCATTTTAGTTTGTTTTATTTCTAATATGTTTCCCCTAAAATTTTAAATAAACTTTAACATACCGGTATTGCTCCCTTTTACTATATTCATCTTTGCAAAATTGCAATATAATTGTCCTTCAAAATTGCAAAATTGTAATATAATCTCTTCATATGTATTTTGTAGAACTTTTTTGTAGAAGGATATAGAGTCTGAACTATGAATATGATTGCCATAAACACTTTCCAAAATTTTAAGCTCTTCAGATTTTTTTTAAATTTGAAAATATAGATTAAATAGGAAATAGATGAATATGAAGAGAAATATACTGAGAAAAAACAATGAAAAGGATGTGCTGAATATAATATTGAAGATACAGAAAAACAAAGACATTGAAAAGATAAATAGATATAGATATGGAGATGTTGAAAAGGGAGATGTGAAAAATATCAGAAGTCAAGGGATCAACAAAGAGACAAATTGTAATGAAAAAGACCAACATAAATCACTTTAAAAATGTCCGGAAATCAGTTCCTCGAAAGGCAATATTTTTTTTCAAACAATTGTGGTTTCTTTCAATCTGTCTAGCTTCAAGAGGAGCCAATGAAAAGGGGTGTTTCCACTGCCAAGTACAATTCTATCTTACAAGCTGTTGGTTCTATTATCAAAGAAGAAGGGCCACAATCCTTATGGAAGGGCCACGTACCTGCCCAAGCCCTCTCTATAATTTATGGTATTGCTCAGGTAAGTTTTACTCAGTATAATCATATTCATAAATCTTGCATTCTTTCAAATATATGCCTGATCTTATACTGAATTTGAATTTACTATTCATTCATTTGGCACGACTGTTTTGTTTTAAAATAAATACAATGATAACATAAACTAAAATATATAAATCAGTAATACATCAATACATTTTCTATACTATTGAACCACTTTATAATCTATCCCTTGTGATCCGTTATCATGAATATCTTTGGTTTGTGTAATTTATATATTTGATGCTTACCATTATTTTTTTTTATTTATCTACTCTTTGTATATTGCTTTTGTATAGTACTGTGCTATGTGAACATGTATATTTGAGCCACTGGCTGGCAATCTTGTATTATCACTATTTACCATTTCTATTCTATTATGAATTTAATATTTTCCCAAAAAAAGTTCCCGTTACTCAAGGTGTGATGAATTGAAATTTATGATTCAAGATAATACGATTCCTTCAATAATGACTTGTATTTTTCACATATTCTTTTTCAGTTTGTAACATTTGAAGGGCTGACGTACATGGCCTACCCTCTGCTTCCTGAGGAGTTGACAACCGGTGTGTACAAACCAGTCTATCACTTTGTGTGTGGGGGAGTGTCTGGGTGTGTGGCCACCCTTGTGTCACTCCCTGTGGATGTTCTCAGGACAAGATTAGTATCTCAGGGGGAACCAAAAGTAAGTAATCTTCGTTTTGTTTTAAATGCTTTAACCTCTTTTAAAGCTACATGAAAGTAGTTGCAGTAAAACACTGATCTCATGAGAAAGTCTGTAAAAAAAGGGGTTAAAGGAGAATGAAACCATTGGAACAAGATAGCTTGTGTGAAAACAGAAAAATCAAAGAAACAGATCAACAAAAGTTTGAGAAAAATCGGACAAATAGTGAGAAAGTTATGAGCATTTGAATATTGCGATCACTATTGCTATGGAGATAGCAAATTGGCAATGCGACAAAGATGTGTGATGTCACTGATGAACAACTCTCCCCATTACTTTAGCATATATTTCACTTGAATTGCCTCTTTTATCACATCTATCCATAGATCATGTGTTCTTTCTACATGAGGGCATGTAATACATATTTTTTAAGAATACATAATGGATAAAGAGTTTGTATCATCGTAAGAAAAAGCAAGAAGAGACATTTTGAGGGTATTTTATAGTCCACCAAAGGGAAAGTTGTTCATCAATGACGTCACACATCCTTGTCGCATTGCCAATGTGAGGATCTCCATAGCATTAGTGATTGCAATATTCAAATGCTCATAACTTTCTCATTATTTGTCCGATTTTTCTCAAACTTTCTTTATTCTTATTCTTTGATTTTTCTGTTTCTACACAAGCCTATTTGTTCCAAATGTTTCATTCCCCTTTAAGTATCTGTATCATCGTGGATCTAGATCTCGTACAGTTACATTAGAATAGAATAGAAATGGTTTATTTGAACAAAATAAATCATTTGCGGCCCAAAGGCCGAATTACAGATTTTCAGACAAATACAAAAATATACATGAAAATGACAACATAATGAGAAACGGGAATTAGAAACACAATTATAGGGGAAAAATCACATGCCTGGGGTAAATACATACATACGTTATTGCCAAATCAGTCATCATTGTAATACAATAATTTTATATTCATTTACTATTTGATTCATTATCATAATTAATCTAAGATTTGATTATTATTATTTCTATCATTATTATTAATATCATATTTAACTATCCTTTTATTATTCACATTATCATCATAAAAAATTGAGTATCGAGTATTGCACATAGAGAAACATTGACACTTTGTATTAAACTCAACTTTGCGAAATCATAAAATCTAAGCTGAAAAACGATCACACTGGAGATCGCCAACACAGATAGGCACACGTGGGACAGTATATTATTATTGCTGGAATAAAGACCCTACGGAAGTGACTGAATCCACGCCTATTTTGCTCATTTCTCAGCAATTACACAATTTCTTCCAGAATCCTGTGGCACATTTTTATTCATACAAACAGACACTTGGGTGGTCATGATATTGGATTCTGCAAAAAGTCATTTTGAGATTGTTACCACAACTGGCATTTACCTTTAAGCTGTATTGATTTAAAGGCAAAACCAACTCTTGTCATCAAAGAAAATAAAGATTGTGAAAATTTTAAAGAAATTGGACAAGGAGGTAAAAAAAAGATAAGGCTGTTTGAATAATGGGACAACAGTAGTGTGTGAATTTCAGAATGGCAATTGTGTGAGTTCATGTTCACTTTGCAATTATGACATATTTGCCGTTTTCTCTCAGTCGGATACCTTTTCCCTAGGAGCAGTATTAAATATTATTTGTATATAGTTTGTATCATATTAAAGGTTACAAAATATCACTGACACCATGCCTCACTGAACAAATTAATACTACAAGACAATAGGTACAAAGTTTTTTTTTCCATGTTTGTTTTGCAAAAATTTGTGAAGTGGATTAAAAACTGATCAGTCAGCAAAGGAAATTTCATTCTTGCATTCATTCAAAAGGGTTTTATACCTGTTGGTCATATTATTCATCAGTTACCTTATTCCTAATTCCTGTGTAATGTCATTGCTAATTTATTCATTTGTAGATTTTACCTCGCAATTCTTATGAACAGGGACTTTAATGGGAGCAGTTTGTTAAAAGTATTGAAATTCATGTGAGGTTACACTGCATGAGATTAAAATGAATAATATCGTTTTTTTTCATATGGTCATCATGTTTTACACCCAGTTCTTTCATGATATTTGTTTCTTCCTTTTAGATTTACAAATCGATATCCCATGCTCTGCGCTCAATGTACATGGAAGCTGGGATACGGACATTCTACAAGGGTCTTACTCCAACAATGATACTGCTCTTCCCTCAAACTGGATTTCAGTTTGGTTTCTACGCTCTTTTCACAAGGATTTGGAAGAGAGCACAGGATATGACTGATTTTCATCAGCTTAGTGGTGAGAGTCATTGCCCATACTTCACGAAGCAAGATGAAACCCTAAAATGACTGGGCTATGTTTGATGCGTATAAAGATTGAGGGTCTGATGCCCCCGCCCCCTCTAAGCTCTTTAGTGTTGACTCATAAAAAAAATCAGCATGTTTTCCATGACATACTCCACAAATACTGAAAACTAGAATTCTTAGAAAAACCTCGTAACTACAATACTTCCTAACCTTCCCAAATTGGGGTAAGGAAAAAATCACCCATAATGACCCTGTTTCCCTATTTTATGAACGTCTATCTATAGAGTTGTATGTTGTCATTTCTTTTCATTGATTTATCCTTTGTCCCTGTTTCTGGAGTTGTGTTGTTGGCAGGTATGTAACTAAGTGATTTATGCATAAGATATGAGTGAAATAATAAATAAAGTAAATGAGCCCTCTCTTTCTCTATCTTTTTCACTGTCAGGTTTCCAGTCCCTGCTCTGCGGTGGTCTTGCCGGTGTGTGTGCCAAGTCGGGGGTCTACCCATTGGATGTCATCAAGAAGAGGCTGCAGGTTCAAGGGTTCGAAGAGGCCCGTCGACCCTTCGGTCGGGTCACCCACTACAGCGGGTTCCTGCATTGCACCACCACTATAGCCAAACAGGAAGGGATGAGGGGGCTCTTCAAGGGGCTCTCACCCAGTCTCCTAAAAGCATTCTTCAGTGTAGGATTGAACTTTGCTGCCTATGAGAAATGCTGTCAGTGGCTTGCTCGAGTTGACAGGTGACGGGACGTCACGTCTGATACAGACATACATATACATGCAGGCTAAGATCCAGCAAGGTGTGACACAGTGGCCAGCATTCACAAAGGTGGTTTGAAAACCAATGGCTGAATCCATGGTATATGCAGATTTCGGGCACGTGTATGAAAAATGTCCAATGCTGATGTACGCTTTCATCACAGTGCGCCAAATTGACGCCCGTTACCATGGTTAGATGCGCTAGTTTATTCATGAGTCTACTGTTTGAAGAGTGGACTCATGAATGAAATAGCGTGGATAACCACGGCAACAGGCGTTAATTTGGCGCACTGTGACAAAAGCGCGTATGAGCATTGGCCATTTTGTAATATACGTGGTAAAATAACCGTAATTTATACAGGAAATATGCATAATAATAATAATTATACTTGCTTATATAGCGCCTAACACTTACTTTGTCAGAAGTCTCTAAGCGCTCTACAGTATATGCAGCATAATTACCCTGGCTTTAGCAGTGCAGCTGTTCCGCGCGCTGCGTTTCAAGGAATAAATTCCTGCCAGGTACCCATTTACCTCACCTGGGTTGAGTGCAGCACATTGTGGATCAATTTCTTGCTGAAGGAAATTACGCCATGGTTGGGATTCGAACCCACGACCCTCTGTTTCAGAGTCCGGAGACTAATCCACTGGGCCACAACGCTCCACGTTTATTCATATAAACCAAGGACTTAACAGTTGGTTTTCAAAACTACCTTTGTGAATTCGTTTTAATAGGCGAAAACAAAATATAGGAAAAAAAATAGCCCCTGAAATGGTATTGCGTCTAATCATGCTGGAGCCGCACCTGTGTACATGTAGGTCTATATACGCTAAAAAGGTTTGAAAAGTCTTCATGCAAATACCAACTCCTTGAATTAGCATATTTTTTTAATGTATTTATTTATAACCTATTTATTATGTAGAGTGTTTATCACTGCATAAAAATGCATATAAATATTGTACAAGTATAGGAATGTAAGTAATATTTATTACGTATGGGTGGGTCATTGCAAAAAAAGCATGTTAACTCTTTTATTACGTATATAAATAATATTTTTACATACTATGTAACAGTCATAGTACAGGTATTCATTTGTTATGCACTTATTAATCATTTACATGTATATTATGGACATGTGTTATATATGCTATATCAATCAGTGGGCGAAAGCACATTTTGATACACATATGAATAAAATTCCTTGCGTCCATAAAATTGATCTTTACAAATTCGGTCTTATTTGGTACACACGAAAAACTTGTTTTCCTACGCAATACTTAATATTTATCATATGTTGTATGCATAGAGAATAGGTAATACTCATTACATATGTGCAGCTATTTGTGACTGTTTTATATGATAAACTGTCAGTATGGATTCTAATCAAATGACTGGCTGAATATGTGGTAAGTCATTTTTCATCACTATACTCTTATAGATAAGGGAAATAATAATTAGGCCTACACTTGCTTAATCCTACTTGGCATTTAACTCCTATCAGAAGTCTCTAAGCACTCTACAATAACTGCAGCATAATTTCAAGGATAAATTCCTGCCAGGTATACATGTACATTTACTTTAACCTCACCGGGGTTGAGTGCAGCACAGTATGGATGAATTTCTTGCTGAAGGAAATCAATGCCTGGAGTAGGATATGAACCCATGGCCCTCACATTAAAAATATGGGGAGTCAGAACTACTACAACGATGTGATGTTTCTACTTTGTGCATTTTTAATTGTTAATTTATTGATTTTACTTATTCATTATATAATTATTTACATACCAATATTGGCCATGCATATCTTATGCAATTTCAATCACAAATCTAACTAGCAAAATAAGTTTGCATTTTTTCTTTAGTTTCTCATGAAGCTCTAATTGATATTCACATATTTATTTTAAGCGAATGGTGTACATAAATTGTACATGTATCTGTTACGTGAGCATTGCTCCGATGTATTGAGCATTCTGATAATACAACTGAGTATTCTGACTTGAGGGTATACCTTTGGTATTCATTCATTCTGAATTATACAGTGTATCCCACAAAAACAAAACTTATTGTCTCCTGTTTCATCCAAAATAAATTATTCCTCATTCATACATGAGTGAGCAAAGACAGTTTGAAGAAAGGATACCTTTCTTTAAATTGCTTTTAATCCCCCATGCGTGAATAAGAATTCTATGTTTAAAGAAGAGACTTGACAATGAAATGTTATAGCACTTGTGATTATGCTATGATGAATCATTGCTAAATCTCAGTTCTATTTTTTTGTGTGTGTGGAAAACACTGTATTTTATGTGCCTCAGGAAATTTCTTATGTAAATATTTTTTTTGGCATTAACCTACAGTGCTGCATGTTTGAGTGAATTCACAAAATACTTTGCATAGTTGATATCCACATGGTCAACAATCAGTTGCATATATGAATAGCACCCTAAAGTACAAAAATCTAGGTAGTTTTGATATACCTTGTGCAAGACACCTGCCTGCCTGTACTCTTCAGGGGCCCGTCTTACAAAGAGTTGCGTTTGATCTGATCAATCGCATCTGTGGATGGCCAGCAACATCAACATCTATTATGCATGTTTGTTTAACTATGATTTATATTCATGCATTCATTGTTTTCTTGAAAATTCACTGTGCTTCTCTTTGTTTACCAAGGACATTGTGCAAATTTCCTGTAGAAAAAACTATGACACTGATGGATTTCCATAGAATTACGATTGATTGGATCGATTGTAACTCTTTGTAAGACGGGGCCCTGGTGAGCATTTCATGAAACATATATTGATTTTCACCAACTATTGTTATAAGCTACTGCAAATCCTTGGCCCTGATTGGCTGAGAGCAAATTAGTCAGTGTAAATCACTTTTCATGTAATGCTTCCAAGGGGCCCGTTGCTTAAAGTGTTGCAATCAATTGCAACTCTAAAAATCATGCACAACTTGATTTTCAACCAATCAACAGTGTGCATTTGGGACCTGCGTTTAACCACAACTCTTTCTGCAATGGACCCCAGATCAACTTGTAAAGTCTAACAGAGAATTATAGAAAGGTGTTTTAGGAATTTAGGTGTTGGCCCTAAGTTCACAGATTTGAGTTTGTAAGACAAAAATGATGGTTTGTTGCAACTGCTATTTCTGACATCATACTTGCCACACTGGTGCTATTAAAACAAAATTACTTATCTTGAAAAACAACATAGCAATGAGCTTTGAACAAGACAAAGTGTGTGATTCATAGTTGCCTATGTCTTTGAATGCATGAAAATGTCATTTACACTAGATTGCTAGTTCAATTTAAGTGTGCAATACATTTTTATTGAAATATACTTTATGTATTTCTGGGGGTTTTTTGTGATGCACTTAATCTTATAACTATATCGCTGTACACACATACAGCCACAGGTTATGAAAAAAAAATGGCTTCTAAATCCATACTTTTCATTGACTGAAACCTATTCAGGTTTTTCCATGTGCTTGTTATGCATATTTTTACCCGTAACCCTAATTTCCCTGAAGAAGTGTGAACCCTGTAAAAGCATGCGCCTATACATACTGTATCAAAGGAATTACGGTATAGATTGCTAAAAAAGAATCCAGGCGAAAAGGATTCCCTAAACACATGATTGAGTATACTTCAAAAGCATATCCATTTCCTTGTTTCTCTTTCCATAAAGAATAACATATAGTCAGGCAGCATATGTCATCTACTTTGAAAAATTGGCTAAGTCTGATTTGTCACTTTTATGTGATTGGTGACATCATAAGGAACAACTTCCAACTTGGTGACAAATTTCTAATGGTCATCTTGACCATGTGAGGGGTCAAAATTGGGTCAATAGGGGTTAATTTTTGGAATTGCCCCGATTGTGTTGAGTCATATATCAAATTGTTTGTCTGGCTATACTGAACAAAAAAGTGTACACAACTATATACTCTTGACCTCCCATTAAAAAGTTATGCCCGGAAATGTCAAGAGGTCAACGAACTTTCGTTACATTGTATATTTTTTATGGCAAATTACACTGATGGTGATAAAAAGCTAATATTTTCGTTTTTTCTGTTTTGCATGTGTGTACTTATTTATTTTTCATTTTAATAAGTTCATCTTCAGAAGTCGTTATCCAGAAGATATCAAGGGTCAAGACAAGGTCAGGGAAAGGTCAAGAGGTCAACAAACTTTCATTGGTAGCCAAAATACACTATAAAAGCGGTTTGAATTTAGAAGTAGGTTCTTCATTTTGAAAAGTCTCTAAGAAGACATTATCCATTAGATAAAAAGGGGGTAGAATGTGCTCATTTAGGAACAAAATAGATAAACAGTGATAGACGTCGAATAGTTTGAGTGTGGTATCATGTTTTATTGCAGGAATACCTTGAAACGACTTGACAAATCCTATAAAAAATCAAATCATCTTCATGACGTTATAAGTGCAACCAGCTCTTTCCGAGTTGCTTGATTTAGGAACTCAATTCAAGTTCTTTCCATTTCCAATTTACCGATCTTTGATATGTAAAGAAACATTTCATCCATTTGTTTGTACAGAATATTTTAATCAACAGAAAATATTGTCATGTACTGGGGTATATGTTCTTTTGTCGTTTTTTTTCTCCTACTTTGTGAACTACCTGGATGTTGCCAGAAAGAATAATCACATCAAATTTCATTGAAGTAAACCACGGCCATGCTGCAGCGGGTGGAGGTTGCAGCGGTCCCCAGAATTTGTAAAGGAAAATTGCATATTTTTTTTACTGAAAGATACATAATAATTGACCAAAAGTATGCACGAAATCTATAAATTTCTCTTTACAATATGCAAAAGCGGCCCCGATGATTAGCTCAGAACAGCACAACACCAGAATTGTGTAGTCCTTCTTGGCTCCAGAGATCGAGTAATGGTCAGAATATATCACATCAGCATAATTGACATACACTTCTACAATACGCATGCCTGCATGATGTTGCCTCTTTGTCAGAAATAATATAACCGTCACACATTTTGAATTAAGGAGCAATTGGAGCCCAACTTATAATATCATCCTCAATCCTAAGTTAATCCAAATGAAATGTTATGCATCTTTCTTAGGAGCTGGGGCACTGGTCAATCGATGTTTATTCTGTTACATAGTATTACACTTATACCCTACTACAATACAATAATTTCTGTTGATTGAAATATTCTGACAAAGCAATGAAGGAAATGTTTTTTTTACATATCAATGACTAGTAAATTGAAAATGAATTGAACTTAAAATTGATTTCCTTAAAAAAAAAGACACTCGGAAAGAGCTGGTTGCACTTATTACATCATGAAGATGATAAGGGCACAAGGGTTTGTCAAGTTGTTTCAATGTATTCTTGCAATACCATGATACCACACTAAACGCATTCGACGTCTATCTCTGTTAATCTATTTTGTTCCTAAATAAGCATCTTAATTTATTTAATGTTATAGATACAGACTTTTCAAAATAAACAACCCTTAAAAAATGAGACTTCTACGATTCTAGTCGCTTTTAGGGTATTTCAGCTACATGTTGACCCTTTGACCTTTCCCTGACCTTGTCTTGACCCTAATATCTTCTGGATAAGGACCTCTGAAGGTGAACTTATTAAAATCGAAAATAAAAAAGTACAAACATGAAAAAGAAAAGTAAGAACCCCCCGGAAAATAGCTTTCTTAACACCTTCAGTGCAATTTGCCATATATACAATGTAACGAAAGTTCGTTGACCTTTTGCTATTTCCGGTCATAACTTTTTTACGGGAGGTCAAGAGTATATGATTGTGTACACTTTTTTGTTCAGTATAACCAGACAAACAATTTGATGTATAACTCGACACAATCGGGGCAATTCCAAAAATTGACCCCATTTTGACCCCTCACATGGTCAAGATGACCATTAGAAATTTGTCACCAAGTTGAAAGTTGATCCTTGTGATGTCACCAATCACATAAAAGTGAAAAATCAGACTTAGCCAATTTGTCGAAGTAGCCGGTAAATCATGACATATGCTGCCTGACTAATACTCTTTTCCTAATTTTTTGTGATTTTGACACCTTTAACCCTAAATCTCCCAGGGTATTTTGATTCTTGTCATTCCCAGAGGGGGCATTATGGCCCCCCTTAAGATCTCAGCCGCGGATTGCGCGATCACAATGAAAATTTGCATGATGGTAGATAATGGCGTAATCTAGGCAGTTGCATGGGTAAATTTCACTGAATTCATATATTTCATTTTATATGAATTAATTATGCTAATTTATTCATGAAATCATACTTTTTGCTCTAATTCACTAAATAAAGCTAGAATGCTATGTTTTGGTGAAAATAAAAAAAATCTGGTACCAAGACAGATTTCCTATGTATTTTGTTGTTTTTATAATTATGTATTTTTTTTTTACTTTTTGTTTTTAATTGTTTTTTTCAATAGTAATCGTTCCAGACTTAATTCTGATCATAAACAAGGCAAAATTAATTAAGTTTATCAGTAAAAGTAGAAATAACGATACATTTATGAATTTTGGCTAAATACACAAATTGCATTGGATTTGTACATGAAATCACGTTTTTGAGCAATTTTGGGTCTGACATACACTTACACGATGTTGCGTAATGTCGTAACCACGTACCCGGGTGTCACAAATTTGGTCTCAAAATTTGCGCGAGACTTGAAAATAAAAAGTCAGTTAGCGGCGAGGTCAAAAAAAATTGCGCAGCAGATATATTGCGAAAATTGTCAAGGGGGGCCATTATGCCCCCCCCCCGGGAGAATTAGGGTTAATCCTCATACAGGAGCGGATACAAGATTTTGAGGGGGGGTGCACATTCATTTTCCCGAGGGAAAATTTGACAAGCAAAAAAAAGTCTTCACTTTCATAAGGGTTGGGGTAAACTTCTGTTTTAATGACATTTTTACATTACAAATTGTGCCTCTCAAAGGGGGGGGGGTGGCTGTGCCCCCCCTTGATCCGCCAGTGCCCTCATAAGATTAAGAGAGGGGGGCTGATTCTGAAGGCCCCCATCTTTTGTTTCAAAATAACCAAATTTTAAGGGTCAAGTACACATTTTTTTAAATATGGAATTTCTTTTTAAAGCATGATATGTGTATTTCACTTGTGTACTAAAACAGATAACCTTTTTAACTGTTTTGGGGTTGTGCATGTGTGCACCAATGTAGGGGAGTTTTATTTATTATTATATGTAATATTCTATGCAGTTTTATTTGGCTCTTGTGTCATTGAATAAAGAAATGGTTCTGTTAATGACAATTCCCTGTTGATGACTGTCTCATTATTTCATACCCTTTTATGTATGTATGTATTTATTTTTTAATGTTATTCGTTTTTTATTGTTATTTTGTTGGGAAATGCCCCACCCAATCCCAATGCAGTTTTGTGTGTTTGTTTGTTTGTTTAGAAAATGGAAGGAGAAAGAAAACATAAGAGAAAATCAATTTCTCCACTGAAAAACAGCAGTCCTATGCAAAGTAAGATCTTCAGATAGTTGATCGGCGATCTGAAAATGTAATGATGACAGACTTATGGGATCCCTGTTCATAATAACCCCTCCCCCATTTTTTGCTTGTGAATAACAGTTGCCACCCCCCCCCCATGAAATTATTGATCAACGAATGCAACACCATACCCAACTGCACTGATGTATAGGTCTGTCTTTCGTTCAGCCTTTCCTGACCCATAAAGAACCTTTTTTTTACCAATAAGATTCTTTTGGTCATGGCCAATGATTAGAATTAAATACCCCTCGGTGAAAAAAAAGTGTAGAAACCAGTTTCTGAAAAATGAGTTAGGGAAATGATACTGTAATATTGCTGACCAAATAAAATGTGCTTGGTAAAAAAAAGGGAAAATGTCTCGCTAGCTATTAGATAAAACGAGGATCGTTCATACTCTGAAAATCTGTTTTGGAACCCCTAAACATCTGAGGGCTAAAATATAGCGTACGCCTATTTTAATTAAGTAAATTTTTTTGAAAAGGTCTTGGCTATGTTTGTGTTTTGACTACGAACTATCACTTCCACTGCCAAAAACATTAATTATATTCAGCAAGAAATGATCATTGATTTAGTTGGGTTATATAATAAAAGGGACGGGGCCCAAGGGGGGGGGGCGAGGGGATTGACCTAAATATGACATATTGTATCTTCAATGATTTTAGGGGTAATATAGAGAATTATACTGTACAGAGTCTCTTCTTTTTTTCCCCTGTGCCCATTTTCTCCCTCCTCCAGCTATTTTTTTCTCCTCTTTGATTCATAGCGGTAGTCGCCCCCTCCCCCCGGTGGTTGTTGCTCAAGTGCAATATTAATTCTTTCATTAATATTGAATTATGCTGCATCAACTCAATGCAATTGATTTATTCTAATTATAAAGTAAAAATTGAGAAAACATTTTGGAGTAAATTTCATTATCGGAATTTAAAAATGCTGTAAACTCGCAAGCCCTCCACTTATCTGACATTCAGATGATTAGTTTGGTTTTTACCACGGTAGGCCCAAAGGTTTAACCCCTTAACCACGGTATTGTCAGACATTCTATCATTTGTCTCAAAAAACAAAAATCTACACATGATGGCTCCCAAATAAATGGAAAGGGCACGCGAAGGGGTTAAGGATAGAGGCGGGTCCGCCTTTTCTTACACTTAAAAACCTTCACTTTTAAAAGAGATTATAAGAAGAGCCACCCCCCCCCCCTCCCACTTGCCGACCATTTTCTTTAGTACGAATTTCACCAGTAACTTGTTCCAGGAGGCATACACGCGTTTTATAACAATTTTTGTTTGTTTTGATGGTCCAATCCATTCCCTACCCCAATTTCTTTTCTTATCACTGTTTGAAATGGCTGACTCTATTAATGATTGAAATGGGAGGGGGGGGGGTTGAGTTTTCATTTGTTTTCACGAGTTTCCCTTGTGCTGATAAACCCCATATCATGTCACTAAATATTAGCAGGTCCCACTGATTTGTATGTTGAGCATTTAAAGACATGATACATTAATTTTAAAAATCTCAAAAAAGTACTTTGGTAAAACTAATACCAGTAATTTTCCCCCATCTCGCCTTGCTCCTATAGTCGTCTATTATGATTGTCTAACAATTTACTTGTTCATGTCTAATAGGAAAGCGGGTAAATTTTTTTCTGGGGGGGTCGTTCCCCGGGCCCTAGATTTTTCAATCAACGTTTAATTCATTGGCGAAATAGTCAAAATAGCCTAAATGCTCAGTTCACTTTATATACATGTTTCAATTATGTTAGGCATATACGTTTAATTATACTTTTGTCTAACATAAGTGAACCATGATGAAACAGAAAGGCCTGAATGAAATTTTAAGGTGATTTTAAAATGTATAACCCCAAAAAGTTCATGGCCTCTGTGTGCCAGTCTGAAACCCGTAACCAAACTTTCATATCATGTAGGCCTACCTCTGCAAGTCTTTAAATTTTTCGTGTATAGGCCTATATAGTTCAAGTTGAATTTCAAGTTTATTTCTTTCCACTGAAAGGCACTAAAGAAATATCATTCATATACAATATCAATGACGTTAAACAAAGAGAATAAACTCATGAGCAATGCGTTGAGAATATCAGGTATATGCATGGGAAGGTGGTCTGTACAAAGCAAAGCTCGTTGAGCAGATCACCTCCGTAACAACATTAAACAAATGCAAAAGTCACACAAATATTAACAATCTGCATGAAAAGAAAAAAAAAAAAGAGTCAAAAGGGGCCTAAGCTTTCGATCCTATAACAGAATCTTCTTCGGAGGCAAAATGACAAACATATTAAGTGGAACAACCATAATATAGACCACAGGCATTCAACAGCAACGCTAGAAACAAGGAGACAAAAGGTGCATTAGTGAGAAGAGAATCAAGAGATGACCAATCAGGTTAATGAAGGGGATGAAAGAAAAGGAGTATGCAGACACAAAGGGAAGTTAGTGTAAGTAAGGCCAAAGAAAAAAAAGATAAGAAAAGGGCTATAGATAAAAGATTAAATATAAGAGGGACATTAAAAAGATTAAGAGAGAAAAAGGTGAATACACATGTCAATAGAAGGACGGGGTGGGGGGGGGGGGCAAGGAGTGGCAAATCAGTTTCCTACAGTGAGTTTAAAAAAAAAGATCTATCACTAAGACAATAAATTTAAAATATATGTATATCGCTAACAGGGTTTTTTTTTAAATAAAGGAATAATTTAGTAAGTGCTCATGCCCTATTAGCTCCATAATGGCGTCGATTGCACTGGAAATCAATCCAATATCCTCTCATTAATTTATGCAGTCCAGAAGGCCCAGATGTAAACTGTATTAAAGCAGAAGTGATGACATTACGTATCTATAACGTATACAAATATATTTTTAGCCCCATACCTCATATGTACGTGTTTCCTACGTTTCTGGAACACAAGTTTCGTCGTTCACAATACAGTGCGTCCCAAGAAAAGAAATGATCACAAATCATATAATAGATGTATCCCAGGTTTTATGAGAACTTGATTACAAATTTTACCAAACTGACAAATTATCATAGGTCAACCATTATCACAGCTTAGACGTTTTGTCTGATGCAACTTATATTTTACCTCATTGTGCATCATGAGTGATTAGTAATAATAATAATAATAATAGGCATTTACATAGTAGAAACAATTTGAAGAACGAGGAAGTTATTGACGTTTTATAGGCCTATCTGAATTTCAAAAAGAATTATCAAAATAATGATATCTATTTTGATACTTAAATCAAAGAGAATAACCCTACCCAAAATAGGAGGGGGACACAATATCAAATGTCCCCCTACTATACTATTTTGGTCTTATGATGGAAAGAAGTTTCAAAATCGAAATAAAACAAGTATTTTGATCGAGATTACCTTTTTTTGGGGGGGTGAGAATCCTTTTTATTTTGCTTGTCAAATTTATTTTGGTCGAAATGAGCTTACATTCAGGGGGGGACCTTTTTTTTTTGTTTGTCAAATTTTGTCCCCCTTACCTTTGGGGAGAGACTTCCGCCCTTATTGGTACATCCACCAAACAACTTTCAGGGGCTGCTGCAGGGGCTTCAGCCCCCCCCCACTTTTTGCAAAACCGTGTACAAATTCATAAAAATGACCATAATTATGATTCTTTTGCATGGTTAGCCCTCGGCCCCTTTTCAAAACTGTGGGCGCGGCCCCTGACTTTGTTATCTTTTATTTTTCTTCTCATATACCGTGGTCAATCAAGGATTATCATGTGAGTACCTCCATTTTAAAGAAGAGACTCGTGATTAGGATTTGCATTTATAGACATTTATTAATTACATTGTGCAGGGGCAGATCCAGAGGGGGCAAATTTTTCGAAAGAAAATTTTGACAAGCGCCCCCCCCCAAAAAAAAAGGTTTTGAACCACAAATTAATACCCGGAAAAATTTGACTAGCAAAAAAAAAAATCGCTCCTGACATTGCGCCCATGATGTATGAAATAACGATGGTTCTCGGTCTCTGGGTTTTTTTTTTTCTTGGGACGCACTGTATATTAATACTCGCGGAATATAGTTATTCCCGAAGTAAAAATACCGCACCGGTACGTACAAATTCGCCGAGCGCGCTTTCAGTTATTGTCGCGATCCCAAAACGGCGAGCTGCGTCCAATTATTTTTTTTGATAGATTTACACTAAATATTCATCATGGCAGATGTTTCTGGTGTGACAGAATTATTAGCAAAAACATCAGTTGATCAACTCATAGAAGTGTCATTCTCTGGAAAAGGACTGAAGCTGAATTCGGCAGAAGATGGTAAGAATCCGTACATTGCTTCTCGTGCATGTCATGAATGAAGTGTTCAGTCCCATTCATTTACTTTTGTGTTTTTGAATAAAGGCAAAGACCATATATTCATGACATGTAGGCATATTTACCTTAGGCCCTACCTTTTCCCGAGATTCTGGAAGAATGTTTATTTTATTTTACAAAATTGCATAAAGTTAAGTGAACAAATATCGGATGCTTGACCATAATTTATGCCTATTGGAGCAAAACAAAAATACAATCGTTGATTGAATAAAATAAAAATTGTGTTTATTTCCGTAGACGTAGTCCCACAATATAAATATAAGTTGGACTAGCCAGGCGGCTTCTAGAGAGTAAAAATCATTTACTAACGTAAGCTTTATACTCTCAAACGAAGCCAGTTCTTCCTGGTAATTGACCCACACGACGGAAGCCAAAAAAAACCCTGAAACTTTCACCCCCGAGATTTCTACATTTACTTTCCTTCTAAAAGATCTAGCCCTAAATCATGTACATGGGATTAAACTTCATGTCCGACATTTCTACACCCTCGTTATTTTTTTAACAAGAATTCATTAAAAAAATGAGAAAAATATTGTGAAAAGACGGAAGAGACTTGCCCGATGTTTACGGGTCAATTACCAGGAAGACCTGGCTTCGTATGAGAGTAAGCTTATGTTAGTAAATGATTTTTACTCTCTAGAAGCCTCCTGGTTAAGTTGGACTAGAAGAATCGAAAAAATTATGGTAATCGCCTAACGGAAATTATTTAGGTCTAGATCTACTAGCTAGTAGTACTACCACTCATTCAATGAGAAGCTTCAGAATGCAGAAGCTTGTTTTTTGCCAATAATCTGATGCAGTTTCCAAGTATCGGACACGTGGAGTTATGCACAACAAAATAATTGCTTAATAATTATCATGATTGTTGATAAAGTAATTAGCTGCGCAAATGCCGAATTATTACTGTCAATAATTTTGATGTAGAAATCTTTAAATAATGATAATTTACATACCAAACGGACCTCTTTTGGCTATGAACATCGGATGTCTTCGCTCGTTAGCAGCAAGTATTTCCAATTCAATCTGCCAATATGTCTGATATTTGGGATTGTGCCATATTTGGATCACTTCTCCCTTACGAGATTTTTTTTTGGTCCTTGATCTTTTGGAGTCAGGAATAAGCAAGCGCGAGGGTCATAAGAATCTCAGGAAGTCAGAATCATGGATTTTTCTGCTGGATTTAACCCCTGGAATATTTTTATTGAGCAGCAACTTTGAGCTACTGTGTATGCAGTTCAATAGCAGGTACATGTTCATATATCTTATGCATGCAAGTCCCCTGTCAGTGCTGGTCCCTGTAGTTATGGGGAGGGAGTTGAAGTCATTTCGTCCAATATTTGGAACCGTCCAATGTTTTGGGACTTTTCTCTAGTACGTATAATTTTTTTTTTCAGCTAAGGAAGTTGTTGCAGCAATAAAAGCCTGTGATGGGATGCAGTCATTGAAGCTGAATGGCAACACAGTTGGTGTGGAGGCAGCGAAGGCACTTGCAAAGTCACTCGAATCTAAACCAGAGTTTCAGGTAAGTAGAAAATGACTGAATGCTGCTAGAGTCCCCAGCTTTCTGTGATAAGGAAAAGGGAGAACAAAATTCTTGGAATTTAGTCAGAACACAAAATTTCACTGAAAACAAAATTTTTTCAGGCCAAATGATTTGAAGAGAGAAAAAAATAGATTGAAAATCATGAATTCCAACGCAAAATCAAATCACAAAACTGCATATAAAGTGAACTTCTGCACTTCAGCCCACGGAATGCGATGTTCAGAACACATGTACATTGTAGGTGAGGATAGCATAGAAAAAGCTGTATCTTAAAATAATAGCAATGGTGATAACCCTATTCCATATTGCATGAAAATAGTCTCCTTATTCTTGTAGAGAGCTCTCTCTATGTAAAAGATGGTTCCCACTTGCGTCATAATTCTGAAATTGAGATTTTTTCTGATCTGTCATAAAACTTGTTTTGAATTATTGAGCTGTTGGGTTTTAACAGCCAAAGAGTAGCAACATATAGGCCTATACTACAGTAAAAAATGCTTTGATTCAGTAGCATTATGTCCCTATCGATGTGTTGTATTCAAAATTCAGTATGGACATTTAACTTGATACAATTTCCTCCAGGCCTGAGTCATAACATTTATTTTGAAAAACTTTTCAACATTATTAATAAACGGGTGTTTACATTTACCCGGCAGGGGGAAAAAAAGGCTCCACCAATAGTTGCTGAAATTTCACATTTTGCATCTTTAAATCCATGAAATGGCCATCAATTTTCCACATTTCTTTGAAATTAGTTTTGTTTAATTAGAAACTTATCCTTTTTTTCAGGCTGTCTCCCATGTTGCATTATTAGTAGGGTCAACGTTCATGCTTTGTACTTTGTAGACTCTGTAGACCACATTTTTAAACAGTTTGAAAACTTGGGAGTCTCCACACCCATAAGTTTTATATTCAAAACATTAAGATTTTGAATGGCTAAGAAACAGAATATTTGCTATTTTTCAATGTCTTTTCTTTGACACAGAGGGCGAGATGGAGTGACATGTTTACAGGGAGGTTACGAGCTGAAATACCCCCAGCATTGGTAAGTTGACTTGTTATGAGTGATAGTGTTGGCATGCATGTTGGTTCAGTTGATATGACTTCCTGCCTCACAAATGGGAGATCAAAGGTTCAAATCCAGGGTAATGTAATGTAACAACTTAAATACTGGCGATCCTTTCTTTGATGCCAAATTATGCAATTTGATTCTTATCAGCTAAAGTCGAAATCTAATCTTTGTAAATTTCATTTCTGATTTTTAGTAAGCTTCGGAATGGAAAATTCAACATTTTCAAAGTAAGGTTTGGTAAGGTTATAATGAGGAAATTCACTGCCATTATGTTAAAATGCACAAAGTTTTTGGTATCACTTTTAGCATGAGAAAGGGGCACCAGTTGCAGATGAAGTCGTTTGAAAAGTTAGTATTTTAAACTTATAATCAGCTATATGAAATGGCCACCCAGCTATAAAAGTCTTATACCAAAGTCCTTTATCAACAAGCCCTTATGTCCTCTTGTCAGGCCTTCATGCTATTGAGAATGGTATAAAGTTTAGCAAGGCAAGCTGCAATGTAGATGTAGGAAATATATGAGGGCGACGGGTGATTTCACCCTCATGATAGCTCAAATCACTCGTAAATTTCCATGAAATGTGTGCTTTGGAGCGACCATTCTTTCTGGAGTTCAAGATTTTTTAGAAAAATCAATATATTTTAACTGTGGCAGAAGAATAGTATTTGCTTTTACTGCATATTTACTTTTTACTCGTAAAAGTAGCCCTGGAAATGAAAGAAATGCCCCCAAAATTCTGATATCGCCCCAATGTGGAAAAGAAAAATAGCCCCTTAAAAATAAAAATTATTTCCTACCGTGGTGGGGGGGGGTATGTTAGTCCATTTTTCCCCTCCCCTGGATCCGCACTTGTTTGGGGTTACAATACCATCATCAAATTCTGTTTTTGTCTTCCTTCTTAGATGAGTCTTGGTGCTGGCATCATGACAGCTGGGGCACACTTGGTGGAGCTTGACCTGAGTGATAACGCGTTTGGTCCGGACGGAGTGAAGGCTGTTAGGGAATTATTAGAGAGTACATCCTGCTACACACTCAGTGAGATGAGGTTTAACAACAATGGTCTTGGCATTGGTGGAAAGGTATTTATCAGTCCTGGGGCCCGTGACACAAAACTTAGCAAATGATTGTAGAACATTTTCCTATGACTGATTCCATTGACTACACTGTATAATCAATCGTGAAAATCAAGCGTACAATCAATCGCTAACCTTTGTGTTACGGGACCCTGATTTCATTTCTTATGTTTTATTCATTATCATTGCGTATGCATGTAAGTGGTGTGTTTGAGGGAGGGGGAAATGAAGATTTTTATGTATCCTGAAAGGTAGAAAGGGACTTCAGGCTTGTCCTGTGCACGTAATAGTTAAGGTAATTTTTCAGCTTTTTTTTAGCTCGTGTTTGGAACCTCACTGACAGGCCTATTTTATAGATATGTTCTATGAGAAATATTATGTATAATAGTATACAAATATTTGAATGAATCTCAAATTGAATCTCAAAATTCGTTGCACATTTAGGTACTGTAGTGTACATTATATACATGTACTGACGGTCAGACTGCCATAATCAAATTCCTGTGCTTACTTTGATTTTTTGTCATGGTTAATTGTTTAGAAAAAAGACTTTGGAAAATATTTTGGTATTATTTCTTCTGAATATAGCATTGAATCTGCTTAAACTTTGTTCAGTATCTCAGATCTATATACCGGTATCCAATTTAGAGTTATGAATATCTCCTGAGACGTGTAGATCCTTCTCTTCTTCTGGTTATGTCTGCCTCCTTCAAGATTGAAGATTCTTGCAAAATTGGTGTGTCGGCCAAAGTCTCCATCCTCTCTTGTGCTGTGTATATTAATATTTGCATCACAATATTACTTTTGTAATTACAATATTGCATGTGTTACCTTTCCCCCTTTTCCCCCACAGTTAATGGCAGAAGCCTTGATCACGTGTCATGAGAAGAGTACTAAGGCAGGCAAACCTCTGGCTCTCAAGGTTTTTATAGCTGGAAGAAATAGGCTAGAGAACCCTGGGGCAATTGCATTAGCCAAGGCTTTCAAGGTGAGGTTGAATTTTATTTGACTTTATTTTCTTTTTTTTTATAATTTCCTGGATTTTTTTTTTATAATTTCCTGGATACTTATGGGTCCTTGAAAACTTGTGAAGTCCTGGATTTTTTTCCTTCCTTTTCCAGGCCTGAAAATTCCCTGAATTCTAAAAAAAAGTCCTGGAATTTCAAAATGTGCTACCGCAAAAATTATCTCTGATTTGATGATTTATTTTAAACAAAATGGTAATAATTGTTTTTTTATTACACTTTCCTTCTTTTATTTAAATTTTTGAATTTCTGGAATTCTTGAATTATAGTCCTTAATTTGTTTTTATTCAGATAGTGTAAGAAGCCTGATTACGATGATTGAAGCAAATTACAACTTTTACAGATGATTGAGAAGATTGCCAATAACTATAGAAAACACGTGATCATAATTTCATGCAGATGAAAATGAATTAAGATTAAGAGCCTTGTCACATAGATTTTAGTAAGAGTTAATTATTGCACAGAGAAAAGTTTGATTTTCATATCTTTGTTGTAATAGGTTTGTGTGATTATTATAGTGAAATCAGTTATAGTGGTCTCTCTAATCTAGATGATCTATGTTTGAGATTGGTCTTCTCTTTTTTTGTTGTTTTTTTTTTTTTGTTTAGAGATTGTCAAGGTGACTTTAGAATGATGCATTGTTCATTCAGTGTATAATTCTAATTCAATATTTTTTTTACAGACAATAGGAACATTAGAAGAGATTGCCATGCCTCAGAATGGTATCAACCATGAAGGTATAACAGCACTTGCAGAAGCAGTAGAACACAGTCACAATCTCAAGGTATGATCCTTCTTGATATTTAATTTCACTCATTGAATCCCATTTTAGTAAATTCCTCCCAAAGTGAATGTCACTATACTAGAAATGTAACCCCTAAAGACGGTTATGATGTGATCTGCATACTTTTTTCTTTTGATAGAAAACTACTTGTCAGGAATGGAATATGCTGGCATATCACGATACAATCTTTGAAGCTTTCAGATAGCGTAACTGCTTACAAACCAAATGTTCATATGACAAAAGTGGAACTTTGAAGTTAGACCATCTGGCCATTAGACTAAATGACAGTTAGACCATGTGACTATAAGACTGCATAGTTGGAACAAGTATTAAATAGACTGTCAAAGTGGATGTATCCATTATAGTTTCAGACCGTCTTAGAATTAGATCAGCAGTTACATTTGATTATTTGAGTTGCAAATAACTGATTGAGTAAATGGAAATTTACCCTAAGTTATCAGAATATTGATTTACGTGTAGTGCAAAGTAATTTGATTAATACCTGTCCCCCTTTTTTTTCTCTCATTTCTCAATTCAGATCCTGAATTTAAATGACAACACATTCACAGCAAAGGGAGCGATACCAATGGCAAAGGTATTGTATTAACATTTTTAAATGATCATCTTCAAAGTCCTGCAGATGAATGATTATGAGTTTAAAAAAAAATATTCTTTGTAGAAGCTGAATATGTTCACAGTGGTGTTATGTCTGTGAATTTCACAACCAAAATGACATTTCACCTCAGCAATACCGGGTACTATGAAATTGTCCCACTTTTGAAGATAAACCACTAAATTGTATGTCTGAAAAAGAGGAAAATGGGGTCATTAAAATGCAAGATTTTTCTGCACCAATGAGGCATAGATACATCCTTATTTCAGGCATGATATGGCAAAACAATATCTCCAGTTTTGATGTTTTTAGCTTTTGGATGCATTAAGCAAATTTGGCCTCAAAAGTTGTGCGAGACTTGAAATAAAACAGCCTTAGAATGACATTGCGCCAGCTTTTGACATTCCAGATTTATCACAAAAAATGCCGAGGGGGATGAATTCCACCCCCCTCCCACTTTGGGTTTTTTTTTCATATACTTGTGAATGTTTCTTCTAATCTTCCAGGCTGTAAAGAATCTAAAGAAGTTAGAAGTGATTAACTTTGGTGATTGTTTGGTGAGATCAGAAGGAGCAGATGCTATTGCAGACAGTCTGAGGGAAGGAGTTCCTAATCTCAAGGTAAATCAAATCAATATATGGGCCCTATAAGAAAACACAGAAATGTACAATAAATATTCACTAGTCACCCAATATCATGATTTTTATTTTGAAAAAAAAAATCAGCTCTTTGTTTTATGTATTTATATTTTACTTTTAAATGTTGTTGAAGTTGTCTGTTTTTTATAATGGTCGATCCAATGATAAAATCACATTCAATTTGTTTTTCCATTGAGGATTTAGGTCTGTTTTTCATTCATATCACAGAAGTTTGCACAGTTCTTGGTGGAAATCTGGGATATTAATTACACAAGATTTGGGCTCATAAGCAACTATATCCCGCATTCAGCTCAGTTTGATCAAGAGATAGCTTGGGTCATTCTTATTCTCAATTAATTGTAAATGTCCATTGTTTGCCATCAACTTTCATTTAAAATTGATTGTAATAATTAATTGACTGACCTGGGCTCTGTACCACAAAGATTAGCGATCAATCGCTTAATGAACTGACCAATCAATATCAATGTTACACGCAAAATTTGTTTAAAACAATGACCAGGAACCAATCAGTGCGGTTCTTTCATATTTGCAATCCATCGCAAACCTTTGTGTTACGGAGCCCTGAACTGGTTTTCTAGTTGAAACCTTTATAGAAATTTCAGTCTTAGTCCGTTTTGAGTACGGGTAGAAATACTTGACCATCTGTGTATTCAATGGGGAAGTATTTTACACTAACACTGTTCTCTAGCCTAAGGCCTGTTATTTTGAGGATTGTTTAGCATGTTCTCTGAACATATCAATATCATATTGAAGAGATTAGATCACATTTTTCCTTGACATAAAATGTGTATCATTGTTTTAGAAGATGAATTTCTTTCAATGTCACCAAGTAAAAAATCTGTTATCGGAACAAGTTGAATCGAATCTATTTGTGTGGTCAAGACAGAAAAAGCCTTCAGAATCAGTTTTCATATTATTTTCCTTTCTGTTTGTAGGAACTGAATCTGGCATTCGGTGAGATCAAGAGGGAATCCGCTGTCAGAGTAGCCGAGAGTATGGACACCAAACCACATCTGAAACTGCTCGACCTCAATGGTTAGTATGTTCTTTAATTCATTATATTTAATGTGATACAAACTCCCTTCTAACTCAACTTCACCGACTTGAGGGCCCTTAAATCTATTGATAAAAAGATAATGAAAATAATTATGTTATGTGTTTCCACCCACCTGTAAACGATTAATGAAGCCATCTTGTTCTGGGGTGTCTGTCCGTCTGTCCTTTTTTGTTCTCATGATAACCAACTAATCATTGGACCTTCTAAGTCTACATGTATTTATCAACACAATACATCCATGTTTGTACAAATCAAACTCAATTTGCAATCATACATGCTATTTTTTATTCATTCGTTTCTCTCTTCATCTCGTGAATATCATGTATTGCTGTCAGATTAAAAACTCAAGGTCATTCAAATTTTGTGTTTTTTTTTCCACTTCAGGGAACAGTATAGGAGAAGAAGGCATAGAGTTAATCCAAGGAATCATGGATGCTAACAATCATGCTGATGCTCTAGGAACCATGAGGTATGATCTTGGGGCCTGTATCACAAATCCTAGTGATTGATACCACAATTGATTTGTACACTTGACTGCTCATTATGATCAATGCAATCAAGCTTGAAATCAGATATATGATCAAGTGCTAAGTTTTGTGGTGAAGGGCCCAGATATTTGTTTGAATACTACCTATACATTAAGCTGTTCTTGACTCAGTTGCAAAGATGGTTCACATTTGATGGTTTGGCTTGGTAATTTGATCCAGATGCTAATGAATCATTCTAAATAACGAGAAAAAATAGAAGAAAAATTTGCATGTATTGTGACCATTTTAATAATGCTAAATTATTTCGAAGGAAATTGCTTTTAAAGTCCTTAACTTGGAAATGTCAAAAGTTCACAATCTTTTCTGCGCAAATCTCTTACTATATGTGATCCATATTTCAGAACTTTTTAAGAAAAATTGAACCTGAGAAGAGGTCATTTCACTTTACTTTGAAAAAAAACCCGTATGACATCTATAAATGGAAACGTTTTTGAAAGGAAAGAAAAAAAATGTTTGTTGAATGATGTTATAGCTATGATTAATAAATACTGGTAAACTGCAATATCCCTGATGAGTAAAAAAACTTTTGAAACAAAGCATTCTTTGTTAATCTGATTATTGGTATTAGAATTAATGATATTGGGTTGATTGGGTCAAAGGGCAGAGGTTAAAATATACCTGAAATCCTTCATTCTTGTGATAAATGAAGAACCTTTGATTTGATCAACTCCAAGAACTCCTGAGTTTATGGTACTCTCATAATCTGATCCGATCTCTTTTTGTTGGGGGCGGGCAGGAGGGGTTCACAAGCTCAAGGGGCAGAGAGGTCATTGCTCATCACCATAACTTTTTGTTGATCCAAAAGATAAAACTTGTTTTGTCAATGAATAAGGGAATGGTGATCTCGTTAAATTGTGATAGTTATTGACATTTGTAGAATCCAAGTATGCAATAGATTTTAGATCATGTGATCGTGAAGGCATTCATTTCAATTGCTTGAACCCTAGAATTCATCTTGTTCAAACTGAAATATTGTTTGTTGAATCTGATTACTTAGCGACGACGAAGGATCGGATGAGGAGGAAGACGACGACGATGACGAGTACGAAGATGTGGAGGACGACGAGGATGTCGAAGATGAGAAAGGGGGACTGGAATCCAAAGATCCTCATCTCCAAATCAAAGGAACGGCCATCTCACCAAGGAGAGAGGAACCAAAGTATATGGTAAGTCATGAAAATTAGTAAATCGATGTTGCATGTGAAAAAGTGTCAGGTTGCTGAATGCTTTCGAGTGTGGTTGGGGGATGGGGAATGATCTTTTATAAAATCACAATGAGATGATGATTTTCCTATTTTGGTACACATTCCGCTGCCCCAACGATACAGCTAGTGACAAAATACATATAACTGTAACAAATCACACTGACTGCTACAATGTACAGCTACAAAAATGAAAAAATTTACAAAATGTAAAAGTTTAAATAACTGTATACCATCTTTTTGATTACGAACATCAGAAAAAACAACAACAATAAGGTACATGTACCGTGAGTTCTTTATATAGCAAGCAAAAAAAAAATGATGATATCTGCTTCCACAACTGTGGTTTCCTGATGCCTGTTGAGCAGCTCAGACTGTCTCAGAAGCGACAAAAAAGACAACAATGTTTGCCCATGTTTTGCTAATCAGAGCTGCCAAGTAGTACTGATTTTCCGTATTTAGTACTGAAAATAGAGAAGAATACTGATGGTTTCATGCAAAATACTGATTTCTAAAGTTCCAGTTTATATGTTGTCCTATGGTATTCCTGTGAAAATACTAATTTCCTCACCAAAATACTGATTTTCAGCCTTGAAAATACTGAAATGTTCTTGTCCAGGTTGGCAGCTCTGGCTAATGTTTTCACATTCGCTGATACAATGCCAGAGGAAACTCTAGCACAGAGTAATTTAGGTTTGTCTCTTGCTGTTGGTGGTGTCAGATCTTTAAGAAACATCTCTTCTCTTGACCTCTTCAAAAAAACATCTTAAAACACACCTGTATAACTATAAACCTTAACTTGTATTATGCCATTAATAGTACTTTGTATCCTCTGGAAAAAGCGCTATATAAATCCAATTATTACTATTATTATATTGATTACATCTTGAGATACGCAACCATCCTTAAAATATGGACAACTCTGCCAAACCAATGAAGAACTGATCTCTATGGAGTCTCCTTGATACAACTGTAAAGAAGGTCAAAGGCTCCTGCCAAAATTTGAACTTTCCAATGGCTTTGCTCGTAGCACATTTGAAGATACTTTGTAGTTACTGCTGCCAGAAAAGAGCCAAACAATGTGATTCATTTCTAAAATTGTGATTCATTTGTGACTTTTGGCTAAACTTGAAACAGTATAATATTTGCCAACACAAAAGAATAAATGCTATACATTTATGAAATTTATGAATTTGGGCTAGGCTTACAGCAGAATGCTGATAACTTCTAAAAATGTGACTTTTGGCTAAACTTGAAGCAGAAAATGTTTGCTAACAGAAAAAGAATAAACTTAATTAGGTAAATAAAATTTGTGACTGGACTTGAAGCAAGAAACGGTGACTTGATGCTGGTTCTCTCTCTGTTCTATTTTCATAATACAGAACGTGCAAGATGCCGGAGATCTAGCATCAGTCATGGACAAAATGAAGCTCTGATGGTGAAACTCGGCAATCACATAAACTCTAAAAGAACAGTTCTTCATCTCAAGATAAAGAATTTAATAGAGGACATTCCATCCGCTTTTAAATCCAATTTGGACACCACCGACAGGACGTAGCCAACAAAACATGTTTCTAATTAACTTATTTATGAATTCATGTAATAAAGGAGTTGGCTGAAAACAGCATGGGATTCTAAGATTAAGGGAGTGTTTCATGAAAAATATTATGAATGACTTTTAGCAATTTATCTGAGCCAATCAGATGCAAGGATTTCAGTAGCTTTTAACAGTTGTCTGTGAAAATCACTATATCTTTTATGACATTTGCCCAGATGAATAGATAGACGTCTGTGACATAAAAGCTTTCTAAAAAAATTGAAAATAAGGATCTTATTGAAATAACATTGTGGCACAATAGGGCTTATCTACATCACTGGAAACAGCAGCATGAGCGAAAGCTGGGGTAATAATAACATTGCGCCTCAGAATAGATTATTTCAAGAAAGGAGGCGCTATATGAATGCATATTGTCATTATTATAATTCTTATTATTGATATTATGATGATGGATGCAGAGCTGTTAAACAACCTTTCCAAAGCTTTCTCATCTGTCACATATCTACATGATTATGGTGATAAATTGTATACTAATAACTAAAAGACCAAAAAAGGGACAAATATGTACCATGAATATCATTTAATCTTTTCATATATTTGTGGAAAATCATGGTTGGACATCGTCAAAGCTGATATTATGTGAAAATAAAAAGTCAACAGCTTTCTTACCTGTAAATATCCTATTCCTGAATGGTATACCCAATCGTGAAACAATATTCTTTTTTTTAAGAAAAAAGATTTTTATTTGCACAAAATCATCTACTTGACATTGAAAGATATGTTAAAGAAAGTAAACAAATAATTTAATAAATCCTATTTTTGGCACCCAATGGTATCTCAGTTTCTGTCCAGTTCACCCAATGACTTCATTGTAAACTTTTTAATATGAAAATATGCACTAGGTTAGGTATATTACATTTTGTACAGACAGTCTAGAGTGTTAATAAACTGCAATAACTGGGTTACCATTTTAACATGATATTTAGATCAAATTTCAGACTATTAAATTTTGTAGGTCTTTCTTGACCAAGCCACAAATAATTTGCCAAAAAGAAATCATCAAATTATTATAATATATTGTTATGTTATTATGATAGAACTTTATTCTCTGTCATATATCAATATTTTTCAAACATTTGATATCATCCCTAAAGGCATACATCTCTGTGCAAATAAATTATTACTAGTGAAGGGAAAATTGAGGGAGAAAAAAGTTTTTTTATGTAGCATCAAGATAAGCACACAGCTCATGTACAGGGGGTCTTTTGCTAGAAGTATGTGGAGGCAAGATTGTTCAATGTACATGTCATATTTCCATGTATCTGTTTTCTTCATATCTCAGTACAAATAAGTACTCTTTTTAAATTGTGAATTAGTGATGTTCCATCTTCGAAGCTACTGTCACACAAATAGAATTTCCAAAAAGCATGTTAACTACCTCTTTCTCTTGAAATATCGATAGTTTGTGAAGTGGAAAAATGAAAATATTTTGATCATAGTTTAATGTACTGTATGTATATATTTGTAAAAGCATTTCAAAGTCCTACATTTTTTTTCAATAAAATGATGTATTATACAATTAAAAAAACAACTATCAAATGAAATTCATTCAGCTGTTCTGTAGAATGACCACTGCCATTTGAACTTCAAATTGTCGTACTTGGTTGCTGCTAACAAACAGCTGATTATATCGATGTAAACATGTATTTTGCGTCTTCAGCAAATGATATGAAAAATTTGAAATTACATACAAAAGAAACAGTTATACATGATTAAATCACATCCATATTTTTAAATGATATTATTAAGTCAGAACTTTTTAACATTACACTATTAAACAACTGAAAAATCTTGCTAGGTCAAGTACATATATTCATTCCATTAACTTCTTCATACAGCCTGCTACATTGTAGAAACACTATCATGTATTATAATAATATCAGGCATTTATTTCTTGGAAAATGCAAGTCTTGTTTTATGACTGGTATAGGAAATCTAGATTATAAAAGTTCACAATGTTACTATAAAGGTCTTTGAAATATTTTGTTTGATGATTTATAAATCATCCATTCTTTCCCCCAATGCTCACAACAATTAACTCATTCCAGGGTAGATTTGGGAGGGGAAGTTAAAAAAAAGATCGCTAATAGTAACTAGATAAAGTAAGTGTTAATTAGAAAGAGTGACTGAAACTATTATCTTTCAATTTTACCACTTAGTCTTGGGCTTGTAAATGTTTTCACACTCATTAGATGTCATCTCAGTTTATTAAAATGTATTGAATTCAGAAACATATTTAAAAAAAAAAGTGTATGTGTATAGAATATTGCAATCGAGAACTTTTCATTGTTCTATCTCATATCATGTGGACTTAATCATTGCAAGAGGACTGGTTGATTATTTCTTTGAAATACTTATTTGAATTCATTGACATCTATCAAAATTATTAGGGTTGCAGTGTATCAAAATGTCGAGGCAAATTATCAGCCTTTGAATGGACAATTCCATAAAGTATGTGTATGTTTGGCCCCTATTTTGGGGGCCTTCAAGAAATAGTTTATCTCTGTCTTGTAATTCACATTAGAAGTTTTCATGCTCTCAAATAATGTTTTCTTGAGCAGTTTATGAAGTGAGTAAAAAAAAATAGTTATCAGGCGTAGAAAAATGTTGATTATTTCATGGACATGACAAAGTTTGATATTGTACAGGCGAGTCACATTTTGATAGGAAAAGTGAAAAAGGGGCACCAAAATCAATATAATCACTCAACCATAGTACCTTATGCCACTTTATCTAGTCTTACCCATTTGGTTCTAATTCTACATGGTATACTGTCATATATCATATGATCCATCAACCATTCAGCCAGTTTGTCTAATAACAATATGATATTTTGAATGCAGCTTATTAAACATACATTTGTCATTTTATATTACTCTAGGCATATCTTACTTAAGACAATGAGGTCATATAGAATTAAGAAACAAAGTGACAATTTGACTATATGTTTGTTGGATGAAATAAGAATCAGTCCAAGTCCTTTTATAGATATCATTATACAAGGCCCTGCTACAAAAAATGCAATTAATTGTTCAATCAAGTAAAATTGAGATTGACTAGTGTTTGACAAGTACTGGTTACCAATTTTTTTAAATTTAAAATGAACATTAGGAGAAAAGTGAAGGGGGATGATTTATGTAGATAATTACATGTCTCTGCCTTTTTAGCTCTTTCTTTGCCTTCACTCTGTACTGTTTTTATAATAAGCAAAGTAGATTTTATATTAAAATGTGAATGTGTTTTTTGATAAAATTATGGTGTCTCAAAATGTGTGATAAAATTATTCAGTATGGAGTAAAAGAGGAAAAGGAGAGAGAGAAAGAGAAAGAGAGAGAGGGAGTAGATGAAATATAATGAGAGGAAGATTATGGAGATGATGAGGTGAGTTTGGAAGGGAATTTGGTGTGCCCTTTAAGCTATGCATTGATTTGCCCATGTATACTATCGTTTTGATTTGATTCAGATCCCAGTCACGGCAGCAGACTTTCTAGCATTCCCTACTGCCGATAAGCTACAAGCTCTCGGGAACCAGCGTGCAGAGAAGATTCTTCAGGAGCTAGGGGTAAGCTTTTGATAATAGTTTGATGATAGTGATGATTTGTACATTTATAATTATATAATATTGACTGGCCTTGAGGGGAACATCAAATATATTGCCAGCAAATGAATCATATTGGCCCGAGTCTTTAGACGAGGGCAATATGGGTCATTTAAGGGCAATATATTTGATGTTCCCCGAAAGAAGAGCCAGTCAATATTTTTATTATCATCCAAATCAGATATCTAGAGCAAAAATCATGATAATGGGGATATTTCTTTTAAAAATAAGAGTTCTATTGTGTCATGTTAATATCGGTCTAGGCTCTGCACTTAACCATTATGACGTACTTGCAAGCGCTCGGATTCAGCGTTGTCTTTATTATGACGTATATTGTTGGTGGGCGGATCCCTATGAAGCGTATCTCTTTATACGCATCCACAAATGCCCGGATGTGAGACCAGGGAAAATACAAAGGTATATTTTGCTTCGTCTCTGCATGCAAAGTAAATACGCGCATTGAGACCGAGGAAAATACAAACAATATACCTACCCTTCCCGATATTCAGAAAATGTAGGGCAATACGGTTTTGTAAATGACCAGCTCAGATGTCTGATACGGGTGATAATATTGCATATTGGGTATTGTGTATTCAATACGTTCTAAAAGAATCTGATAATTTATTGAAATCATAGTCAATTACGGTTGTTCTTAGATTTAAGGAAGGTGATTCTTGAAGTGTTTCTTCATACTAAACAATTATTTCCTATTATCGGCATACTTGCCTGTCCCTGTTCAACATTGCTATACACCCCATCCTCCAGAACACCGGTAAGATCTCCCACATAATTTATGCATGCCTCTGGCACATACCATGTGCAACCTGTCAAGGGCCACCTCCTGACCTACATCCCTCGTCACTTCCTCTCACTACTGCGCGCCCTTCCAACATCACATAGTGCATCGTAGAGTGATAAAATTCAACTTTTGTGCCTCTAATTTTCTTTCTCTTACATATTAGGAGATGTTGATATCTATCAGTTGCAAAATTGTAACAGAAAAGTTTAGTTGATCACAACACCCAGGGAGGGTGCCTTTAAAAACTTTATTCCCACTATCATGCTATTCGCTTTGAATGCTACGATTGGCCTTTCTTAGCTGATCGCGAAAACTTTGCAATTGCTATGACTGACCTAGGGCCCGTTGCAGAAAGAGTTGCAATCAACTTAACTCAAAAAATCATGCGCAACTTGATTTTCAACCAATCAGCGGCATGCATTTGGGACTTGCGATTGATTTTTTGCCTTGCGTTTGAACACAACTCTTTCTGCAACGGGCCCCTAATGCCATGCATATATGTTATGAACACTGCAATTACTCCACAATTAAAACCATGGTTTCCGCTGTGACACGAATTGTGCCGGGGGGAACTTAGTATAAGATAAATAAGGAGCTTCTTATCAGAATCAGCTGAAGGCTTATTGAGACATGATGAAATCGATTGCGCTTTTAGTTTATGAATACACATCATGTGCCTCAACACTCAACATAATTGTCATGGGGCTCAATCAAATTTTTAAATTTGAATGAGCACTAGTTGAAGAAATATCCACTTACCCCTCCTCCCAACTCTCAACAATATTGTGATGGGGCTTGATAAAATGTCTAAATTTGAATGAACACTAGTTGAAGAAATATCCACTACCACCCCCCCCCCCCTCCTCCTCCTCCTCCTCCTCCTCCTCCTTTTCCCAACTCTTGACAATAGACCAGTTCGTATTTACTTCATGGGCAATTTTGGTCAAATGACCTTTCATTTCTTTCATCATGATAGGCAGATTTCAAAGCAAGATATTATGTAACCTTGCCTTACATAGCAGGATGAAGAAATTGAATAGACCAGGTGACTAGAATAGCACACCAATGAACACTTAATGAAGGTATTTGTTGCATTCCTACTTTGAATGCATATCTTAGCATGTTGCACAATGTACTTGACAAACTGTGAAATACCAGTCGTTCGTGGAAGCATTTTTTTGTGTGGATGTAAATGAAAATGACAATTCAAAAGAATATATGAATAATCAAGACATCAAAGTTGGTGCTTATCTCATTAGATTTTAAAGCACCATGTCACTTTAGTACAAATGACCTTCTTCTAATCATGTGTGGAATCTTTTGATCATGCGCAGAAAGGAACTACGAACTGGCTTATATTGTGATGGGGCTCAATCAAATTCCTTAATTTGAATGAAACTAGTTGAAGAAATGTCCATGAACCCCCCCAACTCTCAACAATATTGTAATGGGGCTTGATAAAATTTCCAATCATCAATAATAGGGGTTAAAGAAACGGCCCCTAACTGTCCTCCCCCTAAACAAACTCTCAACAAAATTGCAATAAGGCTCAGTACAACTCCTAATTTTCAATGACTAATAGTAGGACAAATATCCTTGCCCTTTCGGAAATATTCATTTTGATATATCTCTTGTTCTTGTTGTTGACAGGATGAGGTTTATGAGGAGTCGGCCGGTGTCAAGGCATTCGTGAAGATCTCGTCTGTGATGGACCAGAAGAATAATAATGTCAAAAATGCAGTCTATCAATGCGCAGGTACGTCTGTTATTTTTTCTCGTCCAATGATTACAATATTATTCTGCTAGACTACACAACACTGATGTGACATATTGTAAGGTAGTATATGTACAACAGGTGAAAAATTATATTTTGTAAATAATCTGCAACATCGGGTAAGCCTTAAAGATAAATTCCAGTATTGGTAACGATCTCAAAATGACTTTGTACAGAATCTAATATAATGACCACCCGAGTGTCTGTTTGTATGAATAAAAAATATGTGCCAAAGGATTCTTGAAGAAATTGTGCAATTGCTGAGAAATAAGCAAAACAAGCACGGATTCGGTCACTTCCGTCGGGTCTTTATTCCAGCAATAATAATACACTGTCCCACGTGTTCCTATCTGTGTTGGTGATTTTCAGTGTGAACATTTTTTTCAGCGTAGATTTCAAGATTTCACAAAGTTCAGTTTATGTAACTGTACCAGATCTAGATCCTCAATGATATACTGACAATTAAGCCTGGATTTACAGACTTTCTCATGAAATCAGTGTTTACTGCAACTACTGGCATTTCTCTTTAACACTGCTGTACATGTAAATAGGGATTTTGGGGGGCCATTTCCAGGGCTCTTTTAAGAAAAAATTGGAGGGCGAATTGACATGAGTAGTAATTCATCACTTTATTAACATTCAAATCGTTCAAAGGAATAAAAATATACAAACACAGAAGGAGCGCCCAGGACATATCTGAGTAACAGAACAAGCAGGGCATTCATAAATAACATAGATTATATTAACATAATAGCATACACAAAACATTACTATAATTACCCCGAATCAAAATATAAAAACAAGCATGAAATTATTATAAAGAAGTCCAGAGTATAAAAGGAAAAAAAATGTAAAAGCAGTTGAGAAAAGAGAGGTGGAAATTATAAAAGAAGGGAGAGACAGTACATACAAAGGTGAAATAAAGAAAATAGAAGTGAGAGAAGGAATGAAAAAGGGGAGAGTAAAAGAGAGGGGAGAGAGAAAGGGGGAGGGGTGGGGGCTGGTGGGAGAGAGGGGGGGTGTGAGAGAGAAAGAGAGAGAAAAGAACATGTGACTTCCAGGTCATTACACAAAGTATAAAGTAGTTTTATTTTACTGATGAACAGTATTTACAACTCTTTTATAGCAGGCTACGAAAAAAATATATTGGTTAAAATTTATAGCTTTGACAACAAATTTTCATTCTGATACCTGAAAATGGAAGGATAAGAGTTGTAGTTATTGGATACATGTATGAAACCTGGCCTTTGTGCACATGAGAGTGACATTAATTGGACTGGACAGGCAAGATTTGTATATCGTGAAGGTATTATTTTATCTTATTTTGATCTCATGCAGATGCCATTCTGAAGAAGCTATTTGATAAATGCAAAGCTGAAACTGTTGTGAATTCTGTTCTGGTTCATCTTGGCCTGATCAAGGTATGAATCTCATTTATCAAAAAGTCACTTATTTTCACCAAACTATTGTCATTTTTAAGCTACTGCCAATCCTCTCATCTGACTGACTTTTTCATGAAGTGCCACTCAGGGGAGCATTTCATGACCATTTTTGTCTGACATGTTGTGAGATCTGGTCTAGGGGCAGTGCCACATGGGTGTGGGGGCGACCCCAACTATGATTAAGAGTAAAAAAAAATGTGGGACTCAAAAATGAGAAGATGAAGTCAGGGGAACATTTCATCAACACTTTCGTCCAACGAACTGACAACTTTCCTTGATCATCAAAATTTGAGAGGAGATGATGACGGTGATAATGATGATGAATCATTCTTTTATAATGCATATCACAACAAATGAATTTTACTCTCTATGTGCTCAAGAAAAAAAATAAGGAAAAGAATACTTTGATACAAAAACACATAAATGAACTATTTTTAAAGAATGAAAAAAGCAAGTCTTCCATCAAGAGATTTATATCAGCCTATCTAACAATTATTTGGTAGCTTAGTCCACAAATTCATGACAGCTTTTTGAACTGATCTCATGTACTCCATTGATTTTCAGGGAGAAGAGAAGCTGAAGCCGGTTGGAGATCCCTCAGGAATGCTTCTGACTCTAGAACATGCTGTCAAACAACACTACTATCCCAAGAGCACAGCACAGATCTTCAAGGCTTTCCTCTCAAAGTTTGTATCCCAATTCTCTGGGTCCATCGCATAGTAGGAGGGAAATTCCTATAAATCTATTCAAGATTTTGCTGTCTTCAGGCAGCTGTTAATGACAATTACTCTAATCTACGGAGCAGATTCACAAAATTGCTGAAGGGAATAAAGTGATTGAGAATCTAATTAGACCGAAGGAAATACTGTTCCAGTAATGTTGTGCATAAAGTCTTGCGTAAATTATGACCAGATTTAATATGAAACACCACCAAGGTATCAAGAGACTCTTGATGCAGCTTTTGGAATGTTAACCATGAAATATTGTCACTTCATGCAATCCTTCTTGAAAACTGGTTCATGTATTGCTGTTATTTTTAGAGCAGATATTAGTTTCAATAATCTTTAAATTTCCTCTTTTCCTAGTTTGGTTGATGCACTGAAATATTCAATACGTTACTTTTTATTTCCTTTTTTTATCTTCTTGAACTTGCAGACCTGATAACAGGATCGATAGATGCGTCAAAGAGAAACATCTTTTGCTACAAGCACTCTTTCAGCTTTGAACAGCACTGTTTACTTCGTCTCAACTGACGCTATGGACTCTTTATTGAAACCTTGTAATGGGAGATACAATACATTCCGCATTGTTTTGTCCCAAGAATAAGTTTTCATTTTTGAATATTAAAGCAATCTTTTTTTCTGTTTATCTTGGATCATGGCATGATTTAATTTGTTTCAAAGGAAGGAAGATGACTTTTTTTAAAAAGATCTTATGCATTGACGTCATTGCAGTGCGGCGTCGTCTTAGAGGCTGAAGCGATTGCCTGGCATTCATTAGAATCTTCAGAAGGCACATCTCTGACAACTCCATTTACGTGTCTTCCTATATCATCTGAGGGAGGGCGCTATGAGATTATGATGTCATATGCAAAGGTCTGTTGCTTCACCTCGTTGCCTTGGATGTGGTTGTCATGGTGATTTATTATTGCTCCTGCCAGATGATTCTACAATTCTCTTCAAAGTAGATGAACTTTAGTGATATTGAACAATGACTGTCCACTTTTCAAGCTTGTTTTTTTTTTCTATATTTTTGATGAAATGGAAGTGTTGCTTGCTCGTGAAAGATACTGCATTGTTTTCGTTAAGTTTACCTTAATTCTAATATCTGGAATGGCGGATCCAGGATTTTCCAAAAGGGGGCACATTCTCCCTAGGAAAATTTGTCAAAGCAAAAAAAAAAAGGTTTATACCCAAAATGTGTTAGAACTGCATATATGCATTACAAATTTTGATTATGCCTCTCAAAAGGGGGTGGGGGGGGGGGGGTACGGGCCGGATGTGCCCCCCTGGATCCGCCAGTAAATATACCAGTAAAAAAAAGACAACCTGTCAATTAGGACTTGCTTAAACGTGACACAGGGTATTCAATGAGGTCAAGAGAGGAGAAAAAAACAATGCGAAGACTGAATAATCCAGTGTATCGAAATACAAGAATCCAATGATCGTGAAAAATAATTACAAACATGATATATCATTGAATCAAATATAACATGAAATAATGTACCAAGAAATATCTAAGAAAATTTAAGTCAACAGGAAATGATGCAACAAATAGAATGTTGCAGAGGAAAAAGCCATTTTTTTTATCACCTGCTTGTGAAAATGGTAGACCAACCAACTTCAAGAGTGAAGCACAAAAGGGATTCTATCTTGCACAGACTATATTTTCGTGACACGGCATTGTGATGTATTGAGTTTAGTCACACAACTGGACTATGTATTATTTGAGGGGTTGTTATGTAATGTATATGTGTTACACATGTATAACAAAATGCTATTGTGAAAATCTCAAAATGAGTTCGAACAAAATCCAATGAAATTACCATCTAAGTTATTTGTATCTATAAATAAAAATATGTGCCAAATGAATATGGTAGAAAATGTGTAGCTGCTGGAGCTAAATAATAAGCATGGCATTTCAGCAAGGTCTAGGGTCTTTTTCCAAGCACTAGTAATACACTGTATTGGTGATCTTCAGTCATTGTGATTGATTTTTGGTTTAGATATGTTGATTTCACTAAGTTACATTTTGTAAATATACCAGCTCTACGATTACATGGTGACAATCAACCTTGCTAGTTAAAGGACAAGTCCACCCCAACGAAAAGTTGATTTGAATAAAAAAAAATCCAACAAGCATAACACTGAAAATTTCATCAAAATCGGATGCAAAATTAGAAAGCTATGACATTTTAAAGTTTTGCTTAATTTCACAAAACAGTTATGTGCACATCTTAGTCAGTATGCAAATGAGGAGACTGGTAACGTCATCACTCACTATTTTTTTTGTATTATATGAAATAGAGAATATTCTATTTTTCTCCTCATTGTCAAGTGAAACAGCAATTAATTCCTCTCTGAACATGTGGAATGAGCATTGATTATTATACTATATGATTCAGTCAAGTTGGTCCTTATTGTCAAATCTATAAAAAAATGAAATTTTGTATAATTCAAACAATAAAAAAACAAAAGAAATAGTGAGGGACATCATCGACATACATAACACTGTTTTGTGAAAAATAGGCAAAATTTTAAAATGTCATAGCTTTCTTATTTAACATCCGATTTTGATGAAATTTTCAGTGTTATGCTAGTTTGATTTTTCTCTATTTATTCAAATCAACATTTTTCTGGGGTGGGCTTGACCTTTAAAATTATCATGAAGTCATTGTTTACAGCTGCAAGTCATGTACATGTACATCAGCTTTATGTGTAACAGGTAACCTTGCCGGTATTCAGTTGGAAGTATTGATTTTGTAGGTATTTCACTTAGCATTTTACTTGGCTATTAGGCAAAATGCATATTCTGGTATTCAGATCATGGGCCCGTTTCATAAAGGACTTGCAACTGTTGTAACTTTGCCATAATGGCAGCTGCCATGGTAACAGGGCTCAGCAGAATCAAGATTGCCATGGTAGTTACCATTATGGCAAAGTTACAACAGTTGTAACTCTCTATGAAACGGGCCCCGTATCTATTAAGTAAATTCTTGTGACAATTGACCTTGCTTATAAATAAAATTATCATGAAATCATTATTTGCAGCAATTACATGCACATCAGCTTCAGGTGAAAAGTAAATGAGGCATTAGTTACCAGGGCGGTATTCAGTCAGAAGAACTGATTTTGTAAGTATTATACTTTGCATCTTACTAGGCTAAGCAAAATGGGTAAACTCGTATTCAGATCACATCTTATGCTATGGCCACAAATACCTTTACAAACACCATACAAAGGATTCTTATACATAGCAATAAATGGTGTGAAATTGTTTGGACAGCATTTGCAAATGTATTTGGGACCCTAGTGTAATTAATTCTAGTGATGTTATACCTCTTTGGACCATGGAAGAAAATATGAATTAGGAGAGGTGAATCTTCTGCTCACCTCAGTGCACTATCTTCATTGACCTTGGAAATAGCTTTAAAGGGGAAGTTCACCCTGACAAAAACTTTATTGTAAAAATAGCAGAAAAAATAATAAAAAATATTGCAGAAGGTTTGAGAAAAATTCATCAAATAATTAAAAAGTTATTAGAATTTCAATTATTTGATTTGTGACGTCATATGCGAGCAGCATTCCTACATAGCGAATTGTAAAAAATCAAAATGTCATTTTCTCAGAAAATTGAAAATGGTTTTCACTGTACCTTTTGTATATCAATGGACAAATTATTTCACACCCGATCATGAATAGAAAACAAAATTAAGTCATCAGGAACCATGCAAAATTTGAAATTCATGCATTTTATATTACATAACACATGGGGCAGCTGCTCGTTTATGACGTCACAAATCCAAAACTTTGAACTCTAATAACTTATTTACTTTTTAATGGATTTTCCTCAAACCTTCACCAATATTTTTTACTATTTTTTCTGCTATTTTTGCAACAAAGTTTTCTTCAGGGTGAACTTCCCCTTTAAATCAGAATGAGATTTTTGTATAGGGCGTAGAGATATGAAAGGGATTCTAATTTTAGCAAGTTTACTCTTTAATCATCTGTGAAGAACTCTTCTACAGCCAAGTTTAAATCCACACTCAAACATACTCTTTCAAAAGTATTTTGGATGAGTAAGTGCTACGAATGATTGCAATTTTCTTCTCTCTTAGCTTTTTTGTCTTCTTCAAAGTGCGTAGGGACACATTTGGTAGTGATAAGCACTAAAGCATGTTGATATCATTATTCAAAATGCAAAGTTGGTTCATCTTTGAAAGTATTTAGTTAAGTTAAAAATAAATGGCAAGCTTATTTCTTTCTTTTTTCAAAAAGATGCACAAGGGTTATTAAGGGCAAATTAATGTAACCTTGGTGTATTGTGTTTAGGTTAAAACTGAAATGTAATTATATGTAATTTAAAGTAATACAGGGTTGGAACCCCCACCATATAAAAGCTTTGATCTCCCTCCACCCCCCCCCCCCCACAACCAAATGCTGATAACAGTAATGCAGTGTAGCCATAGATATATTTTGTTTCTACCCCAAGTTACATGCTTATGTGAAGTGCTGACTTGGATCAATCATCTGTGTAGTTTTATTTTAATACTTGTAAATAATGTAATGTTGTGTAATGATGGTTTCATTTTGTGGGTGAGATTGTCAAGTTGCTACATGTTCTGTATAGAAATAAAGTGATCCAATTGTAAGTTATTGTTGCTCTTGAACTGTGGGTTATAGATATTTCATTTTGTACCTTCATTCAATGGATTAGTCTGTGTTTATAGGAATTTCAGAATTCATTTCAATGGGTTAGTTAGAATCTAGCATGCTAAAACTGACATTGAAAAAACAAGTTAGGGTGGGGCCACAGGGGAGGGGGGGATGAGGAAGAGAATTGTGAGGAATGAAGGAAGAGATAGAAAAGGACAAGAACAGATAGGTGAGGGGAACACAGATGAAATGGAGTGGGGAATGTCACTGGTTCCTGCTTGTTTGCATACCAAGCAGGATATGCATGTTCTGTGAAGAACATTTTTTTCCGTTTTTATTCAAATAACCTTTTTGCTTCAGTCAACTCTGCCTTTAAACATCCCTTTCAGATTTCCTCCTCGACATGGATCTCACAGGTTACTGCTATGGGGCCACTATTTCAAAATTATTATTGGAAAATTGGATGTTCTCTTTTAGAATTGGGGCTTTTTCCTATCTCTCTACACTTTATTTTTCCTTCACCTCAATTTCTGCCTCTCATTCATTTCTTTACTAATTCTTCCTCTTTATCACTTAATCTCCCCTAACCAATTATTCTCTCTCCATTTATTCTTTCCCATTCATTCTCTTTACAATTTATTCTCCCTTTACCATGTATTCTCTCACGTATTCCCCCTTTGCCACTCATTCTCCCCCTCTCTCTGTATCATTTATTCTCTTCTTTTTTTCCTATTCTGTCTTATATCCTAAACTTTTCATTCTTGCACATTTCCTTCACATCACATTTCTTTAAACATTCAAAACCAATAAAAACTTCAGTCTTGAATCTCCTGACAACTTTCTTCCATTCATTAAAATATGGCCCAATTTCACAAAGATCTTTGCCATCATAAATAATACACTTACCATGGAAACCTTTACAGATTGATTGGCTAACAATCCCTGGAACCATTGTAGTTACCATAATGCTAAATTTAACATAATACCAAAATCCAGGCCCCAATTCTTTTTTTTAATGCCATTCTCTGAAATTCCTTATACAAAAACAATTATTTCTTTTCTCAATCCTAGTATATGTAAGGAAAAAAATTGAAGGGATCATTCTGACAGGTTGAAATGCACAAATTTTGGTCCATCGACAAACGCCCAAGTCGAAAGTAATACACTGCTGTCTTACGATAAGAAATATACAATTTTACAGAAATCGGCCCTGAGCCCAGTACTTAACATAAAAGTTACTATTACAGTAACTCTACCATCCAATGGTGAAGTTCATGGAATCATAAATTTTGATTGGCTGTTAATCCTCGTTTCCATGGTAGTTACCACTGAATTACCATGATCGTAACTTTTTTAACAGGGACCAAATTTTATGTATTATTGATCGTTTAAAAGGGGGAACAGTTTCTGCTTCTCAATTGTAAAATATCCACAATGGTATTTGTCTACAGTTCACCACGTTCATGGAAAGCAGTCGATTGGCCGATCACTCAACTCTGAATAGACATCCAATGGACAAACCAGATTTGCTATGCTCTCAATAACATATACATCACTGTAACATCCTATGTACCGCACAACACTACAGCAATAAACAACCCATAATGAAATCAATTTGCCTCAACTTTAATTTTATTATTTTTTTTGTTTATTTTATCATTTTTTTGTTGCTGTTGTGGATTTTACAACACCATGTTTTCTGGACATGCTTTCAGAAGAAGAAGCCCAGGATCTTGCCACCGACGTGTTTTCTCCTCGCCTCCTCGTGATCCATGATGCCCCCCGATGTGGTCAGCACGACGTACCTGTATAAACACACAGAAAACAATGGAATGCATTGAGGACACCAGCAGAATGAATAACAAGGCTTCATATTTCATTAGTGAATGACAGAAGACTTGCGTAATTCAACCTCACAAAAGTCACACAAACGCCTAATACAAAGCATTATTCTAGACCAGGGGGGCGTTTCACCAAGATTTAAGCATGACTTAAATTGCACTTAAGTCCTGTTGCATACATGATATTCAACGTGCAATCTCATTGATCAATACACAGTAGTGCGCATCCTCTTGGCAAGATCAGACCAATGCAGTCATGCCTTTTATACCGCACGCAACTGGGCATCGAAGTGCGACTCTAAGTCATACATATATCTTTGTAAAACACCCCCTAGAATATGCAAACGTGTGTGCATAATTCTTCGCAGTTGATTTTTGCCCAATTAACTCTGATTTCTCACGATCCAAAGAGAATCGACTGAGGCAGTTATCTGAAAGGGAAATGTTAACGTTTATATCTACATGTATACTCCTGTGGAAAGGGGAGAAAAAGGAAACTCACCCAAACTGTCTAGATGGAAGGAGATTGCTGGTCCATTTCTCCATGTCTTCAATAGGTACATCAAAGCGAGGACTGATCACACCACACTGTGTTAAAATGGAACAATTACAATGCACAATGATTCTTTCCTGTTCAACTGCCTCTTCATTTTAAAATTTTACTTAAAAGACAATTAATGTCTATCCATTTTGATTTCCTTTTCCCTTTTCTAAACATACCCCCCCCCCCCTCTCTTTTGTTGGAGTGTAATGGGTCATGGATAGTCTCTGCAAGATTGCTTTTAACTCTGGATTAGTTTCCCACTTTGCTCAGTCAAAAGTAACAAAACATTGACATCCTTTGCATAGTTCCTCAAAGACTTAATTATAATTGAAATGCTGTAGGCACATTCATGGGATATTCAATAGAAAATCATGAAGACACTTTTCAGTATATGCGGTAAATTGACCTTATTTATACAGGGAATCTGCATAAACCAGGGGTTCAACCAATGGTTTTCAAACAGCCTGAAGTTGTCATTTCGGGCCATTATGTTTGGATGGACTTGGCCTTTCATTTTCAGGTACTTTCAAATATCATGATCAATGATTTAAATTTTGTCAGATTCTAGCCCAAAGTTCATAGAATCTGAAATCTACTAACCTTGTTGAGTCTGCCATTTAGGTTGACAATGATCTTGCCTCCCCTGTGGTCATCTACGATCTCAAATTCACCAATGTAACCTGGATTCATAGAAGAAAAATAGGCAGCAATAACAGAACAAGAGGAATGCCTCTGGCCGTCTCACCTGCATCACGCGGTTAAATATAGCAGCAGTGCTGACTTTGAATACTACTCTAACTCGCACAAGATGTTCAGTGATACATGGTTACTCTTGTGTCCACTTTTTATGAACTAGACCAATAAACTTACAGAGATATGATGGTTACTCAACAAAAAACCCCAACATGGCCAAAGTTCATTGACCTTACATGACCTTTGACCTTGGTCATGTGACATGAAACTCTAATAGAATGTTCAGTAATACTTGATTAACCTTATGGCCAAGTTTTATGAACTAGGTCCATATACTTTCCAAGTTATATGAACTAGGTCCATATACTTTCCAAGTTATGACGTCATTTCAAAAACTTAACCTCAGGTTAAGATTTGATGTTGACGACGCCGCCGCCGCCGTCGCAAAAGCGGCGCCTATAGTCTCACTTTGCTTCGCAGGTGAGACAAAAACAGTCGTAAATCAAATCAATACCTAACCAACATGTATGCAGCAAGTAAATTATGACAAGCCTGCAACACAAAATATCTTGCTGTATATAGCTTGCATTTATCAATTACAATGTTGATTTACATTTGACAACAGGATATTAGTGCATCTTCATTCATTTTTCATCCAATGGATTTGGTCTCAACACATTACTAGCATGATTGACCACCATGAGCAGCTTCATGATTTTCATTTTTTTTGTCAGAGAATATTGCGGGACGACCCATGACATTTTCGTCTTCATCCCCTCTTATCTTATGAAAAATTGCATAGATTTGGATTTTATCAAAGGAGACAAATGAACTACAGTGGCCATCATTTTCGTATGGTTGGGGGATTGATATTGTGTGGACACAAGGTCTAGATAACAAGCATTCTCCTAACTAAAATGAATAAAGATGTTATGGTGAACAAAAACGATTACAAATCATACACTCACCGTGCTTCATCATGACAATGAGGAACTTTTCAGTGACCTTTGAGCATGGCCTGATCATAACTTGGCGCTTGCATCGCTTCTCGGCATTGCAGATGCACCGCAGTGCGTCTGCCAAAACGTTCATTCGCACCATGGTGGCCTGAATAGGAGACAAAATGAGTATTCATTTAAATGTAAGATGGAATCTTGAAGTCCCCCCCCCACACACTGCAAGTCATAAAAAGTAGATAGTGAACTGGAGGGGGAGGGGTTTGAGGTCACATAATTAGCACTCTCAATTCCTGCAATTGCTGCCTTATGTCCCACAGGGGGATATGAATAAAACTGCCGTCAGACATAAATATGGACAATCTCAGTTTATTAAGACATGATTTGTTTACTTCATGATACCCTTGTTTTCTGGGACGATCCTTATTTTTGGACTGGCACCTCTACCTGATGACAAAAGCCAAGACAACGTAATCATCCGACCATCAGCAGATCAGAAAATTTGTCTCACTTTCCTTTTGGTTTAGGCTATTAACATTAGCAATGAATTTAACTGACAATTTTATAACATGCATAATACTTAGATCTATATTTCAAAGATTAATTTCACCATCTGCCAGCGAAATGCATTTTTAGACACAGCTTTTAAAAATTGCTTTAGTAGTTTTTTTTTTTAGATTGTTCGGAGGGGTGAAGAGCAATGGAGTGCCAGGCTTCATTCTAACCATGCATTTACGCAGGATCAAACTCCTGGCCATCATGATTTAGGGGGACTTTTTTCTTACTTATGGCATTTTTTACACTCCATTCACGTTCCATTCCGTCGATTTAGTTCACACGAAAAACATCCCTTGACCAAAAGGGTCAACACTGAACTTGAACAGATCACCCAATCTTTTTTGATATCTGTAGACCAACATTGGAAAAGAAAACAAAGATACATCACCCAATGACAGGTTATGAAACCTGTTAATGATTAAGGCTACATTGCATTTTGTTCTCAGCGCATTGCGGTTCTGATTAGCCTTAAGCCCTATGAAATTTCCTTGATTTCTTGTGACTTTTGTGTGGTGTGAAGAATTGTTAGTTGTATTTTGTAAATATGTTCCGTCTTTTGATTGACACAGAGCGTCGCAAACAAATTGCGAAAGGACAATTTCTGACAGTGCAGAGCCAAATGATGTGTGTGTGTGTGTAAATCAACTGCCATGGAAATTGATCAAGCAAGAATAACGATGTCGCAATGCAGCCACACCACAATATTGTCATATTCAGAGTTTTGAACTTTTGCGAGATTTGCAGAGTTTTGTACTTTTGCAAGATTTTTGTACTTTTTGGATTGGTACCTTTGTGAGATTTACAGAATGCCGGCTCCAAGAGTTCGCCCATCAAGGGAATATGATGATACCAGTATGAGGTGTCTTGAGAACACAACTGGAGGGAGGAGATGCAAATGAACGACAAAAAAGAGAGAGGGTACCTTTCTGAGATATACAGAGAGTTTTGTACTTTTTGGAGTGGTACCTTTGTGAGATTTACAGAATGCCGGCTCAAAGAGTCAGCCCATCAAGGGAATATGATATCAGTATGAGGTGTCTTGATAACACAACTGGAGGAGATGCAAAAGAACGACAAAAAAGAGAGAGGGTACCTTTGTGAGATATACAGAGTTTTGTACTTTTTGGATTGGTACCTTTGTGAGATTTACAGAATGCCAGCTCAAAGAGTCAGCCCATCAAGGGAATATGATATCAGTATGAGGTGTCTTGATAACACAACTGGAGGGAGGAGATGCAAAATAACGACATAAAAAAGAGAGAGGGTTGAGCGTTTGAGTGTTGCTCCTCAACTTGTGCCTAACCTCTAACTTTTTTTATGTTTTTGATATGAGTGATTGTCCCAACTGTGCACCAAGTGGAAGGAACAGTATCAAGGAAGTTACAGATCAATTTTTAGTAGGATTTCCATTTTAATATGCGAGTAGTTGTGTTTTCTATTTCACAATATTGAACTTGCTTAACAGGCACTGACCATTTTGAACAGCAACCATATACATATATTGCGACTTTGTGTGGTGTGAAGAAATGTTGTATTTTGTATATATGTTATGTCTTTTGATTGACACAGAGCGTCGCAAACAAATTGCGAAAGGACAATTTCTGACAGTGCAGAGCCAAATGGTGTGTGTGTGTGTGTAAATCATCTGCCATGGAAATTGATCGAGCAAGAATAACGATGTCGCAATGCAGCCACACCACAATATTGTCATATTCAGAGTTTTGAACTTTTGCGAGATTTGCAGAGTTTTGTACTTTTGCAAGATTTTTGTACTTTTTGGAGTGGTAACTTTGTGAGATTTACATAGTTTTGTACTTTTTGGATTGGTACCTTTGTGAGATTTACAGAATGCCGGCTCCACGAGTTAGCCCATCTAGGAAATATGATATCAGCATGAGATGTCTCGAAAAAACTACTGGAGGGAGGAGATGCAAAAGAACGACAAAGAAGAGAGAGGGTACCTTTCTGAGATATACAGAGTTTTGTACTTTTTGGATTGGTACCTTTGTGAGATTTACAGAATGCCGGCTCAAAGAGTCAGCCCATCAAGGGAATATGATGATATCATTATGAGGTGTCTTGATAACACAACTGGAGGAGATGCAAAAGAACGACAAAAAAGAGAGAGGGTACCTTTCTGAGATATACAGAGAGTTTTGTACTTTTTGGATTGGTACCTTTGTGAGATTTACAGAATGCCAGCTCAAAGAGTCAGCCCATCAAGGGAATATGATATCATTATGAGGTGTCTTGATAACACAACTGGAGGGAGGAGATGCAAAATAACGACAAAAAAGAGAGAGGGTTGAGCGTTTGAGTGTTGCTCCTCAACTTGTGCCTAACCTCTAACTTTTTTTATGTTTTTGATATGAGTGATTGTCCCAACTGTGCACCAAGTGGAAGGAACAGTATCAAGGAAGTTACAGATCAATTTTTAGTAGGATTTCCATTTTAATATGCGAGTAGTTGTGTTTTCTATTTCACAATATTGAACTTGCTTAACAGGCACTGACCATTTTGAACAGCAACCATATACATATATTGCGACTTTGTGTGGTGTGAAGAAATGTTGTATTTTGTATATATGTTATGTCTTTTGATTGACACAGAGCGTCGCAAACAAATTGCGAAAGGACAATATCTCACAGTGCAGAGCCAAATGGTGTGTGTGTGTGTGTAAATCATCTGCCATGGAAATTGATCGAGCAAGAATAACGATGTCGCAATGCAGCCACACCACAATATTGTCATATTCAGAGTTTTGAACTTTTGCGAGATTTGCAGAGTTTTGTACTTTTGCAAGATTTTTGTACTTTTTGGAGTGGTAACTTTGTGAGATTTACATAGTTTTGTACTTTTTGGATTGGTACCTTTGTGAGATTTACAGAATGCCGGCTCCACGAGTTAGCCCATCAAGGAAATATGATATCAGCATGAGATGTCTCGAAAAAACTACTGGAGGGAGGAGATGCAAAAGAACGACAAAGAAGAGAGAGGGTACCTTTCTGAGATATACAGAGTTTTGTACTTTTTGGATTGGTACCTTTGTGAGATTTACAGAATGCCGGCTCCACGAGTTAGCCCATCAAGGAAATATGATGATATCAGCATGAGATGTCTCGAAAAAACTACTGGAGGGAGGAGATGCAAAAGAACGACAAAGAAGAGAGAGGGTACCTTTCTGAGATATACAGAGTTTTGTACTTTTTGGATTGGTACCTTTGTGAGATTTACAGAATGCCGGCTCAAAGAGTCAGCCCATCAAGGGAATATGATATCATTATGAGGTGTCTTGATAACACAACTGGAGGAGATGCAAAAGAACGACAAAAAAGAGAGAGGGTACCTTTCTGAGATATACAGAGAGTTTTGTACTTTTTGGATTGGTACCTTTGTGAGATTTACAGAATGCCAGCTCAAAGAGTCAGCCCATCAAGGGAATATGATATCAGTATGAGGTGTCTTGATAACACAACTGGAGGGAGGAGATGCAAAATAACGACAAAAAAGAGAGAGGGTTGAGCGTTTGAGTGTTGCTCCTCAACTTGTGCCTAACTTCTAACTTTTTTTTTATATGTTTCTGATATGAGTGATTGTCCCTACTGTGCACCAAGTGGAAGGAACAGTATCAAGGAAGTTACAGGACAATTTTCAGTAGGATCTTCATTTTAATATGTGAGTAGTTGTGTTTTCTATTTCACAACATTGAACTTGCTTAACAGGCACTGACCATTTTGAACAGCAACCATATATATATAGGCCTACACATTATAGCCTGAGGCGGTCAAGCTGAACTTGAATCAAAAGCTGTCTACTGTTTCCAAACAATAGAACCCCAAAATGACCATGGCACTGACCAGCTTAGTGACTGCTGGTGTAATCCTGACATGAATCCTGAATGACATGCCCAATGTACTTAAGAAAGGTAAGACCATGCTCTATACTGATGACACTGCATTAATGTACAGCGCTACATGCACTGAAGAAATTGAAACAGAAATCAATACTGATCCAGAGAATAAGTCAATAGCTAATATTAAATCAACTTACACTAAACCCTGAAAAGTCAAAATTCATGTCATTTGGTACCTCAAACAGACTGAAAAATGCAAATCCCTTAAATGTGCAAGTCGATGATCATGCCCTTGAGTTTCAAATTTCAAATACCTGGGCACATGGTTGGAAGAGTCACTCACCCGGCAAAAACAAGTTGATGAGATGAGCAAAAAGAGTGGCTCACATATTGCCTTATTAAGTAGACCAAGAAAGTACTCAACTATCGATAGCTCCAAACACCTAGCTAATGCCTTATTAACCTCATTTTACTGTAGTCCTTCCTGGGCAAAGTGTTCACAATACCTAAAAAGAATGTTCTCATTCCCCAACATAAGAAAATGGCAGGACTTGTCCTTAAATGTAATTTATGACAACTACTGTTGAGGTATTGTCACAACTGAAATAGGAAAACATCGAACAAAGATGGAAATTCAACAAATGCAAATATATAAGGCAGTGAATGGAGAGGGTCCTAAATATATTTCTGATATGTTTACTAAAAGTAATAGTGTCCACACTCACAGTACAAGGGGTGCCACCTCACAAGGCTTGCTGGTACCTATGGTCAAAACACAGATGGGGAAAAAAAGCTTTCCTCATGAAGAGTCGCTCTTGTGGAACATGTTATAAATATTTTTACTCTTTCAAATCAGTTCTATGACGTCAACATGCTAAATGATCGCCTCACTACTTCCACTGCGAGCTCCGGCACATGATTCGACGATTGACGAAGGATATTTGTTGTAAAGCCGTTTCCTATCGGATTTCTTGGTTTTTCAGCGGGGTTTGGGTTCGGTCAATACAATTTTGATTAATTCTACTAAATCTTTACTTTTTGTTGCTTTTTTTCTTGTAAAATCGATTCTTACCGTTTCTATGGACACTGCGCCTGCTCTCCCGCGCGTATCGTTTGTAATACGCAATAATTTTAACGCGCGCAAGGTGGTCAGTTTCATAAGAGGTGCTCAATATGTGGTAGTCTCACCATACCCATTAATTTTTCCTTGTTTCCTGTCAATTTCCAATACTGCTTCCTTTTTTTAAGAACTCAAATCATTTTTCTCTCTTCGTATTGCAGTGTGTCGATTTTATGTGTTGTAACTAGTATAAAATGTGTTCTTTTTATTGTTTTACGTATAGATCTATATCATTGCGCAGGGCCCTGATCGACAACCATGACAACAATGTCTAAAGTAACCTACAAAAGAAAATAGGCGCTAATGCAGTTTTGCACCGGCTGATTACCAGCACACCTCATCACCAATATTTGTTCCCAAATGTCACGACAATTCTCTCAGTCACATTGCGATGTCAATACATCCACCACTTTTCAAATTATCGTGATCGGGAATGGCTGTATTTCGGCTTCGATCTCAACGTCGTTGATCAACAAGACGTAGACATCGCTTGGGATTCACCGTGCACCGTAATGTTGATGATATGAACTGAAGTTAGCAACCAAATCATGCGAAAAAGTGGCGAACAATCTGCCAGCATGCCGCATGCGAATCTATGATTTGATTGCTGACGTCTCCACTCCAGTCCATCATAATCAACACGCGCACGCCGGTGCACGGTGACTCCCAACCTGACCTGACCTGGCCCAGGGAGCTCACGCCCTTGAATAGGGCGAGCGGGAGCTCCCTGGGTTAGGTGAATCCAAAAAAAGCGATGTCTACGCCGTGTAGGATCAACGACGTTGAGATCAAAGCCGAAATACAGCCATCCCCAGATCCCAATCATAATTCATAATCTGATTCTGAAAAGTGGTGGATATTGACATCGAAAAATGACCGAGAGACTTGTCATGACATTAACATTCGGAACAAGAATTGGTGACGAGGTATGCTGGTAATCGGCCGGTGCGAAATTGCATTTGCGCCATAAAATAAAACAGGCCACAGCGTGAAAACAGGGAATGGATCACGATCACAGTGGCCGTGCGTGGCCAGCACTAGCAGTAGCACAGTACTCGGCTCGGGCCCGGCTGGTTACACGTATGTTTACGATACCAGCAAAATTACGGGACGATTTTTCACTCATTTTACACATAAAATCATGGCAAGGGATTTTTGACAGGGACGGTACGTAACTGAATCAATGAAAACAAAAAAACTTTCATTCAATTTGTAGTGATTAAATACGATTCAGAGCGATTTAAATATGCTTTTTCATTTTCACTAACCCTTGGTACAAGATCGAGATTGGAAAAGGTCGAGTAACCCGGAAGTCATTCCTACTTCCATGTTAGTACTCATTACCAGTCGTTTTGTGTTGGTCATAGAGATGTATACTAATATTAGTATCTCGTATCTCTATGGCCCCAGGTGAGTCCCTACAGAGCTGAGGGGGGGGGGGGGATCAGATCTAATTCCGCCGGCAAATCTACGGAATGCGAACGGGGAGGGGGCCGGGTCCCCCGGCCCCTTTCCCTTTTGCTAGTGAAAGCAAATTAAGAAAGAGAATAACTATTTTTGTACTTATTCTAATTTCGCCAATAATTTTGCAACGTTCAAACTTCCATTTTGATCTTCATCTAAATTTCGAATCCTTTAATTGGACTTTATGCCTTGTCTAAAACAAATAGAATACAAATTGACTATTCCTAGATTTGATTCAGCCAGGATCGAAGCTCTCCAAAGTTTGTTTCTGATACCGTTTTTACTAAAGTGTGCCCCCTTAAAGTGATCTTTTATTTTTTTTTTGCTTGTCAAATTTTCCGCGGACGAAATTATTGTGAAGAATTCAGTAATTCCATTGACTGTCTTTTCACTCTTTTGTGACGTATTATGACGCATATTACGAACGTGTAATTTTTCATAAGATGCGTCATCTAAGGAAACACCCTATACGCGCAGTATGATTTGTCATTGACATTCATTATAAGTGCGCGAAATTGTTATGCTTTATTTACTTACGCTATTTATTACCAAAACAATCTTTTTATAATTGAAATGCGCATATTTGATCACTTTTGAAATTTACATGAGAAGGAGAGGTCGAATACCGTTGATCTGAGACATCTTCCGTTATTTGAGACTGAGCATTGTTGGTTTAAGAGAAAGAATCAGAAAAGCACCATGAACGTGTGGAAGCGAAGGTTGAGGGCTTTTGTAACCTAAGTTCGATTTTATTTAAAATGTCACCATTCCTTTGTTAGTGTTAGTTTTTAGTTTTATTTCTTTTTGATACATTTTTTTAAAGAATTATTTTATATAGTTTTTTTTGTATTCAGTTAGATTAAGGATTATACAGGCTCAATTTTAGAAGAGAATAATTAAGTACATGGAAACAGGATATATCATTTTTGCTTGAATAGGAATAGTCTTCGTCTTTAGGAATAGTCTTTGTCTTTATGTTGAACTTGTTGTATTGTGAGATAGGAATGGAGTAAAGTCGACTGCTCTCATTCATAGGTGGTGGTTTTTATAAGTTTATCTCTTTGACAGTGGCATTCAGGAGGCTGTATAGCCTTGCGGCTGAGTTGCCACAAAGAAGAAATGTTAAAAGTTCTAGATTTGCACCGACAAAGTGAGTGACTTCTACGAGACTTAGGAAAGGTAGAGAGTGAAATTCCCTGTGGGGTGTAACTTGTTCTTGACAGTATTTAACTGTATTTTTGGAGAAAGAGCAACAAGGCCAGTTGCTGACGGTGTCTGTTGACGGAGCTGGGGCTAGGTATATTGAATACTGCAGGCAGTTAGAACAGAGTGAACTAGATAATTTCAGGAGTGCCTAGAAAAGACTTGTTTGTTTATTGAAGTGAGAATTATAGAATTGAGTTGTATGATGAAAAGATACCAATTTATTTGGTCAATTTTTATGTGCCAATTCTTGGCCTATTTTTCTTCAAAAGATACCAATTTAGTTGGTCAACTTTTTATGCCAATTTTATAAATTGGTTTATATATTTTTTTCGGATGAGTAATCATTCATTGCTAGGATTATTTAATATTACATGTACTTGATTTGAGCCTAGATATGTAGATCATTTATGTACGTAGTTAAGAAATAATTCAGAATCAGATTGTTGTATCATTTATTACATAATAATAAGCTTCCATCTTGGAGGCATTATTGGAAATTTAACGCAATATTTTCTGCTGATTTCCTTCTGTCTGGTATTTAGTAAATTGTTTGCATTCATGTGGTTTATGGTGATTTATGATTGTTGACGATGATTGATTGATTGATTGATTGATGTTTATCTATTTGATTGATTGCAGCACGTCTCTATATTGGAGACAACTTACCCGCCATTGAACTCGGATAGGCTACCCGTGAACCCCATTAATTGATAGAGAGGTTTGAATATGAGTAGTTTTGTTGTGGATATCTTTTATTTACTGGAATTTATTCCAAATTAATCTGAGTTGCGGTCTCAGTATAATCTCCCGCATGGTGGCAGCATTTACCAGGAGTTTTAGGGGGTTTCACGTTACATTTTTCTGGTGGCAGCGGTGGGATTGTCTGCATTTTCGGCACAAAAAGATACATTTATCTGTTGTAGCAGTGGTGTTACAATTGATTATGTAGGATATATTTTCTGGTGTTTGCATTTACAGGTGGGATTGTCTGCATTTTCTGCATAAAAAATACATTTGTCTGGTGTAGCAGCGTTGTTTCACTTGTGACATATCTTCTATGGTGTTTGCATTTACAGGTGGGATTGTCTGTATTTCTTGCATAAAAAAAAAATACATTTTTCTGGTGTAGTTGGATTGCTGTATCGAGCGGTCGAAAGATTACCGCGACGTTGAGTGGTATATAGTTGAGATGTGCTTTCATGTAGTTGTTAAGTTACATTCTTCTTGGTGTTTGCACTTGCAGGTTGGATGCTGCGAGTGAAAAGATTATTGTATGGTCAATATTCTCAGAGTAGTTGTGAGGGATTCTGAGTAAAAAAAAAAAAACCGAGAAGTCGTTTTATTTTCAAAAGTATTTTGAGATACAATTATGTTATAGTAGTTCAGATGCAAGAGTATTTGGAATGCCATACGTTCATCTTATAAGTTGAATGAATGCGTAGGAGACATTCTTGTAGCACCAGCAGGATGCTGTGCATTGGATTTTGTAATTTGACAAAGAAAACAGTGAGATGCTGCGTGTTGGATACTTTGTTAAGGCAACAGTGGAGGTTGCACGTGTGGTAGAAGTTTCAATTTGCTGGTGACAAGCTCTTATAGCATTTTTTTAGTGGCATTGTAGTATTTCACTAGGATTACATTACAGTAATAGGTGTTATATTATTACATGTGGTTACCAGACAGTTCGAGTTGAGTTAAAGAAGTAGTACAGTATAGACATTTCTTTAAAAAAAAGGAACTACGGTTTAGATACTTAATATAATTAGGTATAAAGGAAATGGTGACATAATTTTATGACATTTAAAGTCATGCAAAATTTGGTTCCAAAGAAAACTTGGATCCTAAAAGAAAATTATAGGCCCTGGAGAAGAGATGTTTTATACAATCTCACTACTGGTGTCTGGAGCCCTGAAGGAATGTTCGTCGATGCTGAATATCTGGAGACTGCGCAACTCTGGTACTGGCTCTGATGACGACATTCTTGGGACGATGGTGACGTTTCTATACGATGATGACGACATTCTGGGCACGATGGTGACGTTTCTATACGATGATGACGACAGGACCACTGAGGGTTGCCGATGGCTGAAACTCTGGCAAGGCTCTGGTTGAACAGAACACTTCACTCTCAAACTGATGAGGCTGGGATTTACTCCAAGGCGGATGACCGATGACAACATTTTACTGTATGCTAAGTGCACGGCATACAGATGCTTAACGACGATTGGCAGAAAGCTAATTGGATCCAGCCTGGAGAGACCAAGGAGATCTCCTAGAGAGACGACACACGATTTTCTGTTGTGAATTGCCGAAAGCAGTGACACTGAAGTGGTAAATCCTGATCAACGTTACTGGCTGTGGACAATAATTCTCGATGAAGTGATGACGAGAATTATATTCAACGTTCAGATGTGATCTAAAGAATTTGGGCGTTATTTCTACGAATCGACGCGAGTGTCTATGGACTGTTCTCGTTGAGATGACGAGGTTTGGAATTCAACTTTGGATCAGATGGGATCTGAAGCTCATCTGGCGATCTTCCTGCGAGACGTGCATGGCTGCAATATTTCTCGTTGTGAGGTGACGACCGGGGTGACGAGAATTTTATCTCCGATACTCAGATGGACTGAAGGTTATTCTCATCCGGCGACAATTCTACGAATCGACAACGATGTGGCGACAGTTTTGCAAATCATCTTGATAAACTGGTCAAGCTGTCAACCACTACTTATCTGACGTGACAAACCCAGAGATGGATGGTGTACTAGTATAGCAGCTGAAAACTTTCAGTAAAGGTATACATTTTCTCGGGTGCTATTCAACGCTTTGACAATTCATTTCATACAAGCAATTAACTTTGCAGTTTACAGGTTATACTTCATAATGTCTGGAACAAGATTGGACTGAACTACAGATGAGTTAATAGACTGGTAGATGTCCAATTTCTTTTCGAAATCGTGATGACAGCTACAGACTAGAAGTCACCTGTGAACAGAGAGAGACTTATCTATAAAGAAAGACATTACAAGTCAGGTTAAAGATATACCATTCAATTATGGAATACTGTTCTTATCCTGAACTTTATTATTTCATACACACACTTATGAAGTGTTAAAAATTTTGAATATTATTTATTCAAATTTGCTTGGACAGCAAATGTTTAAGTTGGGGGTAGTGAGACAGAGACCCCATATGTGCTTTACATATATATATATATATTTTTTCTATTTTTTTTTCTTTTTCTTTTTGATATTATGTGCTGATTTTTTTTTCTTTCGAATTCTTCATGTTCATCATTTTTTTACTCGTTCGCTGGGACAGCGAATAATTAAGTTGGGGGTTGTGTGAAGAATTCAGTAATTCCATTGACTGTCTTTTCACTCTTTTGTGACGTATTATGACGCATATTACGAACGTGTAATTTTTCATAAGATGCGTCATCTAAGGAAACACCCTATACGCGCAGTATGATTTGTCATTGACATTCATTATAAGTGCGCGAAATTGTTATGCTTTATTTACTTACGCTATTTATTACCAAAACAATCTTTTTATAATTGAAATGCGCATATTTGATCACTTTTGAAATTTACATGAGAAGGAGAGGTCGAATACCGTTGATCTGAGACATCTTCCGTTATTTGAGACTGAGCATTGTTGGTTTAAGAGAAAGAATCAGAAAAGCACCATGAACGTGTGGAAGCGAAGGTTGAGGGCTTTTGTAACCTAAGTTCGATTTTATTTAAAATGTCACCATTCCTTTGTTAGTGTTAGTTTTTAGTTTTATTTCTTTTTGATACATTTTTTTAAAGAATTATTTTATATAGTTTTTTTTGTATTCAGTTAGATTAAGGATTATACAGGCTCAATTTTAGAAGAGAATAATTAAGTACATGGAAACAGGATATATCATTTTTGCTTGAATAGGAATAGTCTTCGTCTTTAGGAATAGTCTTTGTCTTTATGTTGAACTTGTTGTATTGTGAGATAGGAATGGAGTAAAGTCGACTGCTCTCATTCATAGGTGGTGGTTTTTATAAGTTTATCTCTTTGACAGTGGCATTCAGGAGGCTGTATAGCCTTGCGGCTGAGTTGCCACAAAGAAGAAATGTTAAAAGTTCTAGATTTGCACCGACAAAGTGAGTGACTTCTACGAGACTTAGGAAAGGTAGAGAGTGAAATTCCCTGTGGGGTGTAACTTGTTCTTGACAGTATTTAACTGTATTTTTGGAGAAAGAGCAACAAGGCCAGTTGCTGACGGTGTCTGTTGACGGAGCTGGGGCTAGGTATATTGAATACTGCAGGCAGTTAGAACAGAGTGAACTAGATAATTTCAGGAGTGCCTAGAAAAGACTTGTTTGTTTATTGAAGTGAGAATTATAGAATTGAGTTGTATGATGAAAAGATACCAATTTATTTGGTCAATTTTTATGTGCCAATTCTTGGCCTATTTTTCTTCAAAAGATACCAATTTAGTTGGTCAACTTTTTATGCCAATTTTATAAATTGGTTTATATATTTTTTTCGGATGAGTAATCATTCATTGCTAGGATTATTTAATATTACATGTACTTGATTTGAGCCTAGATATGTAGATCATTTATGTACGTAGTTAAGAAATAATTCAGAATCAGATTGTTGTATCATTTATTACATAATAATAAGCTTCCATCTTGGAGGCATTATTGGAAATTTAACGCAATATTTTCTGCTGATTTCCTTCTGTCTGGTATTTAGTAAATTGTTTGCATTCATGTGGTTTATGGTGATTTATGATTGTTGACGATGATTGATTGATTGATTGATTGATGTTTATCTATTTGATTGATTGCAGCACGTCTCTATATTGGAGACAACTTACCCGCCATTGAACTCGGATAGGCTACCCGTGAACCCCATTAATTGATAGAGAGGTTTGAATATGAGTAGTTTTGTTGTGGATATCTTTTATTTACTGGAATTTATTCCAAATTAATCTGAGTTGCGGTCTCAGTATAATCTCCCGCATGGTGGCAGCATTTACCAGGAGTTTTAGGGGGTTTCACGTTACATTATCTTCAATTTTAGGTCAAAATCGAGCAGATAGCTGTCCCATATAAAATGCATTAGATTTTTTAATGGTTCGTGATGCCTTATTTTTGTTTTCTTTTTAGAAACCGGGTGTCAATTGAAAAGTATATAGTATATATATAGGCCTACTGAAGAGTAAATACTTTCTGAGCCACGACTTTTCATCAGGGTTGGCGATTTTTTTTATTTTTTTTAAAAAATAAAAAAAATCGGTTTTATTTGATTTAAATCAGATTTTTTTTATTTAAATCAGATTTTTTTTTTTTTTTGATTTTTTAAAAGTTCCTTCGAAAAAAAAGGGTAATTATCCCCCCCCTTACTCTATCAATGACATCAATATTGATGTTATACATTTCACCCCTACTATTGTTCTTAACCACATATTTTGTAATTAAAATCCAGTAAAATGGACAATTAAAAATAAATTTGAGGAATCATGTATCTGAACTTAATTCTATCATACATAGGCCTATGAAGGAATATTCCATAGGGAATTCCCAGTGAGTAGAGAAAATTCCCCTCTGGGATTTTTCATTCAAATATTTAAAAAATCCAAGAGAAAAAATCCCTTATCAAAACTGCCAACAAACCCTTTGCCAATTACTAGTATTCATGTATATTGTAAGAGAAATAATTCAAATCAATGATTTTTTTCAATTAGTCACAGCTTTACAATAGTCAAAGAGAGACTACAACTGTATATGTTTAGGATCTTTTTGATAAAAAGCTCTTCTCTTGCTACAGATATAGATGCAAAACTCTCAGTTTTGGAGAACAATATAGGAGATAGCTTAGTCAAAGGGTTACTACATTCTGTTACTGTGATTTTTTTACATTAATCTGCAATTTTCATTCCCATATTCTCTACAAAAAAATCTGTTTGATCCATGAAGTATGAAAAAGAATCTACTTACTTTTAACTTAAAGGATAAAAACTGCAAAACTGCTTAAATTACAACATATATATTATTACAAAAAGAAGTATTTTATTTTAAATGAGACACAGCTTACAACTGCCAATGATTGTAACTGAAGTACCTGCATCTTAACATTAAAATGCAGTGAGTTTTGCAAATTGTTGTTATAGAGCTCTTTCCATTATTACATGCAATTACAAAACTTCCATTATTTGTAGCACTGAACATAAAATGGGCTGCAGTGACTTAAAAGGTTTAAAAGAGAAAGCTTATGACTGTACTACATTATGTTAATGTGATTTTTATAATTATGTTATTTAAAACATCAAATGTATGATAAATGTAACAATACGAAATAAGAGGCATGTTAAATATGTTGATTACATGCAGGTATCATTTTTTTTATTTTACATGACAGCTAGAAGTAGTTATGTGTAGGCGAAGGATCAAAAGTGGAAAACTGCCAACAAACCTTTTCTCATTGACTTTTATATATTATATATTTTTTTTACAAACTGCTCTCTGAAAAGTCTATGGATTATGTGAAAACTTTATGTTAAGAAAGAAATTGACTAATAATAACTGACAAAGAATGTAAAACTTCAGAAGAAAAACTCGACATAATTTACAAAAAATGAGTACCTATTGACAACATACATCTGTAGTTTTTAAGGAATTACCTGATTTTATTAATTTGATTTTAATTTGTTTTAAGTAGATATGAAGACTTTGTTGATCTTTTATTGATATAAAGTTAATTCAAAGTTTTTCAGTTGACTTGAAGAATTAAAACTGCATTGAACAAATACTTTGCCATGATTTGTACATTTTTCAATGGAAGTGATTTAAATCAATGATTTTTAAAAAAAAATCATGGTGATTTAAATCGCGATTTAAATCACGATTTAAATCAACGTGATTTAAATCCGCCAACCCTGCTTTTCATTGATTTTTACCATCATCTGCTCGCATATGACGTCACACTAAATAATTCGATCGGGTCAAGTCCACGGCCCAGAAAATATTGATTCGAAAATATAAACTAGCTTAACACTGAAAATTTAATCGAAATCGGATGTAAAATAAGAAAGTTCTGACTTTTTACAGTTTCGCTTATTTTCCACAAAACAGTGATATTATATAATCATTATTAGATCAGATGTAATTTTCAACTGTTATATGCCTTTTCAATAGGCCGCGGCTATTTCTCTTTTTACTCACTTGAACTTTTCGTTGGGGTGGCCTTAATTGTCCTTATATGGTTTTGTGTTTTCACTATTCTTTCGAGAGAGAAAGTTTCGCCTTTAGATAAATGATAAATTAAATAGAAAAACATCACTCAGATTACTACAGCCTCCGAAAATTCATACAGTCTCTGTACGTGCTAATTCATTTTTTTACAAATTGATTGTGACAGTTCAATGACCATTAAGTTATTTTAAACAATGAAAATATTTTTAATTTTGTCAATAAAGAAATTAGTCTTTGGGGGCGGGGTGCGGTTATTAAGGCCTACGTCACTGGGAATACTTCTGCAAAAATGGGATCGGGGTTCATATAGCAATATACATGTAGGCCTATCGCAGCTAAAATAGTAATATTCTTCCAAACAATTTCTGAAATATAAACCGGCCCCTCAAAACAAATTAGAAACTATATCACAACATACCACATTTCTTAAAGGAACGACTGCGATTCCACCCACACTTCTAATAAGGGAAGGGAAGGGATTTCAGACATTAACCCTTGCATGACCCCGCGATTGACCATTGACCAGTCTTTCAAACCACCCTTTTTCTTGAAAATCGGTATCGGACCGCGTCCAAGACTGAAAAAAAAACATCCCTTAAAACACTTTTTTGGTCACACGGTGTGACCAAAAAAGTGTTTAAAGGGTTGTTTTTTTTCAGTCTTGGACGCGGTCCGCGAGTGGACTCATTAAGGGTATCGAAAATACCGATTTTCAAGAAAAAAGGGTGGGTTTGAAAGACTGGTCAATGGTCAATCGCGGGGTCATGCAAGGGTTCCCCCCCAAATGTGTTTAGGGCCGTTTAGGGTATGTTTTTTCCCCAAATTTTTTTCCCCGAGGTCATATTTTGGCGACAACTTGTTTAGGGGCCAAACTGTTTAAATAAAGCCCGCGAAAAACTTGTTTAGGGGTGTTTGGAAATTCCTTGGTCACGCGTGTGTACAGCAATATTGATTTTACAACAAACTTTCTTCAGGGTGAACTTCCCTTTAAAACGGCTGGCACGTAGTCTACTTCAAAACTAAGATTTTGTGCTAATTTGCTTGACTCAGAGGGAGCTAAAGATTCGTTTTCGGCGAAGAAGCAATGTAGTTTCTGGCTCAATACATTCTGAAATAGTAAGTTCGAATATTATGGTTCATTTTCTAAAACTTATGTAGACCAGTGTAATCGAATACGATGGTGAAATAGTTGAACAAATTCTTTAGCAACCATTAACAGGTCCTTGACAACACTGTTCACTTTAGCCCCATACGCTTTATTTTGTGTCCTGTGTGAGGCGGTGATACTTGACGTAATGTAATTAATGGTTGAATTTTGAAGTTGAACTTTTAGTCAGGCAGCATATGTCATTTACTTCGACAAATTAGCTAAGTCTGATTTTTCACTTTTATGTGATTGGTTACATCACAAGGAACAACTTCCAACTTGGTGACAAATTTCTAATGGTCATCTTGACCATGTTGGGGGTCAAAATAAGGTCAATGGGGGTCATTTTTTTAAATTGCCCTAATTCTCTCAAATGACACATCAAATTGTTTGTCTTGTTATACTGAACAAGAAAATGTACACAACCATATACTCTTGACCTCCTGTTAAAAAGTTATGACCAGAAATGTCAAAGGTCAACGAACTTTCGTTAAATGGCAAATTGCACTGAAGGTGTTAAGAAAGCTCATTTTTTCCGTGTGTTTATGCATGTGTGTACTATTTTATTTTCGATTTTGATAAGTCCATCGTCAGAAGTCCTTATCCAGAAGATATAAAGGGTCAAGACTAGCCAGGAGGCGTTCTGGGGTAAAAATCATAGTACTATTCGTACCTTTTACCCCCTAACGCCAGGCGCTTGGCCCTATAGGGCCGCACGTAGCCAAGGAAAATGCAACTATACAAATGCACCAAACAGCGCCTTATAATTTGAATCTGACGTTAACACTTCTGTACATGGGTAAAAATATCGGTTAGCAACGATTGGTTACTATAAGATTTACTGAAATTGAAAGAAATGGCAGAAATGGGATGAAGAAATAAAAGTAGAAGAGAGTTTACTCACATTTGTTGTCTTCGCCATCTTGGATCCATTGTTAATGCAACCTAGTTACGTGACGCTTATAGAGGGCGGCAAAATCAAGTGCTAAAATGTCCCGCTTCAACCACTGAACCAGGGGGGTGTTTCATCAATATTGTCGCGCGACAACTATCAGCGCTGACAGTTGTCGCGTGACAATATTGATGAAACACCCCCCTGGTTCAGTGGTTGAAGCGGGACATTTTAGCACTTGATTTTGCCGCCCTCTATAAGCGTCACGTAACTAGGTTGCATTAACAATGGATCCAAGATGGCGAAGACAACAAATGTGAGTAAACTCTCTTCTACTTTTATTTCTTCATCCCATTTCTGCCATTTCTTTCAATTTCAGTAAATCTTATAGTAACCAATCGTTGCTAACCGATATTTTTACCCATGTACAGAAGTGTTAACGTCAGATTCAAATTATAAGGCGCTGTTTGGTGCATTTGTATAGTTGCATTTTCCTTGGCTACGTGCGGCCCTATAGGGCCAAGCGCCTGGCGTTAGGGGGTAAAAGGTACGAATAGTACTATGATTTTTACCCCAGAACGCCTCCTGGCTAGTCAAGACAAGGTCAGGGAAAGGTCAGAAGGTCAACAAACTTTCATTGGAGGCCAAGAATATACGTCTAATAGCGGTTAGAAGTTTAGAAATCTTACTTTTCGTCGGTTCTTTTTTTTTTTAGTCTCTATCTCAGAAAATATTTTATGTAAAAAGGGATCAAATATGCTTATGTAGGAAAAAATAGATAAACAGAGATAGACGTCGAATACATTCAGTGTGGTATGGCACTGCAGGAATACTTTGAAACCACTTGACAAACCCTAATGCCCTTAAAAGTCGTATCATCTTCATGATGTCCTTATAAATGCAACCAGCTCTTTCCGAGTTTCTTGATTTTCTTGATTTAGGAATTCAATTCAAGTTCGATTCATTTTCAATCTACTAGTCTTTGATATGTAAAGATACATTTAGTCCGTTTGCTTTGTATATAATATTTTAATCAACAGAAAGTATTGTAATTTATTGGGGTATAATTATGTGCACTACATGTATGTTAACAGACACATCGCGTGATCAGTGCTCCCAGCTCCTAAGAAAGATGCCTAACATCTTTTTTTGGATTAACTTACGAATAAGATGGGGTAAGGAATGAGGATGATATAATAAGTTGGACTCAAATTGCTATTAATTCTAATGTGTGACTGTTATTTATTTCTGAGAAAGAGGCAACATCGTTCATGCATGCTCATTGTAGTCAGTCATTGGTGTCCATCATGCTGATGTGATATGCTCTGACCATTACTCGATCTCTGGTGACAACGACTACACATTCCTGATTGTGTGCTGACATTAACACGGCTTGTACTATTTTTTATCAAGTGTGTTTTTCCAGAGCATACAACGTGGAACTAAATTTAATACCAGATGCAGATTCTGTTTTTGTTCTTTTGTCGTTCTTGTTTTTTTCCTACTTGCTGAACTACCTGGATGTTACTAGAAAGAATAATTATCTTATTGAAGTAAACCACGGCCATACCGCAGCGGGAAGGGGGGAACTGCCCCCAGAAATTGTGAAGACTTGCATTTTTACAAAAAATAAATATAATTGACCAAAAGTTTGCACGAAATCCTTATAAATTTTCACTTTACAAAATGCAAAAGGGCCCAATGATTAGCTTAGAACAACACATGAACCATAAATGTGTAGTCCTTCTTGACTCCAGAGATCGAGTAATGGTCAGAATATATCACATCAGCATAATGGACATCCATGACTACAATGATCATGCCTACACGATGTTGCTTCTTTGTCAGAAATAATATAACCGTCATACATTAGAATTAATTGAGGAACAATTGGAGCCCAACTTATCATCCTCAATCCTAACCTCATTATTTTATTTGCAAGATAATCCAAATGAAATGTTAGGCATCTTTCTTAGGAGCTGGGAGCACTGATCAATCGATGTGTTTATTCTGTTAACATAGTATTATACTTGTACCCCAATACATTACAATAATTTCTGGTAATTGAGATATTCTGACAAAGCAAATGAAGGAAATACTTCTTTACATATCAAATATGAGTAAATTGAAAATGAACTGAACTTAAATTGAATTCCTAAATAAAAAAAACTCCCTGGTTGCACTTATCACATCTTGAAGATGATAAGATTTTAAGGGCATAAGGGTTTGTCAAGTCTTTTCAAGGTATTCTCGCAATACCACTCTGAATGCATTCGACGTCTATCTCTGTTTATGTATTTTTTTCCTAAATAAGCACATTTGACCCCTTTATATATAAAATGTCTTCTTAGATATAGACTCAAAATAAAGAACCCACGAAAAAAGACTTCTAAACTTCTAACCGCTATTAGACGTGTATTTTGGCTCTAGTGAAAGTTTGTTGACCTTTTGACCTTTCCCTGACCTTGTCTTGACCCTTTATATCTTCTGGATAAGGACCTTTGACGATGGAATTATCAAAGTCGAAAGAAAACTAGAATTTAATTCGTCATGCGGACGAATTAGGTGGTCTGTCATGATTTGTCATTCAGTGTCGGCTGATGTATGAAATAAATCATTTAGATATCATTGATAATCTTGATCGTAGACATCCTAAGAATAAGTTTTGACCATTACTAAATGTGATTATTGATGTGGTGATGACAATCGTCAGACATACATCTTCAAACAGATACATACAAGATAGATGATTATACCTCACGGATCAACACGGCAATGCCGGCATGATCCGGGGAGGTCCGGGATAGTTTTGCCCCAGATGACTGTGAACACGGCATCAACACGGCAGCTTCACACGGATCTACACGGATCATGCCGGCAGAGCACGTCGTCAACACGGACCAATACGTCAGCAACACGGACCTACACGTCAGCAACACGGACCACCACGTCAGCAACACGGACCTACACGTCAGCAATACGGACGAACACGTCAAATGCGTTATCCATTGAGCTAGCATATTCCCATAGAGATTACACGTAAGCAAATTTGAGAATTACAATTCCAATTTTGTAAGCGAAATACTGGCATGATCCCGGCATCTGATAAAAAAATGGAGGGCATATTTTCGAAAGCTTAGAATCTCGGCTACAACATACTAAAAGCTCAGGGAAAACTGACAAGAAACAATGGAGATATAGCTCACGAAATAGAGGAATGTCGAATCTAGTTTTGAGAAAAGGTCATGTCCCATAGAGATTACACGCAAAATACATGTGATATGAAAAAAGTAATTATAATCTGTTTTATCTTGCTAAATTTAAACTTTTATACCTTTAAATTATCATAAAGGATCATGTAAGAAGCGGCAAAAAAAAAAAGTGAAAAAAAATTCATCTTGTTCACCCCAGGACTCGAACCCGCGCCCTTTAGAAAGCAGTCAAAGCCACGATATTCCCCATAGAGAATACACGTAAGCAATTTTGAGAATTACAAGTCCAATTTTGCAAGTGAAATACGGGCATGATCTCGGCATCTGATCAAAAAATGAAGGGCACACTTACGAAAGCTTAGAATCTCAGCTACAACATACTAAAAGCTTAAAGAAAACTGACAAGAAAAAATGGAGATATGGCTCACGAAATAGAGGAATGTCGAATCTGGTTTTGAGAAAAAGTCATGTCCCATAGAGATTACACGCAAAATGAGGAAAAATGACATGCCTCTTTTCATCGCTGTTTTACGCAATGATGCATTTCTCAAAACGAAAATTCATGGTTAATAAGGAGAAAGAGTGCATGCTAAACTACAACATATCGAAATCTGGGCGAAAAACGATCTATATTCGAGAAGTTACAACCAAATTTGCATAAAATTGATGACGTCATTTTTGAAAAAATGAAATTTTTAGTTTAGACGCCATTTTGATGACGTCACGATATAATTTAGGGACAATGGTGACATGAAATCAAATCTACAACTCATAGTCTATCGATATATGAAAAAAAAATTGGGGGTCAATGGACTATTTAAAGAGCTACAGTGAATTTTCAATAGGCATGTTTTTGCCCATATATGGCCTATAGTGAGAGCTCGCGCGCACACGTGCTGCAGACTTTAACGGGTGTTAATTTCGTCATTAATGGTCATAGAAGGTTGATCAAGGTATCGAATTGTTCAGAATTTTATTATCAATGCAATGATGTAAAAAAAACGGTGTTTCTGAGTTGCGTTAAGGTGTTACGCGCGGAAACGCGCACGCATGCGTGCGCGCGCGCAAATTTTTGAAATGCTTAGAATGACCTGAAACGTACTCTCGTTTGGTCAAAAAGTGATTTTGAGCATTTTAAAATTTTGACGCGCGCGTACGCGCGCGTCGTGACCTTTAGGTGACCTTTGATGACATGACCAGATGACCTTTGACCTGAAGTTGATGTGATGTTAATTTAATTGATTTTTGCTAATTGATAATGGAGATATGATTGATAATGTGATTTTACAAAATGGCGCCTAGATGACGTCATCATGACCCGATGACCTTGAAAAGCTTATTTTGACGTGTCCATGATAGATCCTATAAATGACATGAAATTCAATGAAATTGATTAAGTCTATTTTGAGATAACTTGGCGACAAGAAACATCGTTAAAAATAAAGAAATAAATAAAGTAATAAGAAGAAATTGACGAAATTAAGAGGTGATCTGTCATAAATGACAGACCACCTAAAAAAAATTACACATGCATAAAAACACGGAAAAAAAAGACCTTTCTTAACACCTTCAGTGTAATTTGCCATTTAACGAAAGTTCGATGACCTTTGACATTTCCTGTCATAACTTTTTAACAGGGGGTCAAGAGTATATGGTTGTGAACACTTTTTTGTTCAGTATAATAAGAAAAACAATTTGATGTGTCATTTGACAGAATTGGGGCAATTTAAAAAAATGACCCCTATTTACCTTATTTTGACCCCTAACATGGTCAAGATGACCATTAGAAATTTGTCACCAAGTTGAAAGTTGTTCCTTGTGATGTAACCAATCACATAAAAGTGAAAAATCAGACTTAGCCAATTTTTCGAAGTAGCCGGTAAATCATGACAAATGCTGCCTGACTATTTAGTTTAAGACCGAAATATATTATATTCTGTCTCTATGTTGCTTGTTTCAGTGGCAATGTTACTCCTACACTGAGTCACAAGCTGGTATATTCAGCTAGGCCTACTGTACAGTGAGCACAGATATTGAGAGAGGTTCTTAAACTTAAAGTTAATTATGATTAATATTTCATTAAAAATTATAATTAACAAAACAAAAGTCAAAAGACAAAAAAGAACAGAAGTCTAACAGTTAACTTCCAGATAAATTGAGCTATTTATAATTTTATTGTTAGAATCAGTTACTCAATTAGCTCTTCAAATAGTGCAGCATTATTTAGTGCCAAAATATCGGAGGCTTCTTTATAACTTAGCTGAAATGCATAATTGGCCTCCACAAAATCAACAACAACAACACAAAATATTAAACTAGTAATTAGTATAGTGAGTGATTGTATTACCAAACGAACGCATCATACACGTCAGAAAATAATTTCATATGCTTGAATAAGAAGATGAGATATGGTCAAAAAACACATTTTCATAGTCTTTATAACTGGATAAAAAACAATATTTTGAAAGTTTAACAAATCTTAACAGGTGGTTAATGGAATAAGATTGATTCAATATGTACTATTTTAAAGAAGGTGAATTTCTTTCTACCTTTCAATTGGTGAAAATGAAAAATGCGTTCCTGAAGTTCTGGCTTGACAAATTACATAATAGTGCACAAAATGTAAATAGTATGTCACCAAAATCCTGCACTATTGAAATTAATATCAACATTTGACTGTATAGAAATCAATGGCATGAAAGCCAGACATTTTTATCATTTGATGATTAAAAAGGAGAAAAGAGACCTCCTTTGTATTAATTTTTGGAACAATTTCTGTAGCTTGCCTCTTGAATTTAATTGGAAACCATTAGAGTTAAAACTTGATTTTATAAATGACAACAGGATTAAACAATTTAATTTTAGATAAATTCATAGAATACTACCAATTAAAGTCTAAAGTCAATCTTTGCAAATGGAAAATTAAAAATGATATTTTATGTAATATTTGTAAAGTTCCAGAAACCAGTCTTCATATTCTTTTTACCTGTCAAGTGGTAACAGTATTTTGAAAAATTGTTTCTGAATTAATAAATGCTTTGTTCGATGTAAAGATTGTTTTGAATGAAAAAATTATCCTGATAGGTCATGAAATAGAAAAAAACAGAAATTAATGTGGTTAATTTTTCGCAATTTGTAATCTATAGAAATTATATCAGAAAATGTTTTGGCAACGACCAGCATATGACTCATGCTTTTTATTTTATGAAAGATCTAAAGGTAGAAATTCGAAGTTATTTAAGAAGAAAATGTAATCAGAAGGTCTCAAGGGTTCTTTCAATCCTTAAGTTCCTGTTTTTTCATTTTATCTATGTATATTTTGTATGTGACTTTTGTATAAAACGATTGTAAATATCATATGAACAAATAAAGTCCTCTTATGAGGATTAAAGAGAAAAAAGAATAGTCTTTGTATTCTCAAAATAATAACATATGGTCAAAATAGCTCATGGATCAGTGATTCTGTGGTTTTCTCAAATTTTCCCATAGAAAACACATGTTCAGTAATGTGATGCCTTTTTCAAGTGACCAAAATATTTCACATGCAAAGAGGGGTCTAATTGGAAGCTGATATAGAAAAGAAACAAAATTTCAGCAAAATGTTTGCACATTTATATTTTGTAGGTATTTGTGTACTTATGGTATAAGTTTGGTGAATTTTATGAGAATAATGTGTTTGATATGATTGAATTCATGAAAAAGTGTTCGGTAATACAATCCATTACCATACAATCATTACATTGAATCATATAAAAATGAGACTCTATAGTCTAGATCTGTGTGCGCAGACAAGGGGCACTGCACAGACTGGGGGACCTTACCATAATGTGTTGTGAAAATGTTGAATGTTAATGTCATAAATGAATATTGAATTGTTTTTCCCATATATCGGACATATAAGGATGTTTGCCGTGACCAATTTCTGTGATTGAAGTCAAGCTCTTTAACCCCAAAATAATAGATTGGTTGTTGAAAAAATTACTTATTTTTGCTGATTTGATTTTGCTTATTAGTACTATTGATAGCTTTGGAATAGAAATTGGTAAATAATAATTATTTACTTACCAAACAAACCTTTTGTCTCTCTGAAAATGGGATGTGTTTGCTTAGTTCTGTTTGCCGCCATTCTGAAACACAAGCATTTACTACATTTCTGATACTGATATGCTGCAAGCTACGTGTGTGCCTTACATCCCATGTAGGCCTATCCCGTATGCAAATGTGCAGCACCGTGCAACTGCTCCCTATTTTCTGGGCAGATGTAGCCGTTTCATGACCCCTTGTCCAATCACTCTTTTTTTTTGAAAATTGAAATGAGAAATTTCATTGCAACTCAACATTGTTTTTTTCAAATTTTATTGCTTAATGATGATGGTTTGTGCTTAATGATTTATACCTGAGAATCTGCACTTTAAATAGAAAGTCAAGGGTAAAAAAAAGAACTTAAGGATTTTGATGAGAATGCCCCAAGACGACCTCCTTTTCTCTTGATTTGACTAAGGATCTAGAGGCTCCACCCTCAAAGCTGATAGGCTTTCATACAATGTAATTCATTAAAACATTTTTCACACATTTATTTATAGGTGATGTAAACATGACTACATTAGCGGAAGCACGTCACACGAGAGCCCGGGAGAGGAGTTTTGTGGGTAAACCCAGAAAGATATCTAGTGGTCTTCCACTGACCAGAGTTCAGCGTGTAGCTCATCGATCAGATATCCTTCTTGATGATCAGGTATTATTGACATCCCAAGTGTGAAACACTTCAGTGATAATTATTTGTTTTGATGATCTAGTAAGATTGAATCCATGGCTTGTTACGTTCAACTTCAGCATTTCTGTATCACATTGATTGGATGTGTTCTGTGATGATAGAATAATCTTTTACTCCCTAGTTTGATGGTATAATATATTTTCAACAGTTCTTTTACTGATTAGGAGTCCTTACTATGTATATGTTCAATTGATGATAAATTTGTTGGCTTTGTGTGCAGTGGGCAAGGCAAATCTATTTATTCAGTTTCGATCCCATGATACATTGCGGATCTGATTTAGTGATAAACCTTATTCAGTTCTATGTTGATTGAAATTGACCAGATTTTTTATCATATGGATTGATAAGTTTAATAAACAGTTGGGCAATTCCATAAAATGATCAACCTTTTTGTACGTCCAATCCCCATTTTTCTCAATTCTGACTTCACTTCATAAACTGACCAAGTCACGGTCCTTTGAGCACAGTACAGACTGTCCAAAGAACCAGAAATCAGAGACAGAAAATTTCTTGAAGGTCCCACACATACAGTGTTGGACATCCATATTATATGGAATGTCCCAGTTATAAAGAGCAATAAGATCAGGCAGAGAGCTGGACTAAAATATAATTGTTACTTATCACATCTATGACCTTTCTGTTAGTGACAGTTATTGGAGTTATTATTTTTTGGGCCTTCTTAAATGTTCTCACTTTCTTTCCTCTGCTTTGCTTTGGAAATTTAGCTACACCCAGCTGCCTGGAAAGTGATAGCTTGCTCTTCATCCATGGTGATTACTTGCTTATTTTTTTATTTCTTCAGATTTCGTTAGTGAAAGAAACCCAGGATGCCTTAGAGAAGGCGATGTTGATGATGTCATCATCTAAGGATGCGAGAGAGCAGAAAGGATGGTTGAATGAGGTCGATAGACTCAAGCTTCAATGTGATGAGATGCTTCTTATCCTTAAGGTAAGAAGAGATAGATGGTCGAGGTAATGTAGTGAAAGGGGGCGGGGTGCTCACTATGATCATTGGCACACGTAGACCCCCCCCCCATTTTCAATACCAAGAGAAAAAAAATGAGAAAATGAAACACAATGAAAGGAAATTGATCAGATTTTTGTATGATAATGATGACAATCATCCAGGTCATGTGGTCCAGTGGTTAGAGCATTGGACTCATAATCGCAAGGTTGTGAGTTCGAATCCCAACTCTGCCATTGTCTCCACTTTGATAAAAAGGCCCAAGAGTGATATCTGTCGTCTATAACGTCAGCCACTATGACTGATTAACATAGACGTTAAATGTTTCATTGGTAATTGGTTATATACCAGCTTGGCGTTTACCAGCAAAATGCTGTCCTACCGAGTTCCTACGGGAGTTACCACAAACAGAAACAGAAACAGTTCACTCCTAAACTTATTTTGACAGACCACCCAATTCATCCTTGTTTCAAACGTAATTTCTATCCTGGTTATCTGTGACTGGTCATTTCAGGTTGTTAGGAAGCTGAGTGCAGAGCTTCTCTATGCCAAGGTAGAGGTCGAACAGGCAGCCCAGTCACAGGGGAACGTTGGAGCCGCTCGTAAGAGGGTCGTCTGGCTGGAAGACCGTATGGAACATCTTCTTAGCCGTTACAGGAATGACTTTAGGCTCAATTCCCCACTGGTACGTAGCACATTGAATATTATTATGCAACGGGGAAAATATTACTTGCGGGGCTCTGGGCGATGTTGCCTAAGAAATGCTTAAAAGAGCCATGGGAATTCCCCATTCAATGCAGTGCGTTAATAAAGCTTATTTCTCATGTTGCAGATATAGGTAGAATGTTATTAAAAGGAGCTCTACTTCCTCCACATAACTGAGAGGTTTTCCTTGTTTTGAGGATTGTTTTTCATTTTTGGTGTTCACACAAAACTTAAGTCTGTTCATTGTAACTATATGAAAACGTTGGCACACCTTCAAGATTATACATTTGCATAGTAATTGCACTGAAAAATTATTCTGTATTCTTGTTACCCATTGTATACAGCTAAATACCTGAATTGCAAAGATAGTCGAGCTTGTACATTCACAATGATTAAGTTAGGCAATGAGTTAATATATGTTAGGCAATTTGTTATGTAAATCTACCATGCATTATAGATGGTTACTTTTTTCAACAGTATAGAACAATTTGTATTTGTGATACTTCTTAAAGTCGATAGAAAACCTGACCAACATGATTATTTCCAGTAACTCTTGTTGGACACTTGCAGCCCATTCAACCAAGGTTCATAACTGAGAAGAAGACAAGACCAGGAGCGGGAAGGGCAGGGACAAACCAGACCAAGCGAACCCATGACTCATCAAGACCCAAGTCTATCTTGAAACCTCCAAAGGGTCAACTTACAGAAGATGAGAGTGAGAGAGAGGCTATTAGATCTCGAGGACGAGAAAGGGGGCATGGAAACACCGATAGACAGGCTCCAAACAGGCATCATAGACGCCAGCGAAATGAGCTTAGAGGTCTGGAGACCGATGAGACTCAGAGCACCGGGGATGAAGCCGGAGGGGATGGCGAATGGGTCGCTAAGCACCGCCTGGCTCTCCGCAGTAGAGGTAGACCTGGAGGGGCGGGAGAGCGTGGTCGACCTGGAGGGAGAGGCATTCAGGTTGGGGGTAGGGATGCACCGGTGGACAGAAACCATGCCATCAGGTCACGTCAACCCGGCATGGATACGGAAGATGAGGAAACGGATGTGTCTCTGGAAGCATCAAAGCGCCATACTGGGAGAAACAGAGGGATGAAAACAGGTGGGGGGAAACCGAGGAAGCAAGCTGTGGAAGGTAGTATCAGAGACTCCAGTGAGGACATCTTAGGTAACGTTACCACAGAGATTGAAGATGATGATGAGGATGACGATGGTGACGATGAAGAGACTGGTGATGACTTGAGCGCAAGGAGTGATCTAGAAGAAGGGGACCTCGGTGGGATTGAAAATGGTGTCTTCATGACTCAAGAGTCTGCTCCATCAGAAGGTGAGTTGATGTTGTATTATCAACATTACTACAATTCACGAGTGATGACTGAATACTGTATGCCTACCATAGGGTGGCATTTGGTCAAGTGGAATTTGATTTGAAAAGAACCCGCTGAAATTTTTCTGAAGCCAATACAAATTTCAAATTTTGACACTTGTTCCTTAACAAGTTTTGTTTGATTTTATATTATTCAAGTGTATTCTGAGCCATCTTGTATAGAGAGATATCACAGGTGTTGTCTGTACATAGATACGGTTTCTAGAAGAAAAGGCCCATGATTACTATCTGCTATAGGATTGATAACGTGTTTTTATGTAACATACGTCTGCTAATTTTTTATGCAGTCAGTGTATATTATTACATTCAACACCGAATATTGCAACATTTATATTTGATTCAAAGAGCGTTGGAAAAATAAAAAAGAGCCCCTGGAATTCACGTAAATTCCATTGTAATGACAAAGAAAGTTAGCAAAATTGGGCTTGGCACCCGTTGCCTGAAAGTTACTATTATAATAACTTTGCCATCCAATGGTATTTTCCCTGAAATCCTTTATTCTGATTGGCTGATGAGCATTGTTACGTTGCCAAATTTACTATAATAGTAACTTTTATTCAACATGCCCTGGTGAGCTCAGTTATGAGCACTGGAAGAAAAATTATTATTAAATTTTGATTTTTTAAATGTATTTGAATGTAGAAACTGAGAGCACCAGAGAGACGTCATCGATGAGTTCTCTCTCCAAGAAAGAAGACGGAGGTCAAGGCGATGATGAGAAAGAGGAGGAGGAGGTCGATGAGGCTGCTGCTTACTGGGAATCACCCCATCACAAGTAAAATAATGCTCCTAAATGTTTAATAGACGTATAGGCCCATTTCCTGGAGTATGGTTTACCTTAGGCAATGATCTACTTCTGTGTTGAAACGTTTTTGTTATCTTTTAAAATTTTATTGATTATAAAGACTATTGGTGTACATTGTAGCAACATGATGACACATCAATCCAATACAAACAATAACAGTATAAAGCACATGTATACATTACAAACAATGAAATATGGTGTGAATTAAAGTAATCAACATTAAAATCATTTCAAATGAGATCTTCAAGTGGGGACCATTTCTTATAATGATTTTGTTGAGATTTTATACTTCTCTTTGCAATGGTATTCGCAATACATCATACATTAGAAATAAATAACAACAAGCCATTGGTATCAAGGTACTTGCTTTTGCACTTTTGTATATAAATATAGCTTTTCAACATCTAGATCACATGGTACAATATCCACTCCTTGATTATGGGAAGCCAAAAAATTTTTTTTTAAAAATACATTTTATGTTTCATATCTATTTAAAAACTTTTTCCACATGTTTAATTGATGAAGAGAACTATTTCAGTAATCATTCCCAGTCAGTTATGAATGATTTGAATGCCAAATGGGCTGATAAATTAAACTTGTATTTTAATAGATACCTGTTGCAATTGGCTATTCATAGTTAAACCACAGTGACAATTCAAGTATGAATTTGGCACAATTGTTTGCAAAAAATATGCATTGTCCCTTTGAAACCACCTTTTTGAATTCAAGAAATTGATGATCAATTTCATTTGTTAATATATGGTGTGATTTATTGTTGTTTTAGGTTTGAATACAATGATCATCGTGAAGCTATCAGTCGTGAGAATCCCATGTCGTATCACAACCTTGGTCTAGCTGTCTGTTCTTCATTCATAGAACCAGGTAATATTTTCATTTATTTATTTAATTATTTAAAATTTTTTTGCAACAAGGGTACATGTATCTATAGCAGCTGAAAAGCCGAATTGCATAATCCTTTTCAAACATTTGCATAAATTACATTCAACATCAAATAAAGAAGCTCAATTTACACTGTACATCATAAGAAACATTTAAATAGGAAGGTTGTTTATCACGTTTAACATGTTGGGAGGCATGTTTTAAAATAAGACATGCATCCCCATCATGATAAACCAAAATTGAAAATACTGAAAATACATGCGGCCAAATGACATAAAAACAATCAGTTCTGACTAACCAGAAGTTAGCATGGAAGAGAGGGGAATAAAAAAAAAAGAGAGGAAGAGAGAGAGAGAGAGAGAGAGTGTGTGTGTGTGTGTGAGTGAGTGAGTGTAATAATGAAAATTTCTCCTATGTCACACAATGAGTGCTAGGGGGAAATTCAAATGAAAGTTTGCGCTCTGTGGAAATGTCATACATCATTTTATTCTCATTTCTAAGTCATAATCAAACTATCCTTGTACTTTGCACTTCTCTTATTTTTGTGATGGATTAGTTTAATATCATGAAAGAATCATAAAAAAAATCTAAGTACATCTAATATCTTGGCAATGAACATTTTGAATTTTATATTTCATAAATATGCATGATCATGGTTTAGTGGTTTTGACGCCTGTCTCTTAATCAGAGGGTTCTGAGCTCAAATCCTTCAGCACACATTGATTTTCTTTCAGCCAGAAATCAATGCATATTGTGCTGCACTCAACCCAGGTGAGGTAAACGGGTACCTGACAGGAAATTATTTCTTGGAACAGGGAACTTGTAACAGCTGCTGTGCTAAAGCCTGATAAAATAAGTGTTAGATTTATACATTAGGAAGTATAATTAGTATTATTACACAAATTAAAAGAAAGCTTTTTGTTCTTTGTTGTTTAGCTCCTGAAATAGCAGCTGAGTTGCCATGGATACCTATCAAGAAAGGAGAACAGATGTCTGATGTTCATGTAAGTAATAGATAAATGCATGTGGTGTTTGTAGGGGGAAAAGGTGTAATATCAAGAATTTTGCTTTGATCATTGAAATGAAAAAAAGTGCAACATCAAGAAATTTGATTTTCTCATTAAAATGAAAAACAAACTTCAAATAAAAATGTGCAATATTAATTAATTAATTCCTTGAATGCATGAGTGCTGAAAGGCAGCTCAAGCTAAAGCCGGGGTAATAATGATAATAACAACGCGCCTCGGAATAGAATATTTCTAGATAGATGGCGGTATATAAATGCCTTTTATTATTGCTGAAAAAATATGCATAATATTCTAAAATATTTGTTTATCCACTGGAGGGTGAATTCAGTTTGGAATACAGTACCTGTGCCTCCTGACTTGCTTTAAAAAAACATTCTTGGAATTATAATGCCAAGCATAATTCTATTTTGATAGTTGTCATATACATGTAGGAGTGTTATTTTTTTGATAACCATGAATCGTTTGAAAACCCCACCCAATTTGCTGTTTGTACTTGAAATTTAATCAGTGTTTCGGTGTTGGAGAGTTTTAATGATGTGTTTATTGCTTTGCACCCCTCCAGATGAACAAACTCCTGCCACTCCGCCCAGTTACTGCTAAAGCTGAAGAACTTGTTAGTTTGTTGAAAATAAAAATGCATGCATGATATATATAATTATCAAGTGCATGAGAATAACTGCATGTACTAAAGCTTTATATGGTGATAGGTGTACTCAATATTTTCCTAGTTAGATAGGATTAATGATCTCTAATACTATCTAACTTTTATGATATACTTTTGTTCAAGCTGGTGATATCATAACCTTTTATTTTGTTATATTTTGATTATTGGATGTTGCAAGAAAAGTCCCAAAATCATTCTCAAATCTTGACACTAATTCCTTTATGTTAATTCCAATTGGATTGATTAATTTTCTCATTTTCAATTGAAAATTTCTGAGTAGATTTTAATAAGCAAATATATAGTTCTTGCAATAACCCTTAAATCATCTGTCTTTTGTCTCTGTCCCTGTCTCTCTCTCTCTCCACACAGTATGTTTTTGTTGTCTCTTGTCTCCTAATTTTCTAGAAATTTTTTTTTTTACCTAAATTGTTCTCCTTACATTCTTGGTATTTTTTTATTTTTAATGTATATTAAGATTATGTTTGTAAATTAATTTGTTTTTCCTTTTGTGAATCAATTCAATCAATAACTTGGGCAAAAATAATCTTGGTTGTTTAACAGTGGATGTCCCCCTATTGCTGAAGTTATTTTATGAATTACAACTTAAAATAAATGACTAAAATAAATGGTGGTGGGAAGGGTATCTATATTCCATGGTGGTCTAAAACCAAACTTCATTAACAAACTATTGGTTTGATGATTGTTAACACTTGTATATTTTCATATGAGTCAATAAAGTATATTGCAGAAATTTTTGATTATATGTTGGGAACATATAAATATGCAGAGAAACTTATAGATCAATAACCCAGAGAACTCCCGCCCGCATAGCGGGCGGCAGCCCAGGACCTTACGTGTAATTCCATACTCACCTGACTAGCGTGAAGTATGGTCAAAATAATTCTCCGAATAAATAGTTAAAACAGAAATCAAGCACTTACCACGATTATATGGATGAAGGTCTAACGAGTGGCAGTTTCCTGACATCTGGGCACAAACTGGAAGCTCAAAAAAACGAAAAGTTCTCTCCTTCTACCCCCGTCTCGATTGGCCATTTTTTTTATGAATCGTAATAAAATGGCCGATCGAGACTGGAGTAGGAGAGAACTTTTCGTTTTTTGAGGTTCCAGTTTGTGCCCAGATGTCAGGAAACTGCCACTCGTTAGACCTTCATCCATATAATCGTGGTAAGTGCTTGATTTCTGTTTTAACTATTTATTCGGAGAATAATTTTGACCATACTTCACGCTAGTCAGGTGAGTATGGTCAATTACACGTAAGGTCCTGCGCTGCCGCCCGCTACGCGGGTGGGAGTTCCCTGGGTTAATAGATCAATTGATTATAACATAGAATATCAGGGAGGTGTTCACAAAGATTTAAGTATGACTTAGAGTCACACTTAAATGCCTTGTTGCATGAGCTATAAAAGGCATGACCTCATTGGTCACACCATGCAAAAGATGATGCACACTACTGCCTATTGATCAATAAAATTGCGCGTTACATAATCTATAAGCGTTGGCATTTAACATGCTTCTTAAATCTTTGTGAAACACCCCCCCCCCCCCCCCCGGAAGGGTAATGAGGGACATATGCCCTGAATCTCAGACAGCAGAAAAGGCAAAGAAAAGGGCAAAACATTTGATATGAAACATTTCAAAAGAAATGACTGAATGTAGGAATGGGTACTATTTGTGTAAGGTTTTCTATGTTACTACTCCAAGGAGACATCAAGCTTATCAGTAGGCCTATCCCTTTTAAGAATTATTTGATACAAATAAAAATGTTTCATGATTTGTGACATCAGGTTTAAGGAAAGAAATTTTTAATTTTGCTCAAATTTTTGCATTCATTTCATTTTATTGATTTCTGCAACTTGTTCATATATAAATTAACAAAGAAAATACAATAAATAGAGTACCACACGTAGCAAAATATCTGACAATCAAAAGAAAGAACTAAGTTGTATTTACTCTAACATAACAATTTGAATATGTTGCAGAGGTTAATTGCCTCTCTCACCTAGCTTGACTGCATGGCAACCATAGAAAACAATTACACATAATATTTAATAATAGGCCTACTGTCTTGAAGGAGTGCAGGTGCATAATAGGGGGAAGGGGGGGGGGTCGGGTTTGACAAATGAGCAAGTGCTTGGTCCTTACAATATATTTTTAGAATTTGATTTGATTCTTTGATATTGACTATCTTTCCTTCTCTGAATAATTGTATTTTTGATAGCAGAAACCAACCTGAGTTCTTAGATCATTCTTTTGTAGATGATATTGAGTTCTTGATCATGGCATGTTTTCTTTTCTCCCTTTTTGTTTCTCTTTCTCTCTCTCATATTCTTTTGCTCTCTTTCTTTCACTCTTTCTTTATGCATCTCTCTTTTTTTCTCTCTTTATCTCTCTGTCTTACTTTGCATGACTTCTACATTTGATTTGACGTTCCTGCAGATCGAAGGAGTAAGTGCATGTGTTTATTTTCATTTTTCTTCAATTTTCTTTAGAGAAGATAAGATGTATATTTTTTAGGGTTGTTACTTTATTTCACTCAGTAGTAATATTTTATTAACTAGATTTGAGTCAAATATGATAGACAAGGCTCATTATTTTTTGTTGAAAATATGAATTCTGAATATTAATATAAAAGATATAGTTACATCTTTTAAGCTGAATTATATTATTCTATGAAAGAGAAATTAAAATCTAAAATTGAGTCATTGTAGACAGAAATATCTCTGATGATTACCTTAGGAACCTTTAAAGATAATACATCATTTATTTGATCAGTTTAAGTGTGCAAAGTTAATATTTGGAATAACTAGCTGAAATAAAAGGACAGACAAAGACGTTTGATGCATGATATCAAAGAATTAAGTTGATCATATTTTTCTTCAGCTCAGTAGCTTTGAATAAATAATACACTTTGGTGAGTTAATTATAGATATTATTAAATGTATTAAACACATTTGGTTTGAGCCAATGAGCATCTGATGTGATAGAAACAGTCTGTCCTATTAAAAAAAATTTAATGTTTTATTTATTGTTTAATAGAAAGTGGCATTGGATGTCGGTAATAATGAAGGATTATATTTTCATTTATCTATTATGAATGTATACTTTTTTTTTGAGAGAAGTAGCATTAAATATGTTAGTGGTAATGAAATATTCTATTTTTATTTATCTTTTATGAATATTTCCTATTATATGATAGAAAGTAGCATTGGATAAGATAGCGGAAAGGATTCATGATATTTGGGGTAAGATGGAGGATGCCGCAGCTAGATCTGTTGACATCATCTCACCATTCAAGTCACCGGACAAAGATGGGGCTTATCTCAGCCATATAGAAGGTTTGTATGATGGTGGTCCCCATGCCTGCACACCTAACGATTTGAGTTGAGATTAAAACATGAATTCCTTTTTATTTCACCAAATCTTTCAGTTAATAATGTTCCTTACATCATTATGAGTTAGTGTGCTAAATATCTCATAAAAATTTGAAAGAAATAAATGATTTTCTTGGAAAAAACCTCGGGCAGTCATTTTCAGATTGAACAAAAAAATGGTGCCCCATGTCTGCGCACCCATTCACTTTGCACCAGAGGCGTGGGGGGGGGGGCAGGGGGGCGATCGCCCCACCAATGAAAATATTGGGGGGGCAAACATGTTGTTTTGCCCCCCCAATAATTCCACTGATGTGTAAAAATAAAATAAGATTGTAATGTTACACAGAAATCAGCAAGCGAGATTGAGATACCAACTCGTTCTTTATTTAAAATTGTGCCCAAAATGTCCGCTTTTTAGATTGGAATATCAAAATTTTCAGCTCGCGCTTCGCGCTCGCATCATTTATGTAGTTTATGTAGTTTCAGTTCTAAACCTCAACAGAACTCCCGCTTCGATTTGCAATAATTTTTTGTTGGATATATATCTTGTTCTTTATCAAAAACGTCCATTAAACTGTCCTTTTTCAGATTGAAATATCAAAATTTTCAGCTCGCGCTTAACGCTCGCATCTATTGTTCTTCTAGATACCCATCTTAATCGAATATCAAGCTTTCAGGGCTCGCTCTCGGCACTCGCATTATTTGTGTAGTGAGATATACATGTATCTATCCTCCTCATGAGTTACTACAAACAGTCCTAAACAAGTACCTTTTTCCTGTTTTCATGTCAGTATTAATTTGTTGGTGAGATATGTGTCTCTATCTCATGAGTCACATATATATATATATGCATATATATGTGTGTGAGTTTGTTTGTTTTGCCTTTGGAAAGTTGATTCAGGATTTTGCCCCCCCAATCTGAAAAATGGATCAACGCCCCTGCTTTGCACCCTATTCGGGGATTTTGATGAGAAAGGCTGCATTTTGAGGCCGTCACAGGAAATGCACATATTTCATTATTTTCCCACCATATAAAGTCGGATTTTGTAATTAATATCTGTCTATGCATTAGATGTGTAAAGTTTGTGTTTGTTGCATATCTTCTTTTACTAGAATCGCGCAGATACATGTATGCGCAGACAAGGGGGACTGCGCAAACTTAGGGAAACTTGCCACACGATATTGTGAAAAGCCTGTCCATATACTTGTAGTTTGGGTAAATCCACCCAAAAGTGCAAGTATCCATTCCCATTCATTACTAGATTAGACAAATGTTTATGCCCATAAAGGAATTTGATGTAAAGGATATGAAATAAAAATGTGTTTTGGTGCATGAATTTACTGATTTTGCATCAAACTAAATATATACATATATGTTTGTCTTGTTTATATAAATCCCCTTCTTAATCATGAAATAAGCTGAAATTTTCAGGATATAATCATTGACTGTAGCTTTTCTGATCTCCAATCACTAAAATTGTAAAGAAAATGCTTGAGGGGCTATTTACAAATGAATATAAAAAAAACATACCCAAGAGTGGGCACTAAATGCCATATTTGAGCTGGGCAGACACATCTGGGGTCCATTTCATAAAACTTGTCGTAATAACAAATTTGCAATTACAGTTGAAAGCTACTGAAATCCATCAATCCAATTGGTTGATCCTAAATTTGTTACAGAAATTGTGCACTTGAATAAAAAGTATTTATGAAACGGCACCATGATCAGAAAGAGAAAGGTGAAATGAATTTTTGAATTTTGTATTCAATGCAGTATGCCATAAGCTGAAAAAGGGCAGGGCATGGCAGTGAAAAATAAAATAGAAATAAACTAAGAAAGTTGTTTTATTCATTATTTGATAGGAATTGTACATGTGGGATAACCTTTAAGGTGAGCAGTAAACAGTAAATATATAGTGTAGTACTTTTCACGGTACACCATGTATCTTTCTTGGGCAAGTGTTGGTCCTGAAAAGGACCACCAAATCTCAACGTTTCGACAAGTGTGTTCTTGTAGATATATAATTACAAGAGTTCTGTGATCTGAAAACTTAGTCTTTATTATTTGTATTTCATGTTATATCTCATGTACTGTAGGTTCGATTGGATCTGCTCGTTCTTCTCCTATTCCTGTAAGTATGAACAATAAACAAATGCACTCTAACATAAGGTTGTTTAAATTTATGTAATTTCAGAAAATTAGTCCTAAACATATACCTTTTATAACATGCACATGAACTGAATGACATTAAAACATGATAATGATGTTCTGATAATGAAAGTCTTCTTTAAAAAGTTGTCCCAAACATATATATCTTTGTGTGGGGGCATCGTGGTCTAGCGGTAATGACCCGTCTTTCAATCTGCGGGACATGGGTTCGATTCTCAGCCATGGTGTGTGTTCCTTCAGCAAGAAATTTCTCCACATAGTGCTGTACTCAACCCGGGTGAGGTGAATGGGTACCCTGTAGGAATAAATTCCTTGAATGCTTGAGTGCCCATATGGGTAGCACAGCTAGAGCCGGGGTAATAATTGCATGTGCTTTGTATCCTCAGGCAAAAGGCATCATAAAAATCCAGTTATTATAATTATTGTTATAATCTTTACCCCAAGCATTTGCTTAATTAATAGGCACAGGATTTTATAGCAAGTTTGCTTTACTGATACTCTCCTTACAGGTGGAGTCACGGAAACCTTCGCCCGTCAAAGGAGACAAGACCCGCCCTCAGACCAAGATGTCCATGGTCAGAGCTAGATCCGTTGCCAAGTCCATGACGGAGTTTGAAGAGCCTCTGTCGATGCCGTTTGCGAGTCCTCCCAGGACCGCCATCAGCTCTACCGCTCCCATGCTAGTCTACCACCCAAAACCCGTACCGCCTCCTGCTGTGCTACCACTCACCAGAACGGTGAGTATACGGCATGCCATTTGCCTTATAATATTCATAAATGTGCTTATTTATTGAGCAATAAACAGTGTTTTTCATGAAAAACTGTGTTTATTGTACAACGCCTACTTAGCTTGTTGTATGCAAGCAAATGGGAGGCTGAATGTCAAACATTTGTACCGTTGCACGCAAAACGTACCATCCATAATGTACAGTTGCACGGCTTTATGAGGTGATGTCACAATACGATTTTTAATTCATTGTGCTCAGTAAAAATGAAGGTGCAATACGCATATAAGCCTGCTGGCTAAATGCGCAATGATGCCCAAGGTCATGTGCTCTTGTGGGATTTTGCTTTTCGCTTTCAATTTTTTTTGCTCCCTTTTCATAGCTTACTGTAGGGGAAAACTTGTTTTTTTTTCATATTTTCGCTAAATTCGGAGGCGTTGTACAACTGAAATAGCGAATATTCTTATCCGTGCAACGGTGCAAGATTTCGCATTCGGTGAAAGAAGATGCTCTATTCATCGAGGCGCTAGCCGAGTTGAATAGAGCATCCTTCTTTCACCTCATTCGAAATCTTGCACCATCGCACTCACGCCTATTCGCTATTTGTATAATAGTTGATAATCAGAGTTTATTCAATAAACCGTTTTTTTTTTATCTTGATGAAATTTTAAACCTATGATGGTTGAATGAGAATCAAGTTTAGAAAAAGGAGGTAGTGTTGATATGTGAAGTATGAGAGAGAGAGACAAAAGGACAGGGAAAAAGAAATTTAGAGATAGAGATAAAACATGTTTGTTTTAGTATAAAAATGGGAACATTTTGAATTACCCAGTGATGCTTGATATGACAAGATGAGTATCATATTAAGATAGAATTACAATCCAGAAAGAGGAAGAGAGAGGAAAAAATAGAGAGAAAAAAGAAATTGAGAGAAGGAAAGATTGGAATAGTCAATTTGAGGTGGTAAATGGCATATATGTTTTGTGATAATTCAAGGACAAGTCCACCCCAACAAAAAATTGATTTGAATAAAAACAGAAAAATCCAACAAGCAGAACACTGAAAATTTCATCAAAATCTGATGTAAAATAAGAAAGTTATGACATGTTAAAGTTTTGCTTAATTTCACAAAAAAGTTAGATGCACATCTTGGTTGGTATGCCACAAATGAGGAGACTGATGACGTCATCCACTCACTATTTCTTTTGTATTTTATTATCTGAGATATGAAATATTCTAATTTTCTCCTCATTGTCAAGTGAAACCGTGACTAATTCCTCCCTGAACAAGTGGAATTAGCATTGTTTAACACTATAATGTTTCAGACAAGTCGGTCCCTGAGGTAACATCTGTAAACAATGTCACATTGTATAATTCAAACAGGAAAAAAGAAAAGAAACACTGAGTGATAAACATCATCGACTGACTCATTTGCATGTCACTGAGTTGTGCATAACACTGTTTTGTGAAAAATAAGCGAAACTTTGAAATGCCATAACTTTATTTTACATCCGATTTTGATGAAATTTTTAGTGTTATGCTAGTTCGATTTTCTCTTATTCAAATCAACATTTTTTAGGAGTGGACTTGACCTTTAAGTGAGATGACTTTGTTCTGTGTAGAGAAATAGCCTTGTTACCAGTAAAATTATATATTTGTTGATTGTTCCCCCCAATAATTATGATTCCTGTTTCTGCCTTTAGAATCATGAAAAGTTTTATCCGCGGATCTCTAGCGATTGGAACGATGATGATCCCAATGGTAAAGAGAGAGCTCAAAGAATCGTCAACCAGATGAACGTTGCCAAAGAAACCAATCTCTTGGTTTATAAGAGCAAGGAGAGTAAACGGAAAAAGAGTTCGAAGCTAGCAATTCAGAAACATGTGGGAGGAGCAATAGTCATGTGAGTCCATTGTTTTTCCAAGAATAAATTGCATTATTAGTAGTAGAAGTAGTAAGAGGCAGAAGAAGTAGCAGTAGTAGGATTAAAAGTGGTAGTAGTAGTAGTAGTAATATTAGTAGTATCAATAGTAGTAGTAGTAGTAGTAGTAGTAGTAGTAGTAGTAGTAGTAGTAGTAGTAGTAGTATAAGTAGCAGCAGTAGTAGTAGTATTAGTATTATTATTATTATTAGTAGTAGTAGTAGTAGTAGTAGTAGTAGTAGTAGTAGTAGTAGTAGTAGTAGTAGTAGTAGTAGTAATAGTAATAGTAGTAGTAGTAGTAGTAGTAGTAGTAATAGTAGTAGTAGTATTAGTAGTAGAAGTAGTAGTATAAGTAGCAGCAGTAGTAGTAGTATTAGTAGTAGTAGTAGTAGTAGTAGTAGTAGTAGTAGTAGTAGTAGTAGTAGTAGTAGTAGTAATAGTAATAGTAGTAGTAGTAGTAGTAGTAGTAGTAGTAGTAGTAGTAGTAGTAGTAGTAGTAGTAGTAGTAGTAATAGTAGTAGTAGTATTAGTAGTAGAAGTAGTAGTATAAGTAGAAGCAGTAGTAGTAGTATTAGTATTAGTAGTAGTAGTAGTAGTAATGGTAGTAGTAGTATTAGTAGTAGAAGTAGTAGTATAAGTAGCAGCAGTAGTAGTAGTATTAGTAGTAGTAGTAGTAGTATTAGTATTAGTAGTAGTAGTAGTAGTAGTAGTAGTAGTAGTAGTAGTAGTAGTAGTAGTAGTAATAGTAGTACTAAGTAGTAGTAGAAGACTACTTTTATACTCTAGTTTCCCATGACCCAATAATAATAGTAATGATGAAAATAGGAATAATCTTTTGTTCCACATTTGAATAAAACATTGGTAGACTAGAATGGTTTGACCCCCACTTTACCTTTATTTAAAACAAAAGGAGATTATTATACAATATTGTTAGGCATCAATACTTTCCAAATTACAGTTTTGCTATAACTTAGTTTTGGATAGATATAATGGCTTATCAATGATCCTTATTTTTGTAATCTTCCTTCTCTAGGAGAAAATGGAGAAATGCAGCAGTGGCCAATGCCATGGCAACGGCTCAAATCTCTGCTTTTATGGGATCAAGTAAGACTTTCTCATTTCTTCTTGAACTTAGTATTTATACTTTGCTCTGCCAGGTTTTAAATTATCTAATTTATATATTTGATGAGATATAAAGCTCTTTCATCTTTAGATTGTTCGTAATACAAGGATCAAAAGACTTATTACACGCAGAAAGAATTATGAGGATAAAGGATTATTATCTGTCTGGGTATAAAATTGCGAAATTATATGTTTTGATTTTCAATTTAATTCAATTCTTTATTTCATTTCCATTCAAACATTATACAAAAGTAATATATATTTGATGCAGTTTTACAGATGAACATTCTTACCTCATTAAAAAAACATGTATAAAATCGAGCATAAATGGAAATGAAGGGGGTCCACTAAAAGCAATGCTTGTAAAGTGTGGATACTAGATCTCACTAGATCTCCCTAGATTTAGATTGTCATAACTTCAATTTCTGTACTGATTATCGTTTTTCACCCTGCTTTTCTTATCATGAGGAATGGAAATTATATAAATGAATTCATTGTTATGATCATGTTTTTTTTATTATTATCAGATTGAATGACATGTCTCAAAGGGACTCACAGATTTGCCATGTTTATCCTCTCTATAAATACTTACATATTTCACTCAGACATGAAATGCTAAAGTTGCCATTTGGTACCATGTTTTTGTCTCACCTGCATAGCAGAGTGAGACTATAGGCGCCACTTTTCCGACGGCGGCGGATATCAAATCTTAACCTAAGGTTAAGTTTTTGAAATGACATCATAACTTAGAAAGTATGTGGACCTAGTTCATGAAACTTGGCCATAAGGTTAATCAAGTATTGCTGAACATCTTTTTAGAGTTTCATGTCACATGACCAATGTCAAAGGTCATTTAGGGTCAATGAACTTCGACCATGTTGGAGGAATCAACATCAAAATCTTAACCTGAGGTTAAGTTTTTGAAATGTCATCATAACTTAGAAAATATATGGACCTAGTTCATGAAACATGGACATAAGGTTAATCAAGTATCACTGAACATCCTGCATGAGTTTAATGTCACATGACCAAGGTCAAAGGTCATTTAGGGTCAATGAACTTTGGCCGAATTGGGGGTATCTGTTGAATTCCCATCATAACTTAGAAAGTTTATGGATCTGATTCATGAAACTTGGACATAATAGTAATCCAGCATCACTGAACATTTTGTGCAAGTTTCCGGTCTAATGATTAAGGTCAAAGGTCATTTAGGGTCAATGAACTTTGGCCGAATTGGGGGTATCTGTTGAATTACCAACATAACTTTGAAAGTGTATTGGTCTAGTTCGTTAAAATTGGACATTAGAGTATTCAAGTATCACTGAACATCCTGTGCGCATTTCAGGTCACATGACCAAGGTCAAAGGTCAATGAACTTTGACCGAATTGGGTGTATCTGTTGAATTACCATCATAACTTTGAACGTTTATGGATCTGATTCATGAAACTTGGACATAAGAGTAATCAAGTATCACTGAACATCCTCTGCGAGTTTCAGGTCACATGATCAAGGTCAAAGGTCATGTAAGGTCAATGAACTTTGGCCATGTTGGGTTTTTTGTTGAATAACCATCATATCTCTGTAAGTTTATTGGTCTAGTTCATAAAAAGTGGACATAAGAGTAACCACTAAACATCTTGTGCAAGTTAGAGTAGTTTTCAAAGTCAGCACTGCTGCTATATTGAACCTCGTGATGCAGGTGAGACGGCCAGAGGCATTCCATTTGTTATGATAATCCTCTAGATCTGGGATTTCTCTTGCATGTGAACAAATTTCTAGGACATTTATATCCATCTCTTCTTACCGATAATCTCTTATCTTGTAATTCTACTGTGAACTGCAATTGCCTATTATGACCTGAATTTTTTAACCACTTTCTTGCTTTTTATATAATTGTAGAGTTTATCATGAACGGTGCCAAACTTCTGTTTATGATAAACTCTGATTGTTGTTTTGATTAAATAAATTCTAACTGATTGGAACAAAATAACAATCCAGTGTTTGTTTAGATGAATTAAAGTGCTGGATGATACCTGATAGAATATTATCAATTCCTTATTAATAATTTCTAAAGGTGTATTTAAAACACATGCCAACATATACATACTTATCAGTATTTGCTGATTTTCTGCATATTTTTTTTTTCAGTTAGTTGGCTTGGTTACACACTAAATGAAATTGCTATAATCCATGTGAATTGTTAAATAACAATACACATCGCTTTTCAAAGACTGCCTCTCTGTGCCAACTCAAGTGTGGATTAGCACCGAAAGTTCAGTTTTGTTTTCTTAAAAAAGGTATGAAATCTAACAATATGAAGTTACAAGAGAAGCAGTACATGAGTACAAGTACCAAGGCACACGGGATAGGTAATCTGCACATAGATATGACAAAAAAACAGATATCGTAGGCCCATATTCCGAAGTTAGGTTTAACTTAGATCATGGTCTAACTCTGTGCTTAAATTATGGGAAGCCAGAAGTGTCAAGATTTGTATTGCATTGTATGTTTATTCTGCTCTTTCCTGGTTCTTTGATTGTGAAGAAAATTATCTACTCATATTTCCGAGACAATTGAAAATGATTTGAAAGTCAAATGAGCTGAAATATTATATCTCTACTGTTTAGTGATTTATGTCACAATTGGTTCTCCGTACTTTAACCACAACTTTAAACCTGAGTTTAAATTAAACCCGACTTCAGAATACAGGTCTAAAAGTTTGTTTTTCCCTGTTAATGTTGTGTTGATATTTTTCATCGTCAGAGCACCAGGGAAATGGAAAATATCTTGAGAAAGACGAACCAAGATGGAAAAGAATTGAGGTATGTTCATGACTTTTTATTCTACGGTCTCTATTTAACTGTGCTGGTATTCAATTTGATACTTAAGCCAGAATTAAAAGTATTTTAGTCTGTATTTTGCAAAGTAAAATACTTATCTATCTTTGGTATTCAGTTGCATTTTTGGCTAAGTATTTTTGCTTAAATCTTTGTCAGCTGCCTATCACACTTAAGTCTGGCTTGTGAGCAGTTTACATACATATACGTGATGCAAGCAGTCTTGCATTCTGCACACAGTTGGATATAGACATAGTGTATCATTTGGCTTAGGCGTTACGACGTCACAATGGTTATATTAGTAAGTATTTTGCTTAAAGTTGGCTTGATAGAGTGAAATAGTTAGAACTTACTTGAATATGAGTTCAAGTATTTTGCTTAGACAAGTAAAATGCTACATCTATGTAAAATACTTACAAAATCAATACTTTCAATTGAATACCAGCCATGGTCTTTATTTATTTGGTCTACAAGCAGTTGGACAACTTCTCAGATATCACATTGGCTATACCCATTTTGTCTGTAAGCAGTTTGTCTGCTTCTCTTATATCACATTGTCTGATTGTCTGAAAGTCTTATATCACATTGGCTAAACCCATTTGGTCTACACGCAGTTCTACTTCTCAGATTGTCTTATATTACATTGGCTAAATCCATTTGATCTACAGGCATTTGGTCTATTTTCAGATTGTCTTATATCACATTGGCTATACCCATTTTGTCTACTTCTCAGATTGTCTAATATCACAATATTTGTCCATCATTGGCATGTGAACAGTGGCTGATGGTTTGACAGTGTCAGTTATCATCATGATGATGATGCTAAAGGCCCCCTCACACCTAACCGAATTGCCTGAAATATGCCTTGCGATTGCTGGCAAAAAGCATTTTTCAAAAAATCATTTTGAACGGTAACTGATAGTAAATTATATTTACCCTTCGTGTTTGGGTTGTACACCTTCTGACCTAACAGCTGCGATTATTCAAATTTGCACGGACATTTTGAACATGTTAAAAATTTCCAGACGAATTGAAAAATCGTTAGTCATCTGTTTGAATTCACAACTCTTATTTAGTCGTCCGTGTGTTATTGTCTCCCATAGTCCCTCATCTCGCTTTTGCCAAAGAACCCTTAACGAAGCAACACAATGACACAAACAGACAGGAACGCCTGATCTATTCCCTCGTCTTCGTTTCTAATCGCACTCTATATCAAACCATGGCTCATTGTTCGTTCATCTTGTTGAGTTATATCAACCCTTCATTCGCCTTCGGCTGCAATTTACTCAAGGAGGTGTACCGAAAAATCAATATCCTTCACGTCATATTTATCCTTCGCTTACCATTTGTTGATAAAATTTGACAATAGTTACTCATCGCATGATTTGACCGAAATTTTATTTGAATTTGTTGAATCCGTGTGCATCTTATGCATTTTTCCCATTCGTCACTCTTCGTCTGCCTACATTTGGTCAGGTGTGAGGGGGCTTTAGAATAATAATGATAAACATATTTTGTAATAAGCTATTTATGTATGCTCACTCTCATTTTAACCTATTAACTATTTTAGAGTATTAGGGGAATACTTGAAGAGTGGTCAATATATTTCAGTATATTTCTTTTAACTCTTTCAGCATGTTCTAGGAATGCTGACGTCTGACCGCGTGATTGAAAGACAGGATGCTGCCAGGGTGAGTATGATATGATTGTGTAGCCTTGTGGCCCAGTGGATTAGTCTCTTGACTTTCAAACAGGGTCGTGTTTTTAAATCCCAGCCATGGCGTAGTTTCCTTCAGCAAGAAATTAATCCACATTGTGCTGCACTCAACCCAGGTGAGGTGAATGGGTACCTGGCAGGAATTTATTCCCTTAAATGCCGAGCGCGTGAAAGCTGCTTGAGCTACAGCCGGGGTAATAATATCCAATTACTTTGGAAGCGCATAGAGACGTTAATCATAATGTGTTATGCACACCTAGTTTCCAATAATGCATATAGCATTTTCCATTTATTTGAAAGCAGGATATAAGAGCATTGTAGATTAATTGCCTTGCTCACGGGCATAGCTGCCGCGGCCGGGGATCGAACCCTAGACTTTTTCATGTATAGCCAGGCGCCTTAGACCACTCGACCATTGCACCTCCACCTCCATGATGATGATGAGTGCTGGCATAATCCAAAACTGCGCTCTCTTGCGCAGAGATGCAATTCCGTGACTTTAAACAGTGTTTTTTAAACCAGGGTTGGTGTACCCTTCCTAATATTCATAGCATTCTGTGTTGCAGTGTTGGGGTATGTGTTAAAAGAGAGATTTTCCTGATATTATTTCATTATATTTTGTTTCTGATAGCATCTTGGAGAGCTTGATGTAATAGAGGATACAGTTATCGGAGCACTCACGGATAGGGTAAGAGAAGTCATCTGATTGTGTTTGATTTCATTAGAGTATTATTATTCATTATCACCCGTATCAGACATCTGAGCTGGTCATTTACGAAACCGTATTGCCCTACAATTTCTGAATATCAGGAGGGGATAGGGATCTTAATTGTATTTTCCTCGATCTCAATGCGCGTATTGACTTTGCATGCAGAGGCGACGCAAAATATACCTTTGTATTTTCCCTGGTCTTACATCCAGGCCGTTGAGGGTAGGTATGAAGAGATATGCTTCATAATGATCCGCGCATCAACAATCTTCGTCATAATGGTAAAGTGCAGAGCCTTGACCCTGATGGTAACATGACACAATAGAACTATATTCTTAAAAGAAATATCACCATTATGATTTTTGCTCTAGATATCTGATTTGGATGATAATAAAAATATTGACTGGCTCTTTTTTCAGGGTACATCAAATTCATTACCCATGAAAGACCCATATTGCCCTCATTAAAAGACTTGGGCCAATATAATTCTTTTGCTGGCAATATATTTGATGTTCCCCTCAAGGCCAGTCAATATCATGTAGTTATTATTTTTGTTATTTGTAACCTATTTACTACTGACATCCTTAGTTTTCCCAAGATGTTTGGAAATGGCTACATTTTTCGATAGTAAGTTCGTTGGTTTTTCTTTTGAAGATCTGATTGAAAGTGCAAGAAAACTTAGTATAATTCAAATTATGAATGAGAAATGCTTTCATTGGTTTTGAATTGTTCCTTTTTTATCATGCCTGTATGTAGTCCTGTAGTAGATCCTTATGCCCTTATAGCATGATATTATTGTCTAGGATCCATTAAATATGGAGACATTTCAGTGACAAAGGTACAAACTTTGGAGAAAATGGCAAAGGAATTTCTACTGTGTGTTATTTTAATCATCATGTTCATGCTGAAAATACAGTTTTTGAAAGTTAGTGTACAAACTTCAAAGCTACAAAATTTTCGTGCTAATTAACCAATCAACTATCAGTTCAATCAGTTTGGCAAAGCTTTTTTGGAGGGGAGGGAGTGATAAAAATTGTAAACTCAATTATTATTGTATTGTCAGTAGTTAGTGTTGTCAACAAGTAACATTTATGTCAGATGATTTTCATTCATATTGCATGATATCATTCACACAGCTTGATAATGATGAGGATCCCAGAGTTCGGTATGAAGCGGCTAGGTCTTTGATGTCCATCGGTCAATGGACAGAACCAGTGGTCAGACTGATTGTCCAGTATCTGAAGAAGGGCAGTTACCAGGCCAAGAGGGATCTGGTTGAGAGTATGATCAAAGCTCGGGGTGCTGCTTATATCAAGAAGGTGAGCTATTAAAAGGGAAGTAGTCTACCCTGATGAAAAACTTGAGGGTTTGAGGAAACTCATGATAAAAAGATATTGTTGAGGGGTTGTGGAAAGTCACAAAGTTTTATTTTTTTATTTATTACTATTCTATTTGTTTTATTTGTGACGTGATATGCGAGCAGCTTCCCAATATGTAGTGTGTTAAAGTAATCAATGAAATAATTTTTTCTCAAAAATTTGATGTTTTTTAATTGAACGTTCAGTATATCAGAAGACCAATCATTTCTCAGCTAATCCTGAAAAAAACAAAAATGTTTAGTCATTGTGAACCATTGAAATATTGAAATTTGTACATTTTTTATTACATAACCTATGGGGCAGCTGCTCGTATATGATGCCTCAAATCAAACACTTATAATTCTAAATATTTCTTCATCTTTGATGGATTATCTCAAACATTCGCCAATTTTTTAAAATGTGTTTTCTGGCATTTTTACAACAAACTATTCATCGCGGTAAACTTCCCCGTTAAGTGAAATGTGCACTACATGGTCCCATACTGCCATCCCATGACAAATGGAAGTAACTCTGATTTTCTTCAAAATTGACTTTTTCTTGATTTAGGATATTTTTTGTATAATTTTCTATATATACTGCTAAGGAAATTGGTGTCACACTGCTCCTTATTTCCGAAATATAGATGCTTCAAAATTCTTCATGTATTTAGATGAAAAGAATGATGATATATTTCCTCATTTATTCAGAAACCCTTTCCATGGAGTTGCTTCCTTTTGTCATGGGACGGCAGAATACAATGCACATTTTTGTAAAAATTGCATTTTTCATTAAATTTGGACGTTGCAAGAAGTAGGAGTATATTATTTGAAGTTCAGCATATTGCTTGGAATACTAGTCAGACAACTGCTGTGCTACAAGTCCGGTGGTAGGAGTAAAAGCCTAATCAGATTTTTGTTTCATTTACAATCAACATTTTAATTATTTTGTGTGTTTGAGGAAAAAGAAAACCTGCATGTTTTTTTTAGAAATGAATATATCAATCATTAGTTTTAATACAAATTTAACAGTCCAACTTATAGTAAGAATGAATCTTTTCTTTAAATTGAGACCAAATACTTTAAGTTATCAAAAATGAAATTGACTCGTGACCCATCAAAGCCGTTGCTTTGCTTTATATGGCATATTATCTGTTGATTGGGGTGTTGTGACCTCAGCAGGATTTTTACATGGAATTAGAAATATGCCTGTTGAAAGCTGCTTTCTCTTTCTAACCCTGCATATCAATCGTATTGGAAACTCTAATATTGTTATCATACCCCCTCCACTCGAAGTTTGATATGTAGACATCAGCGTACGGTCTGTCGGTCCATTGCAAATCTTGCCATCATTACTTTTTCATCATTGCAGACTGATCCCCATAATCGAGCTTTGGTGGACCAACTGAAGAAGATTTGCGCTGCGGAGAATCAAGGGGATCTGGGATTTGACTGTGCCGTGTGTCTTGGATGTATGTGTGTCCCTGACAAGCAAGCCAAGATCAAACTAATGGGAAGCCTTGATAGCAAGGACATCAATGTGACTGCTAGGGTAAGATTTCCTCATTATTCCTAGGTGTAGCATATTATGTTGAGCATTGTGACCATGTGGATTACTGCCATCCCATGACAAAAGGAAGTAACTCTGACTTTCTTCAGAATTGACTTTTTTTCTTGATAAAGGATATTTTTTGTACATGCTCTATATAAAACTAAAGAAATTGGTGTCACACTGCTCCTAATTTCCGAAATGTAGACGTTTTAAAATTCTACATTTAGATGAAAAGAACAATGGTATATTTCCTCATTTACTAAAAAAAACATTTCCATGGAGTTGCTTCCTTTTGTCATGGGAAGGCAGATTAGTCGTCTGACTTTGAAACGGAGGGTTGTGGGTTCAAATGCCAGCCATGGTGTAATTTCCTTCAGCAAGAAATTGATCCACATTTTGCTGCTCTCAACCTAGGTAAGGTTAATGGGTACTTGGCAGGAATTTATTTCCGCCCTGTTTAAGGCTGCGGGGCTAAATCCAGGGTTATAATACCAAAGTCCTTTTGAAGTGCATAGGGACGTCATATCACAATATGATATGGGCTATACAAGAACTGCGTTATATTATTATTGCTAGTGTATCATTGTCTTATTCTTTTGGGGAAGTGTCTTGGTTCTGACTCTTGCCTCTTAATCAGAGTGTTGGAGGTTCAAAATGTACTTTTTTTCCAAGAAATTCATCGACATTGGCTGCACTAAACCTAGGTTAAGTGAATGGGTACCTGGAAGGATTTTCCATAAATGCTTTAATGCCTACATGGTGGCTCAGCTACAGCTGGAATGATAATGAAACTTTTTATTATACAGTGTAGTAGTGCTTGTGCATATAGTAGCTGCTCTATGTAAATGGGCCTATCGAGGCTTTTACAGTTCTTTCTTTCTTCTTTCGCTATCTATTGAACTGTTACATTTCTTCTTTTTTTCCTGCAATTTTATTCATTTTCTTTTTTTTTTCCTGCAATTTTATTCATTTTCAATGAACACATTACTTACAGTAATCATTGGAGGAGGAGTAATATTCGCTTCCCCTTTTTTCTTTAGGAGTCATAATATCTAGTATCTTTGAGAATTTATTATGTATTGATTGAAGTATGCTATTTTTGTGGTCTCACTTCATTTATTTGTTAATTTTCTGCTTTTTCAAGCAAATGACATTAACAAATTTGTTGACCAACCCTTTGAAAAATTTTGAACTCACTTTCAAGGCATTCTGGTATTCCTTGAATATTTGTTTCTACATCAGGTGAATGCATCAGAGCCTGTAGTAATTCAGATGGTCTTTCATAGGATTCATTCAGCATGTCTATGTATCTGCTTTTATACATTCTTTTTTATCACTTAAGCTCACCAGGTGGGTGTTTCATAAAGCTGTTTGTAAAGTAACACACAGCTGGAGCGTGTTCTGAGGTCTTAAATCAATTATAAAGGGATATCATTTAGCCTAAGAAAGGTTCACCAGTGGTGCGTAAAGTCATTTGTATCTTACAAACAGCTTTATGAAACACCCACCTGGGCCCTGTAACACAAAGGTTAGCTATTAATTCCTAAATGAAATGACCTATCGAGGTCATTGTTGCATGCGCATTTTGCTCAATAGATTCACAAGGAACCAATCAGAATTGTTCTTTCAAATTGAAGATTAATCACTAACCTTTTGGTTATGGAGCCCTGATCTAAGAAAGCATGAATGCGTGTAAGCAAGCAACCAGAGGACCGACAGCTTGTGGTCCTCTCCGAAAGACCTAGTAATGAAGATTAATGCCTTAATTACTTAGAGCATTGGAGTCGGATCATCTCACATCCAAGGCACACTCATCAACCAAATATGTCTGTTTCTTCATATATATTTTTTGTAGTCCCTTGAGATCTTGGTGCGTCAGATGCATGCGTCCGAGCCTGCTGTAGTTCAGATGGTCTTACATCAACTACAGCATTCCTCTGCATGGAAGTACAGAGCAGCAGCTGCCAAGCTTCTAGTTCATATTGGTATGTAAGACAATAAAAAATAACTCACTTAACGTTGATCAGGGGAGCGTTTCATGAAAGGAATTGTCAGATGTTTTATCCGACAAGTCCCATTTTATCCGACAGTCATCATCTTAACAGTGCTTGTCAGCCAATCAAAATCCAGTAGAGTTGTCAAGATCTGACAATTTGTTGGACAAAGATGTTGATGAAATGCTCCCCCAAATTGTTAGGTGTGACTTCTTAAAGTCATGCTTAAAAGCCAACACAGGTATCTAATGCAACTTCATTCATGACTTTGCATTAGTGATCATCTTTCTAAAGCAGTTAAAGCAATGTACAAATAGCGAATAGGCATGAGTGCGATGGTGCGAGATTTCGATAACGCCTCGTTGAATAGAGCGTTTCTTTCTTTCATCGAATGCAAAATCTCGCACCATTGCGCGAATAAGAATATTCACTATTTGTGTTTTACAACGCCTCAGAATTTAGCGAAAAAATGAAAAAACCAAGAGTTTTTCCCTGCATTAATTATGAAAAGAGAGCAAAAAAAAATTGAAAATGAAAAGCAAATCCCACAAGGGCACATGACCTTGGGCAGCATTGCGCATTTAGCCAGTAGGCTTATACGTGTATTGCACCTTCATTTTATTGAGCACAATGAATTAATTGTGACGTCACCTCCTAAATCCGTGCAATGGTACATTTTGGATGGTGCATGTACGTCATGTGCGCAACGGTACAAATGTTTGACACTCAGCCTCTCATTTGCTCACGTACAACAAGCTAAGTAGGCGTTTTACAATATTTACCACACAAAATGGGAATATAAGTGTGAGTTTTTCGTTCAAACTTAAAGTTTTGTGAACCCCCCTTCCCCCAGTTCTCCAGTTAGATGTACCCCATACAGTATTTATCTCCCTTCCCCCTATCTCTAACAATTGCATAGAAAGTTCCTTTCAGGCATCCAGTGCTCTACAAATTTCCTCTTCTTTTCTTACTCGTATAGTTTACATCTTATATTGCATATATTTCAAATGTTGTAAATCTGATTTAATATTTGATATTTACAAGGCAGTGATTATGGCTCATCCTAGGAGTTTGAAGCAAAGAAAATATTAATTTGGAACTAATTACATATAGGGTCATATTGTCCCCCATGAATATAAAGTTACTTGTAAAATATTATCGTACAGTGTATTCAAAGAGAACTCATCATAAATTTCTGATTTATATTTGAGACTTGACTCAATAAGAGTATGATTCAATAGAATACAGTTTTCGTTTTAATTTTCATATTCTGACCTTGATGAAGTTGGATAGGAAGACCTACAGGTTATGGTTATTGAGTTAACCTTTTCCAAATCCAGGCAACCTCTCCAACTCCCAACCTTGGGGGTGTTTCACAAAGATTTAAGTATGACTTTCACACTACGCGCAACTAGACATTTAAGTGCGAGACTTAGGGGGTGTTGCAAGAAAATATTTGCAATCAATTGCAAATATTCTGTTGCAATTTTACAATTGATTGATCACTTAACTATAGCAAATCAGACTACACTCCTATTTTCACGGAGCAGATTAGCAATGAATTGCATGGCATATGCTTGATTTTGGGAACGAAAATAGACTTGCAGTTGATCGAAAGATTCTTGCAACGCAGGTCTTCATTTGTAATCATGAAACCTGTATTGCTGTAATTAAATTTCTTCTCACAGACTTGCTTGTATATGTACCTGTATATTCTCTCTATTCTGAAATTCTGAATGAAATAATGATTTTTTGTTTTTTCATTGTTTAGGATCTAAATGCATTACTAATGAAGATGATGAGAAGATGATATTCAGGGTAGCTGACAAACGTCTCTATGATGATCCGAGCAGGGTAAGTTGGTTACCAACATTTCCAATTTTGACTAGTTGTAACCAAAACTCCTGGGATGTATCTCAAAAATGTTTGTGCTATGTCAGATTTATGTAATTTAAAATCTGATCAATTCGATTTGATTTAATTCAGGTTTATTGCAAAAAATTTATTGTATCATCCCCATCCAAAAAAATAAATAATGATAATAAATAGAGAAAAATCAAACTAGCATAATGCTGAAAACTTCATCAAAATCGATGTAAATTAAGAAAGGTATGGCATTTTGAAGTTTTGCTTATTTTTCACGAAAAAAATAAATATGCAAAACTCAGTGACATGCAAATGAGTCAGTCAATGATGTTCATCACTCACCATTTCTTTTGGGTTTTTTTATTGTTTGAACTTTGAAGTACACAATATTTTAATTCTTACAGATTTGATAATAAGTGCCAGCTTGACTGAACTATAAAATGTTAAAACAATGGTAATACCACATGTTCAAGGAGGAATACAACTTTGTTTCATGGGACAACAGGGAGAAAACTGGAATATTTCATAAAATAAAATTCAAAAGAAATAGTGAGTGAGTGATGTCATCAGTCCCCGCATTTGCATACTGACTATATGAATATAACTGTTTTTTTTTAATTAAGAAAAACTTAGAAATGTCGTAGCTTTCTTATTTTACATCCGATTTAGATGAAATTTTTAGTGTTATGCTTGTTGGATTTTTCTCTTTTCATTCAAATAGACTTTTTGTTGGGGTGGACTTGACCTTTAAGTCTGCAACATTGGAACACTGAATAGGCTTTAACATTGCAGTGAATGGATATTTTCCAGGGCTCTTTCTCAAAACATTTCCAGGGTTCTTTGGAGCAATATCACCCTGAGCCACTGTATTTTTTTCCCTGATTGCCCCTTTTGCAGGAGGTCCGAAGTGAGATCGCCAACATGATGACATCTTTGGGACTGAAAGAGACGCTGTGTGAATTGGTTGAGAAGAGACTCTTTGATGAAGATGATGATGAAAGAGCACATGGTGTGCTGGCCGTGGTATGTACCTTCCTGTTACCATGACAATGAGAATGTTAGGGAATCTCAGGGCTGAAAGTGACCCTTTGTGAAGTTAAAAAGATGAAGAGATTTAGAAGGAGAATGACGTGGCATGAAAATTATTTTTTTAACCTTACTTTGGTGTAAGGAATGATTTAACGTTAAGAAATTGCAAACATTGTACAAAAAAATTGATAAGAGTATAATGATATTACAAAGCTTTGAAGGAACACAATGTTATTTTATGCATTTACTAGTTTATACAGTTGGAAAGTAGTTCATTAAAAGGCAATTGCCTGTACGCCTGGAAAAGGCATTGTTAGATATTTGCGATGATCACCAGGCAATCTCCATGGAATCAGCCTGTTGGCAGTAAAGAAGATAGCGCAAATTGATTATATCTTGTTTGTATTTGCAGGGCGTTATTGGAATGAAGTCGGAGCGTATACAACGCCAGCTCCTGGAGATGCTTGAGCTTGATTCGTGCGAGTACGTCAGGATCCAGGTGATTCGGACCCTTGCTGATCTTGGTCTTACAAACATCAAAGTGATGCGAGCTCTCAAGAGCGTTGAGAGGAATGAGGGCGCCCTATCAAGGTAAGGATACTTGGGCCTGTTTTCTGAACTCCAGTTTGATTTAAACTATGGATAGCCATATGTTAAACAGGGCCCTGTCTTACAAAGAGACACGATTGATCCAATCAATCGTGACTCTATGGAAATCCATCAGTGTCATAATTGTTTGTACAGGAAATTTGCACAATGTCCTCTGTAAACAAAGAGAATCACAGTGAATTTTCAAGAAAACAAAGAATGCATGAATATACATCATAGTTAGAAAATATTTTGAACAAACATGCATAGTAGATGTTGATGTCCGTCCGTAGTTGTGATTGATCGGATAAATCGCAACTCTTTGTTAGACGGGGCCCTGATCTGACCCAATTCATCACCTTATTTTACACCCAAGTCATTTGTAACCATGTTGGAATATTTTAATAAAAGAGTTTTCTTTATCATGAAAGCATGAGGAAACCACACTGTAACATGAGAAACATAATAATAGGCATTTATATAGCGCCATCTATCTAGAAATATTTTATTCCGAGGCGCCTTCTTGTTATTATTACCCCGGCTTTAGCTCGATGTAACATACAATGTAAACAAATTTTTGATATTTTTCGGCTGTCTATACTTTCACGGTCTGAGTTAAACTGTACTTCAGAATGTGAGTCAGAAAGTTAATACGCATTGAGCAAGAGCCAGGGAGCGTTTCAAAGGAAGAATGGGGGTTTGAAATGTCTTGGGCCCTTTATCATAATTATTTGCCATCACTTGCTATCAGCAAGCAGCCTTTCTGAGTCGTTGATAGTGGGTATGTTCAACAATATACTCATGCAACATTTAATTTCATGGTTTAAAATATATATCTGTATTCTAACACTTGATATTTTATTGATAGTATTGATAGATGGAATGTTTGGAATATTGATTTACTATTTAAATAGATAAAAGGAAAGGGACATTTTTATGCAGATCTTTACGCAAATAATTTTCCAATTGAAAAGGATTCAGAATTTATGAATTAATGGTATGTACAGTACAGTAAGGCTTCAGAATCTGCGAAGTTTTTCTCCAACAACTTGACTCCCAGTGAGACGAAAAGCATACACTTTTAACTATGAAATGACCTAATTATTAATATTTTAATGTATCAAGTGGAGAAAATGATGAAGCAAGCGCTCTGTAAATGCAAGGAAAAGGCGCTGTACCAGATAATCAATGAATATGCTGGTAAAGCATCTTGTAACTGCAAAGAAAAAGTGCTTTACCAAATACTCAGTGCATTCGATTGGAAAATGTTGTTTTCTTTGAAGTAGTTTGAAGAAAGAGGACAAGTATTTTATACCTATTTACTTGGATCATTTTTCAATTCAAAAGTATTTGTATTATGGAATGATTAAGTTTTGAAGAGTTCTGACAAAAGAATTTACCCAAGTCTTCAATGTGAGATACAAACTTAGTTATTTTGTGAGATATTTGCATATTCATTTATTGATCTATTAATTTCCAACTTATGATTTTATGTCATCACTGTAACTAAATGAATGGTAAATGTACACAATAGAAAGTGTCTATATTAAAGGGCAATTCCATGATATCATCATCTGAATAATAGTATACCTACATTCGTATATGGTATTTTGTGAACTGCTCTATCCTTGATAATTTGAGAGCATTATAATGTTTCATATGAATTATCAATTCCATTCAATTCTGGGTTTACTGTGAGAAAATTGATGCATGGCAAAAAGTCTGAAGACTTATGTAATCATATTTACAAAGTAAGAAATGTATATGTAAATTTTGTGATTTTATTTTTAGATACAATAAAATGATAAATAAAATAATCTACATATTACAAAGCAATAATACAAGAATAATAATTTTGGAAAGTCTAAAAAAGATTGCAATCGATTAATGAAAAATTTGATTGTAGCATTGTAAAATTCATCCAGGATAACCCCAGAAATTTAATTGAAGACCAAAGAGACAAATATTTGAGTGTTTGAATATTGAAACAGAATTAATTTGAAGAGACGATAATTGCTGATGATAATTCAGAAAAAGTTTCATAAGGTCATATTTGCATTTCAACATCTAAACACAAATCATTTCGGATGGGCTTACATATAGCTGGTTGGACATTTGCATTTTGTAGAATTGCACATAAAGCAGTTTAAAACATAATGAAATTAATATTTTACCCAATAGAGAATCGACCAAAGCACTGAAGATCTTAAATGCCATCAAGCAGCGTCAATCGGCCAGAAGCCCTCGAAGAACACCGTCAAGATCACCATCTATACCAGCTAGCTCGGTGACTGCAGCAAGCAGGAAGAGGTCTCCCTCCATGAAGAAGGCGATGAGAAGTCATGCTAAAGCTCTCAATCAAACTATCTGAATTTAATAGTCATGTAGAGCAGGGCCCACGGAAATTGGGGGGGGGAGCTGAGGGGACCCCCGCACTTTTTGTCAAAACTGTACAAAAACATAAAAATGACAATCTGATTATTATTTTTTGCATGTTTACCCCCCTCCCCCCCACTTTAAAAACCGTTTTGCAGCCCCTGTAGAGTGGTTAAAGCCCTTTTTACACCTTCACGGAAGCAACACGGATCATCCTGGATTGTCAATCCGGGGTCATCCGTGTACAGTCCGGGACTACCGTGTACACTACGGCTACTCATCCGGCGCCATCCTTGATGCACCGGCAAGTCCGGGAGAAAAATTGAACATGTTCACTTTTTCATCCCGGAGTACAAGGACTGATAATCATCCGTGTTCATCCTTGTAGCCTCCTTGTACATCCGTGTAGCTACCGAATGCATCCGGGAGGCTCCTTGTAAGAACTGGGTGATCCTTGTTGATACCGGCTTTATCCGGGGTCAAATGTTTGTATTGTTTGCGTACATGAACAATAGTCCGTATTCATAACCAAGCACGAGCATGCTCCAGATGCTGCAAAAAGGACGAAACTTCATTCTAGCAAGATGCCGGCGACAAGAAGTGGTAAGGTCCATGTAAAGACCCAGTAACATCCGTGATTATCCGGGTATTCCGTGTTGGCTCCGGGAGCGTATCAAACAGGATCCCTATTGCTACCTTGCCTATCCTTGTAGACTCCGTACATATCCGTGTTAATAACCAGTTAACTCCATACTCACTCCGGGAATGCTAGGAAAATACAAATTTGGCACCCCGGTTCATCACGGACTGAGATCCGTGATGATCCGTGTTGCATCCATGAAGGTGTAAAAGGGGCTTTACTGCGGTAGGGACAGTGATTTTCTGTTTAAAAAAGAAATGGCCTTTTTTCTTTTCTAAGAAGCTGTAATTCCATTTCAAAATTGATTTAAAATGGGAATTCCTTGAAATGGGAAATCTGCTGTAAAAAATGTACACAGCAAATACACGGAATACATTTTGCAGAGAAAACTTCATGAACCTTTCCCCAAAAAGTAAAAAAGGAAGATGGATTTTCCATTTGGACTTACCAATGAATAGAAAGTCACTGTCTGTGTTTATTGGTGTTTTTATTTAGTCTGACTGCTAAAAAAGTGCGCATGTTACAGTGCCATATTTTTAGGTGTGGGAAATGAACAAATTATTGTTTGCCTTTATTATTTTTTCATGATATTTTTGGAGAATATCACTCGAAGAATTGCTTCTCAAATACTTTCACATGCAAGTTGTGATGATGATGGTTGTTATCGGGCCGACAATTTGTGTGAAGTCCCATTCATTCATTTCCGTGTGCAGTGTACTATCCACCTTGCCAAGGATTTGAATACCAGGTTTGGATATGAGTGTTTCTTTACAAGAAATCCACAAGTGGTTTTCGCTGTGGAAAAAAGACATTAATGTGCCTGGTAGAACTTGAAAAGGAATTTCTTTGAATGTTGGTGAGCTAATTGTGTATTCATGCGAAATTTGACACAAGAAAAGGGGCAATGTCTCATACACATCGGCGATTTTCACACCTGATGTAATTGAATCACTATTTGAGTTCAATGTAATAAGGTTGAATGGAATGGATTAGGGGTATGGAGTTGCATTGATGATAATTAGTGTGATATCAGATTATAGTCATTATAATCATGATTTCAATTTTTGTGTATGACTAAATGATCAAACAAATAATAACAAAATTGACAGTATTATATCTGTATGGTTCCTAATCTAAAGTAGATTTTCTTTGAACAAAATATCCAGATTTATGAAGTTTATCAAGATGTTGATTCGTGTAACACAAAGCGTATTGCTTCATTGTAGGATTGAAATTTTGCACTTCATTGCATTGGTCATTATGTACAATGCAAGCATATCAAAATCAATTGTACAATTGGTTGGCCATGCAGCTGTGCTCTTGGGCTATAAACGAGTCCTGTTAGTGATGGATTGATGCTTAATTTTCATGATTGGTTGTTCATAGTTGTCAATGGAATCAATCATAAAGATATTCTTCTACGATGATTGCTATTAAAGCTTTGTGTTGGGGGCCCCTGGGGGGTGTTTCACAAAGATTTAAGTATGACTTCAGTTGCACTTAAATGCCGACGCGTACATGATATGCAGTGCGCGATCTTATTGATAGATGCGCATTAGTGCTCGTCCTCATGACACGATCTGACCTATGCGGGCAAGCCTTTTATACCGTACGCAACTCAGTATTTAAGTGCGGCTCTAAGTCATACTTTAATCTTTGTGAAACACGATCAAGTATAGCATTTATCTGACATACTTGTATTAGCCACCAGCCAATCAAATGCTAGGATTTCAAGGCAGCATTTCATCAACAAATTTTGTCTGCAGGTTGTGAGATCTGACAACTTTTCTTGATTGAGGCTAAGAGTGGTTTGAGACAAGCGCAGAATGCATCATATAAATGCTGAATTGTAATGATGCTAAAATTATCCTCCGTTCACATGGCTGAGGAGGCTTTGGAAATTCTGCGCCTATCCGCGGTCTTACGTTCCACACTGATAAGAGGAGGTGTGGCTTCTTTTGCGTACCCCATTAATCACTCTTGCATATCCAACACATTACTCGAATGATCATTTGTTATGACACAAAATGTGAGCTCCCATGTCATCTGTCAGATAAAATGTACATTTTCAGATAAAATATCAGACAAGTCCATTCATGAAACGCTTCCCAGGGCATGTAAGTCTTATGAAATTGGGTCTTGGATCAAACTAGCTTTTAAACATAATGAATACGATCATCTTGATATTGTTATTGTTTTTTTTCAGCAGCTTGCTTTTAAAAAAAAGTATTTTACATAATTTCTGTTTTGCTGAATTAGAGTGCCTTTTTGATTGCTGACATCAAAGTATTCAGAACAACATACATTTTTGGTTAGTTTTTATTTAGTTTACATTATGAGGCTGCATTATTTTTCACCTTTAAGAGATTGGTCTTTCTATTTTTTTCTTTTTTGCTCTTCCGTATTTTCACAAATCATGCCAAAAATGAAATAATGTAATAAGTGGCATAGTGATTATTACTTTATTTTTCTCAGATAAAATATATTTTGGAGAGTTCAGTTGAACAATTTTACAGTATTATTGGCTTATATTTGTATGGATATCATGTAAAATTAATGCTTACCGTATTAGAACTCCTGTACTGAAAAAATTCTCATAATTATGAGCACGCATTAAAGTCACTCAACACCAAAATTCTGAATAGCGCCATCTGGATTTGTAATTTCATGTTAATGTCAAGTTCTACTTTTTGTACCACTAATGCACCAATCTGTGTCCTTCACCCGATAATTTTGCATCTTTAAACATTCTTTCAATTTGAAAAAGTTAAAAATGCATTTTATAGTCTTTAAAGAGAGACCCTTTGTCTTTGGTTTCAACTAAGTTGAACCAAACCAGACTAATTAAATACAAGACAACTAATTTGGCTGTACTGTGGCTAGATATGGAATACAATGATGTGGGTAAAACTGAAAAATATTCAAAAAAATTAATACAAAGTATAGAATTGTAACTAAATGATAAGTTTTGGAGTAGGATAATTAGTTCATTCTTGATCACGCTTGTACTGATTATTCAACTTAAATAGAGAAAAATGTCCATAAAAGATTGATATATCATATAGAATTGTAAATGAATGATAACTTTTTGAAGTATGATAATTAGTTCATACTTGATAATGCTTGTACTGATTATCCAGCTTTGTTTAGTTTTCCTTCCAAATAATTGGTTATTGAGTATACTATGCCAGGTATTATGCATGTCCGTTAATACCTACCATTAAAGACATCTCAATTGAAGTATGGAATTCAATTATCCCCAGCGGAAACCAACACTATTACCATATGGTGTGTGTGTCCGCCCACTCAAGCATGCTCTGGTAGAATGAGAAATGAGATAGGTAAAGAAGAGTGTGAGAGAGAGAGAGAGAGAAAGAGTGGGAGGGAAAAAGAGGGAGGGGGAGAGGATGAGGAATAGAAGACACAGGGAGAGGGAAAGACTGGTATAAAAAGAAAGAAAAATGACAGAAATAGAAAGGGGAGGAAAGAGAGAGAGAGATGATATAGAATAAATGGGTGTGTAACATTGATGTTGATTGGTCAATTCATTTAGCGATTGATCGCTATTCTTTGTGTTCCGGAGCCCAGGTGTGTTCAATAGTGTCTGGTACATGATTACTCATTAGGTTTTAGTTGAGCTAGAAAGAAAGAGATAAAGAGGAGGTGGCAATCAGAGAGAGAGAGGTGATACCAGCTTCTTCACTGTGTATGATTGATAGATTGGATGATTTATTTACTGATACTGCTCTGAGCCAATATCCTCATTCCATTTGATATCATTTTAATTAATATGCCAGTCAAATCTGCATTTAAATGCCACCCACTTATTGTACGGTATCTGCTTAGTAGAATTGTAATGGAGTGAGGCCTTCAGTGAATTAATATATTCCAAGTGATTCTGGAATATTTTAAGAAATACGCAAAATAAATATGACTTTTTTTCCAAGCATTAATATGTAGTCCAACATGCTTATCTGGATTGGCGATATTGAGTGTGCAAGCTCTTCAGCTTATATTTTGTGAGTTTGTGCTTACTTCATCATTTTAGATCTAGATCTATGATATACATGTAGTGAAAATCAACCTTGATTTTTAAGACTTTCTCATGAAATCCTTTGTTTGCCTGTGACTGCTGAGTTAATTATCCCAAACTCATGGTGATATCACCTATCGTATGGAAAAAAAGCATTTAATTTTCTTTTTTTTTATCAATGAATGTGATTCTTTATCATGCTTACCTAGAACTATATTGATTTTCTATCCATCCTTGTGAAATGCACAGCCTAGGTATTCAATTCTCATTATCAAAATGATTTCAAAATATTTTTCTTCTGGTTTAGGTTAGTGTGGTTGAAAATCAATAAATCTTTGTTTAAAATCAAAGATTTTTATATTTAAATGCTACTTTCTTTGGAAAAGATATTATTATTTCTTCAATTTGATCTTTATTACATCCAGATTATGAGATGGAATTACATGTACTATTACCTGAAAATTATAATTATTTGGCAGGTACAGCCCCAGGTGTATAAATATTAATTTACTCACTTTGAGATGGCTTTCTCTGAAGAATATTCATACTATATCCATATTTTATTAATTCAAAAAGAGATCATGTATGAAAATTGATTGATAATTTCCCAAGTGTTATTGAAGTCAATGGAAGGGGGCTCCATAAATCATGGCAACTGGTTTTAGTTCTTAAGATACCAGGAAAATTTGCAACTCTGGGATCTCTAAAACATATGGTGCCAATGGATTGATGACTAAAGATTATCAGGAATTGAATAATATATATATTCATAATGGAACTTGTTTGGTAGTCATTGGTTTCATGTTATTAGACGGTGGCAAATTATCATTTTAATTATTATGTCTATAAAGATGACAAAATTGTTTGAGATGGCTTTTGTTCGGGATTGTGTTGGTGTGACAGAAATCATCCATGGGAATACACTGTATAAATTGACCTTTCTTTTTATATAGACAAGCATGATGCCGCAGTCACATTTCTCCTCCAACCGCCGTGCAGTGAGTTGAAAACAGCCATTTTAATATTCTTTGTACCAGCTACATAACATGTAGATGGCTTGAACAAAAATGAATGAAATGGCTATTTTCGACTCTTTGTACGGCCGCTGTAGTGGAAATGTGACTGCAGCGTAAACCACAGTTAATCGTGTGATAGGTAGGATGGTAAGAAGGTGGGTAGATAGATAGATAGATATATAGAGAGGAAGAGAGAGAGAGATTTCCCTGAATTATAATTAAAGTGATTGGTTAACATTGGTTTGACTTTTAAAAAATCTGAGCTAGAAGGTCACACTTGTCACCCATTTGTGTCTGTGATATGTTACAAAAATGAAGCCCAGAAAAAATTGCATTTGATAATAATTATTTAGTGCTTCAAAAACTGAATTATAAAGTGACCGGAAACACCATCTTAATTTCATCCCATACACTTATGTGTACTATTTAGGCGTCCATAAGATGCCTTTTTACAAAATCAGGGTTTGCCTTGTAGTTTTAGCTTTTTTATTCTCAATAATGGTTGTTTTCAGGGTTTATTCTAATACATACACTTGTACACATGCTTCATCTTGGTTTGAGATTTTTTAAATCGGCTGCTCACAAAGTTAAACAATACCTTTAAAAAGAATATATATTCAATAAGATTAGATGAATGAAGTAAGTAATTACATATCAATTAAATGACTTATTGTGAAAGAAATAGTTAGATAAATCAACCAATTAGTAGTACCATGAGGAACAGGTGGATATGTTTCTTTAAACTTGAACAAAATTGTCAGTCGTTTTCCATCAATTTGAGGTCGATATAGAATAACTCTTTATGATAAGCAACAGCCATTCTGAAAGATTTAACCACTAAATTGCTGGTATTCATATCAGATGATTGATGACAGCTATAGAATTGTCATCAAAATATTCTGATATATTATATGATCATAAGGGTGTGTAATGAAATGGAGTGAGGCGTGGACCTAGAGCTGTATGCATGAGTGCTTGAATAGAAATGATAGATTCCTGTCATTATTGAGTTTGTCATTATTGATTTAAAATGATTAGTATTGAGTTGTCATTGATTTAAAACGTGGGCATGCACTTAGGCTGTATTTTTGGGCCAGAATGATCTGATGAAAATTGGGTTAATCAACAGCATGCATTGTACTGTAATGGGGTTAATAATGTTTGTTTGGGGTTAAGAGTAAACTAAACGATAATTGGATTTTAGTTGTTCGATATGATGTGGCCTCTGTATTAAAACCATGGGGTTATATTCAGACATTATACACAAAGTAAGGTCTTTCAGACCTGAATTGGACCAAGAAAGAGTCATTTTGGTGAAGAAATGGAGAGTACAAAATGAACTGAAATGTCCATGATTTGGAAGTTATCTTTGCTGCAAAAAAAATTGAAAAGAATGGAGATGAACAAGAGTATTCCCTTGATTTGTTTAAATTTGAATTATTTTTCTTTAAGCAAGATTCTGTCTTGGCCGCTCAGTCAGATTTACTTATTAATGTAACCCATTGGAATTAGATAACAGTGTTATCTAGGATAATGATGGGGATGCAATTGTAGTTGTAAACATCTTTTTTTACGTTTCCCCAGGGAAAGGAGAATGTCCGTCCCTTTAACCTAAGAGTGAGCATAATTTTTAAACGAAAAAGTTAACATGGCTTCCCTTTGGCTAGCAAAGCTTGAATGAATACAATGAGATGGGATTATTAGCATTATCAATAGTACATGTATTTTCGTCATGTTTTCTTGCTTTTATATTGCATTATATTTAGAGATTGATGATTGATTTGTTATTGATTTACTCAATTATAAACCTATTTTGCTTTAATTCAGCAGTTGCTTTGTTTGTATGTTTTACTTGCAAGTTTTGAGCTTAAAGAAAGTACTAATACTAGGTGTATTATTTATCATGTGTGACAATTGTATGTGCTATTTCACTTAAAATTCAACTGTGTTTGAATGATGATTTTTCTGCAATGTAAAGTTTTTTTTAATCCTGTAAATAAACATGGTTTCCAGTTACAGCCAGTCATCAGAGTTTAGTGAATTAGTAAGCATGTTAGACATCTTGATATTTGTTAATAATGATTATAGAGCTGTACTGATGATTCTATCATTTTTGTGCTTGATACCCGTTTGTCTTTCAAAAATATATTTTGTATATTGATTGTGTTGCATTTTCCACTTGATTTTATACATAAGAGGTTTTCTTTATCACGTTTGTATATATTGTGCCATCATTGTGATGCGACATTCTGATACTGTATGCATTAAAATTGAATTTGCCATCTGGTGAAAATGTTGCTGGTATTGTTCAGATATTTTTGTTCATGCCTTGTGTTTTAAAATATAATACGCAATGTACTTTGATTTCATGCAGTAAGTATTAACGTTCACCAGGATAGAGGGAGTGAGGAAAGAGAGACAGACTGAGAGAGAGAGAGGGAGAGATCGGGGGAGAGAGAGAAAACACAGAGGGGGAGAGACTGGTAAGAGGAAAAGAATCAAATATCAAGGGGAGGAGAGGTAGGAAGAATATGGAAAGACAGAGGGGGGAGGGAGAAGGGGGGGGGGGAATAGACTCAGAGAGGGGGAGAATGGGATAAAAGAAAGAAATGAAAGACAATATAGAAGAGAGAGAAAGGTACAGCGAATGGAGAGGGAGAGAGAGATAGGAGAGAATGAGAGAGAATGGAAGAGCTTAAGGGAAGATGGTATAAATAGGGCCGGGAAAAAGGATGAGCAGGACAGAAAGGGGTTTACTGATTAAAACTATTAAAGAGTTAAATCTGCTATGCAACCATAATCTACAACTCTCGAAAGGCTAAAAGATTGGGTAGTCCATATTGACATTACTTAGTAGGCCTATATATTTCTATGAGGTAGTGCTAAGACTGAACTTTGAAGTTGAAGTACATTTTAACTTTATGTTAACAGACAAGATGTAAAAGTAATGTGAGCTCAAAGTGTGAGCTTAAAATTTTGGATATTATTTTCATTGATTCTAAACATTTTACTTAATGTAATCATGATCAAGAATGCCCATCTACCGTGTGTCTCAAAAAAAACGTAACACTTTTGAAATGGTTGCCAAATTGAGCATATATTATTTCATGAAAAAATGTCAATATGTATGGAAAGCTAAAGGACCAACCTTTCATATGAAATGAAAAAAATGAAAAAAAATCATGCTTCGATGAACAGGGTTCACTTTTCAGTTAGAGGTATGAAAATGGGCCTGCACAGGATTTTTCCTTCCAATTTTGGACAGGTATAGCATACAAAATGATCGATGGATTAAGAGTTAAAAGGATGTTTTGAATACCAGTCCTTTCTCTCTGTCATTTATCAATCCCCAAACACCACCCATGCCACACACACACCAACTTCCACTCCCATCTTAATGTATCATTGATCTGGTAGATGTGAACAGGATGAAGGAAGAATTGGAAAATGTTTAATTGAAATATTCAAAATCATAATCGACATGCAACCCACTCTCCTCCCCCACAACCTTTTCCCATCCCATCACCTACCCCTTGCCTTTTCTTTATCTGTTTTCGTGCGGTTTGTGTGCGTGTGATAATTGGTTTGAGCAATTGCTTGATGGAATTAATGTTTCAGTGATTTATCGATTGATTTCATTGATCAAAATGAGTGACTGGTTAATAATTTGATTATTAATGGAAAAAAATGATCCACCAAACTTTCAGAAGAAAAGTGATAAAAAAGGAAGGAGTAGGTGAGAGGATAGGAAGAAGGTTGTATGTGTGTGTGTGTGGGAGGGGGAGGACAGTGGGTTGCGTAATGTTAATTATGATTTGGAATATTTCAATTTAGCCAATTCCCATTCATCCTTAATCCCGTTCACATCTACCAGATCAATGATACAATAAGATGGGAGTGTGTGTGCGTGTGTGTGTGGGGGGATGGGCGGTGGTGTTTCGGGATTGATAAATAACAGAGAAAAAGGAATGGTATTCAAGGTATTCAAAATATCCTGTTGATCCATCGATCATGAATATCTCATATCGACCTTATTTTGTAAGCTACAAGTAACTTACCTGTCCAAAATTGGAAGGAAAAATCCTGCGCAGGCACATTTTCATACCTCTAACTTAAGTGAACACTGTTCATCGAAGCATGATTTTTTTTCCCAATTTTTCATATCATATGAAAGGTTGGTCCTTCAGCTTTCTATACATATCGACATTTCTTCATAAAATTACATATGCTCAATTTGGCAACCATTTCAAAAGTGTTACGTTTTTTTTTGAGACACACGGTATAACACAACAATGCAAGTTCTATATATAGCGCGAGCCGACATATTTTTATGATATAGGGTTACCAAACGGAGTGTTTAAAGATATTTCACCTTGACGAAGAGTTAATTGTAAAAATAGCAGAAAAATACTGGTGGAGGTTTTGAGGAATATCTATGAAAACAAGCTTATACTAAAAATGAAATTCGATCATTCCATATTACTGTCGGGGCAGCTGCTTGCATGTGACGTCACAAATAAGAAAATAATAAAGTTCTATTAACTTTTTTAATCTTTGTTTGGTTTCTTCAAACCTTCACCAAAATTTTGGATTATCATTTCTGTTTGTATTGTACAGCAAACCTTTTGTCAAAGTGAACCTCCCTTTAATAGGATAGCCATAACATCAAAATGCGAATTATCTCCCTCGTTCCCATCCCCCTCCCCACTTTAATTCCTTTCTTTTTCTTTCTCTTCTGGCCCCCGCTCCCCCTTCCCTTACCTCTTTCTCTCTTTTTTTTCTTCTCTATTTTCCCCCCCTGTTATTCGTCACTTAATTCCTTCTCTTTCTTTCTCTTTTTACATCATATCTTTTCTCTCTCCCTTCTCTTTCTCTTCCCCCCTAATTCCTTGCTTTTCACTGAACAATTATCATTTGGGCCAGCCGACAGGGGCTGTGATCTTGGGGCAGGGGTACAGTACTCCCGGACCGTTGAAGTAGGCCTACTGAGTGCCACTTAAAAAGGACCCCTTTCGAACAACATGTTCAGTGCCCCTTTCTTCCTATTAGAAGGACCCGTTTTTACGGGTTAACAATCTATAGTGTCCCTCTGCCTTAATTATATTAACTCCACATTCACGTATCAGATAAGTTTTCCTTCTTGAATCCTTGTTCTTTTTATGTCCGATCATTGCCTGTAATCATGCGACTTTCGCCAATCCCCTTTTATATGTTTTTTTTTATTATTATACTTCATTAATGTAACATGAAACTAAACTGAACTAAAAAAAAAAACCCACACAAACCACCACTATCAACAAACTACTATGAGTTAATATGAAATTCACTAGCTGTGACAATGTGGTTCTTTAATTTGGTGAAAGCTTTAATTAATAAGGCCTACTTTAAAACATGGAGAGACAAATAGCTTTCTATTCTTCCGAATCAGTTTCCTGGTCAGTTTCATAATAATGTTGTTTTCCGCCGGGTTATTTCATATAGTCATGTGCTCTTGTAAAAGATAGACCTACATTTTTCTTTCATTTTTTAAATCTATCTTTAAAAAATTGGCAACAATAGACTGGATCCAGAAATAAGGAAATTAGCTTGTCTAGCTTAAACATCACGAGGCATTCTGGAAATAGCCAGAGCAACATGGAATGGGGAACTGCTTGAAGAGAGAAACATGATTGCTATACACACGCGTGACCAAAAAAATGCGTTTAAAGGGGTGTTTTCTATTCAGTTTTGGACGCGGCCCCTCGCGAGGACTTGTTAGGGTATCAAAAAACACCGATTTTCAAGAAAAAGGGTGGTTTTGAAAGACTGATCAATGGTCAATCGCGGGGTCAAACGTATTTAGGGTGTGTTTTCCCCAAAGCTTTATTTTTAAGACTAGTCAAGTGCCCGGGTCAAGTGTTAAGGGTATTTCCGGCGAGGTCATAAAGTTTGGCGACAACTTGTTTAGGGGCCAAAATGTGTAAAAAAAAAAGCCCGCGAAAAACTTGTGGAGGGGGTTATTTTGCACACAGAGTAAAACTCGGTTAGGGGGTGTTTGGAAATTCTTTGGTCGTGAACGCGCGTGTGTACAGCAATATGTTTTACTGCCCCCGGAATAATATCAGAAGATCAAAATTATTATTTTTTATAATTTTTGCAAGTATTGCAATTTTAAGCAACTTCTAGAGCTCAGCAGCCAATCAAGGTTACCATGACAGTTGTAATAATGACAAATTTAGTTGCAACTCTTTATTTTTTTAGAAAAAGGAGCAGGTGCATCATGGGGGGCATCATGAGTGTTTGGAAGAAATTGGAAGCCGGTTTAGCCGGGATTTGAAGCCATCTTGAAGTGAAAGCCGTGGCGTTGGAGTCCAACTTCGACCATCATAAATGACCTTCGGACAGGACACAGATTCCTAAGCTCAGATTTATTATGGACTCAAGAAGTCTCTTGCGGTTTCGATGTAAATTAAGACGAAAGATGCAATGCAAAAGCCTTTTCTATATAAGAAACCCAAAATGAAGATGGCTCCAGTACTAGTAATTGGGAATCGGAGTCGGAGGAATCGGAGCACCGACTTACGGCGCATCAGCCCGAAAACTTTGCGGCGCATCCCCGGAGCTATATAGAACACCGGTAAGTTAGGTGAGCTCTTTTCACTTTCTGTAATAAGTTGACTTAAGAAATGTAACACAAGATCAACAAGAAGAGTATCCGACGAAATAAATAAGTAGGACCAATGTAATCCTACAGCTACACCTATCATCATTTTGAAAGAAAAGTCCAACACTAAGGCAGGACATAATTAACCGAAGCTTGAGCATGCAGGAGCAAAACCAGGGGGGGGGGGCTTGGTCCCACCTTCCCCTCCAAAAAAATATAGAAGGGAATTGGAGAGGGGAATGAAAATGAAGGGAAAGAAGAGAGAAAAAAATAGGGGGAGGGGGTGAGGCTATAGTAATAAAATAAATTGCATAAAGAGTAGGATTTGACAGCCTCTGTCCTTGAGTATAAGTTGCAGGGTAGCTGCACTCACACAACATGCAAGGTTAGTAATGAGGTAGCTGGTGTTTTTGTGAAAACTGGGTTTACATTTTTCCCCTCCCCTCCTGTAATTTGATTAAAAGAAGTAAAAGGGAAGTCAGGTGCAAAGCAACCTTCAAGAGGCATAGATCAAGGGGCGAGGTGCCTCCCCAAGAAGGTGAAGAGTAAAAAAGGGAAAGTAATAGAAATTCAAAGAAATTCAAAGAGGGGGGGGGGGGGGTGAAGAAAATGAAGGGAGGAAAGTAAAAAGGATAAACCCATTTTTTTTTATAAATGGAGGTGTCTGGTGGGGTTGACTTGCAATCGCCTCTTTAGTCTTTACGTAGATGCTGCTGGCTTTTCCCTCCCAGTAATGAAGAGAGATACAGTGAGCATATTGGGAAAATGAAAGAAATCAAGGAGAGAAGAGGGATAAGAAGGGAAAGTGTACTTGCAAGGAGAGAAAGAAAGAAATTATTTGAAAAAACGGGGGTTCATGTTCTTTTTTCAATCTATCAGCACTTTTAGGGAGCCAACGTCCTTTTAAAAACACCCCAAAACTTGCCAAAGGCTTGTATAGATCTTTGCAAGGAAATTCTTCAAACTCATATTCATCGCATTTTGTAGCACAGCAGGGAAGTCTTCTGAAGGTGTAGAGGTTTTGAAAAGTGGGCCCTTGGATTATCTTTAGCTGATTTAGCTTTATTAAATAACATGTTTCACAGAGGTTTATGTAGTGCGCGTCCTGTGCGCATGATCTGACCAATGTGGTGATGTCTTTTATACTGCATACAACTGGAAATTTAAGTGCGAATCTAAGTCACAATTAAATCTTCGTGAAACCCCCACCCCATTCCTGTGTTACTGTGATTCACTATTTTATGTTTTCAATAAAAATGTGAATTTTTGAATATTTATTTTTCACCAAAGTGAACATTTCCATCAAATTTCCCCATATGCAAATGTTGAAGAATTAATAGATTTTGTTCAAAATTATTATTTCAGGCAGTATTTCACTAATCAATCACAATTCCCATTTATCTTGTAAGTGAATTATAGTTCATGGGTATAATTCACATATTTTGGTATCTATCTTGGATTTTGTCTGCTGAAAATGGTCAAGGTTCCACGAATAAGAATCAGCGCCCTATAATTGACAAGAAGTCATCAAAAACATCCAAAAAAATGACCGAAAACAAGGTCATGCCCTCTCTAGACTGGACTTAATGCAGAGGCCAGCTTGTATGTAAAGCTTGTATCTACAATTCTACATCAGCCGAAAGGTTGTGTGAGGCAATCATTTGAGAGAATATCCTAATGGTAACTAAGAAACTTTCTGATGTATCGTATTCATCCTTGGCTCACCACCAGTGTACATGTAGTTTCATCTGCCAAGTATTTCTGTTAAATGGGAACATTCATATTTTGGGCGAAATAACATTCCCACTTATTCTGTGTGTTCCTATTTTTGTGAAGATTTTGTAGTATTGAATAGGAAATCTAAGAATGTTCCTCCGTCTTGAAATTTCTTAGTACTTTGTTTGTATTTCTTGGCTGTCAGGGCCGGCAGGATTGTATTTCCTGAAAATATGGAAGCACAAATTTTGAAATGAAATCCCTAACCCTGCATATCTCCTCAGCGTGTGCAGCAAATGGTGGACTTCAGGTGCTTCTATGTTCAAATGCAATCTCCACATTTGCTTAAAACTGCATTTTGCACTTTTGTAATTGTTCTTGACAGGATGCACTTTCTTTCATGAGTTGGGAGTTTCCATTCCTCTGGACAACTCCAGCTTCATTCAGATGAAGAGGGATGCCTCCGAAGATGATGTGTTGAGGTAGCCCAGTATTGCCCCCTTGCTTCACTTCCCTGTGATTGTGCTGATTTAAGGCATCCTTTGAGGGATGAAGAGCAGTCGTTTGACAATGACATCCTTTCCGGGTAAAGAGTAGCTTCCCGTCATACAGGATGATTGTGAATTTCTCAAGAGATTTCTCTTTTGTCTCTGATATTCATTGTGGAGCATGATGCAATGTATTAAAAAAAGTAGAGGTGAACTCATCATGTGTCATCCACACGTTCCAACGTTTCCATGCCCCCTCCTTCCCCACATGTGCAGACGACAACAAAACACAGTACTGCATCTGGTTCTGGTGAAAGCAAAGAATATCAGAAGAGCCATCAATATTTGTGGCCAATAGAAGCTGCAATTTCATTATAATAGTAATTATTCTGGAATCTTTTTCTCTTCCAAACAGAACCTGGAGCTGCATCTCTGCCAACACTACCACATCCATATTGACCGCCCTAATAAGGTTCAAGGTTCTATTCATATCAAACATACCACATTTTCAACAATGTCAACAACTCAGTACAAACAATAATATTATACAAGACAAACAATACTATACAATACAAATTATTATAGGTAAGCATAAATAAATATCGTAAAATATGAAAAGTGTACTTAATATAATAGCAAAAAAAAGTACTATAATGCATTATAAATGGTTGTAATATAATGACAGATAAAGAAAAATGTGAGATGAAGATATGGGGAGCCAAAGTTAAAAACAAAGTATTCTCAGATGACTGCTTAAAACAACATTATTATTTATTCGGCATAATCAAACACATGAACAAAATTTACAAACAATAGGATAAGGAGAGTCACATGGATGCCGTGAAAGGAAAAAGGTTAACTAAATAACTATAACCTGAAGGTCTTTCTTTCCAATCCATGTGACTTTACAAAGATAACATACATGTATTACAAAATAGTAAAATACAACTATGTAGTCGTTAAAGATGACAACAAATTAAATTAGAATCAAATAAAGAATCAAAAAGCAGAAGTGTCAACCTGGGTAGAAGTAGAGCTCACAAGAGCAATTAAAAAAATAGAATAAATGTGAGCACGTGCCCAGATTATAATAAACATGCACAAATTTTCTGGAATATACCTCTCTTTGGTTTTGTAGAGCAAGGTTGGTGATTCCTCGCTTAGTTTCTGAGCAGACTGCAACTTTTTCTCCTGTTGCCCATGCCAAGCTTGATGAGAGCTTGTCATTAAGGAATTAGAAAGCTCCTATTTATTAGTGCTCTGCCGAAGCAACTGTTTCCAATTCATTGGGATGGGACTTGATGCTTCAACACGTCTATGTTGACTGGACCCTTCGACCCTCTTCTCTCGATCTTGTTTTTGCCTTGAGACTATTGTCCAAGTATTGGACACTTAAAATGCACTGTGATTGGATTTGTTCTCTCTTATGGAAAAAAAAATATCTTTTCTGCATAACCCACAAATTTTTTTTCTTAGGCCATGAGCATCATGCATGTTCACTAGAACAGCAACATCCATGATTGTAGCATCAATCGCAGGCCTTACATCACACTTTGAGAATTCGAGTTGTTCAAGGCAGTTATTGAGATCTGACTTCTTGCCAAGACGTAACTGTCCATATGACAATAACGAAGGTGGAAACGGGTGATTTTTAGGGCTGGGGAAATTATCCAAATCACTGTCTCTTGTCTGATATGGTACACAATGTGTGGCAAACAATCAAGATTCTTTTTGAGAAAATCTAATTGGTTGATTTTGTAGGGTTTCTGGAGTGATGATTCAACAGCATATTTATTCCAGGGAATGGGAGCTGTTACTGCCTTTTTAGAGTTGTTTCTCGGGCGATCTTTAATGAACTCATTATACTGGTGTTGAACTTCATCTCGATTGCTTTGACAAAGTCAACTGATCTTTGATCCATTATGTTGTGAAGTCTAAGGAGGTACTTGCTTTCTTCTTAAAAAGGGCTGCACTTTCTCTCTGGTTTACTGGTTAATGCATTAACCTGCCTTCCAAAGAGCATTTGACCAGAATTGATCACAATGCCTCCTTCGTATGGTTGCTCCTTTTGTCTAATTGTGTCCTCAAATTCAGATAGGATACGGACAAGTTCTGGCCCTTCCACATCTCAGAAGTGGATCAGCATCTTGTGTCATTCCAGTGATTCCTCCTCCTTTTCCATCACCCTGTTATTCTGTTCATGACCTTGGTCAATAGGCATCCAAGAGAAGTTACCATGTGAGTTTGATATTGTTAATTTTCCTTCTTGAAATTCTCTCGCAACGTCAGGATGAGTGCTCTGCACATGTTTCTCAAGTGCACACACATGCACCTGACAAAATGAACATGATTTAGACCAAAGAACCATGATGAAAGCTTTGTCAGATCTTGCTATTCTCCTTTCCCTTTCGGTGTTTGTTAATTTCACCGATTGTCCAATGTGGCCACTGCCTGTGCAACTCCGTGATACCTCCTTGGTTGTACAAACTGATAATGTACTTTGTATGATATGTTACCTCGAGGGCAATCAGGTCACTTTACACTCAATTTTGCCAGTAGCACCTACTCGTGCAACTCCTGAGCGCACTTTTGTACACGGAAATCCAACTGAAATGTGCAGACTTCATGAAGTTTCTCTTTTGTCTCTGGTTTAACCCCTGTGGTTGTAATCATGACTACTGCTTCATGTGAATACTCTCTTAGATGCTCCAGATTCATCGTCACACTTGTGCTTACGATATTTACAAGTAGCACAATCCAGTTAAGAATTGGAACATTTCAGGTTTGATGATTTATGCCACTTTGCTTTTTGCTCCCTGAAGAAAGATTCAAGTCAACTGCCATTGTCTAATTTCTTGATTTCTCTTGGAATTGGCAGCAGTTTATTTCTTGAAACTAGAGAATGTTCTTTGCTATATAGAAGAATAAATAGCTCCAACAGGGCGCAGTATCGTCTCATTCTCTTGCTGACAGAGACAGTATTTTGACAAGTAAATCATCTTTGTAGGCATATTGGGTGAAGGTTTTGACATTTTTGAGCAAAAGGTGGCATTTCTCACCTTTTTATGTTCTAAAAAGAAAAGAAATTAAACAATTGATTAACTCAAGCAAGATCAAATTGGCCTATTATTTGCAAATTTTCCAAGTGACACTGCCAGTTTCATATATTAAAGTAGCAAGTGCATTGCAATAACTTGTCTTGAATTAAAACAATACCATGATGCAAACTCAAAACAACACAAATCCAATATGTTATTGTCTATTTAATGTTTTCCAAGTACCATCTTTGCTCCTGTCTAATGATATTCTGTGAGCATCAGTTGTTATAAAGTAGTCATATTTTGTCTTTCTGTGAAAAATGTGTAAATGCTTTTCCCTTGCACCATAACCACCACTCCCACCCCACGAAAATAGGCAAATTTTGAAGAAAAAAATGCCTTTTACATCTTAAAGGTCACCACCACTTCACTTGAATTATAGACATACAGTATGTGAGCTTGCATGGATGTGGTCTATGGAATAGACTATATACCAGAGGTTTTCAAACTGTTTTTTTCTATTAGGACCAGATTAGACATGGAAACAGAGACTTTAAAATGACTGATTTTTAAACAAATAGCTACATGAAGGCTTGTTTTTTTTTCCAACATGTTTTTATTAAGGATTTCATTCAAATGAATTACATAAAATCTAGATAAATACAAAAAAAATTACAAGTCTTCATTTTATATCAACAATGATATGCAAAAAAAATACATTTACCAAAAACCGAAGCAAATAAGGATGGAACGAAATTCCTTAAAATTATACTTTTATATCTAAAAAATCTTACTTAACGGAGCCCCAACCCTCTATGTATATTAATAATTATTAATATTAAATGACTAAATGATTTGCAGGAAAACAAATCATCCTACATGTATTGTCATTGCATCCCATTTTAAATCAAGCTTCAACATAACTTCACATAATTATACACACATACACACACCTACCTTAACACCCATACACACATGCACATACCATGCATATGTAAACAAGCATAATATACAAATCTGCATAATGAACGTTTAACATTTTGGCGCAATAGGATACAGAAAGAAAAAAAACCCCTGCAAATCATATTAATACAAGAGAAGGGGAAATTGAAAAGGACTAGTAAAAAGAAAATCATCATTAACAATCACACCAGGATTCACACTCGCACCACACTAGACACATCCCACTTATGCACACACACACATTATATCAATTGCTACGGCAGATTACGAACTTTCTCTGCTTAGAAGATTTCACAAAGAATTATGAACAATTTGTGTAAAGATTTACAGCAATTTTGTGAGTTCCCTTTTTTAATTGTTTTTTTTTTCTGTCTTAGTGTACTACACATAATAAAAAAGTGTAATGCATGATTTTTCTCGTGTGAATGTTTTCGAAATTGTGGAATATGGGGTTAATGGCGTCCTGGGGGCCGTTTCATAAAGCTGTTCGTAAGTTAAGAGCGACTTTAAGAACGACTGGTGATCATTTCTTACGCGCTAAACCATAGCCAATGGATATACCGTATGACCATTTACCACAAGAAGGGATCACCAGTCATTCTTAAAGTCGCTCTTAACTTACGAACAGCTTTATGAAACACCCACCAGGACTACTTTAGTAATTTCGGTTTCAGAAAGAATTCACGATAAGAATTTACAGAAATATCAGAGCTACCAAGTCGCACGCATTATGCGTGAGACTCAAGCATTTTGGACTCTTGTTCATCCCCTCAAATCTCTGTCTCACGCAACTATCACAGTCTATCCCCATGTCAACAATCACTGGTCTCTCGTTTTATCAATTAAATCAAGCATATAATGCTGAAAATTGGAGTAATATCACGTATGTTTCAAATTCATGAAGAAAATCCTCGGAAAAAACCTCATTGTTATCCGTAACTGTACTACATAGGGCAAAAGGTAGGAGCCGAGAACGAAGTGGAGCGAAAAGTAAACATGTCCTTACATGACGTGTAATGGCAAATAAAGGCAAGGTAAATGTTTGGCACCTCTGTGTTAATTAGGGATGATGGCTTGAAACACAAGGTCTTATTGAATCGGCAATAATTTGTTGATGGAATATTCTTTGTATTTTCTGAATAGGCTCTGGATATTGAAGCTGAAGAGGACATCCATAACTAAAGTGAAATACTTTCTACAAGCCATGCATAACAAGAATAATTGATCAACCACATATCAGGACCAAGGATGAGGACCAGGACAGGAGATCAGGACTAGAACAGAGGATCAGGACCACGACCGAGGATCAGGACCAAGGATCAGAACCAGGACGGAGGACCAGGACAGATGATCAGAACCAAGGATCAGGATGGCGATCAGGACAATGACAGATGATCAGGACCAGGGCAGGTGATCAGAACTACTACCGAAGATCAGAACCACGACAGATGATTAGAACAAGGATCAGGATGGGGATCAGGACAATGACAGACGTTAAGGACCAGGACGGAGGATCAGGACAAGGACAGATGATCAGAACTAGGACCAAGGACCAGGACGGAGGATCAGGACCAAGACAGATGATCAGAACCGGGACTAAGGACCAGGGCTAAGGATCAGGACCAAGGATCGTGACCCAAAACAAGAGTCAAGACCAGGACCCTGGATCAGTGCAAGGATCAATCAGGACCAATCCAAGTGCCATAGAATGCAGAGGTGAGCACTCATCATACAGAGCAGTTAGCAAGCAATTATTTAAAATCCTTAATGTTTTTATAATTAAATCCTTTGTTTAGTACAATCAGTGCATGATATAATAAATCTTTAACAATGAAGCATTTAAATATTAGATGAATGTAGAAGATTTGGGGTGGGGGAAGGTAAATACCAATACTTTCACACTACAGGAAACTTCGAAAGTTTTATTCATATGCATATCAGAACACGCTAAATAATTGAACTTGTTTAGTTACCTTCCATATATTTACCAATATTTTAGTTCAATGATATATCATGCCGCTGAAAGTAGTACACATGGGAGGGGTTAAATGTCTTAAAAAGAAAGCAATTAGGGGTATATGAATTTGTTCTCATATCGGTACAATGTGAATAAACCATATAGATTTAACAATAATTTTGTTATTGGTATTCAGTCAAAAATTCTGAGAACAGGAGTTGAAACCTGAAAAACAATTTGACCTGTTAAGAAATGAACAATACCATACTGCCAAAATCACTGAAATCTATTCCTTATGGGGTACACGTGATATAAAATACTTTATTTTCGAGAGTCTCATGTTTTCACTCACTCTGATTCTTTCATAGGAGATTGCTCAGAGAGACAAGCTAACAGAAGATCGGCAAGATGCCCAACAAGGTCTAGCTTTAATAGGTGAATATATCATACCATTTAATGATGATTTTGTAAATAATTTTTGTCTCGGCTGGATTGCACAAGTGAGATACAGGTGCTGCTTTTCTAATGGAGGCAGCACCATTGTCAACAATGGTGAAATATTTATCAAGGGTAATTTTTTGAGATGTCATTACTTTGAAAGTATAAGGACCTACTGTATGTTTTGAAGCTTTATCATATTGGTGATCAAGTAACACTATGTGGCATGATTTTCAGGTCATTTAGTCAAGGTCAAAGGTCTTTGAGGCTTGATTATTTTTTCACCATGCTGTAGTATCAACATTAAAAACTTATCAAAGGTTCAGATTTTGAAATTTCAAGGTAGTTTTGAAAAAAAAATATCGAAAATAATGATTTCCAAAAGTAAAAATATTTGTTTGAATCCCTCCAAATTTTCTACGATTGTACAAACAAAGCTGTTCGTAAGATAAGAATGATTTTAAAAAACGACTGGTGATCATCGCCAATGGTGTGTACCATTTACCGCAAGACAGGATCACCAGTCGCTCTTAACTTACGAACAGCTTTATGAAACACCCGCCTGATCAACCCCGCTTGGCCAGGTAATCCCCGCTGTCTCCACAGGCCAGATTATGGCTTTGGGCCAGGAACGAAATGATAAACAACAGCTGTGCTATTACGGAAGACTTCTGCCTGTAGTAGGATCTTCGGAATGAAATTATTCTATTCGATATTTAATCACGTTTTCAAAGGCATATTGTATTCAGAAATTTGATGTTAGTTCATTTTCAATTTCGAACAAAGAAAATCGACCTCGAAATAAGGAAAGTAAGTGAATAAAAAATGGCGGCATACTTTGCCGGGGACCGCGCTCGGGCTATTATGTTATCTTCGGACCGAGGTCAAGAAACAGGTGTTTTGATACTTACTTGGGGCAATTGATTGAGAAAAACCATGGAGTAGGTCCATGGAAAAACTGGGGTATACGTGTTCTTACCATTGGCTACGTCATTCTTTGAATTTGAACTTTATATAATGTGTGTGAGAGAGTTTATATCTCTCTCTTTGAATGTTTTCAATTGTTTCCATGTAATAGGCCTTGATTGTATTGCAGATCACTGCACCTTTAGGGTCAAAACCACTATTTTATTGTACAGTGTAAAATATGTTGCTATTTGATCTATTTTATAATTGCTGAAATAAATTGAATTTTAGATCTTATTCTATTTCAATCTCAGGGAAAGCGCCCACCTCATCTGGACCAGAGAAGCACAAGATGAGATTCAACAGCCCCTCTGTCAATTGGAAGATGTGTAGCTGTCTCAAGAGCCACGATGAGCAAACACGCCAAGAAGAGCACCAGCTGGATTATAGTTTCTGTTTATTTTGATGAAGAAGTTCATCTTTGTGATCAGTTGATTTTATTAATAGCAGAAATATTAGAGAAAAATATTAGTGAATGTTTGATGAGAATTTATCAAAGAATTAGAAGATTTTGATTTGCGATTTCATATGCAAGCAGCTCCACCATAAATTCCATAATTTTATGGAACATGATTAAGATAATTTTTTTTTATCATTAAAGAGGATGTGAAATTATGTGCCTGATGATATATCCACCCCACAACACCACTTTCAAATTTTGAGAAAAATTGAATTTTTCGGAATTTACATAAAAGGACATGGAGGAGCTGTTCATCTGTGACTCCATTATTCTCCAGTGTTGCTATTGAATGTCTGTGGTCTATATTATGGTTGTTCCACTTTATATGTTTGTCATTTTGCCTCCGAAGAAGATTCTGCTAGGATCGAAAGCTTAGGCCCCTTTTGACTCTCCATTATTCTTTTACGGATTTTTTCATCAAACCTTCACCAACATTTTTCTCTATTTTTTCTGCCTTTATTAAGCTACCTTATCATGAGGGTGAACATCCTCTTTATTACCATATAGGCTACCCCCTCAACATTTCTTTTGATGAATCTGCTGTGTAATTTTTTTTTGCTGCACCGCCTGCTGACTTTTTACTTTTGAGTCTTGTTCAACCTTCACGACCAGATTTCCAATGAGCAAGAACGTGGTTACAAAAATATGCTACATTGTGTAAGTGCATTTGTAACGTGCATACACATGCAAAATGTTCCATAGCGTTGGAACTGTGTTCTTAAGGGTTGCGAGTTTGATCCTAAAAGATGTTTGAAATTCAATTACAAGAAAAAATGATGAAATGTTGCCTTGCAAGCTTGTCACATTTCAGATTTATCAAAAATAGTTGAGGGGAGAGGGCCCTGATAAGCCCCTCTTCTTCCTGGCTTTATAGTGTCAAGATAGATGCCTGCGTGCCAAATGCAGTCATGGTCCAGGGCCAGTAGTACAATGCAATATAAAGTGAGATGAATTGTTTGTGTACATTTCAAAAGAAATCGTTCACACCAAACATTCACTAAAAATGTCTGGCAAGCAAAGAAAGTCGGGGAAAGAGTTATTTTTCACTCATTCCCGGGCCAGGCTGTATTTGGTATGTACATTGATTGCAAATGATAATATTAATGCAATTGATGTTAAAATAGTCATGCCCTAATTTGGACATCGCCCTTACAAGTCAAGTCGTGTGACATTTGCCAGCCGAGGCGTACTCCGCACCATCCTATAATCATAGTATTTCTTTCTTATTGATTACAAACCTTATTTAAACATGAGCTTTTCTTTGGATCTCATTAATAATTCCGATTATTTTCTTTTTTAACTCCTAAAGTCTCACTCGCGCCCCATGTTATCTTGTATGTACATGTGTATATTAGGAAAAGTCAAAAGTAACTCAAAACCTCTCGTGATGAGACTGTTGTTGCATGTGTATTGTGAAATCGTCAAATTGCTTATAAGCTTTGTGTACAGAACTCTTAGTTTGAATTTTCGTATATAAGTTTTTAGTGTTTAATAAGCTTCTTATGCTTTAATGCATGAATGAAAAATCGTACCCACATGGCAGGTTCAAGCTATTCTCCCATTCGCCTGTATTCTGAAGTACACCATCATGATCTTACTCTGCTAAAATTATGAAAATTTGAAAATGTCTACATTTGGTTTTTCTACTTAATTTCCCATGCTTCAATGACGAGCAAATCAAACTATTCTAGTTGTGTTATCCCCAGGCAAGTATGAATAATTTGACGGTCAAATGATTTGATTGTATCACACTTTGCTGTCCATTGGCTAAACAGCAACGGGCTAAACCAGCTTTAGACCCAGAATTGAATTAAATCCAAGTTCAGAATACATGGTTTTTTTAGTGTAAAGTATATTAACTATCAGCCACTGGCTTATTAAGCTGTTTGAATGTGCCAAATGTTTTGAGTCATTAGTTTGTTTTGTAATCTGACTAGGTAGGCAATATCCGTACAAAATCTAAGCTACCCTTCTGATGCTAATTTTCCCTGAATTCCTTCTATTATTTGTTCTTTTATGAAACCAATTTATTCACATGGAAGAATGAATTAAGTGTCTTAGCAGACAGTACCCATATATCTCCAGTGATAGCAATCACAATCATGGAACAGAAATCCAACAAATCATATGTATTGTATAGAATGTTTTTGCCAAATCGTTCTGGTAGAAGTTGAATGATTACTGAGCAACTGGAAAACCAAGCGCAGCAATATAGTCATAGAACATTTACAGTTTCACTGGTAACAAGTTTTCCATATAAAACAAATATCAGTATTCTTACTTGTCACAAATCTTACACTGATGAAAGCCCTCTAACGTAATTTAGAAAAGGGGCTAGATGTCAATTCATTAGTATGCAGCGCATAGAAATATTGTATCATCATAATAATAATATAGGTATATTTATCCCGGGTCGCCACTTCAGTTTCGAAAACTGTTCTACAAGCGGGCCCTGCTATTATCATATTATGTGCTTTATAGATGGTGCATATGATTATTATTACGATGTTTAGTATTACTTCAATTTATCTCATTTATTCATTTACATGGTAAGAGTGATGATCAAATCACTTTTGGATGTATCAAGGTCAGAAGTCACAGAATTCATACACCTGCTAATGGATGTGTTCCTATGATAATGAAAGAAGCTTGTGAACAATCAACTCCCAACTTGGCTTATGCAAGTATGGGCAAGGACAGTGATCTAATTAGGTTACCAAGATAATAAGCTCTGAGGTCATAAAGTTATTTCATATCAGAAAATTGCATTCAGCATGTTTGAGGACCACAAGGTTGGAGATATTGATAAAAAAAATTCACTTGGCGTCAATAATTTTTAAAGATCCAGTTAATAATCGGATTTAGACTTGATGCATTTATGTGTATACAGGAAAGACCTGATTAGGAAATAGTGTGTAGGTATGTTGCAGGTATGCTATGGCCAAGGTATAGATGCGAATGGTTGCAGTCGAGGGTCTAGTAAGTTTTCAACTGATTTGCTGGATGCAAATGTAATATTGTTGGGAAAAGTGTGTAAAACAATTTTTCATCTCTACATTAAGCATGGTACATGTACATGTCAAAATAGCTTGAACCTGCCCTCATGTCTATGTATACATGTATTCTATTTCTAATGAATTTTGTATCTTTTTTCTTCTTTGAGAAACTTTGTAAGGCCGGCAGCCCAGGAGATATATTCAAGTGAAAGCACTGGAGCAGTGACCTTTTAGATTGATGGAGCGGGCCCTGGACCTCGCAAATATGGACTAATGTTCAATCTGTGCTGTGGTCTTCCTGCTAGCTCACACAATTTATGATGTCACCAGTGAGAGACTCATCTTTTATCAACGTGTAGAGAGAGGCACATGTCATCAGATGTAACATGCATCTGTCCTAATGTAAGTGCTTTAATTGTGATTTCAGTGACTTGTCTGAGATTATACATATACAATACAATAAGATTTTCCAGGTCTTATTTCAATAAAGGCACAAAATATCAGTATTAGATTATTTTTGTCCAATATTTTGCATAGATGATGGTTTCAGCTATTTCAAACAACCCCCTCCCCAAAAAAAATTGCATTGAAATTTAAAAAAAAAAGCCCTGACTCTACACCCCTTCATATTCATTAATCTTTAAAAATTGCTCTGTTCCCCTCATACTACATCCTAGTTTTTTTTTCATTCTCATACCCCAACCCACTCTTTATCATTTACCTGACCCCCTCCCTTATCATTTTCTCATTCTTTTGTTATATCTCAATCCATTGATCTCTTGCAGTATCTCTGTTCTTCCTTGTACCACACCCCCTCCCTCTGATTACCCCCATTTCTCTCTCATTCTCATTTTCTCCTTCCACCTCTCTCTTCTATCTACATGTTTATCTCTTCATCAATCCATTGATCTCTTGCAGTATCTCTGTTCTTCCCTATACCACACCCCCTCCCTCTTATTACCCCCATTCCTCTCTCATTCTCATTTTCTCCTTCCACCTCTCTCGTTCTCTTTCTCTTCTTCTAGCTTCATGTTTATCTCTTCTTCAATCCATTGATCACAGACTTTCTTTCCCTCCTTGTACTACCTATCACTCTCTTACACTCGCTTTGTCTTCCTTTTATGCCCTTTCAACATGAATTCATCATGACTGATGTTACAATGTTCTAAAATCAGCAGAAAAAAAGTTCATGAATAAAGTGACATGATATATATTCCTCGATTTGAATATTAAAAAAAGTAAAATTCACTTCAGTAAAAGAGTTAAATACTATACTAAGATATCTGTACATTTTGCAATTATGTTTCTATGAATTCCAATTGCACCCCCCCTCCTACCCCCATCCCTTTCTGGAAAAAAAATGTACATGTATGGTAAAAACTACATGTAAAAACTTATAAACTTGGTCCTTTGCTTTTAGTCGATATGGCAAAACTAATGTAGGTGTTTATCCATCCAGATGTAACCTCAGAATTCGTGAAGATAAGTGTAGACTGGCTTAGGAATCCAATGGCTCTGTGAAGAAGGTTGAGACTCGGCATAGGTCGTTTCTGAGCACTTGAATGTGCTTGAATGTTCATTCCCTATTCTGAAGAAAAAAAAATGAAATGACAGAAGACTTATTATCTGTCATAGTATTAAGAAAATGAAGTGCAATGTCATATTTTGTGAATAGTACTAGGAAAACAAGGACAAATTTGCCATCTGATAACCAACAAGAGCATGACCCTTTCATTGAAAAGCTTCCCAGGTGGCATTTCGTTCTTTCATGAGAAAGTCGTTCCCCAGAGGTCATTCCATGTTGATACTATTCCCACTTCCCATTCTTAGAAGACAGCTTCCCGCGAGAGCAACTCTCCCTTGGGGAAGCTTTCCCCTGGAGGATAACTCCCCTGATATGATTCCCATCTGATACCAGAGCATGCATGACTCTTAAGAAATCAAGCTTCCTAAAAGATAACTCTTGTGGGAAAACAAGTTCCCTAGAGGATAACTCCTCTTGATGTGATTCCCATCTGACTCCTCCAGAACACAAATGTTCTGGAGGACAGCCCCATGAGAGCAAATCTGAGGCCTCACCTTCCCCCAGATGATGGCTCCCATGAGGGGACAGTCTCCAGGGAGTTCTGTTTTGTAGACAGCAAATCAATTGTCTGTCTTCCACACGGTTAGTTGATTGACGACCATAGTTCAAGGTGCCAATCCGTATTTTGGCCTTTACGTACTAAACTGCTGTCGGTGTTTCTTGATTTATCTACTAAATTGCTGTAGGTGTTACTTGATCGTCAGCCGTTTAGCAGCCGTTCACAGTACTGTTGCAGCATTCTAATTGATTTTTCTGTACCACACTGGCAGAAACCACTTGTTTGATGATGCTCCACAATGTTGAATCTCATGCTCTGTAACCCCTCTGGTTTCAAGTTTTGAACGTCCCTGAGCAATTGTTAAGGGTACGTAACCCAGCTAGAAAAATCTCTCTGTTACTGCACAAGTATGAAGCAGTGTTTCCTCCAACAATTGTTTGAAGAAGGTCTCTGTTCTTTATTAGCAAATTTTCCCTGAAAAGGTGAAATCTGAGTATTTCAATTGACTTTCTGAATATTGACTTTCTGATAAATGCCATTACATTCATGCCCTTTCCCATAAAAGAAAAGGGCAGTTTCATATCCCAGATTCGTTGCATTTTGTCATTCTCTCGGTCTAGATTCCTCTGTGCATGGTATTCAAGAATGGTTATTTCTGTAATTGCTGGTGAAGCTATTATGTCCATGACTGTTAGTGATGACTGCTGATCAAAGCTCTTTGGTGTAGTGTAGCTTAATATCCTTGGTGGACTCTACAACCATGCTGTTATCTGGATCACATTTGATCGCTGTCAAACAGGATAGTTCCAAGTGCAGTGTTGACCTTTGGGTAATGGCATTTGGCTGACTTCTACATTACTGTGACTGCTGTTTTTTGGTCAGATATTTGGTTGCAACATCAGTATGCTGACAGTTGGATTTTAGGGTTTGTGTACTTTTCTTTGTGGACTTTCTTGAGCCAGACTGATACCACAAGAAGACAATCCAGTCTCTCCTCTGTTCAGGAACATTCTGGTAAAGGCCACATTGATGATCGCTATGTCAGCAATCTAATTAAGCTTACCAGGTACCTTCTGAATACCTTGGTAGATATCGTCAAGTGTATATAGGCTGATATCATCTGGGCAGGTCAGTCCCTTGCTGCATTATGTGAAGGTTGATCCATTTGATGTGTCAAGGAACTTGGTAGACCTAGGCCATGACACATAGATCAAATTGATATTATGATGAGTGGGCTGTCAGAACCCCTTGAGCTTGAAGGATCTTTGGGATACACAGAAGACTCCTAAGCATCAAGCTCAAGCTTGACAGAGCTCAAAGACCAGCAATGTACGTGATTTTATGCCAGAGACTGACTAGGCAGATGTCGCCAATAATTGTGTAAATAGGCATTCAGTATGTTGTATCCCTGAGAAAGGGAATGTATAGGATGAGCAAAATCTCCTGCAGGAAATTCCATGTACAAGACTTCTGAATATCTGCAGTGACAGTCCCGCGCTATCCATGAAATATGACATTGCACTTTGTTACTAATTATTGATTAGGCTTTATAAACTACCTTTCAGGGGATATGAAGCACCCAGTTTTCAGGGCTGGCTTATGTTCGCCCGCGGGGCACAGAGGCTCCCGCTTCACATACATTGTTATTTCGATGCCAAGATCTCCTTTCTTTCCGAGTTTCAAGGTGCATTGGATATATAAACAAAAGCATGTGTTTTCCATAGATGGACCACCCCCTACCCCCCCCCACCAAAATATGATAGTTGCCTTTTTTTCATTTAGACATGCAACTGAATATTTTAATACATTGGAATTCAGAGAAACAAGATGTATTCTGCACAGATACAAGTATCAACATTTTAAGTAGTTGATAACAATTTCAATTAAATGATTAAAAGGAAAAAAAAATAATTTTTGGTATAATGAAGAAGCTGGTTGAATAGAACATTATTACATCAGTCACGATTGACAAATGCTGAGAGGATGCAAAAGGAAAGACGAGTGACAGAGATGGTTGGATAGTACAGGGAGGTATGGAGAGACTGGAATCAATGGATTGACAGATAAACAAAGGAGAAGATGGAGAAATAAGGAGGGATGGAGGGGATGATGAGAAAGAGAGAGGAATGGAGGTAATAGGAGGGGGAGTGGTACAGGGATGGATAGAGGGGCTACAAAGAGATCAATGAATTGTGATATGTGAATAGAGAAATGGGAGGGTGTCGGGTAATGAAAAAGAAAGGGATTGATGTCCAGAGACAAAAAAAAATTGGAGTCAGGAGAAAAGAACCAATGTCGCCCTCATCGACATGAGCCATGAAATCTCATTGTATTGTTTATGTACTATTGACAAGTCTTATTAGAAATCACAATATAAAGCACTTAAGCTTAGACAGGGCCATGCTACATTTGATATGTCATGAGCACCACTTTGTACATTGACAAAAGGGGTCTTTTAGTAGTGATGTCATAGATTTGTGTGAGTCTTGTTGGAAGACTACAGCTCAGACTGGGCAGCAGCCATTTTGTGTGAGGGTCAGCGTTTGCCCCATTGATCTTGGTCACTTGCTCTGGGGTTTTATTACTTGAATAAACCTTTGGGCTGCTGGCTATTTTTTTTTTAAAGGAATTATGTTCAGTAAATAGAGATATTAAAGTCATGAAATTAGCATTTTATTTTCTTGCTCTCTGGACTGACTTTATTGTAGTTCGTGTTGTGTGTAAATGATCTCTTCCCCCGTCACTAGCCCCACCCTTCCCCTAAACAGTTGTGCCCTCTATGGTTACAGGGGCGGCACTATTCCACCCTTTTGATGGGGGCGTCAAACACATGCTTAAGGCCTGGGATTTATACATTGGGCAATTTCAGGTTTGATTTTGGCGATGGTGTTGGAAGCAAAGATTGCCCAACATTCAAATTCACCTCTAGCTCAACACCAAGTGACGCCTTTAAGATCAGCATTACATTTGTTTTGGTACTTAGCTGATCTAAAAATCGTCCCAACACCAACGCCAAAAGGCAACTTGAATTCACCCACTGCGTTTCAAAATAAAGTAATCCAAATTTAGATGGTTGATGGTAAAATTGTGATTAACCAGAATATGAAAGAGCAATTCCTCAGTGTTACCGATAGCTTAATCATATTAATTAACCCGAAAAGCGATGATTGCAGAATCCACTTTGATCTAAGGTTCATTAAGTGAAGTGAATGAAAACCGGTCAGAGCAAACTACTTTATTAACGTTCATTTTGATAGTGATAAAGAAGTCACATCTTCAAGAAATGTTTCCAAAACTTGGATGAATATCCAGGATTTCATTAACGTTTTAATTTGAATAAATGGTTACAAACTGCTCTTTCACATTCTGGTAAATATTTTTTTCCAATACTCTCATGATGCAATTGGGCAACACAACATCTTTATATTGAATAAAAGTTCTGAGCTTTGATGCGTGTTGTATTCAACATTGTTCATATGGAAAAAATAACGGAAAAAATCAAATTCGTCTAGATACTGTACTGGAAAATAATATAGTGTATTGAAAAAAAAACAGACATTGTTGGATGCTTAAGCCACTGATTCTTAGGTGCAATGTGCAGCTCAGATTTTTTTTTAAAATCAAGTCAATGTTAACCAATGCCATCAATATCGGCCTTCTAAATTTGGATTATCCTTATTAAAATGTTTTAGGTCGGTAGTTCTGCCGCCCCTGTATTCGCAGTCATCATATTCCTGGATAAGCCCATTTGCATACCCGAAAGAATCGATCTTTTATAATTTAGTTACTTCACTCTTTTTTCGATAGAGAACGTTTTAAGTACCCTTTAAATTTAGAAGGTCTTGATCATGCGTAAATAGGCTTCACTAGGAATACGGTGACGAAATGCTTAAATAAAAATCGTTTATTCCCTTTACAGGAACAAATATTTACACTATTTTTCTTTTTTATTTTGGTTCTAATTTTGTGGTGGTCATGTGAATTCTGACCAAAAATACTTCTAATCCCCCCCCAAAAAAAATTCAAAAACAAATGAAAACTCGACAATTCGAACGGGAATAAACATTTTTTAAAATCATATTTTGCCGAGAATCATATATTTGATATTTATCGGATACTAATAATATATACTAATGTACCAACATAAAGAGCAGAAGTTAATCTGATATGAACTTCATGAAATGGGGACAGATGAAAGTCTTACAATCCTCAAAATTCAAAGAAAGTTTCAAGCAAGATTAGGCAAATGTTGATTTATAAAACTAAATTCTTCTGAATTGAATAGATTTTCGTCTTATTTCAAAGGGTTAGTTTAGTAGTATTTCGGATTGCAATACATTTTTCTGAGGTGGATTCTCTAATTAACGTAGATAATATTCAACTGTACACACATTTCGTGAAGTTCACATGTTTCATTAACATATAATATCACGCACAAACACACACTCGGAGAGAGGGGGGACGGGGTGGTAGGGTAGTTCTTTGCACTTTAGAGTGTATATTGGTGCAAAAACGTATGGAACAAATTAAATGTATAATACCTTTTGAAATAAGATTAAATGAAGCAGTAAAATTGACTGTCAAAAGGTACACCTAACCTTATAAAAGTGAATTAGATGCAAAATTATAATAAATGTAAGTCTCCCCTTAAGAAACAAAAATAGAAATAAAAAGAAAATATGACCATCTGTGTAAGTATATTGTACATTATTTTTACAATTCTTAAATATAATTCATCAAAACATTACATTAAGAATTGCACAGAGTGAGAAAGAGAGTGCAGAGTTAATGTAATTAATTAAACGAGTCCGAGTTGTAAAGAACTCTTGCTTGTGAAAACCTTTAATGATGGAAGGGGGGGTGGGCAGCAATTGGCAAGAAAGCTTAACAGAAGATGGCAAGATTTAATAGGGATCAGGCAAGAAAGGGACGAGGGAAGGGGAGGGGGTACAGATCGAAGTGTACAGGGACGATGAATAAATACAAAGTAGACATAGCAGGGAAAACAATTTCATTTAATAATGGAAAGAACAAATTATTTCATAGTGTGTTTACACCATGTGACGATGTCCACCTCAGGAAAATGTTGATTTGAATCAATAGAGGAAAATCAAACTAGCATAATGCTTAAAATTTCATCAAAATCGGATGTAAAATAAGAAAGTTATGACATTTTAAACTTTCGCTTATTTTTACAAAATATTTATATGCACAATTTAGTCACATTCAAATGAGAGAATCGATGATGTCCCTCACTGTTTTTATTGTTTTTTTTTATTGTTTGAATTATACAATAATTCTTTTTTTTACAGATTTGACAATAATGACCAACTTGACTGAACCATAAAATGTTAATCAATGGTCATTCCACATGTTCAGGGAGATTTTTTTTCACATGATAAAGATGAGAAAATCAAAATATTTCGTATAATAAAATACAAAAGAAATAGCAAGTGAGTGATGTCATCAGTTCCCTCATTTGCATGCCAACGGGGATGTGCACATAACTGTTTTGTGAAATTAAGCAAAGCCTAAAAATGTCATAACTTTCTTATTTTACGTCGGATTTTGATTAAACTTTCAGTGTTATTCTTGTTGGATTTTTCTCTTTTTATTCAAATCAACTTTTTGTTGGGGTGGAATTTACTTTCAAATTTACAGTCTGAAGTCTAAAGATGATTTCACATTGGTGTGCCACATTGGGAACTCACTGTGGGACACTACGTTCTATCCACCAGAGATATTGCAGTCAAAATTAATAACTAATAGCGACTTTTCGCAATTGCAACGGGACGGATTCTACAACATAGTTTATCTATTGAAAAAAAAAAAAACAATTTGCAAATGTCGTTTGTCCACAGTCCAATCGAAGCACTGCTGTTTTGACTTACTGATTGGAAATCGACAAAGACTGCTTTGTCATGAAGGGCTATTGACAATAGATTCTCTACGTTCCAGAAAGAGTCTGCATAGCTGTTGCGAAAACCCACTAATAACAGTGTGCAAGGCCAAATTCATTTCGCAGATATTCGGCTGCAGCCCATCTTTGCCACTGCTCTGATCCGGGGGGGGCCACTTCCATTCACGAGTGGATACCATGCGCGACCATGGGGTCTCGAAAAGCACCCTAAACACGTAATTTCCATATTCTGAAAATACACCCCTTAACAAGTATTGGCGTGTGAAACCCTATCCTTAACAAGTATTGGAAACAAAACGATACTCTTGGCAAATATTCCCTGAAATGAACCCCTAAACAAGTAATGTTTTATTGTTAGGGGTCCTTCGGTCGTCAGCTTTACGTTATTCTACACCTCGCGCAAATCGGACTCTAAACACGAAGTGTTGGGGCAAAAAGGACATCCTTTATAAAATATTTTAATTTTGTTTTATCATCCCCGCAAATTCGACCCTAAACACGTAATTTTCCTAGCGATATAGATAATCTTTTTTCATTATTTTTGTGTTTTTGACACCCTTATCACGTGACAGCCCGCTACACCGAGGGTCCGCGAGACCGAGGGTCCGCGAGACCGAAGGTCCGCGAGACCGAAGGCCCGCGAGACCGACTTTTCCCCCCCTTCATCTGTTGCCGCGGTCGAGTGGTTTAAGGCGCCTCGTTGCAGCGGCGTAACAGGTGCCTGTTATCAGGGGGGGGGGGGGCAGTGTAAAAATAATTCCCGGTAACTAAGTCCAGAATCAGTGGCTTTGCTATGATGTCATTTTAGGCATGTTAGGGGGCGGTGATGAGCACGCGAAGTGTGAGAATTACTTAATAATGAGCGCGTGAAAGGCGATCCATATTTTAAGGGGAGTTTCCCCCTTCCCGCGCGAAGCATGGAAGCTCTGACGTTTTCTTCGAATTTGTCCTTGTCTGCTCTCGCTCGTCTTACGTTCTCCTATACCTTTTTATTTTCTCGCTCACGTTTCCCCCTTTTTTGGGGGGTGGCTTCTTTTGGCTACAAAGTTGTTATCAATTAATACATATAATTGTTCATTTTTGTTATTCATTCATTTATTCAACTATTCATTAATAGATTCCCTTTTTCATATCAATTAGTATTATTAGACTGGGAATAGTTTGCAAAAATGATTTTCATAATACTACGAAATCGGACACCCCATCCCCTCTCTTACTTTATCGTCTAACGAAATCATACCATAGTATACATAACTTTAACAAAGAGGACTGTTTATAAAACGTTGTCTGGTATTAGAAAAATATTCATCTATTTATTTGGAGTGTCGGTTTTAAAAATTGATTGAATAAACTAAAGTGCTGAATAAAATAAAGGAGACAAAATGAAACAAAGCAAAACAAAAATGCCGAATAATATTAACAATTTCAATGATAGTAATAATAATAATTATGATAAAAACAACGGTAATAATATAACTGCTACTACTACTACTACTACTACTACTACTACTATACTACTACTACTACTACTACTACTACTACTACTACTACTACTTCTACGAATGTGAATACGACTCCTACTACAACAACTACTACTACTACTACGACTTCTACTTCTACTACTGCTGCAGCTGCTGACATCATAACAAAAATAGTAACACCAATAAAAAATGGGTTTTAGTAGAACTCCCCAGAGGACTACTTCTCCGGAGGGCGACTCCCCCATGATAACTCCCCAATGAAAACTCCCCCGAAGGACCATTTTCCCGAGGACAGGTATTAATGTACGTTCTTTTCTTTAGAACTTTCACCTTCTTGTTCTTCTTATTATTCTGTTTAAATGAAAAAAAAGCTAAGATAGAATTGCCCATAATGAAGGTTCAATGTTCCAGGTGTTTGTATATTTCCATAATATTTCCAGTTTTCTTGTTAAACATTAAATGCACAAGATCATGAAGCAGAATAAAAAACGTTAAATGAGTAGAGTTAATGATTAAGTAGTGTCAGTGAAATAAGGCATCGTTAGTTTATACTGTAAGTAGCAGAAACACCCCCTCCCTACACCCCCCCCTAGAGACTCGGACGTTTCGTGCGCGCAGTACGTGTTTCGCACGATTCGCGTGCTCACCACCGCCCCTTAAAATGAAATCCTAGCAACGCCACTGATTCTATTTAGTTACAGGGAATTATTTGACCCCCCTCCCCGATAACAGGCACCTTACGCCGCTGCAACGAGGCGTTTTAAACCACTCGACCGCGGCAACCGATGATGGGAAAAAAGTCGGTCTCGCGGGCCTTCGGTCTCGCGGACCCTCGGTCTAGCGGACCCTCGGTCTCGCGGACCCTCGGTCTAGCGGACCCTCGGCCTCGCGGACCTTCGGTCAAGTGGTCGGACCCCAAAAAGACATCCTTTTTACGTGTTTTTTTGTCGTGCATGGTATCCACTCGTCAATGTAAGTGCCCCCCGGGCTCTGATCATGTCCACCAATTTAAAAAGTTAAACAATAATACGATACAAATAATCGATTAGGGAAATGGATTAATGTGTTTGGCTTAGAACCCATCACAAAGTTCTGCAAATAAGTTTGGGGTCACTGAAGTACTGATAGGGGTGGCTTGGGGTCCATGGACTACCACAATTTTCGCGACCAATGCTCCCCCAACAAAAAAACCCTAAAAAAATGAAAAAAAGGGTAAAAGAGTGAATTGTGATTTTTTTTTCGGGAATATTATGTCAAAATCCATCACAAAATCACTGACATCTTTATATTAGAAAAAATAATTCTCGCTCGCGTCGCTTTATCGCATATATGTCTTTAAAATTCAATATATATGTCTTTGAAATTCAATATGGAACGTCTGGCTTTCTCATCTTGCTCTTTTTTTATTTTGGTTTTAGTTTTTTCATATTTATCATTAGTTATGCGACGGTAATCATGGAATGCAAAATTCTCACAAAATGGGAAGCAATTTAAAAATGAAATATTGCTAAAAAGTTGTTTCAAGTAGTAAACTCCCAATATAATCTTTGGATTATTTTTATTATTTTTTTATGTATTAATTTATTTTTCCGTCAAAAAATACAAATACTTTAAGACAATTTTTCAATCAAATATAAAAATGCAATAAAAGAAAACATAATGGACCGAGGATGCTAAGACGTGCTGAAGTATTCATTAAATTCCACATGTATCAAACTTTGCACAATGGCTTGAATGTGTTTGGAATTACATCGTTCAACCCTGTCAGTAATGAAGATAAACAACTTTGGCATGCTGGTTTCATCGTTTAAAGAAAATTTAAGATTTTTGAAAACTTTTGGTCCAATCAGACACTGATTCAACAAGCATTGCATGTTCAAAAGAAAAGGAGACTTTTATGTTTAAAAATGCGAAAAAACCTAATCATTTCATCTTAATTCTGACTTTTCTGAATATTTAGGATTACTGCACATTCCATGATTACATAAGCGCAACATAATGTAACATCACCTTATTTCAGTACAGACGAATAATGAATGTTTCAAAATTAATGATACCAATTTCCCCTTCCATTGTTGAGTAACAGAAAAGGAATCAACATCCGAAGTTGAATTGCGGAACATTGAGGGGTTTACCGCCCTTTCACACGGTAAAAATATCGTAATTTGAATGATTCCAGTGAAAAATAAGGCTAATGACGAATATTGAGCACGTGTGAAACCAAACTAGAACAGGATTAGAATCACGAACGCTAATCACAGTCACGATTACAATAGCAATCATCATTACAATGATGATTCAAGATTCACGTGTGAAAAGGCCCTAAGTTTGATGGGAGTAAAGACATGGCTGTGCACTTCATAACCTGCATAAGAGATAACCAGGAAAGGAATCCGTATTATTTAGGTGTTTCATTAAATAAACCATTTTTATGGGGGGGGGGGGCATTTTTTTATAGAGTTTTTTTGGGAGTGATAGGGACTATTTTACTCTAAATATTCCGAGATTGCTGTGATTGCTCATGTAACGCTCATGGAAGGCTTGACGTGATAACATGCATTAACAATACAAGAAAAGGTCATCAAGAAGCCGAAAATTGTATAATCAGACATCAACTTTAAAACAATAATATTCAAAACAATATTCTTATTGCAATATTCTTGTGAGAAAGCAAAGTGACAGAATGCACTACGCTATCATGTGAACATAAAATTGGGTATAAAATCTTTAATCTTTTTCTATATATTTTTTAAAATTATCATTGTGGACCTACTTAGCAACTCCTTTTGCAAGCAAACTGAATTGAATCCAATCTCTTTTGATTAAAAACATGATTTTTCTTTGCCATTTTATTCACGTTTTCATGTGAATTTCAAATTTTCTTTGGTATCATTGGAGCGACAAAAAATTAGAGACCAAAAATAATAAAATTTATGAAAATTGGATCTAACCCTTTTGACAAATGAGCTACTATTCAGAAGAGTTTGGTTCCAAAAGGGGTGAGGTCCACTCAAAGAAAATCATTTTTTTATTATCCCATATTGCAATATTCTTAAGCGAAACTAAATTTTCATGATACCTTACCATGAGAACATAAAATTGGGGTTAAAAAGAAATATACCTGTCTTCATATATTTTTTTGATATTCTTTTCTAAAAAAAGGATTTTCTTTGCCGTTTTAGTTCACTTTTTAATAGGAATTTCAACTTTCCTTTGGTATCATTCTTATAGAGCTACCAAAAATCTATACATTAAGACCAAAAAAATCAAATTTGATGAAAAAATGTATATGTATGTATGTATGTAATGTATGTATGCATACAGTTGAGGCCAGAAGTTTACATAGACCCAGGAAATTCGAAGAAAATTTGACACTTGCCAAACATCATAAAATTTACTGTATCTTAGAAAGTAATTTGTGCTATCATGACAAATTTGATATCAAACAAATGACTATGTCATGCCCCTTCATCACATTGCTTTGTCATCGGGAGCTGAAAAATATCTGTCATTTTTCCTCCAAAAAATCTTCATATTTTAGACAAATTGAAAATAAAAACTTGACAAAAACATTTCATATTTGTGCTAGTTACTTTTCAACACAAACATTTCATATGACACTTTTTTGTTCAGTGGTGACATATTATGATAGAAAATGTAATATGAATCATAGATCTGACATTCATATATTTCTATGAAACGATGTTCGAAAATATGATAAACATTAGAATATTTGGCACAAATATCACTTTTTTCTTCAAAGAAAAATTTCAACTGAAATATACTTTAATCCCAATGACATCCCAATCATGTGAAGGAGCTTAATACGCTCTTTTATTTGATACCAAATTCGCCATGGTAGTATTTATATTTCACTGAATTCCATGGGTATATGTGAACTTTTGGCCTCAACTTAACAGCCTTCAACAGCCTCAATATACAGAGTATGGAAAATCTATTAAATAAATGATAAATATAATACCTATCACTAGAAAATGTAAATTATCAACTCAATTGTTATATATTAAAACTATTTTATGCATCTTACGTGTGTTATGTCCTCGATTGGTTATAATTCACAATGGTAATTTAACTTTGCTAAATGTTAACTACCATGGTAACAGGGATCAGATGCTAATCGAAATCCAGATATTTGGAGTACCATCATTGGCGCATAGAGTTTAAAAAAAAATGCGGGTACGTACTTTATACATAGGGCACTATTCGTAGGAAGGTGCTAGCGGGTCGAAAGTCCATGAATTGATATATAGGCTATCGTTCAAAGATTTTTTTTATTGAAATGGTAAAATCAAACTTATATCCCAAATATTTCGACTGAAACTTAAACTGTTGAAAACAAATATGAAAAACTCCTTTTTTGAGGGGGGGGGGGCGTCTCCATATCCAAAGCTCCCAAACTTACCATTACATCAATGGTTAGAACATTATGACATTGTTGCCATAAGGAAAGCCCTGGGGCCTGTCTTACAAATAGTTTTGATTGATTCAATCAATCGCAACCATGGAAAGCCAGTAATGTCAACACCTATTAGGCATGTTTGCTAAAAAAATTCTCTACAAATGAATGTATATCCATAAATTAATTGATTACTTGACAATTTGGTGTGTTCTCCTTTGTTTACTAAGGACATTTTGCAAATTTCCTGAAGAGAAAATATGACACTGATGGCTTTCCATAGAATTACGATTGATTGGATAGTCGTATCTCTTTGTAAGACCGGGCCATGATCGCGTCCCAGTGAGAATTCCATAATACACAAGTCCATAATCCCCATGGCGTTCCACGGCCTGCTCGATTCACCGCAGTAGGCCTACATCGCTGACCAAAGTACTTACATGATCTGGAGTCGTGGTCGTCGAAGTCGTCGTCATCATCGAATATCGCTTGCTCCCATCAGTTTCTCATGGCCTCGAGGGATTCACTACTATAGCTTCGAGGGTTGCTCGAATGGATGAAATGCATAGATCTAAAGGCCTATACCACTTACTGCCGACACTGAGAAGAAAATGAAAATTGAGAAATGGTATATTCATTGAACCAAAAAGAGGTGCGAGCGAGTTAAGAACTACGATTTTACTTATCTAAATTTTTGCTATTACGCATGTACTGCCCTACATTTTATTTATTCCTTTCAGACGCCATTTTCATATTTTTACGGGGTGGGGAGGAGTCGATATTCTGAAAATAATTGCTATGCTAATGGTGCCCTGGCCACATTCGTTCTAACTGTTGCTACCAAGACCAAGTGCTATTAAAACGGATGATTTTTTTCAAGGTGTAGAACTCATACGAGAGCAACATAAAGGAGAAAATCAAGAAAACCTTATATATTAATTTAGGGAATGCGCAGTCTCCAAATATACAAGGGTATATGCATCATATAGGTCCTAACTGTTCATTTTGTCATATAATTTTAATAGGTTTCTTCACGTTCCTTAAAAATATTTCGTTACAGCGTTTCTCAGGCTTTTTCAAAAAGAAAAACCTGCAGGGATTTATAGCTTGAAAAAGAATGATGCTATGGTAATTTTTTTTAATACAAGTTTCTTGGTATCATTTAGGTTTACCTCTTTTAGACCAGCCTACCTATCTTTGAAAATATGAATCTGGGACTCGTTTCATAAAACTGGTTAAAATAACAACTTTGCAAAAATAGAAAAAAAGGCTGCCAAAATCTAATTGGCTGATAGTGAATTTATTCATCACCAGAGGTGTTTATGAAACAGGACCCTGAACTTACTTGAGCTCTGAAAATTGTGCTTGGTGAGAGCACGTCTTTGTAAAATCCTTCTAAGGGAAATATTGAATCAGAATAGCTGTTTAATCATATTAATATATCTCAAGAAATGAGACAATTTTTTCAGTCTTGAAACGTCAAACAAGGCAGTTTGACGACAATGTCTAGGGAAAACAATGAATAAAAGAGAAAAGGAAATGAAGGAGGGGTGACAACGAGAGAGAAAAAAGAAAAGAAAAGAAAGAGGACAATGTGAGAGACACGAAAATGAAAAAGATAGACTTAATGAGCGAGAAAATTAATTTTGCCCACAGTCATTTGCTAAGTTGGTAGAGTCTGAAGGGCTGTTTAATGCTGCAGCTCTTTTGCTAACGACAACTGTCTCACTCCTCGGTGTCATCCAATCTGTGAACCACTCAAACACTGAATTTCGCCATTGTTCTCCACAAATGTCTTTCACAAGTATTCGACACCCACTTTTCGGTCTCCTTACCATTACTTCATCTCTTTAAAACTCATCATTGTGCAACGCCTTCCCTCGGAAGTGTTCAGTATGTATCTATGGCCAATGTAAAACAGGACAGTAAAGGTAAAATGTTATAGCAACAGCTCCATTTCACAAGTGAATAGAATTAAGACAGTGATTTTGAATACTTTTGAATGATGCTGTACACTTTGTATAAGGAGACCGAGGATCCTAAGACCTCTTCGAGGGAATCAGATTAATAATGATGTAACTGCATCAATTCAGCACCCCAAACACAATACTGGGACAGCCGTTTCATAAACGAGGTAGAAATATTTTAACACTGCAATTATGGCAATTACCATGGTAACATGGCTTTGCAGCCAATCACAATCAAGGTTACCATGGTAGTTACCATAAATGCAAAGTTACAATAGTTGCAAGACTTCATGAAACAGGTCCTAGCTCTAGCTCTTCCTCTGTGGTAAGGTGTTTGCGCGTTATTTGAGCCTTTACTGACGGTAACTTTAACTTGACATTATAAGAGCTACCCTTCCTTCAATAGTAAGCCCATGGTAACAGTGATCAACAGTCGATATATTCCCATGAAAGTTACCAATGGTTGTAATCTTGTGTTAATTGCAAAATTTATGCAACAGGGCCTATATGTGATCATCCAAGGTCCGGTTGATAGATAGTTACTATCGTGATAACTTTACTATTCAATGGTAGTGTGTGTGTATTGAGTTTTGTCAGACGTGTATCAATCAGATATGATTATTTACGTCTGGGACCGACTTTTAACGTCACCATCCGAAAGACGTGACCAGGGCTCGAACCTCGAACCTCTGCATCAATTTGTAACTTCCCCACAGCTTGGATTACAGGCGCACGCCACAACGCCCAGGTAACCTGCATGAAATTCTTTATTTTACATGGCTGTTCCATGGGCATTGCTATACCACAACAGTTACAAATGGATAGCAGTGATTACCATATAACACAGTAAAACAAAAATTATACAACGCTGTTTACTCTATGAACCCTACAGTAATTGTTTAAACAAACAGTTTAAACAAGTGTTTAAATCTTAAGCAAACAAAAATTAATTTTCAATATCTTCAATAAATTAAACATGATTGTTTAAATGGTTAAACAAATACTGTAAGGTTCATATAGTAAACAGCGTTGTATAAAATCTTAAACAGCATCTTTACTGTATAGAAAGTTTTATGCAAATGACCATGGGTCTAAGACACTGTTCCTCTGTAATGAATGAAAGACTTACCACTGAGATCAGTACTTATGATTTCGGGGCTGGTGTTCTCCGTCCGAAGAGCCATGGAAGCAACAGCATTTCCAAGGACTTGGATGACACACGTTGCTTTCCTCTCCTTCCTCCTTGTCATTGAGCATCTCTAAGGACTTGGGCGGCAGGCAATGCTTCCTCGCTTTTCTGCTTTTCACAGAGCATCCCTAAGGACTTGGGCGGCAGGCAATGCTTCCTCGATCGCTTTTCTGCTTTTCACAGAGCATCTCTAAGGATTTGGACGACATGCATAGCTTCCCTCGCCTTCCTCCTACTCACAGAGCATCTCCAAGGACTTGGGGGCAGCAAGCATAACGTCCTCACCTTGTTCCTTCTCATCGAACATCTCTAAGGACTTTGGTGGCAGGACATTGTTTCCTCGCCTTTCTCCTTCTCACAGAGCATCTTCATGGGTTTGGGAGAATGGCATTGCTTCCCTCGCCCTCCTCCTGTTCACTGACCGATCCTCCATCAAACCTGCTAAATTCCGTCGATTTGAGAACACTTAAATTCCGTATGATCTCCTAACAAGAGTCACAGGCCCTCAAGAGAGTCCCTTAAGAGTTTCCTCCTGTCAGTGAAATGGAAATGATACCAATACAGTTACATGACTATAGCTTAATTAAAGACAACTTGCATGTAAACTTGGTCTCATTTATAACTTTGTCCATATAATTTATTTTTATATTTATCGTTTATATTCATCTTTAAAGATTTTTTTTTCAAGTGAAGTGGTGCTATCTACAGGAAAGTGAAAATTATTTTCGAAAGGTGGTAAATACATTTGATCAAATCCCATTTCTACCATGTCAATGGATCTTCATGTGAAATACTATACATGACAAGTATTATTGTCTTTTAACTACCAGAAGTCAGTTTTGACAAATGACAAATAAACGTCCCCTTACGTTACATGTATGTCAATGAATTATGAAAGGAAATGGTGGATAATAATTGAGAATTTATTTTAAGAAAAACTCGTCTTTGCACATTTCCCTTTTCTTATGAATTCTATCTTATGTTTGATAAACTATGAACTGTGGCTACAAAGCGACATGTTTACCATGAAAAACAAAAAAAAAATCCCAGCATTTAGATTTGGTCTATACCTCAGGCATTTAATCCAATGATAAATCGAACAGAATTTCTCTTTAAAAAGGAGCAAAAAGGGCACCCTCTTACAAAAATCATGGACCTACGAGTGCTTTTTAATTTGTAAACAACTTTTCGGCATTAGTCCTATATGTTTAAGATCGCATGCCCGATCTGTAATGAAAATCATAAGTCAGAAAAAATGGAACCAGTGGGATTCGAACCTGCCATCTACAGCGACTTAACCACCGGGCTATTCTGGTTCACGGCTAAGTCACTGATTCAGAGAAACGTCAAGGACATTATAGTCTGAATATTTAAGTTCTGGACATTAATATCAACGAAGCAAAACATTGAGCATAATGATTTTACTTTCCAAAAACCTTCTCCGGAAAGTCGACCACGACACGGGTTTTGATCTCTACGTGTGTATATAGACATGATTTAATAAAAACTGGACTTTAACAAGTTTACTTACCTACACATAGTTCCTTTGCTGCTGTGTATTGATTGTGAACACTGCAGGCTTGAAACGTTTGATAGATGGAAATTAAAAAATGGAAGAGTTTTTGACAAAACCAACTGAATATCTGTAGCTTTTCTCACCTTTTTAAAGTTTTGTTCTCAGTCAAGTAACCCTCTACTTAGCTGGTTGCGAAACAGTCGGTTTGGAACCTCTTTCCATCAAAATTTATTCTTTGCATGAATGTAAAACGAAAAACATTTCATCAGTGGCTTTACGCACGGTACACCGAATTCTTTTTCGTCTAAGAATAGGCAGTGCCCTTTCATGCACTGCCTCGCGCCATTTCAGATTTTTCGCGCCATTGTGCACTCATGTCACCTCAGTGCGCATTACGTAATCGCCAAGTGCAAAACCAGTCAAGCGCACAACTTAACTTTCAATTTCAATGAATTAAGTCGATATCAAAGCATTTATAGCAATGAATAACTATTTAGCTTCTTCAATTCTTCACCAAAGACTCTCCAGGCGGGGGTGCAATTAATTAAGGGAGGTGCATTACTGTAATCATTTTGACAATTAGCTATAGCTTGTCATCTGCACCCCTCTTTTTCAAATTTGCTTATTGAGTCCCTTCCATTTCGAATTGCAGGATCTGCCACTCATCCAAGTAAACCGTTCGTTGTTGTATAATTGTATGTTTTATGTATATAAAATATAAATATGCAAATTATGTCAAGATCGGTGTTCCAGCGGTATATGATCCACTTAGGAGAATGTCAGCAGACTAGAGACCGGACTGGACCTGTCCTGAATTTGGAATGATCGCTTTCAGTTAATCTGAAAGGGCCGAAGCTATATACACGTTGATCAAACAAAAGGAGGAATCACTGTGAACTAACCAAATATCAGAATTTTGGTGTACAGGTTTTTAGTGAGCAATATAAATTTGATTAACCAGTTTCGAAGAAGAAAAATAACAGGCATAATTATCAGCACGAAGACAATTATTTGCCACTATGGTATCGTTAGTATATATTTTTAGGGATGCAGACTGTAGATAATTTTAAACATAAATAATAAACATTCCCGGATAATAATGAGGAAACAGGGATGCAGCTTTCCTCGTTTTCAGTTCCAAATCGCCATTGTGGCTCTATCCAAAACCTTTTTTTTTGGAGGGGGATGATGACCCCCCCTATTGAGTATGTCAGACTTTTTACAAGCTTTTGTTAAATGATTCGTCCCTGTAACAGGCGCATACGTAGATGAAAATTAATATTTACTAGACAACAAAATACAAATTCTGATCAGACAAAATCACGAGGGATACCTCGAATATAAAATTTACTAGTAAGTATTCTAATCTCATGTGTAATACACGCAAGATATTCGCCCATGCAACAGTGACGCGCGTAGGGTGTGGGTGGAGGAAGGGGGCGAGGCAAGAATCGCACATTATAACTGATGGAAACAGCGCAAAAATACAAAAAAAATAATAATCTAAAAGAATCGTCCCACACCACAAAGAGAGAAGCCTTTCTTATATTGAAATAAATCGAACGTTTTGGAAAGCAACTGTGCTTTGGGTTATTATTGCTTCCGAGCCCCCGCTTTTCCTTATCAGTGCAAGAGCCAAATAAGACCCTAAAATACCTAAAGGCTAATTGCCAGAGGAGGCACAATGGTGTTGGCTAGGAGGGGGGCAATTTCATTACTTCCATGATCGGACCATATCACTTTGGTACCCTTCTACCTTCCTTTCTAGTCCTGTTTTTATTCATTTTTTGTTGCTCACCTTTTTAATGACTAAAAAAAATCACAGGGATTTGTCGTACATGTTGCAATACTATGGTTGCTTCACTCAATATTAATGGGTGGTTAGAGTTACAACACGCTCTTTTGAGCCCCCTCCTCCCAAAAAAAAATTACTCCAAAAGCATGACCATGGGAAGCGGGGGTGCTGAAGCACCCCAAGATTTACCAATAGATTTACCCTGGAAATCTGGTAGGTATGCTAAAGAGCTGAAATGTAGTAAATATCAAGCACCTTCATTATCAGATTATGTAGTAACCCCCTTTTTTTCCTGTCAAGTCTAAACCAACACTCCAAGCTAAACTACATTAGTAGTTATTTGTTTGGAACACCCTACATTTATTTATCCTACGCAGTGTACACACACACACACACGCACACACACACACACACACAATCTTTTGACTTACTTTTGTTAGTATACACAGCAGAAACTGTGGTATTAACCAGTGTACATAAAGGACCACACCAGTTATTTTACACCGGTGTTAAATTGGTGGTGTTAGTTTTACACCTATAGGTGTTATTGCATAGTTGCAATGATTGTTACATTTATACTCTTTGGTGTTACGTTCAATCTTTAGGGTGTTATTTTAACACCTCAGGGTGTGGTCCTCTATTAACACCAATTGGTGTCAGTTTTAACACCACAGTTTTTACAGTGTAGGAAGTGAAAATTTGGTGTGTGTATAGATAGGGGTGTAGGGTTTTCCGAGCGCATAACTACTAACGTCAAGATCTAGACTAGGACTTATCGGACGTTTTATCCTACAAGTCCGGTTTTATCCGACTTTTGCTGACAAGTCCAGTCTAAACCAACTGTTACTGAAGTAACATTGCTTCTCAACCAATCTACTTGTCGAACAAAAATGTTGGCATAACTCTTCCCCGGAGTCTGTTATTTATTACCCTTTAGTTTCGTCATAGATTTATGCAACCCTCTTTTATATTACTGCTTTAATCTCCATCATAATCCGCATTACTCAGGATACATAAAAAAAATGATCAATCATCACACAAGATTCAGACTGTAAGCTCTTAAGTTTATTTGCTCAAATATACCAAACTATAATTATCGTATTTCATTTTTTAAACATAGTTTCTGTTCCAGACAGATAAAACGATAACAACATCCGTAGAAAGAAAGACAGACTTTTTACCCCTACCACAAAAATTATTCCGATCACATGAATGTAAGCGTGCACATACCCGTAATAATCTACCATTTAATTTTGTTTGTTTACATCTGGCTTTCAGCCCAATTTGAAGGCGGGGATTCATTTTTTTCCAATATACACTGATCATATCGATAGACATGTTAAGGCCTTGTCACATCGTTTCGTGGAAGCCTTGTAGGTTAGAATGATGTAGACTATCAGCCGAAACGCATCCACAACAATGTTATTGAGTATGTTCATAAAATGTCAGTCTGCGGGCAAATCAGAGTTGCTTAAGCTCCTGCGGACAACTGCGTGCGAGATACGCGCGATATACTGTCAATGCGGCGACCTGCGGGTAGGAAAAATAGTCGCCCGTAAGGGCCTGGTCACACCGCCCGAGTGTTGTTGGAGCGGTCGTGGAGCGGTAGGGAGAGAGGGTCGAATTTCGCTCACAAAATTGGGGAAAATATCGAAAACAAAACTCGAAAAGACAACAACAAACAATCGAAATCGAAAATGGTGAACGGTGGCGAGCGGTAATGATTTTTTTCTCTCCGCTCCACGACCGCTCCAACAACGCTCGGGCGCGCCCGGGCGGTGTGACCAGGCCTTAAGTCGCAAGTAACGCTTGCATGGAACGATGTGACAGAGGCTTTCAGGAGCTGTCACAATATAATATACATCTGGGGCCAGTAACATAAGGCTCAGTGATCGATTATAGGGCTGATTGATTCATACAATATATTTATTGACTGTTTTAATTATTGTGTATGATCAAGCATAAATACCATCCCCACTTGAATTGCTAGGCTTCGAGTTGCCGGGCCCTTGAGATTTTATTCAGCGTATGCCGACGTACGTAGACAATAACAAGCCGATTTCTTGATAACAAGAATGGCTTTCTGTTAACAAAAATGATTTTCATATGAATAACTTGAATTCCTGATGTGATGTTTTGGTAACAAAATGCGATTCGAGATATTAGGAATGGAATGTTTAATATCACGATGTGGCTTAAAAGAAAAAATGTCAGCGTTAATTGGCTCAAACGTCCTGGATCCGTCACACAAAAATTAGCAATTGATCACTAAATGAAATGGCCTATATAAAAATCAATGTTGCATGCGAATTTTGTTTAGTAGACTGAATAGGAACCAATCCGAACTGTTCTTTCATATGAGCGATTGATCGAGAACCATTTTGTTAGGACCAGCGTGACAGCCCTTTGGGCAACAACATCATTTTACGTCAATTTGCTTAGTTTCATTTTTATCATTACCGTGTTCAAAGAATTTAATCTTACATCAAATCTATTCATTCTGCTTGCTGAGTCGGTATTACTAATAAAAGAAAACAGTTGATGATGCCAATTACATTACCGGAGCATGAGGTTTAAAATCATACAAACAGATTATACACTGCAAAAACCCTGGTGTGGATTTAACACCAGCCAGGAATCTATATATCCACACCAGAGAAGTATTGAAACAACACCATTTTGGAATCAAACCGATGCTGTTTTTAAACTAATTGGTGTTGTATAAACACCTATCTGGTGTTAGACTAATACCCCAAACCGGTGTTGTTTAACACTTCTCTGGTGTGGAAATATATAGATTCCGGGCTGGTGTTAAATCAACACCGGAATTTTTGCAGTGTATAAACGAACCACATACTCATTTTATCTTTACACCGAAACTCGGAACCAATCATATAATTGAGTTATATACTACAGCATAATATACATACACACGAGATTTTACATTTTGTACATTCATAGGTAGTATACACCTGAACTTTCACAAATAGTATCTCTGTATTTGAAAAAAATGCTAGTAGCTCAAAAAATTAATAAGGATTATTAGTTTATAATGTAAAACAATCAAACAAGCTGAGAGAAATGTGATATTCGATTGCATGATGTACATGATTGCGACCGCTCTCCTTTCAAAATAAAGAATAAAACTTTCAAAAGAGACTATCAATGCTTTTAATAGGAAGTATTTGTTCAGCGATGTACAGGTGATTTAAGAACAAAGTAAATGTATTGTTGAATGCCCGTCATGACAAAGACTACAAAGAGGTTTTATCGGAAATAGATGAATGAATACGCAATATGGTCCTTGATTCTCGACAAAATGACCTAATATGGAATATTTCGTAATCTCTGGCACTTAATTAGCACGGAACCGATGTTCCTCCTCACCAAATGTCGATAAAGACCCTAAAAGCTATTCTTTGTCATTTGGCAGGCTTTATCAATATATTTACGCTGTGCTTAAGTCCTCCGTATGTCGTTGTGCAGAAACGCCATATTCAAATGACATTTCAAACTTACCATTACATACAACAAGTCCGTTTAACACTCAAAGATCCCCCTTCTCAACTTAACAATCAAAACTTCATTGCACGAGCACCATGTCATTCAAAATAGTTCTTGGCATAATTCGTTCACTTTACAAAAATATATCTTTTCATAAACTTGCCTTTTCCATTTTCAAAACTCGTCGTATCTTCAAAATACCTTCAGCTGCACACTATAAAAATAAACAAGAATATAATGACAATTCGAATCGTTTTCAGTTTCATTTTCTTTACCAAAAACCTGATAAAATATCGATGTATCACCAATGTATTTTAAGGCTACTTATTTTATTATGAAAACGATATGCAAGATAGAGAATCATTTTTTTTCAAATCCAATGTTATATTTACAACGATTGATTGTTATTTTTCATTTTATCGCACTGTGTTATTTATTCATTTATTTACATTGACAATCAAATGAGATTCACATTTCAAACATTGAAAATATAACTAAAAGAAACTTTGATCTACAGGTAATTTCAATTGAGACACGTGATAAGGTATTGGTAAAAAAATATCATAGGCAATTGTAAAGTCTTTTTTGTTAATTTTTTTCTGTACACTATTTTCATTTTACAACATTTTTTTCGTAGTTGAATTGACAAATATATCAAGTAAAAGTTTACGGAAATGTGAGAATACGTTTTTATTCACTTCCAAATTTGAAACAATTAAAAACACATAATTTTCTACATAACGACAGTACTGCTCTGGATTATATTTGCTTGAATTCTAATCCTTATTTCAAGGTTATCAATCAATAAATTCATTTGTATGCACTGCAATCAACGATTCGCATCTAGAAATATTGACAACTGTTGTAAAGGTATCGGACTAGACCATAGGGTTAACCCTATAATTTGAAGAAAATAAAGAAGACAAATATATCTTACATATTCCTTGAAGTGTTCAATGCGTTATACCGCTCTGGCGATACATAACTTTCTATGAATCACAGTAAACTACATATATCCAAGTATACGTTTTAAATTTCCTCCTGGCTTAGACTACAACATCAATTTTTATCATTTTCCCACCTTCTCAAAAAACACCCGTAATTAGCAATCCAAATACTTTCTTCTTTGGTTGAAAAGCAATTCTCCTGTAGCACTTATCCAAACATATATTTACATGTAATTCAAGAAACATGTACAATTTTATTCACCAAGCTTTCGAAATCTTTCTCACCTTCGTAATTGACAACCTTTGATATGTAAAAGAGCAATATGTATTTTTCGCATTTACTACGCGGAAACTCTCTAAAACGGATCGATTCCTTTGAAAATGCAATTGAAATCACAATGGAGAGCTGGGAAGCTTTTGTCGATAGTTGGTGGACTGGGAAAGCAGATCATCCGCAGATTTGCACCGGACGAACAATAGAAAATATGTCGTCCATAGTCAAGAGATTCCGATGCTGTCCCAATATTTCGACAAAAGCCCCTCAGCCCTCCAATGTGATTTGACTTTCATCAAAGAAATTGGTGGGTTGTAGAGATTCCCCGTAGTAAATGCGAAAAGTCCGGATATTGTATTTACAAACGCGATAACAACGATGAGGACTGTACGTTACTAGACGAAAACGTTTCCGAGAGCGATAACTACTACAACAGAATTCGGTCAAGCATGCGTGTATAGGTAATGTTTCCCGCACACAAGGTAGACAGGGTAATTGTTGTCTCGTTCTCTTCACCATAAACAGCAACGTATTGAACTAAAGTTTTGAGGGGGCAGAAATGGCGTATGGGGCAACATTTCTCAAAAGCTGCGATTTAGTAAGCAAAACGTTTGACCTTTTTAAATACAAAAGTCTAATTTTGTGTTAGATTTCGACATAATAATCAGGATATAATGTCATACTTCACTTCGCTTCCTTTCCTTTTCTTTATTTTTCGGTATTTTTTGTCCTTGGTGGTAAAAACATTTTGAGTCCGTGGCCCACGAAGCCCACCATCTGTACGCAAGAAACCAACTTTATGTTGTCTGACATAACGCCATTCAGGATTTTCGCAACCACAGACGTAGACGCTTTGTGGAACATTTAGAATCTATTGACAAAGACCGTTCATGGCAAAACAGTCTTTGTCGCAAGTCGGTGAATAAAAACCACAGTATCTTGTCCGTGACTCCGGACAGACGACATAATTTGCAATTTTTCGTCAGATCCGGGGGAGCGTTTCATGAAAGGACTTGTCAGACATTTTATCCGACAAGTCCGGTTTTATCAGACAGTTACTATAGTAACAGTGCTTCTCAACCAATCAGAATCCAGGAAAGTTGTCAGATCTGACAACTTGTCGGACGAAAATATTGATGAAACGCCCTCCGGATCTTAGGATGATCTGCTCTCCCGGTTCACCATTTTTCGACAAAGACCTCTCAGCTGTTCATTGTGATTTGACGGGCATTTTCAATGCATTTACTATGTTCTAGAATCCGTCTTGTTGCAATGGCGAAAACTTCGTATTAAAGGTATACGGGGAAGTTAGTGTAACCGCATGCGTGAAAGAAAATATTGATTTGATTGACCAGTTTTCCCTCAATAAATCCTGTTCTAGTATTAATGTTCTCGGGAACGTTACGTTATTTCCGAAGTGTAAATGTGCTTTGGCAATGTCATTTGATAAACAGTTGTTTATCCCTTTCGGTACATTCTTGAAATATGCGCTATAATCCTCCGTTTTATAAACTTTTCAGTTTTCCCGAATCAAAAAATAATAGTTTTGGCAAACATCATTTCAAATTACTCTTACGCTGTTGGAAATTACACCTATTGTGAACCCCATAGAACTATTAGTCTTTTACCATCTATTCCCACTTCTCTTTTCAAAATTGCACCGTATAAGCCTAATTTCATTAAAAATTATCATTCATCGAGGCAGTTAACAAGACTCTCTGAAGTGATAGAGGGGAATGCCGATCTACGTCTTGATACAACTTGGAATGTACGAAGGAAATGTTGAGCTAATCATCAAACATATAATACTCGTCTTATAAATAAACGATGGAATGAAAGGTAGAATATCAGAGATGCGCTGTCGTTCTTCATATTCAGATGAATCCTCAATCAATGGTAATCTTTGGTAATGATTATCGTAGTTGGCTCCAGAAAGAACGCCCGCTAATGAATATTCATATCCATGACGAATTCACTATTGTTGTTTGAATCCACAAAACCTTCGTCGATGAGTTCCGTCTTTATTTCGAAAGAACCCATTTCATTACCATTAGAGCCTTCGACATTTGAGTTTTTCAAATAGCTTTTGCTGGTCGTATCTGGCCATCTCTTGGTGCCCTGATTCGTGTAGGCGGTCATTGTGACGTCATCGTGTGATTTTGTCGACTGGCGCTGTTCTGAATCCGAGATTTGGTTGGAATACGCGGCAGAGTCATGGTACATCACCTCCATGGGTGACGAAACGTATTGAGAAAACAAGGTCGTGTTTTCATCTTCCGCCATCTCTTCTACAACCCTTGGGTCATTGTCATTCGTGCTGTTGTAAAGCGTGGTAAATGACGTCATCATCTGCCTAATGCCCACACTTTGACTTGTCGCCTCTAGCGATTGTTGAGCGTCATCGACTCCTTCGCAGTTCTTCCCGCCATCCGTCGTCGCACACAATTCAAGCTGTTGCACCTCGCCATCAATCAAAACCCCTTCCTCCGCTACTTCTTCACCGATTTCTTCCTCACTTCCTTTTCTTTCTTCGCCAACCTTGCACTCCGACATTGACAAATCCGTTGACGTCGATATCACGTGATCATAAACTTGTGTCTTATCGTCTGTCGGTGTATCCATTTCCATGTTTTCTCCCGGTTTACCCGCGCTCTCGGTCGTTGAATCGATGTTATCATACCTCCAGCTCAATTTGAACTTGATCCTGCGTAGGCAGTCCAACTCGGGTTTGTACGTTTCTGCGATTGGCGGGGTCTTCCGTTCTTTCTGTTGGTAAATGTCGTCGCTCGTCAAATTTCTTGTCAAGTGCTCTTGGCTGCTCTCCTGACCTTTATCGACAATTGGAGGAGAGGCAGAGTTATTCTTTGCAGGCGTGAAATGAGTTGGTGCCCGATGATGCGGACTGGGTTTCGAGACGTGGCCAGCGCTCGGCGTTTTGCGAGATGAGTTTCGGCGGTGTGCTTTAATGCGGCGAGGAGGTTTTGTGCTTGTGGAGGATAGTCGGTTGGACTTTTGAAGGCGATGTTGATGATGATGTTGTTGCTGGTTGTGGTAGTGGTTGTGCTGATGAGTTGGGCGCGATTCCTCACCTTGCAGTAATCTGTATACAGATGCTTTCTCATTGTTCAACGTCTGTTCTTGTCCCTGTAGTTTAAAGAAAATAAAAGGAAGAAACAACAAATTAAATTTAAATTGATTATTCAACAAAGAAGAATTAAGAATGACAAAGAGAAAGAGAGAGAAAAAAAAAGAGAGAAGGGTGCGAGAGGGAGAAAAGAGTGAAATTCAGCATCACTAACACCACTCTAGGGATATTTGTTGGAATATTAAAAAACAAACACATTCAATAGGCCTATACCGAAAAATGAGTTCACATCTTACCAAGACGAATAACGAAATATCTATTGTCTCGCCGGAGAAACAGTTTATGCTAATGTGATTGAAAATAGAGAATTGTATTTATCAGGATCAGGGCCTCGTCCCACAAAGAGCCATGATAGGTTCAAATTAAACTGAAATTGCGATTCATCTAAATCCTTCTTTAACTATACACAGATTTAAATCAATTACACTATGAGTTTACGGATCTCACCGACATCTGAATATTGCATCAAGATTGAGCAATTCAGGTGGCTTTTAACATTATCTATTGCTCTGGGGCTGCCTTTCTAGCGAACTTTCACCTCTTTCAGACCTGGGCCCCGTCTTACAAAGAGTTGCGATGATCCAATCAATCGCAACTATGGAAAGCCAGCAAAGTCAACATATAAAATGCATATTTATTTTTAATAATTCTAGATATGAAAGTATATCCATAAATTCATTGATTTCTGGACAATTTGGCGTGATCACCTTTGTTTACAAAGGACATTGTGCAAATTTCCTGTAGAAAAAATTATGGCACTGATGGATTTCCGTAGAGTTACGATTGATGGGATCAATCGTTACTCTTGTTTAAACCGGCCCATGGAGAGTGTTTCATAATGTAACTTGTCTGTGATTGTCACTGACAAATTTGCTCTTAACCAATCAGGCGCAAGGATTCCGGTAGCTTATAACAGCAGTCAGTTCGTGAAATTCTCCCCCGATCCCTAGTCGATGAGAAGACAAACAATCTGGTTATACTTTAATGACTATACTCCGGCCATGGCGACCGGAGATGAACGAGCTCAGAAAATTGGGCACTTAGTCAAAATCTTCAATTCAGACACGCCTGCCGCCATTAAAACACCCACGCTGCGAGCAATATTATACAGCTAATGGGGTGTCTCAATATGAAAATCATTTTAAAATGTCAATTTTTCTCTCCCAATGGTTTAACCCTTTTTGTTTCATGTCCCCGCTGACTACATACATATAATTCTTAGTTGCTATGTATTGCGCGAAGTATTACATTGTTTTTCTCAACACATTTTGTAAAGTCTCATGTATCAGGGGACTAGTGTGGGTGCTAGTAGCCATGCAAACAATACAGGCGATGTGGGTTAAAGGCGGCATATGTTTTCATCGTTCGCTTTCTATTGACGCAGGCATAGGACCAAGGGATGTGCAATAACACACCGCGTTCACAATCACACACCAAACACTCTATAATTCGATCGTATCGGCAGCCGCCCCATTCATTAAGCCATGCACCTGCGATAGCAACCGATAGCATTTTCACGCGCGCCTTGACACGACTAACCCCCACGCATCCGCCACGATGTTTATGTGGAGCATGGCCGAATCAATTTGTCGAGTGTAGGCGTTCATTTTGAGGAGCTTGCTTGCCAATTTTTTCCCCGATCTTTTTATGCCTCGATCTCTCGTCGTATAATGGAAAGAGGGTCGAAATGTCGAATCAACTCCGGTAAATAAATGCAATCGATAGGGGAATGAATTGCTCCTATTGTTAGGTTGTCATGGCATTATCCATCATCCAGAGAATGATTTCCTAGAGAGAAGTTTGAAGACAACAAGCTTTTCAATAGTGTAGCATCACGTGACAGAAACACTAGAAAAGGGTAACAATCTCATCATTTCAATGAATCATATTCTCTGGAGTAGGGTATGAAAGTTTAAAAGTTGAATTAGGATAATGCCATGGTCACATTTGTTCTACGGCGGCCGTACGGCGAGTCGAAAACAGCCGTTTTAACATTTTTTGTCCAACTACAAATAGGTGGTTTGAATCAAAATTGATAAAACGGCTGTTTTTGACTCGCCTTACGGCCGCCGTAGAACAGATGTGACCATGGTATAAGGGTATCTTCTTTGACATACCGTTAGCAGGATTTCATTAAGCTAACCCTACTGGAAGGAACAGTGTCGCAGTGTGTGTACCACAGTGGGTTCACAGTGTGAAACACAATGTGAAATCACCTTCACACTGTTGTATTTGAGCATTTCAACAGTGTGAATAACATATTCACATAGTCGACCATGTGAACACTCTGGCCCGTATTCTGAAGTCAGGTTCAACTTAGACCACGGTCTAACTCTGTGCTAAAATCATGGGAAGCCAAAAGTGCTAAATTTTTTTATCAAGTTGTATGTTTCTTATGTTTACTCTGCTTTTTCCTGATTCATCTATGGTGACGGCAATCATCTATTTGTACTTCATAGACAATTACAAATGATATGGGTATCAATTGAGCTGAAATATTATATCTCTACTGTTTTATGTGATTTATGTAACAATTGGCTGTCCATACTTAAACCACAACTTTAAACCTGGGTTTAAGTTAAACTCGACTTCAGAATACGGGCCACTGTTAACTGTCACACTGTCGAGGTGTCCACAGTGTGAAAATATCTTTACACTGTTGACTTTGAATATTTAAACAGTGTGAATAATATTTGCACATAATCCTCCATGTGAACACACTACTCTGGGCAACATGTCATCCCCAAATGTCCCCTAAGATCAGTTTTAATGTCCATATCGAAGATTATGTTAATACTTTATCTTTCTCTCAATAATTTGCCATATATCATGCATTCAGCAAAGGCATGGCAACGAAAACTGCATTACCAATAAGAATATATGGTTCCTGTCTTGCAAAGGGTTTCGATTAATCCGATCAACCATAACTATGGAAAGCCGCCAACGTCAACATATAAAATGCATGATTGTTCAAAATATGTTCTAGATAATGATGTATATTCATTGATTCATCTTTTTAAAGAAATCTTAGTGTGCTTCGCTTTGTTTACACTGCTTGAAATTTCCTGTGGACAATATTATGATATTGATGGATTTCCATACAGTTGAGGTTGATTGGATCAATCGTAACTCATTGCAAGACAGGGCCCAGACCACTACCACAGGGCCACTCTAGTTGAATCTTTGAAGAAGGCTTGTAGCCGAAACCTAAGAAATACATGGTGCGAGTCTTGCAAGGCTCTTTTATCACCCCCCCAAACACTAATCAATATCTGACCAATTTGGACAATGATATTTCGAATTATTGGGTTGTAAATTTTACCAGTTGTCGGCTATTTCTTGTGTAATGTTTGTCAAACTCAAATATTATTTAACAGTTGGTAGGCTCTCATACGAACGTTGGACAAACCTTTACCAATATATATATATATTTTTTTTTCTTTGGCAGTATATTTTACCAGGCATCGTCAAATTTTCTCCATGTTGGTAATAGACTGTTGGTTGACTAACAGAAAAATGGTTGGGTAATCCTTTACATACATAAATATTTGGCGGACCATTAACCACAAAACATACGGCGTTCGAATCTCCTCGCCACCTTAATGCCTTATGGAAAGAAGACAATAATTTTCCATATTTGATCCAGGTGAAGTGAAAGGTAAAGAGATAGCTCGATTGATTATTCATATTACCCTCATGCTGAAAGCAGGGGACATGTATTCTGCTGTAGAACTAGATGTCCAACCGAATTATATTTGATGGATTAAACCTTTACATTCAATGGAAAAGTTTAATGTACTGATTGCCCAAATTGAAAAGCCTTCATAATTTTTTTATTTCACAGATTATGAAGGCTTTCAACTTTGGACAATCAGAATATCACTGAGGAGAAGCCTACAACAATACAGTTTTTTTTAATTAATTTTTTGTTCTAGAAAATATACGTCTTTAGACACCCTCTGGAATAACTGAGGAAATGCTCTTGATTTGTTTCATTCAGCTGATCTACAAAAATTAGTTTATAGATATTTAAATGGCAAGTTGAAAAGAAGACGCATTTTAACCCAATAAAGAAGGTTGATATAATGATAATAATAATAATAATAATATAGGATATTTATATTGCGCACATTTCCACCTTGTTAGGTGCTCAAGGCGCTCCTATATTACCCGGCTAAGCTAGGCGTTCATAGCGCACACAGCTTCTTAAGGAATTACTTCCTACCGGTACCCATGGTATGGATACTCATGTGTTCGTGAAAACGGATGCTGATCATAAAATTACTGTTTTGATTGACAAAGAATAGCAAATATCAATGGGGAAACGGAAATGTTGAGCTAATGACCTTTGAACCTCGTGCTAAGCTTAAAAAAATATCAATACGAAAAGTATATCCCCTAAGCTCATCCAGGGTAACGTTCCATCAATATTTTTGTCCGACAAGTTGTCAGATATGACAACTTGTCTTGATTATCATTGGCTGAGAGGCTCTGCTACCATAGTAACTATCGGATGTAACAGTACTTGCCACATAAAACATCTAAGTCATTTCATGAAACGGCCCTCTGGTCCTGTCAACCATGACAAAGCCAAAGTGCCAAATAATTCTCTCCACCCGCCAATGTGGCATAGCACGCACTTGAGTAAAATGTCATTCTAAGCATGCTAAGTGGGTAGGAAGCCTCATGCCTAGCAATACACTGCGTGATTCTCACATGCTGATGGCTGCAATACCCGCCACCAGGTCAGCTTTGGCAACCAGCCAACTTCTCCATCCACCCTTCACCCAAAAGAGACGAAGGCAATAACAAGCTAGCAGTAAACAGGGTTATAATTATAACTTTTTCTCTATCATGTATGTGTGATTTATACTTTTTTGTACTCATTTTTAGCCAGCAATTCATGCCCGCCTGACCGCTAACTCCTCCCTCTACCCATTCCCCCTGTCTTTTTCTTTTCCCTACCATTTTCAAGCCCTTATTGTTTATGTTTTCTTGGTATTGTACATAATTATGTCTATAGGCGTATCCCGCCACAAGATTTTGCTTCCCAGGACCTAGACCTCCTTATATAATCACAACTTGCATATTATTTATATTCTATATGGCTTACTGATTTGTATGAATTTAGGTGTACAAATAATGAATGAATTCGCGGAATGAAAGAAAATACATGCTTATATCAAATGAAAATTGTTGTTTTAAAGTATAATTTACACAAATCCAACATTATCCGTTTCAGAATATATCCAATTATTTATAGCATAAAAGATGCACCCACTTAACTAAGCCATTTTAAGATTTGGCGCCGCGACAATGGCGCCATTATTTAATGTGTATAAATAGCAGTGCATCCAGCGTGCGCGTGTTCGGTAGCTGCTGAGCCTGATGGTAATCAGTCCCATCTTGACTCTCTGACGGATTATCAAGCGCTAGACCTTTCGTAACGTGGCTTTTTTGTTTTGTTTACCAAACCCTGCGTGTATTTATGCATTGCTGTTATATTTAGAAGATGCCTTATCACTTGCTCCATCAGGTTTATGGCTCCTCAAAAGTGCAATATTGATCTGTCACTAATGTTTGTTTGATGTTCGCTTAAAGCCATAAATCCATTGAGTAAAATCAGAATGATTACTCCATTGATGCACATAAGACGACGCAGGCCGCTTTTATCATCCATCTCCATGATATACACGGGATATTACATAAATCATGTCAGGCATATGCAACGCATTTGGACCATATGAAAAATAACCCCCTTCATGCAAGTTAGCCTCGCCCTCCTCTCCCCGTCTTACAAAGAGTCGCGGTTGATCCAATCAATGACAACTATGGACGGCCAGCAACGTCAACATCTATTTTGAATGTTTTTTTTATAAAAATATTTTCTATCTATGATGTATTTTCATGCATTCATTGTTTTCTTGAAAATTGACTATGCTTCTCTTTGTTTACAAAGGACATTGTGCAAATTTAGAAAATGTGCAAATGTAGAATAAAATATGACATTGATGGATTTCCATAGAGTTACGATTAATTGGATCAATTGTAACTCTTTGTAAGACGGGGCCCAGTACTTTGCCACGTGCATCACATCAGTGAAAACACTCGTGTGAAGTTTGTCCAGAGTTGCTTTTTCCGTCCGAGCCAAACAAATTAGGGTAATTGCATGGAACATAAAAAGCAGCCGTCCAATTGTGTTTAATCGAAGGACATTTCCTTTTTGTATAATTATACTGCTCAGACATTATACCCACTAAGGCGTGTTCGTAATGTCAGATGACAAAATAGGCACCAGTAACCAGTGATAAGTTCTCTTAGAAATTAATATGCAATTGGCATACTATATATTTTGCCCCTCTGGGAAATTACAGTTTAATTTGATTTGGATTTTTTTCATCAAAAACATTTTTCTTTTCTTCAAAACTCTCTTCAGCTACGCTACATAAAAAATGTAAATTAGTCAATTTACATTAGCCTATCTTCGTTCAATTCTTTTGCACTAATTCCTTTCTTCGTAAAATTTCGCATATTGTAAACTCTGTAGCTTTATCAGTAGTATGATACTCTTTAATTGGGTGCGCGAATATATGCTTCACCTTCTTTCCCTATTATTTCTCTCCATCTCTTCCCCTCCCTATCTCACAAACCATCTCACTCTTTCTCCCCCCTCTCTCTCTTTCTCTCTCTCTCCTCTCTTTCTATCCCTCGACTTCTGATCTTTATAAATTGACGAGGAACCTAACAGAGACCTATTACAATAGGTGACTGAATTGGACCACTTTATATCACATTATAAGAGATAATTAATGATTTTAAAGAGAAATGCCAGTAGTTGCAGTAAACACTGATTTCATAAGAAAGTATAAAACCAGGCTTAATAGTCAGTATATTATCGAGGATCTAGATCTGGTACAGTTACATAAACTTAACTTTGTGAAATCCTGAAATCTACGCTGAAAAATGTTCACACTGAAGATCACCAACACAGATAGGCACAAGTGGAACAGTGTATTATCATTGCTGGAATAAAGACCCGACGGAAGTGACCGAATCCGCGCTTATTTTGCTTATTTCTCAGCAATTACACAATTTCTTCCAGAATCCTTTGGCACATATTTTTCATTCATGGAAACAGACACTTGGGTGGTCATTATATTAGATTCTTTAAAAAAGTCATTTTGAGAACGTTACCAATACTGGAATTTATCTTTAAAATGAAATAATGATCATAATGATAAAACGATTATGAATTTTACACTAAGAAAATGTTGGAGAGTAAATTAGACAGAGGAAGGGGGTCGGGAAGATATAGATGCAAAGAGAGATAAAGATTCGAGGAAAAGGGAAATAAGTAGAGATGGATTGAGAAAAAAGGAAAGAGAGAGGGGAAGGTGAAAGTTACAATTTAATACATGCATGTAAAAAGAAAGAAGAGAAGGGGGTGGTAGAGCATTATAGTTTCCATAAATAATGCGCGATTCATTGTTCTTGTTTCTATGACTACATAACGTCAGCCTGTGTTTATTTTCTTGCCATCCACTAATAACAGAGGATACAATAGAAGAACCCGGTGCAAATTTGATAGATTAGGTTAAAATGCTTCTAGTCTTAAAACACCCGTCACGTATAATATGTTTCTGATTGTTAAAATGCATCTATCAATTATATAAGAAAAGAGAGAGATATATATAAGCTGGCTTCATTCATTAAGTATTTTAAGCGAACTTGTCACCAATTTTTAACTGAATAATATCAACTTTCATAAATGTAGATTATTGCTGCATTAGAACTTGCCGACAGGTTTGGATTCTATGTTGATAAATCTCTTCTATGGCAACGAGGTAACAATAATTACACCAAGAGGAAAGACGAAAATACTCTTTGTTGCTAAGCAGTTACATGCCTGACTATTATTTAACGTAGCTATACAAGCTTGGGATATGGGATGCAAAAAGAACGAATTATGAATTGTGTTGAATAAACAATAATGACTGGATATAAACAGTATATCTATTTCTCTGTATCTTTACAGAGAAAATTGATTTGACTGATGTAGATCCCGATAGTGATACAAGTCATGGGATATTATCGATAACAATAAGCAGGATCGATAAAAATATGGGGGGGGGGGTTGCATTATTTGAGAAAGACTTGAGCAATTGAGTGGTAAACGATTTATATGGCAGCGTCTCAATCAGAAATGTAAGGCCAAAAGTTACGATATCTTGTAGTTTATGTCGGGTGTCTGTAAATGTGTGTGTGGTAGAAAAACAACGCGTGTGTGTGTGCGTACATGGAGGGTGCGGGAATGATGTTTGCTGGTTTTTCAAGTGGGTTCAGGTAGCTGTAATAGCATGAAGGTTGGTTGGCTGTGAAGTTATGTGTGTGTCGGGGTTGTGAGGGTGTGTGTGTGTATGTATGCGTGAAGAGGGGGCGAATGAGGTGTATGTGTGCGTGGGGTACATTTACGCGTGTGTGCGAGTGTATGTTTTGCTGCGGGGGCGCACGAGTTACATTTTATAGCACCGTTCGGCGTAGTGTCATATGAAAAAAAGGTATTCTCCTTTTCCAATGAACATGGCAAATCATTTGAAACTTACCAGGAAAACCGGCTCAGGAATAAGCTGAGAGTACTTCTTGGTGGTAGTCCTTCCACTTCTTAAACTTACACGTCGAATACGATGCCTGGATAGAGAAAGATGAAGAGAGAAAGAAAGTAAGAAAGAAGGAGAGATATGGGTCATTCTACAATTAAAACAAGCATGTTTTACAAAAATATCTTGACTAGATGTTCGTTATCACAAAATTCCCTAATTACACCAACTGTCGATCTGCCAAGAAATGATTCAAATAAATAATCAAATATTCTGTGTAAATTCAAAAGTGTTCTCAAAATACAACTCCTCAACGAATATAATGTCTACATTATATTTGCAGTACATAGGCTTTAATTTTGTTGTAAATGTTTTGGAATAGTAAATAATATATGGCATTATATGCACTTTGAACTATACTTAAAGATAATTTGCCATTACCTCTCAATATCGAAATGTAAATAAACAGATTTCAAGCACATGTCAAACGCATGTTTTATTCCATATGGAAAAACCCGTGACTGATAAAAAACGCTCTTTGCTATATGTTTTTATGACATCGCCAGGTTTATTTGTACCTATTCATGGAATTTTAAATGGGTAGCTCTCATTTCCCAAATAAACTGTAACTGAACCTAAAATAATAATAATATTCTTGATAATCTAAGTCGCGAATCATTAATCTGCACGTATGCCCTAAATGACACTCTGTTCCACTAAAACCTATTATCAATTATTGCTTGGAGGCCATTATGTGCATGTATCTTGATTATTGATTATCTTGATTATCTTTATTATTATCTTCTAAATCATGTAAATAGGCCTTATATTTTGTTATAAATCGACTTTCTCGTTTTATACATCGCTTCTCTGGTGCTTGTCCTTAATCATGTACATTTCTTTTGTTTATCATATATGCAAACTCGAAGATAAAAATGTTAAATACGAATGTTAAATAAATATTAGAAATGCATTATTTATCAGTTTCCTCCCTCTCCGTTTCCCCTTCATTCTATCTCCCCCTTCTTTCACCCTCTCCCCTTCTCTCTTCACCTCTCTCCTCCTCAACCTCATAATCATCTGTTCGGAATAAATATACAGTGATTGAAATTTAACCCGATTTATTCATGGCTTCCGAAGAAAAATTGTAACGAGGCCATAGAGGAGAGCATTAGAGTGGATCAGGTTAATAAGCTTCCTGCTCTCATCATGAGGGGTTAATATCTCCGGGCATTAGCCTCATAATAATGGATCTGATTGGTCAGAGACCGTGGGATATTTCTCACGTGATCAGTTGCAAAAGTACAATATCAAGAATGAAGGAATGTACATTTAAATGGATATAAGCACTTACTTTCAAATTTCTCAACGGAAAGTTATAAATGAAGTGGATACACTCCGTCATAACAAAATAGTTTCATCTAGCATTGACTATTGAAAATTATGAATAAAATCAGGATTAATCACGTGGTCATACTTTCATGTACATTTCTCTGCATTGCAATACAGTACAATGCAATATCCGAAGTTGCCCATATTTTATTTTCGGGAATGGAATGCATCTGATTACAAAGTAATCTCTAATGGATCTCATTAGACCTCTTCAATTCTCATTTGTTAAAAATCCATCTCAGTATAGTATTGGGTATAGAGTATTCAAATCTCAAGAGATGCTGCATAGTACAACATGGTATATAATGTAATTAGCACTAATAACATTGCTCTTACAATGACAATATCGGCCACAGTCACACGGCAGAATCAGTCCAAAATTACATGGAACTTGCCTACCTTATTTTGCAAATATATATATACATTCATTAATACATTACATACACATAATGTGCAACGTCGATCAGTTAATCGATTTGGACTTTTATGATACGATTTTCATTTCCTGCACATCAAAATTACGTAAGTTTTATTCAATAAGAAAGACATAATTAAATCTGATTTCTGTCAAAGATTTCTGTCAACTCTTAATTTCTTTTTATCTTGTTAACGTCATTCTCTTCTTCCTACTCACTGTCTCTATTTCTTTACATTTCTACCCAACCCCATTTTTCCGAATACACATACACTGCAAAAACACCGGCCCGGAATCTATTATGTCCACACCAGACAAGTGTTAAACCACCCCAGTTTGGTTTCGGTCTGACACTAGATACATGTAGGTGTTTACACAGCACCAATTAGAATTAAAACAGCATGGATTTTATTCCAAACTGGTGTTTCAATACTTCTCTGGTGTGGACGTACATGTATATTGATTCAGGGCTGGTGTTAAATCAACACCGGAGTTTTTGCAGTGTACATATATATTCATTTACCTCAATATCCCCCTTTCTGTTTACGCCAGGCAGTAAACTCCACAATTAGTTTGATAGAATGACAATCAAAACACAAAAAAGAAAACAAAAAAAGAAAATCATAATACTATAGCAAATCTAAAAGAGAATAATTCCAAGGTGACCTGATCGAAAGCTTATGAAACACGAGAACCCCTTTGCATTCGTCAATAGGTGATGTTATGTGCATGTAAACTAGCATATCAGTTTCGACTTGCCAGCATGCGGAGAAAATATTTTCATTTCCCATCGGGCAGTGTCCCATATGTTACACAAGGCCGTTAAATCCAATGCATGTTAATTGAATGCATTCCTGGGATGTGCCCCGCCAGCTGTGTCTCGCATCCACGGCCGCGGTAACCACCCACTCGCATTGCGATCAAATCGGACGTTATTCTCTCAACATCAATATCCGGCTCATCGGCTAACCCTTCATCCACATTCCATTGAACCGGCATATCTGTCAATGACGGTTTCATTTAATGACGTCATGAGATTGAACCACTTAGCAGCTGCTCAAATCACCATTGGCAAAAATGGGTTCGTTCGTCTACGTAAGATGTTAACATATTATTTTATGAAAAAAGATATCAGATGAGAGAAATTTGATGTAATCGAATAAGATGAGGCAAACAAATGAAATTAGTATTAGATGTAATGATGTGAACGGATAAAAATTTATTTCGCCTTAAAAAAAGCTTTTGTACCTTGATCGCTCTCAATCTTGTATCTTTTTTCCGAATTCCACATTGCTAAACATCAAGTATAAGTGATTTGTCTAATAAATTGACTAACATGTAAAGGAGATAAAATTATACCCGATATTTCAGTATTATCGTTATAATTGATGTGAATTCAGCTTGACACATCGGTGTGATGCAGAGTGAACTACAGACTTAAATTGTGTGGCGTAAAATAAACACTTAGGACTAATCGTATTTGATTGACATATGTCTTTAAAAACTCAATTATTACCACGGTCATTGTCACGATGCCAAAGTTACCGTAGGTCTTAATGAAATTGGCCCCAGAGATTTTTGTTTGTATTTGTATTTTATTTATTTAATCACGGTTAAAAAGCCTGCTTTCAGCTAGAAGCTGCTTTTCAGCAAGGCCGTGGACAAATGATAAAAACTAATAATATCAACATAAAATAAGCATACAAAACTAAGAACGAAAAACAAAATACATCAAAGCATGGGTAAAATACAATCAGCCAAAATGGAATTGGAGTATATCATTAAAATCATTTATGGAAAATCATGTGATAGGCAAAAATACAACTACAAAAACCTGACAAATGCCCATATGTAATGAGCACATTAATTGTATGGTAAATAGACACACATTTAATACGATGAAGCTGTTCTGTTCTGAGTATCATAATTGAATTATTTTTCGCAAGAATAGCTGCAATTAAAAAGGCACAATGTATTTTTTTTTAAATACCCGGTTTTTTTATTCTTGTCTCGAGGCTGACTAAGCCTCTAAATAATTTCTCCCAAGATTAATAAAGAAATGCATTCATTATCTGGTACTTAAGATCTTCAAACGTGTTGGTAATTTTGATGTTTATGTCTTATGGAGGAAACGATATTTTCACGCTTTATTAATCCATTTAGTTACATAATTATAGCTTTCAATAAAAATTCTGCACTGCATCCATCATGTTTTTTTTTGGTAAAATTTCCTGTTGCTTTTTTCTGAAAAGACTTGGGAACGATCGGAAGGGATGGGTTATAACAAATTTAGTATTCTGGTATAACTGTAATGCAATGAGATAACTAATGGAACTTGTACTTCTTCTTGTTTGATTGGCTTTATCTTGGCAACCAGTCAGAATTGAAAGTTAATATCCTAGCCTTTTATCGAAGTCAATTTCAATAGTCCCATTTAACATTCTTGTGAGTTTTTGCTCATTTATGTTTTTCTTTATTCTTTTAATCCTTTCCTTTCCTTTTCCTTTTTTCTTTTCTCTGCTCCTTTTTTAAACAAAGCCGTTAAGGCCTTTTTAAATGGCACGTTCTTTCTTCCACTTCTAGTTCATTTTGGCGGATAATGTGATTATCATATATGTGTTGCAAATATCTTTTAAGGTACGATAATACGCCAGTGGCGGACTGTACCAGACTGGAAGAAGAAATGAAATAGATGAAACCAACAAACGACGTCTTAAAGGACCGATTATCTTTTTATAACAAAGATAGTAATCAGCGAACCTTTAAAAATCTCGTTCAATGACCTGTAAAATGCCTCTGACGTACATTGTAGAAGTTCGAATCACTTTAATTGAAACAAGAAAAAATCAATCAAACAGAGATGAGTTCGTCTTGAGCCAGCGAAGTGATTATCTTCCCAGTTGTGAATAATCCCCTGCAATTCATGATATTATCAGCTGCCTGAGCACTGCTGTTTCCTAAAACAACCACCCATCACTGACGTTATATCGAGATAAAGCTTTGTTGTAATAACAATAAAATGTCTTAAAACAAATCAGGCATTGATATTTGAATGTATAATCAAAGAGTACATTCGCTTTCATGTAAAAAAAAGAACAGCAGTGAATCCAAAGCATAAAATCATGATCGATAGACTTCCCTCCGTGAATTTGCATTCTTCAAAGATTAAAAAAAATACAGACGGTATGATTTTTTTTCTCTTATTTGTCAGATTTGTGTAAGATAAACAAGGAGAGCTTGACAAAGCGGATCAAGCAGGTGTCATATTCATAGCTATTATGTAATCCAAAAAAGTTTTCTATCTGATAATTCATTTCAGATTGGTAAATTAGATAAGTAAAATAACTATTTGTTTTGAAAGAAGAAGTAGGCGTTTGCTGACCTCTCATCAATATATTAAAAGAAGTGAAAATGACAATAGTACATATAACCGAGGACATGTGATAGTAATCCTTAATCCGACCTTTTCCCCTAGTATAAGATGTGTTATTTAACAAAGCACGAAAAGACCGTTTACATTGGGAACACGGTTCATTCACATCCATATTTGGCTGAATAATAGCATGGTAAAAGGTCCGGCCAAGCAGCCCCCGTCTGAAATTACATCCCTTCAACGTCATTTTTAGGAGTCTATGGATGAAAATAAACTTATTTGCGATACCCTGAGGCTATGACGCAAACAAGTGGTAGAAGAGTTTCAGCAGGTTATTTGGGCGTGGGTAGGTACCGGATATTCGTATGGACCGACCGGTCATTTTATTTATCAGTCAATGGCTATAAAAGGAGATTTGTTTTGAACGAAATGTCATTCATATGAAAGAAAATCTCCTGTGAGATGCTGTTTGTTTTTGTAATTTGATATAGGTTTGGCGTAATGAGGCCAACCATGATGTATTAGAGCAAAATTTCCAAGAAGTCACGAGGCACGAGCAAGCAAACAAATTTTTCGATCCTCTGAATATGAAGAGCAAATTTTGTGAAAGATGTTGACAATATGATGAATTATTGTTTCTGGTTTTATGAAAAAAATCCACTAATCGCAGGAAATTGGGCTGGATTGCATAGGATTTACAAAATATAACAATACAATGATTAAATGATATAGCTATCAGGAAGAGATGACCAGAGTACAGAGTAAAAGGGAAAAGAAGATTCAACAGAGTAGGAGATATTATAACCATTTTTTATCGGTTATGATATTTGTGTATTTATAGGGCCCCGGCTATAAGCAGTTTTGCTTCTTAGGGGTCCTGACCATTAAGTAACTTGTAACCTGTTATATTTTGTATTAGTTTGTTGGTATCATGTCATTTCTGTAAACATTTTGATGTTTTTTTTAATGGTAAATAAATTGAATTGAAATTGAAATTGAATTGAGATGAGGTAGATAACAAGGGGTAAGGAAGATATACGAAGGACGAAAAATAGATGCAGAAATACAATATAAAATTCTAATTTATACCAGGGGGGGGGGGTGAAGAGCGAAACATAGCTCATTAAACAAAGAAGGGTGTATATTAAAAGATAAGCATACGGTAATGATATGTAAATTATTTTTGCAATGTTTCCAAAACTAAAGATAGATTTATACAGTTTAAAAAGTTTTATAATGTAGACAAGAAATGTTAGAGTACAAACAAAAATAAGGAAAGCGGCAGTGGCTGAAGAACATTGTATAGACTCTCAAAAGTGAAAATAATGTAAGTGCCGGCGAACCCCTTTAGGAGTGGATGCGAGATTTTACCGATATATTGTATCAGTTTTAATAAGAAAAAATTATTTCGCTCTTTTTCATTCCTGGTGGTTGAATTTTATTGACAGCATAGCCCCAAGGTCTCCCCCATCCGCACGCCATAGGAAGTTTCGTAATAGAATTTCTTTTAAAATGAGAGCTCTATTAAACTGAAAATAAAAAACGTATATCATTATTGCAATGAAAAAAATAGCTTTCAGAATTCCAAAATATATGATATTCCTTAAATGTTCAGGACAATCACTTACATGTATTATTACAGGTCTTATATAAATGACAGGAATGTTATATTCATACGCAAGGAAATATAATGCACTTTGAAATTGGATGTCACGACAATACATAAAAATAATAACATGGCTCTAGAAATTATAATAACAGCAAGCACTACGAGGTCAAGTTAGCAATAGTCCTGGAAATTTAACGACCGATTTGTATGACATTTGTCATTAATTAATTTTGAAGGGGTGGGGTAAATATTTTAAAGTGAGAATATATGGTCATATCTACCACGTCCATAACGAGAACATTCTCCTTTCGGTCTTATTTGCATTACGAAAGGTATAATTTGAGGAAAGAAATTGGGTAACATGAACCCCCTCCCTGTGTTCTGACATGTGTTTAAATGGAAGGAGTTTAATTTACTTCTTCAAATATGTTTTTCCGGAAAAGAAAAAAAGACGCAACTTAATCGGTATAGTTTATTCAACCCACAAGAGAACTTTTTCAAGAAAATATTCGTGTCGTGATAGAATATCGAATACTCCCCTATCATCCAAGTCTCACTGCTCATGTCGAGAATATGAACACATATCGATAGAATGCGCCGACGCCATTAACCAGCATGCCCCAGCCACATTGGCGAAAGGACCTCCAGACCAACCTTATCTATTACGGTATTTCCAACGACATACCATTAGTCGATCTGGAAATAGTCTCATTGGTATGACTGTCGTATTGACCATATTCACTTTCACGCCACCCCCTCCCAACATTATTGCGGACGAAGAGAACCCGGATGCGGTTTTCCCCATCTTGTCCTGCATGCAGTGCAATGAACCTATACCTGACGATATAATTTTATAACTTTATTTTCCCATTTCAAGCTTATAAATCTGTGCGAAGAAAATAAACCCAGACTGCTACGAAAATAGAATGATCGTATCCCTCTATTATAACACAGAGATCTGTGGTATACTGTTATTATAACATATATGCCAGCATTTTACCAAGGCAAAGGGGGAAATTGATATACTGTATAAGGAAATCCATCCTCAAGAGACTGTGTTAGCGATATTGTATCCGTACATATCTGCCTCGGGATTTGGTGACGGTCTACGTCGGCAGTTGAGGGCATTGCGTGTGTGATTTGTAAGAGTACATTCAATTTCAATAAATCTCCACCGGTAAATTGAGAAATATTGATGCACTACACAATGGCAGGACAAACAAGACTTGTTTGCGACCACGTATGGTGTTTGATTGACAAGAAAGACGAGAGAATTCTCAAGCGACTGAAGAGGCTCGCGTGTCCCATTTTCACCCTCCTCAGCTCAGGCTATCTCTCACGTAAACAATTTTTTTTTTTGGTAATGTAATGAAGAGAGTCATATTCTTAACACGAATCAAGTATCATAGGTGCGACAAAGAAAGCATTATATCTATGAAATAGGACATTCGGACTTCGTAGGATTATAAAATGCATCTATACTATATTATTACAAATCTACTGATAAATATTTTACCAGTAGGGGTTTCTGATATCACACAAAACCTCTTTACAATTTATAAAATATAGTCGACACTATAGTGCTTTTGTAATCAAATGCATTCTTTAAGAAATATGGTGGTTATTAGGCCCTTGGTTTGACCAACACACTGCTAGAAAATTTATCCTTAAAATAAAAAAAGTTCCTGCAGTATAGTCTCGAGAACACCTGTAATATTACCAATCTTACATGATATCATGAAAATTAACAGAAAATTGGTATTTGGTGTATGGAACCTTACAAATTTCCTGAAATGAAACACCCTTTTCCTCTTTTTACACAGACCTGTTCTGTTAAATTGTAGAAAAAATCCTGTTTTATGAATTTACAGAATGATTCTGTTATTGCTTTTTGCAAAATCTTGTGTTTTCCTGTAAAATCAGGTTTTTTTTTTAAACAGTACATGTTGGCCTTGTGAGGATCTTTAGAGAAGCATAATGGATGAATCGCAGAAACACGTCAAGTAAAGCATAAAATCTATAAAAATAGGAAAATCGGACTTCTTAAGATAAAATCTAATATTTTGTATGTTTGTTTAAATCGACAATACACTTTTATATTGCTTTTATATCACTTGCACTTTTGAAAAAATATCATATCAATCCCTCTGTGTTGACCATTTTTGGGCTTATGAAGGTTCTTCATAGGAGCATAAAATGATAAATCAACATTTAGAACTACCATTGGTAAGAGTGGTTATTTTGTAGTTCTTGAAAATGGAAAGATCCCCAATTGATACAATTTTTCAGACTTTCCACACTGCTAAAAAACGCCAGAAGATTAAAAAGGACAGTGAATCATTCTATAACAGGAAATGTTTTGCAATTTAACACAGTGGGTCTATTTTTTTAATATGACAGGATACTCCATTAACAAATTTTCTGTAATTATACATAATATTAGATAGCCAAGACAGATAGCCAAGCGCGATTGGTCAATTGCGCGTCACGTGATATGATCGAAATCCGTGTATTTTCCCAGCCGGTCCACCTTCGATGAATATATTGACCAACCGGTCCGTGAATATATTTTTTCTACGCGTATGGCGCCCTATTGGAGATTAGATGTTACCAACTACACGGAAATAAATATGTGGGACTAAAGTATCTGGACTGGACTCTAAGATCTAGGGCTAGGCCTAAAACAAACTAGATTTGATTAGAAAAGGGCCATTCACTGCATTAGAGTAGTAGTAGACTAAAGTTACATCTAGATCTATACCAGTTCCATCAATCACTGTGACTATCAGAAAACAACAGGCTGCGCGCATCGTTAGGCCATTTTTATCTTCATCATTAAAGGCTATCTAATATAACAGATATTGACTGATGGGATGTGTAAAAAAATTCTTTGGACCGCCTAAAGGATTAATATTTTCCCTCGTGATCATATTTTCCCTCAGCGCTGCGCGCTTCGGGGAAAATATAACCCCTCGGGAAAATATAAATCCGGCGGTCCAAAGAATGTTTATATTACACACCACATTAGTCAATATCTGTATAATGTAAGATTACATGTGTTCTTGAGACTCTGCTGCAGGAGTTTATCGGTTTTAAGGAGGAATTCTCTATAAGTACACTGTGTCCCCTATAATTAATTGATAATTTCACATTTCGCATCATGACTATGCCTGCGAAAAAAAGAGATACGAGACAAAGTGCATTCTCTTAGTGTGATTCATTGACTTAATTCTCACCATCAAGGTTAGGGGGTTCGAACTTCGGCCATGCATCTTGTGAAATTAAACTGTGAAAAGATATCTGATAACCTAAGGTTGTAATGATACGTTATACATCTCAGGAATGAGAGCATTTAGGCTGATTTAACCTCCTACTTTACAGAATAACGCTGTTAAAGTGATTGGTTAACATTGGTTTGACTTTTCAAAAATCTGAGCTAGAAGGTCACACTTGTAACCTGTGTCTGTGATATGTTCCAAAATGAATCCCAGAAAAATTGCGTTCGAAAATGACTATTTAGCCTTCAAAAATTGAAATATAAAGTGACCGGAAACACCATCTTAATTTCATCCCATACAATAATGTGTACTATTTAGGTGTCTATAAGACGCCTATTTACAAAATCGGGGTTTGCCTTGTAGTTTTAGCTTTTCATTCTCAAGAATGGTTGTTTTCAGGGTTTATTAGTTCTAATACATGCACTTGTACACATGTTTCATCTTGGTTTGAGAATTTTTTAAATCAGCTGCTCACAAAGTTAAACAATACCTTTAAGATTCTGAAAAAAGGCGAAAGAAATGTGATGCTTGATAATGCGGTGTATCGGCATTTATCGAGGCCAGCCTGCAGCGAGGAAATTGAAATACTGGCGATTCGTGTTTTTCTTGAATGCAGATTCTCATCTATCATCTCGCATTGCCCTTGGCGTCCTGTTTTCCTGGAAGGAACTTAAGATGACGGTGAATCCGGCTATTATACAAGCCTCGCATCGATTTTTGGCGCCTTTCAATAGCTTTTTGACGCATGTATGCGTATTAGATAACTCAAGTGCTCTAAAATGGTGTCCGCGTACCCCAATTCTACACATTACGCTCCAAGCGTGTGTGCGTGATGTACCGGTGCGTGCATCCGATGATGTGCGAGCAATGATGGTGTATGCTTCGCGGTGTGGGTATCTATCCCTGTCACTTCTATCCTTCCGATTTGGCGCTTAGAAAGGTCATCAGATGCCTCCAGTAGGAACTTGATCATTAGATTAACTGGTCGAGAATGCATACCGTTGTATCACTCATCGGTTTCGGTCGACATTATCGGAATCGGTTGGAATCTGCAAACTGATCGAGTTTGAATAAACAGTAATATAGCAAATGATGAAAAAGATCACGTCGTTGATCTGTGAGTATCAGCACGCAGTATTAGGGATGGGAGTGTCATACTGCGGCTGTGATATTATTAATATATATTCATGATATTTCGTTGATGATAAATGGTGACTCGAGTCGATGAAAATGATAGTTGCGCTTATGCATCCTCTGGCGATAAGAGTTGTACTAATTCAGCCATTATTATTACTATTACGGTTTTTTAGTCTTGACATTAAGCCTCCGATGCAATGCCAAGAGATTAGATACGTGACTCGCCTCCATAGGTCTCTATAATACCGCCCACGTAAGGTTGAATAGCACTAGTACATTCATTGCCACGGTCGTCATAAAATTACCAAGATTTGACAATCATATTAACTTCTAATTCGGCACGTCTTGCTTCATAATATAGCTTTGCAGGTACATCTACCAGTACATATTAGCTTAAGCATCAGTTTCAGGTTTTCACCCGAGGTCTTCCACGAGAAAATTCACTAAGTGAACAACTAATTTTTATTCAAAATTATATCAAGTACACCAAAGACGTACAATAGAATTATCTAATTCAATAAAACCATTACTAAATTAAGGTCAGTATCCATTCCACGAACCTCTGATCGATTGAAGTTGGAAAAGATAATAACCAAAATCTACCAGCACGTTAGTAATTGCTACAGATCAAATATTCTACGAGAGCATTATTCACTGAAATCATATATGAAAACGAGTGAGCCAAACCAACAACTAAATCCATACATCCGTAACTCATAATGTACATGTATACAAATTTGGGCGGAAGCTACATGACTTCTACACTCGAAAAAAAACATTTACAATAGTTCTTCTGGTTTTTGACGAAAATGTCGTAGAAGAAAATTCTTACTGTTGGTTTTTACCAGAGAATGGCTCAAGAACGACTGGAAGAGACACATGGTAAGCCAACGAATATATCAGAACTACTCCCATAAACTAGTGTTGAAACATGGAAATGCTGAGGGATTTTTTTTTCTGAAATAAACACATATTTATGACTTTTGGTAATAAATATTGCCAAAATACACCAAAGATGGAATTCAATAATTACCCCTATTATCACTATCTATTACCAAGTAATACTTTACTTCAAGAACAGCTCCAGAATGTCACTATAATATTATTTGCTCATGTATTTCAATGCAACGTGATATTAAACCAGAAACTTTAAAGTGAGATTAAGAGGAAATGAGATTTGAAATACCGCACTGAAACAGAATTCTATTTGCATCTTCATAAATACGAATATCTTTAAAATAAAAAGGGATGTGACTTTATCATATATCCTAGATGGTTTAAACAATAATTGTGTGTTGTTCCGACAGAAGGATTCCGACATTAAAATAGATATTTTCTTCATTAAAGAGGGGAATATTTATCTTAAAATGCGAATTTATATAAAGCACCCCCACACTTCCCCATCATCGTCGGCTCATTATTTAACTTCCCATAAAAAATATTTTTCAAGCCACTTTATCTCCCTCATTGCCAAATTCATACCACTTTTGAAATAGAATCCTTGCCAATACTAACATGCAAACTCCGGATCATTTTGTCTTGATGAAAACTGAAAACTAATCCGAGATGAATATAAATGCATTGCGGTTGGATGTAATGGGCGGATGACGTACGAGCGGGTCAAATCCATGCTTTATTATACTTACAGATCACACGTGGGCAGCTGATCGATGTTAAAGGGGGTTAAAATGAAAGGAAATGGCGTAGCGATTATTTATCCCAGTCGGTTTACTTGAGAAGGACGACAGACGGAGTCCATTGGGGAAAGCAATTTTGTCGATATTAAATGCTAACGTGAAATTTTAATAGCTAGCCCTGAGCAATGAATATTGTTTTGGAGACGTTTTATGAATAAACCAATCTCATACTTTATTCTCTTGGTTTACATAGAGAATAGTTGACTACTAAAGTGATCGATGATTTGAAACGTTGCAGATTTATTTAACCTAATACTGCCTTGAATATTTTAATTAAATTTCAAAGAAAGAAATGGCAGGTCCGTCAGATCAGTCAGTGAGTTAACCCAAACAGTTCTACTGAAAGATTATCTTGCCAATTATCCTCATTATACGGTCCCATTCCATCACTTTTGTGTATGGTCATGATGTTTGATCATGAGTACGTGGGCTACTAACGACCAAGATGGGACAATCATTTACAAATATCTCTGCCTCCAAGTAAAACTGGAAGACTCAATGACGCGCGAAAACGCCGGATCGACGTTCATCCTAAAAAAAAAACAACGAATGAATTCCATGAAAATTGCATGACCCGGATGCATTTCATCGATGATTATTCAACAATCCAATTTCAGTTCTGTTAAATTGTTTTTTTAGTTAGATAAGAGTTAGTTACTGAAATCGTAGATGCTACAAGTATAATTCTGTATAATTATGTCCATGTTATTTAATGTCCTTTTATTGTGATTATATTACCTTGCGAATTTACTTCTGTACAGGAAGATAGACAAGTGTATAGCGGACACAATAAATGAAATTAAATGTGAACAAAATTTTGATTTATTCAAAAAAGATTGACTTTTGTTCGTGGTATAGAATAACTTTCTCCAATAAAAGTTTAGGATACTGGTCCATCCTCTCCCTTTAGAAATCACCTCTTAACTTCCCATGAGTAATTTTCTCATGAGTTTGGTCAATGTTTTGAACTTGGTAGACAACTTTAAATCATGAACACGTATTGCACAATGGATTTCTATCAAGCACGAGAGTAAAATTCAACGATTGGACGTGTAAACGCCATTTTAAAAAACTACTTATTTGGTTAATTGAATACTTGGATCCCAGTAAGAGACTAATTAAAATTGTAGAAATTCATTTAAAAATGAACCTACATAGATTATGTAACTGTAGATATGAAATCGTGGCCGTTTCAGAAAGGCTTCTTATAATAACAAACGCACAATTTCTATAACAAGTTTACTATCGAGTCAGCTTATCAAATTGAATGATTTCAGAAACCTGAAAATGTTAAGACGGCAAATCTGATATTGTAACAGGTATTCTTTTTTAAGGGGTGGATCTCATTACGTTTAAAAAAAATATTCAAAGTGCTTATGACGGGTGGATCTCATTACGTTTAAAAAAAAATTCAAAGTTCTTATGACAGTGCTTATGACGTAGTATTTCTTATCAACTACAGGCCTCCCACCTCCATTTTTGTTAAGGTCCCTGTCGTACTATATTCGCAGTTGTTTTATTTCCATTATTTTCATTCCGTCTCCAGTGTTTAACCCTCTCCCCATTTCCTTTCCGGTGGTAACCGATACTTTGACATTTGGGACAAATAAAAATATTCTTACTAAAACACATTTCTAAGAACTGATTAGGAACTAGTTTGAAAGACATAAGCCTAATTGATTCAGACCAATCAAATAACCTATTTGCGCTTTCAGACACTTCAGTTTTAACGCCTTGACGTAGTGGGCCAACGGGGATATATCATTTAAAACCCACACAATATTGCTGCTTTAAAAAGAACCCCTCGTTAATCATGTGTTAATTCAATGAAACAGAAAACTATCCGAGTCTGTATATTCCACGCGTTATTACCAAAAGTAGTGAATTCACGAGAAACACTAATAAGCCTACTCAAAATAAGGCATTTGACTTGTACAAGGAACAAATAAACAAATTTCTTCCAAATAGTTTAGGTTGCTGAATGCATGGAGGAATCGATTGGATTTGGCAGTCTTGAGATTGTAATTCATCATCTAGCCTCGCCTGTACTAACTGCAGCGATTTTTTTTAATTTCTAGAAATAGAACTCTTTAATGAATTGGTTAGCATCAAGTCTCCAACGGCAATCAAAGTCTACACTAATCTTCCCTCCAGCTGTTGACAGTCGTATTCCATTTACATGTAAACATATTACATAATAATAATAATGAGACTTATAAAGCGCCGAATCCACTCTGGAGAGTGCTCAGGGCGCATAGCTAAGTGCTAAGAGTTAAATAGCAAATAGCATAAGACTTACAAATACTGATAATACAGTGGACTACCTTTTACATTTATTTTAATACCATCATTTTACGCTATATGAACATGATATTGAATTGCACATAAACATGTGTTTGTGTGTTATTTCCAGGTTTTCAACCATTTGTCATTCTGTAATTGATTTTTTATTTTCTGTCTTTCATGTCATATTAAGATTCATGCACCCCTAATTTCATCTCTTCTTTCTCTCTCACACATCTCATTCCACACACACACACCCTCACACAAACACACACACACCCATATACGCACCCTTTAAATCGTAAACTCACACGAATACAAACTCTCTGCGGATACACGTAGCTTGTATGCAATCAACACCATTAAAATGAAAAGAAAAGTAAAAATTCATCAAAAGGTAACGTACTTTTCGAGCTCCTGTTCGAAAGCCCAGATCAGCTGCTTGTCGAGAATATTGGTTTCTGGTTCCCACGTATTGAATCTAAAACGGAAAAAAATCAATCAAAAGAAAGTAAACAACAGTAAACCTCATGGTGAATAGCTTTTATTTGTTCAAATAACCATCATCTTCAAGGTATACCATGTGTCTTAGAGACAATATGTTGATTGCATTTTAGTTTTACCTCGAAATTATATTTTAAGAACATCAAATTACCGTTTGAAGTATTATTTCAAGGGTATAAGAATGATTTTGATTAACAATATGAATATAGGACAAAGGTTTACATAATAACGATCTAATGTTGTTATCTTCATTAATTTCAGAAAAATGGGGATTATGAGACTTTAGCTTCTTGCCTGATGTTTAAGATATTTTCTCAACATTTGTACTTGACTAATTCATTATTATTATTTATTTCTGTTTTCTTTAGACAGGGTGGTCTCTTCAGTACATAAAAACTATTTTTCGAGAGAGCCCTGTACACATAAAATGCATATGACAATCATGATACAGTGATACAGTATAGTGATAAAATAGAATTAATAAAAAAGAAACAGTACATGCTATGTGAAAAAAATGAAATTGGAAGTCATACCATAGAGCTATATAGCTCCATGGTCATGCAGTGTCTACAAGAATTTTCTGCACACTGCATGCAACAATGCAAAATGATATTGACCGTTATTCTTGTCATTATTATTATTATCATTATTATTATCATCATTATCATCATCATCATGAGTGCCATTATCAGCCATATAAATATTACTTCAGAAGTAGCAGCAGTAGTATAGTAGTAGTAGTAGTAGTACTAGTACAAGTGGTAAACATTATGACTAAAAGTATTATTATTAGTAGGAAAAATAGTGGAAGAAGTAATAGGTAGTAGTAGTAGTAGTAGTAGAAAAGTACTAGTAGTAGTGGTAGTAGTAAGAGCATTGTAGCAGTAGAAGTATAGTACATGTAATCATAATTTTCATTATTTTATCATTGACCACACCATTCATCCGCATTGGGCTATACTACAAACAATTTAACGAGTAATTACAGGATATGAAATAGGAAGACACACTTTTAGCTTGGTAAGTAATCCTTCAATTATCGAGGGAGGTTATTGCAGTAAAAAAAAATTACATCTAAATATACTTTCAAACATACAGCATTAGCAGAGATGCGAGGTCAAAATCGTGTTTCATCTTTTGCGTGGGATGATTGTTTTTCCCCGAGGAGTTCACTCATAAACAATAAACGAAAGAATGAAATTAGACTTATTTTGTGCTTATTTGCATTCATCAATAAGACATATTTCATCTCAAGTTTTCAAAGAATGACATCACTTTGGAGGAAAATGTTTTTTAATGGATCCCGTCGTGTAATTAACTTGACTAACTTTTTGACCGTACCCCCGTTACACCATATGCATTGCCAAATGATATCATGCTATATCGATACCATCAAACTGAATCGATACACGTTTTACCTACATCCTACGATTCTGGTTTAAGATTTTGGTTTCTTTCTGATATATGTAACTTGTGTAACCCGTCAGTCTCTTTCAAGAACTTGATCACTTACTTGCTTTGCCAGCCATGCCACTTCACGAAGTACTCGTAACGCCCCTGTCAAGATAGCAAGTCAAGAAAACGAGAAAACAATGGTTAGAGAAGCACGACTTAACTATGTTTTCTAAAATTTTCGTCATCGTCAATGTTATATTTTCTGTATCTGTACATGACAGAATATTTTTCATTCACATTTCAGTCATACAGTCATGTTCATTATTGCACAGTTGCTTCATCTCATTTTACCAAATTATATTTCAAAAATCCTCTTTCAAAGTTATGACATACAACATTCTCTCCCCAGGTTTGGGTGATTTTTGCATCATTTTCGTTCTATTAGGTAAGAATGGGAAAATTGCATCGTGTTATGAAATCATGTAATTGTAATCGCTAAACACTAAATCAAATTCGAAAAATAAATGTTTACAATTTGTGAAATAAATGTTTGAAATTCGCTGCTACAACCATAATGAAAAGTATCATGAATAAAACAGTATGATGATGTATTATACAACAGGCAACGAATGAATAAAACATCATTATACTGTTTTATTGATGATGTATTATACAACAGGCAACGAATGAATAAAATATGACAAACCAAATTATGCGATCGAAACGATAAACACAGATGGACATGGCCAAATTATTTGGCAAATAATCTCGTAAAACTTATATCACCATCCTCTCTATTCGAATTTCGTCATGATCTTTCCTATGGTATATCGGTCCATGGAAGAGGAGGCGCGAGCTAGACAATATGATGAATTATCATGTCGCCTCGCCTCGCCAATTAATCAGTATATCATAATCCATCTTGTTCTTCGAGCTTGATGGCCATAATGGGTGTTTTTGTGGCCCAATTTCACCAAGCAGTCTCGATCTTAATTGGCCGGGCTGTTGACATTCAAGTTCATAATTCATTCCATGCAATATTACGAAGCAACAGTAAGGCAGGTGCAATGTCACGTGACCGCTCAAAAACCTTTAAGTCAATCTCATCTCAACCATGGTACACGCACTGCGGAAGATCACATATAGAGGTAAGCCTTGAAGGCAATCTATGAGCTCCATAACGCGCATGCATCACAAGACTGCTCCACCAGAGGAATCTGGTGTAACAGAATATATTTTTCTTCCCCATATTCTTCTTCAAAACACAGGAGATTAAAATGCCGAGAGGCGTCGGAGTCGAAGTTGATTTTACCGACGGAAATGTGTGGGACAACAAAGTTACAAATAATATCATGCGATACAACACTTATTTTTAAATTTAAATATGTTTTGATATTTTCCCTCTGTAATATTATTAGTGATGCCTATAATAAGCGGAATGTTTTTTTTTTTCGATAAACGTTTGTAGTTGCATGAGTAAGATGTTCTGTCAGGATACTTTTTTTTCGGATTTTTCTGGCCTTTTGGGTATAATGCTGGGGCGGGTTTATGCAACCTGCCGAATTATAGAGGATGTGTTATTTCAGCATTGAACGGCGATTTCGGGAGACGTTTGGTCCTCGGAGATGAAATAGCCTCTCATAACCTCTCTGATGTTGAGGGGGGCGCCGCCCCCGGATCGCAAACCACGATTCTAGTTATATGTAGCTAAATATGAAGATATCAGCAATATATTAATAATTTTTCTGATTCTCCAGTGTATCCTTCATGTCCCGGGATTAAACCCCAATGCAGTAAAAGGGTTGTATTACTCGTGTTGTTCAGATTCTCGATCATTATTACCAACTTTCTATATCAGCACGTCCGATATGTGATAGCACATTCCTAAACATTATGGCCCGTATTGGGTTTAACTTAAACTAAGGTTTAAAGTTGTGGTTTAAGTATGGACAGCCAATTGTTACATAATCACTAACAGTAGAGATTTCATACTTTCAGCTCATTCGGCTCTCAAATCATTCATAATTGTGTAGGAAGTGTAAATAGATGATTGTCTTCACCATCGATGAATCAGGAAAGAGCACAGTAAACATAAGAAACAGACAATTTAATAAAAATATTGATCATTTTGGCTTCCCATACTTAAGCCACAACTTTAAACCTGACTTTAAGTTAAACCTGACTTCAGAATACGGGCCTATCAGCCGAGTTTATGAAGCATATGGTGACTTATATGCCCACCGGGAACATCTTATCAAAGTGAATCCTTCTGTGACTCCTGTTGGAAAGAGCACTGTCCCAGAGGGTGTCCACAGTGAGGTCACAGTGTGTTCACAGCGTTTTCAAAGTGTGCTCACAGCGTGCCGACAGTGTGTTCACAGTGATTTCACGGTGTATAACACAGTGTGTAAATCATTTCCACATTGCCAAAAAGCTGAAATTTCACAATGTAATATAATAAACTGTTTAATCTATTAATTCAAATTTCACTGTATGAATATAAACTGTGAACGCTCACCAACAGAGATGTCCACACTGTGAAATTATCTTCACAGTATCAAATTTATTATAATATGAACATTCTTAACATTGACAAATGGAAACGTCTAACGCAAATTACGAAAAAAAGGTGAAAAAGGGAATAAAAGTTATTAGATAAAATGGCCCATTTAAAGGGGAAGTTCACCCTGAAGAAAACTTTGTTGTAAAAATAGCAGAAAAAATAGTAAAAAATATTGGTGAAGGTTTGAGGAAAATCCGTTAAAGAATAAGAAAGTTATTAGAGTTCAAAGTTTTGGATTTGTGACGTCATAAACGAGCAGCTGCCCCATGTGTTATGTAATATAAAATGCATGAATTTCAAATTTTATATGGTTGCTGATGACTTAATTTTGTTTTCTATTCATGATCGGGTGTGAAATGATTTGTCTATTGATATACAAAAGGTACAGTAAACATCATTTTCAATTTTCTGAGAAAATGACATTTCATTGATTTTTTACCATTCGCCATGTAGGAATGCTGCTCGCATATGACGTCACAAATCAAATAATTGAAATTCTAATAACTTTTTAATTATTTTATGAATTTTTCTCAAACCTTCGTCAATATTTTTTATTATTTTTTCTGCTATTTTTACAATAAACTTTTTGCCAGGGTGAACTTCCCCTTTAAATCATATTTAGAGAACTGGGATTTAGCAATATAGACCTGCTTTCCACAATCCTACATATTATCTCTCATTAAAAATCTATTTTAGTTCAGTACAGTTGAACGAAACTGCGTAATCATTATATTTCAGTCGTTATGTATACTAAATATATTCAGCGATTTTAATGAATTATGAAATCAGTCTTACGAAACACCCGACGAAACAACAAACCCGGAGGGTATTTTATAGGTCATTTGTTCGCCCTTGACCAATACCGCACGGTCTGGGATCGCTCGTTTCCTATTTCATTTTCATAAGTGCCCAATTACTGAGGTCGAAAGCGAGACATTGTCCCGTGATTTATAATTCTCCCGAGTTCTTGACCATGACATGGGTCTGAATTTAATTTAGAACATCTCGTCCGGAATTAGAAAAGGGGTTAGAAAATTACGAATCGCACATGAGGATGACAGATACAAAACTGTAATGTGTGCATGTGCGTTGTGGGTGGTGAATAGACTCAGTATACATCTGGGTCGCGTCTTACAAAGAGTTACGACTGATCCAATCACCCTCATTTCTATGGAAATCCATCATTGTCATATTTTGTAAAAGAAATGTGAGCTTCTTATTATTGAATTTTGAATAATCAGCGACTATCTGTATTGATTCAGTGGAATGAAATAAGTATATAAAATCTGTGTATAAAAGTTTATTTTAATTATTTACTAATTTTATGATTGAAACTTCTCGATTTCAAAACACTTAAAATCCGTCACTCATTTAAAATCTCGGCTTCCTCTACAGTCAAATTTATATAATCCAATACATTTACATCACATATAATTCCCTTCCGCATTTTCGTTTACTATCCTTTAAGCAAATTTTGAAACTTCTGCAATTACGTATAATCATTACAAATACTTGAAAATATTCTGTTAAGAATGTCGTTATTTTACATTCATTTTGACCTCGAAAACTATTATCGATTTTACATGTCTTTATGCTTTGTATACTATTTCGATATTATTTCTTATTAAGTATTACTGTAGTTATTTTTTTTCTCTCTATAAAAGTTATGTACAATGCAGCTCATGCTGCGAACAGTCTTGGAATATGATGCCATTATTATTAAGAGAGAAGCACACTGAATTCTCAAGGAAATGATAAATGTGTAAATATACATCATAGAAAGAAAATATTGTGAACAAACATGCATAATAGATGATGACGTTGCTGGCCGTCCACAGCTGTGGTTGATTGGATCAATCACAACTCTTTGTAAGACGGGACCCTGAGATGCTCTTGTAACTATTCCCCATCAGGATGCCTTTGGAACAAATAGGCTTGTGTAGAAACAGAAAAATCAAAGAATAAGAATAAAGAAAGTTTGAGAAAAATCGGACAAATAATGAGAAAGTTATGAGCATTTGAATATTGCAATCACTAATGCTATGGAGATCCTCACATTGGCAATGCGACAAGGATGTGTGATGTCACTGATGAACAACTTTCCCTTTGGTGGACTATAAAATACCCTCAAAATTTCTCTCTTTGCTTTTTCTTATGATGATACAAACTCTTTATCCATGATGTATTCTTAAAAAATATGTATTACATGCCCTCATGTAGACAGAACACATGATTTATGGATAGATGTGATAAAAGAGGCAATTCTAGTGAAATATATACTAAAGTAATGGGGAGAGTTGTTCACAAGTGACATCACACATCTTTGTCGCATTGCCAATTTGCTATCTCCATAGCATTAGTGATCGAAATATTCAAATGCTCATAACTTTCTCATTATTTGTCTGATTTTTCTCAAACTTTCGTTGATCTGTTTCTTTGATTTTTCTGTTTTCACACAAGCTATCTTGTTCCAATGTTTTCACTCTCCTTTAAGCAGAATTTAATCAGACATTTTTTTCTCTGTCCAGAACATAATACATTAGACATCTACCTCTAGTAATGTAATTTTCTTGCATACTGGTTCTATCATAGAGTATTCATAAAATGAATTTAAAATAATGAAAAATAAATATTGTATTTTACTGGAAATTTCAGCTATCCCTAGAAACATAAGACGCAACGGGATAACCCTTTTCGAGTTCATTGTAGCTTTTTGGTTTTCCAATATTTCTCCTATGATAATAATAGACAGTTCTTGTATAGCGCATAACACATTATAAATAACGTCTCTATGCGCTTCCAAAGGACTTGGATATTATTACCCTGGCTTTAGCCTCGCAGCCTTTTTACAGCGCGATGGCATTTCAAGGAATAAATTCCTGCCAGGTACCCATTTACCTCACCTGGGTTGAGTGCAGCACAATGTGGATAAATTTCTTGCTGAAGGAAACTACGCCATGGCTGGGATTTGAACCCACGACCCTCTGTTTCAAAGTCCGGAGACTAATCCACTGGCCACAACGCTCCAACTCTATTTACCTAATTACTGTAATTTCGCACTTATACTATGCCACAAATTTGTATTGTTTGAACGTATATTTATTTTGTATTGTGTTTTATCATGAGAAATAAAATTGACAAAATCAGAGAATAGGGAATGGAACGCAAGTTCGTAGCCAGGGGAGGGGTTCAATAGCATGAAAAAAAAAATAAGGGGCAATCATTTTTTATTGACAGAATCTCAAACAATATAGACTGATGAGCTGTTTTCTTTCTTTCTTTTTTTTGCTTATCAAGTTTGAAAAGAGGGCATCGCAACCCGTTACCGAAAACCCTGGTTACGTTGCTGAATGTGAGTGGTAAAAAATCAACTCAATATCAACTCGTATTTTACTTCTTTATTCTTACCAATTCGAGAAAAAAATATGACGAAGCTTTATGCCAACGTGAGACTCATGAAATAAATATTTTTCAAGCTGTCCCATCGAGCAATACTCTTTTTGATTTTAAGTCCATTGTTCCTATACAATAATATCGGTTTATGTTACCCCAACCTAATCCTTTCACGCCTTCCTCTCCTTCATTGGGTCGGCTCTCACACAATTAGTTTTTGTGATAACAATCTTTATTAATATTATTTGATATCAATACAATGAATATAAAACTGGTCGATTTCATGTAAATGTTTTTTTTTCCGTTTATACCCCTATACCATTCATTGTCAGTTATTGTGGTATTATTCAATATAAAATGAGTAGTTGTCAACTGTGAATTCATATTTTTCATCAAGCCTAGAAACTGGACACTATTTCTCTCAATAATGATAATGATAATAATAATAATAATAATAATAATGATAATAATAATAATAATCACCATCGTCATCATAAATAATTTAGTGTTATACTTAATCCATTGGGGTGAAAAGGATGATACAAGAAAATAATAAAGTTGTAATTCATATGTATGAACTTATGACATGATATTCTGGTTGATAGCAAACATTCAGAATAGTAAACAGAGCCATTGAAGTAGGCTAAAGGCCAATGACAGAACACGATCCTATGACATATCTACCTTAATTAATGTAAATATACAATTCGTGTACATGATATAGGCGATAATGGGTGTGGATATATCACAATTGACAATTATACAATCATTAAATCAAGCAAATGGTATTAAATAAAAGCAAAATTATTATACATTACAAAGAAGAAAAAAAATCGAAATAATGCGTTTTGACACAACAAAACTAGAGATCAACATGTACTCGTGAAAATATTGAATGAATCAAAACAAAATATAGCTCTACCAGATACATATCATTTTCAAAGAGAGTTTTATAGTCATAAGACTAACTATATATAAATATATAGAAATGTTTTGTTAGCTCTTTATTTATTTTAGTAATTGGAACGACTTATAAGAATGTGGTAACCAAATCAAAGTTATGATCATTCCATTTATGATCTACAAATTCCAGCCATGCTATGTGCAATCTACTTTGTTTTATTGCTTACTTTGTTATTTATCGTAATTATATACAAAGCATATTCGAAGGTAAACAAAAATATGATGCAAATTCTTTAGCGGGTGAATTCAAGCTTACTATAATTGTTTATTTAGAAAGATTATGGAAACAAAAAAAGCTTGGAAATTGGGCAAAAATGTGATACTCAAAAATCATTGCATTGTTAAATTAAATTAAATTTAATTTTTTATTGTTTGTATATATGTATATGTTAATGTGAATACCTATCTCGATCTGAGGATAAAGAAACAAAATCATTTCAACTCCAATATATGCATAGAATGTTGAGGTATAATGATATCCATGAGTTACTTGAATAGAAGAACACAAGTTCGGAGTAGTCTAGCTGTCGAGATTGTCTTCAACAGAAAAGTCGAATATTCAGTTTCAGAGTTCTTTTAAATGAATATTTAGGGAAATCTCAGAGTTCTTTTAAATGAATATTTAGGGAAGGTTATTTATCAGTTTAACAGACAATTATAAAACATACAGTTATTTTCTGTAAATCCATAACTACAATTTATCATGAACAGAAACCTGTTATCACGTGAAAAACATGCGTCTACACAAAATATGCCTCATAATGATAATATTGTTTTGAGAAATCCACAAAGTATAAAAAGGGATAATTTTGTGTCATGAATTCTGTTATTTACTGTGTACAAATATATAGTTATGATGATATTGATTTTTAATGAAGGAACAACGTGGAAGGTTAAATAGGAAGAGAAAAACTAAAAAAAGCAAATAAATAATAATGTGTAGCAAAAAAATCTAGAGAGGAATATTAATAATTTCAAAAAAGGAAGACGTGAAAAGGGAAGAGATATGAGCGTATTATAGGGTGTTGGGAGACAATAAAATACCTATACAAACATGGACCTATCTGAAAACAGGCATCGCCTAGACTGATAAATATGAAGGTTGTTTACCGATTTCTCTTAATAATGTCTCAGTAGTCTAACCATGCTCCAAAGCACCTTACTTTGAAGTAGAAAAATCATATCAAGAAGCACTCTTCGCCTCTCACGTTTCATCATTAACCTGGGAATAGAGGACATTCGATGATTGCGAGCCTCGTGGTGTTCCATTTCTAATATCTATAAATAGGTTTGGCGCTTCGAGCAAACAAGACGCTGATTACAATACACTCATCGGCTGATGGCAGCAGGAAAATACACCTTATGTCAATATAATACAGTAGGCTCTGGACACATATGGTACATGATCGCGGAGCTATCTCTTTCAGACACGAAGACCCTATTTTCTCCATGGGTTGAACTTGCCAACACCTTGATAATCAAACATGATGTATATTGTGAAAACAGAGAGGACTCGACTGGACATGCTGAATATATTAGAAGTGAGCTCAGTATCACAGGATCCATTATCAGAGCGAAATATATTTGGATCCACTGAATCATCGGCAGTTAATTAAGGTCAAACGGCTTAGGAGTAATAGACAAGCCCTTTAAGCAGGATAAGCGTATTGATAGAGGGTTGTTTGATTGTATTTGTACCAGTTAATTAAAGAGGACTCCTACTACACAAATAAAACGTTGATTTAGCGGCCCAGGAAAAAGAAAAATAAGTCAAATAGATAGGTGAAAGTTTGAAAAATATTAGTCAAAATAAAGTGTAAATTTGTATCAAGCTGTAAAAATTGGTGATCTCTGACTGTACCTATGGTGATATCAAATTTGTTGCATTGGTGATTTCGTCATGATGCAAGGGAAGCACTATTTAGTCCAATCCATAAAATGACTAAACTGTCATTTTTCAAAATATTTTTCTTTTCTTTTCACGAGGACATAATTATACATGCGTTATGTTTTGCGAGAAGTTTACAATGTAAAAGTGGAAGTAAACATCAAGCAATTACTTAAAGTTGAAAGTGATAGTAAAACAAATACCTTTGTAACTATTGCATTTTGGTCACTATATAAAGTTATTTCGGATAGAAACAAATCAGGAATTGAAAAAAGAAATTTTGTTTTGAAACATGTATTTATAAAAGAAATTAAAAAACGGATAGAAATGTACAACATTGCTAGTAAAAAGACCAAAGAAAAAGATAAACTGCCCAAGAGCTTGTTAAGATTCATGTAAGAAAACCTATGTAACGTAGATGTGACTTTGTATTTATTGTAATAATACTTATATGTTTCATGATTTATGATTGTGTAACCTTTGATTTGAATGTGATTTATTGTGTAACCCCTGATTTTGATGTTAATAAATCCTCTAATAGAGGCAAAAAAATGTTTTGATTACTGACCCGATTACTGAACCACAAATCCCTGGTACTAAAGTAAAATGGTAAATAGCTAATGAGGAAAGTTATTCCTTTCACTTAGTCTTAGGGATCTTAACTTAGAACAGCCTTAACTTTCTTATTGCTTTTCCGATTTCTTTCAAAATCTTACCAAGCATTATCACCGAGGTTGGAATCCTCTTTAAAAATACAAGTATATTTACAATAAATATGAATACAAAGATGGGTAAATTTACTGAAGATTGCCCTTTTCTGAAAATTACTTCAATATATTTTTTACGTGAAAGTAAAGGCCCTGTAACTCATGGTTCTGGAGACCCCTCCCCCTCCATTCCCCTTTAAAACCAATAGATTAAATGAAAACAATAATTAAGAATATTCACATTAAATGTAAAGACAAAGATGATTAAAAACATAAAAGGTGATGCCCTGCCCTTCATGATCATGGAAGCCCCCCCCCCCCTCCAGCGACGTTTAAACATTCCCATCAATAATAAAACATACTAATTCCAATTCCAATTTAAATCATGTTTTTTTTAAAGAGGACATATCTTTCAGTAAAAATTATATTGTATGTGCTTTATGAGATTTCAATTTCAATATACATTCTACAATTAAAATCATTCACATAGAAATTGCACAGAGAATCATTGAACAAAGTAATGCAAAATGATAAAAATGTTAAACAACAAAGTATACATTTGATAAAATTATTTACGAAACTGCCATGGAAATCTTGATTTCATGGATTGGTAAATGAGAGACAATATCAAAGGTTTAATAATAAGCAATAATTCATTCTAGTTACTGCCCACATTTAAATGTCTTGCTGCACTTGACCTAACCAAAAAATAAATAAAAATAAAACAAAAACAAAAACAAACCAAAAACACTCAGCCTGCTATACAGGAAGGAACAAATCAGGAAGAATAACAGTTTGCTAAGTGTTTTGAAGAGAATCATGTTAACTGATGGTTAATGTTATATGATATACAAGGAGGATATCGGCCCGAGTTATTGGTGAAAATGAACATGAATTGGCTGTTGGTGGAATTGGAACGGTAAAAGGCAAGAAGACTTGTCAGATGCATCAGACGATATTGAGAAATACGAAAAGAACATGAAGAATTCCTCCATGTGCATGTATACATGTAGCTTGCAATCGATACGCGAAAAATCAATACGCCAATTCATTGCAAAGTATTATTGTACGCTGAAGAAAAAGGGACTCTTAATCTAACAACGCAATACCTTTCACAAACTTTAATCTTGGGTAATTGATAATCAATATAATTGATTCAAGTGTCTTAACTTAATATAAAAACATATTCATAAAATCTGTCCCAAACTGCAACCTTTTGATGTGAGATCATTTATATCATTCCCCAGACGCCCAGTGTCGACTTGCTAAAAAATAAATGCACGAAAAATATGACCTACATGTGCATACCAACTCAAGTCTACAAAGGTATAAACTAGTGTAAACATCATTCACTTTTATTCATAGAAATCGTTTTCAATGAGAACACAAGAGAATGCCTTTTTCCAGAATAATGATTCCTATTTTCTCCCTGAGAGGGTACTGTATCTCGCCCACATCGCGTTAGATTTTCAAACAGTTTTCATCGTGTTACCCTGGGAACGAGATTAGACACCCTCGGACGGCAACCGTGTGCATTTTCATATCGCACACAAAAGTATCGTTGCTATTGGTTGCATAACTATTGTTCGATCGCTGCGTTGCCGCTGCTTGATCGCCCATTCAAGGCCACAAAAGCAATTAAAAGACTACTCTATCGTGACAATCGATACCCCCTGTAGGCAGAGTTTGATAAATCGGTTTTGGGTATTACACTCGAACACGCCTCTTGGCTTGTCTTTTCACGCCCGTGCTTGTATTCAAGAAGAAAAAAAGCATTGCGAAATCGTAAATCTTTACGCCATCTGTCGTAATTATGCTCTGATATTCAGAATATTGATATTTGAACATCGTGAATAATAATCGATATCAGACGAGGCTAAACGGCAACTCAACATCTTATGAATGTAAAAAACAACAGTATTTGTCTTTATTTTGTATATTAATGAAATTTCTATGGATAGCAATGCGAATAGGGAAAGAAACAGGGCCCATTAAATTGCACCTCCCCTTAAAAAAGGGATCCTGTTTAAAAGAGTCTTGCAGCTTAAAATGATTGGTTAACATTGGTTTGACTTTTAAAAAAAAAGCTAGAAGGTCACACTTGTCACCTGTGTCTGTGATATGTTACAAAAATGAAGCCCAGAAAAAATTGCGTTCGAAAATGATTATTTAGTGCTTCAAAAATTGAAATATAAAGTGACCGGAAACACGTACAGCTTAATTTCATCCCATACACTTATTATTTAGGTGTCTATAAGACGCATATTTACAAAATTGGGGTTTGCCTTGTACTTGTAGCTTTTAATTCTCAATAATGGTTGTTTTCAGGGTTTATTAGTTCTAATACATGCATTTGTACACATGTTTCATCTTGGTTTGAGATTTTTTTAAATTGGCTGCTCACAAAGTTAAACAATACCTTTAAGCAAGATTTAGCAAACTTTATAGGCATATATACCCCCATTCTGATTAATAAGAAATGGTCTTCTTCTCCTCTTTCTTTCTTTCATGAAGGTGTCCATGATGAATAGTGTCTAGCGAACTCGATTATCCTGAGAAATCATACCAGAATATAACCTATTTTTTGTCTTATGGTGTACTTGACTACAAATAAAAATGCAACATCAAAATTACAATCTATCAACTAACGCTACAAAGCCAAACTCTTCAGAGTATACAACGTACACTTTTATTCAAGGGAATGATTTCAATAAAAAGACAATCGAATGCCCTTTTCCAGAATACTTATTCCTCTTTTTTTCCTCAGAGGGTATTAGGTCCTATCTCGCCCACATTGCGTTATAGATTTTCGAATCTTCTTCATCGTGTTACCCTGGGAACTTCTTTTTTCTCGTTTGTTTATTTAACTGCCCACAATTTCTTCTCATTGTTTCTTTTGTCGGCAATAATGAGCGAGTATCGAGGAGGAATGGCAATAAACTGATTTGTTTGAACAAACTCTTCTTAGAAATGTTGAAAATTTGACAGATAGCGGACAAGGAATTGCTTATATAGCAACAAACTATTATATATTCTGTATTTTTAGACTAGGTATTTACTCAGTTTTGAATTCTTTGAATGGTATATATTCTGTAGCGTTTGTGTATGCTTTTGCGAAATGCTCGATTGCAATTAATATGTCATGTTATTTTTTTTGCAACGTTTTATCAGATTATTATTATGTATATGTTTTTTTTAGATTATCTAACAGATTAGCTATATGTTTTTGAAAGGAATGATCAATGAAGACTATCAAAAATAAAAGAAAGCCCTGATAGAAATCACAATAGTGTAGACTATCTCGATATACCTTGTACCTTGTAGTTCCGTTCCCTGAAGACCTCCACCAGGAAGGGTAACTCAGGGCTGACGAGAGTGGGAGTATTATTACTCTGTTTTGCTTTGTTGCTGGTTTTGCATGTTGAAAAATTGAGAAGATTGTAAATCAGGGTTCGGAATTTATTTATTTTCACTTATTATATATATATATTTTTTTTTTTGGGGGGGTCCTTTATTTATTGTTGGATTTCTTTTCTTAGCATATATTTCCCGGTCGATGAAACTTAGAGGTCATATTATAAGGTATTTGTGATGTACTCATATATGAAAGATGCCATTTTCAGCAAACATTTTGGGGTATATTGAAGAAATTTGCAGTATGTTTAGTCTCTACATCAACATTTTTTATAATTTTTTGTTGTTGTCATTTTGTTAATGTTAGACTGAAAATCTTGAGCTAAGCTTTAAGTTAATTTTGAAATCTCTATATAAAGTGACAATTTTGGGCAACTTTTAAATGCACGGATTTCTGAATTTTTTGTGCGATCTTGTTCATACTTGCACATCTGCTGCTCTGATCTTTCCTGTTTCTTCTAAAACAAATTTTCAGTTACATTATTTTGTTTTTTCTTGATTGTTCTAAATTCATCACCATTCCAATTTTTGCCCTCTTTTCCGTTCATATAGACCTACCATCCAAATTACCGATTGCATTTTCTTATTTCCTCCTTGACTATCGAACCATGCCCGTGCATGAGTGGATCGGTATCAGGGTGCATCGATGAATGTACACTTTTCTAAAAACAGTAATATTACCAAACTTTGTAATAAATACACCTATATAACTATTGATAGGCATGACAACATTTACAGAGATATTAACTTACCTTTCTCCACCTGCGTTTCAATATGGAGTCTGCCATGTACACCTCCTTTCCGAAAACAGTTTTAATTTCCTTTTCGTTTAACATGCTAAAAACGATGCAGGGATCACCACTAAAAAACAAGAATGCTCAATTCGGGAACCTTGCTTTAGAGACCTCTGACAGAGCTCCTGATGATGATGGTCTTTGACGTGAAAATTAGATGAGATAAATGGAGGAAATAATTCCTGATGCGAAGGTCAATATGGTTCAACCCTAATTTTCACCAGGTAAATTGTCAACATCCGACTAGAAATAATAGCCTAGGATTGACGTTGCCCCGTCACAGTCTGAGCAGCAGACGATGTTTTGTAAGCTGCGGTATTAGATATCGATCACAATTTATTGTTTTGCTCTTCACCGCTGTAAGATCTCTGAGGTGAGTTAATCGCATTCACTAATCGCGAACATCAATACCAGAATGTCAATGAATATTCCGAGATGTCTATATCTTCCCTGAATGCGAAGTGATTGCTGCATGTAGCTTCTATCGAGGCACGTTATGATCTGCCTCGCTAAACACATGGAAACCGCCAGATGAAAATAGCACGTCGCGTGTTTACAAATGCAAACGACGTTGCAACCAAATTGAACGGATGAAAAAAAAACACATCCACTCGATGTGTGTGTGCGACTCCTAGGAGAGAAGGGAGATGATAAAAATACAGACACACGAAAACATCAGGTGTAAAGTAGGAATGAAAAAAAAAAATGATTCGCAGTCTCGGGTATACGGACGGACCGCCCTAAAACACAGACATCGCTCTATCCCGCCACCTCATTGGTTTGTGTACGAGAATGCTTGGTGATGAGCACATGACGTCATTAATAGCTTAGCAACCCATTAAGGTACGGCGTGTGCGCCTCCCACTCTGTGACGTCACTGTGTAAATGGCTTTCGTGTGCACGCGACCGTGATATCGAAAGGTGCTCTTGCACTTGCCTTGTGCAATGAAGAAAGGTGACTCAGGTAAATATTATAAGCAGGTATACATATACGTGGTCAAGATAATGGTCAAGCGGATTTCATTCGACTTCATCAGAAAAGCAATTCTCTAAAAGGCAATTACGATTTTTACGTAAGCAGAAAACGGGTGTTTGCTTCCTCGCCTCCCTTTTATAAACGTAACTGCTTATTTTTCTTTGACAATGTTGCTTACTGTATATGAAGAGTTTAGTTGCAAAAGGGATTAGGTCCACTTTGGACCATTCCGAGAAAACCACGTTTTTTATTCTAACTTATTGCAATATTCTTATGAGAAACTAAATTGTCATGATGTACTACCTTATCATGTGAACATAAAATTGGGTATAAAAGAAATCTGTCTTCAATTTTTTCTATATATTTAAAAAAAAAATTATCATTGTGGACCTCAACCCTTTTGCAAGTAAACTGAAATGAATCCAATCTCTTTTAAAAAAGTGGTTTTTCTTTGCCACTTTCTTTCACGTTTTCATTTGAATTTCATATTTTCTTTCGTATCATCAGTGACTAAAAATTCAGAGGTTGAGAGAAAGAAAACAAAATTTTTGAAAAATGGAACTAACCACTTTTGACAAACGAGTTCTTCAGAGCTTTGTTGCAAAAGGGGTTAGGTCCACTCCAAGATTTTTTTTTTCAATTCTCCCATATTGCAATATTCTTATGCGAAAATGAATTTTCATGTTACCCTTCCACGAGAACATAAAATTGGGTATAAAATAAATCTACCTGTCTATATTTTTTATGATATTCTTTTCCAAAAAAATTCTGTGTGGACCTAACCCCTTTTGCAACCAAACTGAAATGGACCTAACCTTTTTTGAAAAAAAGTGGTTTTCTTTGCCATTTTAGTTCACTTTTTAATAGGAATTTCAACTTTTCTTTATCATCTTATAGAGCTATTAAAAATCTATACGAGACATAAAAAATAAATTTGATGCAAAATGAACCTAACCCCATTTGCAAGTGAGCTCTTCATATATTACAGTTTAAAAACTTAGTGTTTAGCATTTAAACAACCATTCTTCATTTATCGAAGATTAAATTCAAGAATTAAACAACAACCATTCTTTATTTATTCTACAGACTTGCTTATAATTGTTAAACGACAACTGTGATTCGTTTAGTAAACAACATTGCACAAAATTGTAAACAACGGTTTGAAGAGTAAGATAAATTAAAGAAAACTGGGAAAACATAATTCTAACAACACATTAACTTTTTGGAGGGTGGGCTGAGCCAATAAAGTTATTCCCCCCCCCATTTCTCTCTTTTTCTATCTCATTGTCCAAACCATCTCCTGTTGATACGTATCGATATAGAAGCAAACAATTACCCGTCTTCTCTCAAAATATTCAGAGCATTCCTCTTTCATCTCAAATAACTTTTCCCTCCCAACCCGATTTTTTTAAAGGGATGGTCCGGGCTGACAATATTCATATCTTAATATATAGAGTAGAATTCACTGAGCAATATGCCGAAAATTTCACCAAAATCGGATAACAAATGATAAAGTTATTGAAGTTTAAAGTTTAGCAATATTTTGTGAAAAATATTGTCGTCATGAATATTTAGTAGGTGGGCTGATGATGTCACATCTCTACTTTTCGTTTTTTTATGTTATTACATATTTTTTTCATTATTTCATACTTGTGTGAATAATATATAATGAAATAAGTTGCAGCATAAGTTGCAGCAATAAATATCTAATGCACTAAATTAGTTGCCAATCCAATTTTGCTAGTTCTTGGAGGAAAGAAAATGAATAAAGCTAATTTCATATAATAAAATACAAAAGAACAAGTGGAGATGTGACATCATCAGCCCACCTAATGAATGTTCATGGCGACTGTTTTCACAAATTATTGCTAAACTTTAAATTTCATTAACTTTGTTATTTGTTATCCGATTTTGATGAAATTTTCGGCATTTTGCTAAGTGAATTCTACTCTATTTAATAAAATATAAATACTTTCAGCCCGGACCATCCCTCTAATACCTTGGTCACATTTGATCTACGGCGGCCGTACGGCGAGTCGACAACAGCCGTTTTATTAATTTCAATTCAAACCACCTTATGTAGTTGGTACAAAAAATGTTGAAACGACTGTTTTCGACTCGCCGTACGGCCGCTGTAGAGCAAATGTGACCATAGTATAAGCCTCGCTCACTCGAATGAAGTAATATTATAATCATTATATAATACTATTAATACCCCTGCAATCTGCTGATTAAAAAAAATATGTAGCATTTACCACATCTACAAAACAATACCATAAATACAGCCTCGTCACTGCATGGAGATTCCCGAAAGATGGCGTGTGCAACTGTCATACTTTTACAGTATTGAGAATAGGCTTATCGATAATCATTTTTTGTAATAGTATTTATCAAAATCATTCATTTTAAAAATCATGCAATAAGTACATTGGAAAATGTTACCAAAATGTTACAATATCCCCAAAAACACTGTTCACAAAGCCAAACAGTTATTCACAATAAACAAAAATTGTTTAAAAAACACCATTCAAATCATAACTAGGTAAATACCTAGTCTGAAGAAAAAAATACAAATAGCGACGCAATGGAATCAAATGAAACTGAATGAATAATTAAGTATTTTTAATTGTACTACAATTGTTATTGTCACGAGAAAAGATGTAAGTATATGTTTATGAATATCTATGTACATTATTTTAGGAGTTTTGAAAGAAAAACACAAAATATAATTATCAGAAGTTAGTTATATATTACTCATATATTTTGGCTATTTGTTTATGAGAACATACAATTTCTGCATTTAAAATATTTTTTTTCATCGAACTGTATTATTTCATATGACTGTCAAAATGTGATTTGGTATCTTTGTGTGAGCTAGTCATTGTAATTTAATGTAACGAAGGAACAAAATAAATGTTATAAGAGGAAAAGAGTATAAAATACAGAGTTTAAATAATGATGCATTCTTATGGAAGATGTAAACTCCCATCTATTTGATGAGATAGTGAGGTATTTATATTGCCATGTCGTCTTGGTAGACTTTTTTAGGTCGACAAGGTGAGATATGTTAACTTGATAAAGTCAAAATTGTGAGATGTGTTACATTTACAAGTTACAATAACACGCACATATTCCTATTCAAGATACAAGAAATACACATAACTGACAAAGAAAATTAGCGACACTGACACATAAAAACGTAATGTAAACCAAATTTTATTGCAAAATTAGTGATTTCTTGGGGTATAACAAGTATACAAGCATAATAAAATCACCTTAGATTTCGCACTGAACAAGTTGAATGCTAACATATAGAATGCTTTTAAAAAATATAACAAAGTATATTCATCATGTTAATGAGCAAAACAATGACCATCATTCTGCCGAGAATTTTTTAAAATTTTTTTATTATTTTTTTTTATGACATAGTTTGTATTTAGCATCACATTATAAGGCAAACATAATGGGACAATTTCGACTCAATGCAAAGAATATTTTTGGTTATAGATGTTCAGATTGATGCAAATATATTCACAAAAAACAAGCATCTCGAGAACAAAAAATGACGTGTCTTACCTCCCATCTCTTATAAAAATACACTGGTAGTGCCTCTAGCACCATATCGAATAAAAAACGAAAAAGATTTCAAAGTTGTAGGCCAATAAAGTGTTAAGAGTACTGATATACCTCAATCAAAATTGATTTTAACTTTAAGTTAATCCTTGCACAGGGTTCAGGGAATGGTATTGTCACCAATATTTAGTTTTAAAGCTATAGGCCAATAGACTTTTAATAAAATTGATTCATCTTGATTACAATTGATCTAAATTAATAATTCTTGTCTGGGATCACTAGCGTATAGACTGGGCGCGGTGGGGGGGGGAGGGTTCGTGGGGCCATAGCCCCCACAATTTCCATGATCAAAAACTGAAAAGGAAAGGAATTAGAAAAAGAAATAGGAAAGAAAAAGGTTGAAGGAATGATGTTATTTTCTGAACATTATGTCAAATTTAACACAATATTGGATTTCCATTTAAAAAAAGGTAAACATTGTTCAACTCGCTTTTCTTGTGGATATTAAATGAATTGTATTACATAAGCCATGTGCCCACTAAAGTTGTTATAACCATTACCCTTTATTAGGGCAAGAATTTTTCTTTTGCAGACAGTATTAATAGGTTGGAACCCCCCCATGTCAGCCTTATTAAGAAAACATACACACAGTTTAGAGAAGAGTTTTATCCTTTAGATTTATAGAATGCTTTATACTGAAATTGGAAGATCACCATAACATGAAATAGGTTTTAATAATTACATACAGAATTAGAAAAATTAAAGTCTGGCGAAAATTTCTGTAGAATATTAGATTCACTGACTTTATAAAAAGCTTAAATTTTGTAATGTTAATAGCACCCTTCTCTAATAAAATCAGTAATTATTGATTCAAAGTCTTCGAATTCCAGAATGCTCAATCAGGGTAGCCATGCTAAATCCTAAGTAATAATATGCAGAGCTTTGGAACATTGCATCATTATCATGTAAAAAATTTATCGTTTTTCCACCAAACTTTATATTAATATTTTCCTGTTATCTTCTGCTTTACTTTTTATTAAAGCTAACCTGATCTCAATGTGTACTTCTTTTTAATCCTTATCTTATGATGACAATAAACATGTATTTGTTTATTATCATTATTATCATGAAAAAATTGATCACACATGATGTTGCAAATATAAGATTGAAAAATTTCACACATCTATTGTTTTTCCGTCAAACTTTCCATCAATATTTTTCTGTTATCTTCTGTTTTTTATTAAGACTAACCTGATCTCAATATGCACTTCCCTTTTAAACCTTATCTTATGATTACAATAAACATGTATTTGTTTGCATTGCTAATAGATAAAAGTGAACTTGTTGGCAGCATTTCTTTACAAGCCCAGCTTAGCCTCTTTCCGTTTGATAGGATTTCTATAAGACCAGCAGAGGACCGAGAGAAAGAGAACCATCAGGAAGAGAAGGGTTGCTATGACACCAATCCACCAAGGTTCCAAAACAAAACCATCTCCTGTCTCCTGCTGACCTTCTTCTGGAAGACCTGGACATTGAGAAAAAAGAAAGACATAAAGAGATCTAAACAAAACGGAACATGTGACGGTAATATTGCTTTATCGTCTTTACAGACTATTGGGGATTTTGAAAGAAACTCAAGATACATTCCAAGTCAAGTGCAAATCCTTCGATTAGATGCATTTTGTTGTTGTTTTATATGTACCTTGTACATTTCTGCAACTAAGGTAACTTATTTTAGGTTATTTATTAGAAATATGGTGGCATTTAATCTTTAAAGGATGTCTGCTACGAAAAAAAAAATCGGGAGCAATATTTGGGTTATTTAGTTTGGAAGGCTAAAGCCTACATCAATAACAGCGCAACAAATCAGAGCCTAGTGTGTCAATGTAAAAGGGGATTTAGGCAAAGAGTGTATACTTACTTCGTTCACAGTTGATTCCAGAGTAGCGTGCTCCACAAAAGCACATGTATTTACCGATGACCTCAACACATAGACCATTATTCTGACAAGGTTCACTCAGGCACTCATCAATATCTGAAATGCAAATCACATATGTTTCTTATACAATTGTGTGATTGACCCATGTTAAGCAAAATAGCATTGTATAGTATTGCATGGAGTTAAACTTGCTTTAACATATATATAGAGTACTGAATCGAAGACGTCATTGGTATTCTACATGATTGTATAAAAATGAAATCAATGTACCAGTAAGAAGTTATGATGGGTTTGAATGCTTTTTCAGTTACTTGGTTTGTGCTTCGAAATTGAATGAATAAATCTAAATCTAAACCATAATCTTATTACATCATGCCGCATTATTAATTTCAATAATTTTTTCCTGACACTTATCATTCAAATCTATCTGGTGGTTGAACATAGGTGACATGCTCGCTGGATATAAAAATAATAAAAATACATGGTATACAAATTTAGCAATAACTATGATGACAATCAATACATCCAGTCATAGCAGAATTGCTTTATTTCTAAATCAATAATTATTGGACACATTTGTAATATTTCGCAAATTGAACTAATACACAATAAACTGCTCCAGCAATGTACTCAAGTGAGACTGGCCCGGTCCCCCACCACAAATGCATCAACCAGAGAGTTAAAGAAAAACGTATATTGCATATCTTAATGAAAGTACTCACCAATGGAGCACTGTGGCCCAGTATATCCAACAGTACACACACACTGGTAGCCATTTACTAAATCTACACATCGGCCACCATTCGCGCATGGGGAACTAGAACAATCATCGATATCTGATTAGGAAAAAAAGTGAAAAAACAGAAATAATGTTAATGGTAAAAAGAATCAGTGGACACCAAGTTACTTTTGCCCTTTAAACTACAGAATTTAAATGTACTTTCCATAAACATTTGAAGTATGTTTCCGATTTCTTTCTAGGCTAACAAAAAAAATCAGCAGAGTATACAAGTGAGACTTTGAAGTCATTAATCCCCATGGAAAACCGGTGCTAGCCCATTTTGAAGGTAAATTCCCACTTAGTCCACATTCACTTCGTTTTTTGTCTCATAACACGTGGTCTAACCCTAGTTCATTTACCAGTTCTTCTACAAAGCATTTGGTGACAGTTACATTTAGGGTTGTGTGGTCTACTAGTGGTTTGAGTTCGAATCCTCGCTATGCCATTGTCTCCACTTTGATAAAAACACCCAAGAGTAGCTTCTGTCGCCTGATTAACTTAGACATAAAATGTTTCTTATGTTATTGGTTATATATCAGCTGGGCATTATATGTCCTGGCGAGTTCCTATGGGAATTAGTATAACAGCAACCACTTTTTCAAATGTTCAATTAGACTTTACCCATTTGGTCTAATTCAATATGAATAGATGAACTGTTTATGAACCATATTTTTTCATTTAAAAAAGGGCGATATAGTAAACAGACTCAAAGGAAATGAGACCATTTCATTCCTTTATTTGGCAATAAGTCATGATTGACTATTTTTGCCACAGACTGTATGAAAAGTAGGGTAACAATTTTCTTTAGTATTATTATTTTTTATTTCTTTTATATTAATTCCTTTTTTTCTATAAAATGAAAAAGCCAACATTTAGATACATACCAAATAAAAAACTGTGGAATAAGATATCAGCAAACAATAGGGGGATTACTTAAGCAGTAGCCTCCATATCTACTCAAATAAATATTTCTCATGACATATATTGGTTGATACTATATTTCCCAGGGTGGAATACCAGACACCTTTTGTGGATATTGTTGTAGAAGCCTGTTGTCCTTTGTAGTCATATTTTGTGATGTTTTACCAAGTAACAGAAAGATTTTTTCATAACCATAATTCTTAATTTTTTTTTATCATAACACAATATTGTTTACCTTCAGAATATTTTCAAAAAGGTTCATCATATCTCATGCAGTCTTCAAAACTTACTTGTCTCACATCGATCTCCAGTATATCCTGGATTGCATGTACATAGAAATTGACCATCCTCAAGATCACTGCATATACCATTAAAACCACACGGGTTTGTAAGACAGCCAACACCAGTGTCTGAAAGGGAAAAAATAGTTGGCATCTCAAATACTTAGTAACGACCTTATTCAAAAGGAACTATGGAAGCGCCGTGGTGTAGCAGTTCTGACTCTTGCCGTGTTATCAGAAGGTGCATACATTGTATGCGGGCATGCAACGATCCAATGACCAAGGTAATAATATATTTGTAAATCGCTCAGAGACTTCGTTCCGATGTGTTAAGAGCTATATAAATGCGGAATATTATTATTATTATTATGTTTGATGGATGTGTAATCGTATTAACGATTTGCAGCCTTGAAATGATAATAAAGCATATAAAGTTGTGTCATCCATCTGTGATACAAAAATAAAATCACTTGGCATGAAAAGGTAGACACAATTTAGATACATATGCTTCATGAAATGTTTAATCATCTTTTCTTACCAGAAATAAGTCACATTAAGCTGGTTCATAAAATAGGTATGAATTTCTCAGTGTGTTGTTTCATTGCGTAGACACTGTTATAATTTTTAGATTCTTGATTATGTTGTACCCTTTAAGCTCAATATAATTATCATCATGAGACCTTTGAATGTTAGATTTGGGCTAAATTTTGTTTTCTAATTGATATAAATATTGTTCATAAATAAGTTCATGAAGTGCAGTAAAATTGGAGAAATACATGTATCTTGCTTGACATGCAAGATTAATATTATTTCACTGGAGCTTCCTTTAAACTAATTTCAAATTCAAGTAGAGGCTACCACATTGCCTATGAAAGAAGTTCAGCTTAGCTATATAGAGATCAAAAGGGTCGTGTGATCCAGCGTTTAGAGCATTGGACTCATAATCGCAATTCAGGTTGTGAGTTCGAATCCTCACTCTGCCATTGTCTCCACTTTGATAAAAAGGCCCGAGAGTAACATCTGTCGTCTATGAGGTCAGCCACTATGATTGATTAACCTAGATGTAAAAATGTTTCCTAGGTAATTGGTAATATACCAGCTTGGCGTTTACCAGCAAAATGCTGTCCTGCCGAGTTCCTACGGGAGTTACCACAAACAAACAAGTGGAATGCCTCTGGCCGTCTAACCTGCATCACGCGGTTCAATATAGCAGCAGTGCTGACTTTGAAAACTACTCTAACTCGCACAAGATGTTCAGTGATACATGGTTACTCTTATGTCCACTTTTTATGAACTAGACCAATAAACTTACAGAGATATGATGGTTATTCAACAAAAAACCCCAACGTGGCCAAAGTTCATTGACCTTACATGACCTTTGACCTTGATCATGTGACCTGAAACTCGCACAGGACGTTCAGTGAGACTTGATTACTCTATGTCCAAGTTTCATGAATCAGATCCATAAACATTCAAAGTTATGATGGGAATTCAACAGATACCCCCAATTCGGCCAAAGTTCATTGACCCTAAATGACCTTTGACCTTGGTCATGTGAGAGCGGCGCCTATAGTCTCACTCTGCTATGCAGGTGAGACAAAAAACAGATCACTAACCAATATCACACCTAGGTCCAGTAAATCCGTCTTCACATCGACATGTAAATCCATCAAGGTGATTCTCACAAGAACCCGCTACACAAGGGTTGCTCAGACACTCATTCACATCTGTGTCAGGATAAAAGATAAAGTTTTGTTTCTGTTAGAATGAAATGCTTTTTATTACTAATTCAATCTGCTCAATAACATAATCTTCACCAATCATATCACATGTATGAATATTGAACAACTTGACAGTATTTCAAAACATTTGTCAGATGGCATGCCGATTTGACAGCTAAGTTTAGTCTTTTGTTGACTAGGAAGTACAAGTGTCTGACTGTTACTATGGAAAATATAATGACAACATTTAAGGAACGGTCACCAGCGCTTTAGTAGTTTTGTTTCTCTGTGATCCACACTTATCTCGGTCAAATTGCAGATTTCAAAATTTAACAATTTGATAAGGAATGTCTCCAGTACACTATATAATGATAAGAAATCAGTCAATTGTGACATTTGCTCAAGAGTTGCCAAATGACACATAGATACAATTAAAATGAACATCATAATAAATATTTTCCTCCTTTATCATTGTCTGGTTGAATAACATATATATAGAATAATTACCAGAGCTGCCAACCTGAAAAAGAACATTTCAGTATTTTTAAAGCTGAAAAACAATGAAATATCGTAAGACAACACATAAAACGGAAACTTAAGAAATCTGTATTTTGCATGAAACCAGCAGTATTCTTCTCATTTTTCAGTACTAAATACTGACAATCCGTACTACTTGGCAGCTCTGAATTACCCCTACAAATAGTGCAATAGGGAAAGTTGAACTACAAGGACAACTTTAAATATCAAAAGAATGAAATACAAGTTAGTTTTTACGGAAAATAAATGGCATTTTCAGAAAAGGCATGTTATCTTATCAACACAGTCCAATATTGAAAATCTAATTGCTAAAAGAAGTAATTCATGGCAACAACATTAATCATGATGATTAACAACCTTGCAGTTATCTTTGTACCAACCTTGATCACATATGCTTCCAGTCCATGCTCCAGTACACTGACATGTGTAGTTACCATCAGGAAGAGGAATACAGCGACCATCATTTAGACAATGGTTCTCTAAACACAACACTGAAAGTAAAAACACGATTATACTGGTAATTTTAACCCTATATAGGCCGGGGTATTTTGGGAGTTCATATGGCCGGGGGGCCTCCCAGGCCCCCCCTTGAGATCTCGGCCGTCGACCGCGCCAAAAATTGGCACGCAGGTTCTCTGGGATATAATCTACAAAATTGTGTAGTAATTCATTTCATGCAAATTGTTATTATGCTAATTTATGCGTAATTAGTATGTGAAATCATAATTTCTCTTCTAACTCCATAAGTAAAGCTCCAAATGTTCTAATTTTTGGCATAGACACTCTTTGTGATGTTCTTAGCAAACGTACATGAAAAAATTGTGATATCAGATCAATTTCGTATGTATTATTGGACAAAATTGGACTCAAAAGTTGCGCAAGACTTGAAAGTAAAAAGTCGGCGAGCAGCGCGGTCAAAAAATTTTGCACGGCAAACATAGCGCGCAACTCGTGGAGGGGCCTAGATAGGGTTAATGATGAAAGCATAGTGGCATGGGTATTCATTTGAGACTGAACCTATCATTTCCTCTTTGACAGGTTATTACTTTTTAGAATGTATAAATACAAAAATGTGTGACATTTTGTAAAGCTTAGATTTAAGACCAACATTGGATGGTTAAGGTTCTTGCCGGCATAAAATCATGTAACTATTCCTACATCATCATTTGAATTTGCTGAAATAAATTTATTTTGTATGACATTGATATATCATTATCCAGATGTCAGAACTACAAAATTGGTTGATCCACATCTGTAAATTGTCACAATTACCCTATGAATTTGAAAAAGATGAGAATCTTGATCTATTTCATGGTAAAAACGTATACTGAAAATTCATGTGTAACTTGAGAAGTAGATGTAGGAAATAACTCATTACCATATGTTCCAAGCAACACTGCAAGCAATGTTACTTCTAAAGTGAGGTTATTAATATGCTTGGTACTTTTGAATATGAGCCAAGCACAAGTGCTGAAAATGCAATATATTTTATATTTCCATTTCTTTCAGGCTATATTTTTAATGGCTCAGAGCATTTTCAATAGATGCGTGATTATTCGGGCTGACATCTCTATTACAGTATTTATGAAATAATTTGACAACAGACGACCATCTACCATTATTTCTCTATCATTTCCTCCTTTTCCCCTGTCTCTTCCCCACTTCTACCCCCCTCACTTCTTCTCTCTTTCTTTCTGCATCTCTCACCAAATATTCAAGCACTTGCCTTGTATTTCACAGGTAATCCCAGAGTAAGCATCTGGGCAACTGCAGTAAAACTGATTTACCCCATTGATACAGGTACCGCTGTTGATGCAGGGCAGGGATAAACATTCGTCTACATCTAAAAATGAAAGCAAACAATGATTTCTTGTAATTATTTCTTCATTTCAAAGCATAAAGTTTGCATGTGTAGTGAACAGTGTATGAATATAAGTCAAAATGAAGTCTTTTAACTTATTTTGGTTCAAGGCTTAAAACTAGAGTTTGTGTATGGCTACTTGCATTAGTGTATTAACTACATTAGTAATGGTACAAATATTCTTTTCATGAATGAATGTAAACAAAATTGACATAAGCAATGGAATATTTTAAATATATTTGTTGATGTGAAAATTAATCATGATAATGAATAAAAATGATGATCATAACTTTTACAATAATCATAATGAATGACACTTCTATCTATTGAGATATAATCAATTCCAAGGCACATTATTATCACTATTATCATTATCATTATTATTTCTATAATAAAGGTTAGCACTTTTGCATTTTAATGCCAATTAGTTTGCTAACTTTGAAGAGGCTGGCCAATTTAACAAGGGAATAAAGAATAGAAAGATAGCAATGCCACTCTTGAACAATATCTGAATTAACAAATAGAGAAAAAAGTCTAATAAAGCAAATAAAGGATATATGGGGGGGGGACCAAAGTTCTACTTACCTGACTGACATAGTTGACCAGTGACCCCTTGTGGACACATACATAGTATAGAAGAGGGTGTGTCTTGGATACAGGTACCTCCATTAAAACAAGGATCATTGGTACATGTCTCTGAGAGCGCTGGGATAGATTTACAAATAGGAAAGGATTGGTTTATATGTATATGATTGAGGTAAGTTAGGATGAATTTGTACATGGATAGGGAGGTATAGGGACTTGTCTATAGATTGATATGTCTATAGATCAATATATCCATTATATATGTAAAAATTAAGATTAAGATTGTTTGTTTAAACCTGTGTAACCCTGAAGAACTTTACCTAGAATGAGGTCCATAACCAACAAATCCAGTCTTCAGATCCATCTGACCATTTTATTAAGGTTATTTGTAAGCATTTATATTATTTATATGGAGAATATTCCAAGCCTAAAATAGAGAGATATACTTGTTATGAGTACATTAATTAAGAAGTCAAGAATATGTATAGAAATTATACATTTTCTTTTAAACAGAAAAAGTAATTCATCATTGTTTTCATTGCATGCATAAAGTGGATGATTTCTTAAGTAGATATAATCAGAAATTAAAACAGGAAGGCTATGATTCATGAAAGCACATATATCATCAGCTCATTGAAACCCTATTTTTAATTCACCAAGAAGCGCTTGTCACTCTGGTTACTCTTAGTGCATGACAGCCGCTATGAAACGGCACCAAGAATCCAGTTTTACACTCACCTGTTTCACATCTATCACCAAGAAAGCCACTAGGACACACACACCTGATACTACCATCAGCTAGAGGATTGCAAGTTCCTCCATTCAAACAGGGGCTAGGATTACAGGATACTGAAAAGATATTAAATAGTTTTACTTAAAATGAAAACTCAAGATGCACAGTAGATACGTTACTAAATGTAACTAAAAACAAGAAATATTTGAAATACTGAAAATACCAAATATCAGAGCTGCCAAGTTGTATTTTGCATTTTCAGTATTCTTATTCCCCCAAATCAGTATTTTGACCAAAAAATCTGTATTTTTACCATGAGATAAATATGCATGCATAATGGCAAAGTTCGATCACTTCTTACATTATTTTGCGCCCCACACCGTCGCACACGTACATGAGACCGAAAGCTTCAGTCTAGATTTTGGTTGTTCCGCTGAACTGCGTTGGCTGACTCACCAATACATAGACTGAAGAATTTGGAGGACCGTACGTACAGACAACGTATTAGCAGTAACGTTAGATCTAACATTCGACGGTAACCTGGTTTTTTCCGATCGTTTTTTGCACATAAAATCATAAAATATCACATTATGAAAAAGAAATTGCATCCATATTTACGGAAAAATGTATGAAATTCAGAAATATCGTACCTTAGACCGCAGTTACGGCTAATTCGTTTCAAATTATGATCGAAACATCGTCATCTTCGATCCTTCCGTTGGTCAACATAAGTTGCCATCTTGGATGACATCATCATCCTTACAGACGTATTTACCAGTCGCAAAATATCACGATTTGAGCCGCTGCTTTGCGCTTGTAAACTACGTGCGTGCGCTCGGAACTTGTCACCTGCATTGATTCGCCAGGATATCGAAAATTCTAATCGGAAAGCCTTGATGAAAGCATAACTCATTGAACGTAGAGGGCAGCAACACACGGAATACCTTTTCTTCTCTAATTTGTTTTTTCCCGTATTTTATCATGAAAGAGCGTACTGCCGTATTTTAAATTGATTTCCGTATGAAATACAGAAAAATCGTACTACTTGGCAGCTCTGAAATATCCAGGTAGCTATGTTTTTTAAAAGTTATGCCCCAACAATTCTCCCACCCCTCCTTTCAATAATTTATCTTCCCTTTGACTTGTTAATAGAGGATGAAAAAACTGCCCAAATTGTAAGGCTAAAGTGCAGACTCGCAGAAATAAGGTAAAATGCCCAAGAAAAGGGAGCAAACTGAAGATAATCCATCCATTCACTCACTGAACCTGTAATATGAACCTCATTTTGCTCTGGATTGCATTAAACACCCAAATAAGATGCAAACTACAAGGAACATATATCCTATTTATTATGAATCTTTTTAAAAAGGAAACGCGTGTTAGATTTACAAACCTTCATTTTGGCAATAGAGACCAGCCCAATTGAAAGTACAGATGCATACATAACTCTCTATGGTGTCCTCACATGTTCCTCCATTCAGGCAAGGGTCACTAGAGCACGGTGGAATCACTAGAAATAAGATTTTGATATGGTATTAAAATGAAAACGAAAGAGTGACAAATGATTGATAAAGATAACTAATACTGGGTAAGCACATGCAAAAGGAGAGAATATTGATGACCCTTGGTCTCATGGATAATCAGAATCTTTGGAGATATCACGGGTGGTTTTGATAAAGGTAGTTCTGTGAGATGGTTGGATAGGTATAAATAAGGTAAACCTTGTATTCCCCTTAAAATTAATAGACCAATCAATGCCAGTTCTCGCTTAACAAAATAATAAACAAAATAATAAACAAAATTGACAACAGCTTTCTCCACAGATGACGGTTAATTTTTTTTACTATGTTGTATCTCTTGATGTTTCATGTGCTTTGTATATTTGCAGTCTTCCAGACTATGATGTAAGCCAGCATTCTGTAAGTAATCCTTAGATCCTGGTAAAATACATATCATATATAAATTTAAAAAAAAATGAAATGATTCGTGGATCATGGCTGGCAATAGGTCGGAAATGTACACCCCACCATTTTTAATTTGGCATAACTAATTGGACATGGCCTCCTCATCCCATGGCATCAACAGAAACATCCCCACAAAAGCAATATGACTCTAAAGGAGTGTTTGATTCATACCTTCTCTTATTGGTGCATGAAAGCAGACATATTTCATGCTGGAAAGAGCACAATGTCCCACACAGTGAGTTCTAAAGTGTATCCAGTGTTGAACGCAAATGTAAAATCATCTCATATAAACAGTGGTAATCCCATCTTCACATTTTCCACTATGTGTAAACACTTTGGCCTGTATTCTGAAATCGGGTTTAATTTAAACTCAGGTTTAAAGTTGTGGTTTAAGTATGGAAAGCCAAAAGTATCAACATTTTTTTCAATTTGTATGTTTCATATGTTTACTGTGCTCTTTCGTAATTCATTGATGGTGAGGACAATCATCTATTTATACTTCCTACACAATTGTGAATGATTTGAGAGCTGAATGAGCTGAAGTATGATATCTCTACTGTTAGTGATTATGTAACAATTGGCTGTCCATACTTTAAACCTGAATATAACTTTAAACCTGAATTTAAGTTAAACCAGACTTCAGAATACCGGCCTTTGAATACACTATGTGACACTATATTATTTCCACCAATGATAGATCGGTCTCCCTATTAATAACCCTCATGCATATGACACCAAAATCTATAGTGCCCTCCCCGAGAGGATATAGGAATATGCATAGAGAAAGTTGTCAGAGATGCACCAGCTGCAGATATCCATTACAAGCAAGAAGGCAGTGAGATGACAACAATGCATGAGATTTATTGTAGAATGTAGTTGTACTCTATTGTTGCTTTTCAGAACACCACTCACCTGGTATACTGTTATCCTTGATCTCGACAGAAAACCCAGGATATGTCTTGCTATCATCTGTTGTAAACCACACCCACAACATGTTTCCAGAGGATATAAAGTTGCTTGGTTGTGTTGCCCCTGAATGGTAGATGACCCTGGTACTTATATCTGTAGGATCTAATCCGTTTCCAATCTGCACAAATAAAAAACTTAACACTGAAAATTCCATTAAAATCTAAAGTGAAGTGAGGATTTTGTGAATTTAAGAAGTTTCACTTGAGTTTATATGAAACAGGGTTATATGCACATCCTGCTGGCTATACAAATGAGGTAGCCAATGATGTCACCCACTATTTATTTTTCTCATTATACTGGGACAGAAAGTTTGATTCTTTCCTGGACATGTGGAATTTCCACTGTAGACCTATTGTATTTTGATGAAGAAACTCCATATGATAAAATCTGCAATTTTTTTTTCAAATTGTATAATAGAGGACAAAAGAAATAGTGAGTGAGTGACATCATTGGCTCTCATTTACATGTCATTGTGCTGTCCATACAATTTTTTTTTATGAAGTCATTTGAACAAATAAATTTGGGCATGGACAGATGGAAATAAATAACAAGCAGAAAGACAGTTTAAATGTTAGTCCAATGTGGCAACGTAAGTTGAAAGAGAAGCAATTTTTTTTTTTAAGCACAATATGGGGGTGACACACAAAAATCATCATCGCCATCTCTCAAAGTGGTCAGACCGGACTGGTTTAACACTTCACCTCCCCTCCAAACTTTGTATGATTAGGCATATTATTTCAGCAAGCAGACTAACCTGAAGATAGTCATAGTTCGCCTCGGTTGTAAAGTTTCCAAAGACCACTCTGAATCTCCTTCCAGATGGCATGGTGAAAGACCAGAGACATTGAGCATCATCTGGGTAGTTATCAGGATAGTTTGGTGACGTCAGCTCAACTTGACCATCGGCTGGTAGGCTGAAATTTGCACTACATCCAACGGCTACAAAGATAGAGTCAGAAAGAGAGAGAGAGGGGGTGGAAGAGGGGGAGAGACAGAAACAGATGTCCAGATGCAGATAGAAAAGGAGATGGAGACAGAGACAGAGAGGGAAGGGGGTAGGGTAAGCAAGAGATAATTGAAGAAATAAAAGGTATCTATTTCCCTACACAGGGTCAACATGACCAACATGGTCAAAGTGATGTCAATCACTGACTGTATGGATGATTCACCACTCATAGTAAGACCTTTAGGCAGTCATTTTTTTCACACATTCTGTTTACAGTGATAGATTTTGGTATGCCCCCAAGGTTTTATGCTGATGTTCTTGTGCAAGCCATCCCTCTTCAGCAATTTTTGTTTTAAACTTTCCAAAACAACACAATATGATATTCCCTATCGTTAATAATGCCTCCTTGGAGATTTTCAGCAAGAGAACCATACAATACACAGCCCTTGGTCCCGTTGCAAAAAGAATTACGTTTAAACACAAGCCAAAAAATCAATTGCATGTCCCAAATAAGCGCTGTTGATTGGTTGAAAATCAAGTTGCGCATGATTTTTAGAATTTTTTTTAAATTTTATCTTTCTGCAATGGGCCCCTTGTCAGATGAACCCTTTTCTTCTCCATGGCTTCACCCATGTCAATAAGGTAGAACTCTCATCCAGCTATACATGGCGGTAATTAAGATTTGTTTTTACTGTTATCAATTATAGGATAGACTTTCTTGTAGATATCTAACATATTCTTTACAAAGTTGATTGATACAGGAATGTAAACAACTAGAAAAATTCTACTCCAAACCTGTTAAAAGGATGGTCATGAATTATACACTGTCACATTAACCAACTATGATCCTAAGCAGTGATATGTAACAAAGAATTGTTGCAAAAAACATCCAAACTCACTTGTTTCGCAGTTGTCTCCTGCAAAGTTCTGTTGGCAGTTGCAGAAGTATCCACCAATAGATAGCTGGGTACACGTTCCTCCATTGAGGCAGGGGTTAATCATACATTCATCGATATCTTACAGAATAGAGAAACATTTCAGATTTATATGTCATTATCCTAGAATAGAGTCTGTTGTACACTGTGTGTTCATACATCATAAAGTGGTAGTATTTTTCCAGAATATGGCTCACAGTTCTTTCCTATTTTACCTTTTATTATTTCAATTCAATTTAATTTATTCAACCATCAATAAAATAGAATACAAGCAAAAGGATTTACATTGACTAAAACAAATATTTTTACCTTACCTAGACATGCTGGAAAAGTACAAAACAAAAAGAATATTCTAGTTGTAATAACCAATATCAAGATTATGATAATATACAATAAAAAAATTAGACATTGCCAAACTGGTGTTCTGAAGGGGTGTCAAGTAGAATGGCTGGAAGCAAACATTAGAAAAAAAAATTTGCAAGTAACAAAAGGTATTTTGTGTACATTGCCTTTCCTTATATAAAATGAAGATGATTAATGGTGCTTGAGAGATATAAATAAGCATTCATTATGATAGATTGTGGAAGAGCCATGGTGTAGTGGTTCTGACTCTCGCCTTGTAAACAGAGGGTCGTGTGTTCAAATCCCACCGCGGTCTAGCGTCCTTTGGCAAGGCATTAATCCACACTTTGCCACTCTCGACCCAGGTGCTAAATGGGTACCCGGTAGGATGCGAAAGATATTGTATGTTTGATTTTGCCAGCGCCATAATGTGGCTGCGATGAATGCAAGGAATGCTCCCCAGGGAGTGGAAATTGTGCAAGTTTCATGCTTGATTGAAATAAATCCAATGGCCGGGGTAATAATATGCTGTAACACGCTTTGGGCCACTCTGGGAAAAGCGCTTTATAAAAATTGGCTATCATTATTATAGTTAGGTTAGTGAGTCAAGTAAAATGCATTATTGGCACCCCTCTCAAAACCTGAAAAAAATTAATAGAAGCTTACAATGACAAATGATCAACAACAGTTACTGCAAAAAGTGAGAAATGCTAATCTTTATAATCATATTCACCTGTCTCACAAAATGTTCCAGTGAAACCTGGTCGACATGCACAGGATACATTACCAGATGGATCATTGGTACACTGGCCATTATTCTGACAGGGAGAACTCAAACAAAAATTCACTCCTGAGATGATTGAAAACAAAACAAAAAACATAGAAAAAAGATAAAAGGGTAAAGAAGGTTTGATTGAAAAATATATAGCTAGCTAGTTTCCTAACTTACTTATTTACATTAGCATGAAGCTATCACGCTTGATGTGTTTTCAAACATATCCCCTTTGAGAATGTTATTGCAGAACCTTCATATTTCTAAAATCAATTTTATTAATAACATAAATAGGTTCATTAGTTTATTCTGCTAGCTGCCCGACATAAATGGAAACACCTCTTTAAGTTGAAGGTTACAGGTAAATGAACAAATAAATCGTAACCATGCATCTTCAAAATATATGTAATATTTGTCTTGATCGTTTTCCTTTTCATATTTATAATGAAATCTTGTCTTACGTCAAAGTAACATAATGAATATGTCTTTACAAGTCACAAATGCAAAGCATAATTCAAAGCACGATGATAGTAATGATATTTCCATCTTACAACTTACTATTTCCGCAGAAGGCCCCAGTCCATAATGTTGTACAATGGCAGGTAAAATGAGTACACATGTTTTCACATGTTCCTCCATTAAGGCATGGCTGGCTGAAACATGTGTCGACATCTGAATAAAAATGACCAAACCATATAAATAAACAGTCATAAATTGGTCTCTGCAAATTGAAAAAAACACAAAAAAATCAAGCAATATCAAGAGTTCATGAAAATGGAAAATATTAAAATGATATTTCTAAAACAAAACCTCAAGGTGGTACCTGTAGTAGTGTTAAAATTTCATTTTTCATGGCTGTTTCCTTTGGTAGTATGATAGAACTTGCAATCAATAAGTGATCAGAATTTTTACCTAGCTCACACAGTGGACCCTGATGACAATCATCACATTGACAGGTGTAAGATGATGTTCCGTTTACATAATGACAGGTACCAGCATTCTGGCACGGTGATGGGTTGCACACATCTAAATGAGATACAAACATCATGATAACAGCAATAATAATGGTAACAGTAATCATAATCATGATTAATAAATATAAGTATAATAATGTTAATAATTATAACAGCTATAACAATATTAATCAATCTTTCATCTACCAAGGGTGACATTTCAAACTTCAATCTCACACAAGAGTTGTTTTAACAAAGGGGAGCTAGCTCTGATTGTTATCGTCTCGAACTGTGGGACAGTTTATCAGTCCGTCTACAGGCTACTTTATCAGTGGAACAACTTAATAGACATGTATTTTGTAAAATTGGAGAGCTATATATGTAATGCTATAATTGATTAGAGTTACATAAGCACCAGTTTATCATAATTATTATTAACTACTTCAGCTTAGTTGATCCTCCAGTTGGCCAAGCATAACATAATCATATTACTACCCTTCTCAGGTTTATTTCCTCAGGTGCCTGACAAGATGGCAGAAGGTCCTATTTCTGAGTCTTTGGCATGACCCAGCCAAGGAGTGAACCTTAAATCTTCTTTTCTGAAGGCAGGCACACTATCACTGAGTCCATCCTCAAAATGCAAGAGATCAAATTTTTATTCAATAACAATCATAAACAACTATATTTTCCCCTATCCACTCTTTTTGATATTACATTCTTCCCTTTATTCTGAACCATACTGAGGGACATAAGTCATTAAACAAATTAAAAGATAATTATATATGTTAATAGTTCATACCTCTTTCACAGTTGGTACCAGTGTATCCTGTATTGCACTGGCATGTATATGAGGAACACTGATTTACACACGATCCATTCACACATGGGTTGGAATCACACACATCGACGGCTAGAATATATAAAATCAGTTGAAAGGAAATAAAGTATAAATTCACAAATCCATGTTACTTGTCATACAAAGATATTAATCATTACTACTTCCGTAGTAAAGAATATGAAAATACTTACCATGATTTTCTTATTTACGAGATAACTGGATATACTCATTTGATTTCCTAGTTCATTACGATTAACTTGCGTGCCGAATATAGAGTACACAATTTTCCTGCGCGCGCGCTGCATCTCCCTATATACGCACTATCCCAAGATCATCGCGCAATTTGGCGTCCATTTCCTCTCATGAGCCTGCAAGCGAGACATGTTGCCACGCAAGGCGAGGGGTCGGTGGGAGGGTTCAAATGAGTATATCCAGTTATCTCGTAAATAAGAAAATCATGGTAAGTATTTTCATAATTTACTATCAATAACTGGGATATACTCATTTGATTTGCTAGACCAACACGGATTCAACGTGAAGGGAGGCATGTCTAGACTAAGAAGTGCGTAAAAATAGGGAGATGAAGACACGAAGGCCGCTGCCGTAAGGACAGAGGAGGCAAATAAAGCCTCGTGTAAAGAAGTCCTTAAGAACGAGGAAGTGAAGGAAGAAGAGCGTCAAAAGGCGGTCCTCAAGAAGTCGTAAACGACGATTTCATAGAAAGAGCCCAAGAAGAATGATACTGTAGTATCATGGGCCCTCGGCCTAGTGTCAGGAGAAAAACATCACCAGCTGACTAGATCGTAAGATTCGGATTTTGTTGAAAATTTCAACAAGAATCGTGATCGGAAAACTGAAGCTTTTAAGGTTCAGTAAGTGATCAATCGATCAATCTGAGAAGGCGAGATATCTCAGAAGCCTCCGCGTGGGAGAAAGCGCCCAGATTCGATATCTGTCTCAAATGCATGAGGGCAGAACATCTGCAGAATTCTGATAGAGAGCTGTGGCAGAACGTTTCTAGCGGTCCGAAAGGGACCTGGAACGACGGAGAGTAGAGTTTAAGAAAACCACTCGTAAGGCAGACAAAGTGTCGAGAAAACGACTGAGTGCCCTTCTGTTAATAAGAAAAAGCCACGGACCTGCTGCCTATGTAGAATAGAACAGTCTGGTCAAAACAGCTCAACCGGGCGTGTCAGAGAAACAACGCGGTACGCATCACGACAAAACAAGTGTGATAGACTGAGTGATCGAGAGAGAACTCCGGATCCCCTTTCTCCCGTACTAATTAAAGCACCCGCCTGAGGGTGCAGCGCCCGCGGTGGAAGAGGTGGCTTGGCTCAAGCCACCATCGCCGAGAGAGCCCGTAAGGCTAGGCTGCGATGGATGTCCGCTGGGCGGGGAATCCCTAGCAGCAGCAAGCGTACGCCAGAGGGAGCTGGCGAACAATGTCTCTGTCATGATTTTACGTGTAAACGACAATCAAGAGATGCTCTAAACCAACAGACATCGCCAGATATGATACCTCAACAGTTACGTTCCCAACGGAATCGAACGAGGTAACAACGGCCCTGTCCTATCAAGTTAGGGACGGAAACTGGCTAAGAGTGTCGATGTCCTCCCTTGAAGAAACAAGCGGAGGAGTAAGGAGACTTGAGGAAAATACTCACAAAAATTTCCTTCAGTCTGCGGTGAGAACCAGTGGTTTATGAAAACAGCCACAAGGCCTGGTTTCTCTGGTGATCGTAAGAGCAAGCACCGCTGGCGCCGGTTGCGGCAGCGTGGAACAATCCGATATCGGTACGATAAGGAGTCCCGAAAAGCTGCGGGGTGCGGCAAAAATGACGCCCTAAGCAGCGGGGGATGAGAATCTAAGTTTCTAAAAGAAGAACTCCAGTGAAGTAAATTGCTTACATGGAGAGACTCATCCACAGTCGGCCCGAGAGAAAGCGGGTCGTGGTGATTTCGGTTAGGCAGGCATAAGTATACATCCATCCACGGTTACATCATCCTCGGTCGCGCGGTGACCATGGCCACATGCATTGCATGGAAGGAGGATGAAAGCAGCATGTGATGCGACTCGAGTGTGCCGAGAGAAAAAGCTTCTAAATAAGAAGACGATTCGACAAACGGGCACGGTAAAGACATCGACCGTAGCCCACTCCACACAAGGAGGAAACGGCGGAGACGCCCGCAAGCTTGACCCACATAGAGGGCAGTCTATAAGATAGACTGTTAGAGCTCGACCGATGGCCTGGCGGCGTACAGATTGGTGTAAACTCGCCGACCCGGCACGGTGGGTGTGCCCAGAAAGTAGGCATAGAAATACCGACAGAGAATCCTGGGGCTTTAAACAAGCTTGAACGCACGTACACAGCCAACAATCTCATGGGATGTACGGCGGTTTCTTTCCTCCGAGATGATGCTTACCCGACCGGGAAAGACTTGGGGAACAGCTGTGAATGTCAACAGGAGGGATATCTTAGCATATGAATAGCTGATTCCCTCCAGGTATTCGGTGCGGGTGCTGCCGGCGGTGTCCGGGGGGACGACCGGTGATGGCAGCTCGGGCAGGGCTCGTACAAGCCGCCCGAATACGAGACAAATAGGTTAAAATAACCATAATGCACCGGGTGGTGAAGGCATAGCGATTACTAAGCACAGGAGAACTTTTAATCGCCGTGACATTCAGATCTGATATACATACTCATAGGCTCGGAGAGCTACGAGATAGTGAGACATACCGCTGAGCGGTGATGGTGCTCATATCGGAGTCGCCCTCTCTACAGCGGCGATCGCTGGAGGACGGGTGTCTGTACTAGCCCTGACTCTAACCTTACAAGAGTAGGAGCTAAGTAAGACAGGGCACCCTTACTTTCGAATAGAAAGTGAGGTTCAGGCCAGAAACCGACGGTCCCGTCGCCTGGGCGGACGGTCCGCGGGCGTGATAGGTTGCCCTCTCAAAAGCAGCCAAACATTCTCACGAGAGAAGTGCGGCATGCGGTATGTAAGAAATTCTTACCTCCAATCTACAGGCCCGCTTAGGGGGTAGAATGGAGAGAGTTACCGCTGAAAGAGACGTCGCCGTACGTGGACTTGACGTAGAGGGCGAATTCGAGAGTACTTGCATAATAAGGGGGGATACCCATGCAGGTAAAACTCGCCGATGGCTCCCCGGAGTGCGGGTTGGCGAGAGAAATCTCAATCCGCTCAATACCCGACACCGGCAATAAGACCGCGGCGGTCTTATAATGACGGAGAACATGAGGGTAAGAACCCGTAATGCTCGGGGACGCATAGGTGCAACCTGTACAGATGCAACGTCCAGCCGTCGGTCATCGAGAGCTTGCCGACATGTTGATGCTTGAAAGCCGTATGTCGGAAGCACCTGCATAGAAACGGGGGTCACCGTGTAGGTGAACAGCGTTTCAATAAATGCCCGGTGTGAGAGGACAGGTGATTGCTTGAACCGCACAGTGCTTAGCAAGGCGGCTGAAGCTGGTATGAAGCGTGGGTGAATTACCCGCACTGCTCATGGGAGTATGAAACAACATGAGAGTTGCGACGCCTGACCCACAATTATCGGGAGTCTGGTGACATAATGGGAGTATGAAACAACATGAGAGTTGCGACGCTTGACCCACAATTATCGGGAGTCTGGCGACATAATGGAGGGCGACGCCCGTATGTCGATAACACCTGTGTATTAGCGGGGATTTCCCTTGCAGGTGCGTGAGCCGGCGAATCATGATATTGCCGGTGACTCTCCGAGGTGCGAGATGGCGACTGTCTGCTTGACCTGCCCGGTGCTCGACACGGCGGTTTTAGCTGACAGGGAGCATGAGGATAAAGATCCGTGGTGCTCGAGGGCGTTCTGTTGTAACATGAAGTTACGACGCCTGGCCATTTTGTTCGAGGGCCGGCGGTTCGTGAGAATCGCTAGAGGCACCTCGGTGTGTTGGAAGGCCGTTGTCTGCTTGATCCGCTCGGTTTGTAGTACCGTCGGCTGAAGCAGGCAAGCCTGGGGGTAAAAACCCGCAGTGCTGAAAGGCACTCTGGAGTAGCTTTAGAAGCTGAGAGGCCTGGCAATCAAAAGAATCAGAGGACAGACCGCCCAACGGAGCGGGGCTTATGTCTGTGGTTCTCCTCTTCTTCTTTTCTTCTTCTTCGGTTGCTCCGGTGCCGGAGCTGAAGAAGGGACAAGAGGCTGGGCTGCGCCTGTCTTCCTCTCCTTAGCTCTCCCACGGGGAGAGCTAGCCGAGCGAGAGGAGGCGTCGGCCGAATCTGACGGTGTCAGATTGAATTGAGAGTCCGACACGGTCGGACTCAGATGCCTCTTCCGACTAGGGGCTGGTAGCCCTTTGCCGCCGCTCCCTAGAGGGGTCTTACACGGCATCGAGCCTAGTCTTTGCCGGGTGGAGAGACCCGTGCTCTCCCCCCGGACTTTAGGTGACCCGATGGCCGGTGGGTCTGACAGCCCTAGAGGAGTCGCCGTTTTCTGTACTAGTGCGACGCTCCCCGAAAAGGTTCAGGTTCCGGGACGGAAGCCTTGGCCATCACCGTGCGGGCACGTGGTCGCAAATCCACGGTTCCACCCTTATTAAGCGGGGCACGTGAACGCGCGTCCACGGTTCCACCCCTTTGAGAGCCCACGGGGCTCTGACTCTGTTCTCGCTATCTATACTACCTGTGGTGGGGAATAAGACCCCGGTGTTGGACCCCGAAACAGCAGTCGCCTGAGGCTCTTCAGGAAGAGAGTCCGAAAGGCTCATTATTGCCGTAGGGTGATCTAGTAGTAAGATAAAAAACAGAGAAGAAACAAGGGGGTAGGGGGGTAACAAACCCCAACCCAGAAGTCAAAAGACCTCAAAAAGCGGACTTTTGAGAGTCAAAATCAAATCTCACAAGGATGATACAAGGTAAAATCCCAGAACAAAAGGAAACAGTAATAATTAAAGAATTATTATGAGACACTGTCCCTGAAGTCCGTTAGAAAATTAATTAATTAATTAATTAATTATTTGATTACCACAACAAGAAGCTGCTTCCGCTAAAATTCTGAAAAGAAGGGGGGAAGCACCTAAAAAGAAGAAAACACGAAGTTTTTTTTTTTTTTTTGTGTCCACCTGTTCAAAAGAAAAAATAATTTTTCTTGAGGTGAGGATCAGCTAAGAAAAAAAAAGGAAACAAGATTCCCTTTCTTTTTTTTTTTTTTTAAACAAGAAGTTTAAGAAAAAAAAATTATAAGTCCGGAGACCGGCAGCTGATCTGAAAAAGAAAAGGGGGAAGAACAAAAATAGCTTTCCCGAGAAGGAAGGCCGAGCCAAAGGCGACGAACGCTGACAGGAGACGGCTTCCTAAAAAAATTTCTAAGTATTCTTGTGAAAGAAAAGAAAAAAAATATTTTAAGACAAGGTCAGAAAATTTATTTATTTTATTTTATTTTTTTTAATTAATCAAATAATTAATTAATTAACTAATTAATTCAATTAATAAACACAAGAACAAAGGATTGATTGAAACAAAAGAACAATCAACTACCTCGAAACAAGAGACAAAGAACCTGAAACGAGATTGAAGTACGACGCTCCTGACGTCCTACAGAACCTATCTGTGGAGAAATAATTCAAAATAAATTCACGAGAGTCGTATAAACGAAGAAGTCAGTGAATAACAAGAATTAAAGGAATTAAAAAGGAGCGAAGTCAACGCCCGCGACACGCAGGAAGGCGCGGAGCTATGGGGCGGAGAAGTGAAGACAACCCGCCTGTTGAGAAACGTATCTTAAAAAACAAACTCAGGGAGAGGAACAAGAAACGTGAAATAAATATCACGGAAGCTCTGCGCGACGGGATAATCTTACAACAATCTTAAATCAGACAAATAAGATTGAAATAAGGGAAGAATGCACAATAAAAGTATCCAAAAGGAAAACAGAATTGCAAAGTTTGAGAGTGTACTTAGCTTTGCGACTGAACTCGACAGCATGCGAAAGTAAAAGAGGAAATGGACGCCAAATTGCGCGATGATCTTGGGATAGTGCGTATATGGGGAGATGCAGCGCGCGCGCAGGAAAATTGTGTACTCTATATTCGGCACGCAAGTTAATCGTAATGAACTAGCAAATCAAATGAGTATATCCCAGTTATTGATAGTAAATAATGAAATTCTGCACCAAAAAGTTGAATCAATTATCAAAACAACTAACATGTTTTGTTTGAAGATATATATATATATATATATATGAAGATATGGACAAATAATGCATTTTTTTCAAAAGGAGTTTTTCCAAAGGTAGCTACAGAAACACTGACTATAACTTTGATTTTTGAATGATTATGAGTCTTTGGTATCATTACTTGCTTTATATTTAGTAATACTAAATAAAAAAAAAACTTGTATAGCTCACTTTCCACCTTGATTAGATGCTCAACACGTTTCAGAGCAGAACAACAAAAAACAAATTACTTATAATACATGTTTGAACAATCAGTAAATGTCTGTCAAAAAGCACTTTTATACAGGTACATTTTCAGGTTGCCCCACAACTAATTACCATCCAGGGCAGCGCAAGGATATTTTGAGAGGCAAGAAAACCTGAACGGTATATCATATTCTTCTTCATTGAATTATAGGGGTATTATAGAGGTACAAGGCCTGGGAGGGGGTTCATAAAGCTGTTCGTAAGTTAAGAGCAACTTTAAGAACGACAGGTGATCCTTTCTTGTGGCAAATGGTATATTCATTGGCGATGGTTTAGCGCGTAAGAAAGGTTCGCCAGTCGTTCTCAAAGTCGCTCTTAACTTACGAACAGCTTTATGAAACGACACCCAGATATGGTGTATCAAATCCAGGATGCTCTAATGATTCTTACCTGTTTCACATTGTGGTCCAGTCCAACATTCAGTACATTGGCAGGCTGGTTGGAGTTTTGATGGACAGTCATTCATACATGTACCACCATTTAGACAGAAGTCAGGATTTACAGAGCAACCGTCCAGTTCTGAAGCATACATATTGATATGAGAAATAGTCTTTCAGTGTAGATACAAGCATTGCACTAATAGCTTTGGGATGTTGTAATAAATATCCTCCCAATTTTGCTCAAATGGGCCATGAAAGAATATATACTAGGTAATTTCATATGCACTTTAAAATCAACTTATATTTGTTATTAGGTAATCTCTGATATGAATACAACAAACATCGAATTCAACGTCAACATTTGATCATATTTAAAACATGTTGGATATAAATTTTGTAGAATAGGAAAAGACAAGCATTCCGTACATGGGAAAATCTCCTTTGTAAGGGCTCTTTCTCATTCTACATATTCTTCAATGTTCGTGGATTCATACAACAACCTTGAATGTTACCAAGATGAAAATAAAATCAAATAATAAATACACACTTGTTATCATAGTCATTATATCATTAAAACTCATGGCCTGTCTCACTAGCATTTTGCAGTATGATCATTCTTTCTGAAGAATGCCATGTAATATTCTATTGCTCATGTTTATATCAAAATCAAATAAAGTAAAACAATCAATACAAATTTTGGTGTGTATTACAACTTAAAGAAGCTTTACTCTACGTGAATCATATATATAGACTGTGTTTATAAGAAATAATTTAAATAATGTGAGCATCAATTCAACTTACCAATTTGACATGTGTCGCCTGCATAGCATTCTGGACAGTCGCAAGAAGATGATGAACATATGTTGAGATCCTGAATACATGCACCACCATTTTGGCACGGGTTCCCTGTGGCACAGATACCGAGATCTATAACATGCCGAGATGGGAATAAAGATTATGAAGAAAAGAATTCCGTAATATCTTGCATCATATAATTTAAAACATGATTAAAATACTAAAGTAGAACTGATTGTAAGTGGGTGGATTAAATGACAGCCCAAACGCAATGTCAGGAATGTAGAACAAAATCAATAACTTCCAAAGAAAATATAAAGTCCAAGTGGCATAAAAATGTAACCTTTATTTGATACTATCAATAAAGTTGAACAACAGTATTATTGCAAGTACTACATTCGTTCTTGAACTACTGTGAGCACTGAAATTGGTAGACTTGCTGAGATGGGGTAATATATGAACACCTCAAGCACCTTTCAAGGGGGTTATTTGCAAATACCTTATATTAGTATGGCTATTCATTTTTGAAGTATCATTAATTTTTGACTGATTGTAGTGGGTAATCTCATTTGAATTCTTGTGTATCATAATTTGTGGTATGAATGTTACCAGTATTTGTCAAATACTCACCAATTTCGCAAGTGGCTCCATCCCAGCAGTTCGCACACAGACAAACGTAGGCTGAGCAGTTAGAAGTTGATTCACAAACTCCTCCATTTTGACAAGGATTGCTGGAACACACATCCATTCCTGAAATAAGGGGGTTGTTTTACAAAGAGTTAGGTAGGACTTAAATTCCCAGTTTCATGCTGCATAAAAGACATCTCTGCATTAGTCAACGTGTGCTACTGTGTATGAATCAATAACATTGCACTTTAAATATCAAGGGTGAATCAGAGTAAGATATACCCCATACAGACTTGAAGTTAGGGGGTTTCAAGAAAAGAATTATTGAAAAGCTCTGAGGGTTTCCAAGACTTACCAAGAAAGCCCAAAAAAGTTAAAGGTAAATGCACCCCTTATGTATGTATACTGCTTCAAAAGATCTGGGTAGCATTGCATGAAAGGACTTGTTGGATGTTTTATCTGACCGTTACTATAGTTTCAGTGCTTCTCGGCCAATCAGAATAAAAAAAAGATGTCAAATCTGGGGAGCATTTCATGAAAGCACTTGTCAGACGTTTTATCCGATAATTACCATGGTAACAGTGACACTCAGCCAATCATTCTCAAGGAAAGTTGTCAGACCTGACAACTAGTTGGATGATAATTATGATGAAATGCTCCCCAGGTTAAGATCATTTTCTTTGAACACATAGATATTCGTTAAAAAATTGCTGTTACCGATTGTACACAATGGGCCGGACCAGCATGAGGTGCATTGGCACGTATAATCCACACAGTCGCCTACGGATGGCATACAGATACCGCTGTTCTGGCACGGGTTGATACTGCACGGATTTACAGCTGGATAAAAAGAATATACCGTGATAGAAAGACAATTGGTTATTAACTTCTAACATATCCACGCAGTAATGGTTAGGCTACAACATGAAAAATGGGGGGTAGGTACTTTTTACTACCAAACTATTTTTTCGAAAGATCTACATTTTGTACACACAATCAATCTAGGTGTCAAAACAATGGAGGATTAAACCTGAACAATGTCGATATCACAGTAATGTAAAGATCTCTGAGAAAGTATTACTGGTGTAGAGCATTTCATGAAGAGATTTGCCACTGGAAAAGATTTATCAATGAGATAACCTTTTCAAAGGAAAATTGCCACAGATTGCTTCATGTGGTAATCCTTAACCTATTCATGGACATGATGAGACTCGTATCAAATAGTAGATCCATCGGCAAAGAATTATTTAAAAATCAATGGTCGGGCTGTTTCATCTCATTGATAATCATTTTTAAGGTGAATTACTAAATAAAATTTAATAGCTTTAAGATAATTAAAACAACCAATCACATGAATTCGTCACAAAGAAAATCATGAAGTTAATGAAATATGAGTTAATCAAAGAAACATTGAACCGGAGAAAGGTTTTTTTTATTTCTTACTCACGTATTTCACAAGATGGTCCTTGGAAACACCTTGGACAGAGACAGCTGTGATCAGTACATGAAGTACCACTGGTCATGCAAGTTGCTCCATTGAGACAAGGATTGGGATCACACGGGCTGATCGCTGTATGGTAAACACATACATTAATTCTAAAATTTGAATGATCATTTAGATAAATGCATATCCGTATGATGATGATAGTGATCCTGCTGGTGGTGGTAAATATGATAGTGATGAAGATGAAGATAGTTATGAGAATGACAATGATGGTGATGATGATGATGATGATAATGATGATGAAGATGATCATAGTGATGATGATAACAATGAAGATGATGGTGACAATTTCAATGATGATAGAAACAACAATGATCACAAAATGTAATAATTGTCATGACATTTCAATGGGAACTGATAATAATAATCACCATCATTTACTAAACTAGGGTAGTTGGTTTCAAACAGAAACCTACGTTCAGTTCATTACTTTCATATGATACGATTGAACTTTACTTTTAATGGGAGAAAAAGAATATGCTATTTGGGTCTGCACATACTTGGTCATTTGCAGAAAGTTTTGAATCTGAATAAACTAATTTACAGACCACACATGTAGAGAAATTGCTAATGGATTAAGCTGGCTGACTGGACTCACGTTCTTGACATTGTTCTCCATTGAAGCAGTCGGGACATCGGCAGAAGAAGGAATCACAAGACTGACCACTCTGGAAGCAGGTACCGCCGTTCATGCATGGATTTGAATCACATACATTGATTGCTGAAACATGAACAAAATATCACGAGAGATTTTAAAATCAGGGGAATGATTTAATTACAGAACATTCATCTTAAAAAAACAAACAAAAATAATTCAGCTAACTTATTTGAAGGCTAAAGTAAAAAAATGTTTTTTGCATTTTTTTTCAATTTCTTGTGGATGCCTGATCCATTTAAGGGAAAACTGTTGAGTATAAAGATTTTAATGTTAGTTTTCATAATAAATAATGAAACACTTCGTACTGAAGTGATGACACTTCTAGTGGGTCTGAAGTATTTTCAAAGTGGTTTTGGTGCATTTTGAATTAACAGTAAACAATATTACATTATCAGTTCTGTTGTTGTTGTTGTCAATATTATTATGAACATTATCAATTTTATCATAATCATCATTATTATGGTTATGATTATTATCATCATATACTTTTTTATTCTAATAATTGTTAATGTTATGACTAATAAATAGTGAAACAAGTTTCAGATTTTGAGACTTTCTCTTATCTATGTTATATCTTAAAAGCTCATGAGAAATTACAAAGACATTCAAAATAAAATGGCCCAGAATGCAAATTTAATTCCTTTAATTTGTGCATTATGTATCTTACAAGTGGAACAGGTTTGCCCAGTGTAGCAGGCAGGGCAGAGGCACACGTATTGGGTACAGTCTGTGGTACTTTGGGCACATGTTCCTCCATTGTTGCAGGGATTGGTACTGCATGGGTTCACAACTTTGATGACAACATAAATAAAGACAAATGGAAAAGATATAAATCATGGATTGAGAAAAACTGATATAATCATTTGATAGCTATATGTCTGAAATCAAGACCTAGCTCCTTATATATATTTCATTTTGATATTGACAATTACATAACCTGAGTAAAAAAATGAATAATTTTGTTTGCGGAATATCCTTTCTCACAGTGAAAAGACTGAATTGCTCTGGCAAAACAATATCTCCACAAGATATAATTCAATGATAAATTATTAAGTGTTAAATTCAATTAGTATATAATGACAGACATAATTACAAGACAATGATAAACAAAACTATTAAAACATGCATACTGGGGAAAAAAATCATAGAAATGGGGATTTTATATTACCAGGCAGGAAATTTGGAAAATGAATATCAGAAACACCAATGAAAGTGTGAAAATTGAGTGATCCTGATATTTTCTATTACATATTAGTTCCAATAAGTGTGATTAAGAATTTATATAATACCTCTAAAGTGTGTGTTCTTCAAATTTATGATAAATCATATCAACAAGAAGAAAACCTCAAAAATGTATTAGAGAATAGACGAGTTACTTCTGGCAAGTTGGTAGCACCATTATTATTTAACTGAAGGTGTACCTGTAAGGCATCTTGGTCCGGTCAAACAAGTTGGGCACTGGCATATGAAGTATGGACACAGAGTGCTTCCCTGACCAGTGACAGTCAAACAGGTACCAGAATTAAAACAGGGGTTACTAAGACATGGGTCAGCAGCTAGAATGAAATCATGAAAAATATAGAAAGCAAGTCAATCTTATGAATATATATTTTCTTGTAGATTATTATCAATAATTCTTTATTTATCTATGCATAACCTTGAGAGTATCATATTTAAAGGGCATTGTCAATTATGTTAAAAAACCATCCCTCCAAATTCCTTGGCATTATCTGAATAGGCAAAAGATCTGAATTTACTGTTTTCATGGAAAAAATAAGAATTATTTTAATGGAAACATGAGACCTATGTAATGTATTCACATATCATATAAAAAATTTAGTAAATTTTTTTTTAAGATTAAAGTGTATATTAGGATGACTATCGATATTTTGCTTTGAAGGAGTCAGGTAACTTCATACAAATTACAATGCCTATGATGACCTGATTTTGAATATGATTATTAGTCTTTATTATTCTGATAAGGACTATGACTTTTCAGCTGAACTACATAACTACCCTCGGTGCAGTCGTCTCCCATCCAGCAATCGATACACTCGCACTGTGGTACTGGACAGATCTGATTAGCAACAAGTGCTGGCTCACATCTCGCGTTGTTCTGGCATTGTGCGTTAGTACATACATCAACAACTGCAATCAAAGCAAAACCAAAGACATTCTAAAGAAATGTATGGTTTTGAAAGGTATGATTATTAGTTTGGAAGGAGAGTAAAAGTGACATTTTGAGATCTTTATTCATTTATATCTTAATTTGTAGTCTTATTCATACAGGGTGGCATTGCCAGTTTCAAAACTGCTTTCCACACATACTCTGATAATTAAACACAGGTTAATCCTATACTTACCAAGAAACTAAACATTGCTTTCTTTGGGCAACATTTTTTTTCAGGATTCAAATGATCTTTACTGAGTGAAAGAATTGACAACTGGCATTCCATGAAAATGTGGTCTAAGTTAACCTAAGGTTAACTATGGCAATGATAATACCACCATATGAGTACAATGTTATAGTACTGTATGTGTATATGGAAACAAACATATCCAATATATCATAGTGGAATGATCCTAGAAAAATACGATGATACATGTAGCACAATAATTCCTAAAATAACAATAAGAACTTTTTGATTCATTAAAATAGACATTATTTTATTATCACAAATTATCTTTCTTTTTCTGAAAAAATCATACAAAATCTTTTGTCATAAAAGAATATAAACATAGTACATGTCATTTACAAGAAAAAATATGTTTCCATAAATGATTTACTTGCGATGGGATACACCTGTAACAAATGATCATATGGTCAGGACAGCTGATGTCACTGACAAAAAAAGGTCTGTTTGATTTAAAATTTAGATATGGGAATCAAACTAGCTTGAAGATCTTTTACCTCATCACACTAGCCATTCACTACTGAATATTGAACAATTGAAATAATTTCTAGTCACAACATCATCACAGATGGTTATTATCTACATTTGCCATTCTCTATAGAGGTGTAGTAAATACTTTACATGTTTGGCAGACGTCTCCTGAGAAGCATGACTGACATTGACAGGTGTAGGTAGGACATTGTGAGGGGTTGGTCTGTTGAGAAATACAGGTCCCATCATTGAGGCATGGGTTAGTGCTGCATGGGTCAGTAGCTGGATAAAAAAAAGAAGAAAAAGTATGAAATGCAACTTACAAAATGCAGTCTTTAAACTGATGGAAACTGGTCGGTTTATCAGTATTTTTTCAGACCAAAAAAAAAAATCAAAAGCCCTTATTCTGAATTCCAGCTTTATCAAGACCACAGCCTTTCTTTATGCTAATGTTTGGGGAAAACTAAATTGTCAAGATTTTGTTTACCTTGTAAGTTTCTTGCAAGTTCTCTGCGTTCTTTCGCCATGCTTTAGTGCTGAAGAAGAGTACTTAAGTCAATATTCTCAGACCATTTTGAATGGTGTGTCATCAATTATGTTGACAAATTGAATCTCTACTGTAAAATGTTGTAGTTGATTATCCATAGTTCCACCAAAACTCTGACTAGAGTTTTAATTAAACCTAAGCAAAGAATATGCGCCAATGCGCTTACCTTTGAATCGCTACAGAAAAAGATATAGGCTCTGCTTACATACCAAGTATATTGCATTTTACAGACATACTTTGTCGATCTTAATTCAGATTTTGATACCAACCAAATGGTTCACTATTATACTGATGCATTAATGCATTCATAATGATCACCTCGTTTCAATTCCATCTCTTCATTTAATCTTTAATTAATCAGTCACTATTTGATTTTAAAAAATTGTAAATCCCTCAGTCTTAATATTTTATGTTTGAATATCAAACTCTAATTCTAAACTACAGTAAACGAAATTACTCCAGTGAAATGAACCAAACTTTGACTAAACTTATAAATACCTATTGTGCAGTCCTGACCAGACCAACAGTCAGTACAAAGGCAGAAAAAATCTACACAAGAGTTATCTGACTTGAAGCATGTCCCACCATTAGCACAAGGGTTGTTGAGACACCGATCAATAGCTAAAAGTGAAAAAAAATATGATTTGAAAAGTGAACTTCTCATTTCAGATATCTGGCTTTATTGGACAATGCAGCGTCAGGTATTGATAATCCACATTTTTTATTCTAAATTCAAATGGTAATAGTAAGTGTTTCCAATGTGTTGAGCATTAGAAATTGCTGCTTGAGTTAGTCAAGATCACAACAATACTGCACTCAGGAATAGATTATATCTAGATGTATTGTGCTATACAATGCTTTATTATTCTTATTACACTTTAAGACACTCTTTTCATCCAAATAGCTTTTGGACAAAGGAGTAGCATTCTTTAATCCCAAGGCAGGAAGCCAATATACAAGTGATTCAGACTTCAAGTTGTTCAGCTTTAAAACAAATTTTATTGATGAAATATCAGTAAAAACCTTGTCAATATCTAATGATTAATAAAGGCTCTATCAAGTGTATGTCAAGAATAAAAAGCATTAGGAAGAATAAGAAAGAACTTATCTACCTGCTAAGCAAGTTGGTCCAGTAAAACAGCCAACGCATGTACACTCAAACTGTGTACAGGAAAATGGAGATTGTGTACAAATGGCTCCATTCTGACAAGGGTTTCCATTGCAGGGATTGATCGCTGTAAGAAAAGACAAAGCATCAAATGACATCGTGCTACTTATATATGATTGGGATCTACTCCCTATCCTAACTATATGTGTACTGCAGAACCTGAATCTCTTTTGGGTTATGACTCTTGCATTTCAAAATTGTTGAGTATCAGTCATGGATACAGAAAATAACAAACACAAAAAGTACCATTTAATCATGTTTTTGGCAATTTAAGATGACAATGACAGAGGTATTTGGCAAGTTCTTAAGATAACTGTAATGACACTATTCAATGGCCCGTATTCTGAAGTCAGGTTTAACTTAGACCATGGTCTAACTCTGTGCTTAAATTATGAGAAGCCAAACGTGTCAAAATATTTATTAGGTTATGTGTTCCTTATGTTTACTGTGCTCTTTCCTGATTCACCGATGAAGATATTCATCTATTTATACTTCCTAGACAATTATGAATGATTTCAGAGCCAAATGAGCTGAAATATCCTATCTCTACTGTTTGTGATTAATAAGCTAACCATACTTAAACCACAACTTTAAACTTGAGTTTAAGTTACACCCGACTTCAGAATCCGTGCCAATGACTTGAAATGCTAAATTAGACAATACCTTGTTGACACTGAGACCCAGTGAAGCATCCTGTGCATTGGCAAAAGAAATCGTTGCAATCTGAGTTAGACCTTAGACAAGTCCCTCCATTGAGGCATGGGGATGGTGAACAGGCATTCATGTCTAAAGCAAAAAAATATTGATAATAATATTAACAGAGTGGAGCAATAATTCAAAGATTATTTTGTACTGTGTTTTTATATGCTCCTGTGTATGGTAAATCAATCAATTTTGTTTAGTAACTTGGTTAAATAGTGATCAAGATGAAGTCTTTTTCATTTTGATTAACATATATCATTTATTCTTATATTACACCATACATATAGGTTATTGCTTGGAAACATGATGCATAATAATCTGATGAAGTGAGGAAACTTTGGATTTTACTTGATATTTCACTCTTCAAACCAACTGATGCCATTGAACGTAAAATGTGTCAAAACATATACCTACCAATAACAATATCTAATCAAAATTGTTTGAAATTATTGAGAAATATCACACTATATTTCTATTACACCTATTATTTCTATTTTTAAGAATACTGGAGCAGTCAAATATCTTGATTTATGCTTACCTATGGTACAAAACTGTCCAACCCAGCATCCATCACATTGGCATGTATAGGAGTTGCAAGCACTACCGGTCAGCTGACATAATCCATTATTTGCACATGGATTACTCTGGCAAGGGTTGTCGACTGTTATTGAAGCATCAAAGGTAAAGTGATTTATTAAAGAATCTAAGAAGCCATAGCAGATACAACATTGTGTTGCGGCACAGTATATCTGTCATAACCACAGAGGAATGTACTTAGGTTTGAACATATGCATACATAACAGTAATACTATTCAAGTGGGATACCCATAACTTGGCATAGTTTTGAATATTATTTCTTTTATATGTTGTTTATTGAAAGCAAAAATTGAATAAAAAGTGTATTTGTTATCATTATGCAAATTGATTGTATGATTAAAATTGTACTAATTTTCATGAATGCTTATATAAGTCAAAAGAATGATATAATTCATAAATGATATATGGAAAATGGTAGAGACTTTCTGACGTATTCCCTTGTGAGATGGGAAAAACAATATGACAGTAAAAGTGAAAGTAAGATCAACTGCTAATCTCTTAAAAGTCCCGGCTATTAAACTCTGTGCAATTCACTTCCACATAACTGTGCTATATAAACCTTATGTTTAATTAATATCATTATAAAGTTCTCCTGATCTGAGGGCTTACCAAAAAGGGTTTAGAGGAAATCATACTCACAGGTCAAACAGTTAATCCCTGTCCAGCAACCTGGACATGAGCAGGTATAATCTGTACATGATCCAGGTACAGGATTACAGGTACCTCCATTGCTACAAGGGTTGGGTGAACAAGGGCTCAGCACTGTAATGATAAAACAAATGAGGAGAACTGGGGAGTGTTTCATGAAACAAATGAAATACACTGACTTATTTGTTCTCTGCTATTTAGATGCAAGCATTTTCAGTAGCTTATAACAGTTTAAGAGGACATCTCTAACTATTTCATGAAGTGCTTCCAAGATGAACACACATACCAATATGAATAGTGTCTTACACCCAAACTCAGATTGCAGATGGATATAGATTCAGCTATTGATGCAAGCTGAAACTTACACATATTACAGAATGTTCCAGTGTAGCATCCACTACACATACATGAGAAGGTAAAACATGATAATGCTGATTCTACACATACACCTCCATTTTCACATCTGTTCAAAGTGCATGCACCCTGATCTGTAAATAAAAATATAAAAAAGTGGTAGAAGTCATGAACATAATATAAAAATACAGGTAAATAAAATAATGCTCTTCAACCATTAGAATGATTTCATTTTCCTTCATATAGAAATGATATAACTGACGTCGGATCTTTATGCCGATATATTTATACTGCCATCTTTAAAAATAGAATATAACTGCTCTTTTCCTTACTAATGATTCCACATTGAATGATGATGCATACAATGACAAACTACTAGTATGTGATAATTGGGAAATCATTGGGAACTCAAGGTCTGATTTTGTAAACGATTCCTGTAACATGAAACATAAGCATAAAAGCTCAATTGAGGAAGGTTTAATCAAACTATCAGAATGATGAAAAGATCAAGTGATAGGTAAATTGCTTACAAGATTGACACTGAAGACCGGTGTAACAAGGTGGACACTGACAGGTGAAACTAGAGCATTGATTCACGCAAGTTCCTCCATTAAAGCATGGGTTAGATTCACAAGCATCAATGGCTTCATTTGAATACAACAAAAGAACAGTATTAATGTGAGAACAAATGTTCATTCACTTTGAACTGTTAATATGAACTCTGTAGTTGCATTTAATTATTTTAATGATAAACATTACGTATTAAATCAACCATAAAACAAAAAATGGCACCAAATAGTCTTTCACTATTTGTTCAAAATTGTAATGACAGAAAATGATCCAAATTCACTTCAAGATTTTAAAAAATACACAATATAGTCTTATTCTAGTATGTGAAAGAGCTCCAAGGCTTGGCAAACAATCAACTGTGGATAAAATTATATGAAGAGAGACCAAGTGAAATTTATAGCTATGACATTTATTTTGTACATATCTTCACTCACTCTTGATATTTTAAAGAAAGGATCCTGGGAGTATACCCAATACTACTGCAACATATGTTTTTCAGGATTCTGCATCAAGAATTTGCAAACAAGAGGCAAAGATTATTAATAAAAGGGGACAGAAAAGTTCATATAGTTTATGGCACCACTAGTTCTTTACTGAATAATTGGAAACAAGACAGTGTTTGGACAAAGGGGCATGTGTTTTCTTTTTACTATATATTTAGAAGTAAAAGAACAAGGTGTGACAATATTGGCTCTTATCATCACTTCAAAGAAGATACCTACCAATTTCACATTGGTTCCCTGTAAAACACTGACTGCAAATGCATTGTACATCCGGGCAACTCGTGACACATAATCCACCATTAAGGCATACGTCATTTCTGCCTAGACAAAAATCAATCTCTGAAAAAAATATTGGTATTTGAATTCATATGTAAGCCAGGAGAGTTATACGATTATTTTCTAAGAGAAAAAAATCCATTTATTTACAATTAACTAGCTACCTACAGAATTCTGTGACCCTAATTGAATCTGAAAACGAACCCCAAATCCAGAATCCAACCCCCCCCAAAAAAAATTGATAATAATAAATAAAAATTGAAAATTAAATTAACAAATAATTAAAAATGAAATAATTAATACGCAAAAAATAAACAAATAGACAAATCTTTAAAATAATTAACATAGAATGAATAACACAATAAATACTTTTGAAATGATAATCCTGGCAGTTCACTGTTGAACAATGAAACAAATTTGACCAGTTGCCACATATGACAAATGAAAACCAGAATAGCATGTACTATATTTTGGCAGTAATCACTGGAAATTTACCTTGGTCACAGAACTGTCCTGTATAACACGAGGTACATGAACAGAAAGCCGACTCGCAGTCACTGGCTGAAAAACAAGTCGCTCCATTCTGACAAGGATTGGCCAGCAAACAAACATTTACATCTGAAAAATAATGATCAGTGAAGAGGGTCATAGTCATTTTTTTTACTGGTGGCCATAGAATGTCACCAATTGAAATTAATAGCTTATTATTTATTGTACAATGTTATCCATTTGTCAAAAAAGACATAAAATCTTCACAAAAATCTAAATCTGTGATTGTCAGCAATATTCATAAAAGTGAAATCATACATATTTGATTCAAAAGAAAAATCAAAATTTCAGTGCACACTCCCTTAACAAAACAATTAGAATTTAAAAAAAAATAGGGTGCTTAGAACACAATTTAATATACATTTTACCTATTAATGAAGTTATTATGGCATTATGAACATGAAAGATAAAGAGGCGGAACCAGGGTATTTTCATGGAGGGGCACATTACGACCCACTTTTTTCAATTAAATTACAGTAGTAAGAGAGTTACACAACTTACACCTCTCTGTTTCATGCTCCCCTTCTACTCTTCCCCTTTTCTCCCTTTTATCCTCTTCCTCCTTTTCACTACTTGAAAAGTCATTGGGGTCAATCGCCCCTGCCCCCTGTAGCACCATCCCTGTAAATGAACAGAGTATCATGGGCGCGTCGTGGTCGAGTGGTTCTGACACTCGCCTTTCAAACAGAGGGTCGTGGGTTTGAATCCTAGCCGTGGCGTGTTTTCCTTCAGCAAGAAATTTATCCACACTGTGCTGCCCCTACCGAAATTTAAGCGTGCCGCTTGCTAGTAACTAGCATGCGACTAGCAGGGCACTCGCTTAATAAGCGAGTGCATGCTAGCGAACAGTCCCTGCTCGCTAAAAGATCGCTTAACTATTACTCTGCACGCATATCACACGCTTATTAGGCTAACCGCATGCTAGTTACTAGCATGCCGCAAGCTTGCGCAAGCTAGTCGCACGCTTCCCGCAAGCTTGGAAATTTCTGTAGGGGTGCACTCAACCCAGGTGAGGTAAATGGGTACCAGCAGGAAATAATTCCTCAAAAAAGCTGTGTGCACCTGAATCGGTAGCCTAGCTTAGATGGGTAATAATAAAAGCAGGGCCTGCTGGGAGAATGTTTTTTTGGAACTGAAGTGGTTACCCTCGGTAAATATGCTGTTATCATTATTATCATTATTATCACAATAATACCTGTTTGACAGTTTATTCCAGAGTGACAGGAATCACATTGGCAGGAGTAGGAGGTACATGAAATAGGAGTACACACACCACCAATACCACATGGATTACCGTTGCAAGGATTTAGAGCTGAATGTAAAATAGACAACACAAATGAAGGAAATTTGTTGGTATTAACACTGTACAATTATTGGGATTATAAAACTGAAAATAAAACTGAGAACAGATTTTCTAAATGTACATGATTGTTATTCGCATGAATTCTGAATTAAAGGGAAATTCCTCTGAAGTAAACATTTTAGCAGGTGTTACAAAGCCTATCCATGACGAACTCATGGAATGTAACATGGTGATATGGATCCTAAGCAAATGATTTGTTGCAATCGATCATGAGACCAGTCATTTATTTTAGCTGACAGGAAAATCTGCTATTGACTGATACTAATGACTCTAATCTATTGGTTTTTATAAGATGATGGTTTATGAACTAAAGGATCCACATCGCTATCTTACAGATCATATAAATACACTCTACTTTGCTCTGTCATTACACATAGTTGCTACCTTGGAAACAGTCCAAATTCCCTTGACTATGCCTCAGGCTTGCTACAACTGGGGACCGTTTCATAAAGCTGTTCGTGAGTAAAGAGCAAATTTCTTGTGGTAAATGATGTTCACCATTTGTTCATTGGTGATTATTTAGCACTTAAGAAAGGTTCACCAGTCATTCTTAAAGTCGCTCTTATCTTATAAAAAACCTTAATGAAACACCCATCTGTTCTAACAGTACCACATGCATATAATTCTTACTAACACAGTTGATGTGTACTATTTATGTATCATTACATCGATATTCTGTGTCTTTTTAACATATTGCCATGTAATTTTTTATTTCATTCTTAGGGATCAATCAATTGCAAATATTCATTTGCAAATTTTACCATTAACAGATCAACTTTAGCTGCAACAAATCAGATTACACTCCTTGTTTCAAGCAGCAGGTTAACAATTAATCGCAAATTTGACATTAGTTGCAAGATATATGATTCATTTAGGGCCATAAAATAGATTTGCAATTGATTGCAAGTTTCTGGCATTAGACTTACCTATTTCGCAGAATTCCCCAGTAAAGCATCCTTGACACAGACATGATGATTGAGTGCAGTCTCCTATGGTTGGTTGGCATGTGCCTCCATTCACACATCTGTTCGTTTCACATGGGTTTAGAGCTGGAATCATCAAATTTAAATAAAACAAATAATGCACATAATTGAGGGAACCAGTACATATTACATGCACAAGGTACCGATGGAACAAGGGTATTTGGAATGTTTCAAAGGTAACAAACGTGTGTAATTATTCTAATGCCAAAGCAAAATCTGTATTATATGTTTCATAAGATGATCATGATTATAACAACAATTGATAATTGTGATGATGATGAAAAGAAAACAATGTAATAATAACTCTTAATGACAAGAATGATAAAAGCAATAGTAGTAACAAGTGAAAGTACAGTACCAAAAAGGTAACAATGGTCATAAGATAATGATATTAATAACAATATGTGGAGAAAAATAAATATTTCTGAATAATTCATATAAGATTATGAATATTCACTTGCAAAGAAATTAATTTCAATAAAGAATATAATGTATGTTTCTTAATAACACATTTAAAATTATGTATATTTCCTTGCAAATAAATTTACTTCTGTAAAAGTACAATTATATATCATTCATACAAGGAGACGCACCTGTCTCACACGTTGCTCCAGTAAAGCATCCATCACAAAAGCAGAAATAGCTTGAACATGAGTTTTCCATCTTGAAGCATCGCCCATTGTTTTGACATGGATTTGGTTGACATTGATCAATAGCTGTCATTAACAAAATAAGAAGGGGATGAATTTAAAAAAGAATCTAAGTGATAAATGTTTTTTCAACAAATGGTACAATGCACATGACATCAAACTGTATTTATATTTTCAAAAATTGCATGAATGAATGTAGAAAATGGTGTTTTACAAAACTCATTTACATTGTATAGCAATTTTCTGTTCATTCATGCGATTTTAGTCTAACTGATGCATGTCAAAGAGCTTAAGTATATCCATGTAGAGTGCTATTTTCCAATTTTCAGGACCAAAACACTTAGCCATGTATCCTATTTCTTATAATTGTAAGTCCTTGTTTTATACTCAGTTACCCTTAAGTGACAACTATGTTTATTTACTTTCACTTCAATATTTGCAGTTCATAGAAGAATTCGGACACTTCCTCTTTTCATATCGTCTAATTTATCAATGTTAAAGTATGAGTAAGATCAAATGCTTGCTGAATATAAGCCTGAGGCTGATGTCAGCATTGTTCATGCACACATAAAATAATATTAAAGAACAATGAAAAGGCCTATATAACTTATAACTTTGTAAATCAAAGACATGTCTATCTTTATGGTGATTGCTAGGCAAATAGGATGTTAAGCCTGTACCTGTTGTAAATCTATTGATTCATTAGAATCTTTATTAGTCTAGCTAGATTATCAAATCTCTTGATTCATGTTTCATTCCAAATTAATGACTAAGTGATTATTAATGGATTAAATAGTATTTTTCCTCTAATTTCATTGGCTACGCATGATATCCACAGCAATGCTTACACATTTGACATGACAATCCTGTGAAGCATGAAGGACAAAGACATGTGAACTCATCACATCCTGTCTGTGAAGCTATACATGAGCCTCCATTGACACAAGGGTTCACATTACATGGGTCACGTTCTGTGAATTGAAGAGAAAAAAAAATAATGCATCATTAAAGGCCCTGTAACATATTGTATGTCATCTTATGATACTCTTTTTGTGTTCCTTATTCCTCCCAGATTCAGATGGCCGGAAATATGTTTTCTTGCAATGACAGATGACAGTATGAAAGGGCCTTGTTCAGAAATGATCTTTTCCACTTTGTAAAATTTAAATAGGGTCAATAACGCAACTAAGAACATATTGAAATAGATAAATACACACTCTTGAAACTGTTATCTAAAGTGTAATGATGGTCATGTAAAATATCTTGTCAAACCACCGACAAAGTCTTGAAAACCCATTCATGAACACAAACGTATAGTTTAATATTGTAGTTGTAAGAACTACAAAAAAATATTCTAATTTAGAATTGGTTGAATCGGAAAGGTTATTGAATGAAATTTCCCTTTTTCTTACGGACCTATACCCAAGCTGGCCTCAAGATAGCAATCTATAGACTTATGGTAAACTACACTGGTTTTTATGGTAAACAGCATAACATGTCATGAACAAAGTGAGGAAGAAATACCAATTCAGTGAGTGCTTGAGAAATCTACTGAATGAATTAACATGATAGGTATCATCGGCCTAAATACTGAATACAAATTAAAACTTTTTTCTGTTTCATAATATAGACTACTACATCATCATAGATGCTCATCATGAAATCAAATACTTTGTCAGTTCGGTCACCTCTTCTCTTTGTGCCACGCCCGAGAAGAAGTCTCAACTATGGCTTATAGTTCTTTTAATCCATTCTTTTAAAGCTGTGATTAACTTGCCTATATTGCAATTTGGCCCGCTGTGGCAGGAATCACACTGGCATACGTATTGTAAACACGAGACCTCCAGACAGGTTCCAAAGGCTCCGCACGGGTTGGATGCACAAACGTCAACTCCTATAATTGATGAAATCATAATTTCAATCACAATGCAAGTTTCATGTGATATTAATAACAAAACATTATTGTATAATTGAAGAGGATCATCATAGTCAATTTAATATAATCTTTTTCAATGTTTGAAAAATTAATAACATTATTGTATAATTGAAGAGGATCGTCATAGTCAATTTAATATAATCTTTTTCAATGTTCGAAAATAAAAGCACCATCCATATTGCAATTACACCTCTAAAATGTCTTTTGCACATTTTTTTCCAATTTCTCACAAAATACCTGCTCTGAATGTTAGGCAATATCGAAAGTTCATTATCCTTGATGTATATTTGAGTTATAATCATCCAATATATATGCTTGTTGTTGAATGTTTATACCTTCATACATATGTTGTCTCTAATTAGGTTTTTTTCATAATGAAAGGTAAACAGTATCAATGTCTATTTGATGTACACTAAATGGATACTTATACAAAGTATAAAGAAGTACAGATTAAGAAAATCTTTGAACATGATCATATCATAGGTTGGTTTTGACCTTTTAAAATTTTCTTTTAATCACAAGAAACACAAAGATAAGCAGTGGTTTTTAATCATGTATCATTTGGTAAAGTAAATGGTAACTTACTCCGGGTGCATAATGGCCCTTGATAGCAGGGATGACACTGACATGTAAAACCCAAGCAATTAGAACCAGGTGTGACGTCACAAATACCACTGTTCTGGCATGGGTTTGGGATGCATGGATTGGAAACTGCACAAAAAAGGGAAGAAAGGGTTTAGAGTATGACACAGAATCTTCAACACACAAATGGAAACCCACCTTATTAGTAAGTAATTTCAAAGATCAGGAATTAATGTTGTCATATGCCCAACTATGTTGTCATATATCCCAACTATGGCGTAATTTCCTTCAGCAAGAAATTGATCCACAATGTGCTGCACTCAATCCAGGTGAGGTAAATGGGTACCTGGCAGGAGTTTATTCCTTGAAACGCAGCGCAAGTAACAGCTGCACGGCTAAAGCCAGGGTAATTATGCTGCATATACTGTAGAGCGCTTAGAGACTTCTGACAAAGTAATCGTTAAGCGCTATATAAGCAAGTATAATTATAATTATTATATGCCATGTTGCCACTTGACTGGGCTATTTGAGATGTATTGAGGACAGGGGGGCCCTTCTGAGCTTGGCCGCCGTTGGCGCCATCGTGCCAAAATTTGGCACATTCATTCCTTACCACATAAACTACAAGGTAGTATAAAAAAAAATCTGAAAATAATTATTTTATATTTTTTGTGAATAAAATATGCAAATTTATTCATGAAAAATATTTGCATATTTAACACCATATATCACTTCAAATTGTCTTCTTTTTTGCAGATCTCATCTTTGTTATCTAATTCAAATGTTCCACAAAAAAATTGCGAAATCAATTTTTTTCCTTATTTGTATTTCTTTCTTTTTAGAATTTCTTAAATTTTTTTGTTTTTGTCTCTTGCTTTTCATTGTTTTTTTCAATGGAAATTATTACAGACCATTTAACAACTGAATTAAACCCTAAATTAATTAGGCAGACCAATTGCAATGAAAAATAATCACCGTTTTATGAATTTCATCTCCCATAGACTTTGTACACAAAGTATGAAAATTAGCCATTTTCGGCATGACATTGTATTGTAATTTGTAAACAGTCATGTGACGATTCTATATGCGCATGTCACAAATTTGGTCTCAAAAGTTGCGCGAGATTCCAGAGAAAAAAGACTAAAACAGAATAAAATTTTGTGGTGCTACATGTATCTTTTCGCGTTTCGGAAATATTGCGTGAAGCGTCGAGGGGGGGGGGGCCGTCATGGACCCCCATCCAGTCCTTTTAGGGTTAGTCGAAGATCATCACTTGTAATTTGCTGCTTTGAAATTCTAAAATGATTGATCGGAATCAATATAGATATGCTTGATGATTAAAATATTCATTTATAAATGACGAAGTATATATAAAACAAATCTACTAAATTCCCAAGAGATGCCTTGTCAGAAGGGAAATTACTAGATTCTTGTCCAACCTAATTGATTCTGTGTACATCTAACACAAGGATTTCTTTATATTGATGAAAGATCATTGCTTTAAAAAATAAAATTCATATTTAGTGCCCCAAAGAAAGGGTATCTATTCTTATTTAAGAGAAGTGTTTTGGAGTGTTCTGGCACATCGTAGCATGAAATACCCAAATGGATAATTCAGGAAAATATTTAATACTTACATACTTCACACCTTGAACCTGAAAAGCAGCTCGGGCACTGGCAAAGAGTAGACAAACAATTCGCAGAAACAATGCAGGTCCCTCCATTGAAACATTGCTGACTGCTACACGAGTTCACAGCTTAATATATTGAAAATGAATACATATATTTCATTTAATAAGAATATCCAAGGTGACATAAGTGCATAATTTACTCAGAGTTCGTGACAAAAATAAACAAAAGTAGCAAAATTCTTGGATAGAAATTAACTGCAAGGGGAAATAAATTAACAAATTAACTTTCTTAATTTGGATATCAAGTCATACATAGGGTGGAATAACACCATTGTTTCTTTTACACAGTATTGTCATTAGTGTTTGCTTTACACAGTATTGATATGAAGATTGCATGCATAAATTGTGTAGTAAATCTATTGTAAAGATCACCTACAGGCAAAAATGACTACCGATCATAAAATGATGATTTCCTATTCTTTCTATTTTTAATAATTGGTCAGTTGAACCAAATGAATAACTGTTGATGATGATAATGGTTGATGAAAATCAAAGTTCTTGTAGCAATTTATTTTAATATCATTAAGATAAATAGCTTACATGTTTCACAGTTTGGTCCCGTCCAACATGCAGTGCAAGAGCATGTATATGATGAACATGAATTTGAGCAGCTTCCACCATTTTGACACGGATTAGATGCACAGGCATTCACAGCTGATGAAAAATAGGGGAAATTTATCACATGATATGTTTGTGCACTAGATAAGAATACAAAGAGGAGAACATGTTGCAAAGTAGATCACTATGAATATCAGCTTTTACTATTCCACAGCCACCTCACAAGAATAAAAAATGCAATTTAATGAAATTTATTCCACACAATAAAATAAAATCATACAAACTATTGCTAAAACATCAATAACCCATTTTAATAAATAGATACAACTATTGTAACTTTGCAATTATTTCAACTTCCATGGAAACCTAGCTTGTGAGAGCTGCTGTGCCATGTTAACATGGTAGTTTACCAAAATAGTTGTATCTCTTTTTAAAACGGGCTCTTGTAGATTTGAAATTGATTGTGAGGCCATGAAGGTAAGAAAATAAGTGTGAATTATCGCTTAATAGGCCTACAGAGAGAAGCACAACATGATGCTAGAAAACAACAATCCACCAAATGTTCTAGGCACACTCTTTAACTCTATAGGAAAGACCATACAAAGAAATTCATACATAAATTAAATCATGTATGCTAATTGATTTAAATAGCATCACATGACCAAATATATTCTCACTATTTTGCAATGATGTTGAAAATGAAACGCCCATTGAAGAATAAAAATATTATTCCATGATATCAGTGATGAAATAGAGCACTATTCCATCATTTACGACCTTTCGTTGGAGAACATGAACGCTTATTTACGACGGTAGTTGATTTTACCCTGTCTAATGGGCAGCTCTGCAGAGCTTGCTCCATCATTTTGATATGTTTAATGGGTCTTGCACCCCCACCCGAAAAAATTTGTGTGAGGTTATGAGGACCATCACCCCTTTGGACAACCGGTGTGTTGGCTCAGTTGGTAGAGCGTCCGTCTCACAACCGGGAGGTCGGGGGTTCAAACCCGGCCGCGTCAGACCAAAAGACGTTAAAAGATGGGAGTTGCTGCTACCCTGTTTGGCGTTCAACAATTAAAGGGATAGAGCCTCGTCGATCTGGCGCTGCACGGTGGCTGCCGGGCCCACGATCAATTGGGCAAAGCAAATTTTCGGAGTATTTCATTTCATGTGTATTTCGAACAATAAATTATGGATTTTTTTTTATCAATCAAGCATGCGTCTTTATCGCCAGCTACATACACGGTATGTTTTGATATGCTCAAAACTTACCCCCAAACTTGTAAGTATTCGTGCTTGGGTTGGAATCACACATCAATATATATTTGCAATAATACTTCTTGCTAAAGCAACTCCAGTGGGCTATGGTTCAGTAAAGAGAACAACAGCGAGCCAGCATAATCTACTACATCATCAACAAGCTTATTGACATCCCGGATGACTAGTTTATTCCATCAACTGGACCATGTACATGTGGAAATCCTGATAAGTTCCGAATTCCATATGCCAGAACACAAACATATCAAAAGACATTTTTTCCTGATGCTCTCAGAATGTGGAACTCACTCCCAGCAAAGATAGTTCAAAGCACCTCCCTTGCGTCTTTCAAGCAGGAGGTGCAGCAAAGGAGGCTTCGTTAAGCCTCTTCTGTTTTAGCCGCACATAGTTTTGGAGAGATTTTTACTTGCACTACTCATCTGGGCACTTGACAAGCACAACTAGTACAATAATATGGCAATGGCAGTCTGTACTTTACTGGAAGAAGTAGAAATAACATGTACGGCTTTTGTAAGTATTTCCATTGGTATTTTAACTCTGTATATGTGCATATGTATTTGTAACGTTGTAAACCTAATGTGAAAGGAATTCCCTAAAGGAAAATAAGTACATTCAGTGCAATTCAAATTACTTGTCATCTTGCAGCTTTCAAATGAAACAACACAACAAAGTCACATTGTCTTATTGTAACAGTTTTTAATTATTTTTTTTATTGATGTTGATTCTATTTTTTTTAGACAACTTCATCCAGTAGGCCTCAATCCCCAAGGAGGAAGCGATAACACTGGAAAACAGGTAACGCCTTCCAAAATTACAAACCGGTACAAAAATTTAATTTGTCAATTCATGACATTTTTTTAATGAAACCATTTTTTCGTGGGATTGTGTTATAAATGGACAAACTCCAGGGACATGTGACCTTGTGAGAGAGCAGGAAAATCAAAGAATAAGACTAACAGAAATTTTGATTGAGGTTCGAGAAGCAAAAACTAATTGATGAGCATTGGAAAGGCAAGATCAATAAAGATTGTTCTATTGGCAGTGCAAAAATTAAGGGACTGAAAGATTTCCACAAGCTAGAAAAGAAAATTGAGTTAAATATGGTCTTGTGAGAGACTGTTTGAACAGATTTTGGTTATTTCAATGCAGGATTATACGTTCTTAATCATGAAATGTATGAACATTTTTTAATATAAAAAATAGCTACATATGTACACTATTCATGTATCAAATTACATTTTCACCTTTTGTTCTTTTCATCTGAAGAGTTGCAGCATTTTGATCAGGGAGGTGATTGTTGTAAAACCATTCCAGCACAAGAGCAAGACCAGTCAACGCGGAAAGGCATGGCAGGAGGTTACAGAACACATGCAGCAGAGGGGATTAAGAGGCGACTCCCGCTCGGTAAGAGATCAAATGAATCCATTGAATAACCAAGTAAAAATGCGAAACAGGCAGGAGAGAGCTGCCAGTGGCATCGCCATAAATGAAACTGATGAGGAACACCGGCCGAAACACCCTATCATTGCTAGAACGGAAAATGGAGATGGATCAAGCTTTGAAAAGGGAGATGGAAAGAAGACTTGAGGATGAGAACAGAAGAAGGGAGGAAGAAGCAAAAATTAGACGGGAGGAAGGAGCAAAAAGGAGACGGGAGGAAGGAGCTAAACGAAAAGCAGCTGAGGAGAAACGTGAACGAAGATTTGAAGTAATCCAACAACAAATGCTACAGCAACAACTCGTTCAACAACAGCAGCAGCAACAGCAACAACACAATCAGAACATGCATACAATGATGTTGGCTCTCCTGAAATCTACAGCCAATACAAAAATAGTGTGTTTGGAGTGACCGTTGGATAGCTGGTTCCGTATTTGCCTTTCTAAACTTGAAGAGTTTTAAGCATAACAGTTATTTTTCTGAAGATGCAGGATCTATTTTTTTTTCATATATGTTTTTAAATAAAGTATATCAGTAAATTTAACTTATTTAGGTGCATGTGCCTGCAAAGCTAAGGCTAATGATTGTGAATAAACTTTAGTTACTTGCCAAATTCATTTAATCAAAATATTTCACTGTGTGTGTTTGACTTTGTAAAGTCCTTCTCAGTGTGACTCAGATCTTTCATTATGCTAAACATTTTGTCAAAGAGACATGTTGAACGAACAGTACATGCTACTACAATGTGTACAACTGTATATTTAATTGGTAACTTATATGTATTTCTGCCTAGATATATATTTTTATTGTAGATAATTATTTTAGTCATTTGAAAAGATGTCTACTTTTTAGTAATGCAAAAGAATATAGATAAAAATGTGTCAAGCTTTATTACTTGCATGTAAGCTTCTATCTGGCAGTTTCATTATTCATCACAGATACTGACTAAGAGTGCAAAATGCACAAGCTAATAAGTATGTGACATGATAACCTGAGCTTATTTTATTTAATCGATTCCCATTAACCTGACAAAGATGATTTAGCTTTGATATCAGTTTATTGTACTGTACAATATTTATGATTGATTTACTTTTAAAAATATATTTCAATGCCTAAAGTGAAAGAAGCCATTGAAGAAATAGAGGCTGTATATGTCACAATCTAGACATTTCCTTTCATTTTTTTATTTATTTATTAGACCAAATGACAGTAGACAGTTGACAATTAAATGAATTGACAATGGAGCAAATTAAAATAAACCTATTGGTTTAATTATTAAGCCAAATCATGACATGATGCCCATCTACATGTAACTTAGTTCCCCCTGGGGGAAAAAAAGAAAAACTCATGAAGGCTAACTTGATGTCCTTGAAGCATAATTTTACTGCCATTAATTTATCCTTTCACTCAGCCACCTGATTAATCTGAATACAATTCAATTAATTCTTTTTCAAGAAATACATGTTATATCTTTAACGTAAGCTTCAAACCCCCGGCTAAAACCTATTCCATCATCATGACCATACAGCATGTCAATAACTTCAGCAAGTGCAACAACCCTGCATGCCACAGTGTGAAAAGCTATTCATGTTGATTTCAGGTGTACATTTGAAATACCTGTTTATTACGCTTCAGATGTACTTTACCGCGCTGTTTATAAACATGTCCATTCCACCTTGACTTATATTTCCTCTATGGCCATGTTTGTTAACACTCATTTTATCTGTTCTTACCATGGTCTATATTGGCATCTTACTTAAGTGTCGTGCTAATACGTGATATATCTAAAAATTAACAGAAAAAAGTCATCTCAATCTCAACGTCTTATCTTTATCATACTAGACATGCATGGCATATAGGGCGATAGAGCTGCGTATGTTAGGTAGCTGTAGGAAAAGGTTCAAGAATTTTACCGGAAAAAAACTCAAGCACTCATCGTCGTTCAGATCATCTAATTGAAATTCATGCCTATATTGTATGTCAGCATTGACTGGTGCATTGATTTGGCCAGGTGGACGAACCCTTCCTCATCTATGACATCAAATAAGTAGGCTGCAGCAAGCGCATCCTCAACTTAGTGCAGATTTGCCATGTTGAAAAAGAAATATGTGGGACCGCGTGCGCTCGGAATTAAATGCGAGGGGATTTCCCCCATGTGAAACGAACACATGGATCGGTCACGAGCTGCTGCTGCTGCTTCATGTCTGAGCTGAGCAATTGGTTTGCCCGTCCTATACCTACGCAAACGGTAAGCCATCTCTGGTACGTTGTGAAGGACATATGCTCAGTGGACTTTAAGCCCTCCCCCCAAAAAAAAAATGGGGGAGGGTTAGATTTCAAAATATTCTTACATTAATCTAGATTTGAAAGGTTAGATTAATTACACCGAAGTGGTGTTTATAAGATTTTATTCACTTTCAAAACCAGAATCCATAATAGACCTGCATTTTGATGAAAATATTGTTTTATTTGAGAAATCAAGAATTAATTTTGGGGTATATGTTCCCTGTATGAAGTGTAAAAACAGCAATGAATCTATCTACTGTACAGGCGCGGTGAATTTCTTGAGTGTGGGATCCATGATGTGGAGTTCTCGCGCTCGAGCTCAACATGATCACGATGTACAGTATAAGGCGAGGCCCATATGACGACGCTTCTCAAGGTGACGTGTGCAAAAATCATCCCAAATCGGATTGATAGGTCGTTGTTTTCCAACCTCAGACAAATAATACTATACCTAATCAAAGCCTGGTGTATAGGTATACTAATACGATGACGAACAAGGCAAGATTACTATATTTCATTGACAATTGCATATGATCAGGGACTGTTTAACAATTGTAACCATTGAAGAAGTCTTGCTTTATTTCTCCATTCCCTGATAGCATAGTATATCACAACTTTAGACCAAAATTTGAATCAAACCCAAGTTCAAAATACAGGCCAGTGAGTTTAGAAGCACAAGTGTTAAGCAAACTGAGTGTTAACTGCCAGAAGACTAATGGGATACAAAATTCTGGATCCCGTAACACAAAGGTTAGCAACTAATCATACACTTCTTATTTTCACGATTAATTATACATTGTAGTAAATGCAATTAATCGTTAAACAACGATTGCTAAACTTGGTGTCATGGGGCCTCTGGGTTGTAACGTATTGCGTCATGGCCTAGTCTTCTGACTTTGAAACAGAGGGTCGTGGGTTTTAATCCCAGCCATTGCATAACTTCCTTCAGCAATAAATTTATCCACATTGTGCTGCACTCAACCCAGGTGAGGTGAATGGGTACCCGGCAGGGTTAAATCCTTGAATGCACTGAGCGCTGAAAGGAAGCTCGAGCTAAAGCCGAGGTAATAATAATTATAATAAACAATGCGCCTCGGAATAGAATATTTCTAGATTGATGGCGCTATATAAATAACTTTTATTACTATCATCATTATAATTATCAACATACGTATTGAGCAGTCTTGACCTGTCCAGCACTGTCCACATGTGCATGAATAGGACGGGCAATTACTCTGACATAGACCTCCGTTCTGACACGGGTTACCAGCAATAACACACATATCAACATCTGAAAAAAGAAAAGCAGGAAAAAAAGCATGATGAATATATAAAAAGTACAGAAATGTCATAAGGTTCCAGTCAGACCGCAGCTCACGCGATAATGAGCATATTCACGAAGATTTATTCAGCGGCCCTCTAGCGGTCTCCGAAGGAAAACGTGCGATCAATTTGGCTTGATTTTCCCAGTGATTTGGAGGGGCTGAAGTTATAGCTCTGTACTGGTCGCTAACTTCAGTTTACGTCGAAACGAATTGTGGTAAGTTATTCTCAAGGCCTTCATCTACATTTTGATATATAATTTTTCATATTTCGACATTTTCAACCTACCATTTTTACCTGTTTAATTGATGCTTATTTTAGTAATATTTTAACTACGATTTTGTAGTCGGAATTTCACTTTTGGTTCCTGACTTTGCTACATAACCAAATTGTTTCGATCGGGGTTTTTTATAAAGAAGAAAAGTCACTGTTCAAAATATGTCAGAACCAATTTGACGCAAACTCACCTTATGTTTTTATTTCAGAGAAAATTATACCCTAAAAATCAAGAAATTTACGTTTTACCCGGAAGTAACATTCGCGTTCACTCTACGATGGCGCGAAATAATGCTAAAATTGCGTTCGTCGCGGGTTGGTAGGATTTCGTCTTTGGTCCCATACGTTGAAACTTAGTGTAATGATGACAGATGGCTCGCATTATTTATGTGACTGTGGACGGTGGACCTGTTGTTTTTATTTGTAATTAAGACTTAATATAAACGAAGCTCAATAAGTAGATGTCTTCTAAAATTTATTTAATGATTATCAGGTTTCCGAATTCCATCAAGTTTTTATAGATTGAGATATTTCTTGATTTATGTTTAAAAAAAGTTAACCTTTTTCTTAATAATTAGGCCTAGTCGAAGTTGAGTCCCATGATGATTTTTGCCACAGGCTGCGGTTAAGAATGAAATGATGATTATTTTAGACAGTCTACTCTATAGAAAATAAACAATTTAAAGTCAACTAAAAAGTTTGGTACTACCGTACTCAGTAGTATTTATGAACCATTTTGTTCAAATAAAAAAAATGGCTGTCGCAGAAAGTACAGTACTACGTGTACTATTAGTCTCTTACATGTCAAATGATTCATACCTGTAATTTGAATGATTATTTAGTAATTTAGATTATTTATCTCTTTTTTTGTCTCTTCTACACACAGATCTGCACACTTGCTGACTCTGGTCCCTGCTCACTACTTCATTCTGGGAGATGATCCATCATGTACTGGTCGGACTGATTTGGACAAAGCCACTTTTCGTTTGCAAATTTTGAAGTGATAATGATACAACAGAAAATTGATCTTTATCGATATTGGAAACAAGAAAATTCGAGCACAGTTTTGGAGAGGACTAAGAACACTGACTTTGATAGGAATACAGCTTGACAAAAATAAGAATACACAATTTAAAACCAAAGAACAGTTTTAATGTTACTAATGGTGCATTGCAAGAAACTTTCTACTCATTCACACATTCCAAAATCAAGGGTAAGTCCTTTGCTTAAACACAAACATGTAGTTGATTTGCAATTGAACATAAGTTTCTTGCAATGCCCCATAATTATATTTTGTTCTCAAGCAACTCTGTTAATATTATCCAATGTGCTGAAAGTTTAAGTGTTTATGTATGTTCACAAGTTTTTCTCAAGTTATAATATATTTGTCCTTTTAAACGGTATTTAAATGTGGTTACGCTTTGTTTTTGTTTTCCACAGTAATCATTGCATGTGCGCACAGAAGTGAAATATTTGTTGCGAAGCACTGTGTGAATGTTGTGTGATCATGGAGCTATGGTGTGATGGTATTATGATTACTTCATCATTTTTGTTGTAAGACTGTAAACCTGGTGGATGTGAGGGAGTGGCCTGGATGAAAGGAAAGTGAACATGTGTCCAATTACTGATTTGCACACTTTAAGACAATTTTGTTCGTGGATAAATATTAATGTGCATTCCCTACATTCCATGCAAAGAGCAAAGGTGAGGTCCACCCCAACAAAAAAGTAATTTGAATTTAAAGAAAAATAAAGTATTGCAGAAAATTTAATAAACATGATTCAAAATTTCAAAAATTATAATTTTGACATTTAGAAATTTGCCTAATTTCATTAAACAATTATATGCTCATCTTGGTCAAGGTGCAAATTACAGAACTGATTATGTCACACACACTTGTGTGTGTATTTTTTTGTTTCATACCTGTTCACAGTTCATGACATGTATGTTTTATTTTGATTTTCTTTGACAAATTTTGAGAGATTTTAATTCCTCCATTAACATTTGTAGTTTCCATGAATGTAACCTATTGTGACTCGATGAAGAGTTTTTATAACTAATTTGCTAAAATTTATATAATAAAATGCAACCAAAATTTAGAAAGTAATGTGATGTGAATGACATAATCAACTCTATTTGCATACCATTGTTTTGTGTATATAACTGTTTTGTGTTAAAAAAGGGAAATTTCTCTATTTATTCAAAGAATTTTTTGTTGATGTGCAGTTGACATTTAACTCACTTCCCTTCCCACCTCTGCCCAAATAAGTGTAATCAAGAACCTGAAAATCAAAAGTGATTAAGAAGAAGTAAGATTTATTCATAGCTACATGATTTAATAATACAGCCCTAAATAGAAATTCACATGAAAGTAAAAAAAAAGAGAATAAAGCTGGGTAGGAACGGGGGAGGAATATAATTTAAAGAAAAAGCCAAAATATATCCATCCCCCCCCGCGAAAAAAAAACGCTTCTTCGGGTTCGAACCAGGGTCCCTGCACACGTGAGACAAAGTGCCTACGCAAGTCGCCACAGATCGCTTTCTTACCACTTCCGGGTTTTTTATGCTATATAAAATGTAAGTCTGTGCCCCGCTGTTGACCAATCAGAGCGCCTCGGCAATTGTACTGCAATTCCAATCATTTTGCAATGGACATTGCCGTGGTTTTTGGTGGTTCCTGACTTTGCTACATCATGAAATTGCATAATTTTTTTTTAGTCGTAAAGAAGAATGTCTACGCTTTACATTGATTATAATATCAATTTGACGCAAGTGTGATTTTTGTGCAAAAATACGCTCCGTTTATTCACATATATTTCTTGAAAAAAATCCTTTTTTCTAAGCTAAATATCGGTCTTCAAAATACGTCAAATGTGCATTTTATTCAATTGATCAGAAATTTCAGAGCCTTATCTATAAAATAAGACCAATTTTGTGAGGAATAAACGATTCTAAGAGCAAAAAACACCGATCGGAAAGTTCGTCTTCACAGCTCATTACGTATGCATAACCACGGACGGCTATGCATACCGCTGAATAAAATAGAGCACTTTCGGACGGGCTGCGGACTGACAGGTTCACTGTAATTAACATTGCATGGGAGATTGTTGTTTATGTTTTATTTTTCAAAGGGATAAACAAGCTTTTAATATTTAGTTTAAATAAATGCTGGAGTTAATATTGTGTGAAAATACAAAGGCATAAAGATGTTAAACACATATTAAAACAATAACCCCAGGACATTCAACTTTACAGATAAAGTCATGACTAAATGATGAAGAACGATGCCAGATTCATTACATCGACAGATAAGTTCCAAAATTTTGTTCAATTTGAATTACTCTTACGAAAATCAAATGTCAATCAAATCATAAATAAAATTCTCAGACATTGTTTCAATTAAGATTAGCAAATGCATTCATATCATAAACTTGAATTGGTTTTGGGGTCCACAAACAGCAACTTTTATCATAGATTAAAGGAGAATGAAACCTTTGGGTACAAGATAGCTTTCGTAAAAACAGAAAAATCAAAGAAACAGATCAATGAAAGTTTGAGAAATATCTAAAAAATAATGAGAAAGTTATGAGCACTGGAATATTGCGATCACTAATGCCATGGAGATCCTCCCATTGGCAATGTGACAAAGATGTGTGAACAACTCTCCCCATTACTATCCCTCGGATAGGACGTTAAATGGAGGCCCCGTGTAGAGAATCACCACCTTTGCACGTTAAGAACCCACTGCACTATTTGGAAAAGAGTAGGGGGAAACCCCGGTGTAGTGGTCCACCTGCATTCCCCCAACCAGTTATTGGGAGGAGAGACCTGCGGGTCACAGTTCTGTGTGCGCGCCCTTGTAGGCAACCCAGATTGGCTGGCTCCTCCAATGCGCCTTTGAATGTCTATGACAGATATATGGTGCTCTACAAATGTTGTGCATCATCATCATCATATATTTCACTTAAATTGCCTCTTTCATCACATCTGTCAGTAGATCATGTGTTCTTTCTGTAGGAGGGCATGTATTAGAGATTTTTAAATAATACATCATGAATAAAGAGTTTGTATCAACATTAGAAAAAGCAAAAATAGACGTTTTGAGGGGATTTTATAGTCAATCAAAAGGGAAAGTTGTTCACATGTGACATCACATATCCTTGTCGCATTGCCAATGGGAGGATCTCCATAGCATTAGTGATAGCAATATTCAACTCCTCATAACTTTCTCATTATTTGTCAGATTTTTCTCAAACTTTCTTTGCTCTTATTCTTTGACTTTTCTGTTTCGACACAAGCCTACTTGTTCCGAAGGTTTCACTCCCCTTTGAGTAATTTGATTAAGCTGCAATGATTACAGACCAAGTTCACAGTTGTTCCCCGTATGACAGGAATCACAGAAGCAAAGTGTTGATGAGCAATCTGTGTTTTGAAGACAGGATCCACCATTTTGACAAAAGTTTTGTGTGGCACAGAGGTCCAGGGCTATGAAATAAAAGTTTGAAAATAAACATTAAATGGAAATCAATTTAAAAAACACACATGAATTATGAATTTATTGAATTCTTTATTTAAGAGTCAATCCTATGATATTTTAATAGCACAGCAAGATAAAGGAATTCTAATTCTTAAATGAGTTTTGATAGAATTATCAAGCATTTCAACAAACAAATGATTTAGGATCCATCTCAAATCTAATTGAGATGCTGTTCTTTCTTATATGGTAGGTGAAGAATAAAAAAAGATCAAGATATTTAGGCATTGCTAGACTGTATCATATCTAAAGAAGTACAAAGTACTGTATCATTTTCAGGGACCTGCAAAATTTATATAGATTAGAAAAATATTTTCATTATGACACCTATAATATATATATTGTTCTGAATATGATGCCTACATTGGTAACGGAATATCATCAAAGCAGACTAGATTTGAGTGATTTGAGATTTTATTCATTTCCTTTCACAAAATACCACAAAAAACAATCAAAGTATACAATCAAAGTAACGATACATGGTCAAATAAACTACTATGGCAATCATGATAATGCATACAAATTAGAAGATATATAATAGGAGCTGAGCAGAGGCTAGTAAGTAAATGAAAGAACAGAGTAGCTTGCTAAGGAAAGCTATGCTTGAAGATTCAATCAGTCTCGGGTCTACTACTATACAAACAACAGTCTGTCTAAAATTTCTGATAAGATTTTATTTTCAAGTACATCTTGATATCCACAAATACTGACAGCAAAATGCACTATGTAGCTCAAAATTCATGCAATTGTTGTTTCGCTTAGATGTAGGTAAAGGCTATGTTGATAAAACAACATTGAAGGATAAAGAATAAAGACTATTTTCTTACGTATATCACAGTTGACACCCGTCCAACATGGGTCACACTGACAACGGTAATTATTACAGCCAAGCTGAATACATGATCCACCATTTCGACATGGGTTAGGATTACATGGCTGTGGAACTAGATAAAAAGTAAAGATCTGTTATTTGAGTGTCATGTGAATAAAATAATTGTGACAATAATCATATCTATGACAACAAAATAATGATGATGATAATAACAATGATAATGATAGCAATAGTACAGATGATAGTACCAGGGACGAATACAGGATTTTCAAAAAGGGAGGGGCAAATTTTCCTGAGGAAAAAATTGACAACCAAAAAAAGAAAAAAAAAGATTTTCAACAAAAACTAAGGACATTTTGTCCATGCAAAAATTTGACAAGCAAAAAAAGTATTCACTTTCAAAAGGGGGACACACTTCTGTTTTAACGGCTTTTTACATTACAAGTTTTAATTGTGCCTCTCAAAAAGGGAAGGGGGCATGAGCCAGCTTTGCCCCCCCCCCCCGGAATCCATCAGTGGATAGTACTGTACTACTACTAATCTACTACTAAGACTACTTATACTTCTTCTAAACATACTGCTACAAATAACGATACTGCTGCTTCGACTGCTAATTCCACTTGTACTACATAATTACCATTGCTGTTACTACTACTTCTAATATACTATTACAACTACTACTGATACAACCAGAACCAGTCTTCTGAACAGGTACTAGCACTACGTCATCTTCGACTGTCATTATAACTTTTAGAATAATGATGCCGAAGAACTTTAATTGAAACCTGACTTATCCCTCCAACATGTTTTTTTCAGAATGAATACTACCACTTATGACATTTAGCAGTAACAATTATTATAACACTGATAATACAAGCATATTTCTGCTCTCCTTGTCATCATGCAGGATATTCCTCTCTATCAATTATAATTCATGAGGAGATAAAAAATGTATTTTTAACCTGTTGACTACTGAATTGTTATTCCCATAGACTTTGTACAGGGATCATCTGGTTTCAGTAGGTAATGGGTTAATACTTACTCAGATCACAGTTAGTCCCTTGGTTGCATCCTGTGCACATGCATGTATACTGATTGCAGTTCACATTACTTGGAGAGCAAAGCCCTCCTGATCCACATGGACTACTACTGCAAGGGTTAATTGCTTTAAAAAAACATGATATAATGAAATAGAGTAATTTTCGAAATAACAAGTGAAGATAGACTTTTAGGCCACATTAATACATATCTCGGGATTCTACATTTTCAAATCCAGACAAATAATTCACATCCCTAGGATATCAGATTTTAGAAGTGGTTCCCTTTTTGTATGATTCATACGTTTGATATGTTGCAGTATCAAACTAATAAATGCATAATGTTTTGTTTCATCAATTATAACATTTTCATCAATAATCACATTATCTACTGTTCTACTGAACCCTAGTCTTATTTGTTATCATAATGTCTCAGCACAGAATTTTTGATTTATCAATAAGAAAAAAAAACAAATAGGGCTATATAAAACCCAAAACATCTTTGGCTTGGACAGGTCGTAGTAGATGGATAGAGGCAGAGGGGGAGGGAAAGGGAGAGTTGTATAGAAGCAGAGAGGGGAGCACACCACACTACACTAAAAAAATTCAAATGAGCAATAGGATAAGACAAATAATGCACTTACCATTTTCGCACTGGGTACCAGTGAAACACCCAAGGCACTGACAAGCATATGCTAGGCAAGAGTTACCATCTTGGAGACATATTCCACCATTCATACAAGGGAAACTACTACAAGCACTGAAAGCTGAAAAAAAATGGCATTGAAAGTAAATCTTTAACCATGACCCTAAAAATGACTGGGGAATAACCGAGCTTAACTTGTCAACATTAGCAATAAATGTACATGTTTATCATCTTATCAAAGGATTTGTAGTTATGTTGATAAATCATGTGCATATGACATGACTTTTAAAAAAGAACACACTGTACATACGAACATACTGTCTGCATCTTATTTCTGTTCGATCACTAGTGGCTTGACTTACAATGCAAGATAAATTCCATCATTGATGTGAGGTCCAAACATAACAAACAAAATTTTTAATCAAAATTTTAATAATGCACTAAAGGTATTGAAAAACTATTTACACATAATTTCCACAAAATTGCATGAGCAAGGCCACAAACAAAAATTTCTATCACCGAAGTATCATACCTATCAATAAGCCGAGTAAAAATATCACAGAATATTGATATGCAGTTAGCTGTAGGGCAGGTGACTGTAGAGTTTAAATATTCATATTTATGCCATTGTATATTGAATTCTGTGATTCCCATTGGCTACACACAGGGATCCCATGAAGGCAATGATAGGTGAAATGAAGACTTACGTAATGAACAGAGAGCTCCAGTAAAGCACTCTGTACAGAGGCATTGGAAGGTGCTGCATGACCCCGGTGTCTGAATACAAGTGCCTCCATTTGCACAAGGGTTGTTCACACATGGGTTTTGTACTGATTGGTATAATTACAGAGATTTCCATAGAGTTAGCATCAATGAAATAAGATTTAAATGGATGCCAATATTTTGGAAACGATCATCCTTGACCTTAGCATGTCTTATAAGATGAAATCAGCTAAAATATCTATGATGTAAGCTGTACATTATGAAAGGATGAATTGTTTAGTACAGAATTTAGACACCCTTGTCCGACCCCTCTTCTAAACACAACTATACATGGTCGGATGACAATTACTCCTACTACTAAAGCACATATGAATTACTTAAGCCAAACATAAACTTGAGCTTCACACCTTACCTTGATATTAGTTCTAATCCTCCTATGATTCTAAACCTAATACTGTAGCACAATAATAACCCTCATTTCAAAATCTTCAGAGAAATCAGCAGAGAAGCAATTGTCACGTTACCCTTCCAAACACAACTATACATCAAACGATTCTGTATTTCACGAGATGAGGTGTAGTAATAGTTGTTGAAACATTGTTGACTGCTACATGCATTAACAGCTTATTATATAAAAAATGAATAAATACATTTTATTTACTACGGATATACAAGTTTACATAAGTGCATAATGTACTCATAGAGGTTTGTGACAAAAATAAACGAAAGTAGCGAAATTCTTGGATAGAAATTAACTGCGAGAGGAAATAACTTAACAAGTGGAATGCCTCTGGCCGTCTCACCTGCATCACGCAGTTAAATATTGCAGCAGTGCTGACTTTGAAAACTACTCTAACTCGCACAAGATGTTCAGTGATACATGGTTACTATTAAGTCCACTTTTTATGAACTAGACCAATAAACGTACAGAGATATGATGGTTATTTAACAAAAAAAAACAACATGGCTCAAAGTTCATTGACCTTTGACCTTGATCATGTGACCTGAAACTCGCACAGGATGTTCAGTGATACTTGATTACTATTATGTCCAAGTTTCATGAATCAGATCCATAAACATTCAAAGTTATGATGGGAATTCAACAGATACCACCAATTCGGCCAAAGTTCATTGACCCTAAATGACCTTTGACCTTGGTCATGTGACATAAAACTCATGCATGATGTTCAGTGATACTTGATTAACCTTATGTTCAAGTTTCATGAACTAGGTCCATATACTTTCTAAGTTATGACGTCATTTCAAAAAATTAACCTCAGGTTAAGATTTTGATGTTGATTCCTCCAACATGGTCTAAGTTCATTGACCCTAAATGACCTTTGACCTTAGTCATGTGACATGAAACTCTAAGAGGATGTTCAGTAATACTTGATTAACCTTATGGCCAAGTTTCATGAACTAGGTTCATATAATTTTTAAGTTATGATGTCATTTCAAAAACTTAATCTCAGGTTAAGATTTGATGTTGACGCCGCCGCCATCGGAAAAGCGGCACCTATAGTCTCACTCGGCTATGCAGGTGAGACAAAAAAAGATGTAAAAAAAAATGTCAATTTCCATATCTCCAAAATGATTCCATACATTTAAAGGGACTTGATACTGTGAATAGAACAATTGACAAGAAATAAGGGAGTAAAACTGATAGACCAATGGCTTTTTGCTACTCCCACACATCCCATTCATTACCTTGTGTATTTTGTCTATTTCTTTTACTACAGAATCATTTTATTGATTTTATCTTGATGTATTGTATCTTGTTCTGGTTTTTTAGAGAAGCAAAATAAATAAATCTAAATTGCATTATGAGCACAATATGCAATAAAAAAAACAAGACGAATATTCATAGTTTGGACTTGAAGACTATTGGAAATGATGATTGGTAGGGGACTTTATATAAAGCACATAACTAGAGGTCTCAGGTTATTATACTCACAAACTTGGCATTGGCTTCCTATATAACAACCAGGGCAATCACATGTGTATGCTACACAGGAACCAGATACTCCATTACACACACCTCCATTCATGCAAGGGTTTGAAGCACATGGATCTTTTGCTGCATAAGAGAAGAGGAATTCATTATGGAAGTGTCATGGTCTCGTGGTTCTGATTCTCATCTTTGAGAAGGTTGATGGTTCATATCCCAGTCATTGTACTGATTTGCTTCAGAAATGGATTTATGCACACTCAAGACAGATCAGGCAAATGGGAACCTGGCAGGGTTTTATTTCTGGAAATGCTTGTGTGCGGTAAAAGGGATGGACATAAGATATGTTGTAGGGTCCTGCTCACGAACAGGGTCCACTTTTCAACTGGATTCATTCTCTGTTCCTTTGGGTGGAAAAATATCCAAACGTGGCCAAAGCGAGCACTTATGGTGTCAACCTCAAAATTGGAATTTATTGTTTAAAGCTGGCAAATTGATACTGTTTAGCCCATCAGTCACAAAGGAGTTTGCAACATCTTCTGAAGAGCGAATGAGGTCAACTTTTCTTCAATTGCCAACATGCTTAGGAAAGAAAGGAAATTAATGACAAGAATCAAAGTCGTCAATACATGGGCCATTCTTCAAACGAAACAAAACAGAGAGGCCATCTGGACAACCTGGAATGAGCAACATCATTTGGTAAATATTATAAATGAGATTTGATGTCTCCATTTCATTATTCATCAGGGAAGACACAAAGGATTTTTTTAACACCTTCTGGAGGGAAAGGCAAAACATTCAGGAAAAGGAAGGAGAGCCAGTGAACAAAACCTTATTGATGAACTCATTGAAGATGTAGTAGAGCCTATCATAAGGCTGAAGACATCCTATGCAAAGCATGTCTTTACTGCCGAATGGAAGTATCTACAATTCAATGAGCTGAAAAAAATCTTCCTAAACACGTTCTCCTCCTGGTCCATGACTTTGGGGAAAATATCAGTTAAATATCAAAATGAGATCAAATCTGTCTACTGCAGCAAATCCCACGCGATTGCATGCAACTATACAGGTCCTGAAATCTAAGAATTAGTGCGAGAAGCACTTGTTTACTTTTTGGATGACACTCACCACAATCATCGTGTAGTAGATAAATTTTGAAGGTGGCAAAGACATTTCTTCGGCAACACAGAAACCTAAAGATTTGATGATGGGTGCACAACCCAATACAAAAGCGGACCAGCTTTTATCAGTGTCAGCTTAACAGAGTCTGACTACCAGTTTCCAAGTAGAAAGAGCTTTTTATGGGTCTGAGCATGGAAAAGGAGAGTCCGATAGTATAACGAGCCATGTGAAATCTGAGCTAGAGATGGCTGTGCTTGGTCAGGAATTGCTCATTCAAAATGCTCAAGCTTTTCACTACTGCAACCAGACAATGACAGAAGTCACAAGGGCAAAAGATCACCTTCCCAGCATCAGAAGATCCTTCTTTGTGATTAACAATATTGATCGCAATCATTCCCGCACAGATAATCATATGGTTATGCCCCAAACCACGAAGCTTCATCACGTGAAGTCCAATATGCCTACTAATTTTGCTCGCTTTTCAATATTTCTTTTATACGAAAAACAATTTCCTCAAAAGTTTCTACTCAGAATGTCCTAATTTTGGGTCTTAATATAGTAAAAAAAAAACACCAGCTCCGAAAGCTTGCTCTCTGCTCACATTAATTATCTAGATATTTAGATACGTAAGTTGACAAGATTCTTGTCTATTATAGTTAGAAAAACTGCCAGGCATATCCAAAAATTCTAAATTGTGTTTCATGATTTATACAGGAAATATGCATAAACCATGGACTCAACCGTGGGTTTTTAAAACCACCTTTGTGAATTCGGGCCCAAATGTCTGAAACAGCGTTTCCTGCAGAGACTCCAGAGGACTTTCATGAGGTGCCTGTGTCTGAGACTGTAGATGCGAACCCCCAAAGCACAAGTAATACTCCATCATATGGATAACTTTTCAGCAATGGCCTGCAATGAGGCTATAGATGTCACTGACATTATACCTGTTCCCCTGAGCTTTTGCTAGACAGTTCAGTTCGTGTCCTTCCACCAACTCCCAAAGGCACATGTGATGTTGATCACATGGATTTCTGCCCAAACATGATTGAATCTGAGGTGATAGACATCAGACTACCTACTAATTCTAAAGAAGATAATGCTTTTAATATGGCATATATTGACCAGTCACATTCAAATGATAAGCCAAATCTCAGAATGCCACAAGAATGAGAAGGTAGCGATCTTCCAAGTGGTAAGCCGTTCCAACCAAGGATCTATGCCTTCCCTACAAGAAAATTTGGAAATGAAAAATATTTTAGATCGTTTAAACGTGACTGGTTAAAACAGTGGCCATGGCTTCAATATGATGCAAGGAACGACCAAGTTCCTTGCTACAAAAGTACTGAGGCAAATAAAAAAAAACTATTTAATAGTGAAATTGACAGATTGAATGAAAGCTTCCTATCCAAAGGTTTCAACAAAAGCACTAGAAAAAATTCATCAACACTAGGTTGCTCTAGCACTCCTCAAACGTAAGTCTGTTAATGCAATGGTTTCAGACGCATGCAGAATAGACCAAAAAGTAGCCTCAGAGGTATTGACTCTCATATTCAAATCAGTCTGTTTTCTTGGAAAACATGGATTACCCTTCCAAGGTGATGGGCCTCAAAGTGGACTGTTTTGGAACTTTCTGATAGAGAGGTGTGAGGGAAATGAAGAGTACCTGAATTGGCTGAAGAGAATGAATAACTGAAAATGTAATGCTATTCAAAATGAGGTCATCAAATTGTTCGGATGTGCGATTCAACAAGTGATTGGCAAAGAAGTCAAAGCTGGTGGCTTTTACAGCATCACTGCAGATGGGACAACAGACATGAGCACAAATCAACAATTTTCGGTATGAGTGCAACATGCTTCAACAAATCTCGAGGTGATGACAGAATTCCTGGGCTTCTACAATGTCCCAGACAGCACAGCAGAAACTCTATAAGTTATCAAAGATGTTCTCTTCCATCTTCAACTACCGCTAGAATGTTAGCAACATGAGTGGACGTATATCTGGTGAGCAGGCTGGTTTAGAGAGAGACTGTAAAGATGCACTGTATGTTCATTGCTGCAATTATTTGTTAGACCTTGTATTACAGCAAGTAGGTCAGGAAGTAGCCATTGTGGCAGACACCTTTGTATTTTTGAGGGAAGTCTTGAATACCATACAAGAGTCTGCTAAAAGACAATCTCTATTCAAAGGAATGTTCGAGGATGGAGCTGTTCGACTTCTAGGACTCTGCTAAACTAGATGGTGTGTTCGAGATTCTGCCATCAAACGGATCAAACTGGCATATAGTGAAGTACTGGAGACACTCAATGAGCTATCCCAGGATCCTTCCAAAAGACCAGAATCCAAGCCAAGAATAGTAGGTTTACGCAAGCAGGGCTAATCTGTCAAAACATATTTTGGTCTGCTACTGTGTCTTGAAGTTTCCACTCAATGTGAGAATGTTGCTAAAACACTACAAGGCTGTTGGGTGAGTGCAGCAGGGGCTCTTCAAAACAAATCCGTCTTGAAGACATCTCTTCAAAAGAAAAGGTCTACCGAGCACTTCCAACATGTTTTCAAGGAAACAGAGGTTGCAGCAAGATCTCATGACCTACAAATGCCATCAGTAGAAAGAACATCCAAAATCCCTCAGCACTTTAGATTCACTTCCACTCCAGAATGCACCTTGACTTTCTCTTTAGAGGAGACACTGAGAAGACAGTACTTTAAAAACTTCATTTAATTCAAGAGCTTGATAGGCACTTTGACCAAGAGGGTATGCGCATTGCTGCAAACAGAGAGAAGCTGCTCATTGCAGCTGCCAGAGATTCATGGGACAGCCACTTCCACCTTTGCCCAATTCAATCACACTACAACGACTACAGAATCAACTCCTAATGCTGTAGAATCTGTGTGAAGGACACACTATTGATCTTATCACAGACTTGGCATCAGTGTTCCTAGATTCAACAAATGAAATGAGGGGGCTTTTCACAGAGGTTAAGAAAGTACTCCGTTTGTGCCAAAATTTGCAAATTTCTGTATGCACATGCTGAATGTTCTTTCTGTAGTATCATTAAACCAGCCAAAATGGTTCATTTAATTTGTTAAAATAGATGACATTAGTACAGAGTTACATTCACATTAATGTGTCTTGTCCTGTCTACAAAAGCATCACAATTCTAATTTTCCGTAGAGTACAAGAATTCAGCCAATATTCAGTGCTAGATATCAATGTGGTAAGGGTAATCTTTTAAAGGCATGTCATTGTCTACTCTTCTGGTATTTTAGGAATAAACAAAACATTTGCACATCAAATTCACATTTTAAAACCTAAGGAAAAAGAAGTTAAGAAATTGATAAATCATGAGGGAGAACTTTCATAATCCAACCTTAGGTAGCAAAATGATATGCTATAAGTACTTAAAGAACAATTCACAAAAATTTATTCCTTCAATGAAAAAAATTCTACCACTTTGTAAAAATATTGCTGTTTGTTCAGAAGATTACATGTTGTGTGAGGTATAACAGATGGAATTAAGGTCCAAAACTAAATTTTTATTGAACTTCACACTCAGAAGAAAATACAATGTTTCCTTGAGTTTGTAAATTTGAACCCTAGGTTGAAAAAAAGTGGACACTATCCGTGAAAAGGACCATAGGTCTATTTGTTTGGGGAACCTTTTCATAGGGAGTAAGAGAATTAATTATAATCACAAAAGCTTACCTTGTTCACAGAGTGTGCCTTCATAACATGGATGACAGGAACAGGTGAAGTCGGTACATGATCCCGGAGACCTGGCACATATTCCAGAGTTCTGACATGGGTTCTGTGAGCATTGATCAATGACTGTATAAGAAGGAAAGAAAATGTATGTTTCAATATAACTTTATTGTGGTCTGCAGGCAGGAGATTTCTAGTTCACTTATTGTTATACTATGTTTGTTATGTTTTTTTTTATTTCTATATAAAATCATAACATACATGAAAATCAAGAAATGTTTATAATGGAGGATAGCCCATTTCAGTGATATTTACAAAATATCACTGTTCTTCCTGGAGTTCCTAATTAAAAGAAAATAATGTAAAAGATTTAAGATTGAAAATTAAAACAATAGTTAACCTAGGGCAATTCCATAAAATATGTACGTCTGACCCCATGTTTGTGGGACCTTCATGAAATTTTCAGTTTCTGATTTCGTGTTCTTTTGACAGTCTGTAGTGCTCTCAAACGATCATGACTTGGTCAGTTCCTGAAATGAAGTAAAACGTGAGAAAAATGGGGGTCGGATGTACAAAAAGGTTGATTATTTTACAGAGTTGCCCCTAAGTATTGAACCAAAATAAAATAAAATAAAAGCAGAAAACCTAGGGAACTTGTGACAAAATAATGTGTAATGCAACAAATAACCAAGGTCCATAGAGATAACTTCTGTTTGATAGAAATGTACCATTTAAAGAGCTAGATCTACCTCAGTGTATTCCTCAGTCATAAGGTGGGTGTACTTTTGCAGATGTATCCACTTTTGCAGATGTATCCACATACTTATGGAAAACACCACCTGATTCAATTAAATAAGGGCTTTTGCTTCTCACTCACATCATTGCTTTATGTATTTTGATATTTCGCATGAATTTTATAATTGTTTTTACTAAGATGAGAAAATAGAAGAATTTGAATTTAAACAATTTCAAAATTTATCTTTCTAAGTAATACTATATGCGATATACATTTACACACATATGAACCCATTTATTAACCTGCAGTTTACTTTCTTTATTACAAATTAACTTTCCTTGTTTTCCCATGTTTACATTCTACTTTTATTTTAGCACATAAGTGCATACTATACTGTCATTGATTTATTTTTATTCATGAGATACCAGTAGTAAGGTACAATTATCAATTGCTTATGTGACAAAAATAATAATAATAATAGCGGCATATTTACCCAGGGTAGCCACTTCAGTTCCGAAAACTGTTCTCCCAGCGGGCCCTGCTATTATTACCCCGGCTTTAGCACGGCTACCTTGATCGGGCGCTCGAGCATTCGAGAAATTTCTTCCTACCGGGTACCCATTCACCTCACCTGGGTCGAGTGCAGCACAATGTGGATAAGTTTCTTGCTGAAGGAAATTACGCCATGGCTGGGATTCGAACCCACAACCCTCTGTTTCAAAGTCAAATATTTAAAGGAACAACTTTTTCTGACAAGAAGAGTCATCAAAATTCTGTCCCAACTGAGGTCTGTATGTATAGACTATTTAGGTTAGAGAATTAAACTCCTGTCGCATAAGCTACATGTACATATGACCTTGTCAATGGTTTACCTTGAAGGCAGTTTGTACCCTGGAAGCATCCATCACACTGGCAGGTGTATCCTGTACATTCATTAGGATCCTGTATGCAAGTACCTCCATTGCTACAGGGGTTTGTAAGACATGAGTTTAATCCTAAAGAAAAGAAAAGAGGAAGGTGTTCCACATAGATTTAAGTGTGACTTAGGGTCACCCCTAAATTTCCAGTTGCACATAGTATATATTGTATAACTGCATAGGTTAAATAATGCTAATTTCAATTGCATGATTCAATACTCTGTACAGAATAAAACAATCGGCATCAGATATTTCATGCCATGTTAAACCAGCCTTAACTAGGATAGCGTGACCAAAGTATCAACCGTCAAATTCAGAAATTAGTAACATTACTTGACTCAAGTGTTTATATGAATGTGGATGTGAGGGTGGGGGGGGGGACTTCATATGTCACCCTTTAATATGTTCGCTGCTTGAATCAGGATCAGTGCCATACATTATTCATACCAAAACAATTTTTCGTTGTGGTTTCTGGTGACAGACTTTTCTATATAAATATATCAAGGTCAATAATGATAAAAATCATGCCGAAATACCCTTCGTGAAGTATAAATGATTTCCTAGTAATTATGGATACATTTTTAAGCATGCGATATATATAACAATTTCACAGATTGCAAAGGGACAACATTCATCACAACAGACCACACAGACAAAAATAAAGGAGAATATATATTTTGAATTTTTTTGACTGATTTCATAAGTTTCTTAATATTGCTATATTAAATAACCTTCACTAGACAACAAATGAATATTTGTAAATCTTACTAGTTATACATCTATCACCAGTTACACAAGTTGGGCAGAGACAGGATGCTGACAGGCAGTCTGGTGATTGAACACATGTTCCTCCATTAAAGCATTGAAAACCCGCACATGGATCTCTCCCTATAGAGAAAAATATATTTGTTAGCAATAATACTTTCTTTGCTTGCCAGCACATTTCAAGGGATTTCTTTGTCCCGATTTTTTTGGTAATATCTTGGCTCCTTCCATGGTATCAGGCAACATTTATTCAATGATTTTCATACAAAAGAGTCGATGACACCACTCACATTAATGATTTCTTCATATTTTAGTAGATGAAATATATCTTGGAATGGACAATAAGCGAGTATTTTCATGAAATGCAAAAAGTTGAACAGATGGAAATCCAAAGAGGAATCAAAACTTGTTTCACATTTTATTCTTTTATAATACATAATACTGTGTGGGTGATATCACCACTTACTTTTTTAGCTGTTTCTGCATTTATTGATGATTTAAATACATTAATCAAAGTAATCATAATGCATATAAACAAATACAAAAATAACTCATAGAATTAGAAATTGTGACAATTACATAATAGAAGAATAATTTACATAGATATGACTGTAAGCAATAACAAATAATCAAAATGCAGTGGCAAGCTATCGTAAGCAAAATGTTTGAGAGAATAGCAGCCATTTGCAAACCAACCATACAGCTATATCATATATCTGTTTTTTAAAAGAGATTTTCAGTATTGTGCTGATGGGATGAACATTCCCTTTGACACATGAAATTCCCAATTATTTTCATTTCTGGAAAATAGAATTACATACTTACTGATCTCACAATGAATCCCTGTAAAGCATGATGGACAGCTACAGCTATAGACATCACAGATTTTATTACATGTACCTCCATTGTGACAGGGATTGCTGCTACATGAATCAACAGCTGAAAAAAAAGATTGGATAATACAGAGTGAACTGTGTGTGATCTCTCATGGATTGCTTGTTATAAATGCATAGTCTTAAAATATACGTTTTCAAATATCTTTTAATACTACAGACAATAGATGTGGGTCTATATATTAAAAGACTACACTAGCATTATGGGTCAGGAAACAGGCAAGGTATGAGTAGTTGAGGACTTGAGATGGCGCTGCTGGTCTGTATCAGCTTTAAAGAAATAACAAGAAATAGACCAATCCATGTGCTTTCTGTGGTTGCTATCCCAGTATACGTGCCCTTTGCCTTCTCATAAAAGTTTTACTTATTTACTGTTCTGTTCCCCTATGCTGGTTTATCTTTTAAATGAATGATCCCTTTCAAACTGTGTTTCTTGCTCATTTTATTCAGTGAAAGATCCTCTTCTGTAGTGTGCCCTTTTTCACCTCTATGGAATGAGTTTTAATCAGCACCAAGAAATGACAAAGCAAATTTACATCATTACGAAAATTTCCCCTTTGATTCTCGACCGCACTTCGGACTGCAAACTGCGGTCGGATACCCCGTTTTTCGTTTGGAAACTCTCAAACAACATTTCCAACCCCGATAAACCCATCTTGGCCAGGTAATCCCCTTGTCTCAATTTCACCACCACGGGCCAGCCAAACGAGCGTTGAGCCAAGGACGAAATGATAAACAACAGCTGTGCTATTACGTAAGACTTGGTTGCCTGTAGAAGGATCTTCGGAATGAAATTATTGTATTCGATATTAATCACGTTTTCAAAGGCATATTACATTCAGACATCCAATACTAGTCCATTTTCAATTTCGAACAAAGAAAATCGACCTCGAAATAAGGAAAGTAAGCGGAATAAAAATTACGGTATGCTTAGCATGCAAGGACCGCGATGCATCCCATATAGTTTCTGTCCGTCCAGCAAGAAAATATGGGATGCATGCCGTTCACTCACGCAATGATACAGTCTTAACGAAAGGAAGAAAGGAAGGAAGGAAGGAAGAGAGAAAGAAAGAAAGGAAGAAAAAGTTTCTATCAACGCGTGTATACATGGAACTCCATGCACTCACCAGAACTACACACATTGCAATCCATCGTGTGTGGCCCCCTGCTGTGACCGTTGATGCTGGGGTGTATTATCTTCGGAGTTCAAGAAACAGGTGTTTCTATACTTAAATTTCATGCTTGAGGGCAATAGGATTTGTAGTACTGGGAGAAGAGATTTGATAAGGGAAACTGGGGTATACTGCTCTTAAAAGCAAGATTTTCGTCATGATTACGTCAAACCCCCGTATGTAGAAAGACGCAGTTCAGATTGCAAACTGCGGTATTGGACCCCATTTTGTGTTTTGAATCATTTCCAAGCCCTGGGGGCCGTTCCAAAAAGCTGTTTGTAAGTTAAGAGCGACTTTAAGCTGGGGTATAGTGTTCTCAAATGGAGGTTTTCGTCATGAATAACTAAGTTTCGTAAACATTTATGCTCATTAGCACTATAGCTTAGATCTGTACATTTCATATTTGATAATCAGAAATCTCCTTCAAAAATATTTCTGCTTAACATACATTAACAAGAAATACACAGCTACTTCAGACACAAACGAAATCCGATGGTGAAAATATCTGTTTGTGCTAAAAATCTCCTCCTGGCAAAAGTGTCATTTTCTGGCTTAGCCTGCCGCAGCCCTCAAACAAAATATATTCCACCGGCCATGATCCCATATGCCTTAGGTTTTCATGAACTTGAATACTTATGCATTCTGTCATATAGAGAGGGGTAGATATGATATTCTTATTTATCTTTGTTTAAAGATAGTGCTATTTTAATAATAATATAATAGCAGGGCCCGCTGGGAGAACAGTTTTTGGAACTGAAGTGGCTACCCTGGGTAAATATACCGCTATTCTAGTGCCCTCTTTCCACTGCCCCCCCCCCCACTGTCAACTTTGCATCGCCGCCCATGTAATGATCTCTATAATTTATGGTGATGTAAATAACATGGCCTGATCAAGGCCATAAGTACTGTAGTCGTGTCGCTGAGAACACTCAATTGGCCACCCATCTCTACTGTCTATGATTATCATTTAATCTAATAATAATAATTTTATAGTTAAAACAGATTTCACAATAGATTCTTGTCAACTATAACAATTACATTATTACCTACAACTAGCTATTCCATTTAATAAAAAAACTGCAACATAAGACATGACAAATCTTCTTTCAAAAGGATGATCACACTACCTATTTCGCAGTTGTCTCCATCCCAGCACCTGGTGCAACTGCATGAATATGTTGGACAGCCATTGAGACAGAATCCACCGTTCTGGCACGGATTGGATGCACAGAAGTTGATAGCTGCAGAATGATTAACAGAGCAAATTGATTTGATATTGTTTCATAGTAAATAATCATAATGATGATGATGATATCACTGCAATTTCATGCAGTTCTGGCATGGATTGGATGCACAGAAGATGATAGCTGCAGAATGATAAACAGAGCATATTGATTGATATTGTTTCATAATGAATAATCGTAATGATGATGATGATGATATCACTGCAATTTCATTAATAATTTCATATACATTAATGTATGTTATACGAATAAAGTTACAAAACTGCGTTTTTCTATAGATTCAGATTCAATATGCTTCTTTTTAAAATATATCTCAACAGATTTCTATCTTTTCTGTTTTATTATCATTATCATAGCCTTTTTCCCTAACAACTGAGATTATTTAAGACATACTCGGGGAGTGTTCCTTGGGAATTATCAGTGAACATATCAAAAAGTCCTTTGGTCTTAATAAACAGACTTGTGTAAAAAGTATATGACACTGATATACTCTAAAATGTGACCATTCTATTCCAACCACACCAATCATTAATAGGTGGTTTCAGACCGCCTCAAAATTCGTCAGTTCCAGGTATTTTCTGATCGGGAAATTTACCTGATCAGAAAATACCAGGTAATATTGGCAATGTGAAAGCAAATTACACGTACTATCCCAGAGAGAAAATACCCACTAAATAGTAGGTACTTGGTAAAATTACGAGAACTTTCGCAGGGATTTTTCCAAGGTCGCAGGTATTTTGGCAATGTGAAAGCAATTTACGGGAACTTTTAGCCCAGCGTGTAGTTGGGCGCGGGTGCTGTGGGTGGCTGCTTGAGCTAGTGATTTTGAATCACGCGCCTTGCCTGCTTATCAGACCATACTGCGCATGCTCTTGACTTCAGGAATTTTTCCCGAAGGGTATGTTTTGGGGCGGTGTGAATGCAGGAATAATCAATGGGTATTTTTCAGCCTAAAAAAGTTCTCGTAATTTAACGGGGATTCTTATGATCAAGGTGGTTTGAAACCACCTATTATAATAATCACCTCGTTCACAAAGCTGCCCTGTATGGCAAGGACCACATGTACACTGAATGCCATTACAGTCTGCATTCTGCTGGCAAGTTGCCCTATTTTGACAAGTGTTGGCCGTTGTACACAGGTCAACCGCTGTTGAAATTATAGAAATTGAGAATTAATTAGCACGTATTTTAAAAGAACTAATGTTATAACAAACTTTGCAACAGGGGCAACGCAGGTGGCAAAGGGGCCTTGCCTCACCCTTGTAACATTTTTTCTTTGATTTTCAGAGCTTGGACACCACTGGTCAATCCTCAACCCACCCCTGATTTGCAATACACATTTGATGATTGTATCACCTTCATCCTCTCTGAACTTAGTTAGTCTAATCTTGCATTCCATTGGACAGCATAAAATAGTACATCACTGTTCATTTTCTCAATATCCCAGCCCTTGTAAAGTAAGTGGAGAACTCGCTTGCACAAAAGGCCTACCTTGAACTCTGCCAATAGTATAATTAGTATATGTCATAGCCTCTTAGCATTCTAAGGTGTATACCTATTAGAAGGTAAAAGTTCACTGCTGAATGCCTTATAAAGAGAAATGAACTTATCATCATCAAATTGGTACTTTGCATGCTCAATAATGGAAGATCTTATTGACTTGGAGATCAGGTATTTTGGTGCCACATCCCATTTTTGGTCAAATATAACTGCAAAGTTGCTGCATAAGGTCCAAAATGACTATTTATGACTCAGATCTGACATTTTCTGTGTCAAATCAAACCTTATTCAAAGTATATTTAAGCTGGAACAGAGTGTGATACCAACTGACCTTCTTTTTATTGTTTGAATGAGGTCTTTCAAATATTCTTGCGAAAAACACAAAAATAGCAAATGCTACAATAATCATACACCTTTCCACTCCAGTGATGTCAAACTAAAAGTTGCGATAAATTCTTGACATTATAAATTATGAGTGAATATTGGTCTAGTGGATTTGGCTCATGTCTTTCAATCAGAGGGTTGTGTGTTTGAATCCTAACCATGGCACATTTTCCAAAATAAATTTAAACACATTGGGCTGCTCCAAACCCAGGTGAGGTGAATGGGTACCCAACATGATTAATTCATTAAATGCACTCAGTGTTTGAAGGCATCTTGAGATATAGATGGGGTTATGATAATAGTGTGCCTCATAATAGATTAATTCTAGATAGATGGCGCTTTACAGATGCCTATTATCATCATTATGAAATACTTGATTATCTCACCTGTTTGGCAGTCTTGTCCTACGAAACAGCTTGGGCAGTTACAGGTATATTGCTGACAGTTTCCCGGGACAGGTTGACATGCACCACCAGCTTCACAAGGATTAGGGTCACATGGATTCAGTTCTTTACAAGGGAAGCAAATTACACTCAGACTAATTAAAGATAATTATTACAACAACAACAATAATGTTTTACTTATCAAGAGCAGCCAGTTAAATTATAAAACCTTTTAAGCAGCGGGCCATGTATAACAAAACATATGACTGATACCTTTCTCTAACCTCAATGCTGCCTAGCTAGATGGCAGAAGGTCCCATTTTTATAAGTCTCTGGTATTAATTAAATTCTGTCTGTCTTTGGAATCGGTTCTTAAGAGAAAAATGTGGTCTGAAAAGAATCAATGTGACACAAATTTCTATGTGTCTGTTGACATCAGGAGAGTGGGTTTTCGAACATAGAGGTACTAGAAAAAGTCAGAAAAACATGTATACTTAGAAACATGTTTGTGCAATGTATAAACAAAGTTATATATTTTGCTATCATTAATGGTAATACAGACTTAGAACATGATTAAATATGAGGAAGTAGGAGTACTATGCATTTCTGTTTCCATGATGAACTACTGCTATAGCAACTGACAACCATTTTGTATACAATTTTTAATCTTCACGCGAGTGCATTTGATATTGTAGTTGGTCAATGAACGATAGCATGCCTAATCTTATTTTCATACTCTTTCATATCAAATAGAACGTTAGTAGAGAGTTGTTTATTAGGGAACTATAATTACAAGATGCAACTTTTCGATGATTAACATAGAACCTTACTGAACATCAGGGGTATGTTTCATGAAAGAACATGTGGAATGTTTAATGAAACAAGTCCTTTTGTTTCTCACAGCTTTTAAACCAACAGATATTCTTTACCAATTTAAAATCAAGGAAAGCTTGTTGGACAAAATTGTTGCTGGAACACTCCCCTAAAGTGTTAAACCATATTTCTAAATACATAAGTGAGTGTCTAATAGGTGTGAAATCACACACATACCTATCTCACAAGTATTCCCGGTAAAACAGCTGGTGCATTGACAGGTGAAGTCACTGCATGAGGAAGCCGATATGAAGCAAACACCCCCATTCAAACATGGCTGCCCCTCACACGGATTTACTCCTGATAATAATAATCAAAAGAATGTGAAGAAATGAAGAAGTTTATTAAAAAGAGCAACTGGGTTTGTTACTTTTATTTTGTATAATTTATGTATATTCTGTCATATAACATAGAACAAACCTATGGATAGCCCCTGTAGAACATGGTTGCCAATGATTCCTGATGTTCGAAATGCTACGAAAAAAAGTGGTTTAGCATACCAAAAGAAGCAACATGGTGTAATGTATTATTTATGAAACGCTTATTTCATTCATTTCATTTATTTGTCCGCTAAAACGGATAATTGTATAACTTGACAATTCTTGCAACAAACATAAAATTCACAGAATAACATAACAATGAACACACCAGTAACATAATAACATGAACATGAATATAATCATCGTGATTGTACTGAGTTATAAAATAAACGTTATGTTTATCATACTTGTAAATATCAAGTAAACATAATATAAAACAATTTTAAAAATCAATACCACACTTTAATAATTTTTCAGAAATACCCCTGAACTAATATTTATTGAAACATAATCTTAATATTAAGTGTTAATAATTAATCCCATGCTTACTTGTGCCACAGTTATCTCCTTGAAAACAGTTCGTACACTGACACTGACGGGTAGAACAATCCAATGCATTACAGGTAGCCCCATTCAGACAAGGAAGGGATTGACATGGGTCCAATACTACAGTACAAAACAATCATCAAATTAAATTGCACATACATTATGTTTTTGAACAACTAAATCAAAGATAACTTCACTTACAATAAGCTTGTTTGCATCATGGGTCTTTTTTCTTGAGAAAGGTATCTATCAATATTGGATCATCCAGGCCTATATTATACAGGCAAAGGTAAAATTAGCACATCAACATTTATAACTGAAATTAATAAGCATTAAATAATGGATTCAAACTACCAAGAGAATAAAACGTATTATCACCCGTATCAGACATCTGAGCTGGTCATTCACAAAACCGTATTGCCCTACATTTTTCTGAATATCGAGAAGGGTAGGTATATTGTTTGTATTTTCCTCGGTCTCAATGCGCGTATTTACTTTGCATGCAGAGACGATGCAAAATATACCTTTGTATTTTCCCTGGTCTCACATCCGGGCATTTGTGGATGCGTATAAAGATATACGCTTCATAAGTATCCGCGCACAAAAATACGTCATAATAAAGACAACGCTGGGTCCGAGCGCTTGCAAGTACGTCATAATGGTAAAGTGCAGAGCCTAGACCGATATTAACATGACACAATAGAACTCTATTCTTAAAAGAAATATCCTCATTATGCATGATTTTTGCTCTAGATATCTGATTTGGATGATAATAACAATATTGACTGGCTCTTCTTTCGGGAAACATCAAATATATTGCCCTTAAAAGACCCATATTGCCCTCGTCTAAAGACTCGGGCCAATATGATTCTTTTGCTGGCAATATATTTGATGTTCCCCTCAAGGCCAGTCAATATTATATAAATAATGATGAATATATTGTATTAACATGGCAATAGATTTTATATAATAATTTTCTCATGGTGAGAAAAGTAAACTTACATGTTTGACAGAATTGTCCAGTATAACATCCAATGCAGTTGCACGTATACTGATCACATGTTCCACTAGTAGGTATGCACTCGGCTCCATTCAGACACAGATTATTTTCACATGGCTCTATCACTGTAAAATATACATAAACACACAAATGTAAGGTGTTAGTAGAAACATGGAGAAATATATGTCTTACAAAGTATTATTCTCTCAGATACATGTATATATAAACAAATCTCAAAGCTATTAGTGGTATTAATTTTATGGAAAACCTTTTCTAACCACACAATCTAGGTTGATTCATTTTGGAACTGATGTTACACTTGTTTGAATCCAAAATTTAAAGCAAATTCTATTTTAAAGTGACAAATGTCACTTCAACTTATCAACTCATTATGATAAGAAGCTTGCCATTTGTAGAAGATAGACAGTCTGATTGAAGAGAATTGGCTGGCATGAAGCATATGAAAGAGTTTTGGCCGTATTTGTATTTTTTCTCTTTTTCAGAACCCAGGGTAAGAGGAAAGATATAAATAAGTCGTTAATCTAAAGCAAATGGCTCTTCAATGTTTTTGTGTCAATATCAACATAAACATTGTTTCAATTGTACTTTAAATTTGGCTTAAAATAATCAAACTTAAAGATAACTAAACATAAATATAAATTTTGGAGAATTAGTAGACCAGGGGCGGAGTCACGGAAGTCAAATGGAAGGTGACTTAATTCTCCCCATTTCTAGTGTTCTTCCTCCTATCCTCCCTATTCTTACTTCTTTTTGCAATACTTAAGAACATAAGGGATATGGCCACCCCTTATCCCCCGTACCACTGCCCTGTACATAATGAGTGTAGTGGTTTCCCGGTAAACCAAGTATTCTTTTGTGGGCATGTTTTGATCCTGAAAAGGAACACCCACAGTTTTTCCACACCCAAACCTAATATTTCGACAAGTGTGTTATAAATAATAATGAGAGTTTTTAACTTGCCTTGTTCACAGAACTGTCCTCTAAAGCACCCTTGGCATTGACAGGAGTAGTCCACACACGATCCAGGAACAGCTTCGCAGACAGCTCCATTCCGGCACTGGTTCGTCTCACAGGCATCAATGACTGTTCGATGAAAAGTGATTTATTAAGTTGAAGTTAAGAGTGCTGCATATAATGCGGACAATTTCTTAAAACTTGTTATGATAAGCAATTCACAATATCAGTTTAAATAAGCTAATGAAATAACAAAATTTGGTCAGCTGCACGTAAACTTGTCATAAGAATTGTGCATCTGTTTTCATAACAAATTCTTAGGGGGAAAGAGGCCCCTGATCTAGGGCTAATAGCTCCCTATTTGGCATCTGACATGACCAATGTGACTCACAGCAAGCACTAATATAACACTAAATAGTTTTTGCATTTGGCTCCCAAGGAACCTTCCCACCCCCCCCCAAAAAAAAATATATATGCTACTATATTATAAGACAGTTAAAGGATTGAGCTGACAGAAAACCCTGCTTGCTACGTTATATAAAAATATAGAAATTGTAATATATTACCAAGCAAATTTTTAGCATGAAATATCATATATTGAGTTTGCTTACATTGTTCACAGTTTTGTCCTCTGTAGCAATCTGTGCATGCACACTGGTGTTGGGTACATGATCCGGGCATAACTGAACAAGAACCGCCGTTAAAACATGGTCTACTTGCACACGGCATTAGCACTACATGCAGGTAAAAGAACATGAAAATTGAGAGAAAAATCCTTCTGCTTCAGATTCAGATGAATAATTTCATTTTCAAAGGTAAATTTTTGTTAAAAGTGTAAATTTCACATATACAGTGCGTCCCAGAATAAACGAAACCGAGATTTAGCGATTATTTATCATAACTTAATCATAAATATAATAGACAAATGACCTACCAATTTAAAGCTTAGAATCTCCTCTTGTATCTGATATTACTTAAGTTATTTCTTATTCACGCATGAGTGAGCAAAAACAATTTGAAGAAAGGATACCAAAAACTCATTTGGAGGGGGGTATCTGGATTTCAAAAGGAAAACCACATTTATGAAAAGTTCAATATCTGCTCTTTAATTTGGTACCTCAATTACAGAAAATGGTCAAGAAATAAAAAAGTTCTGGTCATTTAAAATAAGGCTTGTATTTCCATAATTTCATGAGATAAATGTGTTTTCACCGGTTTCCCACAGAAGCTTTCGCATGGTGAACAATAGATTTAACGCATGGCTGATCGTCAACAAAACGGAGTGTCGAGTGAGTTTGAAACCTCTTCATTTTATGAAATTACTGAAATTCAAGCCTTATTTCAAATAACTAGAACTTTCTTATTTCTCAACCATTTTCTGTAATTTTGGTATCAAATTAAAGAGGAGATATTGAACTTTTCAAAAATGTGGTTTTCTTTTTGAAACCCAGATACCCCCCGCCAAATTAGTTTTTGATATCCTTTTTTCAAATTGTCTTTGCTCACTCATGCGTGAATGAAAAATAATCTAAGTAATATCAGATGGAAGAGGAGATTCTAAGCTTTAAATTGGTAGGTCATTTGTCTATTTTATTTATGATTAAGTAATGATAAATGATCGCTAAATCTCGGTTTCGTTTTTTCTGGGACGCACTGTATACAGTGATTATCAATGCATCCCCTAGAGAAGCCGTGAACTTTAAGGAGCTCTGCACGAAATTCAAAGAGTTCGAACTACAGATAACAGCCAATGCAAACGCAACCATTGTCAACTTCCTTGATGTAACAATCGACCTCTCCAAGTAAGAGTTCAGGGGAGCGTTTCATCAATATTTTCATCCGACAAGTTGTCAGACCTGACATCTTTCCATGATTTTGATTGGCTGAGAGGCACTGTTCCTATGGTAACTGTCGGATAAAATGGGACTTGTCGGATAAAACGTCTGACAAGTCCTTTCATGAAACGCTCCCCAGGTCTTACTCAAAACCAGGAAATTCCCATCTATATATGTCCAACATTTCCAGCAGTGAAGAAATCTTCAACAGTGCAAAACCAGATGAGAAAGCACTGCAGGATGCTGGACTCAAACCCAAGCTGATATACACACCGAAACATTCTACCAGCAGCAGTAAAGAGACCACCAACGTCAAAGATGACGAAAGATAACATGGTTCAACCCTCCATACAGTAAGCATGTCAGAACGAACATTGGCAGAAAGTTCCTAGCCCTTATTGAACAGCACTTCCAAAAGAGCAACTGCTCCACAAGGTCTGCAACAGGAACACTCTGAAATCAGACAACATTACCACAACAACAAAGGCCCACAACAACAGAATAACACTCATCAACACGAAGACAAGAACTCCTGCAACTGCAGATATAAAGAATATTGCCCAATCCCTGGCAAATGCACGGCCATTGTCATCTACGACGCTGAGGTAGTGACATCTAGCAACAAGAAGGTGTACATCGAGCTCACATTAACTTTGTTCAAAGGAAGGTACGCAACCCATAAATGAAGTATCACCAGCAGGGGAAAACGACACCAAACTGAGCTCAGCAAGTTCATATGGAGACTGAAGGATGAAGGCACAGCCTACTCACTCAAATGGAGGATCGCAAGACATGCATGGCCCTACTCGCCAAAAACAAAGAGGTGCAACCTGTGTCTGTGGGAGAAGTACCACATCATCATGGCCAAGACAATATCAATGCTTAACTCAAGAACATAACTAATTTCAACCTGTAAACACAAGTAAAAAATTTCCTCTGAACATATGGTTAACCATAGAAGATCCCCCCCCCCATTTATGTTATAAACCCACTCTGCCCCACATTTCCCCTTACCCAGTTTAAAAGCCAATATCTATTATCTGTTTACCGTTGTCATTTTATCCCCCTTTCTTTGTGTAGTTTCTTTCTATGCTTGACTGCACTAGATTTATTGTTCTCTTTACTTGAGTTAGTTGCTGATGAGCCTTTAGGTGTAGAACTAAACATCTAAGCAACTTGCTCCATCCTATTCTGTATGGTTATTTAATAATAATAATGATAATAATGGCTACCTACATTGCACATAGGTTGACCTTTTGGTGTAATCTAATATGGCACTTCAGAAAAGTAAATGTCCACAAAAATAATTGAAAATGAATAGACACAGAAAGACATTAGAAAGTTGAATTCTCTTTAACACATTATACTATTAAAATGTGTAAGAGAATCATGAAAATATTGAAATATGCTTTTTAAAACAAGATCTTACATGTTTCACACAGCCTTCCCGTATAGCAGCCAGGGCAGTCACATGTGTAATCTATGCACGAGCCACTGACAGGTTGGCATATTCCACCATTCTGACATGGATTCGGAGAACACTGGTCCAATCCTACAGATCAGATAAGAAAACATGATTTCAGTGTGATAGGTAGAGATTGTCAATAACTTTCTGGGAACCTCATAATACAGATTGAATGTCTATGCAAAATGGCATTACAGTGTCTCAAAATATTTCTTTAAACATTGTCAGAGGTTATTAAAGAACCATAGAATTGACAAATTTATACAAGGTATCATATCACAAAACATAACACGTAAATGGAAAACATTAACCTTATTCCATTAATAATAATAATAATAATTAAGACTTACATCGCGCCAAATCCACTCTGTAGAGTGCTCAAGGTGCTTTTTAGGAAATTATAAAAGAAATTAAGAATAATTGAACAGAAATGTTTTGAGGTAATTTTTGAAAGTTTCAGAAGTCAAGCACTGTTTGATGTTATGAGGGAGGCTATTCCATAGCTTCGAGGATGAGTAAACAAATGATCTTTCACCCCAGGTTTTGGAAACTTTGGGGGTGACAAGAGAATTGGAAAGGGAGGAACGTAAGGATCTTGAAGGGGTATAACTTTTGATCAGTACTCATAATGTACTCAGAGACTTATAAAATAGTATTGTGTCGTTTTGTTGTCTTTCTTTTATGTGTCATCAAGGAAAATAATCTAGAATATTGACTATTCAAAGATAATGAATTATACAATATAAAACAGAAAAGTTGGTATCACTCGGTTATTCCTATACTGCACCCATCACAGGACAGTATATTTCATTGTATAAGTCATGTGGTACCAGTTTTTTTGTTCACTTACTTAAATCAATTTGCATCTATTAGCTCTATCATCAAAACATTTTGCAATGGTCCTTTTTAATAAAGACCAATACAATATAAATGGTACAAGTGATATGAGGACTTACTGTTCTGGCAACGATCGCCAACATAGCACTGTGGGCATCGGCAGATGATATCTAAGCATCGGCTTCCCACAGCATCACAAGTACCTCCATTTAGACAAGGATTGGGTGAACATTGATCTAATCCTAGGAGGGTTAAGTAAGCAACAAAGTTATATATGATAATGCATTGTGGCTCAGGGGTAGAGTGTCCGTCTTAAGAAGGGGAGTCGTTGTTTCAATGCCAGGCTGTGCCATACCAAAGACCTTAAAAATGGGACCTTCTGCATTCTATCACTTTTAAGATTCTTTTATTACTCTTTCACTGTACACATGGATCCGCTCCTCTCTATAACATCTCCTTGATACACCAATATGCCCCTTCTAGATCTCTTCGTTCTCAAGACTCTGGTTTGATGGTTATCCCTAAAATCAAAACAAAGTGGGGGAACGTACATTTGCCCATGCTGGGCCATCCGCATGGAATTCTCTTCCTCGGACCATTAAAGATAGTAGCTCTGTTGAAATGTTTAAATCTAATCTTAAAACCTATATGTTTAATTTGGCCTACAATTGATATTTATCCCTTCTATTTGTCTTCAGCACTTTTAATCTAAATACTTTTCCTTCTTTTTCACCTCTACTTTGCACTAGTGCGCCTAGAGCATTTGATATTCTTATGGATTTGGCGCCATACAAATCATATATATTATTATTATTATTATTAGTCAGGTGCATGAAGTATTATAATATGCATAGCCTGCTGTGAGAACAGTTCTTTCGAGCTGACGTGGTTATCCAAGATAAATAAGAATTATTATTTTATATTTCATTTCAGTAACATAATTGCCGGATAGTTGCAGTCATCTATTAGTTTTTTTTCTAAACGAGTGTGATGTATATTTAGGTTTGTTATTCAACATGGGCAAGACAGCATGAAAGTAGATCTTAGTGGTTGATGAAATTCAAAATTTCATACGAAAATTATGTTTGTGGAAATCTAACCCTCATCTACTTCATTAGAGAATTATGATTAAATGAATACTTAACTTACTGAATTTTATGTATTCATTTATAAATTCATCCATCTATCTTATTTATTTCATCATCAATTCATTCATTTATTTAATTTTTTAATACTTATTTAATACTTATTATTTCTCACTTATTCATAATTTCAAAATTATATAATTGAAGGGATCTATCCCAAAGATTCATATGAGGGATTTGAGAGAAAAGTATTCATAAATAAAAAATCACAAAATCACTCTCCCCACTGTGTGTGTAAAACATTGTCTATTAATAACATTTCTCAGCGTTCACGATGAGAGCTCCAACATAAATTCTATGGCTGTATTCTGAAGTCAGGTTTACCGTAGACCAGGTCTAACTGTGCTAAAATTATGGAAAGCCAAAAATGTCAAAATTTTCTTTACTTTGTATGTTTCTTACGTTTAATGTGCTCTTTCTAAACTCATGTATGATGAAGAATGCTCTCTAATATTCCCTTACGAAAATGTTAAGAATGATTTGAGAGAAAAAAAGCTGATATATTAAATTCTACTGTTAGAGATTTATGCCAAACCACAACTTTAAACCAGAGTTTAAATTTAACCTAACTTCAGAATACAGGCAATTGGCCATATTATGAAGTCCAGTTTAATGTAAACCACGGTCTCAAGCTAAAAATCCAAAAACATTTACTGTGCTCTTTCCCCTTGCTCCTTGCCCTAATGGTGAAAAAACCCATTTCATTCATTATCCAAAGACAGTTATGAATAAATTGAGCACCAAATGTGCCAACAAACTGAACCTACATTGTGAGAGGCTAGTGTCAAAATTGGCTCTCCATAGTTAAACCACAACTTCCGACCAGAGTTTGAATTTATACCAAGTTCGGAATATGAGTATCTTTGAACCATATCCTGGTAATGTACTTACTTGTCTGACACTGATCTCCTACATAGCATGGCTGACATTGGCATGTATAATCAGTGCAGGATCCTGGTGTGCGGATACAGAAACCATTATTCTGGCAAGGATTTGGGCTGCACTGATCATCAACTGAGGTGGAATAAACAAAGAGAAGTTTGAATTGCCCAGCTTGTCTATCGGGAATGATATTGGGCTGAAGAAAGACATGATCAAAATCTTCTTCATCTTGCACTAATCAGGACCCTGTCTTACAAAGAGTTGCAATTGATCTGATCAACCTAACTATGGAAAGCCAGCAACGCCTACGTCTAAAATGCATGTTTCTTAAAATATACTGAAGTATATTCATCCATTCATTGTTTTCTTGACGATTTGGGGTGTTCACCTTTGTCTGCAAAGTACATTTTGCAATTTTCCTGTAGAAAAAAATCATGACACTGATGGATTTCCATAAAGTTACAATTGATTGGATCAATCATAACTTTTTGTACAACAGGGCCCCACTGCTATAAAATGTAAGAAAAAAAAGTGGAAAAATGTGCCATTCAGTGCCATTTTGAGATTTTGTAACACCAAACTTCTTTTAATAAGTGTATTTATTCAAAACAGCTTGAGTGAAGGAATATAGGGAGAGTGAAATTGAACAATGAATTATTGTTAAAAGAACTACCCTAGACATCAACGACTGCCTCCCTCATAAATGATGCTACTTGTCTCTTTTCAAACATAAATTTCCTTTTTCATGATCTGAGCAGAGCTACATCTTGAGATATAACACTGAAAATATCAAAATTTTACCCCCAAAAAGAGTTGAATAGAACAGACCGCTTATTGAAAACAACATTGTCAATTCAAACACTGACACAGTAAGTGAACTTTTATACCATGATGAAACTCTAATTTTGGGAATGATTGTATTTGTTTGTATGCAATTGCTTCCCTTATCCCTCTGTTTTGCCACATATCATGTGAGTTTACTTACATATTTCACAGTTCTGTCCTTGGTAGCAATTGGTACAGCTGCATTGGTATTGATCACATTGATTGGTCAGTACTGAACATGTTCCTCCAAACTGACAGGGAAAACTACTGCATGGATTAAAAACTGGGAAGAGAGAAATGAATATTGTTGTTGCATCAGGAAATATCAACTCAAATCTACATCTTTGATCACTTGATACAAATATTGTGTGAAACTTAATCACATCTTAAGCTACTGGATAGTTATCAAGATTGATTAATCATAGAGACTAATTATCAAGATTCGAAGACTGATGATATTCAATTTCATGTAATATTTGGTGAGTATGATAAGAAAATTCTGGTTATACACACAATTTATATGAAATTCATGTTAAAGATTATTAAAATTTGTGGATATTTTCACTCTTCAATGCTGCATTTCAATATTTTGAAATCTTCAGTACATAAGAATCTGATCATCTATATTCGATCAATATACTGGTCCTTGACTTACATATTTCACAGAATGACCCCGTGTAGCAGTCTGGACACTGGCATGCATAGTTGAAACACGAGTTGGGATTAGCCACACAAGTGCCTCCATTCTGACACTGATGATTTGCACAGGCATTTTGCTCTGAAAGATAAAAAGAAAAAAAGAAACAAATAAGCAAACAACTCGCTTTTAAGGGGGATTGTATGGAAAGGTTTTGATGTGTATTTAGTATGTTTCATTCAGGGACCACAGAAGAGTTTTTTAGTTTGGAGGCGAGCAAAAAAGGCACAACACCATATGACTGTCATTTATTATTTTGTACTGAAAAAAAGTAAGGAGGGGAGCTGAAGTTCACTTGCCACCCCCATGGCATCCCAGTTATCAAGTTATTAACATTAACATTAGACCTTTAGAAAGAGATAGGCCTATAAAACAGAGCACAAGAAACTGTTGGTTATAAGAATGGCTCTTTATAAAGAGAAGGTGAGGGAGAGATTCATTTACCTATTTCACACTGTGCTCCTGTAAAACACCCTGAACACTGACATTGATACGACGTACAAGAAGCCAAAGATGATGAGCATTGTCCGCCATTAATGCAGGGTGAACTGTCGCACGGGTCTCTCCCTGTAAGCAAAGTTTTTTTTTTAAATATTTGTAAGTTTTATTATATCATAAAATCATAATCAAGGTAAAATTACAATATTTACAACTCATTAAAACAGATCAGAGTTATTGTAACAAAAGGCAATAAAAACAAAAAAGAAAGTTACATAATGATACATGCAAGGAAGATTCAAGACAGAAGAATACACAAACGAACAGTGGAGTATCGGATATACCACCCAATCATTTTCAACATTATATTGAAGGGTTTGTTCATGGAAGTATCCAATAATTTTTTTGTTGATGACAAAATCAAATTAAATTTTATGTCACATCAAATGAAAAAATATGTATCAAAAAAGTCTCTAAGGTTCCATCATAAAATGAACGAGACTTCAGCCAGGGTATCCTTTTTCTGGGATCTACTATTATTTATTTTTCCAATAAATACTTTTTTCACTCTTACTGTGCCTTTCACTGTAATCAGCGAGTGTCATTTTTTTTATCAAAGAGTCTATATTTAATTGTTTTATTTATAAAAACAGGATTTTATTTATAAAAACAGGATTTTATTTATAAAAACAGGATTTTATTTATAAAAACAGGATTTTATTTATAAAAACAGGAATTTATTTATAAAAACAGGATTTTATTTATAAAAACAGGATTTTATTTATAAAAACAGGATTTTATTTATAAAAACAGGATTTTATTTATAAAAACAGGATTTTATTTATAAAAACAGGATTTTATTTATAAAAACAGGATTTTATTTATAAAAACAGGATTTTATTTATAAAAACAGGATTTTATTTATAAAAACAGGATTTTATTTATAAAAACAGGATTCACTCCTGAGGCAATAATGTTAAACATCTCGACCATAAGTTGAACTGAACAATGGAATCACTCATGCATGCAATGCACTCCTCAAAATGCAATAGGCATAACAATAGCTATATGATCATTGCACGAAAATGTGTTTGTGGCACTCCAGTGGATGCACAGATATGTGTTCATGGCACGTTAAGAGTTCATGTATATACAAAAAGAAATCATTAGGAGTATTATAAATGTGCTTACATGTTTGGCAGGTATCTCCAGTGTAACAGAACGGACATGAACAGGTGTAATTAGTACAGGATCCCGCTAGTCTACTACAGGCACCTCCATTGGCACAAGGGTTAGGGGTGCATTGATCCACAACTGCACCAAAAAAAGAATTCAGGGAACAAGAAAAGGGTAAGTAAAATGGTAGGTTTACAGTTGAGGCCAGAAGCACTAGGAAATTCAAAGAAAGTTTGAAACTTACCAAACATCACAAAATTCACTGTATCTTATCAAATATTTGTGTTATCATGACGAAATTTGGTATCAAACAAATGAGTATGTCATGCCCCTTCATCACATTGCTTTGTCATCAGGAGCTGAAAGATATTTAGGTGTCATTTTGGGGCCTCAACTGTATATATATTTGTTTAAAGGTGACATTGATGATTATAGAAAATAACAGCAGCCTACTAAATACGATTGAACATGTACATTCAGTTTAAAATAATTTCTGGTTCATCACATGGACATATTATATTCCAATAATGTTCATTTATTCTTTCCATTTAAGTTAATTATTAAACAATGGCAAGTATTAAAGACAGGGACTGATTAACACTCAAGTTTTAAACATCGTAGAAAAACGTTCTTTATTATTAATACTTGTTGATGCTTCTAGGGTATTCTTTTGAGATTGTTTTATTATATGGCAGAAAGAAAATGCTGAAAACTGCTTATCATATCTACCAACGCCTGCCAGCACTGAATAAATTCATGATTGATTGGCTGCATCAAATTGAATAATTCAAGGGATTAGAAAAGGGTAAATTGAATGTAAAGTTGAAATGTTTATTAAAAATGTACATAAAAAATATCAATGGTTAACATTCCATTTGAACCCATTTATGGTAGATAAAATGTATGTTATCAGATTATTAGAATAAATCATGCTTAATTCGTTTTTGATGTGTTTAAGGCTAAAAAAAACTCCACTGAAATGAAATCCAGTTTCTTACAATTTCAGTGCTGATTACCACAAAAACTTATTAATGCTTCTGAACACCAGCTTATGACTACTTACATGTAATACATCTATCTCCAGTCCAGCATCCTATGCAATCACACATATAATCAGTACAGGACAATTGCTGGCATTGGCCACCATTGAAACATGGATCATTCTGGCAAGGGTCGAGCACTGAGTGTTCAACAAAATGTTTATAAGTCAAGAAAGAATAGATTTAAAATTATGGTAACTGGAAGATTTTGGAATATAGATGACAAATGTAATAATTACAAATAAAGAATTGAAGGAGGATGAGAGATTATCAAAGAATACATCAAATTATTGAGATATTTAGTTGGTTATGATGAATAAATTCCTAGTTTAGAGGTACAAAAAAAGTTAAAAAGTCAATTGTTTTACATTTACAATTGTTATCAGAAGAGACTAGCTAGGGGAAGTATGATATTTTTCAATTTTTAAGCATCATCAGTGTTCTTGTGTAATTTACTACGGATGAAAATATTTGAACTACCCTTTTTTCTATTGCATGTTATTGAAACATTTGAAAGCATTTTCTGTTGCATAATCAGAGTGGGTAAATGAATCCCAGATGAATGTAATTTATCAGTTAACACTTAATCACATAAAATTGTAATGTGATAATAATGATGATAATAATATAGAGTATTTCTAGAGCGTACACATCCGCCTAGTTAGGTGCTCAAGGTGCTAATATATTACCCATCTAAGTTGGGGTCCAGATTCTGGTGCTCAAAGCTTTTTGAGGAATTACTTCCTGCTTGTACCCATTGAAAGAAATTACGCCACTGGCTGGGTATCAAACACATGAACATCTGTTTCAAAGTCCAGTGATAAATTCCATGGGCCACAACGCTCCATAATGTAACAACACTTTCTTCTTATAACTTCATCAGGGTCGAAAATAATACTTACATGTGTTGCAAGTAGAGCCAGTAAAGCAACCAGGGCATTGACATTCAAACAGTGTGCATGATCCTTGGGTTAGCTGGCAAGTACCACCATTGGTACATGGGTTACCATTATCCATACATGCATTGATTGCTGAAATCATAGGAAGAAAACAATCATTAAAAAAATTAGTATGTCTCTCATCAAAAACAATTTTCGATAACATATTTGTTTAATATACAAATGACAGACAATATTTGTATACAGCATCAAAATAATTCATACTGTATTATGGTTAGGATATGTTTTCTTTGATAAATATGACATAATTACTTATCCCAAACACATGTATTGACAGTAAAAGAAATGGACCTTTAGAAGAAACATCAAAATTTAAAGGAAATCACACTGGCAAAGCAGACTCAAGGCCAACAAAAGCTTTGAAATAATTACCCATGACTTCATCAATTGGTTTGGAATCGGTTTATCTACATGTCTTCAAATAAATCTCAAGGCACAAGCCAATAACCAGTCTTTCTTGTTTTTAATTAAACGTCTTCAACTTTGTCCTAAATTTCCAAGTAACTTATAATGGGATACAACTTATATAATAACTTATTATGGGATACAACAGAGGTTATTCAAACTTTATTGAAATAACAATTAATAATGAAATCATGTGATACTACATCTCTGTTCATAATTTACCAATTTCACAGAATGCCCCAGTGAAGCAAGAAGGGCAGATACAGGCTGATACATTACATGAAGTTCCTCCTTCTCTGAAGCAAGTTCCTCCATTCATACAAGGGTTTAAATCACAGGGATTAAGCACTGACAAATAAATCACATCAAATTAAGAAAAAATATTGATCGAATATTCAGATGTGTACGAAAGGTACTGAAAAAAAAACATTACACTTCGTAATTCCGAAGCTTCGTAATTCCGAAGGTTCTTTATTCCGAAGGTTCGTAATTCCGAAACACGTAAATTGCCTATACCTCGATGTTCGTTAATCCGAAAACGAAAAAGGGTTCGTTAATCCGAACATTTGTGGCGTAATTCCGACGATTCGTTATTCCGAAGGTTCGATAATCCGAAAACGAAATAAGGTTCGTTGTTCCGAAGGTTCGTTAATCCGAAAACGAAATAAGGTTCGTTGATCCGAAAACAAAATAAGGTTCGTTAATCCGAAAAATGAAAACCGGGAAAGCAAAGGCAGAGGCAAGGGGAGGGGGCGGGGGACACTGTTGCCGTTCAGTTATCATATGAGGATGGGAAGGCAAGGGCGGCCGAACGAATTTTCGTTGGGGGTAAAGCCAAAAAATGAAACTCATACGTCAAAATTGGGACTGTGGTGATATTTTCACCTGAAGATTATCATCTGCTTGAAGTCATTGTGTGTTTGATAGTGATTAAGTAGAGAATAACTTTTTTGAAGTGACTTCTTATTATGGCAAAATGTATATTTAGGCTTTATTTTTCGGGAGAGAGTATAATGAGCGAGCGGCTTGGTAAAACAAATTCAAAGGTGAAGTTGTATAACGTTTTTTGTGGTCAGTTATTCTTAAAATGGCATTATTGCGAGGTGTTGCGAGCGTGAATCACAAGCTAAACTTAAATTAGTTTTTAAAAATCCAAGCAGATTTCTGCTGTCATTAAAAAGATGTGCATCTAAATAAATAATTAACACGAGCGCAAAACGCGAGCTTGAACATACTGACCAGAAAAGGAACCTGTTAAAGAAAGCATTTAGTGACCTCTTTATAGGATGCATATTTCACCAATCGAATGAGAGTGCGAAGCGCAAAATGAAATTTTTCAATATTCCAGCCTGAAAACTTAACTTAACTTGTATACTTTAAAAAGAGTATTTTATTTCGAAAAAACATGAAAAACGGCATATTTATTTTTGAAAAAGGAACTTTCCCAGTTTGGAAAATATTAATTCCCTGTTTTTTATTCCATTTTTGATGCCCCCTGCCTCCCTCCCGGCGGATCCAACTTTCGTCAAATAGAGGGGGGGGGATTTTTTTAGCCATATTTTCCTTGATCGGCAGTTTAAAGTTAATTTTTGTTTGTTTCTTTGAAAGGGTAGTCCTAACAGTCAATAATTAGCTTTATCCTTATAAAATAAAGTAAATATGTAATAACATGATAAACCCTTTTTAAATAATGCGAGCGCGAGCTATATATTTTTGTTAATATGATGGGCAATATGTTTGCGATCTTCAAAGCGAGATGCCTATGTAACTAAATTTAGATAATAACTGCTAGCAAGAAGCGCGAACAGAATTTTTAAATATATATGCTCTGACCTGATCTAAAGGGGACATTTTAAGAACTTTTTGCAGTTAGCCATGAAGATGATGCGTGTTTTAGCCAATGGCGGCGGAACGTATTTTTTCACGATTTACGATTTCTCACGATTACAAAAAATGCTCCGAATGCTCACTTCACGTCTTGTTACATGAAATGTCTACTAGTTTCAGCTTGCGATTCGCGCTTTCAACATCTCACAAGGATCATTATTAGTATTATTTTTATTTTTATTACCAGTAGAAGCCGTTATTAAAAATGACATCCCCTCCAATACAAATCCTATTATCTAGAGGTTGCTCGCACGCTTCCAACACGCTTGATCCCCTGCATCTTTAATTAAACCATTTGCTTGTAGGCAGCAATTGCTCAGATAAAATCGAAATTGGCCTATGCTTGATCAGGGCGCCATTCTTAATGAAATACATGCTTTGCCCCCAACACACATCATCGATCGTTATTACTATATCATTGCATAATATCGTGTAATCTTGTAATGACAACATCGTTTTTGTTACCAAAATGAATTATTTTCATTTTCGGAAATACGAACCTTATTTAATTTTCGGATTAACGAACCTTATTTCGTTTTCGGATTAACGAACCTTATTTCGTTTTCGGATTAACGAACCTTATTTCGTTTTCGGATTAACGAACCTTCGGAATTACGAACCTTATTTTGTTTTCGGATTAACGAACCTTCGGAATTACGAACCTTATTTCGTTTTCGGATTAACGAACCTTCGGAATTACGAACCTTATTTCGTTTTCGGATTAACGAACCTTCGGAATTACGAACCTTCGGAAATACGAACCTTCGGAATAACCGAACCTTCGGAATTACGAAGCTTCGGAATTACGAATGTATGCGAAAAAAAACACATCCAAAAAAATCTATACTTAAAAAAAAGAAGGGATTAAAAGAAAACATCCACAATTCCTTATACCTGGAAGAGTTATAATAAATTTTATATGTAGGGGAGATCAGGGTTATTTGGAACGCTGTGTGAGTTGAAACGGTTCATTGCCATTTCGTCCACTGCCATTTTGTCCACTACCCACATGGTCTAATATCATTTCGTCTACCATCAGTTGGTCCACTATCCATTACCATTTACCATTACTATTACCATTTCGTCCAATCACCATTTCGTCTAATAGCCATTTCGTCTAATAGCCATTTCGTTTATTATCATTTGGTCTAATAGCCATTTGGTCTAATGGTATTTTTTTGCCAATTGGTCCAATAGCCACTTTGTCCACTATCATTACGTCTATTCCCATTTGGTCTAATAGCCAAATGGTCTAAAGGCAAATGGTCTAATAACCACTTGGTCTATTTTCATTTCGTCCATGTTCCATTTGGTCTAACTGCATTTGGTCTACTATCACTTGGTCTAAACCCATTTCGGCTAACAATCATTTGGTCTAATTGCCATTTGGTCTAATAGCCAATATGTCCAATTGCCATTTTGGCTAATCACCATTTCGTCTAATATTCATTTCGTCTAATACGCATACTGGTCTACTATGCTGCACTAGCGCCCTCTACGACCCGAGTCGACTCTATTCGCGATTGTGGGCCTAATTAATTACCAATTCTCTTCAACTTCTTGATTTATTTTATCACTGTTGACTAGTGTTGTTCGTCATTGATTACTTTGCATTATGGAAGTGTTTTCCACCCAAAGGGGGAAGCAATGTGTGTCTTATCGAGGTTATACATACACGATACGGGCGAGGAAAAACGGAATGGTATACTGGCGATGTCGCCAGCGGACAACGTGCTCTGGCACGTTGGTAACCCAAGATGCAGGCGGAGGAGCAGCTGAGGGGTACCCAGACCCAACCGAGAACATGGAGCATTCTCATCCTCCGAACGTGGATGGGACCGCGGTGGAACAAGCACGGTCCGAAATTAACAAGAGGGCTGCGGAAGAATTGACAGCTGTTCCAAGAATTTATAGAGAGCAACAGGTCAGCCTCCTGGTCTCAAACGATATAGCAGCGGCAGTTCTAACAAAAGTAACATGTTAGGCTATAAGCATCTATAGCCTATAGGCCTAACGACACGTTAGACCCTAATTAATACTATTAGATCTTACTTAAAATTAGAGAAAAATATAGTGTGAATGAAAGTAACTTTTTATGAATACAATCCTGACTGAAATAGACTGTTTTTTCCGTCTGGCTATGCGTTTTGAATTGGGCCGGTAAATAGGTGGAGTTGTGACATCTGCGCGACACTTTTGGGTACATTCCTTTAATTTTCTCAGCTGATATACAAGCTATGATGTTGTATTTGGTATCAAAATAAAGCTTATGATGAGAGTAATACAGTCATACCAAACACATAAATGAAAATAATGTTCTTTCCCTCTAAATTAGTGTTTAAAAGACTTTTTCTTGTGTCTTTGTTGTACAGATCCATGTCAAGTTCAGCTTATCGAAATAGGAGAAAGGCCCTTCCTCCTTTGCCAATGCATATTGATGACTTAGTTATTCGCGATCAGTGGTCTGAAACAACAACAGATGAAAGGTTTCTCCTGTTTGACAACACTCATCCACGTGTAGGAGGAGGGACATTCAGAATCATATGCTTCTGTGCTGGAGCTGATCTTAGGCTCCTTTGTGATACAGACGAATTGTTCATGGATGGTACATTTTCTGTAGCACCACGGCATTTTATGCAGATCTACACGATACATGGGTTTGTGAATGGCAAGCAGCTGCCCCTTGTGTATGCACTATTAACAGGTACATTCATTTTAGTACTGTTAATGTAATTTAATGTAAAACTGATTAACTACAGTGTTAAACATGAGTAATGATTTAAATGAATATTTTATATTTAAAAGAAAAACTTTGTTATATCAGGGCTAAAGCCTTAAAGGAGTTCAGAGTTTTAGGATCACCCCCTTTTATGAAACACTCTCCAGAAGAATCACCTTGTTATAGAGTCTTATATGTTCTTTATTACATGCCTGAGAAGCACAAGTAGATCAATATCATCAGAAGAGAAAAGTCTGAGGTAATACTAACCGCTAACCATCACCTGAAAATAGTGCGTATTTATTTATTTTGTCATACTGTACATGTACAATTCACAATAAAACTTTAGTGAAATGACTTGTAATGGAAATAATAATTCTATCAGGCCCTAATTTATTTGCTTGTTCCACAATCTTTACAATTACAGGAAAGACAACACAGATCTACACAAAGTTGTTCCAGACCCTAAAACAGAAGGCTGCTGAGCTTCAACTGGTACTCAATCCTTTAAGAGTCATGTCAGACTTTGAAGTAGGGCTCCTGAGAGCAATCATGGCTGAATTCCCACAGGTATTTTTAAAGTTTGCTTTGCCTCAGAGTTTTATTATCTTAACTCTTTGTGAAGGGGGGGGGGGTGTATAAGCAAAAAATCATAAATAAATCACTAAAACAAATTATGTTAAGATATGTATGATAATGGACTGGATACTTCAAAAGTAAATGGAAATCATTTTTTGCTGTGTTACAAGTTCAATCAGTGACTCAGCGTTGGAAGAAAGCTAGTAAAAGAATGGAGGAAAAAAGTTATAAGCACAGATAATGTTGATTTGAATGTGGCTAAAGTTAACACATGTAACTCTCAGTTGCCTATATGTACATGTATGAATGTATTCCAGTGAGATGATTCATTAAAACCTTGAAAGGTTGGTATTTAAAAGAGGGAAAAAATATTTTAACAAAAAAGGCCAGGCTTTTGGCCAGGCTTTTATAGAGCCTCAGGCCAGAATTTTTCGCTATTGTATTATAGTTTCAGTATTCCAGGGCTCTTTTTGACATTTCTGGGGCATATTCACCCTGAACCCTCATGTATTTTTGGTAAATTGCCAATTCGTCTATTGCCAACTCGTCCACTCATCACATGGTCTACCTTCAATTAGTCTAATGCCAATTCGTCCATTTCCCAACTCGTCTAATATCATCGGTTCATCCACTATTTAATTGCCAATTCGTCCACTCACCATTTCGTTTAATAACCAGTTGGTCCAATAGCCATTTAGTCCATAAACCATTTGGTCTAATTGGATAAGGGTTAATTGGGCGAAATAAACTAAAAGAAAATGGGTATTAGACCAACTGTTTATTAGACGAAATGGTCATAGACGAAATGGTGATTAGACGAAATGACCATTGGACCACGTGGTTATTAGACCAAATGGTTTTTAGACGAAATGTTGGTGGACGGAATGGCATTAGACTAAATGAGTGCAGACTGTGGTGAGCGGACGCGTTGGGAGTAGATGAATTGGCAATTTACCTATAGGAATCATCATACGGTCAGTCGCTGGGCGGTTGGTTGGTCGGTCTGTTGGTCCTTTACAAATCTTGTGCTTGGAAGTACTTCCTCAATTTTGAATCGATTCTCATGAAATTTGGAACACACATTGGTCTTAGGGTAAAGATGTGTAGAAGATACACTGTAGACCAAATTGATGTATTCTGACTCCTGTGTTATTCATAAGACATTGCATCTAATCTAGTAACATGTACACAGACATTTTATTGACACTTTTTTGTGTTTTATTGCCTGTTTGGTCTTGTTCTTTAGGCAGAACACAAAGGATGTTATTTCCACTTTTGCCAAGCACTGCACAGGAAGATCAAGGCAATAGGCCTTCAGGCCTTGTACAATGACCCACAGGATCAAGACACAAGGATCTTTGTTAGGAAGATGATGGCTACTGCCTTCCTCCCTCCTGGGGAAGTGGTTGGTGCTGTTCAAGAACTACGAAGACAGGCACCAGCTGTACCACGCATTGATGAATTCAATGACTACTTCCAAGGTACATATGATAGGCTTCTGGGATTGAGCTACAGGAGGGGTTATAGGCTCAACTGTATTTAGAACCTTCAGAAAAATATTTTTAGGTTTGAAATGAGAGCTCCCAGTGAAATCCAATTTCACCTTTCTTAAGTTATCTCTCATTCTAGCACTGAAAAAATGAATCCAGCTCCATTTCACAAGAACCTTGGAAATTGGGGAAATGGAAAAGATCATGGATTTTTGTCCACGTAGGGATCAAACTGCCATCTGGCACCCTCCTCGCATCCATCCATCATCCGTCCATCATTTTAAAGGGCCCCAATGAAAACCAGAGTTTGTGCTGATGGTAAATTGCCAATTCGTCTATTGCCAACTCGTCCACTCATCACATGGTCTACCTTCATTTAGTCTAATGCCAATTCGTCCAATTCCCAACTCGTCTAATATCATTTGGTCTACCATCAGTTCGTCCACTTTCCACATGGTCTAATTGCCATTTCGTCCACTCACCATTTCGTCTAATAACCAGTTGTTCTAATACCAACTTTCTCTTCATTCAATTCGCCCAATTAACACTTCGTCCAATTAGAACAAATGGTATATGGACTAAATGGCTATTGGACCAACTGGTTATTCGACGAAATGGTGAGTGGACGAAATGGCAATTAGACCATGTGGATAGTGGACGAACTGATGGTGGACCAAATGATATTAGACGAGTTGGGAATTGGACGAATTGGCATTAGACCAATTGAAAATAAACTGCTGATTTTTTGTGTGAAATAAATAAAGACTTTAGTTAAAATTTATTTACAAGGTTTTCCCATGATGCCCAACTTTGCAAGTGTTGCTGAAATGGCAAACCACTTGGGTAATAGTAGAGCTGGGGGATATTTTGATATTATTGAAATTATGCAAAATTACAAAAATATTTAATATTTGATAATGGTTTGATTAGCTGAGATATCGGGGTAACACAATATGACCAAAATTGAAAATATTGTCGAAATATTTAAAACATACATATATATTTTTGTTACAACAGATACATGGATTGCTGGCCATTTTCCTGTATCTATGTGGAACGTCCACGGAGTCGATAGGCGAACAAACAATGACATCGAAGGATGGCACAACGCTTTCAACAGGCTCATTGCAAAACATCACCCTAATATCTGGGAGCTTATCATGGCTCTAAAGAAGCAACAATCCATGGTAAGTGCAATGAGGCTGCAGATCCAAGCAGGGGAAAACCTAGCAGTGAGACAGAGGAAGTATGTCAGGCTTAATCAGAGATTGCAGATCCTCACACAACGATACATCAATGCTGAAATTCCTCAGCAACAGTTCCTGCTATGTGTATCATATGCAATCGCTGCTCCTCGGTGAGATGGATGTTATATCCTCATTGCCACCTGCATGGTCTGCATGACATGCTGGTAACTGTTGCATTTTTAAAAGTTGCTGTTACATATATTTTCTTCATGATTGCTACAAGATGGTAGCTTAGCTTAGATTAGTGTTTTCAGTGTATATACTCATATTCTTCTTTACTTTCCTAAGTTAGGTTTATGTAGTATGTGGTCTGCTTATTTTTGTTACTTGATGCCACTACCATTCAAGAACTTTTGTGAGAGAAGTGAGTTTCAACTTCAAACTCTGAAAGCATATGGTGCTATTATGCTGGGATTATATACATACTTTTCTCTTTAGTAATCATTTTGAGAAAAGTTTTGTTTTGGATATATTCGATTCAAGTTTTGTTTTGGTCATATTGGATAAATTTTTCTCTTCCTAATTCTAACCACCAACTAACCGACCTGGTTATGCTACGACTATACATGGTTTGTTCATCAGCGAACTTTGCAAATTAATTATTTACAATTGTTTTGTCTCTGTAATGACTTAAATAATCCATTATATCTGCTGATATTCATAGTTTTTAGAGTATCATAGTTCACTGAATTTTTAATACACTCTGGGTTTCTTGGATTGCAAAGCAAACAAAGCGTCTGTTAATGGGAACCATGCTGTTTAATCAACAAGACTATGATTCTTATTTTACTCTAATTATCGTTTAATCCCTTGAACACTCCAAGGAATTTAGAGTGTAGGTTTTCTGTTCGTGATTCAATAGCTAGTTGACGTTAAAACTCACTATTCAGGAGGTAAAATAACATAGTACATAGAGAGGTAAATTTAATGTGGGGCTTACACTTTCTGGAAAAAAAGGAAATAATAAAACATGATCGTTACTCGCTCAGAAAAGTCAATTGATGTCTATCGTAATTATACCCCTGTTTGTTATCTGTTTACTTTTGTGTCCAACCATCCATTACAAGACTTTCATCTGCACTCTTTGTGCAGTCGATTGTATAGGTAAAGATTAGGTTATAACCAATGATCAAGTGTCCAATATCATGTCTGAGCCGGATAGGACAGTCATTGAAAGTCATTTGTATGTAACTGTGTACATGTATGTGTGTTCAACCAGCCTTAAAAGCCCTTGTTACCACGGATGATTGGATCAAGAATGTTTGTGATAATTTTTTTTTAATTTTCCATTATGCGTGCTGGTTTGCCAGATCAGAGTTCTCTATAGAGATGTTTTATTTATAGTTCATAATCCCAGAGCTATTAGGTTTTTTGTTCAGGTTTCAATGAACTTAGTTATATTTTCCCCTCATCATTATTGTTATGATGAGAATGTGTTTTTCTTAACTTACAAGGATGGCGTTAATCGTTTTCTTGAGTTACCATCATCCCTTGTTAGAAAATTGAATTCGCGAACCTTTTTGTGTACACTAGTTTATTCGTGTCTATTGTATTTTTCCCATTATTTTCATGTGACAAAGCGTGAAAAATAATACTTTTCCCATCATTGTTATTTACTGTTTTATTTGATAAAAAGGAATTACTTGAATATATAATTAGGGGTTTCCATCCTATATGTCCAGTCTTGATAAGATCGCAAGATGGATACTTGTTTGCACCTTGTTGTTATAGGCTTTACTCATCATGTTTCAATGATAATTATTTTCTTGCAGCTATTTTAGAATTATAGCACGACATGAATTCAATGTGCAGAAACCCCAAGTTTCCATATTTATTGTTTCTTATGTACACTGTAATACACAAGTATTATTTATTCCGAATTGAGTTGAAAAGTTACTTTGTTCAATACTTCTTTGAATACTCTGTTTAAAAAAAAAGTGATAGTCGATGTGTTGCTCACCTACGTTGGTCTTCGTAATACATTATTTTAATAGGTCATTAAGTTTCCTAGATTACAATCTAGGTGCCTGTTTTTAGGGAGGAAGCCAGGATTGAATTAGAATTTCTATTAAAAAATTCGGAATCTATCTGTGATATGTTTTAAAATCTAATTATGGTTTGTTGTCTAAGTGCACTCAAGGGAATTTAGAGTGTATTTATGTTTGTTAGTGGCTTAGAATATCTTACGTTATAGACTGCCGATTGTTATTTGGGGTCTTCTTTTTTTTTAACTTCGTCGAAAATCATTTTATATTACAAACCAACAAAAAGAAGTTGGGTTCTATGTCAATTACATGCAGGGATTTGTGGATTTGTTTTCCCTTGTATGAACAATTTTCTCTTTTTTTCTCTCTCTTTTTCTACATTTGTAATGTTATTGTCCCCCTTCACTCTGTGTAAGATTTTTTCCCCCTAAGTGATACGATTCTATATTCTCAAGGTTCTCGATTATTTACCTGCTCTAGCCCTCATTCTTTGATTGGTCGTTATTTCGAATTGTTTATTCTGTTTTTGACACGTTTATTTTATATTCATTCCATATCCTCATTTTTTTCATTGATGTATACAAGAAAAACCATCAGGAGAGACGGATACTTAAAGTTTTTGTTGTTGTTATCGTTTTTTGTAACCATATATTTTAGTTAAGTTTTTATAAGTATCTTCTTGTTTCCTTCGATATATATTGCTTAAGTAAGTTATCCATGTTCTTAATTAATATCTTAGTTTTTTGTGAGCATTGTGTTTCTGTTTGTCCTGCTGCTCAAATCTGTCCTTCTTTCACTCTTCATCCCATGATTTCTTTTCCTTTCTACCAGTCTTCTAACCACACCGTTGGCTTCAGTAATTCTTCACCGTTTCGCCATGGCTATGCCGAATGATCATATTGCTTTTAACTCTATAACAGACGATGATTTATTTAATTTGTTCAGGTCCTCTCTTAGTCCAAGCAACACAACTCAATCAAATTTTTCAGGTACTTATGATGATTCTATAGCGGATCAAATAAATTCATCGGCTGAAGAGTTGCTGCTTAATCTCGGTCAACACGATCCAGCAAATAATCATTTTAGTAAATACATTACAGTTTCTCAATTTGACAACATCACCATGAACTTTAACTGTGACACACTTTCTCTACTTCATCTTAATATAAGAAGCCTGAACAGACACTTTGATGAATTACAGTTGCTTTTAAATAATCCCTCTCCTAAACCATTATCTGTTATAGGTGTAACAGAGACTTGGCTTTCACATGACTCCAACCTTCCACTCTCTATTGACAATTATAACCTTGTTACTAAAAACCGTCAGGGGAGATTGGGTGGAGGCGTCGCGTTGTATATTCTTCATAAATTCTGTTACTTTGTCCACGAAACAATTTCAATTAGTAATGATATAATGGAATCTCTTTTTCTAGAAATTGAAGTTCCAGGCGGTAGGAATGTTATTGTAGGTGTTGTTTACCGCCCTCCCAGCTCTAATGGTAACGATTTCATTGCTCGTTTATCTGACATACTTCGGAACAACATGTTTAAGAATAAAGATTGTTTTATTATGGGAGATTTTAATATAAATATTCTTAAATGTGCCTCTAATAATATTGCCCATGAGTTTATAGAAACATTTTTGTCTGCCTCTTTCTTGCCACTCGTTACCAAACCCACTCGTGTTGCAAATTTATCTAGTACTTTAATTGATATTTTTTCCAATGTTGTTCCTCATCCTGATTCATACATTATTCTTTCAGATATAACTGATCATTATCCGATCATGACTTCCTACAAATTATCGCAACCCAACAATATTCACGGCACCCGCCCTCTCCAACGTATAGTTAATGCACGGAATTTATCTAGACTGAATGATAGTTTAGAAAATGTGGACTGGTCTTGTGTTCTTGATTCTACTGATGTGAACTCTTCATATGATAATTTTATTACCTTACTTAATAGGCACATGGATACTTTTCTTCCAAAGCAAAGAAATAACAACAAAAATAATTACAAGAAAACACCTAGACTTCCTTGGATATCAAAATCTTTACTTCGTTCAATAAACCGAAAAAATAATCTATATTATAAATACAAATCCAAACCTACTGAAAGAAATAGAGATAAATATACATCTTACAAAAACACGTTGACGAGAATAATTCGCTTAGAAAAGAAAAAATATTTTACTAATAAACTAGAATTACATAAACATGATATGCAAAATACTTGGAAAATTCTTAAACAAGCTATGAACATAGCAGATAACAAATTGATATTACAAAAATATCATCAAATGATATGGTTATTCAGGATTGTGGTAACATAGCAAATATTTTTAATACTCATTTTTCTTCCATAGGCAAAAAAAATTTGGCCAACAATATACCGCCCTCTCATGGGCATTTCTCTGATTTTCTTGGTCCCTCTAACCCAAACTCGATCTTTTTAAATCCAACGCATATTCATGAAGTCATGGACATTGTTTCTCACTTAGGAAACAAGAAAAGCTCTGGATATGACGATATTAATAATATTATAGTAAAATCGATTATTCCATTCATTGCTGTTCCCCTAGTTCATATTTTTAATTTATCTTTAAGTAATGGGCAAGTTCCTGATTCTATGAAAATAGCTAAAGTTATCCCATTGTATAAAAGGGGGGACAGGTTGAGTGTTAATAATTATCGCCCAATCTCTTTACTACCGTGTTTTTCAAAAATTTTAGAAAAAATTATATATGTTCGAACTTTCACTTTCTTAAAAGATCATGATATATTCTCAAATTTTCAATTCGGCTTTAGAGAAAAACACAGTACCGTTCATGCTCTCTTGTCATTTATTGAAAAGGTAGCTCATGCCTTAGATAAATCTTCTCATATGGTTGGTATATTCCTAGACTTCTCCAAGGCCTTTGATACAATCAACCACGAAATATTACTCAGCAAACTTTTTCATTATGGCGTACGTGGCAAGGCCTTGGAGTGGTTTAGGAATTACCTTTCCAATCGAAAACAATTTGTTTCACTGAACGACCATTCTTCCAACTTATGTAACATTAATTGCGGTGTGCCACAAGGAAGCCTTTTGGGACCTCTTCTTTTCATAATATATATTAACGATTTTTGCAGATCATCTGAAATTTTGTCTTTCATAATCTTTGCTGATGACACCAATTTATTTTTTTCTGATAAAGACCCACACACTCTTGTTCAAACACTCAATCAAGAACTGTCTAAAATACTCGAATGGATTAGAAGCAACAAACTTTCTCTTAATATTGAAAAAACAAAATACATGTTGTATAGTAACACCTTAACTTCATTACCTAATAGTATTAAGTTTGATAATTTTCAATTGGAATGTGTATCGAATATTAAATTTTTAGGTGTCATTGTAGATAATAAGCTTTCTTGGAAGTGTCATATTGACAGTATTTGCAAAACAATGTCTCGTAATATTGGTGTTATGAATAAATTAAGAATGTTCCTCCCATCAACTTCCTTACTCACACTCTACTCTTCTTTAGTATTACCATATCTTCACTACGGTCTGCTTATATGGGGAAACACACATCAAACTTTACTTAACAGGATTTTATTGCTGCAAAAGAAAGCACTTCGTATTGTTTTTTCTTCTCACGTACGTTCCCACACTGATCCTATTTTTTTCGAAAACAAAATTTTGAAGATCAGTGATCTTTACCTACTCCAGCTTGGCCAATTCATGTACCAATACAATAATAATATGCTTCCTTTTATTTTTCATGACATGTTCTTAAAAACAGCTCCTCTCACAATTACCCTACTAGAGGTCGCGACGACCTTCATTTGCCCATGCTCAGAACACTGTTCGCCCAAAATACATTTATATATAGGGGCCCAAAATTTTGGAACTCTTTTCACCCTGATATCCAGTTTTCCCCTTCTCTTAATTCATTTAAAAGAAAATTAAAATTTATTTTGTTACAATCTTACAAAACTTCACATTGATTTCTTTTCCTCTATAATTTATTTGTTTATTTATTGTTTACCTGTCTACAGGTTGCCCTCGGTGTTGGTGTCAGATTGACTACACTTCTCCCCCCCCCCCTCCTATCCTTGACTTTCTCTTTCTCCATTTATCCCTTCTTCGTTTTTCGCAGATTGTGCAGCAATGTTTGTTTATTTTTACTCTTGTTTTTGTGGTTTGTTTTTGTTTTGTTTTTTGTGTGTGTCTTCATGTCTTTTTTTGTCTCTGCTCATCTTTTAATTTTAATTTCCTTTATTATAATTATTATTTATATCTTTATTTCATTATCTATTTTGTATAGATATATAGTTATTTTTTTTATACTTTTTTTCGTCTTGAGTGGTCCACACTCTACAAGCCCTGCTTTTCAGTGGACCACTCCGTTTTTCCAACTTTTTTGATATATTATCCTCTGTATCCTCTATATTACTTGAATATTTATCATTTGTATTTTCTGATGTCATATTTTATTTATTGTAATTAATGCTTCTTAATTTTGTTGGAAAAATTGAATAAATGAATGAATGAATGAATGGTACATGTACTTCGCAAGACGTGTGTTTTATTATTAAGTATGTTGTGTGCATTTATATCACATGTGTGACAGGCCAATTCGAGAACTTACCATTCATTTTTTTTTTTTACCTGTATCGTTTTTATACACCCTACATTTATTATCAATATTTTTAGGTCCAACTGGACTATCTTCTGCCTGAATTGTCTCTTATTTAGCTGTTACATATTTAATCTTCTGGACCATGCTAAATCTTGCTTTGCTCTTGCTAAATCTTGCTCTGCTCATAGGCAGTTGAGGCATGTATATACAATAAAGTTCTAATAAGCACAATATAGACTTTACAAGTTAACTTCGTGTATTAAAGCTGCATTGTTATAGTATCAAAAATCATACCATGTAAGAGATGCATGTACCTCTAAAGCCAAACCTTTGTATATTACGCATATATGAAACTAAACTTTGTTTTATCATGTGTAAATACTTTTATACCTTGATCACGTTCTTTTACATTGTTGGCCTTTATTATTATTATTATTATTATGTGCAAAACTACTGTGTGTTGATGCCAAGAAAGGAAATATTTTCCTGTAAAAGCTACCTCTAAAGCCAAATCTTGATATATTATGCATATATGAAACCAAACTTTGTTTTATTATGTTTACGTACTTTTATACAAGTGATCATATTCTTTTTAGCCTTGCCTTTATATTGTTATTATTATGTGCAAAACTACTGTGTGTTGATGCCAAGAAAGGAAATATTTTCCTTTAAAAGATACCTCTAAAGCCAAATCTTGATATATTATGCATATATGAAACCAAACTTTTTTTTATTATGTTTACGTACTTTTATACCTTGATCATGTTCTCTTAGGCCTTTATTATTATTAATATATGCAAAACTACTGTGTGTTGATGCCAAAAAAGGAAATACGTGTATTTTCTTTTATATTAAAGAGTTTATTTTGTTAACTGAAAATTTGAAGATGAGTTTGTCTGTCTTCTTTAAGTTTTTTCTTACACTTAACTGGGAGGGAGGGACGGAGAGGGGGGGTGTAGGGAGGAGGGGACAACATGATTGAATGACTGATAAGTACATTTTCTATAATTGAGTAAAATGGATAATATTGTCACGACCCATAGGCCTGTATATTTTTCATTTATATTTGTTCTGCCTTATTTCTGGATTTCTCTCCTTTTTTTAAAATTTTTTTCTTCAATATTTGCAAAATTAATTGGAGGGGCCTCCATCCTCCTGAGAGCAGAACGTTGGTTATTATCATCATCGTCAAGCAATCGCTTAGTAGAAGGAGTAGGTGGATCTATGGGCGAAGGGGCCTTGCCCCACCCCCCCCCCCTTCTAAAAAAAAAAACGACGGAAGGAAATAGGGGAAGAGAAAGAAAGAAGGACAAGGGAAATTATTGGAGAAGGAAAAGAAAGGAAGGGAAGAGGAAAAAGAAAAGGAAGGGGGAAAGAGAAAGAGAGGTGAAAAGGAAGGGGAAACGAGAGGAAAAAGAAAGGAGGGGGAGGAGGGAGTGAGGAAAGGAAAGAGAAGGAAAATAAGGGTGAGACGAGATAAAGAGAAAGGAAAGGGGAGAAAAAAGGAAGAGAAAGAAAGAAGGGAAAGGTAGAGGGGAGAGAGAGATGGGAAAAAAAGAAAGGCAAGGGCCTTAGGCTCCTAGATTCAAAATTTTGTTGAAGCCCCCTGCAAAAAAAAAAATGAGAAAAGGGAGAGATGACGAAAATAAGAAGGAAATGAATTTAGATATAAAGACGAGGAAAAGAGTGATAAGAAGGAGGAAAAGTGATGAAAATGAGAGGAAGAGAATTGACAAATAACAGGTTCCCTTTCGGGACAGTAAATAAAATAATTTCAGCTCGCGCTTCGCGCTTGCATCAAGTGTTTATCTCATCCTTACAAAATAGTCTTAGAATGTCCAGTTTCAGACTTGAATATAACAACAAATTGCCTTTCGAAATCACATGATTTATTCAGGAAGATAGCCAGCCTTTCCATTAGATTTAAATCTAAAGAAAAATCCAATTCGCTCTTATAGCGCTCACAATTATTTTTTAAAGTAAAAAAAGAATCCATGACTCATGGTCATCATGTCATTGACTCTATAAAAGTTGGATCTATAAACATTGGTCGTCGGACGTTGGTAATCGGTATCTCTCGGTAATAAAGGGCCTCCAGACCCCCCCCCCTCAGAAAAGGCATAGCTACGCCGCTGAATGAAATACATTAGTTAAACATGTTCAAGAGGGTTACATGGCTCTCAAAGTATCCTTTTATAAGTTAATTTACTATTTAAAAATAAATTTAAAAAATAAATAAAAGATTTTCTAACCATTCGAGGAAAAAAATATAAGAACGTATCGTTTTTAAATCTGAATTTAAAAAAATCAGATCAGGCTGCACGCTGGTTGATGAGTGAGGTCCGTCTCATATTCATGCGCGTATTCTGGGGGGGGGGGGCTTTGGGGGCCCGGGCCCCCGGGGTAGGCGAAAGGGGGCGCCAAAAAGGGGAAGGAAAGAGAGGAAAAGAAAAGGGAGAAAAAAAAAGAGGGAAAGAAGAAGAGAAAGAGAAAAAAATGGGGAAGAAAGAGAGAAGGAAAAAAAGGAAGAGGGAAGAGGGAGAAAGAAAAGGAAAAAAAAAGAAAGGGAAACATCTCATGCTTCGCGCTCGCATTAATAATTTATTGAGATATGTATCCTGTACATAATAACAAAAGAAAAATGATTAAAATCTCCCATTTTTGAGATCTGAAAATAGGGAAACAGCTTCAGCTCTTGCTGCGCGCTCACATTTTTATTTATGATACATCCATCTCTTCTTGAATTCCTTCAAACAATCCTTAATCTGTTACTTCTTTATGTCAATTAACCAACATTTTCGGCAATAATTGCAGTAATTGTTCATTTTAAGATATTATGTATCCTGTATTACAGGGAGTGTTCAAAGTGTCCTGAAATATCAATTTTTTTTAACTCGCCGTGCACATGTTTGTATATTCATTTCTAAACTGGATATATAGTGACGTGGATTGTCAATGTCTAATTCCTTCCTTCAGCTTTTTCTCGTCTCATTCCCCGTTTTCTTTTCCCTCCTTCCCTTTTTCTCTTTTTTTCTCCCCCACCCTTTTCTCTTTTTAGGGCCGTCAATAAGGAGGGGCGGACGCTTTGCCCTCCTCTAAATGCCTATGTATCCTTTTTATGAATGCTTACAAACAGTCCTTAAAACGTCATTTTTCATGTCAGAATATCACAAATTTCGACCCGCGCTCGCATTGTTTATTTAGATGTGTATTATGTACAAATTTACAAAAAGTGATTAAAGTGCCCCGTTTTGAGGTCTGAATATAGGAAAATTTCAGCTCGCACTGTGATGTTGCATTTACAAAAGTAAAATATGTATCTTCAAGAATTCCTAAACGCAGTCCTCAAAACGCCCGTTTCATGTCAGTATATGGAAAATTCTCAGCTCGCGCTGCGCGCTTGCAATCCTCGCATTAGTTATTAATCTAGAGAAATGTTCAGGATTTCAAACAGTGTCAAGACTTACGATTTTATGTGTAAATAATAGTGGGCCTACATGAAATAAAATGTTTATAAAAAAAAAAAGATCAGCTCGCGCAAGCAAAAAAAAAAAAAAACACGGAAAAAACCCCTCTTCGATCCGCAGACAGGGGAATATATAAATGAATGAACATTTTTCGAGCAACAGCCCCCCCCCTGCCCCCATTAGCAAAAGCTAGATCCGCAAAAGGGATGTGTTATAATTATACCCGGCAGGCCTATATACTCGCGACCAAAAATCTACTCTAGTGATTTCAATCCCCCCCCTTCCTGTAAACTCCTGGATCCGCACCTACGTAGTAGTAATTATTTTAATTATGTATATTATTTCTATTATGATTATCCTTATTGTTATCATTTTTGTTAATATAAGTAATATGTTCATCATAAATATTATTAGTAGTAGTATTATTGTGAATTTTATTATTATTATTATTATTTATTAGTATCATTATAATGATTATCATTCTTATTATTATATCCATTAATTGCTACAGCATGAGTATATCACAAACATTATACTCATCGTTATTGTCAATACTACTAGGCCTACATTTATTTTAGGCGCAGGCGGGCTTCTAGCGACGGGAAACGAACAAAAAGGGAGAGGATAGTACAGGGAAAGAAGATAGGACAGATCGGGAAGAGCTCTTTTTTGGGGGGATGGGGGGTATATTGATCAATAATATTTCTTTAAAAGGCTATATTGTCTTTCATCTGTTTATCGTATTTTGATATCGGAATACAATATTCTCCTTTCTTTTTTTTAAATAAAAATTGAGCGACAAATTAAAATAAAAGGACCCTTTTCCATTTTCCCCATCTTAGTTCCCCCTTTTATATGTGTGTGTGTGTGCGTTTTAGGGGGGGGGTGGGGGTGCCTGAATTGCTGTACCCACTGAATCGACCCTTGCGATAGTAGTTATCATCATAGTTTTTAGAGTTTTTTTAAAACTAATATCATCAATAATTTCAAGGTATTAAAGTCATTTCGCTCCCCTCCTCGGATAACGCAAATTATTTGTATTAGACGAAATGGCTATTGGACCGAATGGCTATTAGACTAAATGGCTATTGGACGATTTGGGAATTGGACGAAATGGTTAGTAGACGATTTGGTTGGTAGACGAACTGATTATTGGACCTAATGGTTGATGGACGAAATGACTATTAGACGAAATGGCAATTGGACGAGTTGATAAGTAGACGATGTGGATATTGGACCAACTGAAATTAGCCGACATGGCTATTGGACCAAATGAACGGTGGACGAACTGGTTAATGGACGATTTAGCATTAGACCAAATGGATTTAGACGAAATGGTTGGTAGACGAAATGGTTGTAGACGAATTGGCTATAGACTAACTGGCTATTAGACTAAATGGCTATTAGACGAAATGGTGATTGGACGAAATGGGTGGTAGACGAAATGTTGATGGACGAAATGGCATTAGACGAAATGAATGTAGACCATGTGGTGAGTGGACGGAATGGCAGTAGACGAATTGGCAATTTACCAGTTGAAACATTGTAATTTCTTAAATGCCTGTAAAATAAATTTATGCAATACTTCCCTCAATTTAATGCTATGTTGTATTATTAATAACAATAAATTGAGGGCAGTATTGCATAAATTTATTTTACAGGCATTAAAGAAAATTACAATGTTTCAACTTACCCCGCGTTCCAACTAACCCTCATCTCCCCTAACTCTAGGTAGTTTTCGCTTGTCTATGTTGCACTAAAATGTTTGACACATTTATTTGAGAGTGAAGTTCGTGTGTTTGAGTCCACCCAGGGTGGATTGAAGCCTGCAATGTGTGTAAACTTCTCTCCCCAGTTATAGATTCAGGCTATGTTACAATGGAAAACACTCTGTCCCTCGGATAGGACATTAAATCGAGGCTCCGTGTAGAGGAGAGTCACCACCTTTGCATGTTAAGAACACACTGCACTATTTGTATAAGATAAGCGGGAAACCCCATTGTAGTTGAGCATCTACATTCCCCATTCGGTTTTATCACGAGGAAACACCTGCGGTCATAATGATTCAGTTCACTTTTTGCCTCACAGGCACAGGTGATGCTAAACAAAATAATAATAATAACAACAATAATTTCATTAAAAAAAATTATTTTCTTTCCCATTTTTCAAACACTATGGAATTACATAGTAAGGAGCATCTTTTGCATTAAAAATGTGTGCAGATATTAAACGATTCATAGGCTTGATTCAACACAATCAAATCAAAAGAGCTTCCAAATTAACTCACACGTTTGGCAGTTATCTCCGGAGAAACAACCCTGGCATCTACATGTGTACTGAGAGCATGAATCTTGAACCAGCTGACACTCACCACCATTCAAACATGGTGAAGATTGACAAGAATGCACCTCTGCAAAAAAGGGTAAAAACATATCACAATAAATCTATTAACTGATTTGTCTTATTTTTTACAACGTAAACATTAATCACATTGACAAAGAAAAAGAGATTGCACCACTTATAATTATACATCACGTAAACATCATGCAAGTTAACAATATTTGAATCCCAAATTTCTTCAAAATTACACAGCAGATAATTAATTTGTTGGGGTAAAAAATGGCTTAAAGTATAGCATTTCCATAATTTTCTTTCCAAAATAGTAAACGAAAACTAATGCTAAGTACTGATTTGTTTGTCCCTATAGTTTCATCATATAAAAGTTTTGACTAAACCAGTTGTAATACATGTATACATTGAGGGAAAGTTAATTCAGTTTTGACTGTCCTCTGACAATCCATTATTTATGAGAAATTGACTCAATCAAAACTGCCATATAGTCCACACTGATGAAGTTGCAAATGCACTCTGTCAAACCAGCTCTTGAGCTGCGTTGCTGGTGTATATGCATCAATGGTTGTTAAACCCTATTATCATGCCAAGATGGATTATTATTAGACCCACCCCTAACTATAGTGGGCATGAGCAACATTTATGTCACATATGAATTCCCCAGTATGAAAGAAAAAAAGTGATTACGCACCATTGTTATCACAAATTGCTACTGTTCTATTTTATTCAGGGAAAAAACGTCTACTCGTCTAAAATAAATTCATTATGTCACCTTGAAATCTCTCAGCAACACAATGCAATAAACATTAATCAACAGAAAAAGGTTGCCTTTTAATATATAGAGTATTGAACTTACAGACTCATCGCTAAGTAGTATAATGCCAGAAAGATATTTCTTTATACAAAAAAGAATCGATTATTATTGTGAAATAAACTGATTACCGGAAAAAGTCAATAAAAACTTAGTTAGTTCTATTGAGCAGCACTCTCATGGTATGACGAAAAATGAACTGAAAGAGGATGATTTACCTGTCAAGCAGTTTCTGTCTGTGAAACAACCTGCACATTGACAGGTGAAATCACCACACGATGATCCATTGCTGTTACAGGTACCTCCATTGAAACAAGGATTAGGATCGCACTGGGTAATGGCTAGGACAAAAACAAAAGAATTGAAAGAAACTTAAAGTTTGAAAAGAAATCCAACACTCTGTCCATGTACATCATATCAATCATATATCAACAAAGGGGTTTTTAGTGACTTAAAGATGCTTTCAAATTAAGGCAATTGTATTAATTCTTAGGTTAAAGTCTCCAACTGGTCACCAAAAACATGTGGGTATAATCACTGATATTTCAGGAAGGAATTCAAGAGATGGGTATGACAGGGGTCAAGGGTGCAAGAAAAAAAAATTATCCATTTCATTTTTATTTGTTCAAATATATTTTGATAAGAGAACGAGATCAGCATGAGACACTGTTTTACACCACGGACCCATATAAAGATAGAATAAACATATATAGAATAAATCATAATAATGCTAATAATGATAACAAAAATGATGACAATATAACATAATGATGATAATAATCATAAAAATAATAACAAAGATAATTTAAAAATATGTATCATGCATTTCTCATTTCTTCAGTAGATGCTCAAGGCGATAATGAGTCTACAGATGACTATGACCGTGGTATAATTAAACATTGATCGCTATGAAGAGATACATGAAGGTTGATAAGATTACATTACCTGTTTCACAGTTCGACCCTATGAAGCATCCGTCACACTGACAGGTATACCCTTGGCATGATCCAGCTAGAGGTGTACACATTCCACCATTCAAACATGGATTCGGGCTACACTGGTCAATAACTAGTTACGGTACAAATACAGAGAAAGTTTATGAGATGAGCCACAGAATCTTTGAGGGTCTAACACTGGGGTGGCTTCAGGGTATTCTGAAAGGGGGCAAAATGACCTAACAGTGATTTTTTTTGTCAATTCAATAACAGGGGTAATATAGAGAAAGGACCAATACTTAATTTTCATATTTTGCTTTCGTCCCTTTTGAAAAAAAATCCCTTCTTTCGGGGGGGGGGGGGGGGTGGTGGGGTCGTCTCATCACTTAAAACCATTAAGGGGTAGTCTTTCCTCTTGACCCACTTGTTCAGACATAAAACTTTCCACCATGTGATATTGTAGGTTCAGTTCATATTTCATATTATTTAAGAGTATTTTTTCACCGTTTTACAGGAAAAATTAAAACTTAATTGGCCTGAGAGAAAGAATATTTAACATAATTTCTATTAATGAATTCTCATTTATATAATTATATTTGTGATTATGTTCACCTTAGTAATAACCAGGCTTATCAGTGAACAGTATATCAAGGTCTCAAAATTAAGGATTACAAATGTAAATTAGCCAGAAGAACCTACATTAACTCTTTTGTATGAACAAGTTGCCTATTGTAAAACTCATAATTTAATCAATTTCAAAGAGTTGAAACGATTCTGTTCTTCCTCAATATTATGGTACATGTATCATAAAATTGGAAATAAACTGAATTGATATTTTCAAAATTGAACTCACAGTTTTCACAGTTTGTTCCATTGTAGCATCCAACACAAGCGCATTCATAATCAGTACATGATAGTCTACGACACAGGGCTCCATTCAAGCAACTGTTGGGCTCACATGGATTCACAACTGCAGAAAGAAGTGAAGCATAAAAATACAAAATTAATAAGCTCCAATTGATCAGAATGCTAAAGCTGCTGGTTAATGTTTTTTCTGATAATATTTATGATTATTGGTATACGAACCCAAATAAAAATAAACCTAATGTATACTTGTTAAACATTGCTAATAAAATCTTAGATATAGAATATCTTTCTTGGGCAGGGCTTAAATAAATAATCTTAGATATAGAATATCTTCAAAATGATACACAAAACATTATGAAAATGTTAGATTTCTTTAAATCATTTTCAAACAATCAGTAACTAGTCAAACTCAAGCCCTCTTGCAAAAACAAAACTCAAGATTTTTGGTTTGTGTTTTCTGACTGTATACAAGTTGTTCACTTACATGTAGAAAATCTGTTACATTTTGAACATTTGCTATTCTGGATAATTAATACAATTCATTTGTGATGAAACCACGCTTATTTTTAAGAAAGGGCCCTTCTAGAAAGATTGAGAAAAAAATGTGATATGCTTACATTCCATTTTAGATTTAATTGGAATAGACATCTCTGTAGTATAAAAAGTCTCTGATCACTGAATTACACTTGAACAAATAGTAACCATGCTTTGTGTTAATGTTGGGTATAACACTGACTGAATAATACATTCATGAAATAATATTACTAAGGAGTGGGCCTTATACACTTTTATAAACAGATGAGGATTATCAATTTTACATGGGTTTTCAAAATGCAAATCTTTTCATTATGTAAATTTTACATATTGCTTAGATAGCATATAGTGCTATGCAGCTTATGGTTCTACAAAGTTGTAATTTCATTGAAACTTACATTCCGAACAGGTTGGGCCAGAGAAGCATCCTTGACATTGGCATGTAAAGTTATTACATTCTCCCGCTACCAGACTACACACACCCCCAAACTGACATGGGAAAGTCTGACAAGGATCAATAGCTAGATGAGAAAAAGATTTGGACAAATGAATACTCCCAGTGGTTAGACAGAAAAAAATTATTTAAAAAAATGTATATGGTAAAACTTGAAAATTTGTAGTATTCAAAAGAAATAATGAAATAAATGAGGCTTACGTGAGGAGGTAATTAATGTTGATGTGATAGCATCATTGCGTCCTTTCCTTCCTAGATTAATGTACAGTTTGGGAAATAATTATTTGACCCTTTACTATTAAGCTCTCATGTGGCACGGTCTACTCAATATTTTCCAAGGTGTCAGTCATCCTAAGTAAATATAATTTACATAAAAGTATATTTGTATATAATGATACTTTCTTACACTTGATACACTTTCATACTAAGTTTCAAAATCCAATAATTGCAATTTTCAACATGTATCTTTATTCAATCAACTTTTTAGTTTCAATAAATTCAGCAAACATTTTATTTTTTATTTGTTACAGGATCATTTACATAAAAATAGTTACATGTGTATAACAGTTCTATAGTAAATGGAATCATTCCTATGACATGCTGTAAATAGTGATAAAACAAGATCATGACTGTAGTAAAGTTTTTTCATGACTAAAATATCATTATTGACTTGACTTTCAGAGAATATACTGTTGTAGTTTGTACATTAACGAAGTCATGCTACACACCAGCAAAACCCATTCCAAAATAAAAGCTAGTAGGGGAAGGTGGGGTAAATTGAGCATAGGGGCAAGTTGAGCCACCAGCCCCAGGCCAATAATGAATGAGTCAGACATTGTGGTGGTGTCATGTCTTGATGACCCATAGCATTACCCCTAACCCCACCACATTGTTTTCAACTTTGAAACAAAAAGTAGTTTTTTAGAGGGAAAAACATGAATTTCAGCCAAAAAAGTAAAAAAGAGTGTGAAATAGATAAGTGCTTTATAAACACACACGTCTTTGAATATAATAAAGACATGATAGCAACATTATTAGTCCAGGTATGGATCTTCATTCTTGTCATAGTCTTTTATATGATGGATGCATAATAAATGTGTGGATACAAAATATTCACACTAAGTTCGGACTGGGGTAAGTTGAGCCAAACAGCATGGGGCAAGTTGAGCCATGGTAATTCCTATGGTAATGTATCTTAAAAAACAAACAAACCATAAAAATCGATTGAAATGCTGGCTGAAAGGAGCAAATTTACATGACTGCACTTTTCCTTTTAAAGGATGTTAGTATTTATATAGAATTAGCAAGTGAAAAGACTTTAAACAAAAAATTGACATGCTGGTTCTCCCCTCATACATTTTGTACATAGTTTTTGTGGCTCAACTTACCCCAGAAGGTGGCTCAAACTTACCCCATATATGGGGCAAGTTGAGCCATTTGACATCGTTTTTTTCAAAGGTCACGATGACTTTCAGTGTGGGGATAGAAAGTTATATATAGGTGGAAAATATTTCAGAAGAATTAAATTTCAAGGCAAGGTACTTATTTCGACAAGATTATTAATCATATCAATTCTAACATGCAAAAAGCAAAAACTGTCACAACTTACCCCGCCTTCCCCTACTTATTACCAATGACATACCATTTGTCAGTTTTGAGTCGGTTCTGTTGGTCTGACTGGACAGCATTAAGCTTTATAACTCTCATTAACCACAGTGCCATTTCATAAAGCTATCCGTACATTAAGTGTGACTTTAAGAACGACTAGTGAACCCTTCTTATGCGCCTAACCATTGCCATTGCCAATGCAATATACCATTTACCACAAGAAAGGATCACCAGTCATTCTTAAAGTTCCTCTTAACTTACCAACAGCTTTATGAAACACCCACCTGGGCCGGTATTCAATTGAAATCATAAATCTTGTTACTGTTTTACTTGGCTAAGCAAAATGCCTGAACTCGTATGTGTTCAGATCACATAAGTATTTTATTTCATCAAGCCATAAAGTTAAAGCCAAATAATGTGTATTGAATGTATCCATTTGGGTGCTTATGCACATTTGTAAACTGCACACAGGCTAGACTTAAGCCAGGTATGCAACTGACTTTGATTTAAGCAAAATATTTAGCCCTACCCCCCTCCCAGAAAAAAAAAATGATCACCACACAGGGTTAAGTATTTTCCTTAAGCAAAAATTGAGTAAAATGCTTAAAATTGCAGCTTAAGAGTCAAACTGCAAGATGGCCCTGGTGATTTTTAAGCAGACTTACGTAAATGACAGAATTGTCCTTCGAAGCAGCCCTGACATTGACATGTATAATCAAAACATGACCCTGCTACAGGAATACAAGTTGCTCCATTCTGACAAGCGTTGTTATTACATGGATCTTGTACTGGAAAAAAACAGTTTACACCTTATAAGTATGCTGCAGACACTGCAAAGCAGGCACTCGATCAATGTTGATAATAATATTAGAATAATTGGACAGTTATGTGATTTTTTTTCTATTTCACATCTGCACTGCTCATCCTGTAATTGTATGAAATCTTACTAATTTCATTTTTTTACACATTTTAACAAAAGATAATATCAGACCATCTGCTGTAACAGATGATGTTTCAGTGAGGAGTTTATCCTATTCCTTAGAGCAGAAAGGATAAAAAATGCTAAAATAAAAAGCAGGTGGGGGAAATTACATTGTGAGCTTGCTCACTCATGGTCATTGCATAATAAGGAAACATTGGACTCTTTCGATCTAAAATGCAAACTATGGTCAGAGAGAGTGAGAGAACTTTGTAAAATAGCAGTTCACTGATATTTAGCATGACTATTGATCAAAACTACTTGTTAGAGGACATACGATTCCCAGTATTCTTGCTTGATATTCAAATTCTTTAATCAAGCTCTCAAATAATGTAATACCATAACTCGATTATTTCATTATTTTCATACATGTTAATACAAACAATATTGAACTATCCTTTGTCATGGATACTAAGTAAACAAGTAGTTTACCCCATTCTTAGATCTTTGGAGTAGATATTTGGGATCAAAAAAAAAATTGCTTAATATTTGACCTCCATCATCAAGCTCTCAAATAGTGTAAATGGACTCACAAAGTTCGCAGTTAGGTCCAGTGTAACATCCTGGACATTGACACGTAGCAACAGAGCATGACAATGGTTGACATGTTCCACCATTCAAACAGATCTGAGATGAACATGGGTCTGATGCTGTAAGAAGAGAAAAGTCCAAAGTCACAAACACAAATCACAGGGATTAAAAACAGTTAGGTGGTTTCATAAATAAGTGGGCCAATTTGTACATTCTTGTGTCCATTTAAATAAAGCATTTTGAGCTATTGCTACCATTGAAATATCATTAAACCATTCAAATTTTAGTTGACTACCAAATATTTCAAAGGAGGTTATATACCCATGCATTCAATGTATCTTAGACCTCATGGTTGTTTCATGTTGGTTTTGATGGCATAAAGTTCAAAGTATCTTATGGTAATGGGATACCCAAAATGTCACAACTTGCCATCATATTTTACTAAATAACCAATGTATGAACATGAAATTAATACTCGTTTGAAACTATATTCATTGACAATCACTTGTCTTCAAACATTACAATACACCCTGACACCATGCCATTATTTTAAGTCAGATATACATCATGGTCCAATCTTTATCTAAAGTGTATCTCTAATTATTGGCTTTATCTACTGAATGAACAGCAGATACAGTATTTTATATTGTGCAACAGTTACTTAGTGTATCTGCAGAGTGCAAGGAAGACCAGCTTCATTTATATCAGGTTGAGATATTTAAAAGGTTGTGAGAATGATGCCAGGTATACTAGAACATCCTAAAATCTTCTCCACTAAAGACAGGGTTCCCAGCTTTTCAAGGAAACAAAATTCCCTGAGTTTTCCCTGATGAAGTTTTTAAAATTTCCCTAATTATTTAAACCTATTCCAAGTTACGCATGTTTTCTAAGTTGTTGCAGTTACATGTATTTTCAGTATAAAAATGATAATGTAAAATGAATTAGTACCACCATAGCCAGTAATTCAATGGATGTTGTTTTATGCAACAAAATATAACAGAGTCTGACTAACTACCGTGCTTTTGGGCTGATCAAACTCCCCTGATTTTTACTCATTTGTGGCATTTTTCCTGATTTGAGGTATTGTTTATCAAATTCCCTGAATTTTCCCTGACTGGAAAAAGTAATATAATTTTCCCTTTTCTCTGATGGGCTGGGAACCCTGAAAGAAGAGGACGCATACTTATTTGGCAGTTGTCTCCTTCAAAACAGGTTGGACAGCGGCATTCGTACTCCTGGCAAGATAACCTCAAACAAACTCCTCCATTATTACATGGGTTTACAGTGCATGGGTCCAGTACTACATCATAGAGAAAATAAAAACAGAAAAATCATGATGATAGAAATGACGGTTTAGTTCATTCTTTTCCTTTTGTTTACTCATCTTCACTTGATGTACTTGATTGAAGTTGAAGAAAAGAATCATATATCTTGGACATTTCTCATTGCATTTCACATTCTAGTTTAGTGGTAAAATTTGGGAAATTACTAAAAAACATTTCTCTATCTCAAAAGCACTGGAAAGGCTAGAATCTCATCCAATCCAAGTCATTGATTTGGTACCTCACCCTTTCCTCGTAATTACAAAGTGCTTCACAATTTGCTACATGTCAGTCGCTCAACAGAAACATTTGAAAATAGATCAGTTCAATTCTCTTCTGTAATTATAGCTTATAACTTTTTTGAACAAAAGACGAGCATACGTTAAGTCCACTATTCTGAAAAGAAATGGCTTTAGATTCAACAAGGACTCTATGAGATACAAGTCCAAATCCAGGAGATTTCATCATGACGAAAATCTTGCGTTTAAGAGCAGTATACCCCAAGTTTCCCTTATCATCAAATCTCTTCTCAAAACCCTCTTGCCCTCAAGCATGAAATTTAAGTATAGAAACACCTGTTTCTTGACCTCGGTCCGAAGATAATACACCCCAGCATCAACGGTCACAGCAGGGGGCCACACACGATGGATTGCAATGTGTGTTCTGGTGAGTGCATGGAGTTCCATGTATACACGCGTTGATAGTTGGAAAAGTTGTTTGAGATTTCCCAAACGCAAAACGGGGTATGCGACCGCAGTTTGCAGTCCGAAGTGAGGTCGAGAATCAAACGGGAAGTTTTCGTAATGATTAAGGTACTCACATGTTTCACAGGTTGGTCCAGTGCTGCAGCCCTGACAAATGCAAGAGAACTCTGTACAGGATCCAGGTGTTGCAGTACAGATGCCGTTAAACTGACACGGATTAGGGTTGCACTGATTTTGAGCTGTGAAAAAAAGAAAGTATCTTACATCAGGGAGGTTACCTATTTGTTATGTTAGTCAATTTTCCAGAAACTGAAGTTACTACTTTTTTACCGTATCTTAACTGGGCTATTTCAGACCAACATATACGGGGGGGTCAATTTGGTGAACACATAAATTTCTTTGTTTTTTAAACCTTTGTATTTCATTGTTTTTTTTCGATGAACTTTGTCAGTAACCATTTTTGCGATCATAAATAACGTAAAATAAATCCATCAAAACCAACAAAAGTAAAAATAATCATACATTTATGATTTTGGTTGAAAAATACAATTTGCATTGCCTTTGTACACGTAATCATGCTTTGAGCAATTTTGGGACCGACATGTGCTTGCAAAATATTGCGTAATTTTATGACCAAGTACCCAAGGGTTGCAAATTTGGTCTCAAAAGATGTGCATGACTTGAAAGTAAGTAAAAAATCAGTGAGTGGCGTGGTCAAAAAAACTTTGCGCCATGGTGAAGTGGCAAAATTTGTTGAGGGGTGTCAAATTGACCCCCCAGTTTAATAAGGGTTAAAGAAAGAACAGAAATATTAAGGAGAATTAATGTAGCTCCAAACACCTACAAAAACAATGCATACAGTAGATATGTTCAAGAAGTTGTTTTATTGACATCGGGGGCCATGTAGTACCCAACTTAAAATATAGATATTCATATGTAATTGTACAGCAATCTTATATATCATTTTATTCAAATCATTGCACCCAAGCAACTGGGACCAAATACATTGCCAATGTTACATATTATTTGTGTTAGGAGAAAGTAAAATGGAGGTACCGTTTTCACAAAACTGTCCTTGGAAGCATCCGACGCACTGGCATTCAAAGGCATCACACAATCCACTAACAGGAATACAGGCTGCCCCGTTCATACATGGTGACGGTTCACATGGGGTAATAGCTGTAGTGATGTAAATGGAACACACATTACTCTTTTAACACTGTAATGACTCCTAACAAAATCATTTAATTCATATAATAAATTTGACATGGACCCGATGAAGAAAGTAAGATTAATTTACCTTTTGGAATCCACTGTTTTGGAACCTCTGGCAGAAAGAGCTCTCTTTAAATGCAACAATTGCAATAAAATAAAACAATCATAATATCCACTCTCTTTTAGTCAGTTGACTGAAAATATATTAGTGTAAGGTTATTAGTGGTAAGCCTGAATGCATCTCTTCTGTGACAGGGCCCTTTTACTTTATCATTCTTACCTTCCTCCTCCTGTAAATGCTAAAATTTTTGGTTGAAGCAAAATCAGAGATAACAAAGCAATCAAATAAATGATGGCATCATTTAAAGTGGTTTACCTCGTTTTCAAAATTAAAAGTTTAATTCATTAAACTCACTCTTTAAATCATCATTATGATACTCACGTGTAAGACAATTCTGCCCTGTAAAGCACCCCTGACATGTACAACTATAATCCGTACAGGTTACAGGACTACATGACCCCTGGTTGCCACAAGGATTGTTACTGCAAGGATCTAGCTCTGTGAAAGATACGAGGATATATAACATTAGTTTGTTATACAGGGAAACCTTTTCAAATGGTCATGATTACGCAATACAATTATTTTTATTAATTCAGGCATACATGAGAAATAATTTGTCCTCTTTTTCATGTGTTTCTGTTGGACTATAAAGGTAAAACAAAGTAGTTGCAGCAAACAATTATTTCATGAGAAAGACTTTTAAATCAAAATTGTCAGCATATCATCATATACTTAGATCTGACACATTAATGTAAACTTATCCTTGTGCAATCATGAAATTTTAGCTCAAAACCAATAATTATGATGATCACTAACACAGAAAGCATATGTTGGAAAGTGGATTGATATTGCTTGGAAAAATACCTGACATTTGATGGAATTCAGTGCTTATTTTGCTAATTTCTTAGCAATTATGCATTTTCTTCCAGGGCCATTTTGCACATATATTTTATTTATACATAAAAACACTTTAGGTAGTTATTTCATTGGATACTGTTTGAACTCATTTGTAGGTCCTTACCACAACTGGTGTTTATCTTTAACTTCAAATATTGAATGTTCACGTTAGCAGCACATTTTTAAATAGGACATGATATCCCAATGGTATAAAGTAAAAAGGACACATTTCACCTATTACGGCAAATAACACATTGGGTGATTTCAAGTCTGGTATTGGCCTTCGTGTTAGTGTTGTTGTCAAAATTTGGATTGCCTTATAGGGTAGTTTTACTCTCTCAAGTGATGAATTTGATCCTGTCAGGTGTAGTCTTCATGAATGCCAATTTATTTTCAAATGAGCTGTTCGAGGTACCCTTTTCTTGTCATATATGGAATGTCAGACATATATATTGTCCACTGGTAGTAAACATTCAACCCTCGAAATTCCTACTTATTTTTTAATGATTTTTTTTAAAGTGCCACTTTAACACACAAGTCTATTGGAAATGAATTAGGCCTGTGATACCACTTACTGTCTGGAAGAGCGATGAAACATGGACAGAATGGGTGATTTCAAGTTCAATGTTGGGCTTGGTGTTGTTGAAATTTGGATTGTTTCCCCTTGCTCCAACACTTATTCATCGTTTGTCAAACTGATCCAAATCACTTTATCTAGTGAGTGACTTTTCGGGACCATCTTCATTTTATGTTTGGCATTGTAATCGTTTTAAAATTTGACCTAACACCATCACCAAAAGGTCAACACTGAACTTGAAATCACCCAATATCCTCGTACTTACGAGCTTCACAGTTCATCCCTGTGTTGCAATTGCGGCAGATGCAGCTGTACTCGGTGCAAACAGTAGTTGAGGGTATACATAAACCGTCGTTCAGACATGGATTCGGACTGCATGGTGTTATACCTGGATATAGGACCAATCATTTAATGTTTTATTAAAAAGACACAGCATGTTGAATAATAAAAAAATATACTCAATACTACAAACAACTTACGTAAAGTGCTAGGAAACACTATATCATGACCATAGGTAGTAATTTCTTGATTTTTTTGGGGGGGAGACAACCCTCTCCCATAGGCCCCTGTACAGAATTCAAAAATCAAGTTGGGGGGGACACATCCTCCCCGATATCCAACAATGAACATTATTAATGTAGAATAATGTTCAAATTAGGCCTGGGACTTTTGGGTTTTTTTCTCTTCGGGTACCCGTGGTAATTTTCGGGCGGGTACCCGTGGTAATTTTCGGGCGGGTACCCGAAAATCATGTCGCTCGAAATATGACTGGTGGGAAAACCCCATAGGTGACATCATCAAGCCAATATGATGCAAGCCAATTTTATGAATGGAAATATAGTAAGCATGCGCATTGCAAGCTTTCCGTGCCCCACGAAGTATTCCATCGAAACAAGTCTGCAATACTCTCACCTCGTACCAAAATCGACCTAAAATTCCACTTTTCTATATTTCATATGAATTATAAAAGGTATTCTCAGAGGATCCGTTTTCTCACCGATACCGCAAAGGCAAGCAAATTTTTATGACTTCTTGCTTTTCCGTCAAAATCCTTCGAAGTACCGTCGATATTACATCGTGTCCGTGGGTTTGTAAAATCTATCGCTACGTGAACAAAGTCAATTTATTTCCGGGTTTCGGAGCGTCAAATGCGCCAGCCAATCACGATCGTGTTACCATTTTCGGTTTATGATGAACGGAAAATGGTATCAAGAACGTGATTGGCTGGCGCCTCGTATGCTCCAAAAACCCGGAAATCAATTGACTTTGTTCATGTAGCGATAGATTCTACAAACTCACAAACACGATGCAATATCGACGCTACTTCGTAAGATTTTGACGGAAAAGCAAGTAATAAAATTTGCTTACCTGCGTTGTATCGGTGAGAAAACGGATTCTCTGAGAATACCTTTCATAATTTATATGAAATAAAGGAAAGTGGAATTCTATGTCAATTTTGGTACGAGATGACAGACTATTGCAAACTTGTTTTGACAGAATACTGCGTGGGGCTGAGGCTTGCAATGCGCATGCTTACTATATTTTCATTCATAAATTGGCTTGCGTCGTAGTGGCTGGATGACGTCACTGCGCTGCAAAAGAAACATGGCGACCATTGAACGATCTCAGTCACATCATCATCACTTGAAAAACTAGTATATCTATGGATATTTCGAGGGTAATTGGTGAGATTCGAAATGAGACTTGTGTACTTTTGTGATGAGTTACAATCATGTCTTACACTATACGGAATACAAATCAATATACTGGTGAACAATTTTCGGGTATCGGGTATTGATTTTTCTACCCGGGTACCCGAGGCTTCGGGGCGGGACCCTAGTTCAAATGCCTTTGGAAAACTTGTACAAGGCCAACTTGTACCACAGGCACACTGGCAAATTTGACTAAATCTGCATTATTTTCAATAAGACATTCCAATGGTTAGTTTTAAACTGGTATCATTTATTGTGCAACAGTAGTATATTTTTGGTCTACTCACCCTGCTGGCATAGAGAACCTTCCACACATGCTGGGCACTGGCATGTGAATGATGTACATGACCCTTGATCAGTTATACATGTACCTCCATTCGCACAAGGATTGTTAACACACGGATCCAGGTCTGTAAATGGACAATGGTTAATCTCCTAATGTACTGTAGGTCTACTTTATGGCCTGTATTCTGACCACTTGGGTTTACTTGAAACTCTAGTCTAAAGTTGTGGTTTAACTACGGATAGCCAAATGTGACACAAATCTCTGACAGCACAGGTTCAATTTCCATCTCATTTTTCACTAAATGAATAATAATTTTCTTAGAATGTTGGGGAAAGAGCACAGAAAATTAAGATGTTAACACAATTTCAACATTTCTGGCTTCCAATAATTTTAGCCGAGTTAGACCATCACTAAAGTCAAACTGGAGTTCAGATTACAGGCTTATACTAAGTACTTTGATATTGCTCCAACTGTACTTAGCAACCAGTTAACATTCTTATTGGTATTGTCATTAAGATCAACCTGGCTTAGAATGTGTACACAGGCATTACTCATGCACTTTTTGGACACTACTGTTTCTGTTTATTTATTATGGCATTTTCATTTTAAAAATTCTGATAAAATTTGCCCTCCAAGCATTTTTTAGCAACACCTTAACCGAATCAAGCTACCAGCTTAGATTTCTATGAGAGAAATGTATATTTGACTCCCAGATGGTGTCAAAACTTTATCATGAGTATCAAACCAGCATGATTCTAAAATGTTTTCTTCTATATGAACTCTTAAATAATTGAAACAAGTTTCAATGAAAATATTGCAAAAGTGGTGGTGCAAGTATATTGGCACTGGGAATCATTTACCCACTTCAAATGCTTGCTAGGTAATGTGCTACTACAGTATTCCCAAAGGGCTCATGTTTTCTTTTCAATAAAATCAATTCACTATGACCCTTTTCTGTTTGCTGTTCAAGTGGATATAATAGCCCCTACCCGTTTTCTATATTACAAACATTTACTAGCTTACATAAGGAAAATAAAATTAATAAGCCATGGGATTCTGAAAGGCATTAGCTACATAGCAATAAAAGGGGAAGAGCTCTCTCTTCAATGCAGGAACATACCAGTGGCACACGTTGGTCCCTGAAAGCAGGCGTCACAGCTACAGATGAAACCGAGACAGTTGTTTGGATCCTGCTGACAAGTTCCTCCATTAAGACAAGGGTTGTTTGCACATGGATCAATGGCTGACAAAGAAAAATAGGAGGGTTGATGTCATTATTGATACGATTGATAAGACTTTGCTATATATGGTCAAGTCAATCACACAGTCAATATAATCTTGAAATGCCCCTGGCAGGTCCTCAACTCTGTCAGAGTCAAAGTGGCTCGTGTTGGGGATTACCCTACTGTTTACTGCTAAAAGGTCAACCATGGATTGATGCTCTACCATTTCAAGTAAATATAATTCTAAAATCAAAGTCACCCTAAATAACTTAGAATACAGTTTACTTCTCGCTGACAAACTGCAAATTTGACTCCACATGAGGAGTCCTAACAAACAAAAGAATATGTGACTAAGAAGTGTAGTTGCGAACATAACCACCAGCCCATCATGCATTAAATTGCACGCATTAATTTGTCATTATTAAGATGTTGTGGATTCGAACCACAACTAAGCCATACAACGTGTGAACTGTTTGCCCTCTTGCCAGGAGCTTGGCATGTTTGAATGGAGAATTCAAGTCACAACACCAGGGACCATTTCATGAAAACTGTCAGCACTGACAAGTTGTCTTTCTCTGACAGTTACCATAGTAACAGTCAGAGGCCAGTGCAATCAAAACCAAGGATTTCACTGAAATTGTCAATGCTGACAACTTTCATGATAAACGTTCTTACATCTGACAAAAGAATTCACATTGTTTTGCTTGGCATTGCATTAAGAAAATTAGCCTAACAAAGAATCTTTTAAACAGTTTAAGACCCTTGACTTTCACCTCGGTATTTAGAACTGTTCCAGTGTAGTTTTTACTATCCCAAACTGATGCGCATTATTTGAATACTTACGAATGTCACAGTTCTGACCAGTGTAGCACAAGTTGCAAAGACAACTGTACTGTGTACATGGTGAGAGACTGCTGATCTGACAGGCTCCATTGACACATGGACTGGGATTGCATGGATTCTGACCTGTTAAAGAAAAGGGAAAGGAGATTTAGAGAGAGAGGGGGTGGCAGATGAAGGGGGAGATAACAATATACTTTAAATACTTAGACTGATCTCATGCAACATGTAAACAAGCACTACAATACAAATTTTAAGTTATGTAATCTGAATAAAATTTCACTATTGTTTACCATTTTCAAATGAATAATGCTTGGGTGTAAATGACTACATATGTCGAGGTATGTACACTATGCTGAGTATAATAATCTGTAAACATCATATTAGCAGACTTACCAATAGTGCAACGGTCCCCTGTAAAACATCCTTGACACTGACAGGTGAATTCTGTACATGAACCATCGATTGCTGAACACCGTCCTCCATTCTGACAAGGGAAACTACTGCAAGGATTCATCACTAAGAAAGGAAAGACAGAAAGATCATGATTGCATCAAGGCATGAAACACAAATGAGATGGAGGACAAAGCTGTTTGTAAGTGATGAATGACATTGCACATGACTAGTGACCCTTTATTGAGCTGTATGACATAACCCTATATCCCTATGCAGCTGACTTAGCACCTCTGAGCATGTATCAATTGTGCACAAAGTGGTACGTAAATAGGGCACAGACTGATAAGGTATTTAATGCTATCATATTTTTATCCCTTTATGCATCCTCAGTAGTTATGGGTCATCCCTTCTGATTCAACATGCTAAGAAGTATATCCCAATAATAGGTGACAACTCAATTCCTATTTATGTAGTAAGCTAAAAAATATCTGCCTCTCAATTACATCACTGCATCTGACAGGGACTGGATAGCCCTAAATGCTATTGAGTCAGAAAACTAGCCGATTCGTCGCTAGTAAACATGGATTGCAAGGGTGTCTTGGTCTAGTGGCTACAACTCTCGTCTTTCAATCAGGAGGATATGCGTTCGAATCCAAGCCATGGCGTGTTTTCCTTCAGAAAGAAATTTACCCACATTGTGCTGCACTCGACCCAGGTGAGATGAATGGGTACCCGGTAGGATTTATCCCTTGGATGCTTTAGTGCCTACACGACGGCTCAGCTACAGCCGGGGTAAGAATACGATATCAAGTATCAAGCGAAAATATACGTAATTATAGTAGCTAGGTTATATAAATGGAACATATTATTATAATTATTTATTTCAAAAAAATATCAAATAAGATTTTTTTTTCATAATTGATGAGGAATGACAGTGTATACTAACATGTGCTGCATGTAGGTCCTGTAAAACACCCAGTACACACACAGGAGGTAGACGTGCAATCGGGTGACATCAGACATGATCCACCATTTCTACATGGGTTGTTTGTCTGACACAGGTCAATTCCTAAAAGCACAATATCATAGAAAAAGATATGTCACTTTTCAATACAGTTTTGTACAATGTAGCTTTCCAAATAGAAAAATGTTGAGAAAAAGCATTTCATAGATAAGAAGAGATTTCATTAAATGTTATCAGACCTGCAATCAGGAGCAGGAGTATGATATTCTCAACAAGAATCAATTTACAATGATGAATATGTGTATAAAATTGATATATTTATAATAATGAATATAAATTAATATTTGCAGTGGGAAAATACATGTTGCAAAAGGTTAATAGAGCAACAACATTAACGAAACCCAATATAAACTAATTTTGTAGAACTTGTGTTAAGCACAATCGCATTGTAAAAAGCAAATCATTGTTTAACCACTCTGCCACTTCTGGTAGTAACATTCACTCTGGTAACTGAATTTTCTGCATAAACAGATACAAATGTTAAAACTAACAAAACCCCCATAAAAGCAATAACTGTTAGTCCACGATGAATCAAAATACAGGAAAAATACCTTTCAGAAATATGATAAGTTACTTTTGACAAAAGGTATGCCAACAAGAATGGTATGCATATTAGTACACTGTCTAGTTTATTTATTTATTTATTTATTTATTGATATATTCATATTCCACAATCATCAAAGTACATTTCGTAATCATGTTTACAATGAAAAAAATGCATAACATATGCAGGATTAAAACGTAGCAATGAAATGAAAAAAGTGGAGGGGCCTACTAAAAAGCAGAGCTTGTAAAATGTAGACCCCCTATCAAAACTTTATACAAGGGTAATATGATACAAATAGAGTAAAATAATCAGCAAAATTCTGTAAAATTATATAGATATAAACACTGTAACACAAATGTATTTACACTATATACAAAATTAAATATTGACTTAAAAAAAATAATCAATACTACCGTGGATAAGTATGAAGTTCACAAATATTAGATTGAATCAATAAGAATTCAGGAGAAATTTTTTGATGAGTAATTTAAATCGTAAAAGATTAGCTGCCTCTTTCATTTCTCTGTCCAGAGAATTCCAGAGTTTTGGTCCTGTGAAAAATACAGTTTTGCTAGAAAATACTGTTTTACTTTTAGGTAAGTGATAGTCATTTGATTGTCTCGTATTATATGAATGTAAAGTATTGTTTCTCATAAATTTCTTTTGTAGGACATTAGGTACACTATTTCTATCTAGCTGATACATGAATTGGAATAGTTGCAAGCGGTACAGGTCATTGATTTTAAGGATACGTTTCTGACGAAACAATTCATCCGTATGAGCTCTAAAGGACATATTGCATATTATTCTCAGTACTTTTTTCTGAAGTAGCAAGACTTTATTTAGTCTCGTTTGAGAGGCATTACCCCATGCCAGAATTCCATAATTAAGATATGGTAGAATTAATGCACAATACAACATGGATAGCGCTTGTGCTGGTAGAACGTATTTAAGCTTATTGATGACTCCAATATTTCTTGACACAGTTTTGCAAGTATTGTTGATATGAGCATTCCACGTAAGCTTGTTATCAATAGTAAGACCTAAAAATTTTGTTGTTTGCACTTCTTTGATTTCAGTATTATCTAAAAGTATTTGATGTGGTAGATGTTTCAATGAATGACTAAAAAGCATATAATTAGTTTTTTGCAGATTCAGTGACAATTTGTTGGCTTTAATCCAGTTTGTTACTTTTTTAAATTCTGTATTCATAGTGCTCACAAGTATATGTGGATCATGGTGTGTATAGAAAATATTGGAATCATCAGCAAAGAGAATAAATGAGAGAACATGAGATGAATTTTTCATATCATTAACATAAAGTATAAATAACAAGGGGCCAAGAATACTACCTTGTGGAATTCCACAGGAAACTGGCCTTGTTGGAGATTCTGATTCATTTACTGTAACAAACTGAATTCTATCAGTAAGATAACTCCTAAACCATTGTAAAGCTGTTCCTCTGATACCGTAATTTGATAGCTTACATAACAGTATTTCATGATCTATTGTGTCAAACGCTTTTGAGAAGTCAAGGAATAATCCTACAGTATGATCAGAATTATCAAAAGAAGTAGATATTTTATTTATTAATGTCAATATAGCATGAGTTGTATTATGTTTTTCTCTAAAACCAAATTGGTTATCACATATGATACTATATTTCTTAAGGAAAGCAACTGTCCTTTTATAAATGATCCTTTCAAGAATTTTTGAGAACGAAGTTAACAAAGATATTGGGCGATAATTACTAGTAATTAATTGATCCCCCTTCTTGAAAATGGGTATAACTTTAGCTATTTTCATCTTCTTTGGGACCTGGCCAAGCTGCAATGATAAATTAAATATATGAAGCAGGGGATCAGCAAGAGAATGTATAATGTTTTTCAATACTTTATTTGTAATGCCATCATATCCGGGTGTCTTTCCTGCTTTCAAATTAAATACAATCTCAAGTAATTCTTCTCTATGAACTGGAGTAAGAAATATTGAATTATCATTTTGTTTGTCCAAAAAGTCCTTAAACGAATTTTCTACAGGGATAATATTTCCAGCTAACTTTGGTCCAATTTGAGAGAAATATGAATTAAATTCATTTGCTATAGAATGAGTATCTTCAACCATATTTCCATCTACACATAATTTATTAACAGCACTAGATTTGTTAATTTTGTTTAGAGCCCCATTTATTGTTTTCCATGTATTTTTAAGGTCGTTTTTATATGATTGTAATTTTTCTGAATAAAACCTCTTTTTTGCTATTCGGAGAGTAGTTGTTAAGGTATTTTTATAAGACGTGTATCTATTCCGTGAAACATCATTTGGATTTGATATATAAGAAACATACAGATTATTTTTCCGATTGATAGACCTTAATATCATTTTTGAAACCCATGGTAGCTTTGGAACACGTTTATAGTCGTAATTTCGATATTTCTTTAAAGGAACACAAGAATCTAAGCAATCATTGAAATATTTCAAAAATATGTCAAATGAGTCATCGACATTCTCTTTCGAGTTATAAACGTCAGACCAATCAACAGAGCTTAAATCTTCTTGGAGGCGTTCAATATTTTTGTCACTAAAGTTGCGACAGATCCTATATTTCTTTTCCATTTTTGCGAGTGATTGCATTGTTTGGATATGGGTAAAAATAAGAAAATGATCAGATATGTCTGTCGTTACAATGCCAGCTTTCGGAAGAGGGTGAGAGTTACAGAATATATTATCTATAAGCGTAGCAGAATGATCAGTAATACGGGTTGGTCTAGAAATAATCGGCAAAAAGTAGAAGTTAACATTAATTCAAGGAAATCGTTTGTTGCAGAGTGATTACTGGTCAAGAGATTAATATTGAAATCACCAGTGATGATACAATTGTTATTTATCAATTCTCCGTTTTGCAAAAGTTCATTAGTAGCAAGTAAAAAATCTTCTATACAAGAAGTTTGAGGAGGTCTGTAGATGACACCTATTAGAGTTTTCTTATCTTTTTGAAGTTTTACTTCTACAAATAAGGATTCGATGATATCATTCATATATTCAAATTCATGTCTAACTGCATAATCAAATGAAGACGGAATATATAATGCTAGTCCACCTCCAATTTTATTTTTCCTATTGTTTATAACAATATCATAATTCGGGATGGTGCATAAGGAATTCGGTGATTCCGTGAACCAAGTTTCAGTAAGAGCAATGATTGGGGGATTGGCAAATTGTGTATTTTCTAATAATAATCGTAATTTCTCGAAGTTTTGGTTAGCGCTTCTTATATTCAAATGCAAAATAAAAACATCATCTTCTCCAATCAATTTAGCATAGTCTTTGAATGAATTTTCTGTATAATATGGAGAAGAGGAAAGATTGTATGCTTTATCATGAATATCGAATTCAACTTGAAGTTCATCAAAATTATTTGTAAGAATATCAGTAGAAAATCTATCAAATGGAGTATGATGATTTGAGATAATATTGCTTTTATCCTGACTTGGATGATTTAGTAATAAGAAATCATCATTATTCAGATGATAAAATGGGAAATCACGCATATTATCCACCATTATGAAATAGAATATATTGCCATTTTAAATCAAAATCTTTGTAAGCTGAGCATATAAAGGATCTTTTAGATTTGATACCGTCATGACCCCAAATTCGAGTTTGAAAAATACTGCAGTTGTAATAGTTAACAAAATAAAGATTATTTGATACAATTATTAACGGTCGATGAAGAATATTTGCACACAAAAATAAGTAAAATGACCTCCATGAAATGTCTGGTATTGAAACATTATTGAAAGGGCAGTAAAAGAATGCAAAATATACCACGGAAAATAACACAATTATTGATCGATGCGAAAAATTTTGTGACGTGAATTTCATAAGAAATAAAAAGAATACTGGAAAATGGAAAAAACATGGATAGTCCTTCTACAGCTTAGAAAAGTCCTCTCTGGAATGAATGATGATGGGTTGACACTTCTCATCCTTCCTTACATAGATTCGGCCATTCTGGGTCCACAGGAACTTGTATCCGGCATCTCGGCGGGCCTTGTTGACATCTTTCATTAGCTCCTTAGTGGAAGCGATCAAGTTTTCATTGAGGTAGATCTTGCCATCGCTGTTGTATCCAAGATCCTTTGTGGAGAGAGTCTTCAGCTTCCTTCTCCCATCGTACATGATGTTCCGAGCTCGTCTTGTGGTGAATCGCACGATGATTGGTCGGGCTTTGTTATCAGCTTGGCGTTTGGAACCCAGCCGATGAACCACATCGAAGTCGGATGCTGCAAGCTCAGGGCTGATGTGTTTCGCGATATTAAGTACGATCCTTTCAGGAACCTCGCCCTGTCGTTCTGGTACACCTGCCACCTCCAAGTTGACTCTTCTGTGGTACTGGTCAAGTTCGTTAAGCTGGAAGGTCAACTCACTGAATCTCTTCTGAAGGCAGATGTTTTGTTCCTTCAGTTCTCTGTTTTCCTTTTCTATCTTCTCGGCCTTCAACTTCATTTCCTCAAATTTCTCGTTGAGGAACGACAGCGAGTTGACAATGCTACTTTGTCCCTCTCGTATACTGTCGATCGACTGCTCCAAGACGGTCAACTTAGCATTCAAGGAATTGGAAAGTTTCCCTAGCTCATTCTTGATCAGTGATAGTAGATAGTTTTCATTCGTCTCTTCATTATCACCAGAGTTGTTTTTCGACGACTTTCTCTTCCCAGACATCGTGACGTCACAATTAGATGAAACAATCAGAATTAAGCGCACAAAGAATGGTTGCGCAAAGAGATACCAGTGTGATGCGTTCCATCCAAGCCAGTATGCGTTTAATGATGAGTTGCTAGGCAATGACGCGTAAATGATGCTAGTTTTAGAAGTCTATTGACACTTTCTTCTCCAAAATGATCAAAATTTCAAGTTAAAAATGTTTGATAGTATCCAAATAAGTAATCCAAATGAAAAATGAGTATATCCTTGATATTCACTATCCAGTTTCTGATGCAACCATATAAAACGTTTTCACAAAATGTCAGGAAAAACGGTAAAATTGCAAAAAATGTCAGAGCACTTTTAAAACACGTCCGACCTCTCCATTTGTAACTCCATAATCATGGTAGGAACATCTTCAAACTATCAAGTTATGAAGACATTTAGCATAATGATACAGGCAAACGTACTTAAAGTTAAAAGGTACTTACTCTGTGAACATGTATTTCCAATGAAGCATACATCACACTGACATACAAAGTCTGTACATCCAATACCCTGTGGAATGCAGATCCCATTGTTCTGACATGGGTTAGGATTCTGGCATTGGTTTATACCTAATGATATAAACAAGATCATTAGTTCAGGAATAATAAGATTTGACCTCAAACAAATTTGAAGTCAATGACCTCCAGGTCATCTGAGGTCAATAACTCCCGATCCTAAAGTGTGGGTTATTGCAAGATCTATCACTGGTAAAAGTTTTATGCATCAGTAATAATTATATAATTATAACAATTAGGGCAGCTTTCGTTTGAATATTTATTAATAGTAATAAAACCACTTATTTGATTGTTATAATTACAGAATTCTCTCCATTTTGGATTTATGAATATTAGATATCTTTCTACTTTTTGGATCTTTCTGGACTTTTGGCCGGGGGGGGGGGGGGTAGTCAAATATATCGCTGTACACATGTGTGATCCAAAAAACGTGCTTAAAGGGGTGTTTTTTCAGTTTAGATGCGGGCATTAAGGGTATCAAAGACACAGATTTTCAAGAAAAAGTTTCGCAAGACTGGTCAATGGTCATTCGTGGGGTCAAATGTATTTAGGGGATGTATTTTTTCCAAAGATATTTTTTAAGACTACCCAAATGTGTTTAGGGTATGTTTTCTCCCTGAGGTCCTATTCTGGTGACAACTTGTTTAGGGGCGACAACTTGATTAGGGCCCAAATTGTGTAAATAAAGCCGAAAAAAAAGCTTGTTAAGGGGGTTATTTTGCACACAGAGAAAAAACTTGTTTAGGGGGTGTTTGGAAATAATTTGGTCACGCATGTGTACAGCAATACATTTGACTGCCCCCCACCCCGGACTTTTGGTAATTCATTTTTGGGACAAAACAGCAATGCAGTGCATTGTTAGGGATTCACCCATAAAATCAGTCATTTTCCTTGACTACAATAATTACAATTCTTGAAACATTTTTCAGCATATTGATGAATTATATTAAAGTTAAAAGAAAGGTGAGACACAAATTCAACACACTAAAAATATTCTCCTAATCAATGAGAATAAGTAATATGATAAGGCCCTTGCACGTTCATGCAAGTAAAATGTTCACAAAACAGATATGACATGAAGTGCATTAATGATATATACCATATACATATTCAATATAACAAATTTGCAAAATTACTTACGGCTTGAACAAGTTAAGCCTGTGAAGCAGGGTGGGCAATCACAGATAGCTGAGGTACATTGATCATTGGTAAAACATGTCCCACCATTCAGACATGGGTTACTAGTAGAACACAAATTATTACCTATCGTGTGAACAAAGAACAAATTTATATTGAACATTTCTATAGTAAATTGAGATGCAAAATTTTGTCACTTATATTCAATCACAGTACTTTGATTGCTACGGCCATTGATTGTTCTCGACTTCTCATAGCATAATCGTTGCCCCTTTTTATATCACTCAAGTTGTGATATAGATTCACTCTAAGTCACTTATACATTCAATATCAGCTGTAAATAACAACAAACAGTCAAACTCTGAATTCAATTTCAATTCTAAAGATCAATTTTTTTAAATCTAAAAGTACATTTAAATTAACATATTTCTAGATTTAATCCTTATCCAGTGGTTGACTAGTTACTATTCACATCCGATCCAGATTTGATTTAAATCCATGTCATTCAGCATTTATCAGTTGAAAACTTTGTGTGATTTACTAATTATCTCATTTATTAATCTTCCTGTACGAAAAGGTACAAAAATCTATCCCATAGCATACAAAATACATGAGGATGACAGGCTATTTTATCCTCATGACAGCCCAAATCACCTCTTTTATTCCCAAAATTGAATACTTTGGATGTACCATTTTTTTCAAGAGTTGCCACAAATTCAAGAACGGTTTAAGATATTAATATTCTACAATACATATACACTAGAATCATGAAGATTGCACTTAGGCCTACCATATCACTGCTTAATGCACAAAGGGTAGCCCCCCAAATTTTGCAATTGCAACAAAGTGAAATTAAAAAAGGCCCCTAAATTATTTGCTAGCCTGTTGTCATCCTTACCTATCTCGCATCTGTTACCATTGTAGCAAGGAGTACAGCTACAAGTGAAGGTGTTTGACTGGAAGTTTGGTGTACATGTCCCTCCATTTAGACAAGGACCCCATCCACATGGATCAGTTGCTGGAAGAAAAACAAGATTTTATTTCTATATTTTGAAAATAATTCAAACATATCATCTTAGTTTTTTGTCAATACCATTTGTTATATAATGGATCAACAAGATGTAATGTACTTTATCAATGTCCCTGCACAATTTTGATCAACCTCTCCTTACTCCTTATCCAGGGCTCCACACTAACCTTGTTTTTCTACTGGTCCAACCTGTTTATGTTGGACCAGTAGATACCAGTTTTTCCATATTTTACTGGTCCAAACCTAAAATTTACTGGCCCCCCCTCCCAAATAAAGATTTTTTTTTTAAATCTTGAGTTTATTTTGCTGTCTTTTATTGCTTACATTGCCCCCCCAAAAAAAAATACAACAAACAGTACACACAACATAATTCATAAGAGCCATTTCTCAATTCTGGATAGCCAGTTTCTACGAAAGCAGAGTCATTTTTATAATTTACAAAGTAGGAGAAAATATCATTTATATCAGTTAAATACAGTTTTAAATGGTCATGTCACACCAGTATATCTGGCTTTTTCTGAAAAGTTACTGGTCCGTCACTAATTCTTACTGGTCTAGGACCGTTGGACCAGAGCCAGTGTTGTGTGCTACCTTATCCTATTCTATCTATCTATTTACCTATTTTATCTATTTTTCTATCTATCATTATACATGACTCTCATTTCACAAATTGCCCATGTCCTTTGTTTCTTAAGGGAACCTCTTTAAAATATGAACAAATGGATGAAGATACATGTATATAATGATAGTAGATATTGAGATATATAAAAGTCATACAAAACTTTATTTAATTTTATGTCCAAAAGTGGAGATGGTACACATCTGCAACTCCAGTGGCCTGAAGTTTATGAATAACTTCAACCATTACACAGCAATGATAGTGCAAAGGTGTGCCATTTGTGGACATATGTCGTAAATGAAATGTCCTTTGAACTACTAGTAAGTCTACACATGTCTCAACAAAATCAAATTATCAATTCAATTCAATTCATTAATACATTTATTCAAATCAGATCTCTCAATACAAACAGGTATACAGTAATAGAATACAGGTATATAGTCATATGCAACTTCTCAGGTTTTGTCCTTCTTATTTGATCATATTGTGTTATAAATGTGTAGTTCAATATGTGAAGTTTAAAAATGATGGTTGAAATAACTTTGATAGAAAAACATGACAAACAATAAATAAAAGGAATACTAGTATACAATAATTACAATAGAATTAGAAAGAACTATTGACTTCTTACTTGCTGTCCACTGTACCTGCCACCCATTTGCGGATCCTGTAGCATCTGACCTGAAAAGCATCCAAACCGTATCGGTGTTCAAAGTGAACGCATTGGGCACCACACTCCCACTGAACTGATGCAAGATGCCATCAACGGGTTGAAAACTCGTGGGAACAGTGAGTCCGATCCCAACGTAGAGCTCGTCATCGACGTCGATGCTGAAGGTGACTTGGAATGAAAACCTGATCGACGTTGCGGTTTGGATGTAGAGCTGGTACATTTGGGAGAAGCCATTGGGGTAGTTGTTGGGGAAGGCAGGGGAGGAAAAGAATGTGAGCTGACAGGTGGATGAAGGATACCCAAAACATCTGTTTGCAGCATTGAAAGAACCTGAAAAATGACAAGACCAAATATTGATTCATCGTTACTACATGAATGTCTATTAAAAATATCAAGATACCTAAAAGTCAATATATATTCGGTTACAAAACTTTTGAAATCGGTTAACGTTTTATGCAGTCATAGCCCTCCATTTCTAAAATCACTATAGAAAACACATCTACTTTATTTTGCTTTCTCTTACTCTTCTTTTTCTTCTTCTTTTCCTTCATATTTCCCTTTCCCGTAATTCCTTACTTAATTATTAGCAGAAGTACTAGTCACTACATTGACACAGCAAAGGACAAATAGCACAGATAGCAATTTATCCAAGCTAGGAAGACAACGTACAGTACAAGATACACCTGAAAACGTGACTGCAGACACAACTGGGCAATTCCACGGTTACTCACGTTACATTTGGAGACACCTTGACTCATACTTGGAGCTGTAACTCCATTATTATTGATAGGAACTAAACATCTCCTTATCACAACAAAGTACACAGTCTGACTATCCTTTGTATAAAAACAAAACTTGGGAAATTCTATTATGCTCCTGGCAAATCTTTGGAATGTGTCGGTTACTCACGTTACATGACCAACCTGTGGAATTGTCCAACTGTATTTTTCCAGTAGATGCGGTATAAAGATTATGTTCAATATCATCATTGTAACATCACAACCACAATCATCATCAATCATCACCAGCATTATCAAAATCATCATCAGTATCATGATGATCATGGTCATCGTAACCATGCAATTCACTATCATGACCAATGGCATCTTGGCGTATCACCAACACCATCACCATCATAATCATCACCAATTCACTATCAACATGAATATCTGTTTATCATCATAAACATCAAAACACCTTTAGCAGCAGCATCATGAGGCATGATGATCATCACCATCAGTACCATCATCATTTTCATTACCATCACCACCATCATCATCATCATCACCAGCATCATCATACCGCAGCAGCATCATGGTCATCACCAAGATGGCCCAAGTCATCTTTGCTGTAAATAGGTATGAACATGCATGCACCCACCACCACCATCCTCATCATCATCATCCTCATCATCACCATCATCACCACCATCATCATCACTATATATATTATAGGCATTAGCATTATTATTGACCTTCACCACCAGTACCACTACCGGGCCATTGACTCACCGATTTCCACGCAGAGGAGTCGGCCGCCGTTCCCGTTAGAAATACGTTAACGAGTAGGAGTCCATGCACACACAAATCTAGGCGTTCACCTATTCAGGCCAGAGCCCCGGGGACGTCGCTAGGGAGCGATGTTCGGGCTGCCCCCCGGGGCTGCCGCTGTAACTCGCCCAACACAAAGTTGCATGACACAACCTTCTTACCTTGACTCGACACTTTCTTACAACGAATACCAATCGCATTATCATCATGCTGATATCATTAATACCATTATAATATAGGCCACTATTACATAAATCAAATTTTAACGACTAATTTAGTTCTCTCTTACCTGTATTCGTAATACTAATAGCATTCATGGGAAAGCGAATAATAATGTTTATCGTAAAACCTGCCACCAACGACCCTCTGGTCGTTAGCATCATCATTTATTTTGCACTCGTCGCATCTTCAAGGTCGCCAAGCCTCATCATTGTCGCCATAAACCATCAAATGTCTTATTATCTGTCATCGTCATGTTACGACGCCATCATCATCATCATCATCATCGCAATCATAATTCATTATCATCATCGACATTATCACCACCTTCATTTTCAACAACACCATCAATTTTCATCAGCATCATCATCATCACCATCGATTGATCGAGGCATCGATCATCACCATCGTTGTCTATCGTCATCATCATTGTCATCATCATGGGTGTCGATCGGTATTCTTGGTTGGGGGGGATGATTGACACAAATTTTCTTGTGGAAGGGGATCTTTCAACATTACCCCCACTAAAATCACAAGTTAGGACATTTGGGAGTGGGTGATATGCATGGTGTTCTTGGAAATTCCTTCATTGTTGTAGTGTACTTTACTTTTATAATTTTTTTGAAAATTTAATTTGTGTTACAAGTAAGCCTATTCTAAACTCATGCGAAAGAAAAAATGACAAAAATTGTCTGGACCATGTACAATTGTACATAGTGATCTGTTTATTGAGCATGATGTATACACAGGGGCGTCGATCCATTTTTCAGATGGGGGGGGGGGCAAAATCATGAATCAACGTTCCAAAGGCGCTCTATCACACAAAACAAACAAACTCACCCACACACATATAGGCCTATATATATAAATATATATATGACTCATGAGAAAGAGACACATATCTCCCCCTCACCAACAATGCGAGCGCGAAGCGCGAGCTGAAATTTTTTAGTATGACATGAAAACAGGAAAAATGTACCTGTTTAGGTTTGTTTGTAACTCATGAGGAGGATAGATACATGTATCTGACTAGAGAACGAGCTGAAATTTCTTTATATTCTGACCTGAAAGCTTGATATTTTATGCATTTTTGGTACCAATGATTAAGATGTTTGTCTAGAAGAACAATAGATGCGAGCGCAAAGCGCGAGCTGAAAATTTTGATATTTCGATCTGGAAAAAAATGACAGATTATTGGACGCTTTTAATAAAGAAGAAGATATATATCCAACAAAAGATTATTACAAATCGAAGCAGGAGTTCTTTTGAGGTTTAGAACTGAAAACGGGACATTCTACTCACTTATTTCATCAGGAAAAGTATGGGTTTCTGGTACAGAAATGATGCGAGCGCGAAGCGCGAGCTGAAAATTTTTATATTCCAATCTGAAAAGCAGACATTTTGAGCACAATTTTATGAATCAAAATCGAGTTGGTATCTCAATCTCGCTTTCTGATTTCAGTGTAACATTACAATCTTATTAATTTTTTTAGTGGCACATGCAGAATTATTGAGGATCAATGCCTTTGTGTATACAACCCGACTGGCAGTATCTTTTTTCTTAATGCGCGATGATAAAATGCAGATTCGGACCAATTAAGACTAGCACAAATTTCAAACTGTATGGCTTCTCGTGCACCATCGGGCTTACCGCTTAGACGATTTATCTTGCCACCCTTTTTTACTCCTGTTTATTTTTCCACCCTTTTGAATTAATTGATTTATCAAAATTAATTTATTCGCCACTGGTGGGATGGAACACCCTATCAACAAAAGTTGTTTTTCGTTGGGGTCCTTTTATGCCATGTGTTAAAAAATATCATATACATAAACATTTCATTCTTTTTCATCTTGAACCTCCACTCATCTGTTTAATAGTCCCCGAATAGTCCTGAAAAAGAATGTTTTTATTTAATAACAATATACACAAATTGCGAGGGAAACAAACTGATTGATGGCATACTATAATCATCATGATCAAACTTTACATTTTTTCATCATCATTATTATAATTTTTCTACCCTAAATTATTGGGGGGATGATAATACAGGCAATCCCCCCACTTGAAATATTGGGGGGGATATATCCCCCATCCCCCCCGTGATCGACACCCATGGTCATCATCATAAGGCTTCATTGCCATCATCACCGCCGTCGTCGCAATGATCATCTTTATTATCACCATCATCATCATCATCATCGATCATTAATTGAAGTTGTCGTCTTCGCATTCCTCGTCATCACCATATTCTCAAAATCATTGATAGCCATCATCATCACCATAGAGGCATCGTCATCATCACCATCATCATTGTAATCATAACCATCATCACCGTCGTCGTCGCCATGATCATCTTCATTACTACCATCATCATCATCAAGTTGTCTTCGAATTCTTTGTCATCACCAAATAATCGTCATCACTTTCGTCATATTCATCATCAACGTTGATCTTTATCGACATCATTGATCACCATCATCATATAACCTGCACCGTCATCGCCGTCCACATGCTTATGACAACCACTACAATTCGTTGACTCACCTACTTGCATGCAGTCAAATCCCATTCTATTAGTATCAAAACATTGACAAGCGAAGTTAGGAGTCCTTCCCGGTCTTTCGTAGCAGAACCCCAACCCACTGCAGGGATTGGATGCACACGCTGAAATAACGGGGAAAATGTTTAATATAATTGATTTATTAAATACAATGTTTATCAAATAGTGTCGGTTTACTTGTTCATCCTTTTCTTTCGACGGAGTAGCCGCGGAACGGTTTTCAAAGTGGGGGGGGGGGGGCTGACCATGCAAAAAATTCCCAATCATAATGGTCATTTCTACGTTTCTGTACACGGTTTTGGAAAAAAAAGTGGGGGGTGTCTGAAGCACCACCCCCCCCCCCCCCGCTTCCGCGGCCCCTTCAAGTAACTGACAATGATTGTTAGGTAAAGGGGAATTGTTTTCCGACCATTTATACTCGTTGTTGAGCACCAAGGTCAAATTTTCTCAACAATTACTTGATCTAAAAAATCAAACAAGTATTACATTGAATTTCTTTTTAATCAAAATCAGAAGTCAACATATCAGATTTTCCACAACATGGCAAAAATGAATATTTTTTTCAAGACTTTAGAAAGACAATGACATTATCTCCGCACTGTTGCATTTTGAAATATCAATTGCCATTTTTATGAATTTGATAATTAATTAATTCTTGGGTTAAATCATAGAGAGTTATACTGGTGATTATACGTGTTCAATGAGGGGTCAATCCATGTTCGCGCAATATCGGAGATATAAGGTGATATATTTATTTTTTTCATGTTTTATATGATCATGATATTGTAATGAGTGTGTGATATCATCGAGTTCGTAATTTCCCTTCAGCATTGTTTTCGTCCAGTGCATTGCCATAACGTCTAAGAATTCTCACGTCTGTCATGGGGGGGGGGGGGGGGTGGGGTGAGTGGGCAGTAACTTGTATAAGATGTCGTCTGTTGTAATGTGGTTTTGCTGGACTATACTTACTTTATAGTTTTTGGAGTCATGTCTTTATTTGTATCTTGTGTATACATTCATGTTTGTATGTGAGAGTCTTTTTAAACAAGCGAATAAAGAAGCTATTATTATCATCATTATCATTATTACTATATTTATTATTATTATTATTATTATTATTATTATTATGGTGATTATTATGATTATGATTATCATTATTATTATTACTATCATTATTATTATTATCATGACTATTATTGTAGTGATTATTATTATATTGTTAAGCATGAAACTTCTTTCATAGATTAAGCAATATTTAAAGAAGGAGTTAACCTATAATGATAAATAAATATTGCTGAAGGTTTGAGAAAAATTCATCAAAGAATTAAAAAATCATAGAATTTTAATTATTTGATTTGTGACGTCATTTGCGGGCAGCTATCTTACATATCGTATGACCAAAAAATCACTGAAATGTAATTTTCTCAGAAAATGCACAAAAAAGTTTTTACTCTACCTTCAATTTTTGCCCATTCATGACGTCACAAATCCAAAACTTTAAATCCTATTAACTTTTTATTGAAATCTTTTATGGATTTTCAAACTTTTTCTACAGGGTGAACTTCCCCTCTAAACTTATTCTAACGCCCCTATTTTACATCCGATTCGATGAGATTACATTATCTTACTTGCTTGAATTTTTTTTTCTTCCTTCCTATTAAAATCAACTTGTTAATGGGGTAGACTTGACCTCAAAGGTCACTTCAAATGTCGTGAAATGGCAAATTTACATTCATATTTCAGAACACAGTTCCAATATGCCACGCAATGTCTGAATTACAGCATCTGATCTAACGGATGCTATTTTGTCACTTGGTGATCATAAACAATTTACATTTTTATATCTTTACACAACTAAAAGGTTATTTGTAATCGTCAATCTCACTGACCCGTGCAGGAAGAGAAGGGAGAAAACTTAGCGGGGTGTCTAAGTTTGAGTGAGACTCCAGCGTCAAAAGGGGTGTTAAATGAAAATAAAACGTTTTTTTTTATTATTCAAAATTGATTTGACAGTTTCAAACCCCTCCCTCTTGGGAGGCGTAGAGTTAACAAACTCTACGCCTATTTTTTTTTCATTTGGGACCCCTTTTTATCATCCCTACGATCAGATTGTTCGTTATATTAAAGAAATTAATGAATAATGACGAAATAAGAATTTAAAGCAAAACAGAATGTTTCTTGTGAGATTTTCTTTGTGTGCGTGATTGTCGAGCAAGATTAATATCAGCGGCGCAATGACCAAATAATAATAATAAGGAGGGGAGCACAACATAATGCATGGAAAAGAGGTAAATAAAATCGCGAGAGAGCGAAAATGTTGGCATTTTTAAAATAAAAAGCGAAGTTTTGTGATAATCTTTTTACATTATATTGGAAAAATATATATCATATTTAATATTTCCAATTCGATTTAATTTCTTTCTTTCTTTTCTATTTTTTGTTTTGTTTTGTAAAGTTTCTTCAGAGGGGAGGTGATAATCGCGAATGGTTACAATAGCGGGCTTCAATTATCCGAACATGGATTGATCAAGCCTAAAATCTACAATAATTATTGGTTGATTATCATATGTTTTGTTTAATTTATAATAACTCGATGCTTTATCTTGAAGAATCAATTTCACTCTTCGACTATGTCCTTGTTAGAAATTGTTATGGATCGGAGAATATTATGGTCCGTTTGAAACCAGCCAATTTTACTCTGACTTTGTATTGAAGGCCTGTCATTTTACTTTCAAATCCATTTCACAATCATAGGTTCATTATTGAATATGCCCAATAACCACAAATGCACATGATTATATGACACCATTGACTGAAGGACAAAGAAATATTTATTCAATTTCCTTTCTTCTTGGCTGCCTAAAATAGTCGTATCCATAGGCGGTGCAGGCGGAAGGGGGGGGTCCTGTCCCCTAAAATTGAGGTGGGATACGGTCTCCCCTAAAATTCCTGCTGATCACCTTTTTTTTCTTGCTTGTCAATTTTGTTTCCTTCCCCCCCCCCTAAATTCAGGTGGACTCCTCCCTAAATTTTTTAGGTTGATATCCTTTTTTTTTTGCTTGTCCAATTTTTTTACCTGTGTCCATACCAAAATTTCAGGTGGACCCCCCCCCCTATTTTTTTTGCTTCTGCCGCCAATATCAGATGTCTTGTCTTCTGAAATAAATCATGTTCTTGTTAATGTATAGTCTGCCACGTTCTCATAAAACATGCCTATATACAGTACATATTTGCAAGGAAAAGATACTCCGTAAAAATGCTTTTCCTACAATATAATCTAAATGGTGATCGGGCATTGTTCAATATAAAAAAATATATATACATTGAACTTTTAAATGGCAATGTTAGCATCGAGTGTTTATTCCTTAAATGTTGGCTATTGTTCAACTTTGAAACCATTTGTTTAACTTCATAATTATAGTACAACTGGTTGCATGGAAATTATACATTTTCTTTAGTTAGTTTTTGCTGTGTTTTACTGTATATAATACTAATGTGGAAAGAAATCTGATAATGATAATGCATTGTGAATGTAATGAAGGTTATTGATTACAGCTTCTTTATAACAACACATGAGACAATGAAACATTGGCAACAACCAATAAAGATATATTTTTTTATTACATTGTCCTTCTACTCTTCAATAAATAAAATAGTTAGGTGGTAAACCTGTTAAAATAAAAGTGTATGATTATCATGTCTTGTCCTTTTCTAATTAAACTGAAGAAAGGGGGGGGGGGTTCATGAGAAGATAGATAGGCCTATGTTACAAACATAAATATGATCTACAATTTTCTTACCTTCTTGGGCTATCGCATCATGCACTGACAATAACAGGATGACAATAACCACCAAACATTGTCTCCCTACGATGGCTCCATGATGGTTTGATTTAAAACCGTTCATCACCATTTTGTCTTAGATGACAATTAATCAAATCATGATATTGATTGAAGGAAATGTAACGTGTTAACACCAGTAAGATATGCCTCTCTTGTGGTGACGGTAGACGATTCGAAGAAGAGCGTGGATTAACTTTTCAATCGTTTAAGAGTTATTATCAACGGTACAAGAAAGCTCTTGCGTTTTACAAAACCATCTGACAAAAAGTAGTATGTTCCTGGCAGCCGCAAAGGTAGGCCTAATATGGAGTGATAATGTAATTTTCCTTGACCGCAAGACTATGATGAAATCAATATCGATATATGTCCAATATTCTTTCCTTCACGGTTTTTTCCTCGTATCAATCAATTTCATATGGACATAGCTGATCAGGACATTCGCTGTGCGGGTACGAAATCCTTGAAGGGTTACGCGCGGGAACATATTTCAAGTGGAACCACAGAAGAAAACAAAAAGGTGTCAAGCAAATCCTTTTCATGAGGGTGACGACGTTTCATTGAGATCTATTTTCATATCATCTAACGCTGAATTAAATAACAATGAACTGCATCCAATGCACACTCGATTACACATTTCGGTTTGTTATGTCTTGGTTTAGATTCTCGAGCGAAGTTAGGGTTGGGTTGGGTTCTGTTTAGTATACATTAATTCGTCTTCAGATTGTAGCTGTATTATTTATTATCATGACATATGGATTCATGAAGAGTTGAATGTGCAGTGGTTTTATGTCAACATTCATAACATCTTTTAGGAGGGTCATGAGATTCAGGGGCGGATCCAGGATTTTGAAATAGGGGGGGCGCCAGCGGCAAGGGAGCGAAGCGACCGAGCGGGGGGAGGGTGTGGGAGGGGATCCACGGCAAGGACTTTTTCAAAAAATCATGTCCAAAAGTCGTATTTTGAGAGCACCTTTAGAAGAAAAATGCACACTTAAATCACTGTAACTTCATGACTAAAAGACACATACTGACTCATTTAGGAGCTGGTTTCCAGTCACACACCGTATAAGCGGTCATTCAAAACATACATTTGGCAAAGGCTCTTCACTTGCTTGCACGAAAGTATTTTTATTCTCCCCCCCCCCGTCACATAAAATCTTCGCTCCTTACGCTGACATATAGCTGCGGAGTGGGGTCGACTGGTGATTGAGAATATACAATTTTGCTCCTTGATAATTCGTTGGAATGATTGCTTCGGCGAAACTTAGTTGGGGGCAGGGGCGGATCCAGCCTTCGCCAATAGGGGGGCCCGGAATTTTTTTTTCAGCCATATTTTCCCCGATCGGCCACTCGAATATGATATTTGCCGGGATTTTTGGTATCTTTAAAGGGGTAGTCATATATTAGTCACTTCTTAGCTTTATTCTTATGAATAAACATAAATATATAATACCATAATCATTATTTATATAATGCGAGCGCGAAGCGCGAGCTATTTTTTTGGGGGGAATCTTATTTACTTTTTTCTAAAAGTTTTGAACATTCTGGGCAATCCTGAAAAAAGATGTGTATATAAGTGAATAATTATTACGAACGTGAAGCGCGAGCAAAAATGAACCGATGGAAAAGGTACTGTTAAGGACTTGCTTGCAGTTAGCCATGAAGACGTTACATATTTTTAAAAATCAAATAATGCGAGCGCGAAGCGCGAGCTGAAATTTTTTGACATTTTTACCTAAGGAATGGAAATTCTAAGCACTTTTTGTAACTTAACAGAATAGGTATATAACTAAACGATTAGTGCGAGCGCGAAGCGTGAGCAAAAAATTTCGTGATTTAGACCTACTGAACGAGACACTCTATTCAAGTTTTGTAAATCATGAAAAGGATGAGGAAGTGGGGATCTTCCTTACATTAATAATGCGAGCGCAGAGCGCGAGCGGAAAATTTTTATATACGTTTTGAGCTGATCGAAAACGTATTTGTTATGGACTGCTTGAACTTAGCCATGAAGACGTTACATATTTCAACATTCAAATATTGCGAGCGCGAAGCGCAAGCTGAAATTTTTGACATTTCTACCTGAATAATGGAAATTTCAAGCACTTTTTGTAATCGTGGAAAGGATAAGACAAAAACTGAACATTATTGATGCGAGCGCGAAGCGCGAGCGGAAAAATTCTGGACACTCTATTAATGTTTTGTAAATCATGAAAAGGTTAAGCTATTGGAAATTTTCATACATTAATAATGCGAGCACAAAGCGCGAGCAGACAATTTTTTATATTGTTATCTGAAACTGGATAATTATTTAAATGGAGAACAAGGTGCGTATCTGAATAAACGTGTGTTTGAGATATCGACCTAGAATTTGGGTATTCTAAATACCTTTTTTTTACCATGAAAATCAATAAAGCGAGCGCAAAACGCGAGCTAAAAATATATGATATTCAGATCTGAAAAGGGGTCACTTTAAGCTCTGTATTGCAAGCACTTTGTGGAAAAATTGTGAGGTGAAGAAGGATCACAGTTAAAACAGCTGATATTTTCAATTATTGTTACTTTGAGTTTTGACATAGGACCGGGATATTCTATAAGGACATTATGTCATCATAAGAAAATGATGACTATCTTCCTATTTCTCTTCCTAAGCATGAGAGCGCAAAATCTATTGATATTATGGCCTGAAAATTGGACATTTAAGCACTTTTGTAATTATGCATAAGATGCACGAGTTTAAAATCTATCAATGCGAGCCCAAATCGCGAGCAGAAATTTATGATTAATTGTCATCAAATGGTGATTTTAAGTAGTTTGTTTTAGAATTAATATTGAGATATACATAACTCACTAATCAAAATGCAAGCGTGCAGCGCTAGCTGATACGTTTTGACAATCTGACCTAAATAGGGATATTTTGAGAACTTCATGGAATACAGGAAAATAATAGGTACCTGACAAATCAAATTTTGCGAGCGCGCAGCGCAAGCAGAAATTGTTAATATTCAGACCATAAAACAGAATTTTTTACACTTTTAAAAAATCAATTTGTGAATAAAACAAAATAATGAAAGTTCAATTTCCCAGCTGAAATATGTTTTGTATATTGACTTCAGAATTTGATATTTTAAGGTCCATATTTATATAATATTGACTGGCCTTGAGGGGAACATCAAATATATTGCCAGCAAAAGAATCATATTGGCCCGAGTCTTTAGACGAGGGCAATATGGGTCTTTTAAGGGCAATATATTTGATGTTCCCCGAAAGAAGAGCCAGTCAATATTTTTATTATCATCCAAATCAGATATCTAGAGCAAAAATCATGATAATGGGGATATTTCTTTTAAAAATAGAGTTCTATTGTGTCATGTTAATATCGGTCTAGTCTCTGCACTTTACCATTATGACGTACTTGCAAGCTCTCGGATCCAGTGTTGTCTTTATTATGACGTATATTGTTGGTGCGCGGATCCTTATGAAGCGTATCTCTTTATACGCATCCACAAATGCCCGGATGTGAGACCTGGGGGGTGTTTCACAAAGATTTAAGTATGACTTAGGTCGCACTTAAATGTCGACGCGTACATGATATGCAACCCGCAATCTTATTGATCAATACGCAGTAGTGCGTGACATCTTGGCATGATCTGACCAATGCTGTCATGCCTTTTATACTGCGCGCAACCAGACATTTAAGTGCGACTCTAAGTCATACTTAAATCTTTGTGAAACACCCCCCAGGGAAAATACAAAGGTATATTTTGCGTCGTCTCTGCATGCAAAGTAAATGCGCACATTGAGACCGAGGAAAATACAAACAATATACCTACCCTTCCCGATATTAAGAAAATGTAGGGCAATACGGTGACCAGCTCAGATGTCTGATACGGGTGATAATGAGCAAGATATCACCTAAAAGGCAATGCGAGCGCAAAGCGCGAGCGAAAATTTTATATCCCGACATGAAAGATTTAAAAAAAAAAAATTTCCAAGTCTTAATTCCCCTTATCTTATTTTATTCACTCATCTTCCTCCTCTTATGCTTGCCTTCCTTCTTTTCTCCTCTCTTTTCCTTTTTTCATTTTTCCTTCCTTTTCCCCTTTTTTTCTTTTTTTTGCTCCGCCAATAGGGGGGGGGGCCGGGCCCCTCGGGCCCCCCCCTGGATCCGCCTATGGTTGGGGCGCCCTGGATAATATGCCTCTGAATCTACCAGAAAGTGTAAAAGTTAGTTTACATTAAATACAAATATGTCTGACCTATACATTTCAGTGAAAACGTACATGACCAAGGCAGAATGATAATGCTGCGCACGTGGCGCCCGATACAGGGCTTCATCTTTGAGTGAAGAATAATCTCGGGGATAGACATCATTCGCATCGTTGACACTTTCTCTCGCGATCTGTTACTTACAATTTACATGTATTTGCCATAAAGACGGACAAACGCATGTTACAAAAAACACAAAATTTCGGGAAAAAATGAACATCTTCACACTGGTCACTGCACTGCAACTCCCGATTACAAGTGGTGCAACTTTCCAACCAATCGACTTGCGCGCCCTGGAATTCCGGAATTTACATATTGCAATACAGTATGACAGAGGTGCATTTGTGCGAACACAAAGGCCATGAGCGTAAGTTAAAATATAGTTTTGACTAGATCTAGCCCTTGAAATTGACTACATTGTACCAATCCAGTAAATATGACCATCAAAAAAAAAAAAAAAAATCCGGCGAAAATAGGGGGGGGGGGGCGCGGGCCCGGGGCGCCCCCCTCTGGATCCGCCACTGAGATTGGGGTCGGCATTTCTCTATCATGTGCCATTTCTCTTCCTTTTTAAGAGTGCTTTAATTGAAAGCTTTTTCAACTGGAATATATCCCACTTCTGATAACTGCTATGTTGAAAGTCCTTGCCGTATAACATGTTACATGTATGAAATAAGTTGAATCTATATGTGACGAGTGTTCGTAATGAATTAACATTCGTTCTTTTAACTCCAAGTGATATTAACATGATTTTATTCGAGGGAATACGCGTGTTTGGGTGATTTATTGTTGATATTCATGCAAATTATAGTATGCTTTTAATTCTAAACATCCGGTATTTTTTTTTTTTTTAATGTTCTAGAGATTTTTTTTTTTCTCTTATCCTCTTAATCGAGGTATTTATTCACAATAACATGTACATTTATATACAAACAATAAAAAAAAACAATTCAATTCAATAATGCAATAATTTTTTGGATATCACATTTTTTCAAAATTCCGAACTTGTTTTTTTGTTTACATAAATTTTCTAAATAAATAATCATAGTAAGTTTGAATTCAATCCATAAAGAATTTGCATTATATCTTTTTCCTTTGAATATGCTTTTTATGTAATTTCGATAAATAACAAATTGGGCAATAACACAAAATAGATTACACATAATATTGCTGGCATTTTGCAGATCATAACCTATAATTAATGTTTTTTCATCTATAGAAATAGTAATCTTGAAAATATAAAATACCAACCTTTCTATAACTTTCCAAAATAATCGAACATATTTACAATACAGTATGAAATGAAAAGTGGTATCAACTTCTCCACAAATGTTACATGTGTTGCTTTCTAATACATGCCACTTAAATAAATTGTCTCTTGATGGTAAAATCTTGTTTAAAAATTTAAAACTAAACTGTCTAACTCTGTTATCCACAATTAAATGCAACTTGAAATAAAATACATGGCTCCAATTAAAGGAAATTGGTAATGAGAACAGATTAGACCAAAAAGATACAATGCCTGGTTCTTCCGATACATCTGAACATAATAAAGAATATATCTTTCTTGTTGGTAAAGAATCTAGAGTTATTTGTACTCCACTTTTTAATGAAATTAAAATTCGTTCACTTTTCTTTAATTCTAGTACACGATTTTCCTTAAACAACTTATTCAACCAATAAACAGGAAAAGACTTTTTTAACTTAACATATTCTAAATCAAATAAAAGCTGAGACGAATAGACAGATTTATTCAAAATAATTGGTGATAACCACTGACGATTTCTAATAACATCTCTTACCCTACATGCTTCCATTTCTCAAATATCAACATACGTTTATTAAAAGTTATATTGCTGTTATTCCAAATAATTTCATTTTCAATGTTTTTTACTCCAAATATACCAATATATCTTAACTTAGACCAGCTACAAAAAAAATCATAGTAAAAACTGGGCATATTTGCTTTTGTACAAAGAAAATGCATATCTTTTGTTGAAATATTGTATTCAAAACATAAAGGAATTTCACCAATCTTTGATAACCAGTAATTAAAAAGAAATTTCCAACTACGTTCGCTTTGCTCTAACAGCTTGCTTATCCACGAAATCTTAAGTGATTCAATTTTCGATTCTAAGTGGACCATACCGAGACCACCTTCGTTTGTTTTATTTATACAAACATTTCTTTTAACCTTTTCTTTTGAAGAATTCCAAATAAAAGTATATAACATTTTATTTAGAGATTTGATTTTTTGGGGGGGAACTCAAATTACTTTTGCAGGATACACAATTTGCGAGACCAACAAAGTTTTGATAATAATAATTTTTCCGAAAAATGTTAGATTTCTTAGCTTCCATACGCTAATAATATTTTGTATCTTATCTAGTTTATTTTGCCAATTATAATCTTCAACAACTTTCTCATTTTTCCCAACATATATACCTAAATATTTTATCGGTTCTTCAGTGCATTCTATTTGTCCGGGGACAATATCAATATTAAACTTCAGCAGTTTTTTTTTTTGCAAATTAATCTTTGGCCCAGCATTTGAACCAAAAAGTCTTAGTTCTTCCATCAAAGTATAAAAAGAATTTTCATTTTTCATAAATATAGTTGTATCATCCGCAAATTGGGATATTTTTACATCTACTTGATCAACATACATCTGAGAAATCGGTAAACTGAGACCTTCAATTTTATGATTCTGTTTAATTTTAGTCGCCAAAACTTCTGCAACAATTATAAAAAGTAGTGATGAGAGGGGGCACCCCTGCCTTACACCTTTTTTAATTTGAAAAGGTTCAGAGATCCAGCCATGATTTAATACACGGCCTTTTGCGTTGTTATACATTGTTTGAATCCACTGAATGAATTTCCAAAATTTAATCTTTTTAAAAGGTAAAATAGAAAATTATGACTTGTATTGTCATATGCTTTTTCAAAATCCAAACATTATAATGCCCGGAGCTTTCATGCCCTGATAATAATCAATTATATCTTGCACCAGACGTATATTTTCGGCTGAAGATCTTTCCTTAATAAAACCATTTTGATCGGATGATACTATGCTTGTTATTACATTTTGTAGTCGTCTGGCAAGAACTTGTGCAAGAATTTTGTAATCCACATTTAGGATTGATATCGGTCTCCAGTTATGAATAAGGTTTTTATTTCCTTTTTTAAACAATAACGCCAACATGGCCATGTTTTGACTTGGAGACAATTGCTGCTTTCTATGTCCTTCATTTAAACTGTTCATTAACATATCTTTTATCTTGCTCCAAAAGCATTTATAAAACTCGACTGTGAGGCCGTCGCTACCTGGTGATTTATTATTCTGCATTCTAGACAGAGCCTCAGCACATTCCTTTTCGGTTATATCACCTTCACAACTCGATGCTTCATTTTCATTTAGGATTTGTATATTTGTATGTAATAAATATTTTTCGTAATCCAAATCACTTTTACAATTAAGGTTTTTATATAAATCATCATAATATTCACGTAATCTCTGTAATATTTTCACCTTATCATTGATGGTTTTACCCTTGTATTCTAGGCAATCAACTTCTTTCTTTTTTCCGTTTCTTTTTTCAAGGCCAAGAAAGTACTTTGTTGATTTTTCACCTTCCTCCATCCACTTCTCTCTCGATCTTATGTAAGCTCCTTTACATTTATAATTATACAAATCATCGATATCCTTCCTTATTTTATTGATTTCTTCGATATTTCTATCATTAGGACTACTGTCCATGTCTTTGTTTAATAAAAATATTGTTTTTCCAATTGAATAAGTTTTTCTCTCTTTTTTCGTTGTACATCTATAGCATACTTAATTGTATATTCTTTTATTCCAACTTTACACATTTCCCACTTTGCTTGAGCATCAAGTTTTTCATATTTCAATTTACATTTAAATATTACATTTTCAATATTCAACCTATATCTATCATCTTTAAGTAGATCACTATTAAATTTCCAGTAACCCCTTCCTCGTACGTCGTTAAAAAGTTTTAATTTCAATGAAATAGCATTGTGGTCACAACTGAGACATGGTCTGATATCCGTAGAAAGAACATATTGGCTAAGGTCTCTTGAAATTAGCCAATAATCCAAACGAGAGAAAATAGATTGAGGGAAATTTGTCTCCATGTAAACTGCTTACATGCTGGATATAACTTTCTCCAGATATCTAACAATAAGTATTGTTTTTTTAACTTTAAGATATAATCATCTGCACCATATGTATATAAAATTCCTTGTGTGTCTAATTTTTTGTTTTGAGCATAATTCCAATCTCCACCAAAAATCATTTTCTCATTTGGATTTACAAAGGTTTTAATCCAACTCATAAAATTTTTATAAAAGGAACCCTTTTCAGATCGTTTGGTGGGTGCATAAATGTTAATACAATTAAAAGATTCACCTTGACATGTGAAAGACAAATTTAGTATTCTACCATCTCCTTTAGCTTTACTACGTATGTTTTCAATATGAAGATTATTTTTAATCAGAACTGCAACCCCTTTTGAATGGTTCGTTCCATGATTAAAATAACATTGACCTTTCCATTCATTTCTAATTTTAGGTTCTAGATCACTTGTCCAGTACGTTTCTTGTAAAAACACGATATCACTTTTCTGTTGATTTAACCAAAGAAAAATCTTACTTCGCTTCAGATAAGTTCAGAAATAAGTTGAATCTATATGTGACGAGTGTTCGTAATGAATTAACATTCGTTCTTTTAAAGCTCCAAATGATATCAACATAATTTTATTCGAGGGAATACGCGTGTTTGGGTGATCTATTGTTGATATACATGCAAATTATAGTATGCTTTTAATTCTAAACATCCGGTATAGACCTATACTTTCATCATGCAAAACATTTCCTTGTAATTACCTTGATGCTCATCTTCTTCATCTTACTTTTATATACCAGTATATTCTCTGTCTGCCTATATATTTCTCTTTTTCGCTTCCCGCTCTCTCTCTCTGTATGTGCACCCACCCCCTCTCTCTGAATCAGCATTTATTATTTTCTTCACCCCTGTCTCAATGCCTTCACCCCCCCATTCTTACTTTTATATACCACTATCTTCTCTGTCTGACTATATTTCTCTTTCTCTCTTCTCGCTCTCCCCCTCTGTATGTGCACCTCACGTCTCTACACCCCCCCCCTTCCTCTCGCTCTCTGAGTCAGCCTTTATTTCTACATCCCTCTCCCTCTCTCACTCAGCCTTTTTTCTCCTTCCCCAAAGGTAGGGGGACAACTGAGGGGGACCATGTGCTGGAAAATTTGACAAGCAAAGAAAAAAAGGCTATCACCACAAATGTAAGGTCATTTCGACCAAAAGAAATTTGACAAGCAAAAAAAAAGAAAAAAAAAGGTTATCACCAAAAAAGTATGGTCATGTCCAAAATACCTGTTTTATTTGGATTTTGAATGATGTATTTCTTTCCATCATAAAAGACCAAAAATAGTAGGGGGACATTTAATTTTTTCCCCTTCTATTTTCGGTATACTTATAGGGGGGACGCGTCCCCCTGGGATTTCCGCCCATGTCTATCTATATATTCATGCCTCTCCCATCTCTCCCTGTCTCTGTCTTTCTGTGTCTGACTTAGCCTCTCTTTCATTTTCTTTCTCCCTTTATGTTTGTCGCCTTCTCTTTACTCTCCCTCCGTACTTATACAGAACTGTAAAAGTCAATTTATATTATTCTTTCTTTTTAGATGTCCATTTTTGCTCTGGCGGCATTCCCTGTTCAAAGTTTATATGTTGATATTACCAATATGCTTATAATAACCAACTTTTATTTCATTCGTATCAAGTCGATTTTTAAACATTTACAAACACAATTTAGAAGACTATATTGAATCATTCAATTTGAATGCTTTACAATTCACCTCAAATTGTAAATACCACCCCTAACTCCTTCCCCGTGTTCACCATCTTTCAAAACTCAGAGTCTCGCACTTTTAAAATGAAAGGAGTTCAGTCAGTGAGACATGTGGTGCTGGTGACACACGATGTTGATATTTTTATCAAAGATAATATGTCTTTTGTTAAAGAGAGGCCATAAAAACAAAAAGGGTGTCTCTTACCCATCGCTGGGACTCGCGCGGTCATCAGTGTGTCACCCTTCGACGTATGGTTGGGTGAATACGTCACAAAGAAATCTTTCCATATCATCATACAACCCTGGCTATAACCTTAACCCATACATTTGGAAGGCTTCCCACAAAGTACAATATTTCACTCAACTCTTGGCATAAACGAGTTTTTTAATTTAGGTTCGATTGTTCACCATAAGTTACATCGCGTAATCAAAGTTTAAATGAAAGGAAATATTAAGATTACGATAGTTCAGCAGCTTTTTTTTTTAAATATAATATCAATATGAAAACATCATCAATGTTTAAAATAATTTTTTCAACTCAATCTCATTAAAATGTAGATGATGGGTAAGTATATAGCTTATTAATCATATCAACAGGAAAATAAGTGGCAGATTTCAAATTGCTAAACTTTGTACCAAATACCGTAATAGATATGAATGAAAATGTAAATTATTATACGAACGTAATAAGGATGATGGAATCATATCTCTTAATTTTTGCCCAGTACTACACCATACTAACGTATTTGAAAGCAATATCTTCTTTATTTTATGATAGAAGTTGCAAAATACTTAAGAGCCACATCACTGTTCACAAAGACAATGAGCTAAGATGACAATGAACATACGAACAAATTAATTAATATCAACCATGTCAACAGTATACAAATAAATGGCAAGATTGGAAATTGAATAAGCACCCTGGATATATAATCATACATTACGTATTTTTATTTAAACAAAAACTAAATAGGTTTCAAACTCAACACCAAAATCTTGGACCTAAAAATGAAACATGAAAAACAATTTCATCATGTTCATGGTGTTGGAATATGATTATACATATATATTGGTATTGCTATACATGTAGACGCTTCTTCGTCGTCGACGAAAACTTGAATGTGTTCGCAGAAGAAAAATGGAGGGACCCCATCTACGACAGTTGGCATCAGTGCCACTGTACCCGAAACTATCATTTTTGTCTTTCAACAGACCCATTTCAGAAATCTTAGAAATTATAGTCCTTTTTTAACATAAATATAAGAACCCTCTTTGGCAGATCCAGGAGGGGGGGGGCAAAGCCGGCCCTTGCCCCGCCCCCCCCCCCCTTTGAGAGGCACATCTAAAATTTGTAATGTAAAAATGTCGTTAAACAGGAGTTTGCCCTTTTTTGGTCAAATTTTTTCCTCTGGAAAATGTGCCTCCCCTATTGGAAAATCCTAGATCCGCCCCTGAGAACCCTAATAGAATTCTGATTATGGATATCTGTATAATAAATGTAAAGGTACATGAAGTGACCACCATTCTAAAATGTTTAATGTCTAAATTATTTTGTCTAATCAATTTCGTATTGCAGTGCTTTTATAATCACCAAGATTACAAGATATTTTGAAACTGATAATGCTAGAAATGTCAGGTATGATATATCATATTTTCCTCGAATATATTGAAAATTTCATAAAGAGATTACATTGATTGTACGAAGCTCTTTAAGTTTTATTATTCTGTACAAAACTGTTAGCCATGGACTGTCGTAACCCTCGGCAAGCCGTGGTCATCGTCGGACTCCATGGTCGCCATCAAATCACTAAAATCAGGAGCTTCGTGGTGGTTGCTACTAGCAACCGATCCAGCACCCATCGAGTCCAGTGGTAAGCACAACCCTGCGAATCGCTGATCGACCTCGACACGCGAAGCTGACGATGGCGCGGGCTCGGTGAAGAAACTTTTCGGCATGGCGCGCTTTCGCCACGGAGTAACGGAAAGTTTCCCGCCCAAAGTTGAATCGTTTGCGTTGCCTGTCGGCGGCATCCATGAACTGTTTTGAGCAGAATATCCATACATTGGAAGCATAGGGCTATTGTAACACATGTTCCTTTCTGCGTAGTTGAACAGTTCTTCCAAGGGACCCAAACCATTACTATCGATTGATTTGGGAGAAAGGGTTGCCGTTAAATCCGGACTGCTTTCGTCATCTCCGTACCGAACGATTCGGTTCGGTTCGGATGTGTCTTTACAAGGGTCGGCCGAATCGCCCTGTTGAGCAACTCTTAGCAAATCAGCATAGTACAATTCACGTCCTGATAACCGAACCTTCTTGTTGCAATCCGCAATCAATTCCGGTTCATCCAAAACCCGCTTCTTGCCGAAAAATTTCTGTATGTCCGAACTTGCCGTCTCTGCGAAATCCAACAACTGATCGACGGCGCTCGGCTCCCTCTCGGAGAGCTCGTCACTCATTCGGTCATCTTCGTAGTCTTCCGAAGTGAAGTTCGATTCGTCGTCGCTATCCTCAACATAGTATTCATCCTGAATAAAATGCATACTGGATTGATTGTTGATGTGTGGAGGATTGTGAAAGTGGTGGTTTTGGATTGGATGTATGAGTGGGGTGTGAATGTGTGGGTTGGTCATGGGGTAATCCATGTAGTTCTGCATCGAGTGCGGATAGGCCGGGGCCATCTGATAATTCATCATTGCCATAATTGCGATTAAATCTTGAACAAAGCACAGATTAAGATGCAGTTCTTTAGAATGGCAAGATCAAGTAAATGCAAAACAGATAGGCCTATCAAAAAAAACACATCCGTCAATAAAGTATGATCATATCCCCAAGCTTATTTCATGCTCCAAAGATTAGAAGTTCCTTTCGATGTACAACACTAACACTTTCTCATTAATCATTCATTTTTATTTAATTCCATATTTGGAGCAGAAACCGTTTGGCAGACAATCCACAGCATCACCTGTCATTTGTGTCTGGTCGGACGCTTGATCAAAGTGACAACACTCGATATGTTGCCGGGAATTCAGTGATTCCCCTCGAATGTTGTGTTTTCTTTTTATTTTTCTTCTTTGTCGAAAGTGAAAACACTGTTTCAGTTAAGAACCTCAAGTGAATGCTCAAGAAGATACACGATCCGATCACGTGATCGACAAGTGATGTTGCGTTGCTAGGCAACAGATGACGACAGTCTTCCACTAAATGATGCAGTCATAATGTCCCGGGCGTTCCCCTATACCTCCTCATGATCATAATCTTCCTCGGTGACCAAAAATATGAAGAGATTCCATTTCGGGTGTATTGATCAATGAAGATATCGGAATCCTCTTGCAGTTGAAATCTGCATCGAGATAAAAGAGAGAAAATAAATGTATCTGTTGTTTCTTCTTTTTAAAATTTATTTTCATTAAAATACAGATAGCTTAGTAGGCCTATATTCGTGGGCGGTGATCACAGAGGACGGGGATCGGAGGACGTGCCATCAAAGAGGCACGCAAATGTATCACGATATTGTTGCGCATGAATAATGAATTCCTGCAATAAATAATAAACTTTGTAACGATGGTGATGATGATGTTGATAATGATGGTGATGTTGATGATGGTAATTGCGATGGTGATGATGATGGTGGTGGTGGCGGTGATGATGTGACGACGATGATGATATCATGGTGGTGATGATGATGATGATGGTGATGATGATGATGATGATGACGATGATGATGGTGATGATAATGATGACGACGATGATGATGGCAATGGCGTATTCTAATGTGCTTATACTCGGATTTCCAGTGAGCTCACCACTGGGCATATGTGCCTTCCAAACATTTATAAGCAATGATTAAAATCATGTGATTTCTTAAACTACACGATTGAATCAAATACCTATATTAGATCGTGGACCCTACCACAGATCTTCGCAACAAACTTGAACGGGAGAAATTAAGAAAAAAAATGATGAATATAATTATATTCAAAGAAAGGGCGTGGAACATTACAATATTGTTTTAGCGTGTAATATGGATAAGGTAAAGTTTCAGGGAAGTGGGAGTTACTGCTTATAAGCTTTTATGACTGGTGAGTAGAATGTTTGCTCTGTGTGTGGGGGTGTGAGGGTGTGTGTGTGGGTGTAAAATCACCATCGAAAGGTTGCCTATGAAGATATCCCTTTTGCTTTCAATTTGTTCTTATGTTCGTTATTTCATTCAATCGCCAATACTTGCTTCGTGGATGATTTTTTTTCCTTTTAAGTTAATCGAAAGTATAACAACATAATCAACACAAAATTACAAATAAATCAAGACAATCATAACCATACGGAGTAGTGAACTACTGAACATATTTACAGTGTATGAATAAATAATTCGATTCAATAAAGGCAAAAGCATAAAAAATAAGGTCTTGCCTGTCCAATGAATAAAAAGGTCTTTCCCACTTTTAACGATTAATAATTCTACTTAATAACTCTACTGTTATCCATAGATTTAAATAATAAAAGAACTCCGAGGAAAAGTAAATGTGAGTTTACAATTTTAGTAAAGAAGGAAAAATGAAGAAGTAGAAAAGAAAAAGACAAAGGGGAAAAACGATCGAGAAACTGCAGGTATATCAAAGTTTATCTTAAACAATTAACTAGCTTGACCATTTCGTCAACATTGACGCTAAAACACAGACGCCAGCTTATCACTTTTAATTCCTTTTATCTTTTACTTTTAATATCTGACATGGAGCAAACCACAATCGTTATCATAAAAAAAATTGTTACTTCTTGGGCAAATTTCATCAAGCCCCTTCCTGCTATTGTATGCAGTGTTTGCATAGCTCTCGAGAATGATGGAAAACACACGCTTAGTCCACGGGGAGCTGGAGGGCTAGCATATCACCAGTACTCGATGATTAAACACGCCGGCACGGAGGCTCATGAAATAAACACATATACCGTATACAGCACGGCAGTCAAGCGGTCGTAATTTTTGCTGGATGAAATTTGAAGGATTGCTACCATAATGTGTGTTTTTAGGTATAATTTATTGCACCTTTTTGTGGCAATTGAATGGCACACCTATTCAGAGAAATTGCCTCGGTTTACTGTTGCAAATTCTCATCGTTAAAACCTGTGACGTTAATATGTGTTGTCATGGTATTGAAATAATTGAAGCCCCATGCACCCCATCCCCCAGAAAAAGAACACGAAGGAAATTGTCAATTATTGAAAAAAGTAAACGTGACAGAATTTTAATTAAAAGATTAATGTACTTTAACTTTTGTCTTTCAGTGTCGTGTTATGTCAAAATTCAACAAATTTCTTCTAATCAAATAAGGATCAAGATATATATAGGCATAGGGCCTACATAGCTTTATTTATATTTTGAATTATAATAAAAATATGTTATGATATGATCATTTAAAATGGAAATAGATATAGAATCGATATCGGTATTTATAGAGCAGTAGATCTCTACAAAAGGCCTATTCAAATTAAACATAAACCAAACCAAAACTATGAGAAGCCGAAAAAAAATGCTTATTGATATAGAGAATATCTTGGAATGTTGCACTATCCAAACTTACACCATTTTAAAGATACGAGTATTTTCGAAATGCAAAAGGGGAATCCAACCTTCCACATAAAATGGTGTGAGTTAGGAGATAAATAAGAAAAACAGAACGGAGAAGAGTTGAATGAAATCGAACAAGGTAGATAGTTTATGGATGTTTTAAAAACGAGATCACTAAGAATATATGAATTTCAAATTGGTATAGTTCAGTAAGTAAATTATGACAAGCGGTAGTTTTTATGACTGAATATCCGCACAAATAATCAATAAATAGATGTATTAATTTATTAATAATTCAATAAAGAAATGAAATTAGCGCGATGTGATAATATTGTCACCATTTCATCTTAGGCTATGCTTTGTGGGTACACTCTAAAAATCAAGGATTTCAAATAAATCCAGGTCGGCTGTGAATAGTGACAAGTCGAATATTAGATTTACTTTGCAGATTTAAATATAAATCTAAAAGATTTGAATTTAAATCTTTTGAGATTTGAAAGTTAATCCTAAAGATTTAAAATAAATCCAACATTTGGCTGGTCACTATCCACAGTCGATCTGGATTTATTTTAAATCCTTGATTTTTATAGAGTGTAATTCAAAAAATGGGAAAGAGTGAGATGAGTGAGAGAGCCAGAGAAAGGGAGAATGAGGGGGTAGAAGGATGATTGAATATATTGCAAAGGGTCGGGGAAAACTTGATGAGCTTTCGTATATAGAGGGGTCCACATATTACAAGCAATTGCTTCTTAGTGGATCCCTCCATTTTTCTCAGATCTTCATAATGTTCATTTGCTTATATACTTTATTATGATATATTGTACATACCTCAATTTATATTGTTTGTACAACATTTCATTTGCAAATGTCATTGTAAGCATTTTCGACCACTTTACTTTGTTCTGTTGAAAATGAAAAAAAAATGAAATGTATTTTATTTCTTAGTTTTATAGCAGGATGCCTCGTGCTGCTTAAAGAACAAGTCCACCCCAAAAAAGTTGATTTGAATAAAAAGAGAAAAATTAAATTAGCATAACACTGAAATCAAAATCGGATGTAAAATAAGAAAGCTTTGACATTTCGAAATTTCGCTTAATTTCACAAATTCACATCCTGGTCGGTGTGCAAATGAGGGAACTGATGACATTACCCACTCACTATTTCTTTTGTATTTTGTAATATGAAATATGTATTTTCACGTAATTGTCAGGTGGGACTAAATTTTATTCCTCCCTGAGCATATCATGTTTTAACATTTTGTGATTCAGTCAAGTTGGTATTTTCTGTCAAATCGTTATAAACTGAAATATTGTATAATTGAAATAATAAAAAAACAACAGAAAGAGTGAAAGAGGGGCATCATTGACTCTCTCAATCGAATATCACCGAGTCAGTTTTGCAGATAACTGTTTTGAGAAAATTAAGTGAAACTTTAAAATGTCATTACTTTCTTATTTTACACCCAATTTCGATGAAATTTCAGCGTTAGACTTGTTTGGTTATTTTATATTGATTCAAATATCTTTTCTCTTGGGTGGAATTGACCTTTAATACTTTCATAAAATGATTGAAATACGATATCAAAATTGTGTCATAACTATAAGAAGAAATGGTTTACGTGGTAGCGTAGAGCGTTTTTACTTCAAAATGGCGTCATAAAGGAACTAATGATCCAGCGGATTGTTTGGGTTTCTGTCATGTTTAATGCATGTACTTTGATCGAAAGGAAAGATTTGAAGCAATTATCGGAGGCGGGTCATATCTCACACAAATGACAAAAGGGGAAAAGTACGATATGAACATAGCTCCATGATATGAAGTAAGCGAATTATCCGTGCGGATAGATTAATAAATCATAGTATTAACTCGCTTGTGACAAGCGCTACTTACGAAGATGCAGTTGAAGAACGCGTTAAGTGCGCCTCATCGCTGTATGCAGAGGGGTCGTTGATGTTATTAATACTTTCAATTATTGCTACGCTCAGACAAGACAAGGCATTGAGAACGATTAAGGATGTCTTTAGAGAGCACGACATATGATGGTTGAAGAGGGTGAAGGGGGTGGGGAAGAGACCCGTTTAGGTAAAGAATGGTGTTTCCTGCGCGTTTGAGAGGAGATCTTAGGGACTATCAGAGTATAAAAGATGGAATGAAACGGCTGGCCTTCATTAGGTCCATGAACATCGATTTTTTTTTAAAAAGGGAAAAAATTACCAAAATATACAGTATTTTGAAGAATAAGTACACAAAATAAGAAAAAAGGAATATTAAGCACCATTCGAATTTCATACTTGAAGTTCCATTCTAGATGCAAATTTTTCACCTTGGGAAGGTTTTCAAACACTTAGGGGTGCGGTAATACACCCTTAACACCTTAAAGTGTGCATCGTTGTACCCTTTTAAAATGTTACATTTTCACCCTTTAAAACAAAATTCTCTTCACCATTTACAAACTTCCATTATCGGGCATGAAAAAAATTGCATAAAATACCCCTAAAGGATGGATATTTAAAACAAATCACTGGGGGAGAGCAGGATAACATCCAAAATGTGCAGCTTATGTGAAATGTAGGCTTCTGTTTTTTGTCTGAGTGGGTAATAATGAAGGAATAATAAAGCCAAAAACAAAAGAAAATAAACAAATATATGCAACCCTCCTTCAAACAAATTTTACCTGAAAACAGGAATAGGTAAGCAGGGCTCGAATTAAGAATTTAAAGGGGCAAGGCCATTTTTTAAAAGGGCACTTAAGGAAAGGGCAGGCAGTTTTCACTTTATGGGACATCCAAGGCCACCAAAAAAGGGCATCAATAATAAATGCACTTTTCAATGGGGCACATGCACTGGATAACCGCAGGGCACCAAGGCCACAGCAAAAAAGGGCAGTTATTTTGGCCTTAAGTCTACAAATATTTGAAAGGGCATCAAGGCCATTTCTGAGGGCATCTAAGGCCATGGCCTTGGATGGCCTTGGATTAATTCGAGCCCTGGGTAAGTAAATATTGTATTTTATGTAAATATTTTACAGCACCCTTACGTTAAAAGTAGATTTAAAAAAACCTTAAATATAATACGGTAAATTGTATAAGCCCACTGGCTATATTACTATTCTTATATATTCCTTCATTTTATATTTCGTTATTTTTTCTTCTTTTTTTGACGGTTCATATTTAGGTATTTGGTTACCAGAACAAAATTTAAATTGTAGCAATTAATCGCAGATTGTAACCATATTTTTCAATTGTATTTCCGAAAAACAATAATGCATTTCAGTTGAGCCTGCTCATAATATCCAAAATTGCTAATGTACAATCTGAGGTAGGTTTGACTAATTAGATGATTAAGCCACCAAATCCCGTATGCGAGATTAAATGTGTATATTTCATGAGTACTTTTCTCTTTTTTCAGATAAAGGTGACATTTTCTCAAAGAATTATAGGGATTACACCATAACGGCTAAAATTCTAACATGACCAAATGATAGAGCCAGACTTTGTTCATTCATTATTTCAGGTGTCATCATTATTTCCGGTTGAATATTTGACTCTCTCAAGCCTGAACTGATAACACGACAAAAAGAAGTATGTTTGTTTTTCAAGTATTATCTTAGTTGTGATATGAATTTGATCCGTATTTGACTAGAAAAGGGCCATTCATTTCTAACTAAGATATATAATACTTTAGGCACTGGCGTATAAGATGAGGCAAGGGGTGGGAAAGGGCCATTCATTTCTAACTAAGATATATAATACTTTAGGCACTGGCGTATAAGATGAGGCGAGGGGTGGGAAAGGGCCATTCATTTCTAACTAAGATATATAATACTTTAGGCACTGGCGTATAAGATGAGGCGAGGGGTGGGAAAGGGCCATTCATTTCTAACTAAGATATATAATACTTTAGGCACTGGCGTATAAGATGAGGCGAGGGGTGGGAAAGGGCCATTCATTTCTAACTAAGATATATAATACTTTAGGCACTGGCGTATAAGATGAGGCGAGGGGTGGGAAAGGGCCATTCATTTCTAACTAAGATATATAATACTTTAGGCACTGGCGTATAAGATGAGGCGAGGGGTGGGAAAGGGCCATTCATTTCTAACTAAGATATATAATACTTTAGGCACTGGCGTATAAGATGAGGCGAGGGGTGGGAAAGGGCCATTCATTTCTAACTAAGATATATAATACTTTAGGCACTGGCGTATAAGATGAGGCGAGGGGTGGGAAAGGGCCATTCATTTCTAACTAAGATATATAATACTTTAGGCACTGGCGTATAAGATGAGGCAAGGGGTGGGAAAGGGCCATTCATTTCTAACTAAGATATATAATACTTTAGGCACTGGCGTATAAGATGAGGCGAGGGGTGGGAAAGGGCCATTCATTTCTAACTAAGATATATAATACTTTAGGCACTGGCGTATAAGATGAGGCGAGGGTTGGGATTAGGTGGCAATGAACCCTCAAAATTTCACGACCAGTTAGAAAAAAGAAAAGAGAAAAAAGGAAATGAAAATGGTGAAATATGATGTAAATTTCTGAATAAATTATGTCAAAATCTATCAAAGAAATATTTTTTCAACTAGTAAAATGTCAAAAGGTTTGCTCGCTCTTTTCTCTCGCTCGCAGCTTTTTAGAAATGTTGCCACATTTAAAAAACTCGGCTCATTACGCCTTATTTTAGGAAACAAGACATAGTAGATTATTAGTTCAATATACAAGGATACTAAAACTATTTTTCTTTTAATTGCTTGGTAGGCCTAAATGACCTTTCTCAAGACATGGAATTGAAATCATCTCATATTGTAGACAGACTTCTTTATGTAAACGGGAGTTTTAAAACAGAATCTCAATTTCAATCCTACATGGTCTTGGTCATCATACCCTTATTCGTATGCACACAAGACTGTTCGTTGGACCCCAAAACATAGCAACCAGCGAAATGGACGTCGTAAAAATATCCAACTAAATTCAGGTAGCTTCATTTTCATAAAAAGTGTTTGGCATAGCGGTTGTTTTGTGCTGGATGATGGTGATAGTTTATTCATTCTATTATCCGGGCAAGCTGTACTTGAAGCAATAAGGTTATTGGGTAAAACAAAAACAGGCATATTCATGGTGTAATTATGGAGAATCCTTTTTAAATTTTTCGTCAGAAAATGAAATTTATAACAAATTAGAAAATTTCAAAGATATAAACTAAAAATATTTGAGTCCAATAAAATGTTCATTTGAATTTCTTTTAAGGGTGCATGATAAGCCTAAAAAATTCATGTATTTTTTTTATTTCACATAACGATTTAATACAATTCAGTGTTATTCCCCCTCTGTTTCTAAAAATAAACTTCGGGTGGACTTGTCCTTAAAATGTTACACACACACAGCTATATCGCCTATATCATGTATATGGAAAAATAGAATTAAACGGTAAATATAGTTATAAAATATTTCATGTTCTAGGGACAATAATCATCTAACAAAAAAAATTGGGCAGTTGAATCCCATGTAGAGTATTAATAAGTAAATACTAATGTAGGTCTACAATTTTACATATCTCTCAGATTTGCTTTTTTATTGCTTTCGTATCTCTGAATCAGTGGCGTACAAAATGAATCTATCACAAAACTTCATTTTTGTTATGAAAATGTCGAAAAGTTTGCTCGATCGCTTGGATTCCATCGCTCGCAGTATTATTATAAAAAAATTATAAAAATATTTTTTTAAAAAGTTGTCCCATACGCCATATCTGGTTCCCTTTTTTTTGGGGGGGGGGGGGATTATTACGCTGCTCTGAATACCTGATGCAAATAAAAGATTTAGAATTGACCTATAAATGAGAAAAAAATACTTTGAAAATCAAATGTGAATTCGAACATATTCAAATAAAAAATTAAATTGAAATCATGCGTTTTCGTCCTTTTGAAAGAGAACACTATTAAAAAGGATTGGTCAAAGTAACCATTCTGTCGGTGTATATCTGTCCGATCTATTAAAGTCAATATCACCCAAATTTGTGTGGCAGAAACTGACTACATTTTAAAAGACAAGCCCATCCCAACAAAAAGTTGATTTGAATTAAAGGTGAAATATCCAACAAGCATAACACTAATATCATCAAAATCTGATGTGAAATAAGAAAGTTATGACATTTTAAAATTTCGCTTACTTTCACAAAACAGATAAATGAACATCCTGGTCGGTATGAAAATAAGGGAACTGATGACATCATCCACTCATTATTTCTTTTGTATTTCAATATATGAAAATGAAAAATTATAATTTTCTCCTCATTGTCAAGTGAAGCAATGATTAATTCCTCCCTGAACATGTGGAATTAATATTGTTTAGTACTATATGGTTCAGTCAAGTTGGTCCTTATTGTCAAATCTGTAAAAAAAAATGGTATAATTCAAACACTAAAAAAAAGAAACAGTGAGTGATGGACATCATCGACTGTCTCATTTGCATTATGAAAAATAAGCGAAACTTTAAATTCTTATTTTCTTATTTTACATCTGATTTTCTTATTTTACATTCGATTTTGATGACATTTTCAGCATTATGCAAGTTTGATTTTTCTCTATTTATTCAAATCAACATTTTTCTTGGGTGGACTTGGCCTTTAAAGAGTTTAGGATTTCTCCACAGTAAGAGTTCATTCAAAATGCAGCAAATAGTAGGCCTTCCAGAATATTGCAAATAAAAATGATGAATAGTACAGAAATATGTCAATGATGAAAGATTCAGTTATATCAGCATACATAATCACAATATGAGAGCCTATAAGACCTCTTACAACTGTAAGTAATGTTAAAGGTTGACCGGTTTTTATATCTTGTCCAGCAATCCTGGATCCACTCCTGATATTGTCCAATGATTTCAAAGACATGATCGAGAATTTCCCAAAATACCATGAGCGCATTTTTTTCTCATAGATGGTTTGAATAATAAAACACACGAGTGGAAAAAACTACATATTTTAAAGAAAGAGATGCACTCATTTTGATGATCAGGATTTCGCTCTATACTAATATTGACCAGTGTAGAAGCAGCCAACAGTGTATCTTCGTCACGTATGTCAAACTTGCCAAACTAGGATATGCCAATGTGGGAGTTGTTATAAGAGAAATGTTACTTAAATTCCTATGAACTTGATTATCCCCCGCTAACAAACAAAGTCACACGCTTTATAAACCGTTTCAAGAATGATCTCAAGAAAACAAAACTTATCCAAACAAAGGGACCACATACCTGAACTCGAATGCCTAAGCTAGGCGGGCGGCAACCCCGTATCTTCGGCACGCGCTGCCGCTGGTTGTCTGGGAGCCCAACTCTTGCGAAAGTGATTTAATGACTCAGTTGCGGTGGAAACTCGTCTAAATCGTCCCAGTGGATATTTTTACCAAACGGCAGTTGGAAGTCTTCGAAAGTGGTTATTAGTCCGGTAGAAGTAGGTCTTTATTATTCTAGCAACTGTAATTTTATACCGAACTACACTGGAACTGACGAAAGATTATGACTTTTGGAGATATCAGCAGACGACAACCAACACCAATGAAATTTTATGTAAAGTGGCGCCGCGCGCACCTTTCAAGTCTGTATACCACGATGTATACCAGCACCCGGCACCGCAATGACAGCATCAAATGAGAAAGAAGGTGAGTTCGTGTTGGGTTATGTGGGTAATATACATATAAGCTATGAAACATATTAGAAATTATAGCGATTGTCGCTTCTCTCTGTTTTCAGTTATCAAGAATATTCACTCGCATTCAGTCGTATATTCCTATTAAATACAAGAAAATAGTAATATGTTTGAGAAAACCCGCGTATTATTGTTTGATGTCGCTTTTGGCTGTATAGGAGGTATTAAATGATTCTGTTCAAAGAGAATAAAGGTCATCTTCTTATTCTTCTTCATTTTCTCTCGTTTATTATTATACAGCATTTTAATTAGGAAAGGAGTTCAAAATAAAAAAGTGATGTATATTGAAAATGAGCTTATAACTAACTTACTTGATAATTTTTTTGCGAACTTTCCCGTTTTTGTTCTGAGTTATAATCAAATCTGAATATTGACCATGGCAAGTTTAAAAGGTGTATTTGTTTACGAACTATTCTTTAGGGCAATAATGAGAGGCCCAAAAGCTTATCCTAGAATTCAGTTGATTTGAAGCAAAACAACTAAATGAGCAATAACCTAATTATTTCACTTTAATTTTTGTTTTTAATTCTTTTGGGAGGGGTAAACAAGGTAGAAATTGTGAGTCTTTCATAAATTCATCATTTCCTTATGATTGAAATCGGAAATTTTACTTTTCTGCGCCAAGAATGTAGAATACTACTCCCCGAAACTTCTTATTATTCATTCGTACTGATTATCAGCGTTATGACAGATTTGATAAATCAAAGACCCGAACATATCCTCTCGTAGGACCAAGAGTGTTTCATTAATTTTGTTTCATAAAGCTGTTCGTACTAAATCAGAAACAGAAAACCGCCTATAATTTGTTTTGCCCAATTAATCGTAGGCCCGGCAGCCACTGTGCAGCACGAGATCGATGTAGCTCTATCCCTTGTATTGTTGATCGTTTTATACGATATATAAATTATGTTGATCAATAATTATCAATATTCTTAATGTGGACATTTTCCGCAAAGTATGCTATATAATTTCGATGATGCACAAATGGAAAGGGGGGGGGGTCCTTGTAGCTATTGCCCCCCCCCAAAAAAATAGCAACAAAGAAGAAAAATCAAGAAAATGATTTAAGAGAATTTTGGGAAAATGAAATATTTTCTAGATATTGTCACAAAATTACATTTTCATTTTAAAAGGTCAACAAAATATGTCCCTCATTTAAGCCTAAATCAACTTTAAGGCATCTCATCTATTGCGTTCGGGTCACCATGTGATGTTACTGAGAAGTAAACTCTTTACCGGTGGTCAAGCAAGGGCATCAACTCTTTCTTTTTCTTTCTGTTATCATTTCGGATTTGATTCGACCCTCGCATTAAAACCACCAAACGTTCTCTCAAACAAAATTAAAACGCTGACATCAAAAGGTTATCCCCGCGCGATGGGTCGACTGCTTATACTTGATCATTAACGCTACAACATAGAAACGATGGAAGCGGGGGGGGGGGGGGGATACTAGTGTATACGATTAGCGGCTTCAGAAAGTTGTATGAAAGTTGCACCATGATTCTTGCTTGCCTCAATCCCTAAGCTCAATATTGACAATTTTATTTAATTTGTCTGTTCATCTAAGCCCCTTTTCTTCCCAACTCGCTTCTATATATGACGGGAGAGTTTAAAACCTCAAACGGTGACCGACTTCGTTCAATATTTGGTTTTGCCGTGGGATTGGCTGTTCAAGAATGACGAGAAAGAGAAGCGGTATTGTGGGTTGGATGGAAGAGAAACAGACAGAAGAGAAATAAGGAAGAAAGTGCGTGTGTGTGATAGAGTGTGCGTGGGGTAGTGTGGGGTGGGGATTTAGGGTGAAGAGGAGAAAAGGAAAGATACAGGAGAGACTGAAAGGGAGAAAGGAGGTATATTAATGCATATTAATTATTATTTATTGGTTCACATTCCACAAAAAAATACATACATTTTGAACAAATAAGAACATGAGAATAATGACATTCAGTAAAATGATTTAAGTAATTGAATAACGTGATAAATGAGGAACCTATTTTAAAAAGCATAGCCTGTAATCATATATTCCACCCAAATATATTTATTTATTTATTTTTTATTTATTGGTATATATGCAAATAAAAATTGACCTGCAGCACAAGCTGAAAGGGTCAATTTACAAAAGTTCATGAAGTACAATATACAGATATAAGAGAGCAAATCAAACAGTACTAATGCAATGAAGAAAGATAAATCAATCATTGAAGAAATAGAAATCGTAGAGGTATAATTATTCATTTATTTCAAATCTTTATCCAGAGTAGCCTGTTCAGCTTTATACAAACAAATATGTAAAATTACACAATATATACAATTAAAACGTTCATTAAAAAATCGCTGGTCTTCCACAGGGCTCTACATTAAAGTGATGGTTAACATTGTTTGACTTTTAAAAAATCTGAGCTAGAAGGTCACACTTGTCACCTGTGTCTGTGATATGTTACAAAAAGGAAGCCCAGAAAAAATTGCGTTAAAAAATAATTATTTAGTGCTTCAAAAATTGAATTATAAAGTGACCGGAAACACCATCTAACTTTTATCCCATACACTCATGTGTACTATTTAGGCGTCTATAAGACGCCTATGTACAAAATCGGGGTTTACCTTGTAGTTTTAGCTTTTCATTCTCAATAATGGTTGTTTTCAGGGTTTATTAGTTCTTATACAGGCACTTGTACACTTGTTTCATCTTGGTTTAAGAATTTTTTTAATCGGCTACTCACAAAGTTAAACGATACCTTTAATACCTAAAAACATACAATACATGATAGTCACTCGAGTAAACCGATTGCTTATACGTACATCCAAGCATACGATTGTAAAAGAAGCCCTTTTTCAGTCTACGTTTAAATATATATATATTATATAACATACTATTTAAAGAAATTGGGAGAACATGAGACGGGCGACAAAAGAAGTGAGTGGGTGACGAAAATATAAATCACAGAAGGTGAGATAGAAAGAGAGATTTTAAAGAGAGCAAGGCCTTTCATTATTTTTTGTTGACTTTTGGTAGGTGGTTGTCTGAAGCATTATAGCGGATTATAGGTGTTTGATTATGTTAATCTGTAATTCGATGAAGCCTATTATATTCATCGCCATAGATGCAGATGCACACGTAGTATATACTAATGTTTGGAAACATGGGTATACAGTACAATGACTTGAAGAGCTTTGGATCGTACTTATTACCGTAATCATATTATTGGCATATCTTTACACTGTGACAATATTAAACATAATAAAAGTTACAAAAAAATACAAAAAACTAGGAATTCATTTTTCTAAATTTACAAATAGGTTTATCCAAAATATTGGCAGCTGCGAACACGTTCCTTCATTATTTTCATAGATATCGTCAACTTCAATTGCAGTATAGAGAAGTGGTCCCATCTCGACTGTAGATTGTGTTATTGAATGATTGAATTCATGTTGAATTTTTATTCGTTTTACAAAAGTTCGTAATTATAACCACATTTATTTGACATTTATTTTTGTTGTCTCCAACGAGCAAAATAATTTCAAATAAATAGGTGTTGAAGGTTACTTTCAATTGTCTAGAAGAGATACGATGGGCCCCCAGTCAATATATAGCCATTCATCGTCACCCCACTCACCACAGAATCATTCATTATTATAGTCACCATTTCGGTCACAGTAGGGCCTAATTATTTCCCCTTACATATCTATACTTGTAAGTTTCGTAAAAAATGAAGAAAAAGACGAACAAAAATATTGAGTTGGTCGACACTGTGCTATTGGCAGATGAAGCCGTAACGAACAGTCAGAAGAAAAAAGTTCTTACATTCAAGCGGCATTCAAGTATAAATGGGATTTCATCAGAGGACTTCTACGAAGAAAAAAAGGCTTTTAGAGCATTTAATTTTAACATTTTCTCTACTAGTACTCGATCCATTACCGTGAAACGTACCAATTAGCTTCAATATCCAGCTAATAGCCCATGGTACAAACTCTCTTTCCCCTACCTCCAATAAAATCATAAAGTTTTGCTTTCACCTCTTGGTGATGGTGAAGTAGGGGAAGGCGGTGGAGCGCCGTGCCCGGTGCGGAGTGCCCCTCTAGATAAACACAAGCGGCGACCGGTAGCACGAGGGTTGATGGGGGATACGCTGGAATGCGAAGATGGCGGGGAGCAAGGATAAGGATGGTGGATCGAGGGAGGAGTAAATGCCGGAGTATTCGGAGGATAACGATTGATGAAGACCTCATGCTTCGTGACGAAGACAAATGAAAGCATTTAGTCTTAAGAAATAATTGCCTTAAAAAAGTCCTGTAAACATCTTGAATTTCAACGCTGAATAAAGTGGGGCCTTATAATTAACAAAGCATAAACAAAATCTGCACATTTGCAGAATATGGTAAATAAGAAAGCCAAAAGTTTGTTTTCATTTTGTTTTGTTTACTTTTAATAAATATATGAATTGTTGTGATGGATTTTGTTTCGATCATATTCAGCAAAAATTTCAGCCTTTTCCCTTTCTTTCGTTTTTGTTTTAGCTGTGGATTTTTATTTTTTTTATTATTTTGGGGGCGATGGTCTCCACCGCTGGTGGAGCCCCCGCAAGGACCCCCGCGTCCGTACGCCAGTAATAAAAAGATATTGTTTTACCCTGACTAAAAAGATATATCAAAATACATATTTTTGCCAACATCGACCATTCCAAGAATTTTTCACTTTTCACAAACATATTTGATGAACAGTCGGTCAATTATTCTAATTCAATAATCTCAAACAATATTTTTGACAAACGAAATTCCCCAAAATATATACGAATACAGTTTCCATAAAGCTTTACATTTTATTTCCTCACCCCATTGGCAACTTTTGTTGAAGACCGTGACAAAATACAAACGTGTTTAAAATTTTCATTAACCATCATGGTTATGAATATGTTATAGCTTTAAAAAATGGAATTTGGTGAGGGGGTATAATATTATTAACAAATATGTAATGTAATAAGTAATGTGGAGGTCAACAGTGAAAGAACCTGCTTAAGTTAAGACCGGATATGTATTATCAACAACTATAAGAACGAAACTGACAGATAGAAAAAAAAGGTCAAAAGTAAATAAGAGTGAGCAAGACATAATTATGAATTGTGCTGCGGATTTCAGTCAATGGTGGCTTATGACCAATTACCGTACATATTATACAGCGCAAAAACCTTGACTTCTACTTATTCATTTTTAAAAAATAGTTATGAGGAAGTGTAGTAAGGAAGTACTAGTAGATTAAAAAATAAAAGAATCTGGTTAATAGCGGTTTATAGAATATGAAAGAAGAACTACGAAAGAAATAAACGGAAAATGTAGAGATAGAAGAAATGGTCCATGGATAAGTACAGATATGATATATATATATATATATATATAGGGAGAGAGAGAAAGGCAGAGACAATATATAGAAGAGAGGGAAAAGAGAGAGGGGGATAGAGAGAAAGATGAAGGACTAATCAGTCACGGCAGTTTGAATAGTAGGAAGCGTTTTCAAGTAGGCGGTTTACTCCGAGGGTTTACTCCACGATGTCCTACTGCTTTCAATCATTCTCTACCATGTACACAATCAATTAGATGTGTTATATTAGCCATATTGCCACCTATCAACGTCTCAAACATTATCTTAAATGTTCTAAAACGGAATTAAAGTTTTGCATTATATTTGGTACAAGGCATAGAATAAATCAGCTATTTTCTTTTTCTTTGTAACGATGGTGTGTCTATTTGCTTTTTTTTATATTCTTCTTTGTACAATGTCCAAATGAACAATACCCATACACATTTAAATTTTAAAAAATCCAGATGTATCTACACCAATTTGGTATTTTTTTCTTTTCATAATTTTATGTCTATTCCTTAGCAAATTAAACATCATAAGCCTCATCCAAATGAACAATACACATTTAAAAAAAAAATCAAGATGAATCCATACCCATTTGGTATTGTTTTTCTTTTCATATATGACTATTCCTTTGTAAATTAAACATCATATGCCTCTTAAATACAAGCATACATATACATTTTGATTACTAACTTACTAAATTACATTTTGATGAAGGACATGTATGATTTGAACATCAACAATATTTTTTAAATGGTTTAGGAAAAACATTTTATTATTCTTATCATTTTTGTACAATATGATCAAATATAATTTCAAACGGGGTAAAATCATTCTGAAAATCTTGCTTATCGTTTTCTTGCTACAATAAGTATCTTCACACTTTCTTGTATTCTTCTTCACTTGTTCTCCCTCTCTCTCTCTGTCTTACATGTATCCCCGATGCTGTCTCAATAGATATCATTTTACCTACGAGCTAAATTCCATTTCCTTTCCCACCTCCGATCTTTTCCTCTTTTCTCCTATTCTCTCTGACTCTCTTCCTTTTCCTTCTCTTCCCTCCTCTTATCTAAATACCTTTCTGATTTGCCAATACATATTGCAATATAAGGTTATATTGTAAGCTTGTAGCTCTGAATAAGTAATCATTTATCACGAGAAAACCCAAATATACAAGGGTATGAAAATGTTTTTCAAAAGGGGAATTAGACTTTATGTTGAATGTTTTTCCTAATATTCTATGCCTATTCTGCTTCTATACTTTCATTTGATGCATAACTGTTTTGTGCTTTATTGAAAAAGAGTCATGGAAAATGTCAATTTATGTACCAAATGTCATTTGCACAAACTGCAACTTTGATTCCATTTTGGGGTAGAAAAAGGCATAGAAGTTTTGGAGAGAGAAAAAACATCAATATACTGTTCTACTCTACAATCTAAAAATGTACAAAATAATTGCTAAAGAACAGATAAAAAATGAGAATAATTACTAAAGAACAGAGAAAAAAGAGAAATAAATGATGAATATTCTGGGGGGCTTAACAAAATATCATGGCTTGAAAATTGACATATGATGCAATTTTCAACGAATCAGCTAACAAGGTGTAAGCTTTATTCAAACCTTGATCTGATTTTATCGATTAATAATTTATGTTAATTCATTTAGGCACCTGATCCATTGTCAGTGACTTAATCGAGACAAATAAAAAAACAAACATTTTAAGTGTCCTAAAATAGAGGCACCTGCAATATTTGAGCGATGTGTCTTTCATTTCCTTTCTGGCACACACTCTATATGCACTCAATGAGAATAACAAGTTTAACAAAGGATGAAAACAAATTTTCCTATGAAAATGAAAATTTATTCTACCATTTCTACATCATAACAAGATTGCTATTCACTCTATAATCAATTATCAATAAATCAATAAACAATTCAATACATCAAATTGCATGCATGTTTTGATTTAAATACAAGATGTAATTGATAGGAAGAACTCTATAATGAAAGACCAACATTGATACATTTACATTCTTTGGGCAGAGGATACCATAAAATTGCTACAATGACAAAAATATGTATGGAAAATTTACAAATATACATTATTTCAGACTTTAATTACTACAGAATCATAGAGTATAAAGTATCCATCTCTTTACACATGACAATGTATGATCTTCAAATGCATACATGGTTGTATAAATAGTTGGTAGAGAAGAAATCCTGATTTTATTTCATTAAAGTAAAAGTCCACCCCAACAAAAAGTTGATTTGAATAAAAAAAAAATCCAACAAGAATAACACTGAAAAAATCATCAAAATCGGATGTAAAATAACAGAGTTATGATATTTTTAAAGTTTCGCTTAATTTAACAAAACAGCTATGTGCATATCCTGGTCGGTATGTAAATGAGGAACTGATAACATCATCCACTCACTATATCTTTTGCTTTTTATGATATGAAATATAAAATATTCTAATTTTCTCCTCATTGTAAAGTGAAACCATGATAAACTACTCCCTGAACATATGGAATTAGCATTGTTAAATACTATATGGTTCCGTCAGTTTGGTCCTTATTTTCAAATCTGTAGAAAATAATATATTGTGTACTTCAAACAATACGAAAACAAAAGAAATAGTGAGTGATGGACATCAATGACTGACTCATTTGTATGACACTGAATTGTGCATACCACTGTTTTGTGAAAAATAAGCGAAATTTAAAATGCCAAAACCTTTTTAATTTTACACCCGATTTTGATGAATTTTCAGTGTTATGCTAGATTGATTTTTCTCTATTTTTTAAAATCAACATTTTTCTAGGGTGGACTTGACCTTTAAGTTTCTAAACTGACACTGATACATTAGACAGTATTTGACTTTAGCCTCGGTATCATTCAAGAAATCACTTTTCTATTTAAGAAAAAAAAAATACTGTTTGAATTATTAGTTATACAAGGAACAAATACAAACCACATGCTATCTTTGCTCTTTTTTGGAAACCAGCATTTCAAGGCTTTCAGATACATAACTAATATCAAGAACAATCTAAGGATCAAAAGAGAAATAAACACACAGATATAGTAAAATGAAAGTGGAAGAAATCTATTACTTTAAGATGTACATAAAACTATTTATATCCCACATAAATTAAATCCTGAATGTTTACTGATTGGTTTTAATAGCATGATGTGGCCTAACATATTCTCACTATTATGAGATGATGTTGAAAATGAAACACCCACTGAAGAAAATTTATTATTCCGTGACGTCAATGATGGAATAGTGCACGATTCCATCATTGACGTCACAGATCATGACGGCGCAAACACTAATACGCAATCATCACGCTGGGTGCATGGCTTCAATAGAAGTACATGTAGGTCAGTCAGTGCAGTGGGCTATCTATATTTGGTTCAGATTAAAAAAGGAATGAACTATGAGTACAAGAACTAGATTATCAAGATCTATTTCTCTAAGTTATTAAAGTAGGATATAAAATAAATATACCAGGGCTTTATTTCGAAAGTATAGAGGGAATTATATCCTACATAAATCAAATCCTGTATGCTGATTGGTTTAAATAGCATCATGTGATCAAACATATTCTCACTATTTTGCGATGATGTCGAAAATGAAATGCCCACCAAAGAAAAAGTGCTATTCCGTGACGTCAATGATGGAATAGTCGACTATTCCATCATTGACGTCACAGATCATGATGGCGCAAGCACTAATACGCGTTCCGCGCACTGAGCACGCAGATAAGCGCTTCAGGAAAAGTAGGTCAGTCAGCGCAGCTGGTTTGATTCAGATTAAAAAAAGGATGATCTAAGAGTACAAGAACTAGATTATCAAGATCTATTTCTATAATTAATTAAAGTAGGATATAAAACAAATATACCAGGCCTTTATTTCGCAAGTATAGAGGGAATTATTAATCCTCGGTTGTACTGGCAAAAACACTATTTTTCCTCCCTCGGGGCTTCGCCCCTTGGGAAAAATAGTCATGCCAGTGCAACCTCAGATGAATAATTCCCGCTATACTTACTTAAAGCCTGGTACATTGTATATTTGTATATAATCCATTTTTACATTTCATTCCAACACTATTGCCTCTATATAGAATTTTGATCACACATTCATTATTTATTTACAACTTTAGATATATTATGTAAAAAGCAAAGCTAATATTAGTTTACTGATGGAATTTTTTTGTTTTCAAAATATCCAATAAGATCGCTCATAGTCAGACAGTGAAGAAATAATTACTATCAATAGCCATGGTGTTATCTTCATCATTACATGTATAGAACAATTATATTTGGCAAATAAAATTCAATTCATTTTAACATTTTGACAACCACTACTTAGATATTAATTGTATTTGGCTCTTTATACTCCGGGGGGGGGGGGCACATACATTGACAAGTGAATACCATGCGCGACCAAAAAAACACGTGAAAAATGTAGTTTCTCAAGGTTAAGAAATAAAATACATATGAAGTTGAATATAGACCTTTTTTTGTATTAATCAAGTAGTCATTTCATCTGCTAATGCTCAAAGTAATTTAACTGATACAATTTTTTCATGTTATTTTTCGTCACCTTATATAGATGTATCTCCATGTAATTTCTCAAGATTAAGAAATGAAAATATATGTGCAATTGGAAATAAGACCAATCTTTATTAATCAAGTAGTCATTACATATGCTAATGCTCAATGTTATTTAACTGATACAATTTCTTCTCTCATTTTCGTCACCTTATATAGATGTATCTCCATGTAATTTCTCAAGATTAGGAAATGAAAACATATGGGAGATTGAAAATTAGACCAATCTTTGTGAATCAAGTAGTCATATATGCTAATGCTCAAATGTAATTCACCTGATACAGTTTCTTTTTCTCATTTTCATCACCTTATCCAGATGTTTATCCATGTCGTTTCTCACGGCTAAGAAATGAAATATATTTGAAATTGGAAAATAGACCTATCTTTGTGAGCCAAGTAGTCATTACATATGCAAATGCTCAATGGTATCTAACTGTTACAATTTCTTTTCTCATTTTCATCACCTTATCTTGATATATATCCATAGGCAAAGGTAAGATGGAGATGATCTAGTTGCCATCCTGAGTCTTAGCAATGGTTAGAGCCTCTGACTGAAGGGATGGATGGTCACTCAGCTGCTGACTAACTCGACCCCCTTGGGCTTGACTACCACCGGCACGACTTGCATTGTCATTGTCTCCTTCATCGCGTGGTGTCTTACCTGCGCGTGACGATGCCTTGCTACCGCCGCGTCCACGCCCTCGTCCACGACCTCGACCACGAGATGGTCCAGACCTACCCGTAGCCTGGCTCGGTGCTGCTTCGCTTCTCTCCTGGCTTCTATCGATGCTACCATCCCGTTGACCGCCATCGTCCGCCCCTTCGTCACCGGACTTTGCGCCCGATTTAGAACCCTGTGCCCTTGATCGACGTTCACCGGGTGGTAGACTACGTCGTCGGGATTTGGCCCCTGAAGCCTTACCAGGACCGTCGCCACTCTGCTCACCGCCGCCCTGTCCACTCCGTGCCCCATCTCCAGCCTCTGGGGCCACACTGCCAGGAGCAGCGCTAGCCGCAGCTGTGGGTGCAGCCGAGGTGCCACCTCCGGCTGGTAAGCCAGACTTGCCTTCCAACGCTGCCAGACGAGTGTCCATTTTGTCCAAACGATCCTTGTTCTAAAATTGATAGAGAGAATAGAGAGCCAGTCAGACACTGTACTAAAAATTAATTGAAGTCTTTATGTTTTATATTCATCCCCATCTAAGATACATGTACAAAGGTTCCATGCAATTCTGTTTAACATTGTCAACTGTCAAGCAATGGCAGATATTTGTCTTTTGTCACTATAATTTCTTCTACCCTTACTTCCTTATACAGTACACATTAATACAAACAACATAAAAAGATAAGTACAACTGAATTAGTGAGAATTAGAATCAACAATACTTACCAAATCCTGAGGCTTTGCATTGGGGGAAGATCTGATTATCCACACTGCAGATCAAAAACTTATCAATATCATTATTAGGTGAACATATAGGTGCAGAGAGAATGGAAAGAATTGATCGATTCTACAAGAAGCCTGGATGTGATTTTATTCTGTTGAATAAATTTTTGTATGTTGATTAATGAGTGTCTGGTCTGCATTACAGCTAAACTTTGTCTTACATATGTATGACTGTGTGGATGGTGTCAAATTATTATTTCTATTTTTTCAAAATGCATGGTATATTCATTTCCTGGCATGACAGAATTAAGGGGAATACATTATCATTTGCCTTAATTTCAGGTACCAGTAAACACCCCCCCCCCAAGTTTTTGCAATCTTATAAGAAATGAATATCTAGTACCAAACTGTAAAAGTACCATTCTTTAGTGGTATTTGTCATGAAGCACTTTGTCAGTAATTTTCACTGACAAAGTTGCTCTTGGCCAATCAGAGGCGAGGATTTCAGTAGCTTATAACAGTTGTTGGTGCAAATAACTGACAATTAGCTTCATAAGATACTTCCCTGTGCTCATTAACACAAAGTTTAGTGTTTGATTGTACGGTTGAGTTTTAAGATTGATTGCACATGATGATGATGAATGTAATCAATCATAAAAGTCAGCCCTAAGAACAATTGCAATGAAACCCTTGGAACAAGTGGGCTTGTGTGGAAAGAGAAAAATAAATAAGATCAAAGAAAGTTTGAGAAAATCAGACAAATAATGACAGAGTTATGAGTATTTGAATAATAATGATCTAAACTTCAAATGCTCATAACTTTCTTATTATGCATTCAATTTTTCTCAAACTTTTGTTGATCTGATTTTTTTTTATTCTTCTGTTTTTTTCACAAGCCAGCCTGTTCCAAAGGTTTTATTTTCCTTCAAGGTCTGAATTAATGAACCCAAAGGGTTGCGTTTGATCGGATCAACCACACCTATGGAAAGCCAGCAATGCCATTGTCTAAAATGCATGTTTCTTCAAAATGTTTTCCAGTAATGATGCATACTCGTACAATCAATGTTTTTTTGACAATTGGGCGAGCCCCTCTTTGTTTACAAAGGACATTGTGCAAATATCCTGCATAAAAAATTATGACAATGATGGATTTCCATAGAGTTAAAGTTGATCAGATCAATCGCAACTCTTTGTAAGACACTGCAAAGGTTGCTGCTTCTAAGTACATTTATGTTTACACTATGGCATCTTTAATGAAACTAGTTAAAAACAAAAATCATCCTGTTGCTTGAGTACTTCAGAGTCGGGGGGGGGGGGGGGGGACACTTACATTGACGAGTGGATCAGACCTGGGTTCAGAGTAAACCTCATGCAACAAGTTTCACTGTTTGGAAGCAGTAACCACTGCAATTAGGTACAGTGACAGCCCTTATAGTACTTTATTAAAGTATTTGGTAAAATGATTTAACCCCATTATTACCTCCAACATATCTTTACGTTTGGTGGTAAGAAACAAACAGTGTAAAAAGGGGTGCGAAACTATTGTGAATGTTACAATAACAGCACAGCAAATAATAAGATTAGAATAAAAAAAACATTCTTGATAATCATCACTCACATCAGTGGTTTTATTATATAAATATGCTATACACTGTAGTTCCTGATCAGGTTTTGAGATATACATCTATTTCACAGCTATATATTTCAATCTAATAATCAAATATTTGTTTTCTATTGGAAAGATGACGGATAAAATCGCAATATATGATACATGTATTTACACGAACATTAAATGAATGTACATGTAATACATTAAGGCCTACAAATGGGACGGTTTTACATGAAAATACAGAAATTTCAATCATCAACACAAGTGTTACATGTATATGATAAAGTGCACTATCAGTGAAAATTTTCAGTATGCTAATATCTGATTAGGATGACAGCATCAGTTTCATAATTTAACCAAATTTTTTTTACAATTTCATATTTTCATTCCTTTGACATAAGATATTGCCTGCAACTCTTATCTTTTGAAAAAGAATCTGATTCAATATTACAATTACCGGTATTAAAACAGTAACAAGTAACAATATAATGATACACAATCTTAAATTACGTGAGAATCCTTGAAAAATGTAGATCATTTCAATGTACTAAACTTCACACCACCTAATATGTTTGGATTTGAAATAATATGAAGATGGAAATTGTATCTAAAGCAAAACAAATTCAAACAGAAAGAAAATACACATTTGAACCTGCTGTTTATAGCAACATCTGCATAGATGGTCAAACTGTCTTTTACTTCTTAAGACCACAAGTTTGATTTATTGTCCACGGCGGACTGCATTTGCATATATTAATGAGTCAGAAAGAAGAGGATCAAGGGTGTTTGTATTCCAGTTCTTCAAATAGCCTGGTGATTGAGTCGCTGCCCGGCAAGCAGTAGATGGCAGGTTCGAATTCCACTGCTTCCAATTTTTTCTGACTTTAAGATTTTCATTAAAGATCGAGCATGCGATCTTAAACATATAAGGAGTAATGCCGTAAAACTTGTTTACACACACACAAAAAGATTGATTTCCCTTGAAAAGCATTTTGACTCCCCTTTTAAACATAAGTTTAGACCTTTCCATAAAGACCACTTGTTCCTCAAAATTAGTATTCTTATCTCCCCCAGTGGTCTTTCACTCGTACAGGATTAACAATGAGGGAAAATACAATTTTGAGAGAAATAAAATACAACTTACATGTACGTGTAAAATGGTATAAAACATTCTTATAAATTATAAATATTCTGTAAATAAATCTGCCAGGTTTGGGTCATGAATCCCAAGTTTGGAAGAATAAAACACTTGTCTGTATGAAAGATGAAGAGAAGATAGAATTGAAGGCTATTTGAAATGAAGGCTTTTTTTTGGAAAAAGGACTGATTGGGGAGGGGATGAAGAGGATAGAGAGAGAGCGAGAGGGGCGAATGCTCATGAAAAAATAAATTGGCAATTAATTCCAAAGACCAATAGTCGATATTATCTCAATAAATATGTTATTTGTAACCACCTAATCTCAATGGCAATTGATTCTAATCTTGGTTAATTTTCCAAGTCCAAAATATTTTAGTGCATGCATGTCTGAACATTATGCAATGGTTAATTTCTAAGTCCAAAATATTTTTAGTGCATGCATGTCTGAACATTATGCAATGGTTAATTTCTAAGTCCAAAATATTTTTAGTGCATGCATGTCTGAACATTATGCAATGGTTAATTTCTAAGTCCAAAATATTTTTAGTGCATGCATGTCTGAACATTATGCAATGGTTAATTTCGAAGTCCAAAATATTTTTAGTGCATGCATGTCTGAACATTATGCAATGGTTAATTTCTAAGTCCAAAATATTTTTAGTGCGTGCATGTCTGAACATTATGCAATGGTTAATTTCTAAGTCCAAAATATTTTTAGTGCATGCATGTCTGAACATTATGCAATGGTTAATTTCGAAGTCCAAAATATTTTTAGTGCATGCATGTCTGAACATTATGCAATGGTTAATTTCTAAGTCCAAAATATTTTTAGTGCGTGCATGTCTGAACATTATGCAATGGTTAATTTCGAAGTCCAAAATATTTTTAGTGCATGCATGTCTGAACATTATGCTGTTCATCACAATACAGAATACATGTGATTTCACATATACAAAGGAGAATAAAACAAAGTAAAGACTATATATCAAATTAGGGTTGACAGAATTGTTCATAGACTAAGCCATCACACATTTTAAGAAAACATATCAGTATTTCAGTCTCTACCCTCTAATCAAGGTGTTTGGTACATGGTTGAATTCCATAAAAAAAAACTATGGTAAGACTGCTTCAAAGCAAAGGAAGAATGACATATCAAATCTATCACATTAATCTAAGATACATAATTGTAAAAAAGAAAGAAAAGTATAAGGAGCATGAATAATGCCACAAGATCAAGCTGAAATTCCAAATTTGAATGAGTCTCTACACTTTTCAATACTTAAAGAAAAAAAATTGATAACACTTTAAAACAGGATAGCCTTTTTTTGACCAATTCAATAATTTCAAAAAATTTAAAGACAGTATGCGATTTATTACTGGCTATTTCTATTTCATACAAAATGGCAAATTTGACTTGGTCTTATAATAAATCTTTAACTTGGAGTTTTAAGAATTCACAATGCTTTTAATATATGTTTAGTCTCCACTTAATAGCGATTCATATTTTATTTCTGATAAAGATGTCTGCTCTTTGCAAGATACATTTGATAATATTGTGAGCTGCAAAATGTTCAATATTAACTCAATTATATTTCATTGAATTTGGAATAATAAATACAACACACCTTATATTATTCATTTTGCTCAGTAAAAATATAGTATGCATCATTTAAAAATTCACTGGTGAATACAAATGGCAAGAAAATGAATCATACAGTAAATAGTGTCCATTGTACATAACTAGATATCAATGGCTGTACAGTACATTTTTCAGATGTATGTTGACAAAAATTGGATTGGCTACTACAAAGAGTGTTCCATTCACAATATCTCTGAAGAAAATCAGTTTCCGGTTTGGTTTAGTTTGTGATTACAGGATTTGGTTCAGGACAAGTTGAGGATATACATTAGGTTTATAGGTTTAGTATTTTTGGCCCGAATTCACAAAGGTGGTTTTGAAAACCCACAGGTGAATCCATGGTTTATGCAGATTTCCTGTATAAATTACGCTTATTTTAGCATGTATAAAAAATGTCCAATTCTGATGCGCGCTTTTGCCACAGTGTGCTATATTGACGCCTGTTGCTATGGTTAGATACGCTATTTTTTTTCATGAGTCCTTTGTTTGAAGAGTGGACTCATGAATAAGAACAGTGGACTCGTGAATAAAATAGCGTATCTTACCATGGTAACAGGCGTCAATTCGGCGCACTGTAACAAAAGTGCGCATCAGAATTGGACATTTTTTATACACGCGCCAGATACGCGCTAAATTAAGCGTAATTTATACAGGAAATCTGCATAAACCATGGACTTAACCGTGGGTTTTCAAAACCACCTTTGTGAATTCGGGCCTTTATGTTTAAGTTTACATTTTGGTTTATTTTCACTTGGACTTCAAGCAGTTGGTCTACTTATCAGATAGTGTTATTTCACATTAGCTACAAACCCATTAACCACTCTAATTTCGGTCTACACTCCACATGGATTAATGCCGCTAGGTATAAGACTCATTTAATCCAATTCTGAGTTGGTCTTACATCCACTGGTCTATATTCTGAAGTCTGGTTTAACTTAGACCGTGGTCTAAATCTGTGCTAAACTCATGGGAAGCCAAAAGTGTCAAAATTTGTATCAAGTTGTATGTTTCTTATGTTTACTGTGCTTTTTCCTGATTCATCGATGGTGAAGACAATCATCTATATTTATACTTCCTACACAATTATGAATGATTTGAGAACCAAATGAGCTGAAATATATCTCAACCGTTAGTGATTTATGTAACAATTGGCTATCCATACTTTAAACCAGAGTTAAAGTTAAACCCGACTTCACTATGTCTATTTAAAATTTTTCACTTTGCTAAAAATGAAAAGTTGCCTCATTAAAGGACAAGTCCACCCCAACAAAAAATTGATTTGAATAAAAAGAGAAAAATTCAACAAGCATAACACTGAAAATTTCATCAAAATCGGATGTAAAATAAGAAAGTTATAGCATTTTTAAATTTCGCTTATTTTCAGCAAAACAGTTATATGAACGAGCCAGTTACATCCATTGAGAGAGTTGATGACATCACTCACTCACTAATTCTTTTGTATTTTATTATATGAAATATTTTTATTTTCTCGCCATTGTCATGTGAAATTAAGTTTCATTCCTCCCTGAACATGTGGAATTCCATTATTTTAACATTTTGTGCTTCAGGCAAGGAGGTCCTAATTGTCAAATTCGTAAAAATTGAAAAATTGTATAATTCAAACAACAAAAAACAAAAGAAATAGTGAGTGAGTGACATCCTTGACTCTCTCATTTGGATGTAACTGGCTCGTTCGTATAACTATTTTGTTGAAAATAAGCAAAACTTTGAAATGTCATAACTTTCTTATTTTACATCCGATTTTGATGAAATTTTCAGCATTGTGCTTGTCTGATTTTTCTCTATTGATTCAAATCAACATTTTTCTGAAGTGGACTTGACCTTTAACATTTCGTCTAATTAAATAGAATTACTGGTGTAAGATCAAGTGGATATAGATAAAAAGGGTAGAGCCTCACTAGAAATTAAACAAAATGGTAAATGGGCTAACTTGCAATTAGACAAAATGGATAGTAGGCAAACTGTTTGTAGACGAAGTAGGATTATATGAGATGAGACAAACACGGAAATTAGACGAAGAAGGTTTAGACTAATTGTAAATGTAGCGATTCTATCAGAGCAAATGTTACGGAACAAAAAAATGTACTAACTAATGCTTTTCCATTTTAATTACAGAATTAACCAGTACCAATTGGAACACATACAGTAGTATTGAATTGTATACAGCAGACTCTTTGACTAAATACTGGAGTTGGCACTTATATCATCAAGTAAAGCGGTGATAATCAAAATATGAGTTGGTATCAACGATACATGCTTCTACAACTGGAAAATAATGAATCAATAATCCAAACTTAGTATTATATCCTACAACGCTTCGACAGGGACATCCGATTGTCAACTCCTCCATAAATGCACATGTAACAACCGTAGGTCTCCAAAATTTGTTGCCCTGGGATGCATAGAAGCCTTGAAAACCCGGCAAAAATCACTTGGTGTCAAGAAAACGCATGCTCTTGTCGAAATGTTGTAGGTTTGGATCATTGATTCATAATTTTCCAATTGATGAACGCAGACTGAATCAATAAATATCTGTTGCTTTATGAATATCTCTACTTACGACTGCCGGCACTTCCGCCCCTTTCATCACCCTTTTTATCATCATCTTTTCCATCATTGTTATTGTCATCCTCTTTCGATTTATCATCATCTTTGCCATTCTCTTTATCACCATCATTGTCGTCCCCTTCACCGTCTTCCTTTCCTGACCCACCTTCATCATTATCTTTCTTCTTCTCTTTCTCTTCTTCTTCGATCTGCTTCAGGAGTGGCTCTATCTTATCCTTGAATTCCTCGAAGACGAGCTGAAGATCTCGTATCTCCTCCCGTCGCTACGGTAACACGGCAAACACACAGCACACAGTGACAATTGAAAGATGTGCGGAAGGGGGGAGTGATACGGTTGTTAATGTTAGTGGAGTGGTGCAATATATTTAAATTTAAAAAGTGCATGATTCACAAATCTGATATTTAGTTAGCTCATCATTTAGGGAAGTCTTTTTATTAATACGTGAACAATATCTCAAGTTTAATAAACAAATACAAATCATATTGAAGTGATCGACAGACATGATAATGTTATGTGTAGTTGATCGATAGTATGTCTTTAAAGCTGAATTGATTGTCTAATTGCCAAATTATGATCAGAAACGTGCACAACTGCAGTAATATCAATAAGATTGTATATTGAATTTAAATAATATGTGCATGTCATTCATCATTTGGCCCTCTGTGAAAAAGCCTAAAATCATTAAAGGGATTGTTTTAACTTCATCAGGATCTAAATATATCTTTTTTACTGAAGCAAAAACTGTAATCATCGCAACCCTTTAGATCAGATAGGAATCGCCTGATTTTTAAGCTAATCTGTCACTTTAATTGCTGCAATAATGTTATAACCACTGTTATAATTGTCCACAATGATGCTTAAGTTAACACTGTAGGCTATAGAGGGAAAAGCTATTTTAGTTATTGCTAAACATTTAATGATGCTACTGAAATAAATATTTTCAGGGTTTTTCTTTTGAACAATATTACATGCATGGACAGCATGGAGAGCCCCACAGCTCAGATCATTACAAACCTCTACAGAGTCACTCAATCCCTTTGACATACAGTAAGGAGTGGGCTATAAATGGGTGATTTTTAAAAATTTTACTGTGGCAACAGTTTTTTTGTGTTCCTTTTACCTTATCTCAACATGAAATGTCAATATTTTTTGTCTCGGGTCCGAGAAAAATATTCTTTGACACTATAGTTTATATACAGGCCTTTTTATATGTCATGGTGGTCAATGCATGCATATATGCAGTGTAGTATGAACAGTACATTGTATACTGTATAGTCCCTATGGATAAATGACATTTTTTATTCATTTTGCAAATATCCGTAAAACCCTAAGTAGAGGAATAAAAGCAATATATATATATTAAAAAGACAAAAAAAAAGTATTTTGACCCATGTATAGCCCAATCCTATTGATATCCAATGCAAAAATACAAATTAAATCTAGTGATGAATAAAAGAAGAAAGCAAGATTGTAGCTCACCGATTTCGTCTCTGAATCCACCTTTCTTGTCAGATGTACCCTGACTGTCTGGACACTACTCTCAACTTTAGCCATGGACTCTTTGACCTAGAACACAAAATGAAACAATATGGAGTTAGACCTCTATTTCACCCAAACCAGATGGAAGCTACAGACAATGATGCCCTACAGTGACATAAAGAAAGAAGTGGCACACAAACAAAATTTGACATATACTTTCAACTCGTCTTAGTGGCCACCTGTTTATAGTAAAAAAATCTGTCCCATTTTGAAAATAAAAAGTGTTAAAAAACCTGTCAATAAACTCCTATACATGAACAGTGATCTTGCTAGTTTGACAAGGTATCTCTGTCTGTCTCTATACATCTCTCCCTCTCTCTCTCTCATAAAGCCCTACTGTTCAACAAAGTCTCCCCCTTTCCATCAAACTCAGGTTAAGAACGTTATAATCTACAGTAAAGTTGAGGGTGATTGTTTTCAGCTCGCTTTACATCAAATTTTGGAATTGATATTCCCTCCTCTGAATCGTCCCACACTAAATTGTAAAAAAGGGAGGAATCTGTCTTTGCCTGGATCAGTAAAGGAGCACTATAAAAAAATGATTTAAATCTTGTTTGAAAGTTTCTTATAAAACTCATTTCTGTCAATGTGTCAATGGGACATTCATGAATGTCTGTGGTCTATATTATGGTTGTTAAACCTTATATGTTTGTCATTTTGCCTCCGAAGAAGATTCTGCTAGGATCGAAAGCTTAGGCCCCTTTTGACTCTCTTATTTTCATTAACATCAAAATAGAAATAGTGGAAAGTAAACATATCATTTGTACCCTTTCTATGGAGAACAAATTTAGAATTTCTTTCTTTGCGTGAATGAAAGCATATTAATACACAAGTGAGGTACTAGTTATTTAGGAGGAAAAATATTGTGCAATGAACATCAACACATTCAAGGTGTGCATGCTACCCAAAAGAAGTTGTGCTAGTAATAAACTTGAATAGGCTGGTGTATTTGAATAAGGTAAACAATTACTTTGCAATCAACAATATATGATTTAGAAAAGAAAATTGTGGACAGAGAAGACAACAAAAGAAATGGTTGAATTTGAACACTGATTTGAAACTGTTTTATGTGCCATAGTCCTTGGGGAATTAGAAGTCAGAAACAATGCATCAGTGCAAAAAGCTGCCAGGATATTTATATCACATATTTCTCCCTGGCACAATACTGCTGAGAAAACACAGAAACCAGCTCATAAGAGGCCAAATGTTCAAATGCTATAAACATGGCAGATTGTTACTTTTGACATCATGTAGTGTACAGTCTTCACTTTTAACATTAGATCATTATAAATAATTTTACATTTAAAGTTTTTCATTAATATACCAGCAGTAATTTGCAAATGCAAGTTTCCAGGCCAAAGAATTTCTAGCCATTGCACTGTACAGAATTTTCTTTGAAATCCTGAAATACAAATCTGAGATTTCTTAGGCAGTCTACTTTTACGAATAAAATGTTTTACTAGATATTAACAAACGATGTTACCAGTGTACAAAAAGCAAACAAACCAAATCAAAGGTGCTTAAAGAAAAATTACAATCTAAGAAAATAGGGATGTATCAAACTAAGATTTTATCTTCAAAAACAAAAACAAATCCATGCTACATGTACATCATGCCCATGGTGACGGGGGAAGAGTGTGGTGAAAATAACATGGTGCTTTAAAAAAAAAAGGTATTAAGTGCATATTGGGAGGTGAAACATGGATCACTGCACACTCTTTCAATACAAACCTCTTCCACTTTTCTCCTTTGCTGATTGTTGAAAAAAACACAAACAAAAAAATAAGTTCATGAATTTAACATTTTTTGACAGAAAATAAACGTTGATTTGATTAATAAACATGTACTTGTCACTTCTGATGTTTTATTTAAAGTATATATCAACAAGTTGCTCCAAAGCTTCAAATTCTTTCAGATTATGATATGAATGCTAAAGCTTGTATAAACAAAAGCTTTTTGTAAAGAGTCAGTAATAAGAATTTCATGTAAGTACCACCTGACATTCGTAAGTGTAGTGGTCATTGGATGTTCTTTCAGTCGTTGGAATTCAAATTTGGCATCTGGTGCCCTCTATTGGTAAAGTTTTTATTTTCACTTAAAATTTTTCAATTACTTTAAAAATTTAGTAATTGGATATAAGAAAGCTAAAGACAAAGATTATATCCTGAAATTTCCCACCCATTCTTTGCTTGAGATAGGATGTTACATAATCCAGACATAAATGTGTAGATAGTTCACTTTGCTCAGGAACCTGACCAAAATAAATTTTGATGTTAACATCAGAGAATTAACGTAAGGCATTTTCCTTTCATGTCTTTTACATCATAAATGTTTTAGGTAAACATGTTAATATATAGTAACAAATTGGAATAGTGACATGCATTTTTTGTATAATTAAACTGCATAGCTAAATCCTGCATAGTGTAAGCAAACATAGAAATACCTTATTAAGCTCTTCCTCCAGGAATTCCACCTTCTCCAAGGCAGCAGGATCAACCTTGCCTCCCTTGCCAGCGGCTAGCTTCTCTTTCTGTGAGATTGGGATAGGTGCGGCAGCGGGTGCCCCACCGCCCTGGGCAGCCTTCTGAGCGGCGGCCTCGATCTGCTGCTGCAACTGACTGTACTTGGTGGTGAACTCCTGGCGCACCATCTGGACATCTCGGATTCTAGAATTGAAAATTTGAAATCATACTTGATTTGATCCTTTGCCCGCTTAGTTCGCCTGGAGTAACATACAACAGACTGCCCCACTTAAATCAAGTCACATACACACAGGCCCGTTTTCTGAAGTTGGGTATAACTCAAACTCAGGTTTAAAGTTGTGGTTTAACTATGGATAGCCAATTGTTACATAAATCACTAACGATATCATATTTCAGCTCATTTGGCTCTCAAATCATTCATAATTGTCTAGGAAGTACAAATAGATGATTGTCTTCACCGTCGATTATTCAGGGAAGAGCACAGTAAACATAAGGAAAATACAACTTGATAAAAATTTTGACACTTTTGGCTTCCCATAATTTTAGCACAGAGTTAGACCATGGTCTAAGTTAAACCTGACTTCAGAATACGGGCCACAGAGTCAATTAATTACACACATACACAGTAGTGATGACTACAGTGCACTGTATATACACAGCTTTTCTTTATATAAACCTATAAAAAATACTGTGAGTTCAACTAGACTAGTCCATGCAAAACCCTCCTTGAAACCAGTAGGAGTATCTTGGTCGAAGGAAGATCAGAGTATCTCTGTCCCAACGGGCACCACTCCAACCTTACCTCTGACCCTTCCTCCAACCAAAACAGCCTACTCTGGGTCATGATTAGATCTTTGGAATTTTATTTCATTCATAGTAGAATCTTACTCCAACAAGGATCCCACGTCTGAACGCAGCTATACAGACTAGGTGGTGTTTAGACGAAAGGAAAAACAAAAGGATTACAGTCGGTCTGGAAATTAAACAGAATGGTAAATGGGCTAAAGGGTAATTAGAGCAGGTGGTTAGTTACCCATTACAGACAAACTAAGATTAGACCATGTGGAATGACTCCCACGGAGAGTAGGACAAGCGAGTGAAGACCAGGCAAAAAAAAATGAATTCTTTTATTTTCAGGGGATACTTTCAAAACCTACTGCCTAAATCTGCTGCATTGGGTAAACTATAACATGGAAGTGAATGGAAATTCTATGGGGCTCTGTTTTTTCTTAAGCTGTCGGGGCTTTTTTTTAGCCCTTCGGGGGCGAGCCCCCATGTAATTTTTCCCTCGAGTGTAGACCAATTGTCAATACCATACCTGTCCTTGGCCTCTGTATCTACAAGTCCCTTCATATCTTCTTGCAATGTCTCATTGGTTCGGTTCATCTCCCTGATCTCCGGTCCGAGTTCATCCATACGCTCTTTCACCTGGATGAGCTTCTTATCAGCAGTGTCCTGCCAATCGTTGATCTTCTCCAGGTTTTCAGTATGGTCCTCTATTATCTGGTTGGCTGCCTACAAATTAAAAATCAACAGTACCATGATGAGCTTATTTACTGTACCACGATTAGGCACGAAATTAAATGAGAACTTTGGTTAATTCATTTGAATGAATTCCCTTCTAAATTGAGTTTCCAAAACATTTATTATACAAAATAAAATATAATTAATTTGGAATGATTAATAAATGATAATGAACCAAAAGTGGAGAAAGTTTACAAAAGTCTTTCAAAATTAAACTGAACACTCATTCATTATTTCAAATGCAACTCAGATGAAAGTGGAAGAAATAACCTATACTACTACTACTACTACTACTACTACTGCGACTACTTCTTCTACTTCTGCTGCTGCTACTACTACTAATACTACTGCTACTGCTACTACAACTTCTTCTGCTACTACTGCTACTGCTACTACAACTTCTACTACTACATATGCTGCTACTACTACTACTATTACTACTACTACTACTAATACTACTACTACTACTACTACTACTACTACTACTACTACTACTACTACTACTACTGCTACTACTACTACTACTACCACGAAAACTACTGATAATTTCAATATTACAACAATACTACTATTTGCATGAAATGCTTACTGTTGTTGTTTGAATTTTCAGATGAATAACCTAAGATGTATAACCTTCCATTATGATCATTGAAACAATGTAACTATAGTTAAATCTTTTAGTGACTAAGTATTAAGGTAGAATGCTGAAATAATAAACTCACCTTTTGGCTCTGTAGGAAATAAAAAGAAAAGGAGAGATCATGAAAGATTATTTTTTGATTACTTAGTCTTGACAATCATTATTACTACATATGGATGGAAATGAATCAGTCATATCTGATGTAAATATCACCAGAGAATCCCAATACAAGAAAAGTAATGGGTCATTCCATGCCAATTCACCCAATGAATGTGCAATTTTGCACCCGACCGTCTCAGAATTCGTTGTAATTTGGTATACATAAAATTCACCATGGCTCAAGCACAAAACAAAAACAAGTGGAATGCCTCTGGCCGTCTCACCTGCATCACGCGGTTCAATATAGCAGCAGTGCTGACTTTGAATACTACTCTAACTCGCACAAGATGTTCAGTGATACATGGTTACTCTTATGTCCACTTTTTATGAACTAGACCAATAAACTTACAGAGATTCACCAAAAAACCCCAACATGGCCAAAGTTCATTGACCTTACATGACCTTTGACCTTGATCATGTGACCTGAAACTCAAACAGGATATTCAGTGATACTTGATTACTCTTATGTACAAGTTTCATGAATCAGATCCATAAACTTTCAAAGTTATGATGGTAATTCAACAGATACACCCAATTCGGCCAAAGTTCATTGACCTTTGACCTTGGTCATGTGACCTGAAACGTGCACAGGATGTTCAGTGATACTTGATTACTCTAATGTCCAAGTTTAATGAACTAGACCAATAAACTATCAAAGTTATGATGGTAATTCAACAGATACCCCTGATTCTGCCAAAGTTCATTGACCCTAAATGACCTTTGACCTTAATCATGAGACCTGAAACTTGCACAAAATTTTCAGTGATGCTTGATTACTATTATGTCCAAGTTTCATGAATCAGATCCATAAACATTCAAAGTTATGATGGGAATTCAACAGATATCCCCAATTCGGCCAAAGTTCATTGACCCTAAATGACCTTTGACCTTGGTCATGTGACGTGAAACTCATGCAGGATGTTCAGTGATACTTGATTAACCTTATGTCCAAGTTTCATGAACTAGGTCCATATATTTTCTAAGTTATGATGACATTTCAAAAACTTAACCACAGGTTAAGATTTCGATGTTGATTCCTCCAACATGGTCTAAGTTCATTGACCCTAAATGACCTTTGACCTTGGTCATGTGACATGAAACTCTAATAGGATGTTCAGTAATACTTGATTAACCTTATGGCCAAGTTTCATGAACTAGGTCCATATACTTTCTAAGTTATGATGTCATTTCAAAAACTTAACCTCAGGTTAAGATTTGATGTTGACGCCGCCGCCGTCGCCGTCGGAAAAGCGGCGCCTATAGTCTCACTTTGCTTCGCAGGTGAGACAAAAATTAGTCCAATCGGTCCGTCGGTTCTCGCGCTACGGCCCGCCCTTTTCTCCTTGTTTTGATAAAAATGGGCGTGACCTTCAACTTTCAATGGCCACTGCGTCGTTACGTGTTGACCAATTTTCATGAAACTGGTACCATTTGATAGGAAATTTAGAGAGGAATCCAAAACATGCATCAAATAATGTATTGGAGCAATTATAAGGTCATGACCTTTGACCTTAACTTTGACCTTGAGTTTGACCCCCGGACAAATAATTTTTTAACTTGATTTTCGTGTATGTTAATTATTGGTATGATATTGACAAAATATGTTAAAATCAATGATGATATTTTATTTCTTCACCTTTAAAAACTCTTCCAAAGATACCATGAAATTTCACTCTAGTCCCACACACTAATATTCATGTTAGTAAAGTGTTTACCAGTGACATGATTTCTTCCAATCTTAAGTTACAGCATGCAAACATATGAAAAGAAATTAAGCTTAATCAGTTCACAAATAAAAGATTAAACCTTTATGCTCATGAATAGGTATCTGTTTAGGCATTTTATGATTCAGCAATATATATCATATACATATATACATGTATATATTTTGATGATAAAAGTGAAGACTTTACTACCATGAATATATATGATATATATTGCCAAACATCAAAAGGAGAAAAGGGCGAGCCGTAGCTCGAGAACCGACGGACCGATTGGACTATTTTTTTTTGTTTTGTGCTTGAGCCATGGTGAATTTTATGTATACCAAATTACAACGAATTCTGAGACGGTCGGGTGCAACCACTGGGTGAATCCAGATGGAATGACCCTGATGTAACATGCCACATAGAGCACAAGTAGTGACCATGCATTTTCAACAACCAATCTTGACTTTTATTTCAATATCCTTGATAAACCATCACAATAGAGGCGTGGTGGCTCAGTGGATAAGACTCTGGACTTTGAACAACAAGGTCTGGGGTTTAAATCCCACCCCAGCACTCGCATCTTTTGGCAAGGGGTTTATCTTGGGTATATTGTACAAGGAGAACATTGCATAAAATCTTCACATATTTTGTTCATTAATACCAATTTTGTCTCCTAATATGTCATGAACAACCCCCCCCCCCATATTTGCCAATTATTAATAACTGCATATCTCTCAAGGGTGCTTGTCACTCCTTAGGGGCTTTCACAAATGAACGTTATAAAACTGTTTCCTGATGTATGTCAGGCAAGCCATTTAATCATATTATGCTTTTCATTTATACTAGGAATTTCTTTTTCTTAACAACACAAAATGATTTGCTCAACATCAAGAGATGAATAACGTGATAAATCAAGAATTCAACGATTAATATCAAGAACTATAACAAGTGTTTAAACAGTTCATCATAAAAACATTGTTGTACACTGGCTAAAACATTAAGGTGTGACAGAGCCTTCATCAGCAAAAACATGCAATGTCTAACACTAGAAATGTGGATAGAATTACTTACCTGATCACCTAGTGCTTCTTCAACAGCCTGTTATAGGAGAAAGAAATAAATACATATATAATCAACAAACACAATTCTATGATTTGTGTTAATTTTTCAACATTCAAGAGAATAGCAACTTTTAAACAGTGTTCCTACTGCATTACTGTAAAGAATAAAGGAAAAGTGTTAAGCGCTATATACATGTAAGCAAGCGTTATTATCATTATCAATATGTAATTCTTACTTTACCTTTACAAAATGGTCTGGGGCATACAAACTTAATACAATGGTAACTTTATCACTCTATTCAAACAAGTATGCCTTTATTTTTTAATCCAACTTCAATTCAATCTGTTTCATTCTTCTAAGCATAAAAAAAACAGCAATTGGTTTATAATACCATACAAATATGCCACAGATCCCGGGATTAGATTAATCCCAAAGATTACCATACTACTGCTTCTGGCACATTGAATACTGTTTGGGCTAACGTAAAATACCAATAATTATGAACACTTTGTTACTCTTCAGCTTTGAAGTGATGAAAATAATATTTTATAAAGACATGAATAATCATCAAATCGGTTATCACACACAGGCATCATACAATCTCTGTACAGGCTATATATTGCTCTGTCTTTGGCCCTCTACGATGGAAAATACAAGAAATCATACAACGGTCGTACATAATATAAACATGCACATTGTACACCAATCCATTGTACTACGTTCATAGCAAATGTAAAGAATGCACAGCTGGACTTACAGCGAGAATCCTGTCTTCCAAAGTCTCTTCTTGTGTGGCCATCTTGGACTGTAACGTGCTTAACCTCGCATCTAGATCAGTCACAGCTCTCAACTGGCTGGATTTGGCTTCCTCCAGGGCGGCCGACATCTTATCTTGACTCTGTACCAGGCAAAAAAAAATGTCTTTTTATTTTCGGGGGCTACATTTCACGACTTAAACCCAGCGCACACTCTGCGATCCGATACGACATGATTTTTTTTAAATATGAAAGTTCCAAGAAGAAAATTTAGTTTATTTTAAGCTTGGATTAATGTTAGGAATAACAAAATCACAATTTTTTGTTGTGGCAAGCCCTGTTGTCGGAGCAAAGTCCAAATCGATGTCAAGTCGCAGCCGATGATGACATCATTATGATTTGGATTTAATTACTGCTTAAATTATTCCTACAGGGAGGCTCGAACAAGACAGAATTTTGATTTCAGTAGTCCTACCACTATTCTTATTTCTGATCGCTAATATTTTATTGGTTGGAATGTTCATATCAAATTTTAAATTGTCTCTGAAAAATTGGATTGCATAGTATGTGCCAGGATTAACTGGCTAAATCTGCAATATTGGATAAGCAGTGAATGGAGATTTTCCAGGGCTCTTTTGGGCATTTCAGGAGCAAAATCCCCCCCTCCCCCAGCACCCTTGTATTTATTTTCCTGCTCTATAGGTACCATAGATTAAAGGAAAGTGAAAATGAGTTTAGATAAACAACTGCAGCAAAGTGATCAACAATGTAGTTGGAATGCAGCCTTTAAATTTCATTGGTAGTTAGATACAAGAAACTGATGCTACTGTATATATCAATACATGAATATATTTCACTAAACTTTCAGGATCAAGGCACTACGTGAGTTTAAAAGACTATTCCACTTATGCAGAGCCTAACTGCATATATATCTTTTTGTTGATTATGCTTTGCTTTTTCCTAAACTTTTTATCACTTTTTAAAGTGATTGGTTAACATTGGTTTGACTTTTAAAAAAGTCACACTTGTTACCTGTGTCTGTGGTATGTTACAAAAATTGCATTCAAAAATCATTAATAATAATAATAATATAGGATATTTATATTGCGCACATATCCACCATGTTAGGTGCTCAAGGCGCTCCATTATTTAGTGCTTCAAAAATTGAAATATAAAGTGACCAGAAACACCATCTTAATTTCATTCCATACACTTATTTGTACTATTTAGGCGTCTATAAGACGCCTATTTACAAAATCGGGGTTTGCCTTGTAGTTTTAGCTTTTCATTCTCAATAATGGTTGTTTTCAGGGTTTAGTAGTTCTAATACATGTACTCATGTTTCATCTTGGTTTGAGAATTTTTTAAAGCGGCTGCTCACAAAGTTAAACAATACCTTCAAATTGATGTGAACACACCAAAGGGTCTATTCTGTGTGCTACTAATGTGAAGGTTTATGTTCAAATAACAGAAGTATTGATGTGAATGCACCACAGGTTTTTTGAGCAATGTTAAGATGCAAGTTCAAATAAAGTAAACAATTGATGTGAACACATCAAACGTTCTGCACGCTACCACTGTGAATGAGTATGTTCAAATAAACTTTCATACACTATACTTAATTATTTAGGCAAAGCCACCACTATATATGGAATAGGGTAACTTACCACATTAGATGAAGATGATACTTGCTCATTGATACCTCCGATGGCTTGCTGAAGGGTTGATATAGCAACGCCAAGCTTCTCTTGCACATCCTCGATCTTACCCTCGATCTGCTTGTCTTGGCTTTGTCTGGAGATATGATAAAAATTTGTATAAATTTGACAACTATTCAACATAAGTCTGATTTAGTTGTTTAATACAAGGGCTTAAATCATCCATTGGCCTCAACCTCTCTCATAGACCTTGAAGAATTGTTGTGCCCTTATGATTTTCTTCCCATTTGTGCTGTGATATAGAACAATACCCTAAAATATTTATTAAAAAGAATCCATTCCAAATAAATAAAATGTTTTTAGAGGAAAAATCAGACAAGTTGATAAGTGAAAGTTTGAACAATATCAGACAAATAATAAGAAAGCCATGAATTTTGAAATTTGTCAAACTTAGTAATCACTATAGTAAAATTTGCCACTTTTGTGATGTCATACTGATGTATTAAAGGCAAGGACTACTCTTCCAGGTACTGCAATACAAATAATGGCTAAGTTTTTTTTTCAAATATTTTACCTAAATTATATTTTTGTTTCATGAGGACATCAAACAATATGCTACCTGGTTTATAATGCCCCAGGGAAATAGGTATTTGGGGGAAAACAACATTAAGTACATGGCCTATGGGAAAATTGTCCTTGCCCCTAGTCATAATTTACTAACCCAGTTGCCGATTTTAAATTTGCATAGTCTTAGGGATCTCAATTTTAAAGCAGCTATAACTGTTTAATTACTTGTCCAATTCGTTTCACACTTTCACCATTTTGTTTTACTAATTTTTCTTATTTCCCCCACAACTCAGTCCCACTTTAAGGCCTGAAATATTGACACTAAGCTATAGGATGTCACTTTTTTTAACAAGTGGAATGCCTCTGGCCGTCTCACCTGCATCACGCGGTTCAATATAGCAGCAGTGCTGACTTTGAATACTACTCTTACTCGCACAAGATGTTCAGTGATACATGGTTACTCTTATGTCCACTTTTTATGAACTAGACCAATAAACTTACAGAGATATGATGGTTATTCAACAAAAAACCCCAACATGGCCAAAGTTCAATGACCTTACATGACCTTTGACCTTGATCATGTGACCTGAAACTCGAACAGGATATTCAGTGATACCTGATTACTCTTATGTACAAGTTTCATGAATCAGATCCATAAACTTTCAAAGTTATGATGGTAATTCAACAGATACACCCAATTCGGCCAAAGTTCATTGACCTTTGACCTTGTTCATGTGACCTGAAACGCGCACAGGATGTTCAGTGATACTTGATTACTCTAATGTCTAAGTTTAATGAACTAGACCAATAAACTTTCAAAGTTATGATGGTAATTCAACAGATACCCCCGATTCGGCAAAAGTTCATTGACCCTAAATGACCTTTGACCTTAATCATGAGACCTGAAACTTGCACAAAATTTTCAGTGATGCTTGATTACTATTGTGTCCAAGTTTCATGAATCAGATCCATAAACTTTCAAAGTTATGATGGGAATTCAACAGATATCCCCAATTCGGCCAAAGTTCATTGACCCTAAATGACCTTTGACCTGGGTCATGTGACGTGAAACTCATGTAGGATGTTCAGTGATACTTGATTAACCTAATGTCCAAGTTTCATGAATTAGGTCCATATATTTTCTAAGTTATGATTAGGCCCGTTTTGAAAGTCCATTTTTGATGCACGTGTACACGGCGTGTTTTTCGGTCGTGTACACGTGTACACGTTGTAAACACTGAGAGCGAGTTCTGTTTTCATGTCGACACGGACCCGCATCAATATGTCATAAAAAGGGGTCTATATAGCCTAAGTCACGGTTTTAAAGCTTACCTGAGAAGTTTGAAGTATCAATCCACAAAAATTGGTGCAAATTAAAAGTTTACTCGGCTTAGCAGCGCATTAAATTAATAAAGAATGCAAAAGAAAATCAGTGCAGGGCCCTAGCTATCGCCGACGCTCGGTGGATGCGCATTTTGTATACTGTACCGTACATGCATGCACAGATCGCTGCAGAATAAGTGTAACTGAAGTTATCGATTAATTTTCATTATTATGTTGCCAATTTGAAGAGCGTTTGTTTGTAGGCTTGTGTGCGAGCGTATAACACGTAAGTTGTAGCGATGATCGCTATCGCAATTGATGATTCTCAAATTGACTCTGAGTGTGATTGAGCAACGCTTTCGAGCTTTTGAGACCGGAGCAGACCCATTTCGTGCCGATTTCGTGGTACAAAAACGTGAGTCTCCAGAAAGAATGTGGATTGAATTGGCAATTTTGGAAGTGAACTCACTCTGGATTAATTGAAATATGTTGACATATTAGTAATTAAAACATGTGCAGTGTCTGAGAACTAAGATTTAATGTGAGGCTGTGAGCTTGTTTATGCAGATGCTACCGTGTACACGGTGATGGAATTTAGTACACGTGCACTGACTTGACCGTGCGTGTACACGTGTACACGTGTACCCGAAACGGGCCTAGTTATGATGACATTTCAAAAACTTAACCTCAGGTTAAGATTTCGATGTTGATTCCTCCAACATGGTCTAAGTTCATTGACCCTAAATGACCTTTGACCTTGGTCATGTGACATGAAACTCTAATAGGATGTTCAGTAATACTTGATTAACCTTATGGCCAAGTTTTATTAACTAGGTCCATATACTTTCTAAGTTATGACGTCATTTCAAAAACTTAACCTCAGGTTAAGATTTGATGTTGACGCCGCCGCCGCCGTCGGAAAAGCGGCGCCTATAGTCTCACTTTGCTTCGCAGGTGAGACAATAATACAAAACAATAGCAACATAGCTTACAACAACCCCTTGATCAGTTTTGTCACTTTATACAGAAGTGCTCAAAATCTATTGAACCCCTCCAGAAAATGAACAAATTTAAAGTGTTCAAGCTCTGCCATATTTTAGAAAGTTAATTGTAAAGTCAGGAGACAAAATTAAATATTGAATTCAATAAAAGTTTGTTTCTCTGGGCTCGCCAAACATTGTAGCATTGTTGTCTACATTCAACACTCGGCATGGAGAAGTGCATTTTGAGGTGGGGTTCACTAACTGTTGAGCACACCTGAAGGTACACCTAGATCAAGTTTATTTATCAAAGAGTTTGTTAGGAAAATGACGAGACAAACAGAAGACAAAAAAAAGATAATCATTAATGCCTTCTGCAACCACCCACAGTCAGAGGCATAAAAACACATGCACATAAATGTGAAGACATTTCGGGAATGAATCTAAGCAAAATGCAGGGAGACCATTGCTGGGAGTGTAAGTGAAATCTTATCAGTTATTTTCGAAATGGGATTTCAAACTTCAGATTTATTACAAAGGAAATAACGACCTTAATTAGTCAAGAAATCATTTACCTTGTTTTGATTTCAGCCTTCATGACTTGTTCCAGTTGTTTTCTTGTTTCCGCTGCTTGTCTCTCCATCTTCTCCATGGTATCACTGACCTTATTCATACCACCAATGTTCTTATGCCTATCAAGCTGAGGAGTAAATGAAAACGATATCATTACTTATCATTCATTGTTTATGCTATAATAGAGGGTTGTTTCACAAACAGTGAATTAGGAGTGCATTTTATGCAGGATATACATTTTTAGTGCATTCCTCCATTTACTCAACTTTTATTTGATTGAAAAAAGATATATAAAGTTAGCCTTGCAAATTGTTTTATTTTGTTTTACATTTTGTTCCATCTTCATTGTATATATGATTATCACATTGTGTAGTGTTTACCATAAACACCCATTCACTTTTCTTGTATAGTATATAAGCGATTAATGGTAAGCTTGATCTAAAACTAATAGTGTAAAACTAGTACCACCATAACCAGTCATACAATGGATGTTGTTGGATATGCAAAAAAATATAACAGAGTCTGACCGACTACCGTGCTCTCCACTTTTGGGCTGATCAAAATTCCCGATATTTCCCTCATTTGAGACATTTTCCCTTATTTTTCCCTGACTGAAAAAAGTAAAACAATTTTCCCTGATTTCCCTGATGGGCTGGGAACCCTGTTCAACATACCTTCTGCCCTTCCCGGACGTGAAGCACCTCTTCCTCAGTGAGTTTTTGTAGAGCGGCCCATCTCTTCTCGTTCTCCTCTCTCATTGCCTGTTCATGGGCTATACGGGCTGCTTGCTCTGCATGAAGGTACTGTCACAAAACAATACACAAATAATGCAGTTTTATCTAACTTTATTTCATTTTTTAATTCTTTGTTTGACGTAACCTGCACCTGGAAGAGGGGAATTGGACTGAATCACTGTGACAAGCAGACCTGTCTCAACCAGGGTAGGGAATAATTTTCACATTAAAAAAAAGGGCTATATGTTTTTCTCACAATGGGGCGACTGCTGAATTTTGGGGCTATTTCTTTAAAATTGAAGGGCTATTTTTCCTCATTAGGTAAATATGCACAGTAAATGCAAACATCATCATTCTGTTGTAGGCAGAACATTGACTTTTTGTACTGCATTCTTGAATATTTCATGTAACAGATCTTGGAGCAACTCCAGAAGAGCTGGTTGCCCAAAAGCATTCCTTTCAAAGAATTTAGGTACATTTGGGCTTTGATGGGGGTAAAATCACCTGTCGTCTGTATGTACTTCCTACAATAGTCTCAACTCCATAACTGGTTGGGGGTGTGCAGATGGCCTCGTACATCAGAGTTTCCCCTTACTCTTATACTCTATGGTGAAGTGGGTTCTTATTGTTCAAATAAAAGGTGGTGACTCTCCACTATATGCAGCCTCCACAAAACATCCAGTCCAAGGGACAGAATTAGTATTATGATTGTTCTTTGCATAAATGGGGATGGGGTGCAAGTATATTTTATAGGAGGCTGCACCTTACAAGCTCCACTTTTTTTAGCAGCCTCCTCATTCCAAACATGTTGATAATCTTGATTATAATTTTTGTACATGGAAATTTGCAATATGTTTACTTGCTATTATTTGTATATCAAGATGTACGAAACAAACTGTAAATGTTGGGAATAGAAATAAACGAAAGGAAAATGAAAATGAAACATATTTACAACATATTTTTAGGCTATCATACACGTCACATCTTATAAAGTTCAAATTTCAAGGGGCAGGGTACAGAAAGTGAATGATTACATATTCCCAAACATTTTAAATACATGTACAATACACTGAACATTCCATAAAAAAATAACAATTCTCATACATACATGTAGTTCTAAACTGCATACATTTATATAACAGCTTTTAATAATAAAGCATTTTGTCTCAGGATACATGAAACTATATTTTCTGTTCATTGACATTTCCCTTTCTCTCTCTCTTTAGTTCCTTACTTGCGCTTGTATATTTCTCTTTGTTCCTTGCAATATATTATCTTGAAAAAGTTGTATACTTCTTCTTTTTTCATGGTCTTCCTGTGGTTAGTATCCGGTTTCGCTATCCCATTCTAATTCCATCACTTGTTATACTAATATAAATTGCATAATTCTTATAACAAGTTTACAATCAGCCAATCATATTGAAAGATATCAGTAGCTTTTAACTGTTATTGCAAAGTTGTTATCATAACAAGTTTGATGAAATGGGCCTCAGATAATTTTTGCCCTCACCTTTTCAATATTGGAGAACTTCTGTTGTGCCTCCTCTCGGAGTCGTATCTCTTTAGATAAGATCTTTTTACTGACTTCTTCTGCGATCTCGGCTATCTTGCCGTGCATCTTTAACCTTTCGTTGTCTGCTGCGTGTTCTCTTTCTCTTTGTACCACATCCAAGGCGTGCATCGATTCGTCTCTTTTTCTGCTCACTTCATGTAGCTGGGCTTGTAAATCATTCATTCTGTAAAAAAAAGCCATAAAAATAATTAATGAATATTAAAGATAATGGTAATGTTTGTTTGAAGGGGCTATGTGTGCATGCCTATTTATTCTCAGCTTTGAAATTATTGATGCACTTTAAATTTTGTATCAAAAACGGTCTGAAATTCTTAACAAGTATGGGTTTTTGCAGAAATATAAATTCAAGAGTAGTTGCCTGTTATTTGAATGAATAAACACAGAAAAGATAGGGTCAAAGTAAATGTTACTTTGTCTCAGAAAAGACGAATATCATATTTAGGCACTAGTTATATAAATTTATTCTTGAATGCTACTTTATAAAAAATGTACTTGATATTGAACATGACACAATGTATGTACAGCACAACTGTCATTAGATTTCAACATAAATTCTACATTTCACTGACAACGTTGTAAATCATTTACAAAAGTTAAAGCCAATTTTCATGTTCGACAATGTTCCATTATAAAAAGCCTGTATGGAATTGCAAAGGGATATATATGAAGAAAAAAGACCCAAACTAATATTGCTGAGGGTGTTTCATGAAGCTGTAAGTTACAAGCAAATTTACAAATGACTACTGACCCTGTCTTGGGAAATTAATCCACACCGATCAAATGTGGTGTGCATAATTTACCTCAAGAAAGGATCGCCATTCGTTCATGAAGTCCCTTGAACTGTAACTTACGAAAACCTACATGAAACACCAATTCAATAAGTGGAAAGTGGATTATGATGATTCTTACTTGATCACATGATTCTGTTCTTGTTGTCTCCTTTCAGTCTCTTCCGTTGTTATTCTGTTCCTCAAATCCATCAGAACATCCCGTACTTCACCCAACCTGAAAATCAAAGATAGAAATGTCCTTGATGTATACGTACTCCCAAATGGAAGTTCCTCAAATTGGATAGTTGACTTTTGAATCTGAATATTGTTACTTTTAATCTCTCTAAATTACATGCACCCCCCACCCCCACCACCGCTCTGCTACAGAGTTGCATTATAGCACATTCCCCCAAAATAATTATTTATTAATATTCATTTCATAAAGATGGCTCTAATCATAAACAAATACTACAAGAATATATCATCATTTGACATATTAACCTCCCCTATCTTTATAATACATACATGTAGATACTATAAAATTATATTATTTGAAAATGAACCCCCCCCCCCGATTGTTTAAATCTTCCAGATACTACATATATCATCATTTGACAAATTACCCCCCCTCCCTTTAAAAGAAAAGACAGAACAAATTTACACTTCGAAAAAAAGAAGCATGCAAATGAAAAAAAATATTAAAAAGAAACAAAAACAGGGAAAATCAGCTCGTATAAAGCTAGAGTCAAATGGCAACAACACATGAACATTTTGTTGCCATGAAAAGATGAAATTGTAATTAAATTTTACTAAACATATAAAACATTGACTGAGCAAGAGAGAATTGATGAAGAGAATCTAAACCTGCAAACATGCATTTACCGAGCATCAAGTTGAGATCGTAATACAGCTGTGGTTTGATTGGTATGATGTTGATTTTCATTGTGTTTTCTTTGATGATCCATCTGGTTTACCATACAGAAAGCAAGCAAATATCAAACATGGATGCAAAATAATAAAGGAAAATGCAAAGGAAAACATGATTAGGAAAAGAGAAAAAAAGACAAACTATGAAATTATGCAAAATTGCAACAACAAAAAATGAATTAAGAACTGAGAAAAACTATAAAAGAAAATATAAGCACTAATGAAGCTTTAACATGTACATGTATGTATTTGTGAGATACATGTATCTAATTACATATTTATTTCAAATTCGTTTTCATCTAGTTTTAATTGTTTGCCTAATCTAAATGTTTTTTTATAAAAATATTCTTTTATAGTATCTTTCAAATGTTCTCAACTCAAGTATTATTTTAAAGAGTATTCTTTACATGTAAGTATTGCACATACTTCTTTTCTATTCTACATGTATTTCTAATGCTGAATCCTATCCGATAATAAAATCAAGGAGAATGGCTAATATTTGTTGCAATTAAGAATGCTTCCACGCAGCACATGTTCTTCACAGACCTATAAATATATGTACCATCACTGTCATCATTAAACAATGTATACTCAAACTGAAAAAAAATTATTACTACATGTAGGTATGTGTAGAATATTGCGAATAACGTCTCCCAGGTATTAGATATTTCTGTATTTCAAATCAATCTAATATGCATTGGCATTTCCTACCATGCTAATTACAAAATCATGCCATTGTGTGCTGTACAAATAGACTATAGTGTGCACAACTGCAGAAGAATGACAGTCATACTCAAATGGTAACCAAGGATACAGTGATTGTGCGAACAATGGCTGAGTGAGACATCAACTAAAAACACAAATCTAGTTTTAATTTAATGAAAGTCTGGCATTCATCTTTAGAGCAGACCCGAGTTGGGTTGTTTCAGCAAATAGTCTAATGGGATATTGCAAAGAAATTACGATCAATTACAGATAACAATAATGATAATATGGTAATAATATTGCATCTATAGAGCACTTAATAACAAGATCTCTATAAAGCGTTTTACATTAATTAGAAAAATTATTGAGTTGCAATTATTTTACATTCATTTGGGAGCCTGTTAATCAATTGTCTTGCAATTAATTGGAAATGTGCGATTGATTGCCGATTTGCTTCTGCCATAATTAGTAAGGCTCCACGAAAAAATCAATTGTAAACCTGCGCAAGAAATTTGCAATTGATCGCAAATATTTTCTTGCAACACTCCATCAGTGTATATCTGGGATGAAGGCAGGATGATTGTACAAGATGGGGTTCTTCTTTACATGTACAAACAAGTGCATGTTATTTATAAAAAAAAAACAAACCTGAAACAAAAGACATGAAACACAAAATAATCTTGCAAAAAATCTTTTGAAATGAAGACATTAAAGAAAATAATTTAAATAGCACATGATAGTGTAAACTGTGCTGTCTTCTTGCCAAATGTCAATGCAGTAAGAATCAAAAGAGAACTTTTTGTTCTATTTGAAGTCTAGAACAGGGGCCCGTAACACAAAGCTTTATAGCAATGATCGTAGAACATTTTTCTGCGATTGATTCCATTGACTACAATGCACAATCAATCGTGAAAATCAAGAGTATGATCAATCGCTAACCTTGGTGTTACAAGACCCAGATTTAAGTAGCACATTTAAAAATCAAAACACAGAGAGACAGATAGAGAGCAGATTTAAAAAAAAAGAAGACAACACTATTTTTTCATTAAAAAAAGATAATTCTAAAGCAAACTCAAAGCAATACTACCAGATGCAGAATGCAAATTTCAACTCAATTTAAGAAAATTGCAATAACTTCACATCATTAAAGGGATGTTTATCTGTATGGTTTACCTGTTACTGAATTGACCTTTCATTTGATCCATAAGTTTTTCAAGATATGGATCAGGTAGATTCAAAAGAGTCGAGACCTTTGATGACTAGTAGGTTTTAGTAAATGAAAAAACACACATATATTAGCACCCAGGAAGTCAGTAAAAAAAAACAATAAAAACATATCATGGACTATTTTCCAGTTACTCCTTTAAATGATCATAACACTGTACAGCTAACTGCTGGATATGTTTGTGATTTACATACAAATGGACTGCATGTTTTGAAACAAATCCTTGTGACATGTACATGTAACAGTTAAACAGTGTACTTCTGTATAAAAAGAGGCAAAAAAACTAGTACATGTACATAGTGTAAAGATAATTTTGTGGGTGTTATTTCTAATATGCTACAGTGAATTAAGGAACAAAGAATTCAAAGTTTATATAAAAAGAAAGAAAAAATCTATACTTTTTTTTGATCAGGCACTCAATCAAACTGAAGATTTTCATTTTAACAGTGATGGGTATTTATACAGACTGAAAGTTCATGCAAATATACACTGTAGTCATAAAAATAGAATGCCGCTGTCCGCGACATACAACATGCGTGATGTGTGAACATTAATTTACATCAAAAGGGGGGGGGGGGGGTGCAGGACCGTGCAGCTACATGTAAGTTGGGCATTGCACCTACATGTAATGGCTAAATCAGCTATGCTATATTTTACATCATCTCCATAGAAATATTGCTCTCCTTAAATAATTTACTTTTACAAATATGGTAAACCTCTGATAAGTACAACATTCACAATATCTTCATAAAACACACACGTCTGTGTAAATGTACATCTATCACATTTTAACAAATTATATGAAATCACTGTTGTGCGAAAAGGAAACTGTTATGATAATGTGCACCTTGATTAAGTTAAATCCATCATAATCAAACTACTTTAGCTATGTGTCTAAAAATACCATTTTACAAGAATCACTACCGTACACTGTTATCTAGTAGGCCTAAAGGATTCTTAAATGAGTACAGATCAAAAGTATCTATCTAACAAATCATGAAAATTTTGGGTTTGGGGTTGAACGCCATGAAATGCATAATTTACAATATGATAAAACATGGAAGTGTTTGTTAAATATTGATGGGACACAGTCACACAAAAGCACCAATCAACAACCACCATGCAATTGCATAGCTACGGTTGGTTTTTTAAAGTGTCATATCAAGGTGTATTAAGGTGTTAGTGTTTGATCTGCAAAGTGCTTGGTGCTTGATTAGTCTCACTTTCTTACCCTCTGTTCCATCCCATGGAATACACAAATAATAAAAGGTGATAATATTAATTACATGTATAGAGAAAGGATGATAGACGATTCAAATAATCTTCACACAAAGCACAAAACTATAAAGCAACCTTATTTTCCAATTGTGCTCACACATACATGTAGGCCCGTATTCTGAAGTCAGGTTTAACTTAGACCACAGTCTAACTTGGTATTTAAAATATGGGAAGCCAAAAAATCAAAAATTATGTTTGTATTTTATATTTCTTATGTTTGATATTTTGTTTCCTTTTGCTTTCATAATGAAGAAAATACTTCATTTATCATTCCCAGACAATTATGAACAATTTGGGTATCATATGAGTTAATAAATTGAATGTTTACTGTTAGGGATTCGTGCCCCCATTGGCTCTCCATAGTTAAACCACAACGTTAAACCAGGGTTTAATTTAAACCCGACTTCAGAATACGGGCCATAGTGATTAACTTTATACAGGTGCTCACCAAAATGATTGATAACCTTAATATTATTTACAAGTACATTTTCAGACCCTCCCCCTCAATAAAAAAAAACAAAAAACACCTTCACCAATCAACAACACACAAAAAAGAGTGTTTTAAGACTTAACATATGATATTTATTTCAGTAACCAAATAATTATTTTATTCTCTAGTAATTTGACCCCACAGGATTGACATATGTTTCCTTTAATTAGATCAATATTTCATATGCAAGCAATATTGCCCATACAATAGCATTGAAGGCCAAAATCAGGGCCAATTAAAATCAATTAAACTGCCCTGCATTAAAATCTAATAATATTGCTTTTCAGTCAGTATTATTCAGACCAATATTTCCTTTACCATTTCATAAGATACAGTAAAACACTGTGTGGCATCTAAGCTTATAAAAGCAGTATAGTCCATAATCGCTATTCCCACTTTTTCCCAAAAAATTCTCGATCTGAGAATTAACTCTTTGCATGTTGAATTGATTCTGAAGAGATAATGGTGACTATTATTTCTTTGATATTATCTTTGAATTATGATTATTTTAATTACACCATTGATACTGGTAGTTCAATTCAATTAAATTCATTTCATTTATCACTGCTTCTCGAACAAAGATGAATGTGAAAAGTTCTTAACACAATTGTTGAATTTTATCGTTAACAATTTGCAATTATAAAACATTCACATGGAATAGAAAAGAAAGGGGATTCGGTGAAACCACAACCACTTAAAGGAGAAATTCACCCTGACAAAAAGTTTGTTGTAAAAATGGAAGAAAAAAAATGCTAAAAATATTGGTGAATGTGAAAATCCATCAAAATGTAAAAGTTATTAGTTTTTCCCCCTTTTCATAGCAGCTGCCTCACATAAATGTAACATAAAAAGAATAAATTTCCAATATTTCACAATGATTTTTATTTCCTTTCCTTCAGGAGTGAGTGTGATATGATTTATCTGTTGATAGTAATACTAGAAAATACAATAAAAACCATATATTTTTTCTTACAATTTGTTGAGAAAATGGCACTTAAAGGTAAATGCCAGTTTTGGTAACGATATCAAAATGAGTTCGTACAGAATCCAATGAAATGACAAAAAAAGTGTCTGTTTGTATAAATAAAGAATATGTGCCAAAGGATTCTGGAAGAAATTGTATAATTGCTGAGAAATTAGCAAATAAGTACAGGATTCGGGTCAAGCTTTGGGCACGACATTCAAAGCAATAATAATACACGGTCCCACGTGCGCTTATCTGTGTTGGTGATCTTCAGTGTGAATATTTTTCAGCGTAGATTTCAAGATTTCACAAAGTTCAGTTTATGTGACTGTACCAGATCTAGATCCTTGATGATATACTGACAATTAAGCCTGGTTTTACAGACTTTCTCATGAAATCAGTGTTTACTGCAACTACTGGCATTTCTCTTTAATAGATTTTTTTCTTGTACCTCCATGATGTATGGGGAAGCTGCTTGCATATGATGTCACAAATCAAATCAAATAATAACATTGTAACAACTTTTTCTAATCTTTTTTGGACATTCCTCAAACCACCAAAATTTTTATAATTTTATATTCAAACAATCATTTTTTCTTCGCAAGGGTAAGCTTCCCCTTCACACTCTGAAAAATATTTGGTAAAGATGCGCCATGAGGGTAATTATGTGTCCAACCAACATTGGGCATTTCTTTTGGGCATTTTTATTTATCCACAGTGATGAAATTCTGCCCATTCTAAAGTAACCGCTGCTTATTTTTTAACCTTTATACTGGACAATATGCTTCCCCGCATTGGGTAAAATACTGCCTAAAATTGGTTGGACACATAATTACCCCCATGCTGGTTAAAATTTTACCCAATATTTTTTACAGTGTACATACCACACCAATGTGATTTTTAAAATTCCCATGGAAAGGGTTAACCAAAATTTCTAATCATTTAAAATTACAATGAGGAAAGCTTACCAATGTCCTGTTGTCTTCTTCTAATCTTTTCGTTCTTTCCTTGACGTCATGAACCAGACTACTGATCTCCACCTGGGAAGCATCCGTTCTACTCTTCACCTGCCTAACATCATCCACTAACGATGTAGTCACCCGTTCTAATTGCTCTCTCATCCGATTGGCTTCGTCTAATTCATTCTTCAGTTCAGCATACCTAAAAGATAAGATTATGAATACAAAAATAGTCATTTATCATGTACATGTATGTTTTTCATCGGCTCTTAATCATTCATTAGTTTCTCACATTGCCCACATAACATGAAACTTAACTATCGAAAATGTTATAATAAATTTCAATCTTTTGCAACATATTTAAACATTGAATAGAGTGTCTATTGCTAGAAGATGAAAAATATGTACTCATAAAGTAGGACTTCATGTAATAATTCATGAATACCAAACAGTATTGAAAAAAATTACAAGTACAAATATATACATTTTTCATTTGATATGATTAACATAAATCAACATTCACTTAATCAGAGGGGGGGGGTAGGATTTTAAAAAGTGAAATATTCACGGGGGGCGGGGGGCTGGGAAACGTTTTTCTCTCTACATACATTAGCAAAAGAAGAACCACTGTTCACACTCGAGAGAGCAAAAACTCAATTTTGGACTAGCTGATGTTTCTACCCTGAGTGTAAAAAAAATTCTTGAAGTACACTTAAACAGGGCCTGTTGCATAAAAAAGTTATTACAATTACAATGGTAATTTTGTCATCAAATGATTACTACACGGGTAATGATGCTCAACAGCCAATCAAAATTAAAGGGGTGCTCTGGGCAGAAGTTATTTATATCTCAATAAATAGAGTAAAATTCACAAAGCAAAATGCTGAAAATTTGATCAAAATCGGATAACAAGTAAAGTTATTGAATGTCAAAGATTTGCATTATTCCGGTGAAACAATTCTAGGCATGTCTTCATGAGTATTCCTAGAACTGTTTCACCAGAATAATGCAAATATTTAAAATTCAATAGTCTCACTTTCAAATTCAACTTTGTTATTTGTTACCTGATTTTGATGAAATTTTCAGCATTTTGCTCTGCGAATTTCACTCTTTTCATTTACCTATAAACATTTTCAGCCAAGAGCATCCCTTTAAGGATTCTTTGAAATGTCACTAAAGAATGGCAAAATTACTATTTTATAGAAACTTTTTATGCAAAGGCCTAGATAGATTTGACTCAGAAACAAGATGACAAAGTGAATCAAAGGCTTAAACTAAGAAAGATGGCTTACTTTGTCATTTGTTGATCCCTCTTCGCAAGTATCTCTTGTTGACTACCCAGTACAGCTTGCTCGACCTGCTTAGTATGGTTTACCAGTGCACCGACCGCTGTTCTTTCATCCGATACTCGTTCCTCCGCTCGTTTTAATCTAGCTCCGAGCTGGCCAATCAGATCGTTGGATGCCCGAATGTTTTCTGTGAGCTGTTGTCTCGCTTGTCTTTCGGCCTGTAACGTCTCCTCTGAAGCCCTGTGGGATTGCTTTAGTTCCCCTGCGTAAAAAACGCAAAGAGAAGATTAGCTACTAGGGTTCAGGATGTTGCAGGATGTTCGTTATACTTCGTGATCAACAATTGCTTCACAACAACAGCTGTGGCTTTTGGGGGGGGAGGAACTTTAATAGGTTAGTACTCCAAAGTCCATATTACCAATTCTCTTCAGCAAGCTTCAAGATAACATTCCAAATACTTCTTTTTTTATTTTGTTCTTTCCTTTTTTATTTAGACATGAAAAGAAATTTTGATAATTCTATTAATTCGTGTATGATGAAAATGAAATCTCTTGATAAACAAGGAATTTAGGAATAGGAAAATTCTTTTAGGGAGTGAATAAAGAAATTCATTCTCTACAAGTAGAGTTACAGTAACATACAATAATGCAAACTTTAGAAATAGCATCGACTTTCAAAAATGTCATTGACACTCTTACAAACTTGAGTATCGTACACAACTAGCTCTCATTCATCAAGATGTCTGGTCGCGGAAAAGGAGGAAAGGGTTTTGGAAAGGGTGGTGGCCAAGCGTCATCGCAAGGTTCTACGAGACAACATCCAAGGTATCACGAATATAAAGTATTAAATCATAGCATAAAAACCATGGATTTTTAAACACACTTTTAAAGATTGCTAATAAAAAAAAACTTTGCTGACTGTTTGTTAGGCTTGCAAGTCTTCCTAATTCTACATAAATTCTTAAAACATTTTCCTCTCAAGAAGGATATTGACCGGTGTATACATGTATATCTAGAATCATTTTACAATTCTACTTCAAAATGGAACATTCACAGGATAGCTCATTCCATGATTCTACATGTATAAATGTATCCTTTATGAGGGTTTACTTACACTGTAGTCATAAAAATTACAAAAATACAAGAGCTGCCAAACTGAATTTATTTTAGTGAAAACGGTATTTGGCGAGGAAAACCATATTTACAAAGAAATACCATAGGACAACACATGAAACTGAAACTTTAGATATCAGTATGTATTTTGCATAAAACCATCAGTATTCTTCTAATTTTCAGAACTTACTACTGTCTGAAAATCAGTACTACTTTTCTGCTCTGTATCATTATGAAATATGCAGTCAAGCTAAGCTGTTAGTGACAACCCCTGCAACATTCTACATCATTATGTCATAGTAATTACAGCTCTTGTTCATTGTGTTGATTGACAAATATTTTGTTATTTAACATATTTGTTAATTTGTACATTATGAAAAAGTTGCAGAAATCAATAAATGAAAATGAAATATAACTCATACAGGTTACCTTGTAATCTGACCACCTCCTCCAGGAGGGCTCTGTTCGACTGTTCTGCAACCCCCAGTCTATTCTCCATCTGTTGCAGTCTCCCAGTCTGATAGTCTCCGATGGCAAGCTGTCCTCCATTGGGTATCTGCGAGAGCTGGGAGAGCTGGGAGCGACGCCCACCCACCGGTACCAGGGCATTGTCAAAGCTGGGTTGGGGTGTCTGGGAGGATGGAATGGAAGGCAAGGGCTGTGGTCCTCCAAACTTGTTTGGGTACACCCTAAAGGAGGGAATGCAAAGAGCAGACAGTACAGTCAGAGCTACCAACCTGAACAAGAACATTTCAGCAATTTTCAAGCTGATTTTTTTTTGGTTTTTTTTTTGGGGGGTGGGATTGAAATCCAAAAAATAATAATAAATAAACTATAATAATAACGGATGGCTAATTTCATGGAATACCAGATACATGTATACATGTATTTCACTTATTAGGGCCAATATTTCTCATCTGAAATTTGTGAAAAATTGGCCCTGAACTCTTGGAATATTTCTGTTGAATATGCTGTAAGCATTGTACATTTCAAATACCCATCCAACCCATCAACCCATTCTGGTCGGTGCTTCATAAAGATGTTCGTAAGTTAAGAGCAACTATAAGAATGACTGGTGATCAATCCTTTCTTGTGATAAATGATATCCACCATTAAATGTTCATTGGCGATTATCTAGCTTGTGAGAAAGGTTAAGCAGTCATTCTTATTAGAACAGCTTTAAAGAGAAATTCCAGTAGTTGCAGTAAACACTGATTTCATGAGAAAGTCTGTAAAACAAGGCTTAATTGTCAGTATATCATCGAGGATCTAGATCTGGTACTGTTACATTAACTGAACTTTGTGAAATCTTGAAATCTATGCTGAAAAATGTTCACGCCGAAGATCCCCAACACAGATAAGCGCACGTGGGACAATGTATAATTATTGCTTAGGGCGTCGGCCCGACGCCCTACCCGATTCCTGTGCTTATTTGCTGATTTCTCAGCAATTACACAATTTCTTCCAGAATTCTTTGGCACATGCGTTTTATTTATACAAACAGACACTTTGGTGGTCATTTCATTGGATTCTGTACGAACTCATTTTGATATCGTTACCAAAACTAGCATTTACCTTTAAGAAACGGCCCCCAGGACAGTGAATTACATTTAGCATCATTTGATCAGCAAGTAGCAATTAAATCAACAAAAAAAAAGGCATTAATATATTTATTTTCATCCTTGTTAATTCATCAGATTGGCAAAAACTCATTTGAGACAAATTAATCATTTAAAGCAATAATCCATCCATGATGTAATTAATCAAATTACAGACAATTATTTAATTAGCATGTTTGATAAGAGTTCATCGGAAAGGGAATAACTCATTCAAGCCAATGTATTTATAGCCATTTTTGGCAACAGGTCATCAATGACAATCAATATTTATTGCCATATTTGATCAGTCAATTGCAATAGCAACATGTCTTTCAAGACAATTTTAGACATTGATCGGCGTTAATCAAATTGGCAACAATTAATTCAAAACAATTAATTTACATACATGTAGCCTAATTTGATCAGCATTTATTCATCAAATTTGCAACAACTCATTATAATAAACCTCATTTGATTCATCAAATCTAGGCAAAAACTCATTTAATAATTAAATAAACAATGATTGAGGTGGGGTCATATACTCTTTCAGTTTAAATAGGACTAAAGTTTTGGAATTAACTACCTTTTTACCCCAACTTTCAGTAACAAAATCATGTAAGTCCAGGCTAAAAAATTATTTGATCCTATTTCATTTATGATTTGTTCAAGAGAATTTTAATTTAAAGTTCTTTTTGATTAATAATTGTTCATGTGTACATTTCCTTTTGTTATTGAGCACCAAAAGATGGAACTATGTGTCCAATTATAAGCCCACTTTTTATTCTAATTACTATTTTCATTATTATCATTATTGTTATCATTATTAGAATTATTATCATTAATCATTATTATCATTATCATTATTGTTATTAGAATTATAATCATTATTATTATCATTATTATAATCATTATGATTATTGTTGTTGTTGTCAATATCATTATTATTATCATTTTTTATCATCATTGATTATCATTATTATCATAATAATCATTGTAATTTCCTTTGTGTCGAAATATATAAAGTAAAGAATCTATACTATTTTCCTTCAACATTTTCAGCATAAAAAAGGGAAAAGCAAAATGCATTAACTTTCTTGATTTTTTTTAAATGAGTGGGCCTATTTATTGGGGAAAACCACAAAAATGTATTAAATGTATTCATATTTTATCACAAATAATGTCTGGAGTCTACGAATTGTGCACATAACAATTCAAAATTGTCAGCAAATACAGTACTTTAAATGAAAAATTTAACATTGAAAACAAAATTATTAAGTGGAAGATGACAATGAGATGGATTGAGGAGATGAAGTAAATTTTACAGGGAAGATACAGATGCCTTTCTAATTGTCTATACTATACTGGTAATTCACACAGTGTAGGCTACTCATTGTCATCCAAAATGAATTGTCATACAATCACACTCTACAATTAATTGTTAGTTATATCACTGCTGGCCGTTCCCTTAGGAACAAATGGCTTTCAAACCATGGAATGCATTGTACATGTAATGATGTTAAATGAACATTTCATATTACAACTGCAAACATCTACATCCATGGATACCCATTCAATTAATAAACAGATGCCTGCAGCATTTTCAATCATTTCAAATAAGAAGTATCCTCATCTATTGCTATTGTACAGAGCAGAAATTGAATTTTGTTGTATTGGGGTTTTCGACATTCATTCAGCAATATATACACCATAAAAAGTTGTACATGCATCAAGATAAAGATAATTTTTACATATAAGTTTTATTGTTTACATGATTTGTACGTTATCATTTAACTTGAGTTTCAAATAAAAACAGCAAGAATGAAAACCTTGAAACCAGACGACAGGTTTTTAAAAGAAAAATCAAAGAAACCAATCAGTTCAAGTTTGAGGAAAATTGAACTAATGAAAATACAGAGCATCTGAATGTTGGACATCCTCCCATTTCCAATGTGACAAAGGTGTGAATGTTTACACTTGAATACACATACTCCTCACACTTTTTAGTCACTTGTATGGTATTATGGTATTGGTAAGGTCTAGGCCTACAGCAGTTTCACAAGATGTATCATAAAAAAGTCAATGAGGAGAAAATGCTATATGAAAAGGCTATACTTTCAGTGAATAAAGATGAGAGTTGTTCATGTCTGACATACCAAAGTTTGGTCAAATTTCCAATGGGATGATTTCCATAGCATCAGTGATCTCAACAATTACATGCTCATAACTTGGTTCATCTTGATTGTTCTCAAAGTTTCATTGATCTCATTCTTTGATTTTTTCTGTTTTCACACATGCTTTATAACTTGATCAAAAAATTTCATTATCCTATTTAATGTATGAGTCTCTTAATCGACTTGTAAAGTGGAAAAATTGAAGTCTAAAGAACATAAAAAGTCATTTGGTAGATTGAATCTGTACAGGGTATCTAAAAACTCAATATTTACACTATTCAGTTGATACTTAAAGTGCTGAAAGTTTCACCCCCTCCCCTTTGGAGAGCCATGTTATAAAAATTTGTAATGTAATTTCTTTTCTTTTTTGCTTGTCAAATTTTACGCGAACAAAATGACCGTTGTTTTAGGTAAAAACCATTTTTTGGGCTTATCAAATTTCATGGGAAAAATCTGCCCCCCTCTCCCATTAGAAAATCTTGGATCTGCCCCCGTTAAGTTTGAATATTAGTCACTTTTGTAAAATTGTGTCACATCATGCAGTCATGTATTGGACTAAAATTAATAAATGATGGATCACACTCACAGTGCTATTGGACTAAACAATATTTTGACAAAATTCTTCTTCATAGACCAATTGATAGACAAACTGACGATTCCGCATATGGACATTTGGTCATAAAAATAAAGAATAAAGTCTTTGCCAAATTTTCATGAAATCATCAAAATAAGTAGTGAGCAATTTTATGAAAGAAAAAATATGAAAAAGGCAGAAAATCATAAAGTTGTAAAATAAAATTACACTTACTGTTCTCCATCTCTGTCGACAAAGCTCCCATTGGAGGCCCACATTTTTACGGTTGTTTCTCCCCAAAATCAGAACAAAATGTGTAGCAGATCCACTGAGGATTGACTATTGAAGTCCAGGATATCTTTTGAAAGTCAGCTTCTTCCTTTATCTGTAAATGGTGAAATATAAACTACAATTAAAACTAACAAATAAAGAAAAGAGAGGAGAGGAGTGAGGCACTATTACATGTAAAAGGTGAAGGAGGAGGAGGAAGAGGAGGAGAATGGGGATAGCAAAGAGGAGAAGGAAGAGAACAGGAAAAGAGGATGGAGAAGGGGAAAGTAGAAGGGAAAGGAAGAGGACACAACAAAACAATACTAGATGATGATGATCTAACTTTCTTCTTCAATTTAACAATAGAATTTGCATCATTTCATTTATTAAAGCCCTTAAATTTTGAATCATCCAATGTAATTTCCCCATTTCAAAGTTTATCATATTCAATTTGCCCCCAAAACTGACATAATGTATACATGCGAAAACACACAGAAATCATATCCACAGGAAAAGAATCCTCAATAGTTTCTTATTCTTTTTTAGTTTAAAGCTCAGAGTACCCCCAAAGGGAGCCCCCTGCCTGCACCGGAGAGACAGGAAGATGTCTGGACGGTGTCGAAGAAGGGACAGGATCCGGGTAACCTTTAAGACACAATTTAGTCTTAAGAAGAAGAAGAAATCATGGGTAAAAAGTATACTTCTCAAATTTATGGGAGAGTAAAGATTGAGGAAAATAAAAGAAAAGGAGGGAAAAAATGAATTGAAAAGAAAGAAGAAAATAGTAAAGAGTTGGCGGTAATAGTCAAACAGAACTGGTCGCTATAAGAAAAATGTACGGAGTAGGTCTGTAGGAGAGTAAATTCATGAGTCATTCAATAGCTACAAGACAGCATAGGAAATATGTACAGGAGGGTGATAGCCGATTATGCTCTCATGACAGCCAAAATCAACCCTAAAATTCCCAAGATTGAATGCTTTGGGGGCAACCATCTTTTCTAAAATCATCCTAAGATCTGTCACAAACAACATCAAATAAAACAGATTTTCATTTTTCACAATCAATTTTAGGTTTCACCCTGTGACCCATTGATACTATCCCATCTACAGCGTGTCAGCACAAGTCTGATGAAGTCTGCACAAACGAGTACGCAAAAGCTCACAAGGTAAAATCTAAATTAATTGCGAAAAGATGAAAATCTGTTTTATTTGGGTTCTACCAATCCAACAAATTACAAACATCAAAGAAAGTTTAGAAATTCAATTTTCTACATAGGCCTACAGCAGAATAGCAAAATTGCATGCTGCAAAAAAGTAAAATTTGAAATTTAAAAGAAATGTAGCCCTGAAAATTCCGCAATCGCCCCAATGCGCAAAACATAGTAAGCCTACCTAAAATAAAAACATCATTTTCTATCCTGCTATACATGTACAGTGTAAGTTTTCAATTAGAGAAACTGACTTCAATTTTGCAGATTTTCTACATTTCCAGTTAAATTCAGTTTAGCTCCACTGACAGATCTAGAATCTACTGCATGGTCTGACTATATTTTGTGAACTCTGAAAGTGACGTTGTTGACAGAAAGAACACTGCTGTACACAATCGAATATCTCTTTATCTAATTAACATCTTGAAAAACTGATATCACAAACAGAAAAAGCAACCCCAAATTACTCAGAGTCAGTATGGTAATTTTCTTAAAGGTTAAAGTAACTTAGCCTTAGGTCTCAATTTTTTTATTGTAAAAATATTGGCAAAGCATTGGCAAATTTTGTCATGGTACCTTTAGTTTTAGGCCTAGAGGGTTCTAGTTTCTGCATCCGCAAGAAAATCCGAACTTCCTGACAGGCATCAAGAAATCGCCAGTTTGCAAGCAGAGCCAGAGGTCTCCAAATAAGTAAAATGTAGACAGCTGGCAGCCGTCTGTTTCGAGGAGTTTTTTAACATTTTTTTTTTTTCTCCTCGTACACAGACGGCTCGCTATCGTGCAGCCACCATTAGGGGACTTGCAATGCAAAATCCCCCCGTCGGGGCTTTTCAATTTTTGTCTTTAATGAATAAAAATTTCGAAAATTATAGTGACCAGAGTGCAAATTTATATTCCCTCTTGGCATCAATTGCCAAAAAACGGAGAAAAATGAAGTTAAAAGGAACAAAAACAGTGACTTACCTCGGCTGTCGCGCAAATTCACTTCCCCGTTTTATCCGATCTTAAATAAGAGCCATTGAGTCCCCTGTAGGCTGTACAGATCGTGCTAGAACTTCGGTCTCTGTATTTGGGTGAGTGAAGCCAACGAAGTTCAGCTGAACAACCAACAAAACAGAGACCGAAGCTTTTGGTCTAGTAAAATGTGACTGATAGTGATACCAACCGAATTTATAAACGCTATGCCTATATGTCGCTAGCTGCAGCTGCTGGCTGCGAGCAGCAGGAACATCATAGACTACCAAACAGACGGACTTGATCCACGCCGAAAGCTTGGGGGAGGTTGGGCGCTCAGACACCCTCGCCGCGAAAACAGCCGCTAAGTAACAGTCGGCTAATGAAAATATTTCCCCATCATCAAAACATACTTCATAGTGAATGTGCTCATCAAAAGCAAAATAGCATACCGGTATGATTTAACACAAAAATGAACTCATAATGTCTTACCTTTGCATTTTGTTAAATTATATGAAATCCTACATCTCCGGCCGTCTCCAATTTGTGTACGGTATCGAAGTGACAAGGTCATTTGATCATTGGCTATTACTGGTCACGTGACGCAAAATTTACATTCCTGATTGATTGCATATCATAGGCATAGCAGCATGCATACTAGATTTTAATTATTAATTTTATGATTAATTGCATGACATAAATAAAAATATCACTGCAGTGCCATAAATATTGAGCACAAGGGCGGCGCCAGGGTATCTGGAGGTGGGGGGGGTATAGCCTCTTGTTGAGGCCCTGGCTTCTGCTTCCCGAGCGAAGCGAGGGATATCCTTGTTCGATCCTTGTTCGATCGCTTCGCTAATTAGGTGTGAAGGTGCCGTGGCCGAGTGGTCTAAGGCGCCTGGCTATGCATGGAAAGTCCGGGGTTCGATCCCCGGCTACGACACCTGTGCTCTTTTATCCTGCATTCAAATAAATGGAAATGCTTTATGCATTATTTGTAACTAGGTGTGTACTTGTTTAAAAAAAAAAAAAAAAAAAAAAAATTAGGGGGATATCTCTCGATCGCTTCGCTTGGGAAGCAGCCGCCAGGGCCTCGACGAGAGGCTTTGGGGGGGGGGGGGCAAGACAATTTATCTAGCATTTTTTTTCTCGATTAGTGGGCATCATTTTTCTCTCTTATTTTCTCCCCGGGCTGCGAAATAATTTTTCCCACCACACTTCTGGAAGCCAATTGTTTTTTCTTAAATTTCTTCATCTATAAAAAAAAATCATCTTTTTTCTCTCCTTTCTTCACAGAGGTGCGCTCGCCCCCTACACCTGTAACATCGCTCCTCTTTGAGCAAAATACAGACCATCATCAGCCAGGGTATCGGGGGGGGGGGGGGCGGGGCAAGACGATCAAATTGTTTTTTCTCGATTGCATGGGCCAGCATGCAGCGGCAGTGGCGTAGCTAGGATTTTTTTCCCGGGGGGACACTGGGGGGTCCTTGCTTTTTCAGGGGGGGGGGCACCGGCCATTTTCCGGTGTGTGTCTATGTGTCCACAAGGGCGGATCCGACTTTCGCTAATAGGTGACCGGGCCAGAAATTATCTTCCCCTATATCAGTCACTTCTTAGTTTTATTCTTATAAAAAAACATAAACATAACATAATCTCATAAGCCTTATAAAAAGTGTGAGCGCGAAGCGCGAGCGATTTTTTTTTACTTTAATGTATTTTTTCCTGAAAATTTAATTTTTTAGCAATGTTATGTGTGATTCTGAACAAGGTTCGTATGTACCCCCAAGCGCGAACAGAATTTTTTATCAACTGTCCTAGCATTATCGAAAAGGGACCTGTTAAGGACTGCTTACAGTTAACCACGAAGACGGTAAATATTTCAATAATGCGAGCGCGAAGCGCGAGCAAATTTTTTGACATTCCGACCTAAAAAAAATGGTCATTCTAAGCACTTTTTGTATTAATTAATGGGATAGGTATGTAACTAAAATATTGATGCGAGCGCGAAGCGCAAGAGGAAGAAAATTGAGACCTAAAAGCGGGACACTCTATTCATATTTTGTAAGTCAGAAATAGGATGTAGTCAATTGGGTATCATTAATAATGCGATCGTGAAGCGTGAGCAGACAATTATTGATATTCTGATGTAAAACTGGATAATATAAAGAACATGCAGGCTATCGCGCATGTTTCATATTTAGACCTAAAATCTGGGCATTCTGAATACATTTGTTTAATGGAACATTATGGAATACACGTAGACAATATGAACTTGGCAAATCAAACAATGTGACCACGCAGCGTGAGCTTAAAATGCTGATATGTAGACCATAAAACAGACATTTTACAGAGCACTTAAATTTGTAAATGAAAAAAAAAATGAAAGCTCGATGTCCGAGCTAAAATATGTTTTGCATATTGACTTCAAAACTTGCTCCACATCAGCCTATTGAGCAAGATATGAATCCCATCGAACAGGCAATTATGGCGCGAAGCGCCAGCAAAAATTCTACATAGTAACATGAAAATATTTTTTTTTATTGCAAGTCTTCCCCTCACATTATTTCATTCACTCGTCTTCCTCCTCTTCTTTTTTTCTTCTGTCTTTCTTCTTCTTTTACTTTTTCTTTCTTCTTTCTCCCTTTTTTCTTTTCTTTGTTTTTGCTCTGCCAATTTTTTCTGGGGGGCACCTGGGGGGGGCACACCAAATCTCAGGGGGGGCACGTGCCCCCCCAGGCCCCCCCGTAGCTACGCCACTGTGCAGCGGCCGGGGTAGGCGTTATGTTTCTTTCATTCTTCTTCGTTAAATTTCCTCCTCTTGTTTCCCCCTATTCATCTTTTTTCCGTCTTTTTCTCTCCCTTCTTCACAGAGGTGCTATAGCTTGCCCGGCCTCTACAACTGTAGCATATCGCTCCTGATTATAAAAGCAAAATACAATCATCATCAGGCCTGGGCAAATCCAGCCTTCGCCAATAAAGGGGGAGGGGGCGGAAATTTTTTCAGCCATATTTTCCCCACGGCCGCTCGAAGTTGATTTTTAATTGTTTGTTTCTTTGAAGGGGTAGTCCTAATAGTCACTTATTTTAGCCCCGGTTCTTAGCTTTATATACACCAACATAAAACTAGGTATATTTCATAAGCTTTTAAGTTGATCTAAAACTGGATGATGATTAAAAAACGGAACAATTAAGCTGCTGATCTGTGGAGGAGCCGTGGTGTAGTGGTTCTGACTCTCGCCTTGTAAACAGAGGGTCGTGTGTTCGAATTCCACCGCGGTCTGGCGTCCTTTGGCAAGGCGTTAATCCACACTTTGCCACCGTGACTCTCGACCCAGGTGCTAAATGGGTACCCGGTAGGATGTGAAAGTCATTGTAGCTTGTCCAGTATTGTGTGCGCCTCACAGGCGACTGACTGGAATACTCCCCAGGGAGTGGAGGATGTGCACACATTGTGTGCGGGACGGACTGATTGAATCCGATGACTGCAGGGTAATAATATATCTGTGAAGCGCTTAGAAACGTCGTTCCGATGGATTAAGCGCTATATAAAAGCGGATTATTATTATTATAAACATCTGGGCATTCTGAAAACATTTTATTATGAAACTAAATAGGGCCTAAAGCGAGAGCGAAGTGATATTCCGATCTGAAAAAGGGTCAATTTAAGCTCTATATTTCAAGCACTTTGTAGGAATATTATGAGGTGGATGTAGATCGCACTTTATTATTTTATAACAAAGAGCTGATATTTTTCATTATTATTCTGACATACTACTGGGACATTCTAATTTTGTCATCAAATAAAAATGATGGCTATCATCTTCCTATTCCTTTTCATAAGCGAGAGATACAACTTGTCGATCGATATTCCATTCTGAATGAATTAATCTATATATGAGAGCGCGTAAAAAAAATTCTGTTAATATTATGGCCTGAAAACTGGACATTAATTTTGTTACGCACTTTTGTAATTATAAATAGGGTATCAACTAGTTGATATATTTTTAAAAAATTAATGCGAGCGCAAATCTCGAGCCGAAATTTTTGATAAACTGTCATGAAATGAGGATTTTAAGTTTGTTAAAAAATTAACATTAATAAATCACCAATCAACTTACACAAATAAAGGTACCTGACAAATCACATTTTCCGAGAGCGCAGCGCGAGCAGAAAATATTGAATAAAGATCAGATCATAAAACAGACATTTTTACAAAGCCCTTAATTTTCAAAAATAAATTTGTAAATCAAACGAATGGAAGTTCGATTTCCGAGTTGAAAGATTTTTTTGTATATTGACTTCAAAACTTTTTAATATTTTAAGCTCCATATTGAAGGAGAGCGAATTATATAGTGGCATGATTTTTTCCCCCAAGTACCTTAACCTACTTGTCTTAAATTTCTTGCATAAGATTCACCTCTCTCGGTCTACCTTACTCTCACGTCAAAATATGTAACGCTACCACTAATGCAGTATCAAACTGCGGATCTCCGATACAGCGGAGGAAGGATACAGAAGAAGAAGACTCTTCCCCTCATCTTTTTCTCCCGTACTTTCCCTTCTTTCTTTCTCCCACCCCCTTTTTTTACACGCAGGATGCGAATCTCGCTAAAACAAACAATAAAACCTCGCATTAGGAGAACCATTTTGAAATATAATCTATATGATATGCCTTATATGTTGCCCATTTGTATTTCTTATCTATAATGTCGTTTTGTATTTTGTTTGATATTGTGGAAACCTTGTTTATCAATCCAAGACATGATTTCATTTTATTGTCTGAATAAATTCAAATCAAATCAAATTTTTGTATTATTTATTCAGCATTTTCAGTGTTTATGATGTAAAAAAAATGAATGAGAAAATACAAAAGAAATTAACGAGTCTGAATTGAAATTTAAGGGGGCATAACATGCGAGGAAATCAGAAAATCAGAGCGAGTCTACACAACTGATAGTCATCCGAGAAGTTATGTTAATTGCCAACACTTCCCCTCACCTTGCTTTTTTTATACTTCGCTCCATATATAATCCTTTTCTCCCCCTTTTTAAAGGGATGGTCCATGCCGAAGATAATTATCTCAGAGCAAAATGCTAAAAATATGATCAAAATCGAATGACATCGAAGTTATTGAATTTTAAAGATTTGCATTATTCCGGTGAAACAGTATAGGCATGTCTTCATGAATATTCATTCGATGGGCTGATGATGTCATATCCCCAATTATTCTTTTGTATTTTATTATACATATGAAATTAGGTTTATTAAAAAAATTTTACCGAGAACTAAAACAATTGGATTGACAATTAAGTGCATTAGTTGTTTATTGCTGCAACTTATTTCATCATAATGGAGACACATCATTTACACATGTATGAAAGATGAAACAATAATTTAGTAATAACGCAAGGAAAGTGGGGTTATGACTAATATGACATCATCATAGGGGTCGCGGAACAGTTTTCAAAGTGGGGGGGGGGGGGAGGGCTGACCATCCTAAAAATCACATGGTCATTTTTACGTTTTTGTACACGGTTTTGGAGAAAAGTGGAGGGGCTGAAGCCCCCCCCCTGCATCAGCCCATCTAATGAATATTCATGATGTGCATTTAACTGTTTTCACAAAATATTGATAAACTTTAAAATTCAATAACTTTGTGATCCAATCTTGAAGAAATTTTCAGCATTTTGATATGTGAATTTTATTCTATTTGTTAAGATATAACTATATTATTTGGTCGCCAATAGTATCATCGAATCAGACAATCTTCACATTACCCTTCCTCCCTTCTAGGGATCCACCTGTACCTACTTGGATGTGGCCCCAGGATGATTCAAAGGCTTTCATAGGCTCACATACAGATTCACAATTTTAAAGGGATGGTCCGGTCTGAAAATATTTATAGCATAATAGAGTAGAATTTACTGAGCAAAATGCCCAAAAATTCATCAAAATCGGATAACAAAGTTATTGAATTTTATAGCAACATTTTGTGAAAACAGTAATCACGAATATTCATTAGGTGGGCTGATGTCACATCTCCACTTGTTCTTTTGTATTTTAATATATGAAATTAGGTTTATTCAAATTTTTTTCCTCCAAAAACTAGAACAATTCGATTGACAACCGATTTCGTGCATTAGATATTTATTGCTGCAACCCATTTCATGAAAAGGGAGACATATTATTCACAAGTATAAAATTATGATTTTATGTAATAACATAAGAAAACGGAAAGTGGGGATGTGACACATCAGCCCACCTAATGAATATTCATGACGTCTGTTTTCACAAAATATTGCTCAACTTTTAACTTCAAGAACATTATTTGTTATCCGATTTTGATGAAATTTTTGGCATTTTGCTCAGTGAACTGTATGTATTAAGATATATTTTCAGCCCGAACCATCCCTTTAAGGGCGAAAACCAACGCAGCTCTTTCTTCCCTTTCACAATTTTTCTTCACATTCTCTTACTTATTTCTCTCTTCTTCTCATTTCGCTTCTCTCCGGCCTTGTTTTCTTCTATACTCTCACCATCTCAATTGTTTTTTAATTACGAGATATGTTGGGGTAGGCGGTGGGGGTGAGCAATGAAACCGCATGGAGATTACCTGCATTTTTATATGAAAATACACTCTTGCGACAACCCCAAATATAGAAATACAAGTACTGGTAGTCGTGAAAACAATTCTTCAGGATCTGTCAGAAATCCTTTTCAAATTAGTTTACCAATTGAGCCTGGATATCAATTTGAAAGAAATATCAATCATCTCGCCCCAAGGTCAATTCCACCCCCAATGTAAAGTCGACCTGCATACGACTGTTGAATAAGAAAGCAAATGACTAGAGCACATGTCACATGCAGTGTACCATTAAAAAAAAAAATCATTTTACAGTTGATCAAATATTCAATTTTTCTGGATTTTGATAATTGAGTTCTTGATTGAAGAAATGTGATTACAGCAATACCACATGTTCAATGTGGATTCAAAATTAGTAGAAATAGGAAGAAAAAAAAATATACCGTTATTCATTTAACAAAAAAAAAATAATTGGTTGCCTAATAAGCTCACCACCCGTGCGGTGCATACAATTGTATTGTGTGAAACTCTTAGCTTTATAAATACATCAGCATAATAAATGTGATATCTCTTTGTTCATATTTGATATTGGGGGCGGATTTTGCCTTAAGGGAACATCAACATACAAACATATACATGGCATCACCATTTCATTTGCACTCCAATGGTATACTTATTGCCCTATTATACTCACAAAGGTGGTTTGAATCTGTTGATTATCTATGGGTAGCCAAATGTAACACAAGGCTACATGTACAGGCTTCATGTAATAAACAAGTGGAATGCCTCTGGCCGTCTCACCTGCATCACGCGGTTCAATATAGCAGCAGTGCTGACTTTGCATACTACTTAACTCGCACAAGATGTTCAGTGATACATGGTTACTCTTATGTCCTCTTTTTATGAACTAGACCAATAAACTTACAGAGATATGATGGTTATTCAACAAAAAACCCCAACATGGCCAAAGTTCATTGACCTTACATGACCTTTGACCTTGATCATGTGACCTGAAACTGGAACAGGATGTTCAGTGATACTTGATTACTCTTATGTACAAGTTTCATGAATCAGATCCATAAACTTTCAAAGTTATGATGGTAATTCAACAGATAAACCCAATTCGGCTAAAGTTCATTGACCTTTGACCTTGGACATGTGACCTGAAACACGCACAGGATGTTCAGTGATACTTGATTACTCTAATGTCCAAGTTTAACGAACTAGACCAATAAACTTTCAAAGTTATGATGGTAATTCAACAGATACCCCCGATTCGGCCAAAGTTCATTGACCTAAATGACCTTTGACCTTAATCATGAGACCTGAAACTTGCACAAAATGTTCAGTGATGCTTGATTACTATTATGTCCAAGTTTCATGAATCAGATCCATAAACTTTCAAAGTTATGATGGGAATTCAACAGATATCCCCAATTCGGCCAAAGTTCATTGACCCTAAATGACCTTTGACCTTGATCATGTGACCTGAAACTTGCACAAAATGTTCAGTGATGCTTGATTACTATTATGTCCAAGTTTCATGAATCAGATCCATAAACTTTCAAAGTTATGATGGGAATTCAACAGATATCCCCAATTCGTCCAAAGTTCATTGACCCTAAATGACCTTTGACCTTGGTCATGTGACGTGAAACTCATGCAGGATGTTTATTGATACTTGATTAACCTTATGTCCAAGTTTCATGAACTAGGTCCATATATTTTCTAAGTTATGATGACATTTCAAAAACTTAACCTCAGGTTAAGATTTCGATGTTGATTCCTCCAACATGGTCTAAGTTCATTGACCCTAAATGACCTTTGACCTTGGTCATGTGACATGAAACTCTAATAGGATGTTCAGTAATACTTGATTAACCTTATGGCCAAGTTTTATTAACTAGGTCCACATACTTTCTAAGTTATGATGTCATTTCAAAAACTTAACCTCAGGTTAAGATTTGATGTTGACGCCGCCGCCGCCGCCGTCGGAAAAGCGGCGCCTATAGTCTCACTTTGCTTCGCAGGTGAGACAAAAATGAATGTTGGAAATGTACATATCACTACACGACGTAGTACTCTCCAAACGTCATGGAATTAAGACACATTCATTCCTATTCATATCATGCATAGACGAGTAACATTCCACAGTAATTACAGATTCAAACCAACCTGTGTATACGGGTTATGAACACAAAAAAAGAGAGAAGACATTCACAACAGAATATTGAGGTGAATAAACACGTAAAAAATGACAACTTAAAAATTAATTATATACCTGTACATATCTTTTTTTTTTTAATTTATATTTTCTAATCAACCCATCAGTTACAAGACCACAAGACATACTTTCGAAGCCGTGGTGAAGGGGCAAAATAAGATGGTGGGTGGGGGAGGAACAAGAAATCTGCAGGTACGAAATAAAAGTCCAAACTTTTATTGCAGGTTACACATGAAAATGCAGGAGTAACTGCAATTTTTCATATTTTAAAGAGTGAAATCTGTATTTTAGAGAACTTTCCAACTTGAGTATATGGTAGCTATGCTTACTCTCTACAAATCGAATTGCCCCCCCAAAAAAAATCTGTTTTCTTTTTTCATAAGGGGGAGGGGAAGCCCCTACATGAGGTCAGCAGAGCTGCCAACCTAAACAAGAACATTTCAGTATTTCTAAAGCTGAAAATCAGTATTTTGGTGAGGAAATCAGTATTTTCAAAGAAATAGCAAAGGACAATACATAATACCGAAACTTAGAAATCAGTATTTTGCATGAAACCATCAGTATTCTTATTTTTCAGTACTAAATACTGAAAATAAGTACTACTTGGCAACTCTGGGTCAGAAGAATCAAACTGATGTGCAGTAGGAAACCTAGGATAGTAGATACATATATGGTCGCATGTCATAAGGTGGTCCAATTTCGCGAACAGGGTAAAAATGGTCAAAAATTTTATTTTTTGATATGTTATAGCTATTACCATTCTCTAAATAATGGAAAAGTTTTAAGTCTCAAATACCTTTATTTTTCCTTAAAATGACTAATTAACAGCCAATTATTACATAGACGCCAATGTAAATGTGAATTTTGAAATGTGTTTTTCTCAATTTGGACCTGCTGCACATAAAATGGTGTCAAAAGTTAATGTAACATTGGATCACCCTAGTAAATTGCAGTTGTAATCTTGAAACATCAATAATTATATCTGTACCAAAAATCGAATAATTATCTATTATTGTATGCATATTAATTATACTAATTAATTAACAGTATTTAATTTCACATTTTTGCCCCCAAAATACCTGTCATTGTATTTATATGCTTGGCAAAATGACAACATCATGGTAGAAATGTTTGTTGCAATGATACACAACATTTGTACTAAAAATTAAGATTACAAATCAGAGACATACACATGTATTCCATTGCTGCATATTTTCAAAATTGTCAAAGTTTTATGACATTTAGTTGTTCCCTGCTTTAAAACGTCCAGAAATATGAGGATAACAGTCATATTACATATTATAGTAAGTTGTTAATTAGGTTTAATTAATATTTTATCATTTACCGCATCCACCGGCTCCGCAACCCCTGTTACTTCAAACTTAATGTGCTATAGCTTTTGTTCCTGATATTGTACTGGAGACCATTTCATCAACATTTTTGTCTGACAAGTTGTCAGATCTGACATCTTTCCTTGATTCTGATTGGCTGAGATGCACTGTTACTATAGTAACTGTCGGATAAAATGGGACTTGTCGGATAAAACGTCTGACAAGTCCTTTCATGAAACGCTCCCCTGATCTAATTCAGAGTAATATATTTAGCCTATAGTTCTGGCTTCAAAATGAGATATTACTCAATAAATTTGGTCAAGATACTGTGATGTAGCAACAATTTATCCATGGCACCGTGTGGAAAATTGTTCATACGCCACCCTTTTTGCATACCCAACTTATGAAATGCGACCATATATATTTTTATCAATGGGTCAGGGAACTTTTAAATTAAGTGAGAAATGGCTAATAAAACTTGGTGTTTCGATCAGACGACGATGATCCACTTCTGTTGCGATCCAAAGACTGATGGACTGGTGCCTTCATCTGAAAATACCTTTGGCCTGCCTGAAAACAAATACTGTTCATACAGATACATAAAAATAACTTCCAAGGCATGGTTCCTGAATAACATGTTTTTAAAACGATTAAGAAAATGAACTTAATTTAATATTCTGGTTCATTCATTTTTTGTTTATAATTCATGTGTTTTATAAATAAGCAAATTCATTTTAACTTCAAGTCTTTTTCAATACCCACTTACTCATTAGATCTTCAATCATTCTAGACTTCCAAGATTATAACAAAATTTCTTTTTGTCAATTTAAGCTATTATTTTCCCCCCTTGGAAGGGGGGGTATATGTATTGTGTAATACACTATTTCCAAAAAGGATCCATTATTTGTAAAAGTGCTCGAGCAAACACTTAAATTACGCAGTTTAAATAACTGCATCACATCATATTGTGAAATGCTCAAAAGCCTGTCTATAGCTTTGATAAAGCTGTCTATAGCTTTGATAACTTTAACTTAAGTCTTTTCAATACCCACTTATTAAAACTTCAATCGTTCTGGACTTAACGGTAAATGCTAGTTTTGGTAACGATATCAAAATGAGTTCGTACAGAATCCAATGAAATGACCACCAAAGTGTCTGTTTGTATAAATAACACGCATGTGCCAAAGGATTCTGGAAGAAATTGTGTAATTGCTGAGAAATCAGCAAATAAGCACAGGATTCGGGTAGAGCGTCGGGGGATCTTCGGTGTGAACATTTTTTCAGCGTAGATTTCAAGATTTCACAAAGTTCAGTTAATGTAACTGTACCAGATCTAGATCCTCGATGATTTACTGACAATTAAGCCTTGTTTTACAGACTTTCTCAAGAAATCAATGTTTACTGCAACTACTGGAATTTCTCCTAAAAATTATGAAAAAACAACAACTTCTTTTTATCAATTTAAGTCATTATTTTTCCCCCTATAGATGTATTGTGTAATACACCATTTCCAAAAAGGATCCATTTAAAGCAAATTTGTACATATTATGTAAAGTGCTTGAGCAAACATTTAAATTCCCCATTTTAAATAACTGCATCACAACACATTGTGAAATGCACAAAGCCTGCCTATAGCTTTGATAAAGGCTTAGTAAAGCGAATTATACTAGAGTATCATTTAACATTCCAAAAAGTGGAGTAGCCATTTAATGCGTTTTCAGTAGTTAGAATTTAAATTTTATCTTCCGCCATTATAATCTAAATTTGGCACCGAGCACCCTCTCTCGGTTATGAATTACTATATAAATTTGCACTTTCGGCACTCACTTTATATAATTAGTAACCAGATATTTAGATTAAATCCTGAACTTTTGAATTATTTCATGCTCGAGAAGAGATTTTTAAGACAAAAATATGCAGAGATTATTAGATCGGATGCATAATCAAAATTAAGAATTAAAGATTAATGTAAAATTTGTAAATTCATCTTTATTTGTATCCTTGGCTTCAAATCACATTAGGGCATATATATTTATACAATCTGGTAATGAAATGGAATAGTGACATGTCAGACATGCACTTATGAAGGATTTACTAAAATTGAAGATAGGAACTTAGTTTGAGGATAAAAGAAATCTAATCCCACAACATTATGCCACATCACAGACCAGTTGCAGAAGATTTGCAATTAAACGCAACTAAAATAACAAAATAAAATTTATCTTAGTTTGATCAATCAAAAATTCATACGTATTTCTAGTTGTGTTTAAATGCAACCCTTCCTGCAATAAGCCACAGAATGAAAGTCTATCACTTTTCTAATTTCTTGCTCGTTCTCTCCCTCTCTCTGTCTGATGACCATGTCACCATCATCTTGCACCTTTGCATCTTATAGCAGTTAACATGATTTATGCAGCAGTCACATTTCTATGGCAGCCGTATGGCGAGCTGAAAACAGCAGTGTATGGGGTAAACATTTTTTGTACCAGCTTCATATAGGTGGTTTGAATAAAATTGAATACAGCCGTTTTCAACCTGTCGTAGGGGAATTGTGACTGCAGCATTTAGCTCATTTGAAGACTAGATGGCTTACCCCCAAAATGTGAAAATAACACATATTTGCTCTTCTCTTGAACATTCTGTCCCCATTTTTGATATCTATTATGGAACAAAAAAAAAGGGGGGGGGGGCCCAACATTTTTTTGGAAATTTCTTCTTGGATCCCCCAGGTTTCAAATAAACTTCTCCCAGGGCACATTGTGTTGCTTTGTGATTTCTTACATTTATCCAAAAATAGGTCCAAAAACAATATCTGCCTTTTACCCCTCCTTTACAGACTTTGCCCTTCGAATTCACCTCCTCTCCTCCCAAGAGCCCGAAATTGGTGGCGCCCAGCTTTTCTGCTCTAGTGCCGATCTGCACAGGAAACAAGACAGCATGTCGATTTTTCTGCCAATTTTGCTCTGGATTTTCTTCGCCGCCAACACCACCAACTTCTTTCTCCTCCCACTGCGGTGTACAACACAAGAGCTCTGCAACACGGCCGGTTACACAGCTTTTCTTTCAACTGGTACACACAGCAACCCAGGGCTCTGCAGCTGCTACACAGCTTTCTACCACCGGTACACCATAACACACACTGGATGCGGGCAGGCAGGCAGGCAGACGGGACTGCACAAACTGACTACTGACTGCAAACAGCTTTGCCTCTCCATGATCTTTTACTGCATAATCTAACACCCCCTTTACAACCGCACCAACAACTGCTTTACTTTCAGGCAATAACTGGTGCCTATGTAAGAAGAAAACAAAAGGAATCGTGTGTTAGCATAAAAAAATGGGATAACATGTTTTAATTTTCCTACAAAGTCACAAGGGATATACACAATTAAGGGCAATTCATATTTATCAAGCTCTCAATTTAAAAGAAAAAAGAAACGAGTCCTTTGTGGACTCCTATAAAAGGAAATTTGTCTTTAAGTTGCCACGGTACCCCCATCCCTCCCAAGCTACATGTAAATAAAGCAAAGAGGTGGACACTACAGTATACTGAATATAATAAAGTGGTAACACATAAAAAGGCCTGCAATAATTATGATGGAAAGTAGCCCTCAAATGTCCAATTGGTTAGAGAAAGCTTTGTATCAACATGCACTTGACCTGTACCTAATAAATCATACAATGATATGTCTATCAACATCCAGTAATGTTATTACACAGTGTGAAGCAGGATTGTACACAACACGGGGCTCTTCTTCCCCCATCCCTGGACTCCCAAAGACACACAAGGGACAGTCCGTAACTACAGTAAGCAATCCATTACACATTAAACTTTAATGACTAGACAAGTTAATATTGCCCCTCTGCTGCAATGTTTTTTTTTTACTATTTACAAGATGGATTAAACACAAGAGCTGCTATATGCATTAAGTCTAAATCAAACAATCAAGAACATTAAATCAAAGTGTTTGTGGTTTCTTTCAATACAAATCTTAGTGATCTATGGTATAGTGTAGGCAGCCATATTTTTAAATTTACTTTATGCCATCCAAAAATGAGATCACTATTCTAAAATAATGTATCAATGTTATCACTTGAGAAAGTTTATGTACATGAGGGAATAATTTTGCTTAACAAATTTGAATAGCATTTTTGGTCATAAGAGAAAAGCTCTCAAGACTCAGCTATGTACAGTCCTACATGTAAAAATATGCTATACAAAAGACTTTATGCGAAGCAGTCTTTAAAAAAAGTACAGCAAATAATGATGCGATACCAGGAAAATTATTCCCTGTACATGTACTACTGTAATACATTTCACAAAAAGCCAAAAACATGCAATTTGATATAAAATTTTTTGTTTTGTTTTACATGCATACAGTAGTTACCACTGAATTAAAAGGAAACATTTTAAAAACTGAACATGTACAGATACCATCAAAAGTTGATAACAAATGCAAAGAGCAGACAAATGAAATTGGCCATGCAACAATTAATGTTCATTTCGAAGTATTTCCTTTGAAAAATACTATGCTTGCCCCCCATTACTTTATGTTACAAATGTCTGATCATTGAACTACATACATGTGCTTCTTCTGCAGTACCCATCAAGTGCAACAAGCATCTCGATTTGCATTATCTGTAATAACTTCGACTACGATAGTTGGAGGCTGTAGCTAATTATATCTTTCCTGTTACGCTAAACGTAAATGATGCATGTCTGCTGCAGTGGGAATAAAGTGGCTGCAGCCACTGCCTACTGTTAAATCTTGTCTTGCTTTAGCTGTTGTCGGACCATGGTACTTTTTTTGTTAAAAAATCCTCACAAATCATGGCCGATGAGAATACAACCAAGGCATGAGCATGACAACTGGATGTAGGCAATGGCTGCACAGCACCAGTTTATAGTCTCGCCACATCAGACATCACTTTGGATTCACGTAACGGCAAAGCTGCAGTGCCTGCCTTTATTGTTTCAGATCTCGTCCCAGCAGTCAACATGATCATTTTAATAATCAATGATAAACAATGGCGTTTACAATTTAGGCCACACAGTGCAATTCTATCTGCTAGGGACTGATGTGTCAACAATACTGTTGCCATTAATAAAAGAATTCTAAAAAAGTGCTCTTGGAAACCAACATACCATGATCACCTTATTAGGCTCACTAATTATTGAAATGTCGCTAAAAGAATAAAACTTGAATTATGGAATTTCTGATTGTATTTTTTTTATTCTTTACTTTTATTACAGTATGTTGATGTGCATACTAGCTTGAATTTGGGAAACACTTTGGTTGTAGGTGCATTTTAAGCACAAGCATCAAACTTAGATACATGTATGTAAATCACTTCCATACAACCATTAACTAGGGTCAAGTCCACTCAAGGGTTCATTACATGCCGCCGCGCACAGAAAAATCAAGCCATAGAGGTTGAATGTTGTGGACACCAGAAGTGGCGTCGAAGCACACGTGACCCACTAGTTAGAAATCCACTGCCAAACACATTCTTTGTGCGAGGTTAGTATTCTAATACTAACCTTGCACTAGTGTGAGTGGGTCAAGTCTAATGAAACAAGTACCCCCACAGGAAAAAAGAAAAAAGGTGCAATTCCCTTAATTAAATTCAGTATTGTTTACCTACATATATTTAATGCTAGTTATAAAATTAGTATTCAAACATTTTCAAATAGATCCCTGACTGAAAGAAAATGATATTTCCATGATCTCGGGAAGAAAACAAATTTAGTTGAGGGCTAGGCACGACTGGAGATGGGTGAAATGATAATGCAATGTAAGTAAGGAAAGAGGAAACAGCAGATGACACGTAGGTCCACTTTTATCATAACACCTGCAGAATATCAATACAAACATACAGATCAAAAATTGAAATAACATGAGTCCAAACAGACATTTACCATTCATAAACTGCATCTATTCTGGAAGATACTGCATTAGGATCTTCTAGATAGTCAATCGCCTTTATCTTGGCATCAAAGAGCGAAGGATGTCTTCTTCCACTATGAGCCAAAGATAGTCTACTCCTCTTCATCAGGTGATCTAGACCTGGAGCGAGAATCGTCCCTATCACGTCTCATCGGCGGAGAGTTGGAGTGTGAGTGGCGAGGGGACCTGGACCGGCTGTGAGACCTGCTGCGACCCCTGCGAGGAGAAGGACTCCTGGAGAGAGATCGGCTATGGGAGCGGGAGCGCGAATAAGAGCGTTTACGTCTGCGTGGAGATCGGGAACGAGACCTGCAACAAGAAGGAAAATGTACATGGAATGGAAGACTTCAAAATCAAGTAAACATCAAGTTTAATATTTGCAAGTAATGCTACATAATTCCAGAATTTTCATGACGAACCTGGAAACTGACTCTATATAATATAGTCAAACTGAAACATTATTCATGAAGTGAGTTTTTTAAAACCAAATATTCTCTCAATCATCAACAAGCCTACCCCCCCCACCCTTTAATGCAGGGTGACAATGTCAATGAACTAATGATAATGAATAGACACGTCACACATGTGACCAATGACAAATGACTATTTGGGGGAAAAACACACAATACAAAAAAATGCACTAAAAAATCTAATATTATAAATCCTAATTTCCATAACTTTGTTGTTTCAAATGAATTTTCACCACTTCCAACTCAACCAAAACTCTTGATAGGGTTAGGTAATTATGGAAGTTGTAGGCAAAAGCAAACATAATTTATGCACTGTATGTAGGTCAGAAATATCAATGTACAATCTTTCAATGTTTGCAGTAGACCAGGGTTCAGACAACAGCATTACCTGTATCTTCCACGTGATCTTGATCTTGACCTGTAATATAAACAATAGGAGGAATAGGTTAGCCAAGCTAGCAGTTAATTGATGTCTGAAGATGAATCTCCGAAACGCCACTTTGATACACCTCGAGAGACTGCAAACAGCTACATGTAGGATACAAACTTTTTTTGCAAGATAAGCATGAAATACATTTACTCAGAATGGATGAAATGCGAGTGAATCACAAGTTCTTTCTAAAAAAAGAGTACCCAGGCACATTATAAGGCCTAGGGGAAATACTTTGAATTTGAAACACAATGAAAATGATTTTGGCTATATTTGGTAAAGATTAACAGAGAAAAATAAAATAATGGTAGCATGGTACATCCAGAAGCAAAATAAACTAGGAGCGTTGAAAGAAACTTGCGATCATTTAAGGAACCAAAAAGAAAAATTTGCCAAAAATTAGTTACCTTGTCTTTTGGCATTGTATTAAAAGTAGTTGTGCAATGTCAATGGCACTTGTTCACTGCAACCACCCTGTCTTTGGGGAAGTTTGGGAAAAGCAGATCTATGGTATGCCAATGCAGTATACAGCTCCCACTAAAAAAATCATTAAAATATCACTTTTGTGACCAAAAATACTAATTTCCATACAGTTGCAAATAATTTTTCATTAGCAATCTGGGAATCATTTCTGTATTCACCTGTTTTGATCTTCCACTCTTCAGAGATAGCGATATATCGCGGTCGATAGTATTGATGAGATGATCATGTACTGGGATGAAATCTAGCTCATGCCTCATTAGCTCACCAGGAGCTTAAAAACTTAAACATTTTGGTCATATTTTTGTATACGCTCTTTTTTGGTGGAAATTGTGAGAAAATTTTCATTTTCCAATCGGTTTTTAATGTAGAAAAAAATATAAGAATTCAATTTCTTTAAGAGCCAACTCAGCCAAGTTATACAGTGAATAGCAGTAATGGAAAATGACAGCATAAAAAAATCAAGCATTTGTCCCAAAGCACAAGAAAATAGGCGAAAAAAACATTGCCAACCTTATTTCACCACACAGGGAGTGCAGTGTAGTAACATAGAACAAGGTTACAGTATATCATAACCTTGTTCATTGAATGAGTGGTCAATGGGCAGATCTCTATAATCAGACAACCGAAACACCAGTTTCAATTTTCTGGCCGAGTGACCAGCTTAACGATTACGCAACTGGTTTCCCTGAAAAAGCCAAGTTGCTGGCTCAACTTTCTCCCTCGCTGTATCAACACTTGATTTTACAAGATTTGAATTTTATTACACAAACAGGTCAGATTTTCATAATTGCTTTAAGTGAAACCCTACAGTATTTTGGGGATGAGCATATAAAGCTTTTAGAGGGTTCATGGTACCATGATATGAAAAAGTCCAAGGTGTCTTGGCATGCTTGGAAAGGGGCTTTGATTTCCTTTGTGTCTGTGAAAATCTTAGTTTATACTCGCCAACATGTCAAAATGCTACTTAATGCCACCAGTGATGGCTGGTGGGTGTATTATTGTACATTACGAGTGACTCAACACATGACCAGTACAGTGACCCTTTCTTTTGCTAATGATGTACATGTACTTCTATAGTAGCAACTAGCATGCTCCAGTGGTGCATAAATTGTATTGACTTTACTATAATACCAACCGACAGATTTAAAAAAAACGTTAGAGTGCAGAATTCAAGGATCCAGGGGGGGGGGGGGGTAAAATAATTTTAATTTGAATATTAACAAAGTTAGAACCCATAAAAAGTCGTAGAATGTGTTTATTGAGCATCTCAGGGTTCCCTAACACAAAGATTTAGCGATCAATCGCTAAATGAATTGACCAATCAAGATCAATGTTACACGCACATTTGTCGCAAAATACTGACTAGGAATCAGAAGTGTTCTTTCATATTTGCTATTCATCACAAACCTTTGTGTTACCAAGCCCAGGGGAGCATTTCATGAAAGGACTTGTCAGACGTTTTATCCGACAAGTCCTGTTTTGACAGTTGCTATAGGATCAGTTCTTCTCAACCAATCAGAATCCAGGAAAGTTGTCAGATCTGACAACTTGTCGGACAAAATATTGATGAAACGCCCCCCTGGGGCCGATTGCACGAAAGGGTCTTTGCAAGGACCGTCTTTCGTGTCGCCCATCTTTTATGATGCACCATGTGAAACGCATTTTAAATAAATCATCTGCAAACATATTTCATTCGTCCGTTAAAATAAACAAAATATTTGTTTATAACATGATGTGATATATCATGAAATTATGATTTGATTTAAAAGCAAGCTAACGAATCTTATTCTTTAACATAAATTTAAGAAACACCCCCACTGGGCGACACGAAAGACGGTCCTTGGAAAGACCCTTTCATGCAATCGGCCCCTGGTCTTCATTTTTTATTTTGATTTTTGGAGCAACTAGACCAACCCATTTTTTTTGTCAAGCTATCAATTCAGGATATCCTTTTTTGTACCAATTACATTTTTGCTTGTCAAATTTTTTGAACTTCACACCCCATCTGACTCTGCCATTTTACATGTACCATAACCATATGCAGCTGGGGGCAGCTTGAAAACATATTCTCACAAAAAATGTCACATAATTCACCAAAAAGGTGCAGAAAATGAAGGTCTATCATGACACAGAATGCTGACATCGAGGCATGGCACAAACTGGACCCTCAAAAAGCAAAAGTTAGACCTCTAGGACTAGGGCCTTGCTACTCTAGATCTATCACTTTCAAGCGCATTCTTGGTATCGATTGGTCATTTTGTTTCCAATTTTGAAATATCAGGATTCAAGCTCCTTGTATAGCTTCATCCATATTGTACAAATCGACGTAAGCGCATAATTTATTTTCCCCTTTCCTTTTTGTTGCAACCTCATTTCTATTTTGGAGAGTATGCTCTCTGCCTGTCATGATTAGGCCTAGTAGTATACCCAGTTGTTGTGTATCCGGACGGGTTGTGTGTCCGGACGATCAATTTTAGAAAGTCATTTGGAAAAATTTACAAGCTAAGTTTTAGCAATTTTTAGTACAAAACGTTAGGAAATATTACAAAGAACAAAATGACTACAAAGATTGAATTAATATTCTTACTGTAATCCAAAGACAAAAAAGAAGGCTTCAAAAATATAAAGTGTCCGGACACCCCCCATCCTACAAGGACGAGTCCTGGGCCCCGGCCCTTGGTTAACCCCCCCCCCTTGGGCCCCCTGACTGAGCTCTGCCTAGTTAACTACACTGCAGCCATGGTTAATGTCTGATGAAAAATATGCTAACAGTAACATTACAATATTCTGAGCGGAGTCATCACCTTCTTCTGCCACCATATCTTCCACCAAAACGGTCGCCGTAGTCTCGGCGTCCGCCTCCTCCGTATCTTCCCCGCGATTCGTGAGGTCGGCCGTATCTTGCCATCTGTACCCTCAATTTTCGGCCATCAAAAAGGTTACCGTCCATCGAATCCATTGCATCTTCAGCATCCCTCTTGTCGAGATATCGTACAAAGGCAAATCCTCTGCTCTCTCTTGAGAATTTGTCGCGTGGAATGTAAATATCGCCAACATCGCCATATCTTTCAAAGCAGCGTCGTAGCTCTTCAGGCGATGTACGATATGTTAAATTGTCCACTTTCAGTGAAGTCATCCCTTCAATATCGGGTGGCATTCGTGATCCATGTGACATTTTGATACAGTTTTAGGTTCTAAACGTAGATACAAATAAAGGATTGCGCCAGATATTTAAGATCTTGTCTGATTTTCCGCTTCCAAAAATACAGGAACAGCTGGCTTGAAGAGATCGACGCGACACGCTCGAAACAAAATGACGTAGCCTGGATATGACGTCACATTACGGATACTGTCATGTGACAAAACAGCGGGAAAACTGCAGCGTGCAGCTCGTTCCCATCCCACGATGAATGGGGGAGGGAGGACCAATGAGGGGCCTGCCCATGTTTTACAACTCGTCGTGATCTATTCCTTTAAGGGCTAGGGGAAGTTCATCCCAACAAAAGTGTTGAGTTGAATAAATAGGGGGGGGGGGGGGGAATCAACCGAGGTAAGCGACAAAAATGTCATCAAATGGGATGTCAAGCCCCATTTCAATTATCTGACTGTTACCATAGTAACATTGCTTATCAGCCAATCAAAATAAAATCTAAAAACATGTCGGAAAAGAGCGTGCGACTGCATGGGATGGCATCTTTATGCCTCAACTTTTTTTCAACTTGATATACATATAGGTGAAAACAATATTTTTCCTTTGGAGGACGAATTATTGCATGAGCTTAAAAAGTTTATTTTTTTTGCTTGTCAAATTTCAACGGGTAAAATCCCGGGGTAAAATAGGGCACCCCTTTCAAAAAAAATCCTGGATCCTGTAGTGCTCATCCCGTAAAATGTCAATTCTGGATCCGCGCCAGACATTTTATACTTATTGTACAGCTGGAGGTCCTAATAGTCAAATCCAAACGTGGTACCCATGGATGTGGTACCGTTAACGTCAAAATTGTGACTGATACCCTATATATTAAATTAATTCTTTTTGTGGGGGTAGGATTAAATTGCACACAGACTCTGTATCATCATCATCATCATAACTCACTCAGCACTGCACAGGTACATCCAGTTACCAGTCTTGTCTATTCCAGACCATTTAGATAGCCTTTATACTAAAAAAAAGAAAAAAAATTACATGCTCTTTAATGTAATAAAAATCATTAGACTCGTAGATCATTCATATACATGAAACTTTTGAGGTTCCACAATAATAAAATGAGATAAATTAATGCAACATTGAAGGAAAAAAAAATCACAATACATTGAATGTATCATATTAATAAACTTTGTTTTCATTTATCTTTCAGAACATTTTTTTTATTTCCCAGCAATTGGATTTTACAGCATATGCTCTGACTCTATTAGAATCCGTTAAGGTACATGTATACATATCAGAAAAAATCTGAACAGACATGAAACAGAATTTTATAAGAAACTCGTGGTAAACATATAATTAATCTGATTGTTACTGGACACAAACTATTGACTCCCTATTTAACAAAAGGGGGGAAATAGGAAATGAATAATAAATGAAATGAATGAAAAAGAGCATCATAACTCCTTCTAAACCATAAACAAGTGTATAACATAAAAAATAAAATAAATTGAAGAATGTTAATTCTTGGAAACATGGACTTCATACGAGCATGTTTTGAATCTTTTTGGTAATATGAACATTTACATATCAAATGATTTATTATGTTTTTACCCTGCCCCCCCCCCCCCCCATAACAGTGGAGTCACCTCATATACCTTGTCCCCACTCTGTGTCCTTTGTCCTCTCAACCCGATTTAGATCACTGTCATTCAGTGATATGTGAGCCTGAAGGGAGAGTTCGATCCATCAAGGTAATTGGTTATCATGAAGATATAAAGTACATGACCATTGTGACCTTTGAATTCATGGCCCCAAAATCTGATCAGAGTATTTGTCCCTATACCTACATGAATCAATTTTGAAATCAGATTCCTCACAAGTTTTTTTCAGTTATCACGAGAACAATATACTTCAATCATATAATGACTTGTTGGATGACCTTTGACATTATTTTGATACATTGCATGACATAATGTAATCAGATCTTCTTCCTAACTGCATACATGAAATTAGATTTGAAGTTGATCCTTCAAACATTTTTTAAGTACCATGAGAAAGAGACATTTCAATTTTTTTATAATGACCTCTGTGACATTTGACTTTGATAACCTGAAACTAATAAATTCAATAAACCGATATGCATACTTGACCCCATTTTTTGGGTCAAGCTAACCGTCTTGTGATTCTTTAGTTATCGCAAGAATAAAAATGGGACGGATGGACGGACAGCAACCCTAAAAACATACTGCCTCTGGCCAACTAAGTACACATTAAGAAAAAAATAGCACATTGTTTAAGCCTGTCACTCTAACAACAAGTTGTTCAAACTTTGTTTGTAATTGTTTAAACTTTTTAAACAACTTGCCTAAAAAGGTTTAACAGCTGTTTAGTTTTAAATAGTTGTTAGATGGAGTGACGGGCTTGAAGATAAATTCCAGTTTTGGTAATGATCTCAAAATGACTTTTGACAGAATCTAATATAATGACCACCCAAGTGTCTGTTTGTATGAATAAAAAATATGTGCCAAAGGATTCTGGAAGAAATTGTGTAATTGCTGAGAAATAAGCAAAATAAGCGCGGATTCTGTCACTTCCGTCGGGTCTTTATTCCAGCAATATTAATACACTGTCCCACGTGTGCCTATCTGAGTTGGTAATCTTCAGTCTTAACATTTTTCAGCATAGATTTTAAGATTTCACAAAGTTCACTTTAGCAGATCTAGATTCTCGATTATGACAATTAAGCTTGGTTTTATAGACGTTTTCATGGCGAATTCGGTGTTTACTGCAACTACTGGCATTTCTCTTTAAACAACATGCTTAAAATTTTAAAGTTACAGTGTATGGTGGGTGGAAGCATACAAACAACTTTTTCAATAACAAATTCTAGAAATCTATGACACATTTGCCCTTGGCCAATCAAGTAACAGTATTTCAGAAGCTGAAACAACGTGACAACCTGTAACTAAGTTGACGTTGATAACACGTTAGATAAAAACAGGGCTCAGAACCTATTATGATGCTGCCGCATGAGCTTAAAAGAGAGGAATTTTGGGGAAAGATTTTTGTGAGCTATTAAATAAATCATTATTCAAATTCAAAACCAGAATTGAATTTATCGGGTTCAAAGAAGGAATGCCCAGGCAATGTATTTAAAGTGGAAACAAATATTGCATAACAGAATGTGGATTATTGTAACATGTCTTATTAATCAATATTCACCCCGGGGGGGGGGGGGGGCACTCAAATTATTTTTTGATGGGGGCGTGCCTCACGAAACTCTGAAATGGGGGTCTAAGGAACTGACTAAAAGGGTAAAATACGGGGTCTTGGGAACTAAATATATACCGAGCGGTGTGAAAAACAGGGTCTCCGGAACCACTGATATAGTTAGAGTCCCCGTTGCTTAATGTTAAGTAATTTGCACACACAGTAGGTTCAATAATGCAGTAGCCTTAGTGACAAATAGTACACTTCCTCAATACGTCACTAAATTCAGAATAATCAGTGCAATGAAATCTGCATAAAATCATGGTTACAAACTGGTGGGTGTTTCATAAAGCTGTTCGTAAGATACAAATTAATGACTTTACGCAAGACTGGTGATCTTTTCTTGTGCTATGTGATATCCCTATATAATTGATTTATGACCTAAGAACATGTTCCAGTCGTGCGTTACTTTACGAACAGCTTTATGAAACACCCACCTGCAGATTCAAACCCTCTTTAGTGAATTTAGGCCATTAAAGGGGAAGTTCAGCCTGACAAAAAGTTTATTGTAAAAATAGCAGAAAAAATAATAAAAAATATTGCCGAAAGTTCAAGAAAAAATCATCAAATAATTAAAGTTATTAGAATTTCAATTATTTGATTTGTGACGTCATATGCGAGCAGCATTCCTACATAGCGAATGGTAAAAAATCAATGAAATGTCATTTTCTCAGAAAATTGAAAATGGTTTTCACTGTAACTTTTGTATTTCAATAGACAAATCATTTCACACCCGATCATGATAAGAAAACAAAATTAAGTCATCGGGAACCATACAAAATTTGAAATTCATGCATTTTATATTGCATAACACATGGGGCAGCTGCTCGTTAATGACGTCACAAAACCAAAATTTTGAACTTTAATAACTTTCTTACTCTTTAACGGATTTTCCTCAAACCTTCACCAATTTTTTTTACTATTTTTTCTGCTATATTTACAAGAAAGATTTCTTCAAGGTGAACTTCCCCTATAAGGGTTACAATACCCAAGACTACAGGTAGTCTGCAGGCACAGACCCTTGATTTTTCCCAATTTGGAAAGTGCACAATGCAGAGTCTGAAGTAGTGAGACTAGATTCACTCTGTACTATGGCTGGCTCTTCTTATCTGACATATGGATTTGACACAGAGAGTTTGAATTTGAATTGGAATCTGTGTTTGCAGATAGGTGGGTGTTTGTAAAGTTAAGGGTAGAGTCTCCCCGAAAATGTTGATTTGAATAGAGAAAAATCAAACGAGCATAATGCTGAAAATTTCATCAAAATCAAACTGTAAAATAAGAAAGTTATGGCATTTCAAAATTTCAATTATTTTTCACAAAATAGTTATATGCCCAACTCAGTGACGTGCAAATGAGACAGTCGATGATGTCCTTCACTATTTCTTTTCTTTCATAATGTTTGAATTTGAGAATTTTTCATTTTTTTACAGATTTTGCAACAAGTCCAACTTGGCTGAATCATAGTTTTTAAGTAATGCTAATTCCACATGTTCAGTGAGAAACTTATCTGTTTCACTAGAAAATGAAGAGAAAATTAGAACATTTCATTTTTCATTTAATAAAATACTGGAATATCGAGTGGATGACATCATCGGTCACCTCTTATGCATACTGACCAGCATATAACTGTTTTGTAAAATTAAGCAAAATTTTAAACTGTCATAACTTTATTTTACATCCGATTTTGTTGATTTTTTTTTTGCTTTTTATTCAAATCAACTTTTCGTTGGGGTGGACTTGTCCTTCAAGCACAACTGTGCGCAATACTGGAATATGTTCTCAGCTCGGTACTTATTTAAAGGGGTATATCATCTAACAAAATAGTGTAGGGTTTGCATAGCGCATGTATCCACCTTGTTAGGTGTTCAAGGCGCTCTTATATTACCCTGGCTACCAATTCCGCTGCTCACAACTTTTTGAGAAATTTCTTCCTGTTGGTACCCATTTACCTCACCTGGGACGACTGCAGCACAATGTGGGTAAATTTCTTGCTGAAGAAAGACATGTCATGGCTGGGAATCAAACCCACCTCCCTCAGACTGAAAGAGGAATCTTATAAATCACTAGACCATGATGCCCCCAACAAAGTTTAGCACAAGAAATGGTCACCAGTAAAAAATAAAGACATTCTTAACAAATACAACCGGCTTTATGAAAAAGCCCCCAGAACCATTGGCGGCGGAAGCCCCCAAAATTAGGGGGGGGGGTCCACCTGAAGTTTTGTGATGGACGCAGGTAAAAAAATTTACAAGCAAAAAAAAAAAAAAGGTCATCAACCTCAGAGCTGCCAACCTGAAAAGGAACATTTCAGTATTTTTGAAGCTGAAAATCAGTATTTCGGTGAGGAAATCAGTATTTTCAAAAAATACCATAGGACCACACATACAACTGAAACTTTAGAAATCAGTATTTTACATGAAACTAGCAGTATTCTTCTCACTTTTCAGTACTAAATACTGAAAATCAGTACTACTTGGCAGCTCTGCAACCTAAATGTTAGGAAGGGACCAGAGACATTTTAGGGGGGGGGGTCAACCTGAATTTAGGGGGGACGCAGGAAACAAAATTGACAAGCAAAAAAAAGGTCATCAACCTGTCCCCCCCCCCCCCCAGATGACACCGATGCCCAGAACAAGGAATCTTTGGGATTACTTTTTCCATATACATAAAAAATAGAAAATAGAATCAATTAAACATCCCATAATGTAAGGGTGATTAGGAACAATTTCTGATTTTAAGAGCTTCCATCAAACTTGCATTTATCAAACTGTGTTCACTAGCAGGGCTACATTATAAACAAGTTTAAACACTGGCCATGTTATATATCATTAGATCTGAACCATGAGGAAAAACCAAATACATTAAATAAATCTTCAAATGATCATTATAGAATAATTCAGATCGATCGATGTGATAATCCAATATTAAATGAACTTGCTATAATACCATCTTTGCCTTGAAACTCCCAACAGCTGGCACGCCTACACTCATAGTACTCTTATCTTTCAAAAATCACTCTTGAAGACTCATATGTGTAGAGATTGTTTTAATATTTGTAGTCCATGTATAATAGGATTTTCTCATAAAATAATAGTAAACTACATTTTTTTGTGGCAACACTATATAAATCATGATCATTATCAATGTATTGCAAGATAGATATTGAAGCCACATGTAACATTGCTCTTTGCAGAGGTCTTTACGCTGTACATTTCCTTTTCGACTTTTGTTTATATTTTTCTTAATACCCCGCTAGGAATCAAACTTTTTGACTTTAAGAGATTGTTCATACCCATAAATTTCCATGCAAATTAAATTGGTTCTTCAACCTCACATTCAGCAGTGGCTTTTGTCAGGAATTCAACTCATCATTTTTCCCTTCCAATTCTCTAAATTCTGCATAGACAAAAATAATGGTACCTTTATCAGAGGAAAAAGCTTTATACCCCCACCCCCTGTATCACAATGGGCAAGACTATTACCCATTATTATTTCTCCCAAGATCTGATTGCTAGCGATACATTCTTTTCTCTATGCTTCACATAAATGCAAGATCCTGTGGTTAGCTCATTGTTTTTATTCATGACTAGCCAATGTTCTCACATCCTGGATATTGTTAACAATGACATCCTGGTTGACTGAAATGACTATTAATTACCCCTTTTTTTCTGGAACCCTACTGCTAACAAATGTCTAATAATACCCCCCGAGTTGTTTCAATACCAGTAACATCCTGTTTTTTTATCAATATGTTTCAATCAACCATCATCTGGGATCAAAGATTCATTGTCCGAAGTGTTTTTTTGTTCTCAACAAACAACTAGTCTGTAACAATGCTTGGAACAAAGACTATGTACATTTTATGGGACAACATTCCATTTCCAGCAAGGCATTTGTGGTCTGGTGGTTAGGACTCGTCTTTCAGAGGGACGTGGGTTCCAATCCCAGCCATGGCGGGTTTTCCTTCTGCTAGAAATTTACCCACACATTGCACTGCACTCAACCCGTGTGAGGTGAATGGGTACCCGGCAGGAATAAATCCTTAAATGTACTGAGCACTGGAAGGCAGCTCGAGCTAAAGCAATGTGCCTCGGAAAAGATTATTTCTAGAAAGATGGTGCTGTATAAATGCCTATTTTTATTATCATACTGGTAGATAAACATATCATTAACAGTATCAGACTAATGATAGGAAAGTGATGAACTTTTTAAACTTGCTTATTTATTATTACCCTCAAAGCTATGAATATTTATGAATCATGACCGCAACCATGTGCATGCAATATTGTGATTGCGATCTTTTGGAATCAGCAGTAAATTTTAATAAAGATTCAGGAAACAAGTATGAATCAATGACTTGGAGACAGAAAGAACCCTGGTACACAGATGAACAAGCTGCTTACCATTCACGTAAATCTCATAGATGCCTGATAAGTTCATTTTTGGCATCAATTGTATCTATTTTGATCAATTTGACGATTTGTGGAAATGCAGTGTAGTGCAGCATAAACAAACCATCATCTGAGGCAGGTTGAGGGGAAAGTCCAAATAGCAGGTGAAGTAAGACACCGTTCTCTGTTCTCACCACCTTCCTAAAACTAGTTTACTGGAAACTTATTTAGTGGAAACTAGATTAATGTGTAATGAGAATGGTCGAGGTGAACTTGGAAGCGATCCTCCAAACCGGTTCATAAAACCATCTTGCGATGAAGTTTTCAAGATTGCTTTGCCTCGATAAACTGGTTTAAGCATAAGTGAGGACACAACCGTTCTTCGGGAAGCACTGTGTGTAGAATGCCTACGCTGCGGTTTCGAATTTCGCGCAAAATGTGACACCCCAGAGAGAGCGCTCCCATAGCAACAAGATAGCTTTACGGGAAGTGATTTTGAAAACCACTTTCGTGTGATCAAATGGGAACGCTAGCAACGCAATCTTCCAAACTGGTTTCCTGAACCTGTTTCCAGTATTTTAGAAAGCGTAATGAGAACGGTGGCTAAATTACTGTGGAAAAATTCCTGTTGCAGGGATTTGAATGCAATGAACAACTTCAACACATTTTAATAAAAATATCCTTCACGTCCACCATCAATAACATAAAAACCATACTGATCATCATTATGGTTGATTGTTTTTTTTTAACAACATTCATTGTTATTTCATGAAAACATAATTCACTTCAAGATTGTGATATATTGCCAACATTTCCAGTAGTGTGATATGATTTGAATGGAGGCAGCCGCAGTTTCTCATCGATATAAAAAGGGTATAGGCATACTTAGTGTTTGTAAAGACTGTATACATGTAAATAAGGGAGTCAACTTGAAAATTTCATGACTGTCCAACAGCCCAGGAAATTAATCTTAGTGAATACTTCATAATACTTAAAAGGCTTGGCCAGAATTCAAATGGTGGTTTTGGATTCATGGTGGATCTGAAACCGTGGTCCATGCAGATTTCATCTAATGCATAAATTCAGAAAGAATCCAATACTTGAAAGCGCACTGTTGTCAAAGGGTAATACAAATTCCTGCTTGTTATTGAAGTAACTGCTTTAATGGCAAAGCTCACTACAAAGTTAAGGGGTTTCAATAAAAGCAGGAAATAGGAGAAAAGCGTTGGTGAAGGTTTGGTGATTATCTGTCAAAGAAAAACAGAGCAAAGTATTTATAAAGACAATGGGCTGTATTCTGAAAATTGTCTTTTAAGAGAAATATTCATGTATCTTTTCTTGTAACTTTCACTGAGCATGTATGATGTCAGAGCTATGATGCGTAAAGTTAATAACGGTGCATATATATCTCTGTGTGCAAGATAACATATTGAGATAAAAGGTATTCTGAAAATTCTCTTATCTTTGCATTCTGTTAACTTCCTTGTAAAATACAAGAAAATTTACAAGAGGTAGGGGGCTATTATAACTTTATGGCGCATGCGATATTGTCGGTCAAAAATAATGATTTCTTGCTGCATCCTGCAAGAACATCTTGTTTTACTGCAGGAGACATTCCGAAAAACATTACAGAGACGGATTGGTAGACTTCTCAGCAATTAATAATTGGTATTCGAGATGATGAATCTTTTCAAGAAATTAGGACTGGGAGAACAGCCTCGTGTATTTCTAGCGCAGTAGCGCACAAGCATACGCATCAAGGGCGCAAGAGTATACACCTCATACCAACAATGCGCTTCATTATTTTTAAGAGGAAACAACTCTATTGATTGACCTAAGCATATGAAAAGTTTAATAATTGGTTGATGATTAATTATTGGGCGTGTCAGAGATAATATATAGGGGACGTCCTTACAGAGATAAGACAATTTTCAGTTTAAATTAAAGAGAATTTTAGCGAGCTGTTATCTTGCTGAGTTTCCTTTATATTTACAAGAAAAGTTAAGACAATTTTCAGAAAACCACCCAAGGTTGTCAAGTAGGAGCAGCTTTTCACTATGCATATATATTACAAAATATGCCACTTTCTCAAAAATTGAAAGAGATTTTCTTCATTCACTGGATATGTTAGACACATCATCTCAAACCCCCTCCTTTAAAAAAAATATATTCATTTATATTTATATGATATAGGTGTCATATAACAATTCAAATGTCACACTCAGCGGTGGATAAAGGATGTTTTAATAAACAGGGGGTGTTTCACAAAGAGATACGTATGACTTATCCCTTAACCTACAGGGGGGTTTGAATCACACTACCAAATATATTCATTTATATGAACAATAAAAAAAATGGAATTTATGGATTTCATACTACATGCTGGGAGAGCTGCTTGCTTATTTCACAAATTAAAATCTTCATCACACCTTCACCATATTTTTTCTCTATTTTTTTTCTCATCAAACCAACTCAATGTCGGGGTGAACTTCCCCTTTCATGAGCTCACGTACACTGAATCCGCAGTAACGGGCATGAACTTAATAGCAACCTGTGACAACAAAGGCATAGATACAGTAACTGAAACTGAACTATGCATTCTTAATGCATGAAATCTATATGGGCTAAGACCAATAATTCAAAACCACATTTAGACACACCTACATGTAATACCTATACGTAGTTCCCACTGTCATGATGGAGACTGTGGCCTTAATTGTGGAGTAATCGTAGTGAACTAGTCATCATATCAAACTTTTTGGACGATTCAAATTTTTTCGCCATCAGCAGATAAGCCAATCGTGGCGTTTGTAACAGATCATGTGACAGTGGGAATGAAATATAACGAAGCAATGAAAATATAACTAGTTTGAATGGATGAACATTTAAACAAAAATACAAATAATCCATGGTTTCATATTACAGAGATACCTGAAATTATCAAGTTGTTCCCCCCAACTCCCCCCCCCAGTTTCTTTAGCATCATCCCATTTAGTCAAACAACATGACAGCAAACGGACAAGATACATTTAGTCACTAATACGATGTGCACCTCTTATTGCAAATCCACTGAACGCATGTACATATAACTTTGTAACAGAATGCGTGATTATACTTCGGGCCGAGTCAGACCGAGCGCTCCACTGGTGCCCAACCGATGCTGCTGGTGACCCGTGCAGTATCCTGCAGACTGGTGCACCAATGAAATAAAGATATTCCTAAGAAATTCAGTGTCAAAGACAATTAGCCAATTTAAAGACTAAATTTCACTAGAATGTCATATGATATTATTATCATATACATCTATCAACCAAGTGGGACAATGAAATAAGATTTTGAATTGTTGCATTTGCACTGCAAATTTGGTTACAACCGCTATCATTATTTGCTTCTCACCTTAAGATGGCGCAATGACTCCAGCAGTCCAGCATAGTAATTACGGTTTACAGTGGCGGACCGTGACCCGAAGGAGACAAAGCATTGGAGGGGCAAAGCATTGTTCACAAACAATAGAGTGCCCCTCCAATCATTGTCTTCGCCGGGTCACGGTCCCCCACTGACGGTTTAGAAACAAACGGAATGAATACAGCCACATCCATACACAACAAAATGATGTCATAACATTACAGGCCACTGGCGTAAATCCTTGCATCACATCTATTGTTCAAGGCGGGATGGAACAATAGATCACCCCCCTGCATAATAGGTGTGACGCAAGGATATACACCAGTGTTATAGGCCAATAAACCCTGCTCAATAATCTTACATCTTTTGTTTACAAATTATAATTAAAGCCTCTTTATTTACTATCTATTGCCCACGGAGGACTGCATTTGCATATTAATGAGTCAGAAAGAATAGGATCAAGGGTATTTGAATTCCAGTTCATCGTGGCTTAGCCGTGAACCAGAATAGCCTGGTGGTTAAGTCGCTGCCCGGAAAGCAGTAGATGGCAGGTTCAAATCCCACTGGTTCCAATTTTCTCTGATTTTCATTACAGATAGAGCATGCGATCTCAAACACATAGGAGTAATGCCAAAAAATTTGTTAACAAATCTTACATCTATAGTTCTGTACTTAGTTGATTAAAAGTGTGAAATCCAATACATGGTCTGGATAAGGAAATTTGTTTCTCAAACTAGCATTTTTTTCCAGTCTTTGGTGGCACTGGAATTCTTCAATGTGTATTTCTTTATTTCACTGATCACCAAGTCTCTGCCAAAGATTCACAAGCTGACACAGGTTAAAAAATATTACCATTATGACTCAGGCATAGGTTAAGCTACATTACATGCTTTTCTGTACAGCATATGTTGAGAGACAGGCAGCTGCGTTGTTCATTCGGGTCATCAACATTAAACAGCTCCAACGACATCAGCAAGCTGGAAGAAGCACTGCAGAAAGATTTTGAGTTAAGATAAATCATCACATCGCTACATCCGATCCTTCCTTTCGATGTCAATCTTTGCGTAAAGTTCGGGATGGAATAATTCCTCTCCAATCTTCAGTCGAGTTGATGATGGTTATTACTATGTAAAGAGTCTGATCAAAAGTACACCCACTTTCCAAGAATTGTGTCTTTGATGCCCTTCGCATATTGAGCAGGAACCCAGTAGATCCAGTACCTTGAAGCTTCCGTTGGACCAAGCTGAATTGCCTGGATACAGAACACAGTGAATAGTGATGATGGGAAATTCCATTATACAAATAATGAATGTTTATGAGTGCAATGGACAGAATACTTCATGAGGTGAAAGATGAAACGATCCATTTAACGAGGCGTTGCTGAGTTGAATGGAGCATACATTTCATTTTTCACCAAATGAAGTATTCTGTCCATTGCACAAATGAAAAGAACATTCATTAATTGGTTAACATGACACCTAAAAATAAATTTTTCATATGAATTTCTTAAAATTAATTACTATGTAAAATATGCACGTCAGTTAATGGCCTGTATATACAACATGCACACTGCAAACAATTTACTTGTAGTGCCTGCAGGAGTTGCGCGCATGCAATGGACAAAATCGTATGGATTCAAATGAATTGCACGGTTGATCACGTCATTGGAAGATGGACTGAATGATCGATATCAAACAACCAATCACATGACAAGGTTCTATCTAGGTGTCATATAACAATTCAAATGTCACACTCAGCGGTGGATAAAGGATGTTTTAATAAACAGGGGGTGTTTCACAAAGAGATACGTATGACTTATCCCTTAACCTACAGGGGGGTTTGAATCACACTTCCAGCGTGCAGTGTGCAGGACAGCCAAAAAAGCCCGGCCTAGTTAGGGTTATTAAGAGTCGCACTTCAATGTCAAAGATGCATGCCCAATAAAAAGCATCACCGCACTGGTCAGATCATGCTAAGAGGATGCGCGCTACTGTGTATTAATCAATAAGATTGCTTGTTTCATATCACATGTAGGTCAGGACTGAGCATGACCTTAGATACTACAAGGGGAAGATCAGACACTTTGGTAATTTTTTGAAATGCTCGATTAATGCTCATGGAGGACGCCTATAGCGCTGAGTAAGTAAACCTTCGCATATCGGAACGCGACTGTGTATGAAAAATATGGGGAAAATGAGAGAGGGGACTTTGGAGAGGACTTAAGGGTGGTGCATGGGAGCAATTCCACCTTCAATTTCAAGCTTTAAATGCAATAACAAGTGGAATGCCTCTGGCGGTCTCACCTGCATCACGCGATGCAATATAGCAGCAGTGCTGACTTTGAAAACAACTATAACTCGCACAAGATGTTTAGTGATACTTGGTTACTCTTATTTCCATGTTTTATGAACTAGACCAATACACTTACAGAAATATGATGGTAATTCAACAAATACCACCAACATGGCCAAAGTTCATTGACCATACATGACCTTTGACCTTGATCATGTGATCTGAAACTCGCACAGGATGTTCAGTGATACTTGATTACCCTTATGTCCAAGTTTCATGAGTCAGATCCATAAACTTACAAAGTTATGATGGTAATTCAACAGATACCCCCATTATAGCCAAAGTTCATTGACCTTTGACCTTGGTCATGTGACCTAAAATGCGAACAGGATGTTCAGTGATACTTGATTACTCTTATGTCCAAGTTTCATGAGTCAGATCCATAAACTTACAAAGTTATGATGGTAATTCAACAAATACCCCCAACATGGCCAAAGTCCATTGACCCTAAATGACCTTTGACCTTGATCATGTGACCTGAAACTTGGACAGGATGTTCAGTGACACTTGATTACTATCTTGTCCAAGTTTCATGAATCAGATCCATAAACTTTCAAAGTTATGATGGTAATTCAACAGATACCCCCAATTCGGCCAAAGTTCATTGACCCGAAAAGACCTTTGACCTTAATGATGTGACGTGAAACTGATGCAGGATGTTCAGTGATACTTGATAAATCTTATGATTAAGTTTCACGAACTAGGTTCATATATTTTCTAAGTAATGATGACATTTCAAAAACTTAACCTTAGGTCAAGATTTTGATGTTGATTCCCCCAACATGGTCTAAGTTCATTGACCCTAAATGGCCTTTGACCTTTGTCTTGTGACATGAAACTCAGGCAGGATTTTCAGTAATACTTGATTAACCTTATGGCCAAGTTTAATGAACTAGGCCCATATACTTTCTAAGTTATGATATCATTTCAAAAACATAACCTTAGGTTAAGATTTGATGTTGACGACGCGATTGCCGTCGGAAAAGCGGCGCCTATAGTCTCACTCTGCTGTGCAGGTGGGACAAAGATGAAATTTTCAGAAATTTAAGGTCACCAAAGTAGTTGTAAATGGCAACTTGTGAATCTGTATATTTTGCTCCTTTTTTCTACATAAAATGTATATATTTCTTTTTATTAATGAACCCATATCGTAATGTTATTGTAATAGTATTGTATAAACAGATACTTCAGCAACTGGCTACTGTATGTGTATCATTGTTCTTTAGTTTTAAAATAAACCCTGAATATATTAACCACTGAGAGTGCAATACTCACCATGATATGATAGTCTTCATGACCTTCAATAGGTTCACTTATAACATTCCTAATAGAATTCATGGGGATCTTCTCTGTTCTCTCTATTGGAAAAAAGATGAAAATTAAATATATAAAGTCTTTATTCTATATACAATGTAAGCAGCAAGTACTGCTGCAAGTTGGCTGGGATAATATACTACCAGCAGTGGATAAGCTGTGCACTTTATAATAGAGTGTACTAAAACTTAAATAGTTCCACTACCAGAGTTCCCAGCTTTTCAAGAAAACAAAATTCCCTGAATTTTCACTGATGTAGTTTTAAAAATTCCCTGATAATTATTCAAACCCATTGCCAGTTTCGCATGTTTTCCAAGTTGTTGCAGTGAATTACATGTATTTTCAGTATAAAAACAATAATGTAAAACTAATTTGTACCACCAGTCATTAAATGGATGTTGCTTGATATGCTACAAGATATAACCGAGTCTGACTGACTACCGTGCTTTCAAATTTTGGGCAGATCGAATTCCCTGATTTTTGCCTCATGTGAGGGATTTTTCCCTGATTTGAGGATTTTTTTTCATCAAATTCCCTGATTCTTCCTTGACTGGAAAAAAGTAAAATAATTTTCCTGTTTCCCCTGATGGGCTGGGAACCCTGACTATCATAGAGGCCTGAAAATGTGTGTTTTCCTTGAAAGTCAAAGAATTCTGTGTTCTTTCTGAATTCCATTTAAAATTGGTCTGTTTTCCACATTGCACAAAACAGAGACATCAAGGTAAAAAGAACAGGGAATTCATAGGGATAGGAATCATGTACAGGGCGATTCCATGATAGAAAAATCAGCTATTTTCGCAATATTTTTCAACCTATTGTCCAAACAAATAAAGAACTACAATTTGTTTTGTGGTAATAATAGAGTACTACTGGGTAGACATATGACAAATTGACAACCAACAAAAAAATGCAGTCCATGGGTGAAAATGTTGCATGTCGGACACACATTTTTGCCCATAATTCAGCCATAATCAAATATTTTTTGTTGGTAATCATATTTTCACATGGCTACCCACAATAACTTTATTAATGACAAAAAAATAATTTTTCATTGCTCAAGCAATCAGCTAAAAGACTACAAAAATTTCCCTACGACACATAGGTAATCACCCTACAGTGTGTCCAGTAGATCTCCAGTACTGATAATTGTCTTCAAGATGGAAACGATCTTACCTTTCGTACCAAGCCACACTTGATCCATTTCTAGTTTGAAAGTGAGTCGTACTTTTCCTCCAGCTTTGTTCAGCATGCCAGATATTGGAACATTTGGAAGTGGGTCCTGAAAAACAAACCAGTTTTAAGTAATCGATCGGTAATTTGATGTTGTGTCATACACTGTTGTCGTTATTATGAGATTATATAATACTCATATTTATTTATATCTATTATTATATAAAGTTGTGTAAAATATGGCGTAAATAAAAGTTCATGTGTAGAATTTATCTGTCTTAAAGCAGATACAAACCAATAGCGCCATCTCAAGTCCTCAACTATTCATAACTGGCCAGTTTCCTGACTCATGATGCCAGTGTAGTCTAGTAATATAGACCCACTTGAATGATAACATGCTAATTAACTACTCAATACATTCATACCGCAATAATTATATTATGAAGTAGCAAAACAAGTACTTTTCCTCTCAAAACATTTTAGTTTATCTATACAAGTACAATTATAGGTCAATTTATTCTCTGTAGTATGATAGTAGATATCTGAAAACATATATTTTAAGACTATAACACACAGTCAATGAGATACCACACACAGTTCACTCTCCCTTTAACCCTATATAGGCCGGGGGGGGGGGCCTCGGAGGCCCCCCCTCAATGAATCGCGCGATATTTTCGCCGCACAAAATTTTCTGACCGCGCTGCTCGCTGACTTTTTACTTTCAAGTCTTGCGCAACTTTTGAGACCAATTTTGCATCACCCGGGTACATGGTTCTGAAATTACGCAACATTATGGAAGTGCATGTCAGACCAGAAATTGCTCAAAAACATGATTTTGTGTACAAAGTCAATGCTAATAGTGTTTTCAACCAAAATTCAGAGATGTAGATTATTTTTAGTTTTGCGGGTCTAAATGTATTTATTTGATGCTTTTTATGATCACAGAAGTGTCCCAAACAAATTTCTTTGAAAAAACAATGGAAAACAAAAGGTAAAAAAAAACCGAGAAATACATATGAAATTGCCAAAAAACAATATAATACATAAGAAAATGATTTGATATCGCAATTTTTTTCATGTACACTTGCTAAGAACACCACAAAAAGTTTCTATACCAAAAATTAGTACATTTGGAACTTTGTTTAGGGAGTTAGAGGAAAAAGTATGATTTCGCATACTAATTACGCATAATCACTTAGTGAGTCGCATGAAATAAATTACTATACAATCTTGTAGATTATGTCCCAGGCAACCCGTATGCCAATTTTTGGCGCGATCGTGCGATCGACGGCCGAGATCTTGGGGGGAGGGGGCCTGGGAGGCCCCCCTGGCCATATGAACTCCCAAAATACCCCGGCCTAGATGGGGTTAACGAATTTGTTTTGTATCATATTTTGAACTGAAGATGTAATCAACAGGCAAGGACATAAAATAGTAAGAATGCTAAACTGGCGATTAGACCACATGGTTAGTAGATTAGACAAGGTGGGATGAAAGACCAAATGGAAAGTAGACATAACAGGGAAGCGTTTCAAGAAATGACTAGTCGGATGATTTATCCAACAGTTACCAAAGGAACTCGGCCTCTCAGCCAATCAAAATCAAGGAAAGTCGTCAGATCTGACAACTTGTCAGACAACAAATGTTCATGAAATGCTCCTCAGATGTACACCAAGTGGCAATTTAGAATCCTTTGAATAATTACTCATCATCTTCTGGTAGATCATGAATGATTAGACCAATAGGATAGACAAATATTAGCGAATAGGCATGATTGCGATGGTGCAAGATTTCGCATGAAGTGAAAGAAAGATGCTCAACTAGGCCAACGCCTCGTTGAATAGAGCATCTATTTCGCTATTTGTGTTGTACAACGCCTCAGAATATAGCGAAAATATGAAAACACAAAAGAGTTTTTCCCTGTAGTAATCTATGAAAAGGGAACAAAAATACTGAAAGCAAAAAGCGAAATCACACACAAGCACACATGACCTTGGGCAGCATTGCGCATTTTTAGCCAGCAGGCTTATACGGGTATTACACCTTCATTTTTACTGAGCGCAATGAATTAAATTGTATTGTGATGTCATCTCCTAAAGTCGTGCAATGGTACATTTTGGATGGTACGTCTTGTGTGCAACGGTATGTTTGTTGGACATTCAGCCTCCCATTTGCTCCTGTATAATGCAAACCTGCTCACAGGGTTTCTGCAACAAAGGTGCAGGACTCATGACTTTTGACAAGGCGCCTTAAGCATCCTCAGTGAGTAATACCTTGGTCACATTTGTTCTACGGCGGCCGTACGGCGAGTCGAGAACAGCTGTTTTAATATTTTTTGCCCAACTGTATATAGGTGGCTTGAATTGAAATTAAAGGACAAGTCCACCCCAACAGAAATTTGATTTGAATCAAAAGAGGAAAATTCAACAAGCAAAACACTGAAAATTTCATCAAAATCGGATGTAAAATAAGAAAGTTATGACATTTTAAAGTTTCGCTTCATTTCACAAAACAGTTATATAAATGAGCCAGTTACATCCAAAATGAGAGTTGATGATGTCACTCACTCACTATTTCTTTTGTTTTTTATTGTTTGAAATAGGAAATATTTTGATTTTCTCATCATTGTCATGTGAAATGAAGTTTCATTCCTCCCCGAACACGTGGAATTCCATTATTTTAACATTTTTTGCTTCAGGCAAGGAGGTCCTAATCATCAAATTCGCAAAAATTGAAATATTGTATAATTCAAACAATAAAAAACAAATGAAATAGTGAGTGAGTGACATCATCGACTCTCTCATTTTGGATGTAACTGGCTCTTTCATATAACTACTTCGTTAAAAATAAGCGAGACTTTGAAATGTCATAACTTTTTTATTTTACATCCGATATTGATGAAATCTTAAGCATTGTGCTTGTCTAATTTTTCTCTATTGATTCAAATCAACATTTTTCTGAGGTGGATTTGACCTTTAATAAAACGGCTGTTTTTGACTCGCCATACGGCCACCGTATAACAAATGTGACCAAGGTATAACTACTTACATGTTGGTTCTTGATACCGATCATAGCATCATCTGGTTTGCCTTTGTCCAAGACCTTTTTATGCATCTTCTGTTTACATAGTGGCTCCTTAGCGGCGCTTGCTGCAGATTAAAAGAAAATAAAGAGTTGTGATAACTAGAATTCATAATGTACAATCTCTACATCAGTATGGATATTATACTCAACCGCACATTACAATATACCCATGCAGAAAGTAAAACCATTAAACACAAATTACCAAGATAATAAACTAAAGTAATTGCTCATAGAAGCTTGTTGACCTCTAATAGATTATACGCTGAATTACAAAAAAAGCATTATGCTGTACATGTGAATGCATTTCCACAGGCTAATCAGTATGTGTATCTACCTCTTCGATGATTTTTGTCTTTTAAACAAGAAATAATATTAAACGCTAATGTATGTAACTAGGCCCGAGTTGAAGCATTTGTCCAACTGAGCCTGACAATTGCTGCCAGTCACAGAGTGCAATTTTATGCAGACCTTTGAACCAATGATAACAAATAACTTCACAAAGTCATAGACTTTGAAAATAAGTTCAAGAACTGAAATTTCCTGATTTTTTTATACTGAAGCAAATGGGACAATGAAAATAAGATTATCACGCATGACTTCACAATATTCTTGCTATTATCTGCTTTTTATTTTATGAAATTGTTGCATTCTGGGTTTCTTCACTCCTCATCCCAAGAGGGTAATATATAAATGTACTTCCAGCAAAAAATTAGAAGATTTTGATGTTGATTAAAAATATGCTCTAAGTTTACTGACACTAAATGACCTTTGACCTTTGTCGTGTGACGTCCAACTACGGCAGGATGTTCAGTAATACTTGATCACCATTTTGTTTATGCTTAATGAACTAGGCCCATACTTTCTAATTTATGATGACATTTCAATAACTTAACCTTTGCTTAAAATTTGAAGTTGACAGCGCTGCCGTCGCTGACAGAAAAGCGGTGCTTATAGTCGTTCTCTGCTATGCATGAGAAACAAAATCTATTAGAATCACGCCTAATAAAGGTAATATGTTCAAATGATATCTAGTGTATATATTTTGGGATGGGAGGTTTGAATTTGAAAAATTGCTCAATATTCCCAAAAGAATCCCCACATGACTATAAAAATTTACACTGTAATTAAACCAATAATTCAATAAATCAAACAAAAACTATGCTAGACCTCCAAAACCTTCCCCCTGTTCACAAAGTTACTCTCTCTCCCGCATCATAAATGACGCATGTACGTCACATACAAGTAGAATCCAAACAGTATTCTAACCTTTTTCATCTTTATCAGCCGATCCACCTGAAGGTACAGGCTTTGTGACCTCCATGACAGCTTTGGGCGTAGATCCAATCAGCATGAGTTTAGAACCACCGGTGACCTTCAATTCTTTCAAGGTCTTCTCGTCCTTCATCAGGCCTTTGAACATTAATTTCTGCATTGCAGGTGGAACCCCTGATCAGAGGCATAGAGAAAAGAATGAAAGAATAAATTGAATTTATTTATTATTTATTATTATTATTATTAATTTATTGGTTATATTGATTTGATGCACCCTTTCAGCCCTGCTGCTGGTCAATACTGACCAGCAGCAGGGCTGAAAGGGTCAATTTACAATATCAATACAAAGTACAAAAAAAGAACAGGTACAGTAAATATAGTTTGGGCCTAATGATTGAATGGCATTATGAAAATTAATTTACATGAAGATATGTATTTCTTGAATGGCATGAGATTAAATTTCATCCCAAATACAAGGCCTTACCAGCCTTGTAGGCGATCACCCACAACTCTCACCTGTAACAAGTTTTGAGCATGCTCTAAACTGCTCTGCAGGGCGCAGGCACATCAGACTTGCCCGCACTCCTGTGGGCAACTGTCCATATGGGCTAGCTGCGGGTCGCAAAAGTGTCAACTGCATGTCACATGCAAGGCTTGACAGAACAATGCCACAGGGCCTTCAAATTTTTATACTTTAATAGCAAGGCCACTTTTTTTTTTTGAGGGCACACATCTACTTTTATATATCAAAGAACAGATAGGGAATGGGCACAAAATGATCTTAAGGTCAATGAGATACATGTACATGTGCATCACGGCAGATAAACAGAGCATCCAAAACCATGGCCTTCATTGGCCTTTGGATAATTCATGCTTACAATGCAAGTATCGCATTTAGTTTATGAATCATTGCCCATGAACATAAACAGGGACTGCATGGTATAGGTGTCCCTCTTTATTATCTTGATTAAAGGGAAATTTCACCCTGAAGAACAGTTTGTTGTAAAAATAGCAGAAAAAATAATAAAAAATATTGGTGAAGGTTTGAGGAAAATCCGTTAAAGATTAAAAAAGTTATTAGAATTCAAAGTTTTGGATTTGTGACGTCATATGCGAGCAGCATTCCTACATAAGCGAATGGTAAAAAATCAATGAATTTCAAATTTTGTATGGTTCCTGATGACTTTATTTTGTTTTCTAGTTATGATCGGGTGTGAAATGATTTGTCTATTGATGTACAAAAGGTAGAGTGAAAACCATTTTCAATTTTCTGAGAAAATGACATTTCATTGATTTTTTACCATTCGCTATGTAGGAATGCTGCTCGCATATGACGTCACAAATCCAAAACTTTGAATTCTAATAACTTTTTTAATCTTTAACGGATTTTCCTCAAACCTTCACCAATATTTTTTTTATTTTTTCTGCTATTTTTACGATAAACTTTTCTTCAGGATGAACTTCCCCTTTAAGCCCTTAAAATCCTTAAATATAAACAGGAATAAAGTAGTCACACTACATTTAAACATGTTCACATTACAGGACACCATAACATAAAGCCAACAACTGATTGTGTAATTAGCCTTTCGTTCAATCATTGAGCTTTGTGTGCTCAGTCTTTATGGCAGCTCATCCTTCTAACATTTCATTACATATTATCAAACCACTATGTAGCTCAGGAAATTTAAATTCAAAACACAGGTCAATTAAAATACAAAATACAAACAAAAATACAATGAATGATATAATTTCCATTGTACATGTATGTACTTTAGTCATTAAAAAAATGAAAAAAAGTTTGCCCGGATATCATGCCTTGTATAGATTATCTAATTTATCAGTGCCAATATAAAGTTGATGATAGACCTAGAGTTTTGCTGAATCATCAACTTTAAGGTACTCATTAACAAAATATGAAGGTTACCCAAGACTTTGACTGCTCTTTATGTACCGTGTAGTGTAAAAAAATTATCCTCTGCAATTACATGTACCCGGTATGCCTTAAACAATTCTTTTGAATGTCAAGCACTACCTTTAAATTTCAAATATAACAAGTGATCTACAAAGACGATAGTTTAATAGCACGAGGAGACAGAATTTGCCAAACCATAGAAGTAGACCATGACACACATGAGTTTTCCTGCCAAGCGATATCAAGGGATGTCTTTCCAAAACCATCATACCTTCAGAAAGTAGGATAATTTGTTACAAGGTCATGTGACATTCAAAAGTATCATGTGACAGAGGCCTTGACTCATCACTTCTACACTGCTGGTGTCATGTACTCATGCCAAATTGCAGGAAACTGTTTTTCATTTCCTTTCCAAAGTTATCCCTAAACATCTGTTATCCCTACACATCTGTTTCCATTAATACACTCTGGAGAAATAAAGACATGATCGAAAGCCAGAAATTAAAATAATGTACATGATAACATGAACATACAAAAAAAAACACCTCACAAACCTGACAAAGCTGGTTTGAGCACAGCACTGGATCAAATAAAACATTTTTTTTGTTTAAATGTACTGTATAACTATAAGCCACTCCTTTTTTATAAGCTGGAGTGTGAGGTTAATCAACAAAAATTTCAGCTTTATTTGTGAAAGGATAAGACATTTCATCAAAAATCTAAAATCAAAGAATTCTGTGTTAAGAATATTGTTTACTCTTACTATTATCATAAATGACAGACAGGACTTTCAGTATTTGCAAAATATAGCACAATTTGCATGATATTTATCAAGAAATTTCAATATACTGAATTTACCAGGCACTAAAACTGGATGCTATCATGTTTATATGATATATACTTTACAACTTCTTGTTTCATCCCACATTTTCATTATGTAAAATACTGCATTTTCTGCTTTCATAATTAAGTTTAGATATCCTTTAAATCTCAAATCGCGAGAACTTTCCAACAATCAAAGTTATTGATTCAGATACCGGTACAAGTCTTTTACAATGAACTATCCAGCAAGCAGAATCATTGATGCAGCAATGTATTTCATCACTATTTTCAATCATGAGTTTTCCTTTCCACCAATCAGAATCAATGATTATTAAGTGATGTCACTCAATCTCATCAGCATTTTCAAATGACAAATAAACTTTCCACCAACCAGAGCCATAGATTCAGAGATGACTAACAGAGATGTCTTTCATTGATAGCTTCCACAAACATGTCTTAATTCAACAGTAGTCTGATGCATGCATGTAATAGGTAATTTACCTTACTACGGAATTATTTTACCGCCCCCCCAAAATACTAGTGCTAATCATGCATGTTTTGTACAATTACTTAAGATTAATATCAAACAATTTGGTGCCTTTCCCAATTATATAGACCAGTTCGTAGTTACTTCATGGACAATTTTGGTCAAATGACCTTTCATTTCTTTCATCATGATAGGCAGATTTCAAAGCAAGATATTACGTAAGCTTGCCTTACATAGCAGGATGAAGAAATTGAATAGACCAGGTGACTGACATAGCACACAAATAAACACTTAATGAAGGCATTTGTTGCATTCCTACTTTAAATGCATATCTTAGCATGTTGCACAATGTACATGTACTTTGCAAACTGTGAAATACCAGTCGTTCGTGGAAGCATTGTTGTTTTTTTTGTAGATGTAAATGAAAACGACAATTCAAAAGAATATATGAATAATCAAGACATCAAAGTTGGTGCTTATCTCATTAGATTTTAAAGCACCATGTCACTTTAGTACAAATGACCTTCTTCTGATCATGCATAGAATCTTTTGATCATGCGCAGAAAGGAACTACGAACTGGCTTATTTCCTAGACAAACACAGATTCTTTTAAAGACCCTTACCTGTTGCTGTTTGAATTTCTGTCTTAAGCTCAGCCACAGTTGACTCCACACCGATCCTGACATCATACTTCTTCTTATTATACATGACCTTCACCTCCACCACTTCACCTTTATCAACAGGACAAGCCGCATCACCGCTGGCCTCCGTCGGGTCACCACCCGCCCCAACCACACTGCCATTACTACTCGCAGACGAGTCTTTATTCTCTATTTCCATCTTATTGTCTGTGGTGTTAATAGCTGATGAGTTATTCTCAGTTCTACTTTCACACTGATCTCCGTGCGTGCTGGATGATTTCATCGCCGCTGCTGCTGCTGTCGATTCCTTGCTTTCGGACGTGTGACATTTTAGCGTCTCGTTGCTTCCAGGGTTGTCTTGGGATGTCTTGGAGCTTGAATCATCCGCTGACTGCTCCATTGGGGATTCCTCTGATTCACGTTTATTGTCTGTACAAAGAAAGGGAGAGGAAGGGAAAATAGGTTTCAATTTGTTCCAGCTAATTCACAGTGAGCTGTAACATACATGTACCTGTAAAGAATTGATGATAAACAGTCCTGGGGAGCGTTTCATGAAAGGACTTGTCGGACGTGTTATCTGACAAGTCCCATTTTATCCGACAGTTACTATAGTAACCGTGCCTCTCAGCCAATCAGAATCACGGAAAGATGTCAGATCTGACAACTTGTCAGACAAAAATGTTGATGAAACGGTCCCCTGGTTGGTGTTTCATAAACTGATAAAGTTGATCATATAAAGTTAAGAGCGACTTTAAGACCAATCCTTTCTTGAGGTAAATGGCGTGTATGGTTAGCGCTTAAAAAAGGTTTACCATTCATTCTTAAAGTTGCTCTTAGCTTACGAACAGCTTTATGAAACACCCCCCTGGGACCTGTCATACCATACCATTTAGTTGCTAAATGAAATAGCCTATCAAGATCATTAGTGTATGCGCATTTTGTTCAGTAGACTGACTATGAACCAAAACCAATCAGAATTATTCTCTCAAATTAGTGATTAATCACTAACCTTTGTGTTACAGGGTCCTTATTGATTCTCATATCCTTTCAATATAGACACAGAATACCGGTACATGAACACAAGGCAGTCTTGAATTTTAAAATTTTCAACATTGCTTTTAGGTAATTTCCTTGATTAATCATTTAAACTCCTCAAAAAGAGTTTGGAAATCTGAGTTTGGCAATTAATATCTCCCAACTCCCAATTTCACACAATGCATATTTCATATCATTCAAAGATCATTTATTTTCTTTAAATTGGTACCCGGCATGATATGATTATGGTTCACAGGAAGGTGCAGTGCCTTGAAATGTGGGGCAAGGTCAAAATTCAAAGTTGCAAAATGGCACAATATTGAAAGTCACTGTTCTTTTTTTTCTTTAAATGATCTATTCATTGGTATCAATCACACATTATATGACACCTAGATAGATCCTTGTTATTTGACTGGTTGTTTGATAACGTTCATTCAGCCAATTTTGCAATGACGTCATCAACCGTGCAATATTGGATCCATACAATTTTGTCCATTACACACGCACACTGAGACGATAGCTACAGGCACCAGCAGTACTAATGTTGTAATGGCATTACAATCAACAGACCGAATTCGTACTGCATGAGCATGTTTTGCATCAAAATTAATAAATTTCATATGAAAAAAAAAATCAATTTTTAGGTGTCATATAAACCAAATAATGAATATTTTTTCATTTGTGCAATGGACAGAATACTTTATTCATTGAAAGATGAAATTCTGATCCACTATGACACAAAACGTTACAGAAGTATACTTCAGTAATAAACCTTTCCTAACACCAAACTGTAACATAATTGCGAGCACGTCGTGGTCTAGTGGTTCTGACGCTCATCTTTCAAACATAGGGTTGTGGGTTTGAATCCTAGCCATGGCATGCTTTCCTTCAGCAAGAAATTTAAACACACTGTGCTGCTCTCGACCCAGGTGAGGTGAATGGGTACCCGGCAGGAATTATTCCTTGAATGAACTGAGCACTGAAAGGTAGCTCAAGATAAAGCTGGGTTTATGATAATAACAATGCGCCTCAGAATAGATTATTTCTAGATAGATGGCGCTATATAAATGCCTATTATCATTTATTATCATTATGATTGTAAAAATACTTTCAGAGTTTGTTTTTTGCATGAATGAAAAAATGCAATTTTTGTAGAACTTTGCATACGTAACACAGGAACTTTTGTACAGCCAAGGTCAAAGGTCACTCATAATTTCCCAGTTTGTTCTTCTTTGGGAAATGAATCCATAATCTTAACCAAGATTTTAAAGAGGGTAATAATAGTCCCTGAACATTGTCCAATACACAATGTGTGGGCATTCTTGGACTTGCCCCTAAGTGTCTCTGATAGTCCATCATATTTCTTATTACTAGGAAGTTTCACCGAGACTGTACAGTGTGCACACCTCATGTTTGAGTGAACTCAGAACGTCATACCCTGTTTGTCTTTTTACTTTCATCCGTACTTTTACCAGAGGGGTTTCTTAAAAAGATAGAGAGGGCGTTTTTCAGATTCATTTGAAATGGACCCGGCAAAATACGAAGAAATTTCATGATCCAGGATCTGTCAAATGCAGGAATTAAGATTGTAAATGTGCATTCAGCTGTATTATAATTGAAGCTATCGCGTTTACAAGGACTGTAGAAGGGTAAGATGGAAACATGTCAGTGTGACCTTGACCTTTGACCTCAAAATCTTTAGGTTTCCTGGGATCCATGCTAGTATCATACCCACCAAATTATATGAGCCTAGGTTAAGTCAAACTGAAGTTATTGCATTTACAAGGACTGCAGAAGGGTATTAAGAAAACATGTCACTGTGACCTTGACCTTTGGACCTCAAAATCAATAGGCTTCCTGGGACCCATGCTATTATCCTACACACAAAATTATATGAGCCTAGATTAAGTTAAACTGAAGTTATCACGTTTACAAGGACTGCAGAAGTCCTTGTTATTCTGCCGAACTGCGTTGGCTCCACTCACAAATACATAGACTGAAGAGTTGTTGACCTGTACGTAAAGACAATGTATTATTAAGCAGTAACGTTACATCTTAACATTTGGCGGAAACCCGATTTTCTGATTTTTTTTTGTACATAAAATGTCACATTACAAAAAAGAAATTACATCCAAATTTACAAGAAAATATATAAAATTAAGAATACCTTAGATCGCAGTTACCGCTATTTCCTTTCAAATGATGATTAAAAAATAGTCATCTTCGATCCTTTCATTGGTCATTGTAAGTTGCCATCTTGGAGGACGTAAATCATCATTACGTCTTTACGAGTCACCATATATCGCGATTCATGCCTCTGAGTTGTCGCTTGCGCTTGTCTGTGTGCGTTCAGAACTAGTCGCTCGCATTGATTGGCCAGGATATCGAAAATTCTAATCGGAAAGCCTTCATAAAAGCCTAACGCAAGGAACGTAGAGGTAGATTAAAGGTAGGTTCCCTTGAAAGATCAAACCTCAAGATGTTGATGGATCTGAATCCACCAACAGGACAGTCGTAACCAAGTAACTCTGGTACGGGTGTGGGAGGGGCTCTTCGTTCTTTGCCTGTCCCTCAATCATTTCAAATAAGTTTTTTCTATTTTATCACTTCTTGATCATATAAATCCTCTCTCTGTCTCTGTCTTTACTTTATGGGTCAATATAACCCCAGAAAATCTATCTTAGGCTACTGAGATTATTGGAATTGTAAATTGTAAACAAGTGGAATGCCTCTGGCCGTCTCACCTGCATCACGCGGTTCAATATAGCAGCAGTGCTGACTTTGAATACTACTCTAACTCGCACAAGATGTTCAGTGATACATGGTTACTCTTATGTCCACTTTTTATGAACTAGACCAATAAACTTACAGAGATATGATGGTTATTCAACAAAAAACCCCAACATGGCCAAAGTTCATTGACCTTACATGACCTTTGACCTTGATCATGTGACCTGAAACTCGAACAGGATGTTCAGTGATACTTGATTACTCTTATGTACAAGTTTCATGAATCAGATCCATAAACTTTCAAAATTATGATGGTAATTCAACAGATACACCCAATTCGCCCAAAGTTCATTGACCTTTGACCTTGGTCATGTGACCTGAAACGTGCACAGGATGTTCAGTGATACTTGATTACTCTAATGTCCAAGTTTAATGAACTAGACCAATAAACTTTCAAAGTTATGATGGTAATTCAACAGATACCCCCGATTGGGCCAAAGTTCATTGACCCTAAATGACCTTTGACCTTAATCATTAGACCTGAAACTTGCACAAAATTTTCAGTGATGCTTGATTACTATTATGTCCAAGTTTCATGAATCAGATCCATAAACTTTCAAAGTTATGATGGGAATTCAACAGATATCCCCAATTCGGCCAAAGTTCATTGACCCTAAATGACCTTTGACCTTGGTCATGTGACATGAAACTCATGCAGGATGTTCAGTGATACTTGATTAACCTTATGTCCAAGTTTCATGAACTAGGTCCATATATTTTCTAAGTTATGATGACATTTCAAAAACTTAACCTCAGGTTAAGATTTCGATGTTGATTCCTCCAACATGGTCTAAGTTCATTGACCCTAAATGACCTTTGACCTTGGTCATGTGACATGAAACTCTAATAGGATGTTAAGTAATACTTTATTAACCTTATGGCCAAGTTTTATTAACTAGGTCCATATACTTTCTAAGTTATGACGTCATTTCAAAAACTTAACCTCAGGTTAAGATTTGATGTTGACGCCGCCGCCGCCGTCGGAAAAGCGGCGCCTATAGTCTCACTTTGCTTCGCAGGTGAGACAAAAATGCTAAATTTATCATAAATGATGCTCGGTACACTGAGAATTCAAAGTACCCCAAGACTTGTTAAAAACTTAAAACGTTATCCCTTTTGTTAGAATGTTTTTCTTTTATATATCTCATAGATCTTCGATCAACAACCTTATCGCTTTCGGGAAGTAATCCCCTATTGTTTGCTGATATCTCATTCCTCAGTTTTTTGTTACGTATGTATTTAAATGTTTTTTGTTTTTTTCTTTTAAAGCAACTAGCACATCAATGATGTGGAACTCATCTGCTGGACAGCATCTCGCAACAAAATTTAACACAATTTTAATTTCAGCCCAGTTGACAATGTAGTGAATTAATTGGTGACATAAATTGAGGATATAAAATTGAAATTACAGAAGAAATGACAGAGAAACGTTTTTTGTGATCTATGAATAAATTTCATATAAATTAAGCATAAATAATTTGCGAGTTGAAATTTCTACACTCTGTATAGAACCTTGGTGAACCTCGTGTAGCTCTCAGATGGAAAAAAATAATCAAAATCAATCAACAAATAAAGTAGTTTTGTGAGTTTTGAAAATATATAAATAAATTTGCATATTTAATGAGTTTCAAAATTCTGTGTCGTAATTTTGTATCCCCACCTCGAGCTATCATATAAAGCAAACAAAATTGAAATTGATCAACAAATGAAGAAAAATATTTTTTGTGATTTATGAATAAATTTTGCATAAATTAGCATAAATAATTTTCTAGACAAAATTTTGAAATTGTGTGTACAAGTTTGGTGAACCACATGCAGCTCTACCAGATGGAAGAAAAAAACATCAAAATCGGTCAACAAATAAAGAAGGGGCATTTTCTGTGATTTATGAATAAATTTTGCATAAATTTGCATGCTAAGGGCTATTCCACGGTTACTCACGTTACATTTGGAGACACCTTGACTCATACTTGGAGCTGTAACTCCATTATTATTGATAGGAACTAAACATTTCCTTATTATAATAAAGTACACAGTCTGACTATCCTTTGTATAGAAACAAAACTTGGTAAATTTTATTATGCTCCTGGCAAATCTTTGGAATGTGTCGGTTACTCACGTTACCTGATATGGACATGCATAAAATGAAAAGTCGACATAAGTGAAAAGTTTCCTCATACAAGGCTTTTATGAAAGTTGATTATATCCATTTCAAAGAAGTATATTAGGGAGACAAACTTTGTACATAATTAAAAAAATAAAGAACACATGGTTTTTACTTGGGGTGCAGATAATATGGTTACTCACGTTACGGTTACTCACGTTACATTTTGTCCATGTATGGTTAACAACACAAATATCATTAAAAATTCAATAATGTGTGTAAAATTCATTGCTAGGAACATCGAAAAGAAATTTTATACCAAAAAAATTGAACAATTGGAGCTTTATTAGGGAGTAAGAGGGAAAAGTATGAATTTGCTTACTAATTATGCATAAATTAGCATAATCGCTTAATACCAATTTGCATGAAATAAATTACTGTATAGTATTGTAGATTATGTCCAAGACAACCTGCGTGCAAATTTTCGGCGTGATCATGCGGCCAATGGCCGAGATCTCAAGTGGGGCCTGGGATGCCCCACCCAACCCCCCCCCTCCCGGCCATATTAACTCCCAAAATACCCCAGCCTAGATAAGGTTACAGGTAAGGATATTCAATGTGTTGTTCATACACTCTTTAAAGTTTGGTTAATCAAAACCAAGTCTTACTAATGCACTCTCACATTGTGAATACTTCTACTAATATTCAATTTTTTGTGTGATTGTATGACCACTGATATTTTGATGAACAAAGAGTCACATCAAAGAGGTGTACCCTCATTTTGCTTTTAATTAATCAAAAATAACTTTACAACTCGCCATGAGACTTAAAACTTGACATCCCACAGAAAATGTTACCTAACTGCATAATTTTTACTGGTTACTCACGTTACATGATGGTTACTCACGTTACATAGTTACTCACGTTACAGTTTTTCTTCATCATTTTTATTAAAAACTTGTACTTTCTAATGATTTTGATAGTCATCACTGTGTCAAAGATTGTTTGAAGGAAGAGAATTTAAAATCCCACCAATTAACTGTGAAGAATTTTTCTCTCAGAAAACAAAGTCAGTTTTTTTGGTTACTCACGTTACATCACCTGAGCAGGTTGCAATATTCATTTTTGAATGAGTACTACAAATTTACTTGAAAAGCTGTTGTGTATTTTAGGTAATTTGACTCTTCTAAACTTCAGAAATTTATAAAGTGGTATGTCGTTGCAATAACAAAATGGTAATAAGGCATATTTCATTTTTCAATATTTTTCTTGTATTTTGGTACAGAATGGAAGACACAACTTTTTACCATTTTTTTCCAAAGTATACATATGAAAATAAACTTTTTATTTCTTGTTCCTGAAACTATCATGCATGAAGGACTTAAAGTATTAAAAAATTCAAGAAAATATTGAATTTGAATTTTTAAGCTCATGTCCACCAACCTGTGGAATTGCCCTTAATAAATTTCTACTGAAAATGTCAAAATTCTGTGTAGAAGTTTGGTGAACCTCATGAAGTTCTACCAAATGGAAGAAAAAAATCAAATCGGTCAAAAATTAAAGAAGAAGATGCATTTTCTGTGATTTATGAATAAATTTGCAGAAATAATTTTCTACTAAAAATGTCAAGATTCTGTATGAAAGTTTGGTGAATCTCATGAAACTCTACCAGATGGAAGAAAAAAAATCACAATCGGTCAACAATAAAGAAGAAGTATTTTATGTGAATTGTTAAAAATATTCATAAATCAATTTTGCATAAATTAGCATAAAAAATTGTTCTAGTCAAAATTTCCAAATTTGGTGGACCTCGTGAAGCTCTACCAGATGGAAGCAAAAAATTCAAAATCGGTCTACAAATAAAGAAGCATTTTTTGTGAATTTTGAAAAAATGCGCATAAATCAGAATATTTAATGAGTTTTAAAATTCTGTGTATAAGTTTTGAATCCCCACCATGTGTTATCATGTAAAGCAAACAGAATTGAAATCAGACTTGAAATAATGAAAAAGAAGCATTTTGAAATTGTGGACGGACGGCAGACGACGAACGCCACACCACGGCATAAGCTCATCTGGCCCTTCGGGCCGGATGAGCTAAAAAAGGGAATGAATATAAAATGAAAATCACATAAGAGGAAATATAACACTAAAGAAAGTTGTTACCCTACTTTTCATACAGTGTGTGGCAAAAATAGTCAATCATGACTTTATTACCAAATAAATACAAGAAATGAACGAATGGGAGGGCAGCAACACACGGCTGCAAGTTTTTTCCTCGCCGACAATAAATTGTAAAAAGGAATAAATCATTGGTAACGTGTAATTTCAATATTTTCTTGGAATATGGGCAGTATCAAAAGAAAGATTAGTCTAACAAAAAGAGTGGGCCATCGCTCAAGATAGTTTGTCATTTAGAACTAGACCTAAAACAAAAATCTAGATCTAGACAAAACACTAAATTACATACATGTACATTACCATGATTACAGGCCCGAATTGGGCGATATGATTACACATGCAGGCTCGCACTAACGTAGTACCGTCGGTGAATGGGGATGATAGTAAAATGTCAGATATTGTTAAATAAATCCCCAGAAACGACGGTTATTCCTGTCTAAGAGTATGCAAACCATGAACTGAATGATTGAATCCTGATCACTCACTGATTGAATTTGAATTTTGTGAAAATTGAAAATGGCTTTCGATTTTTTTTTTAATCATGACTCCCAATCCCCCCCCCTGCATGCCCTGGGCCTGGTGTAAAACTTGATCCCTGCCACTCTAGGCGACACCGCAATACTTACCCGTGTTAAGAAACTGGGACTCCACTCACGCGCATTTGGGCCGCCCTAGCTTAGAACTAAGCTTTCTTTCCGTAAAAAAAAATTATTCTTATGATTAAATAAATATTAATTAATACATGAATACTGTTAAATCGGTACTCACCGGTTCTCTTCTTGAATTTTCTGCCAATTTCCCACGCTGCTGGCTGCAATTCCGCGGTAAATTTCGTCGCCATAGAGAGCTGTTCATGCAACGTTATTTATAAATGGAGCGCCCTTTACGAGAGTTGTTAATGCCGCGGAGAAATCGTTAGGCATTTTGGCCTGTGTTCAAGGCGTAGCTGTTCTATTTTTTTTATAAAATTATGTGTGAGATCGAAATCTCAGCGAGTAAACACTCTTCCAATATGGAAGAGTGTATACTCGCTGTGATATGATCCCGATAGGGAGGCGCAACACCCCCACCCACATGGGCGCAAACCCCAGGGCCGGGGGACATGTCCCCTCACCCAAAATAGTAGGGGGCACATTATGAAATGTCCCCCTACTATTTTTGGTCATGTCGTTCAAATTCGAAATGTATTTTGGAAGAGACGATCTTACTTTTGGCATGCCCCCTTTTTTTTGCTTGTTTGCTTGTCAAATTTCTTTTGGTCAAGATGACCTTCTTTAGAGGGTGATAAACCTTCTTTTTTTGTTTGTTTTTTGCTTGTCAAATTTTCCAGCCCCTGGTCCCCCTACCTTTGGGGAGAGATTTCCGCCCTTGCAAGTAGACATATACTCTTGATATTGTTTGCGAATCTGCACGGGCGTCGATCGAGGGCTGGGGATGAGGAAAAGCGGTGAGACGAGAAAAAAAAATAGAACTTAGAAGGGAAAAGGCGACAGAAAAAAAGTGAACGAAAGAAAAATTAATGGAAAATAAAAGGGAAGAGTAAATAGGGAGAAATGTGATGGGTAAAATAAATTATGGGAAAAGAGGACAGAAAAAAAGTGAACGAAAGAAAAATTAATGGAAAATAAAAGGGAGGAGAAAATAGGAGAAATGTGATGGGTAAACAAAATTATGGGGAAAGATTCTGGACGCACTATTCATGTTTTATCATGAAAAGGATAAGTTATTTATCCGCGAGCAGACACTTTTTGATATTGTGATCTGAAACTGGATAATGATTTAAATAGAGAACAATCTGCGTATCTGAATTAACGTGTGTTTTAGATTTCGACCTAGAATTTGGGTATTCTAAGTAACTTTCTTATCATGAAAATCAATAAAGAGAGCGCAAAGCGCGAGCTAAAAATATATGATATAACAAAGGGTGAATTTAAGCTCTGTAATGCAAACACTTTGTGGGAAAATTGTGAATTGTGATGGATCACAGTTAAAAAAGAGCTGATGTATTTTATTTTTATTACTTTGAGTTTTTACATAGGACCGGAACATGCTATGAGGGCATTATGTCATCATATGAAATTGATGACCATCTTCCTATTTCTCTCGCATGGGAGCGCGAAATGTGTTAATTTTATGGCCTGAAAACTGGACATTTAAAGCACTTTGTAATTATGCATAAGAGGCATTATATATCTATCAATGCGAGCAGAAATCGCGAGTCGAAGTTTTTGATAAACTGTCATCAAATTAGTTTGATTTAGAATTAATATTGGGATATACATAACCGACTAATCCAAACGCTATAGCGTGCGGCGCTAGCTGATACGTTTTAACAATCTGACCTGAATAGGGAACTTTTTGAGAACTTTATGGAATACAGGAAAATAATACGTACCTGAAAATTCAAATTTTGCGAGCGCGCAGCGCAAGTAGAAAATGATAATGTTCAGATGATATCACAGACATTTTTACAGAGCACTTTTTAAAAATCAATTTGTAAATGAAACAAAATAATGAAAGTTCGATTTCCCAGCTGAAATATGTTTTGTATAATGACTTCAAAGTTTGATTTTTCAAGCTCCATATTGAGCAAGATATGCAAATACCCTAAAAGACAATAAGGCGCGAAGCGCGAGCGAAAATTTTTTATCCTAACAAATAGATTTTAAAAAAAATTATTTTCAGAGTCTTCCCCTAATGTTATTTCATTTAATCATGTTCCTCCTCTTATGTTTGCCTTTCTTCTTTTTTCCTCTCTTTTCCCTTCCTTTTCTTTTTTCCTTTCTTTTTTTTCTTTTTTTGCTCCGCCAATAGGGGGGCCCGGGCCCCTCGGCCCCCCTGGATCCGCCTATGTTAGCGGTTGTAGGTATAAATCGCGCTCTAACGCTCTAAAACTGTGTTCTTTATCAAAAAGCTGTCTTTCATATTCATTTTGTTCGCAAAAGAATATAAAGTTAATTTCAATCATTGTATATAGTTATCCTGTTTATGATAAAAATACTTAGAAATTGGGTTAGGTTAGGGTTATCAAATTATCAGGGCAGAAAATATATATTTTTTTTCTCATTTTGCGCGTCGAGCTGGCACTATTTGATCTGTGTTATTATGTTTTTGATGACATTCATTGTATTCACAACAATAATTAAATGCGCACGCGCCGTGCGCCGCATGAATTATGTAGATCAGGTGAATAACTTACCGCTACACACGAGCAGTTGCTCTATATATTCTATGTAATATAATATATAGAGCAACTGCCCATTTTTAATGGTCCATAATATACCCACTTTCTTCTTTTTTTGGAACGAGTATGAATTTATCTACTGATATACTGAATGTACAATAAAAGTCATTATCATGTATTTCTTGGCATTTCATTTACTTTTTTTACCATAATTATATCACACAGCTGTTCGCATAGGCCTACGCCGTCACAAATAACAAAACAAAATCTCACTTTTTTTCTTTTTTGGTGGGGGATAGATTTTCCATACGCATACGTACAATTTTTCAAATTATTTTTTTCTGCTATTTTCATAATAAACTTTAAATGATTTCGCCTTTGCACTATTATTTTTTAAAGACAAAATTACATCATCATCATATCATCGTCACCAACTTCATTCTCATCTTTATCACCACTACCACCATCATTATTATCATCATCATCATCATCATCACCGCCACCATCACCACCACTATCATCTTCACCAAGATAAATCCTGCTTTTTTTCCTTCCTATTTTCCTCTTTTTAGAGGGCACACCACCACGCCCCCTTACTGGATATCCGCCTCTAACGTTTGTTGTTGTATATAAGTTGGCGGATGCCTCATGAAATGAAATAATATAAAATAAGGAAAGGGAAACTAATTAGAAAAAGGACTGAGGAGAAGAAAAAAGAAAGCCAAACAAACAAGAAAAAACAATATCAAAATTTTGTTGTAAAGTCTTCTACGTCAGTTTAATAATTATGTTTTCAATGAAATGAGAACATAAAAAAATGAAACAAGTAAGATGGGCTATACATCGTAGCAAAGAAATAGAGGGAAGCTCCGAGACAATAAAAAGGGTGAGAAAAAGAAAAGACTTTGAAATACTCACAACACGAGCATAATAAAAAAAAATTGGAATAAGCAAGGACAAGTAGCTGAGGGACACCCCCCTCTCTCTCTAGTTATTTATGTATCAAACTCGCATACACAAGAATTTCTTACTAATCAAAATATTGCGAGCAAAAAGCACGAGCTGACATTTTTTTAAATATTCAAAACTGATAGAGAGACACATTTTAAACAATTCATGAATCATAATAATTATACAACTAGCTTACCAATCGAATCATTTGACTGCGACAAATGATCTGAGAATTAATGCTTTTAGGAATTCATTAAATTAAAGCAAAGTATCTCAACATTAAAATAATTAAGGCGGGCGCAAGGTATCAGCTACTACACCGATAATTTTTTTTTTGACATTTGAAGTATTTTCGGTAATCATGAAAAAGATCGGATATTTCATGAAAGCTCAAATCCCGAAGAGCGGAATATTTTTATTAATTGACTTTTTAAAAAAATGTTCTAAGCCCCATTTAATATTTGATTATAAGTCGATGCATTAAAAGCTGAAAAAATAAAGTATTTTGTGTTCCTCTATCATAATTGTCTTTCTCTTTAACCCTGGTTCTTTTTTTCTGGGGGAAGCATTTTGGTTAAAAAAAGAGAGAAAAAAGATAATTGCTGGCTTGTGGACGCCCGGTGTGGACGGTGGTAGGGACACCCCCCCCCCCCCCGTAGTTACGCCAATATGGGACCAAATGATCCTAAATGTCCGAGGCGAAACTTGTGCAATCAAACGTTATTTCTGAATAAATTAAAGCTTGCGCTGTTCAACTTCAATCTCTTTCAGCTAAATTTGCGATGAACGCTGCGTTATGAAATATATAATTATCAACATCTGGCGAAAAGAATAACCGACCGATCACCTGACGAGAACGCGTATACGTGATCTGCATATCAGGTCCGATCGAGAGTCAGAAGTGAAGGACAACTGCCAAGAAAATCAGGAAAAAGTCGTCAAAATGTAAGTTCCCCTTCATTTCTTTCAATTTTTTGTTACTTATTGAAGCATTAATGTATCATTAAAGCAAAATTTCAACAAAAGCCTCAAATTTAGCTAGTACTTTTGTTGAAATTACAATAAATTTAGATCCACATAAATCTCTAACCCAATTTTAGCACTGATGTCGCCTATGAGGTCCATACATGTAATGTTTGGACCTCATTGGTACTAGGAGTGATCCCTGCTGCATCATGCAGCTGAAGTGAGGGCCAAAAACATTGTATACCCAGTTGTTGTGTATCCGGACGGGTTGTGTGTCCGGACGATCAATTTTAGAATGTCATTTGGAAAAAGTTACCAGCGAAGTTTCATCAATTTTTAGTACAAAATGTTAGGAAATATTATAAAGAACAAAATAGAAAATGATTACAAGTAATGGATTCATATTTTTAGTGTAATCCACAGACAAAAAAGAAGGCTTCAAAAAGATAAAGTGTCCGGACACCCGACCCCCCATCCATAACTACTAATCTTGCACAGAATTGTGTAATCTTAATTGGACATGTGTGCAGAATAATAGCACGCAATGGTACGGTAATGGTCACGACGCAATGAACTGTTCAGTGTTTTCTCACGTCCATGCATGACACTGCACTTCACTCGATCAGCCATAAATCAATCTCTCACATATGTACTACCTACTTCACAAAATTTATGTTAAGGAGAACCACACTTAACAAAATTAGAGTTATCTAATTAATTAATATTAACTTTTCTTGAAATTTAGATTTAATCTATAAAATCTATAAAAAAATTCTTACCAGACGACATGTCGAAATGTTGACAATTTGGCTATGGTGTCTTCTAGAATAGAAATACAGAAATATTTCTTTCAAAATATTCTTTCTTTTACATTTTCTTTTGGTGCAACTGCCAAAGCCAGAGCAAATCTTGGCTATAAGTTATGAGATTTAATTAGAGAGAAGAAAAGAGATGAAAGAAATATCGACCGGGGTCATGCATGGCCAATGACCATGCCAGGAGGGGGAAGTGGCGGAAGGCAGAAGATAAAGAGGGGCAAATAATCATCTGCTTTTTAATCGGCATTGGCATTAATTATCATTATTATGATACTAATTAAAGCAAACGGTTTGCTTTAATGAGGGGTCCACCTGAATGGTAATAGGCGTAGGGAGAGGATCGATCCTGCACTTTTTGGCTTTGAAATGCCTCAACTTAGGCTTTCCTCTGTCATTTTACCCTTTTTTTTATTCTGCCTTGTTTTATTTTACGCCGAACTACTGTATTCGACATCCCTCCCCTAACCGAATGATAGACTTACCAGCCTGAGTGATATTCTTATTATTTCATTTAATTTACTTATTTATTTTTTTATTTATTATCATTGTTTTTCATTATCATTATTATCATTTTTTTTTTTGGGGGGGGAGTAATTATCTTTGATCGGTCCCTCGATATGAAACCCAATTGGGAGAACTTAAGACCAAGAAAAAGGGAGCAACACAAATAAAGGCAGAGAAACAGGGCGATCAATCTGATGAAGTTTGAAATCAGTATTTTCTCCTCTTTTTAAATTCAATTCATCCTAAACATTGTCCCCGGACCTCACAACCTTTGGATTATTTCGTAATTAATTATACTGTTGGTAATAATCATTCAGAATTAATGGTTTTAAAACCATTTCCCAAGGCCCCGGCCCAATTAATGCCCTGTCCCTCCCGCCTCTTTTGGAAGCCGGCCGGGAGCTTTGTTAGACGGGTCCGGGTCTATAAGCGAGTGAGTTCTCTGTAATAGATAATTTGCAATTAGAATAGAATAGAATAGAAATGGTTTATTTGAACACAAGTAATAATTCGCGGCCCAAAGGCCGAATTACAGATTTTCAGACAAATACAAAAATATACATGAAAATTACAACATAATTTTGTGAAAAAAAAAATCACATGCCTGGGGTAAATACATACATACGTTATTGCCAAATCTGTCATCATTGTAATACAATCATTTTATAACCATTTACTATATTTGTTTCATTATCATGATAAATCTAAGATTTGATTATTACTATTTTATTATTACTATTAATATCATATTTAACTATCCTTTTATTATTCACCGTTATTATCATCATAAAAAATGAGTATTGCACATAGAGAAACATAGACACTTTGTATTACACTCAAAAAAAAAAAGATGTTCGTTCATAGTTTACCACTGGCTTATATCGTTACGATGTGAGTAGTTATATGTCATAGTAACTTGAAAAGTAAGGCTATAATTGTGTAGGACGGCTAACAGATGTATTTGAATTCCGGAAGACTTGGCAATTAAAAAAAATAATTGATATATAGAGCGATTAGCAAACGTGCTATAATGCAGTTGTTATGAAAATGAAAAAGATTTAAACGACAGAGAGAGAAAAAAAATCTAAGCTCAGTTTGGTGTTGGAAAAGTAATTATTTAAAGGCAAATTAAACAAAATCTTCACAAAAATTATGAGAATTTTCAGTTACATAGAATAAGGTAAAGGATGGCACTTTGTCGAAGTCGTTGAGTCCTACATTTCAAATTAAAAGTTTGTCTGAAAATATGAATAGCATGGGTTGAATACATGTAGGCTATGATAGGGGTCAGTGTCCGGGGGGAGGGAAAATATAGAACCGAAAATTTCCCAGTTGTATGTGAACAGGATTTTTTTTAATTATGCGGCAGCTCGTGAAGTCGAGCAAAATGAGAAGACATGCAAAGCAAAACGTGTGGCAAGAGTAACTCCTGAGCGATCGGGTGAAGCGAGCAAAAATCTGACCTTTTTCAACTGAAATGAAAATTTATCTCTGTGATAGTTTTGACATGATATTCAAAAAATATCTTACACCTTTTTCTTTCCTTTAAATTCTTCTTTCCTTTTTTTAATAGTCGTGGAACCTTTTAGGGCAATGGCCCCAAGCCCTTCCACTTACGCCAGTGCTATGTACTGAGATTCAGCAATATCAAACCTTAAAGAGGTACTCCAGGCTGAAAAGGTTATAATGTAGACGGATAAAGAGAATTAAAAATCAGAAAAGCAAAACAATGAAAATTTAATCAAAATCGGACAAGGAAAAACAAAGTTATGCCATATTAAATATTTGCATTATTCCCACCACCACAGGCATGCCTTCATGAATGTATAATGATCAAACTGATGTCATATCCCCACTTGTTCTTTTATATTTCACCATATGAAAACATGTATTATTTTCTTTCCTCCAAGGACTTAAATTTCATTTCATTTAGGTTTTATTTCCACAAATCCGTTATGTTACAAAACTTTGATAACTTACATAACTAAGCTGAGCAACCATTACACATGTAGACTATATAAGTATAAATAGCAAGCATTCTAAATCAATTCATATCAATACATGTTTAAGTACATAAAACGGAAAAGTGGCGGAAACCTTAGAAGCAGAATGCTTAGGTTCCCCTTTTTATACATTACTTTTTATATAACTACTTAATAATAATAAATTAGATTGGTAACTGATTAATCCATGAGATTAATCAAATGATTTTATTATGGGGAGGACTTATCTTCAGTGGCGAACCGTGGGTCACTACATGGTGGGGGGGGGGGGGCATCAGCAAACAAATTAGTCACTAAATTGCCTGGTATACTGAACTAATAGGAACATTTTAAGGACTGTCATTAAACGGATGTTTATGTCACTGATCAAATAATGAAGGCGCGAAGTGCGAGTTGATTTTTTTTATATTCAGACCTGAAAAGGGACATTATAGCAATTTGTTGTAATCATGATACGTACCTGTCTAAATAACAAACAATGCGAGTGCGAAGCACGAGCTGAAAGTTTTGTATATAGGGGAAATTCATAAAGAGCATACAAAATTATATTTCACTATAGTCATCTAAGCCAGGCGCTTGCTGATTTTTTTTTGAATTACACCTAAATACATTAAGCACTTTTTTGTAATTATTGTAATAATGAACATGATACATACCTCACTCACCAAATGATGCGAGCGTGAAGCGCGAGCTGAAAACCTATTTAGACCAGAAAAGGGTTTTAGGAATTCATGAAGAGCAGGCATATCTCACCAATCCACTCATGCGAACGTATAAGCACGGACTAGAAATGTTGTATAGTCGGATCTTGAAAGGGGCAATCATTTTAAGTTGTCAGTTAGCATCAGTGGCGTAGCTACGGGGGGGGCCTGGGGGGGCACGTGCCCCCCCCTGAGATTTGGTGTGCCCCCAGGTGCCCCCCCCCAAAAAAAAAAAAAAAAAAAATTGGCAGTGCAAAAAAAAGAAAAGAAAAAAGGGAGAAAGAAGAAAGAAAAAGGAAAAGAAGAAAGACTGAAGAAAAAAGAAGAGGAAAATAAGAGGGAGACGAGTGAATGAAATAATGTGAGGGGAAGACTTGCAATTAAAAAAAAATCTTTTCATGTTACTATATAAAATTTTTGCTGGCGCTTCGCGCCATAATTGCCTGTTCGATGGGAATCATATCTTGCTCAATAGGCTGACGTGGAGCAAGTTTTGAAGTCAATATGCAAAACATATTTTTAGCTCGGACATCGAGCTTTCACTATTTTTTTTCATTTACAAATGTAAGTCCCGGGGGGCCACTTCCATTCACGAGTGGATACCATGTGCGACCATGGGGTCTCGAAAAGCACCCTTAACACGTAATTTCCATATTTTGAAAATGCACCCCTTAACAAGTATTGGCGAGTGAAACCCTACCCTTAACAAGTGTATTGGAAACAAAACGATACCGGTACTCTTGGCAAATATTCCCTGAAATGAACCCCTAAACAAGGACAGGAATGATTTATTGTTACTGGTCCTTTGGTTGTCGGCTTTACCTTATTTGGTTTAGTACGACCCCACCTTTTACACCTCGCGCAAATAGGACTCTAAACACGTAGTGTTGGGGCAAAAAGGACATCCTTTATAAAACATTTTAATTTTGTTTTATCATCCCCGCAAATTCAACCCTAAACATGTAATTTTCCTAGCGAAATAGATACCCTTTTTTCATTATTTTTGTGTTTTTGACACCCTTTTCACGTTACGTACGTAACGTGCCCTATCGTGAAAAGGACATCCTTTTTACGTGTTTTTTTTTGGTCGCGCATGGTATCCACTCGTCAATGTAAGTGCCCCCCCCCCCCGGGATGTAAGTGCTCTGTAAAATGTCCGTTTTATGGTCTACATATCAGCATTTTAAGCTCACGCTGCGTGGTCACATTGTTTGATTTGCCAAGTTCATATTGTCTACGTGTATTCCATAATGTTCCATTAAACAAATGTATTCAGAATGCCCAGATTTTAGGTCTAAATATAAAACATGCGCGATAGCGTGCATAATCTTTATTTAAAATGTACTTAAATTATCCAGTTTTACATCAGAATATCAAAAATTGTCTGCTCACGCTCCACGATCGCATTATTATTGATACCCAATTGACTATATCCTATTTATGAATTACAAAATATGAATAGAGTGTCCCGCTTTTAGGTCTAAAATCTCAATTTTCTTCCTCTCGCGCTTCGCCCTCGCATCAATTGTTTAGTTACATACCTATCCCAGTAATTAAAACAAAAAGTGCTTAGAATGACCCTTTTTTAGGTCGGAATGTCAAAAAATTTTGCTCGCGCTTCGCGCTCGCATTATTGAAATATATTCAGTCTTCGTGGGTAACTTTAAGCAGTCCTTAACAGGTCCCTTTTCGATAATGCTAAAACAGTTGATAAAAATTTCTGTTCGCGCTTTTTATAAGGCTTATGAGATTATTTTATGTTTATGTTGTTTTATAAGAATAAAACTAAGAAGTGACTGATATAGGTGAAGATAATTTCGGGCCCCGTCCCCTATTAGCGAAAGTCGGATCCGCCCTTGTGGACACATACACACACACCGGAAAAATGGCCGGTGCCCCCCCGAAAAAGCAAGGACCCCCCAGTGCCCCCCGGGAAAAAATCCTAGCTACGCCACTGGTTGGCATATGTCACTACATAATACACAATAATAACTCGAAATGCGAGGAAATATATTTGGTGTATATTTACTTGAAATAATATTACATAAAATAATATACCATAATTTATTTCCCCCACTACGTTTCTCTTTCTTTCTCCTTCCCCCCCGGTTTTTGCCAGCCAATGGGGGGGGGGCACGTGCACCCCGTATTTACCCACTACTTATCTTCACACATGTATAAAAGATGAAATGATTATGATTCATATAACAAGTTAAACATGAAAAAAGGAAAGTTGGGATGTGACATCATCAGCCAACAAAATGAATAATCACTAGAACGTGCAGATATCCGTTTTCACAAAATATTGCATAACTTTAAAATTCTAGAACTTCGTTATTCGTTATCAAATTTCGATGAAATTTCCATCATTTTGCTTTCTGAATTTTACTCTATTTAGATATTAATATCTTCAGCCGGGAGTACCCCTTTATAAATAGCCGCTATTTAGTGTTCAGTTCAATTTAATTCTTTATTTCATTTTCATTCAAACATTATAGTAATATAACTTAGATAAAAATTTGAGAATCGAAATTTTCAAGAAAAGAAGTACAAAATAAAGCATATGAAAATGCTTGTAAAGCGTGGGCCCCCTTCAAAATATAAAAATAATTGGGTTCTTAATTAGCGATACATATTGCAATAAGAAAAGGGGGAAAGAGGAGGAAATTAAAATCGTGAGGATCAGACTTAGAGGACAAGTCCACCCCAACAAAAAGTTGATTTGAATAAAAAGATACAAGCATAACACTGAAAATTTCATCAAAATCGGAAGTAAAATAAGAAAGTTATTTTAAAATTTCACTTAAACAGTTATATGCACATCCGGGTCTCAGTGCAAATGAAGAGACGAATAACGTCATCCACTCATTATTTCTTTTTTATTTTATTATATTAAATATGAAATTTTATAATTTTCCCCTCATTGTCGAGTGAAACAGTGATTGATTCCTCCCTGAAAATGTGGAATTTTAGCATGCTATATGGGTCAGTCAAGTTGGTCCTTATTGTCAAATTTGTATATTATACAAAAAGGAAGTATTGTATAATTCAAACAATAAAAACAAAAGAAATAATGAGTGATGGACATCATCGACTGACTCATTTGCATGTCACTGAGTTGTGCATATCACTGTTTTGTGAAAACCAAGCGAAATCTAAAATGCTATAACTTTCTTATTTTACATACGATTTTGATAAAAATTTCAGCATTATGCTATAGTTTTTTCTCTATTCATTCAAATCAACATTTTCCTTGGGTGGACTTGACCTTTAAGTTCAGTAACACAAAGAGGTCTCCGCAATTGGGGCCTATATACGTTGCGCAGACAGGCCCTGCACGGGATAGTTTTACACAGCACATTATTTCAACGCAGTGGGGGTAATAATCAACTTTTGAAAGGACATAACATGGCAAATGTTGGAAAATTTCTATAAGAAATTCGAGTGACAGAAGCGAGGGAGAAAAATTTGGCCTTTTAAAAATGAAAATCTTTTTTTTGTGATAGATGAATTATATCTAGAGGCGGATCCAGCCTTCGCCAATCAATGGGGGGGGGGGGGCAGAATTTTTTTCAGCCATGTTTTCCCCGATCGGCTGCTCGAAGTGGTTTTTTTTCTTTGAAGGGGCAGTCCTAGTAGTCATTTCTTAGCTTTATTCTTATAAATCAACATACATAATAATCTCATAAGCCTTATTTAAATAAAATGCAAACGCGAAACTCATGCTATTTTTTTTGATATTGTATGTATTTTGTAGAAAAAACATTCTGGGCAATGTTTGTGACACTAAGCAAGATGAGTATGCAACTAAATAATCACTGCGAGCGCGAATTCTGAATATACGTTTTGATCTGATCGAAGGAGGGACCTTTTATAAGGACTGCTTGTGGTAATCCATGAAGACGTACATAGTCCTTTATTTCTTTCTTATCCCTTTCCTTTTCTCTCTTTTTTTTCTTGGTCGTGAAAAATTGGGTGGGGGGGGGCGAAAAACGCCCATGTCCTAAAATTCATTTCTTAGCCGTATTCTTATTAAACAACATAAAATTGTAATAATCTTATAAACCCGAAGCGCGAGCTAAACATTATGGGAGTTTCATGTATATTGTCCTGAAAATTGAACATTCTGGGCAATGTTTTTAAACCTGAAGAGGATGTGTATGTAACTAGATACTTTTTAATATGGGTTCTGGCCTCGAAAAGGGACCTGTTAAGGACGTTTGCAGTTAGCCATTAAGACGATGCATATTTTAACTGTTAAATAATGCGAGCGCGAGTTGAAAATGTTTGACATTCCGACCTAAAAAAAAAATGACATTCTAAACACTTTCTGTAATCATTAACGGTATAGGGAAATAACAAAAAAAAATATGTGAGCGCGGAGCGCGAGCGGAGAAAAAATGAGATTTCAGACCTAAAAATGGGAAACCCATTCATGTTTTGTAAATCACGTAAAGGGATGGGTAATTTAATATCTTCTTACATTAATAATGCGAGCGCAAAGCGCGAGCAGAAAACTTTTTATGTTCTGATCTGAAACTGGATACGTTTTAAATAAAGATCAAGCTGCGTATTTTAATCAACATTGTGTGCGCGTGCTTTAGAGTTAGACAGAATCTGGGCATTCTGAATCCATTTCATTTTTTATCATGAAAATCAATAATGCGAGCGTGAATTTAAGCACTATGTTAAGCACTATGTAGGGGAATTGTGAAGTGGATGTGGATAGCACTTAATAAATGAGGCGAGTACGAAGCGCGAGCTGATATTTTTATTATCATTTTGACCTGGGCATTTATTTTGTAATCATATGAAAATGATGATTATCAACCTATTCATCTTACTAAGCGCGATGTGAAAGCTGTCGACATCCATTTCTGAAAAGGGAGAGTTTAGTAAATAGGAATTCATGAAAATTTATTCCATTTATTAATGTGATAAGCCTAATGAGTGAAATTTGTTGACATTGAGGCCTGAAAAACTAATAATTTAAGCACATTTGTAATCATCAACAGGATTCACGAGTTGATATATTTGTAAAAATTAATGCGAGTGCAAATCGCGAGACGGAATTTTTGATAAACTGTCATAAAAGGGGGATTTTATCTAGTTTGTTATAAAATTAATATATAAAGAATCTTATGGAATAAACAATGACAATATGTAGGCCTACTTGGCAAATAAAAAATGCGAGCGCATAGCGCAAAACAGGGGCGTACGCAGGATTTTTGAAAGGGGGAGGGGTTTTCGAGCTGATTTTTTTTAAATCTCCCGCCCAGTCTCTAAAAAGTGATGAGCGGGGGGGGGGGGGTGATGATTTTTTGTCTTTTTTTTCAGCGCTGCAAATAAGACAATAACATTTAAGTGGGGATGCGGTATGTAACATGGCGGTCATGACCCGCGAGCGAGCAGAAATGTTCTCGTTTTTGCGTTGAAAACATAACCTTTTTGTCAATAGTTTGTTGGTATCAGAGTCGATGCTACATGTCCTTCGGATCGTAGCACTCATGATATGGCCTTGATCAGAACACTAGAAACTTGAGAAATGTCATGAATAATTACGAGCAAGCGGAGCGAGCGAGCCGAAATGTTTGCTTTTTTCCGTCAAAACATACAATTCTTCTCAATAGCTTGTTGGTAATGATTACATATTAGTTGATGATACATGTCCTTCTATTCGTAACACTCATAATACGGCCTTGAACAGGAGACTAGATACTTATGGAATTTCATAAATTATTACGAGCGAGCGGAGCGAGCTAACCGACATTTTAGCGTTTTCCGTCATTTTGGTTTTCATATTGGTAAAACATATTTTGTAAGAAAACGTTAGTCTTTGTCTTGGTTCACTTGTATTCATAAGTATACATCATGATAATCATGTATGGCCTTGCTAATGGCGATACCGTGATCATGTCGGCGACATGCGGAAATAAAAGATATAATAAAATGGAGCGAGCGAAGCGAGCGGAAATTTTTTCTGTGTTTTTCGTCGGAAACATGAGATTCTTTTCATTATTGCTGTCATATACATTATTGGGTAGGGGAACTGTCCGTAACCAGACCAAGGAGTTATCAGGCGCTTGCCCGATAACTCCTTGACCAGACCGACCTCTGGGGAGACAAGAAAAAAAAAGGAAACGAAAGGGGGGGGGGGGGTTGAACCCCCTAAACCCCCCCTTTCGTACGCGCCTGGCGCAAAAAGCTGCAAATGATATCACAACATAAACGGACATTTTACAGAGCACTTAAAAAAAACAATTTGAAAATCAAACAAAATAATGAAAGCTCGATGTCCGAGCTTAAATATGCTTTGTATATTGACTTCAAAACTTGACATTTTAAAGCTACATATCAGCCTATTGAGCAAGATGTGTATCTCATCGAACAGGCAATGCGAGCGCGAAGCGTGAGCGAAAATTTGATATAGTGACATGAAATATTTAAAAAATCATTTTCTAAGACTTCCCCTGACCTTATTTTATTCGCTCGTCTCCCTCCTTTTAATGCATTCCTCTTCTTTTTCCTCCCTTTTTCATTTTGTTGCTCCGCCAATAGGGGGCGGCCCCTAGATCCACCTATGGATATGGATCGCAATTGATAAAAAAAGGGCTCGTTTCATAAAGACTTGCAACTGTTGTAACATTGACATAAATAGATTCCCATGGCAACAGGGCTCAGCAGCCAATCAAAATCAAGGTTACCTGTATTATTTATGAAACTGGTATATTTTTTTATTATTATTACTTTGAGTTTTGACATAGGACCGGAACTTTCTAAGGACATTATGTCATCATATGAAAGTGATGACTATCTTCCTATTCCTCTTCCTAACCGCTAGATAAAACTTGTCGATATTCCATTCTGAAAAAAGGACAATTTAATCATTGAATTAATAGTTATTAGTAAGCCAAATGAGAGCGCGAATGACGAAATCTGTTGATATTATAGCCTGAAAACTGGAATTTCAAGCACTTTTGTAATAACATAAATAGGATGCATATTTTAAACAATTAATGCGAGCGCAAATCGCGAGCCGAAATTTTTGATAAATGGGGATTTAAAGTAATTTGTAGAGAAAGTATAGAATCGATATTGGGATATAATATAACTCACTAATCAATATGCGAGCGTGCAGCGCTCTCTGGTACTTCTTGACAATCAGACATGAATAAATGTAAATAATAGGTACCTGCATTCGAATGTTAATATTCAGACCATAAAACCGACTTTTTTACAGAGCACTTTATGAGAATCAACTTATTTGTAAATCAAACAAAATAATGAAAGTTCGATCGATTTCCGAGCTGAAATAAGTTTTGTATAATTGACTTCAAAACTTGATTGAGCAAGATATGTAAATCACCTGACGGGCAATGCGAGCGCGAAATGTCAGCAAAATTTTTATATAGTGACATTTTTTATTTCAAGTCTTCCCTCTTCTTTTTTTCCCCACTGGTTTTCTTCGTTATTTCACTCTCCTTTCTTTCTCCTCTCTCTTTTTTCCTCCGTTTTTCTTTTGCTCCGCCAAGAGGGCCCCCTGGATCCGCCTATAATATCAAAGAAAATAATTCAACAAGGTTAATGCAAAAGTCTAGATTGACATAAAAAAAATAAGGGGGTATACGGGGCAAAAAAAAACCCCGCTTGGCGGCTGACTCTGGCCAGCGCACGCAATAAAGCGATGTCGGTGGGGGGAAATCCCAGATGCGGGAAATCCCAAGTTGGCCGCTGTATCTGGGGATTCCCCAGTCTGCTAGTCTGCTCGATTCGTGCGCTGTCAGAAGACTCGAAAGCTATATATATAGGGCTAGGCTCAAGGGAACCCGGAAGGGAGCTGTATACAGATCGGGATCCACCGATATATATGTACATGTCAACAGGCTACACTTTTATACGCTGCCTTCTTTTGAACTAACCAAACAATCTGAAATTAGGAAGATCTCCTCTCCCTGATCAAACCAAGCAGGACTCCGGAGGTGCGTCTTATTAATATTAGTCATAGTTCAACTTCAAGGACCATAGTAAGACAAGTCAACGCGAATCAATAAAAAGATATTCTTCAATTCCTTTTTTCATTTCAGTACTCACACTTTCACAGTAATGACAATGTATTGCTGTTGACATGGTTGAGCAGGATCGATCTTCACGGGGATCTTTATATAATTTCGGTCATTTCAATTCATATCAAGACACCGTTTGGTAAGTTAATTTCACTACAACTAGATCTATGTTGTTGCGCTCTTTTATCCTAAATCGATCTAGACAAAAAGGCTTCAATCTGTATGCAGTTGGTGTAGTTCTACTGACCTATAGGTTGGTTTAACCATACAGGTAGAACCTCCATGGTTAAACTCGACAGTAAATCTATTCTGCTAAATCATGACTGTTGCTTAGTTTATGGACTTATTACAATAGGAAACCATGAACAGTACGTGTCATCAATTATATATTTTTGTCTGATAGAGCTTCTACTTGTAATCCATGCATAATTATGCCAGAAAGGTTGTCTTGACTATTTGAATATGAAAATAAATATTTAATTGTTTAAGGTCTGCACATAAAAGTTTATTGGTATTGGCAAATAATATATGCCAAGACTTTTCATATTTTGTGTTCCAGGACTGAATATCTTTACATCAATTTAAGCCAAAATAAGTGTAACTTGGCTGTTTTCTGCATGGAGACTGAAGCTAACTATTTTGGAACTGATAGGCCTACTCTTTGTCATTCCCAAATCATAATTTAGATAGATAAATTAATTTGTCTATCAATTTACCTTTTTCCCATTCCTTTGACAGAGATGACAGGGGGGGGGGGGGTGAGGCCAAATTGTTATGGTCTACATAAACAACATTCATTCAGCAATAAATGTCAATGACTTGGGTAGGCCTATCCCAGAAAAAAGGAAACCCTTCTTTGGAGATACACACTTACATACACGGGGGCTGCGGAAGCAGGGGGGGGGGGGTTCAGCCCCCACTTTTTTTCGAAAACCTTGTAAAAAATCTAAAAATGACCATATGATAGTGATTTTTTGCATGGTCAGCCCCCCCCCTCCACTTTGAAAACTGTTCCGATACATACATACACCCTCACCTACATACACGCATACATACATACATACACACATACATACATACCTGCATACATACGTACGTATATATATATATATATAGAGAGAGAGAGAGAGAGAGAGGGGGGGGGGGAGATATATATATAAATAATCACAAATGGTTTAGTAAATGCTGAAGAATATATATCACAATTATTGAAAATAATATATATCACAATTATTAAAAAATATTATTAAATTATTAAAAATGTGTTGGAAATTAGTAGTAAATGTGAGATTTGCCTTTGATTTTAGATTGGTCTCAATTTAATTCAAAGATGGCTTGCCATATATTCATGGGAAACCGACATATTTTTATTATTTCTTTATGTTTACTCTTTTAGTATGGGTAGAAAATAAAAGTTTGCCTTGATGAATATGTCTTCTCTGTCAAATATACTTTTCATAACATACTAAGGATGGGGGCATTTGAAAGTAATATATAGAGGCTTAATATATTTTTTTCTTTATTGTAGTTTAGTTTTCTTTCATCAGGTCAAGTTTACATAGGTCTTACGTAAATTCTATTTAAATTTTTTTGTAAATTAGTGGGTGCTGTACGTAGCCTGATTAGTACACATGATTGTTGGAGGCATGCTCCTACTTTTGAATAAGAGCATTCCTCTCAAGCTTATTGTTCCTTATCAGGCTCCAGCATCTATTTTTTAATGCCACATATGGTACGTTAAGCAATGTATTCTCTTAAAAGTCAAGTCCACTACAGAAAAATGTTGATTTGAATCAATAGAGGAAAATTAGACAAGCACAATGCTGAAAATTTCATCAAAATCGGATGTAAAATAAGAAAGTTATGACATTTCAAAGTTTCGCTTATTTTTATGAAAATAGTTATTTGAACGAGCCAGTCGACTCTCTCTAAATGAGAGAGTCGATGATGTCACTCACTCACTATTTCTTTTTTTTCATTGTTTGATTTATACAATATTTCAATTTTTACGAATTTGACGATGAGGACCTCCTTGCCTGAAACACAAAATGTTAAAATAATGGAATTCCACGTGTTCAGGGAGGAATGAAACTTCATTTCATATGACAATGACGAGAAATGAAAATATTTCATATTTCATATAATAAAATATAAAAAAAAATAGTGAGTGATGTCATCAGTTCCTCATTTGCATACCGACCGAGATGTGCATATATATAACTGTTTTGTGAAATGAAGTGAAACTTCATGCCATAAATTTCTTATTTTACATCCGCTTTTGATGAAATTTTCAGTGTTATGCTTGTTGAATTTTTCTCTTTTTATTCAAATCAAGTTTTTGTTGGGGTGGACTTGCCCTTTAAGTGAATTGCATGGGTCTGCAAATTCTTTCTAATTATTTTGTTCCTCCTTTCTTTTGCATTTTAACATTTAACAAATAACTTCTCGTTATTACCATGCCTGGCTGTATACAGACTTGCACTCTTGATAATGGTTTTAACTGAATTTTAAATTAATTGCATAGCCAGTAAATGTGCAATATTTTCTCAATGGTTTTCTGTAAGGCTTGCATGCCTCTGGGCAACAACATTGAATGTTATATTTGCGAGTCCTGGCCCATGGATGTTCATTTTTACTCTTTTCTTCATTTATGTCATTTTACTGATTTATACCTAATCATTCATGGTGTAATTTCTGTATTTCCGCTATTGCACAGTTTGTATGTTTTTATGGCCAAATAAATGATAGTGATTATTAGTGAAAAAAACGATGATGATAACATTGATGATAATAGTAATAACAATAATAATTATAAGGACAATAATAGTGATAATAACTCTAATACTAAAAATGATACTGATGACTATTGGAAATTATCTTAATAATGTTTGTGGAATGTTTTTAAACTGAATTTTGAATTAATTGCATAGCCAGTAAATGTGCAATATTTTCTCAATGGTTTTCTGTAAGGCTTACATGCCTCTGGGCAACAGTATTGAATGTTATGTTTGCAAGTCCTGGCCCATGGATGTCCATTTTTACTATTTTCTTCTTTTCTGTCATTTTACTCATTTATACCTAATCATTCATGGTGTAATTTCTGTATTTCGGATATTGTACAGTTTGTATGTTTTAATGGTCAAAGAGATAATCGTGAATATTGATGAAAAACTTGATAATGATGATAACAGTGATAATAATAGTAATAACAATTATTATAATGACAATAATAATGATAATAACTCTTAATATTAATAATGATACTGATGAACATTGGAAATTTGATAATGCAGCTTCCTAAGATGCTTTCTAATTTTGTAAATCATGATACTGAAAGAATAATGTCATATGATTTTTCTAACAGATTTGATGCCATGGCGTCGAGAAGTGTACTGTCTGATGTCGAACTTGTCTCCATTGCGAATAAGTTTACTCGTCGGGAAGATTTCTTCAAACTTGGAGTTGGGTTGAAATGTGAGATTTCTACACTGATTTATTCCATTCAAGTGTACGCTGATGTGTTCACAGCAACTTTAGTTACTCTTCAACAATGGAGGGATCATAAAAGCGAAGGAGATGGCACGAAGACCAGACTTTTTGCAATCTTGAAGCAACAAGGATTTGACACTGCTGCTAATGTGCTGCTCTCAGGTGAGTCCTGCTCTCAATCCACTTGAAACCCAGGCTATCAGTTCAACCTCCATCTTCCCAATTCTTATTCCACTCTTCCTCATCATCAAGTACTGTTCCTCCTCCACTGCATCCTTTCGTTTGTCTTCCATTCCCTTTTCTTTGTTATTATTAATAGTAGAAGTAGTACACCTAGTATAGTTATAATAATAATACAAAATAATAATGATAATAATTATGATGATAATAATGATAATAATAATGATAATAAAATGAAAAATAATTATTATTACTTGTATTATTATAATTGTTATTGTTATCATTATCATCACAATTGTTATTATCATTATTTCTATTGTCATCATTTTTATTTATATTACTGTTATTTGGTCATCCATCATTTTATCTTAGATTTCTCCTCATTCTGCACCTCCATTTTGATTGCCCAGCATTTCACCTTTATCCTTATACCTCACTCAGTCACATTTCCCCTACAGCAGCCGTACCGCGAGTCGAAAACATGAGTTTTAACATTTTTTGTACCAGCTATATATGGGTGGTTTGAATACTATGAGATAAAACAGCTGCTTTAAACTCGCCGTAAGGTGGCCATAGGGGAAATGTGACTGAGTCATTAAGGTTGAGGTTGGATTAAACCTTGAGGTTGAAGTGTCTGTAATCCACAAGCAGAGATTTTTAGTAATGATATAGGATTTGTATAGCACACGTATCCACCTTTTTAGGTGCTAAGCTAGTCTACCGAATCTGGTGCTCACAGCATCTTGAGGGATACTTCCTGCTGGTACCCATTTACTCCATTTACCATTTTTAAATGACTATTTTTTTTCTTCTTGACTTTGTTTATTAAAGGTGATAGTGCTTCTGATAACCAGATTCTTGGGGCCTATGCACCATCTGAGAGTTCAGCAAGTATTACGAAGAGAAGTGTTACATTCGAGAGTGATGGGGATGATATCAGCATGGTCACATCAGCCATGTCATCATCTGATTATTCCTTTTCGGTCAAGAAAGACAGCAAATTCGATGGAAAGGGTATGAGCTCTCCAAGTGTTTCTTCTCACAGAGGATCAGAATGTAAGTATCATATCATATACCATCTTGCTTGTTACTCAAAATGTAAAAAAAAAAAAAACTGATGAGTAAAAAAAAATACATGGCATGCATTCATTGATTAAAAGATGTTATAATTCTTTTAACAATATCACTAATATGTAAAAAACAAAACAAATATCTTTATGTGGTGGCGTTGTGATCTTGTGGTTAAGACTCTCCTCATTTAATCTTCGAGACATCGGTTAGGTTCCAGACCGTGGAGTGTTTCCCTTCAGCAAAAAATTTACCCATATTGTGCTGCACTCAACCCAGGTGAGGTGAATGGGTATTACAAATGTTTACAAGCTGTCAAGCCTTTATGTAATTGTTTGATAGATGGAGTTTAAAATAACATTTAATTGGCAGATAATAGTGATGGCTGGCAGTGGGCCTTTAGTGGTCTGTGCTGGTTTTGTCAGCCTGTGTCGGCAACCATGGTAACAACAGTGCATCATATGCTTAATTACAAATAGGCTTTCAAAAATATAGATAATGCCTACATTGGTAAATAAAAATCGATTGAATCCTGCCTGACCTCAGTAAAATGATTTTTTTCTTCAAATATTTCATCTTATTATAGCAATTCCTTGTTTGTAAGCAAATATAGTTTTCTATACAAAGAGTTTGATCAAGATTAGCGGTATATATGTCGAATCAATATTAAAAAATGAAATCAATTATGATGGGTAAAGCTTTATTTTCATACATGCCTGAAGACAAATTATGAAGGTAACATGATTTAAAGAAAAGAGATGTTGATTTGAATTGAATGTGGTTCTATGGAAAGTTGGCTTGGATGACTTTTTTCTCATCTCATATCAATGTTCAGAAAAAACTCATTTGTTAAATTATTGTTTGACTCACTTTGTCTAATTAAGTACTTCAGAATATATTTCCAATAACTTTGTTTGCTTCTACTTGAATGCAGTTCCAAGTGAATCAAGTAGTACTGGATTAACACATACTTTTAGACAACTAGATGTCATACCAAGTAAGAGAGTTTGTTAATTTCCATTTTTTCTTTTTTTTCTTCTTATTTGAGGATAGCTAGTATGGCTTCAGAATTTAAAAAGGTTTTAGAAAATCATGAAACCTTTTGTTTACTATTAATGAATCGTTATTCCAGTAGAAAATGTGAATAATATGTTCATACAGCTGCTAAAGAAGTTATATATAACTTTCAACAAGAAAAACAAAAAGACATACTGAATTGAAGTTAGTAATATATTAAGTCATACATTTATTATAATAAAATATTCAACCTATATGCATGTGTGGGGGTGTGTGTGTGAGTGAGTGAGAGGGTGTGACTGTGGAGAGAGAGAGGGAGGGGTGATTGTGTGAGGTATAGGTGTGCGAGTGTGTGAGGATGAATTAGGTAAATGTGTGTGTGTGTGGGATGAAATACAGTAAATATTTGTGTGTGTGAAGGTGTGACTGAGGAGAGAGAGGGAGGAGGTGATTGTGTGAGGTATAAGTGTGTGTGTGTGTATGTATGTGGAGATGAAATACAGTAAATATTTGTGTGTGTGACTGTGGAGAGAGAGGGGGAGGTGATTGTGTGAGGTATAAGTGTGTGTGTGGGTGGGGATTAAATGCAGTAAATATTTGTGTATGTGTGTGTGAGATTGTGACTGTGTGTGGAGAGAGAGGGGGTGGGTGATTGTGTGAGGTATAAGTGTGTGTGGGGATGAAATGCAGTAAATATGTGTGTGTGTGTGTATTTGTGTAGGATGGAATACAGTAAATATGTGTGTGTGTGTGTGACTTAGGAGAGAGAGGGGGAGGTGATTGTGTGAGGTATAATTGTGTGTGTATATGTGTGGGATGAAATAAGTTAATATTTGTGTGTGTGGCTGTGGAGAGAGAGAGGGGGGGGGGGGTGATTGTGTGAGGTATAAGTGTGGGTGTGTGTGTAGATGAAATGCAGTAAATATTTGTGTGTTTGTGAGATTGTGACTGGAGAGAGAAGGGGTGGGGTGATTGTCTGAGGTATGTGTGTGTGTGTGTGTGCTGGTATGAAATACAATAAACATTGGTGTGTGTGTGTATGTATGTGGGCTGAAATACAGTAAATATTTGTGTGTGTGTGGGGGGGGGGGGCTTTGATGACCATTAATAAACTGTATTCTGATATTATTTATATCATGATATACTGGATATCATACTGCATACTAGTAAATCGCAGTGAGCGTTACTTATACTCATCCATATGGCTCAATATTAAGGGTGACTTTTTAAAGAAATAATGAACAAAAATTTGATCATTTTGAAAAGATTTGCTGTTATCACTACATGGACCTTTTTTCAGGGCATAAGAAAAAAGTAAATGAATTAAGCTTTGCTCAGAAAACAAGTTGTTTCCCATGTATATCTGCATTAAAATCAATCAATGTTTTGATTCAGATACAGGTAATGATGGACGTGTTGCAGATTGGGTCAAAAAAGGACATGGTTTACCAGAGATAAGAGGAGCTCCTGGAGCTGATAGGCTTCCAGGTAAATCTTAAAGTAAGGTGGTTTACGAACCGTCTGGGACCTATCTTACAAAAATTACGATTGATCTGATCAGCCTCAACTGTATGGAAAATGAAAATCCATCAATGTAATTTTTCTCGACAAAGAGTTGGGGTCACACTCTTGTTAACACACTTTTAAAAAAAAAGTGTTATTTAAGCATCGTGATTGGTCAGAAGGTGTCACATGACTTTCTTTTCCATGCATTGTACTGGAGTGTAAACGAAAAAAAAAATTGCCCCTCCTATACCTTTGTCTGATAACAGTTTTCCAGGGCACACTGTCAAAGCCAGTTTATCTTGTAATCTTATGGAAAATGGATTGCAATTAGCTAGCATCAAACTTTGTGAGAAGTAATGGTAATCGCTGCAACAAGGCTGCATGTTTTGGGTGTAGGAAATGATTTTGTACCATATAATGGGATAACGGACATCCCTTTTGGCAAAGGTTTGGATAGGGATAGATAGAGACAAATGGAATTAAGTGTTATAACCATTCAATTCTACTCAGGTTGTTCAAGAACAACTGTTGATATGTATTATACCCACTTAGACACAGGGGACAAATTTACACTTATGCTGGGGCTGGTGCTGGGGAGAGATTTAGCACACGAAATACTCAATAGAGCCCTGGGCCCCATTGCACAAAAGTTGATATCATATTAAATTTGCCATCCATTGGTATGTTTCATGTTACCCTTGATTTTGATTGGCTATTGAGCCATGTTACCATGATAATTACCATTGAAGTACAGAGGTACCATAATAGTAATTTTTATGCAACGGGGCCCTGGAAACTAAAAAAATAAGAGCCCTGAAAATTCCAATTCACCCCAGTTTTAAAGCTTATTCATTGTTGCCGGTTTAGGCTATGAGTAAGGTGTGAAAAGTTGCCCCAAATATTAAAAACATATATATATACTGTATATTTGCCTGCTCAGGCTTCATAGTAGCATATCTTGCAAATCTTATCAAGAGAAACATTGAATTTCTGACAAGTAAAAATAGAGGTCATATCTCATAATCATTACAAATTACTTTCTCTTCAAAAATATCCTGATTTTTCACAACCATTTCCAGAAGCTTCCCCCCACAAAAATCAGAAAAGATAAGAGGGGTTGGTATTAAAATTTTGCCCTCCCCAGGTTATCTGATCAGCTAGTGTGAAAATCAGTTTGATGCATTAGTATATCGGTAGGGAATCAATCCCAGATCCCTTTAAGGTGGTCATCATTTTTCCCCAGTTCAAAGGAGTGGTGGTATACCAGTCCTGTAAAAGAAGAAGAAATAGATTTAAATGTTCTATTTAGACCAGAGATTGCAATGCAAATTGTCAGAACTGATAATTTCTTCAGTCTTCAGTGATTACGACTTTCAGTAAACAGTGCCAAGATTGTTTTTATAATTGTTCATGATTCATTTTCAGGTATTCAAGTATCAATTGGTCACCTTGAAACCTTGAAGCTTGAAGATTATCAAGTAGAACTTGCTGAGCCTGCTCTTCGAGGCCTTAATACATGTGTAGTAGCCCCGACCGGTTCAGGGAAAACATATGTTGCTGTTGCCGTGGCTCAGGAAGTCCTTAGGAGAGCACCGGAGAAAAAGGTTATCTTTGTTGTAAACCAGGTAATGATATCAGGGGAGAGAAAAAAGTTGCGATCAAATGCAAGTCAAAAAATCACCCATATTTGGAACTTGCACTTAACCGCAAGTCCTTCTGCAACAGGCCACAGATGGGCTTTCATTTTGAGCTATCATTTTTTTTTTACAAATAACCTTATTCTAATAGCTTTCTGACAAAGATTGTATTATATCCCACAGTAGGAATCAATGCTTATCTCTTCAGACTCTGGATGAACTTGACGAATTAGGCCTATGCTTTCTGATAACAAAATTGAAAGTGGTTGGTAATGGGAATGCTAATGTAGGATTCTACTTTTAAAGTATTCTTCAACATATGTGAGGAAATTCTCATAGCAGTGCTTAGATTGATATCATCAACAAAGTGCATTTGAATGTTTGAATACTTTCAAGTGAAGTTATTACAAAATCACATTGTCAAATCCATCTACAATACATGCAACAGTACATCACATAATTGTGGAGGCGCAATAGCTCAGTCGGTAGAGCGGAGGATTCGTATTCCGGTGATCCAGGTTCATTTCCCACTTGGTGCACTAGTGCCCTTTCTTAAGACATTAATCCTCATTACCAGGTCCTTCGGAGAGGTCCTCTGGTTGCTTGTTTATAAGCATTCATGCTTTCTTAGAAATCAGTTAAAAAATTCCCACCAATCAATCTATCAATCAAAAATAAGAGCAAAAAAAAACATTTGGTAACTGGAGCCGTATAATACAAAATGCTAATTGTCGTAAGCCCTAAATAATATTTATTATTTAATAAATTAAGCTAAATCACAATATTTATTCATCAAATTCCGTATACATTCTATTTCTGATATAGATGATGGCAGTCATCCTTAAAGAATGTATTTACACTATTTACAGAAAAATATCTTTTTCTAAAGACATTATTTGTTTATGGCAGTATATAAAAATATCGTATGTATATTCTGAATGTTATCTATAATATTCATGATTTTTTAATTAATCATTTTTTCATGTAATCAGTTCTATAACACAGGAGGGGATGTGGAGATCAACCACTCATTCATCAATGGAGCCATTCACCAAGTTGTATTCTTTACATTTAGGTCACATTGAAATCTCGAAGCTTGAGGATTATCAAGATGGAATTGCTCAGCCAGCTCTTCTAGGCCTTAATACATGTGTAGTAGCCCCGAATGAGAATGAGATGGACTTTTAATTATTTTTAGATTGAAAATTACAAACTAATTTTGGATTTGTCCAATTTAGAGTGTAGTCCTCCCTTGTATAAACAGAAAAACATTCTACAATCAACTGTCTGATCCATATACGTATTGGTTCTCTTTTTATATAGGTACCTCTTGTATACCAGCAGAGTACCGTCTTCAAGAAATACATCAAAGATGTTGCGTACATCTGTGGCGATCATGGCCAGTCCCAGGATACACGTCTTCCCATAGACCAGGTCTTGAAGAAGAATGACGTGGTGGTACTAACGGCTCAGATACTTGTGGATGCCTTGGCTAAGGGACAGGTTTCTCTAAAAACAATTGGACTGATTGTCCTTGACGAGTGCCATGAGACAAAGGTGATTTTATTGTCTCACCTGCGAAGCAAAGTGAGACTATAGGCGCCGCTTTTCCGACGGCGACGGCGACGGCGGCGGCGGCGGCGTCAACATCAAATCTTAACCTGAGGTTAAGTTTTTGAAATGACATCATAACTTAGAAAGTATATGGACCTAGTTAATAAAACTTGGCCATAAGGTTAATCAAGTATTACTGAACATCCTATTAGAGTTTCATGTCACATGACCAAGGTCAAAGGTCATTTAGGGTCAATGAACTTAGACCATGTTGGAGGAATCAACATCGAAATCTTAACCTGAGGTTAAGTTTTTGGAATGTCATCATAACTTAGAAAATATATGGACCTAGTTCATGAAACTTGGACATAAGGTTAATCAAGTATCAATGAACATCCTGCATGAGTTTCACGTCACATGACCAAGGTCAAAGGTCATTTAGGGTCAATGAACTTTGGACGAATTGGGGATATCTGTTGAATTCCCATCATAACTTTGAAAGTTTATGAATCTGATTCATGAAACTTGGACATAATAGTAATCAAGCATCACTGAACATTTTGTGCAAGTTTCAGGTCACATGATCAAGGTCAAAGGTCATTTAGGGTCAATGAACTTTGGCCGAATTGGGGATATCTGTTGAATTCCCATCATAACTTTGAAAGTTTATGGATCTTATTCATGAAACTTGGACATAATAGTAATCAAGCATCACTGAACATTTTGTGCAAGTTTCAGGTCTCATGATTAAGGTCAAAGGTCATTTAGGGTCAATGAACTTTGGCCGAATCGGGTATCTGTTGAATTACCATCATAACTTTGAAAGTTTATTGGTCTAGTTCGTTAAACTTGGACATTAGAGTAACCAAGTATCACTGAACATCCTGTGCTTGTTTCAGGTCACATGTCCAAGGTCAAAGGTCAATGAACTTTAGCCGAATTGGGTGTATCTGTTGAATTACCATCATAACTTTGAAAGTTTATGGATCTGATTCATGAAACTTGTACATAAGAGTAATCAAGTATCACTGAACATCCTGTTCCAGTTTCAGGTCACATGATCAAGGTCAAAGGTCATGTAAGGTCAATGAACTTTGGCCATGTTGGGGTTTTTTGTTGAATAACCATCATATCTCTGTAAGTTTATTGGTCTAGTTCATAAAAAGAGGACATAAGAGTAACCATGTATCACTGAACATCTTGTGCGAGTTAGAGTAGTATGCAAAGTCAGCACTGCTACTATATTGAACTGCGTGATGCAGGTGAGACGGCCAGAGGCATTCCACTTGTTAATTTATTCATTACAGGGGCCCATCATACAAAGACTTGTGATTGATCCGATCAATCACAACTATGGAAAGCCAGCATAAAATGCATGTTTGTTCAAAAAAAAATCTAGATATGATGTATATTCATGGATTCATTGTTTTCTAAAAAAAATCACCATATTTATTTTTATTTATGAAGGACATGTGCAAATTTCCAGTAGAAAAAATATGCCGCTGATGGATTTCCATGGAGTTACTATTGATTGGATCAATTGTAAGTCTTTGTAAGACGGGGCCCAAAGCTACAATTTGAACTATGCCACATGAAACAATGGAATGTTGAAAAGAATATTTCCCTCATAGGGTTTTAAATAGGTATCACCTAGTTCCAGTAGGAAGCATGTTAACGCTTGGTCTACCTAAGGGGCAATGATTTTCATCCTGCCACAGTAATTTCACATTCATTTACTTATAGATATTTAGGTCTTTAAGCCCTAATTCAATTCCATTAATACTTAAATAATGAAGTACATTACTTGAAATCTAGTTTGGATACATTGCTTTAGAATGCTTCATGCCTACAGGATGCAAAAGTTAATTTAATAATAATAAAAATATTCCGCATTTATATAGCGCTTAACACATTGGAACAACGTCTCTAAGTGCTTTACAGATATATACATTCCAACGAGAGTTTCAAGACTCATTAGCTAGGCATACCACATAGGCTTTCGCATCCTACCAGGTACCCATTTAACACCTGAGTGGCAAATTGTAGATTGCCGCCTTGCCAAAGGACGCTTCGCCATGATGGGATTGCTGAACCCCATTTACTAATGGAGAATGGCTCATTGTTACTTGATTGGACCCCTTTGCATAAAGCTTCGCGACTGATATATGATCAGTTGTAATAATCAGCTGCATGATCAATTGCAAAGCTTTACGTACAGAGCAAGGAAAACATAAATCTTAAAATTTCGCAAGCATTCATGTTATGATTCTTTTTATTGTTATGATAATGAACAATATACCGGCGTCAATGATAAGGTTATTTCATTTTTATTTCAGAAAAAGAGTCAATACAATGCTATCATGGCACAGTACAAGCAGCAGAAACTGAATAAAGTGAAACCCCTCCCCCAGGTAAGTCTACAGTATCCCACTTATCACTTAGGGGGTGTTGTAAAAAGAAATATCGCAATCAATCGTAAATATTCTGTTGCAGTTTTACAATTGGTTGATCACTTTTAACTATCAAATCAGATCACACTCATTGCTTAATGGAGCAGAATAGCAATCAATCGCAAATTTGCAATTGCACAGCATTTGCTTGATTTCGAGAACAAAAATATACTTGCAGTTGATGGCAAGTTTCTTGTAACACCCCATTAGACACTAATGTCTAATGCAGCATAAGCAGTCGCCCTGACTTTAGCAGAGTAGCTGTTAGTCCTATTACGTGCTTCTATGGTTCAAGTAATAAATTCTTTTTGATAGATATTTTGGGGTTTATTTCACATAAAAACACACAGTTTGTGAACTTTCTTACTTGGCCTAAATCAACATTAGGAAGGAATAGTTTGGAAGGTTGAAGGCTCAATCTTTTATGAATGTCAATGATCAGTTGCGCCGCATCTTGTTCAAATTTGGACAGCACAAAAGTTTTCTAATTAGGCACAATTGAATGAGGCCCAAATGACAAAAGACACAACATGTGATTTTAAACATTCTTCTAACATTTACCTTCTTCTTGATCTCATTTATTTAACTTAGAAAATGCAAGGGATTCATGGAACGGAAGTTTATAACCTCAATTTCCTTTGTTTTGTGATGGCTTTTGTGTCATTTGCGATGTGACTGTGAGGCAAAAAGCTAGCTGAGGGTTGGACAGATGCAATTGTTTTGAAATGTATGTCTGATAAACTGAAGCAAATTTTAGGCAGGGGCAAATTATAATGAAGATCAGAGCCCTTTAATTCACATTTTTCACTTCTTCATGGAATAAGATTAATTTGCAAACAACTATTTACATCAAGTTTTATGATGTGGCTTCAATATCAGTCACTTTGACCTGATCTGTAAATCAGATTGATAAATTTATTTCTACTAAAGCTGCTGTGGGTGGTGCCATGGTCGAGTGTCCTAAGATGCCTGACTAGACCTTTTAAGGTCTGGGGTTCAATTCCCCTGCCATGGCACCTCTGCCATTAAGCAAGGTATTTAGTCATTCAAAATGCTATATGCATTCTTGGTTACTGCATTCTTAACATTCCCAACTTTTTTTACGCCAGATCCTTGGCATGACAGCATCTTTGGGGGTAGGTAATGCCCGTACTCACAAGAATGCCATTGAGTACATGCTCAAGATCTGTGCCAACATGGATGTTGTGAAGCTATCCACCGTGAAGAAACATAAAGAAAGTTTGGAACAGGTTGTCACAAAGCCAGATGAAGGTGAGAATAAATCTCGCTTGTCGCTCCATCCCCTCCACTTATTGTATACCACTGTAAAAGAGACTTGAAATGTGATGGGAAAATTACCTGATATCAATGGAAGACCACAAGAAGGTTACTCAAAATACACAGGAGAAATCTACTACATGAAATCTACAGTAGGAAAACACCAAATCATGTTACTTGACATCTATAGTAGATGAAGTTACTTGACACTACCAGTCGATAGAGTTGCTTAATATCGGAGGTAGATGGAATTATTTGAAATTTACAGTAAATGAAGTTACTTGACATTAACTGTAGATGAAGTTATTTGACATCTACAGTAGTTGAAGTTACTTGACATTTACAGTAGATGAAGTTGCTTGACATCTACAGTAGATGGAGTTACTTGACATCAACTGTAGATGGAGTTACTTGACATCTACAGTAGATGAAGTTATTTGACATCTACAGTAGATGAAGTTACTTGACATCTACTGTAGATGGAGTTACTTAACATCTACAGTAGATGAAGTTACTTGACATCTACTGTAGATGGAGTTACTTGACATCTACAGTAGATGAAGCTACTTGACATCTACTGTAGATGGAGTTACTTGACATCTACAGTAGATGAAGCTACTTGACATCTACAGTAGATGAAGTTACTTGACATCTACAGTAGATGAAGTTACTTGACATCTACTGTAGATGGAGTTACTTGACATCTACAGTAGATGGAGTTACTTGACATCTACAGTAGATGAAGTTACTTGACATCTACTGTAGATGGAGTTACTTGACATCTACAGTAGATGAAGTTACTTGACATCTACAGTAGATGAAGTTGCTTGACATCTACAGTAGATGAAGTTACTTGACATCCACAGTAGATGAAGTTACTTGACATCTACAGTAGATGAAGTTGTTTGACATCCACATTAGATGAAGCTACTTGACATTTACAGTAGATGAAGTTGCTTGACATTGATAGCAGATGAAGTTACTTGACATCTACTGTAGATGGAGTTACTTGACATCTACAGTAGATGAAGTTACTTGACATCTACTGTAGATGTCAAGATGTAGATGGAGTTACTTGACATCTACAGTAGATGGAGTTACTTGACATCTACTGTAGATGTCAACATGTAGATGAAGTTACTTGACATCTACTGTAGATGGAGTTACTTGACATCTACAGTAGATGAAGTTACTTGACATCTACTGTAGATGTCAAGATGTAGATGGAGTTACTTGACATCTACAGTAGATGGAGTTACTTGACATCCACAGTAGATGGAGTTACTTGACATCTACAGTACATGGAGTTACTTGACATCTACAGTAGATGAAGTTACTTGACATCTACTGTAGATGGAGTTACTTGACATCTACAGTAGATGAAGTTACTTGACATCTACAGTAGATGAAGTTACTTGACATCCACAGTAGATGAAGTTACTTGACATCTACAGTAGATGCAGTTGTTTGACATCCACATTAGATGAAGCTACTTGACATTTACAGTAGATGAAGTTGCTTGACATTGATAGCAGATGAAGTTACTTGAATATAGAAAGTAGATGAACTTATTTGACATATACAATGAATATATTACTTGAACGCTGTAGTTGTTGGTCATGTTATAAATATTCATTTTTTCCCAGGAATACACATTGTGACGGGAAGAACTGATGATCCTTTTGCTGAAGAAATACAGGACCTCATGTTTAATGTTTTCACATTTATCAACTCAAGTACAGGTAGGGGATTCAAATGTTAGTGACTAATAGTAAATAAATCGTGAATTGGTGTGAGTTTGATCACCTGGTAGTACATTTTTTATAACATGCATATTGATATGCTATGAAGTTTACAATTTTACTTCATTTAGACGATGTCGATCCTTATCTTCTTGAGGTGGTTCAGCTTATGAAAATTGTACATGTATTTATATGTTTGCATTTTGAATGGAATACTTGAAATGACTGTTTGTTTAGCTTTCTTAACATAACTCTTAAAAGAACAGGGGCTCGTTGCATAAAAGTTGTTTTCAATATTAACTTAACCATCTGATGGTAATTAATATAGTAACGCAAATAAAAATCAAGGATTCCATACAAGTAAGTTACCATAATGGCAACTTACATGGTGAGACCAAGAACCTTGTCATGTTGTAATAGTTTATCTCTTAATGTGTAAGAGGTTCATAATTTTGATGGGTAGGGGTTGAAGTAATTCATTGGCTGTCTCACGATGGATCAAAAGTTGGAATGCTTTATCGCTTACAGGAAGCACTGTTCTTAAAAAGACAGTCGACAAGCTCTCTAGCCTCAGAAGCAGTAACCATTCCAGAGAGAACTTCAGCCATGTCCTATGCAAGTTACAGAAGGAGATTGCCAATAATTCTCAATCAAATGATTTGCATCTCAGTCTCATGATTTGTGCAGAATACCTCAAGGTACATGTAGTCACTTTATATGATATAATAATAGTAATATCAATATTGATAATGTATGTAGTAATAATAATTATAATGATAATAATTATAATAATAATAACTATAATGATAATAATAATCATTATAATGATAATAATTACGATAATAATAGTAATGGTTATTTATATATGTGCTATACACAAAAGTATCACATTGCTTACGATTGTCAGACTTAGTAACAAAAATATATAAAATTGTGTACATTTAAAAGAATCACCTAATTGTTTTCTCAGATACGCCGGGTGAGGCCTGATAATGATAATTATAATTATAGTAATAATGACTTGTAAAGAGGATATTACATAACATTTAACATTTCTGTGAGCTTCCAAAATGACTGGATATTATTACCCTAACTTTAACAAGCCTTTCACAGTGCATTGACATGGTACAAACTTGATTGTCGGAATATTAAGAATTTGAATTACCTTTAAGACTTAAGGTGAGTTTAAATGCAACACTCTGTTGTAATATCACATATTAGTGATTTTTACTATTTTACTTATGATACTCCCTCTCTTTTACAAGTCCCTTGGTAATTAAGTTGGTTTATTTTCAATTGGTCCAATGCCAATATGTCCAATTACCAACTCGTCTACTATCATTTTGGTCCATCGTCAGTTCGTCTACTATCCACATGGTCTAATTTCCATTTTGTCCGCTCATTATTTCATCTAATAACCAGTTGATCCAATAACCATTTAGTCTATGTACCATTTGGTATAATTGGACTAAGTGTTAATTGGGCACATTGAATGAAAATAAAATTGATATAAGACCAACTGGTTACGAGACGAAATGGTCATAGACACACTGGTGATTTAGACAAAGTGATGATTGGACCAAATGGTTGGTTTTAGGATGACATGTTGATGGACATAATGGCATCAGACTAAATGAAGGTAGACCTTGTGATGAGTGGACAAGATGTTAGTCGACAAATTGGCAATTTACCATGTCAAGTGAAAGTCTCTCATAATTCTAGTGACATTTTATTCAGTCCGACTGAGGAGCAATTTATTCAACTGATTTTTTTCCCAGTCATTGTTTATAGGTTATATGAATTTTTCTTGATTTCGGGTATTTTAAACTTGTTTAAAAGGAATTCAGCAGTGGGCTGGCCATCCATGAAACCGTACGAACCAAAGATGCTTTGAATTATCTTCGAGACTTCATTAACACGAAGAATAAAAAAACTAAGTTCATAGATGCAGAGAAAATTCTCCTCAGAATGTTCACAGGTGAGCAAATGTTTGTTCAGGGAAAGGGAGCTGGGCTTCCACTTTTTCCGTAAATGTATACAGCAACATGAAAATGACTAATGTAATTTAGGGGGGATTGTTAGCACCCCCCAATTGACCCCCACAGATTAATAAGGGTTAAACTTGGTTCATACGCATGTTGGAGAGATAACATGATCAGATTTGGGGGTCATGAGGTCAAAGGTCACTTGGTTATATCTGAAATCATCTTGTTCTCATGATAACTTAAGAACTGTTTAAAACCCAACTTCAAAATTTGATGGATTTGAGTAATGTATTTGATAATCATATTTGTGAAAAGTCACAAAAGTAATTTTGTTCTTGAAAATGATGTAAATTATTCTCTACTAAGAAAGGATTGATATACATTGCTTTATGTGTTATATAAGGAGCATTCAAAAGCAAATAGGCCTTATTTGACTAAGGACAATTTATATGTGTTATTGCTCTAAGCAGAGAAGCAGCAGAAGCTTGAAAGGCTCTCAAGGAGTCCCAACTCCCCAGACAACCCAGCCCTGATAGAGCTGAGGATCCTGATGGAGCGAGACATCGCCAAGTGTCAGGATCAGGTGACTCGTGGTTCGTTCCGAGCCATTCTCTTTACCCAGACCATCGCTTCTACTTGGGCCCTCAAGAATTGGGTCATGGAGACGGAGGCCCTCAAAGATCTTCATCCGGAAGTCTTGGTTGGCTGTAGAAACCCAGGTGACTAATTATTAGACTCCTTTCAAAGGGAAAATTTGGGGAAAGTGTTGGGAAAGAAGGGTAAAGACAGGAGCTGGTGACTTTTCAATTTGTATGCCCACTAGATGAGATGACGTACATGAAAGCACAATAGCCAACATTATGTTCATTGTAGACCATATGCATACAAATTCGGGTTGTAGCATGTGCAACACTCTAATATAGAAGAAGGGGGGTTGGGGCTTGGTGGCCATGGAGCCCCCAAAACTTTGATGACCAAGAAAAAAAGGAGAAAAGGAAAAAAACTATCACAAAATTAGATTTTTGTATTAAAAGGGTTAACTTTTTTGCCTGCTGGCTTCGTTCACTTGCAGATTTAAAAAAAAAGATGTTGCTCTATATGCAAATTCTAGCCCCCTCATTACGCAACTGTTGTGTACGCACAGACTCTCCGTCTGTTATCCTAGCGGAAGACTCGATTTGGGGGAAATCCATGTCACAAACTGTTGATATGTCAGGCACCAATAGTCGAGTTTCAGAATGCTCAAGTAGGCAAGCGCAAGCCCTTCAAGGAAAGAAAGTGACCAGCTCTTCATTTTCATTAGCTCGATTGATTTACCAGTATGTCCTTGGACTGAACACAACTATAGCATGGTTAAAAAATGTAATTTTCTATATTTGATTTTATTTTCGTTGCCTCAAGGTATGAATTTACGTCACCAGACCGAAGTCCTGGACAAATTCCGCAATGGCGTACACAGGCTTCTCATAGCAACATCAGTGATCCAGCAAGGCATTGATGTCCCAGATTGCAACTTTGTATACAGATACAACTACATCACTGATGCTGTAGCCCGTATCCAAGCCAGAGGTATATTTTCCAGAGATTTTTCATTAAAAACTGCGGTGTGTTTGTTGAATTCTGTCTCAAGCTGTTAAAGAGTCAGTAAATATTTGTATGTAATCTTAGTATTTCCTTCAAACATAGCCCTTCGAGAACTTACCATGCAAACTTAGATCATGGATTACTCTGACGAGTAAGTCCATGCTTAGACATTTGAAACATTACATAAGTTTTTGTCTCACCTGCGAAGCAGAGTGAGACTATAGGTGCCGCTTTTCCGACGGTGGTGACGTCAACACCATATCATAATGTTAAGGCTAAGTTTTTGAAATGAAAGCATAAGGTTAATCAAGTATTACTGAACATCCTGTCTGAGTTTTGAGTCACATGACCAAGGTTAAAGGTCATTTAGGGCAAATGAACTTAGACTGTTGGGGAATCAACATCAAAATCTTAACCTAAGGTTAAGTTTTTGAACTGTCATCATAACTTAGAAAATATATGGACCTAGTTCCTGAAACTTGGAATAAGGTTAATCAAGTATTGCTGAACATCCTGCCTGAGTTTTGAGTCAATGACTAAGGTCAAAGGTCATTTAGGGACAATGAACTTTGGCCAAATTGGGGGTATTTTTTGAATTACCTTCATAACTTTGAAGGTTTATGGACCTAGTTCATGAAACTTTGATATAAGGTTAATGAAGTATTGCTAAACATCCTGCCTAAATTTTTAGTCACATGACCAAGATCAAAGGTCATGTAGGGTCAATGAACTTTGGCCAAATAGTGGGTATTTGTTGAATTACCATCATAACTTTAAAAGTTTGTGGATCTAATTCATGAAACTTGGACATCAGAGTAATCAAGTATCACTACACATTATGTGTGAGTTTCATGTCACATGATTAAGATAAAAGGTCATTTAAGGTCAATGAACATTGGCCAAGTTGGGTTTTTTGTTGAATTGCCATCATAACTTAGAAAGTTTATTGGTCTAGTTCACACAACTTAGACATAAGAGTAATCAAGTATCACTGAACATCCTGCGAGAGTTTCAGGTCACATGACCCAGTTCAAAGGTCAATGTATTTTGGCCATGTTGGGGTATTTGTTGAATAACCATCATAAGTCTGAAAGTGTATTGATCTAGTTTGAACTTGGACATAGAGTAATCAAGTATAATTGAACATGTTAGTTTCATGTCACATGACCAAAGTAAAAAATCATTTTAGGTCATTGAACTTTGGCCATTTTGGAGGTTATTAGATTGCTGTCATAACTTTTAAATTTTATGGATTTAGTTTATAAAATGTGGATATAGGGGTAATCAAGTATCACTGACAAGTCTTAGGTTGCATGATCAAGGTCAAATGTCATTTATTGTCAATGAACGTAGTATTGTATCATTATATGAATGGTGTTTCTTGTGAATAATTATTTTTTAGTAGTTTTCAAAGTCGGCACTGCTGCTATATCGCGTGATGCAGGTGAGACTGCCAGAGGCACTTGCACTCCACTTGTTTAAGTGTCAGGAATTAATTACTATACCAATGTAGCTAATACCTTGTTTGATTTGCGCTCTCTTGCATTGTTGTTTTTGTGCTGAATACATCCATGTCTCTGTTTCACTGGGAGTTTTTCACTCTTGATTGGTAAGGTCGAACCCGGAAACGAGGAGGGCGCTTTGATCTGGTAGTCCACAATTTCAGAGGCCTGGAAGGGAAGGATAAGCTTAGTAAGGAACAAGAACAGATCATGCAGGAAGCTACTGATGCCTTGTCATCACTTACTATTGAGCAGATGATACAGGGGGTAAGTTGGTATTGATCATAGAGATGTATATATTGACACTAGAAGGCATACTTCGTATAATACATCTAGGCCCGTATTCTGAAGTCGGGTTTAACTTAAACTCAGGTTTAAAGTTGAGGTTTAAGTATGGACAGCCAATTGTTACATAATTACTAACAGTAGAGATATTAGATTTCAGCTCATTCGGCTCTCAAATCATTCATAATTGTGTTGGAAGTATTAATAGACGATTGTCTTCACCATCGATGAATCAGGAAAGAGCACAGTAAACATAAGAATCATACAACATATAACAATTTTGATACTTTTGGCTTCCCATACTTAAACCACAACTTTAAACCTGAGTTAAGTTAAACCTGACTTCAGAATACGGGCCCTAGGATCTAGGCGTAGTAAGAAACAAGAGTAGGAAGCTATTGATAACTTGTCATCACTTACCATTGAGTAGATGATACAGGGGTGAAGTTGGTATTGGCCATAGAGATACAGATATTGGCGTAGTTCATATATAATACATCTAGGAGATAGGCCTGGAAGGGAAGGATAAGCTTAGTAAGGAACAAGAACAGATCATGCGAGAGGCTACTAATTGCCACGTCATCACTTTCCATTGAGCAGATGATACAGGGGGTAATTGGTATTAACCATAGAGATGTATGCTAGATGGCATATGTCATATATATATATATATAATACATCTAGGATCGGCTTTGTGTTGCAGAAACAATCCCGTAGGAACTCAGCTGCACAGTATTCTGCTGCATAAATGCTAAGCTGGTATAACCAATTACATGGGAACATTTTATGTCCAAGTTCATCAGTCATATAGGAGAGGGGTTAAGGATGAGGTAATGGCCAAGCAAGGATTCATTCTGACAACGTCATGATCATGGATCCAATGCTCTAACTACTAGACCACCCATCCAATTAATTCATAATTTACATACTAACCAGGTGCAGATAATGGCAATTTGGATGAAAAGACTGACATCAAATTCTCAGAGGTTGCCTGGCATAGCAATGCCTGATTAAACGAAACTGGATTCCACACATCAAACCCCATAAATTATGAAATTATCTTTCTTTGATTCTTTATCATTTATATAAGGTAGATGTCTGATTGACATTTACAAACAAAAAATGAAACAAAAAAAATATTCTGGAAAAGAAAGGTTCATCATAAGTCACCAATCTCTCACAATTAGTGTAATCTCACACCCAGTCAAATTCATATATAGATGATTTTAACAATCTTATATATTTTAATTGATTTTGCGTAGACTGGCCCATACCAGAAGCAGCGTGACGTGCAGATCTTCAATCGACAGAGACCCAAGCCGTTAGATGTGCACAATCATAGTTACCATTGCAAACGTTGTAACGCCAAAGTCTGCTTCTCGGCTGACATCAGAGTTGTTCCTGGAGGACATCACGTGGTCGTCGATCGCCAGATCTTCGGCAAGGTCAGGATTGTGGCTTCCGGCGCCCAAGATCAAGAGCATGAAGAAGATGTAAGACAGTGGTCATCTGTTGAACATGCCAAGAAAGAAATCAGGTAAAAGATTGGATTCTACAACATAGTAAATTCATTGAAAATGCCTGTCAAATCACGATGAACATCTCAGAGGCGTTTGTCAAAAATTGGTAAACCAGAACAGCAGATCGTCCTAAGATTCGGGGCTGATGAAAAAATGACATGTCGTTTTTCCAGAGGGGCCATTTCATAAAGCTGGTCGTAAGTTAAGAGCAACTTTAAGAAAGACTGGTGATCCTTTCTTGAGCACTAAACCATCGGCAATGAATATACCATTTACCGCAAGAAAGGATCATAAGTCTTTCTTAACTTACAAACAGCTTTATGAAACACCCACCCAGATGACATTGATGTTTACAAAGGCTGCTTTGCTATGAAGGGGTTTTGACAATACCCTCACAGAAATTTTCAAGCTTTTGGCAAGCTTGAGGCATGCTAGTAACTAGCGTGCGGCTAGCTCAATAAGCGTGTAATATGCGTGCAGAGTGATAGTTAAGCGATCTTTTAGCGAGCAGGAACTGTTCGCTAGCATGCACTCGCTTATTAAGCGAGCGCCCTGCTAGTCACATGCTAGCAGCACGCTTAAATTTCTGTTGTGGTAGATTCTCAACGTTCCACAAAGCATCTGCGTATTGATTGTGAAAACTTTGGTTCCTTATCTGGAGTCTCCCAGAACGAATTTGTAAGTCGGAAGGGGATGGGCAATTTTTTTTATGCTTTTGTACATGTACGCAGAAAAAAAGTAGGGCCTAAAGCCCCCTTAGCCATACCCCAGTCAGTTCTGTTGCCCTTGTGTCAAGATAATTACTTAAGACCTGAGGTAGTTTATTCAACATCACATATTGTTTCGTTGTGACGACTATTTTTCTTTGGAAGGGAATTCTTGAAAGTTAGTTTTAGGGGCAAAATTTAGGAGTGAAATATCGAAGTGTATTGTACGGATTGGGGGATATTTTACACTGGTTTCTGAAAACTAGAAAAACACTTAATGGTGTTCATTTTCTGAAAATTGTTACAATGGTATTTAAATGGTTTATTCAAGAGTTTGTACTTTTCCTCCATTACTCTTTATAGTTTACTTCATTCTAAAGATCAGAACGTTCATTTTTGGTGCACTCTTCGTAGCTACATGTACATGACTTTAAAAGCACACCTTTTTCTTTCATACAGATGTGTTGATGAACGATGTGATTTCAAGCTTGGAAGTATTTTGAAATGGAAAACTCGGACTCTGCTTGCATTTTCCATCGACGCACTAAGGCTTCGGTCTGGAATTAAGAACAAGACCTGCAAGAATTGGGGTTCACTTCCATTTATATTTCATGAAGTACCAATGGAAGAGGCTAGCTTCGATGACATCCCTGGCACTGTGTGATACAGTCTATCCTGGGGTGACAAGTGCCTAATTAGGTAGAAGTCAGACTAAGTGCTTAGATCGCTTGACTTTCAATTTGTTTTTAGTGTTTGGTAATGGAAATACCAGGGGATGTGTCCTACTCCCTTTTCAGCATGTAAATATCCTTGATATTAAGCATTGACCAAACATTCAATAAGTTATCAATAATTTATATTATCATACCTGTCTTATCATGTATACTACAGTGTGTCCCACAAAAAACGAAACCGAGATGTATTGATGATTTATCATAACTTAATCACAAATACAATAGACAAATGACCTACCATTTTAAAGCTTAGAATCTCCTCTTTCATCTGAAATAACTTTTATTATTTCTCATTCACGCATGAGAGAGCAAAAACAGTTTGAAAAGGGGATTCCAAAAAGTCACTTGGCGGGCCGTATCTGGGTTTTTAAAATAAAACCACATTTTTATAAAGTTTCAATATCTGCTCTTTAATTTGATACCTCAATTACAGAAAATGGTCAAGGAATAACAAAGTTCTGTTTATTTGAAATAAGGCTTGAATTTAAATAATTTAATAAAATGAAGAGGTTTTACAGGCTAGCGTTCAAACTCACTCGACGCTCCGTTTTCTTGACGATCAGCCATGCATTAACTATTTTGTTACAGTGCGATAGCTTCTATGGGAAACTGGTGAAAACACGTTTATGCAATAAAATTATAGAAATACAAGCATTGTTTCGAGGGATCATAACTTTTTTACTTCTTGACCATTTTGTCTCATCTGCGTAGCAGAGTGAGACTATAGGCGCCACTTTTCTGATGGCGGCGGCGGCGTCAACATCAAATCTTAACCTGAGGTTAAGTTTTTGAAATGACATAACTTAAAAAGTATATAGACCTAGTTCATGAAACTTGGCCATAAGGTTAATCAAGTATTACTTAACATCCTATCAGAGTTTCATGTCACATGACAAAGGTCAAAGGTCATTTAGGGTCAATGAACTTAGACCATGTTGGGGGAATCAACATCAAAATCTTAACCTGAGGTTAAGTTTTTGAAATGTCATCATAACTTAGGAAATACTTGGAACTAGGTCTTTAACTTGGACATAAGGTTAATCAAGTATCACTGAACATTCTGCTTGAGTTTCACGTCACATGACCAAGGTCAAAGGTCATTTGGGGTCAATGAACTTTGGCCGATTTGGGGGTATCTATTGAATTACGATCAAAACTTTAAAAGTTTTTGGATCTGATTCATGAAACTTGAACATAATAGTAATCAAGTATCACTAAACATCTTGTGCAAGTTTCAGGTCACATGATCAAGGTCAAAGGTCATTTAGGGTCAATAAACTTTGGCCGAATTGGGGGTATTTGTTGAATTGCCATCATAACTTTGAAAGTATGTTGGTCTAGTTCATAGAACTTGGACATAAGAGTAATCAAGTATCACTGAATATCCTGTGCAAGTTTCAGGTCACATGATCAAGGTCAAAGGTCATGTGAGGTCAATGAATTTTGGCCACGTTGGGGGTATTTGTTGAATTACCATCCTATCTCTGTAATTGTATTGGTCTAGTTCATAAAATGTGGAAATAAGAGTAACCAAGTTTTCAAAGTCAGCAATGCTGCTATGTGGAATCGCGTGATGCAGGTGAGACGGCCAGAGGCATTCCACTTATTTGTGATTAAGGTATCAAATAAAAGAGCAGATATTGAACTTTTTAGTCAAGTGACTTTTTTTTTTAATTTAGATACCCCCCGCCAAATGAGTATTTGGCATCCTTTCTTTGAATTGTTTTTGCTCACTCATGCGTGAATGAGGAATAATCTTAGTAGTATCAGATGAAAGAAGAGATTCTAAGCTTTACGTTGGTAGGTCATTTATCTATTTTATTTATGATTAAGTTATGATAAATCATCACTAAATCTCAGTTTCGTTTTTTCTGGGACGCACTGTATAACAAATAAAAGTTTGTGTATTGGCGTTTTTACAGACACATATGATTATGATCATGTAGGTTACAAGACAAGGGGGTGTTTCACAAAGATTTAAGTATGACTTAGAGTCGCACTTAAATACCGAGTTGCATACGGTATGAAAATGCTTGACCGCAATGGTCAGATCGTGTCATGAGGACGCCCACTGCTGCGTATCTCAATCAATAACATCGCGCGTTGCATATCATGTACACGTCGGCATTTAAGTGCGACTTTAGTCATACTTACATCTTTGTGAAACACCCCAAGGGGGCCATTTCATAAAGCTCATCGTAGATTGCGCCTGACTTTACATATTACTGATGACCCTTTCTTGTGCTAGATGATATATCCCTATGCAGCTGACTTAGCACCTAAGATCATGTTCCAGTCGTGCGTACAATCCTTCGTATCTTTACAAACAGCTTCATAAAATGTCACCCTGGATGTGACATTCACGTCAACAACCAAAATACGTACCCGGTGGCTTGAACCCCAAACCCTCTGCATCACTGTTAAATTCCACATGCAGGATTTGCCACAACGCTTTATTAAATTATTTGTGAATTAATTTAGGCTGAGGAGTTTACTTTCTAAACTAGTTTAGCGTTAGTGACAAGTCTTTGACCAGGACTTGAACCTGTGAGGCTGGTGCTCTACCACTGTATCATCTCGTCTCCTTTGACCCATTATTAGCTCTACCTATGATCTTAATATTATTGTCTTTTATATTATATTTCCTGTACTGCAATTTAATGCATTTTGTTTATTTTTAAAGTTTTAGCTGAAATATTAATTATTAAGGTTTACATTTTTGCACAATATATCTGTACTATATATCTATATTGTGGTGGTGGTGCTTTTTACGTAATTGCTAAGAAAGCATGAATGCTTGTGAGCAACCAGAAGGTCGATGGCTTAAGGTCCTCTCTGAGGGACCTGGTAATAAATGGTAAGAATGCCTTACCAAATGGCACTAGTGCACCACGTGGGAATCGAATCCGGGTGACCGGAATCCGAAACCCCCGCTCTACTGACTGAGCTATCGCGCCTCCATTCTAGGTGGGTTAAGTTTATGAGGCTTTGATTTCGAATCTTCTTTTTTTGCAAAAACTGATCATCATTCATGAAAAAAGTAATCTCTTAGAAAGGTTACTGCAAGCAAGGTAATTTGATGAAGGGTATTGTAGGCAGGCCATATGTAGTAACAGCCATGATTTATAGTAATCAATTTTCAGTTTTTCACTTCAGGGAAACGTTGCTTCAACATTTATTGTCCGACATGTTGTCAGACCTGACGACTTTCCTTAATGCTGATTGGCTATGAAGTAGTGTTACTATGGTAACTGGCGGATAAAATGGGACTTGTTAGGTAAAATGTCTGACAACTCCTTTCATGAAATGCTCCCCAGGTCACATGTGAACCAATAAAATTTTAACTATCTAATCTCCTAATGGAAGAAACTTATCTCCCAGTGTACGAAGAAGCTCAGACCTCTTGATGTTATTTCCTATTTTTTTTAAATGCCATTGAACACAGCTCCCCTGGATAAGAACCCTCAAAAGGGCAAGCCTAAACAGAGAATAAATCACTGAAAAACCAGGGTGTTAATACTGACACCAGTTTGTGTACCTTGAGCACCACACCCTGAGGTGTTAAAATTACACAGTATAGAGATTGAACATAACACCAAAGAGTGTAAAAGTAATAACTAAAGGTGTTGTAATAAAATCTGTAGGTGTGGAACAAGCACCAAACATTAACATGTTTAACACTGGTGTAAAATGACTGGTGTATGTACACCCATCAACACCACAGTTTTTTGCTGTGTATACCATTCCCAAGGGAATGATCTTTCCTGAGGGAGATGTCACATAACCGTAATGTACATATTCTCATTTATGCTGTTAAGAAAATCCTAATGCATCTCATTTAGATGTGAACATGTAATTATGTTATAGGGAGATCAGACATATGAACAGCCAAATTATGTTTTGATGTGCGTATTAGAGGTTGTACATGTATGTCATTATACTGTGATAGAGTTCTTGATTCTCAAATTTTACATTTGTGAAATTTAGAAATATTTTTGCTCTCTTTATACAGCATTGATTTGTTTAGGCTACTTAACATAATCCTATATGTACATGTTCATGGGGCCGCAGAACCTGGGAGCAGAAGGGGGGGGGGGGCTTCAGTCCTCCCCTTCTCTTCTCCCAAACTGTCTACAAAAACGTAAAAATGACCATCTGAATGTGCTTTTTGGCATGGTCAGCCCTCCCACATTTAAAACCGTTTTGCGGCCCCATGTACAATTCGGGTATCGCACGAGCATTGAAACATTATTTTTTACTGAACTCTTGTTCCTAAACTATCAAATGAATAGAATGTTGTGTAAATTCATTTGTTAAAAAATTATTTCTACACTTTTTTAGTTTGTAAATTGGATCTGTAATTGTTAGATTTTTTTTATTAATAAGCAAAACTCTTTCTATTTTCAATAGAAAATTGAATGAATTTATGAGCCTCGTGTGCGATCAAGAGAAAAATTAGATGGCTAATAAATAACAAATATCTGACATTCCTCCATTGTTTTACCAATGTCAATGTACTTACATGTAATATTTTGACACAACGGAACCCTTTAGAACAGGCGTTCTCAAACTTTTTCTTTGAAGGGCCTGATGAGACTCCAAGTAAACCTGAAAGGGCCAGGGTGAAGTGGATACTTAGAAAAAATATTGTGCGCGAAGCGCAATGATCCTTGCGGTCGGGGTCCTAGATGCTCTCTTTTGCAATCTGGCCCTTATTTTGGGAACATTTAATCTAACAAATTTATAACAGTTTCATATGGAACGCAGGCAAAATTAGAAAAGATTTCAAAACACAGCAAAAGTCAATATTAATGATAACAAATTGTAGAACTTTAAAACATATAAACGAATCTAGATTGTACCTATACATACCTGGTATTGGGGAGACAGATAATGTCTTGAAGTATCAATATTTTTTGTAGTCAAAGTAGAATGAATAATAGACCATGTCTGCTGTAGACTATAACAAGGATGGGGCAAGCAGGGCCGTGGAAGGGGGGGGGGGGGGAGCTGACAGCTCCCCACTTTTTTTTCAAAACCATGTACAAAAAACGTAAAACTTACCATATAATTGTGATTTTTTGCATGTCCAGACCACCATTTGAAAACCATTTGGCCCCTAAGGTACTTCGGTATGAGTTAGTTCTTTGAAAATGTTCATTATGGAAAATGTACTTTTGCACCTGTATGTAGATCCAAACATGGTGACAATAGCGCTGGTCATCTAATAAGAATGTAGATCGAACAGACAGTAAAGACTCCACTAAACTTTGTTTAAAAGTCAAATTTGACTGCCATTACTTTTATTACGGTTAGGTCTACGTGGATACACAATGACATCATATTGAGCTATGTTTCATATTGTGACTTAAAAGTGATTAAAAAAATCCCAGCAGAGTCTCGCGGGCCGGATTGAGAAGCTCTGCGGGCCGGATCCGGCCCGCGGGCCGTAGTTTGAGAACCCCTGCTTTAGAGAATGCAAACTGCTATTTCCTGTTCAATCAGTAGTATGTTATTTTGATACAATATAAAATTCATTTCATTTATTTTAGTGTTATAAATGACTTACTGTCTTGCTTTGTTTTGTTTGTTTTTGTACTTGCCATGTTGACCCTATTTATTACTCAGTTATATAACAAGAGTAATACTAGTAGTATTGTTGACAATAGTATACATATATAAATAGTTATATATAAAAAAAATTGTAGTAGGATGTACCATGCTAATATACTCAGAAATTAAAAAGGGGAAATAAAATTTATCATGACCCATCATGACACAATACCTGTATTCACAGAGGATGTTGTCCATTGCTCTGGAAAGTTCTGATTAGACAAACGTTTAAATGTCAACCCATGGGCTTGTATTCTGTAGTCGGGCTAATTTAAACTATGGTCCAAATTTGGGGTCTAACTATGGATGGCCTGTTGTGGTATTAATCTCTAACAGTAGAGGTTCAATATATCAGCTCATTCGACTCCCAAATCATTCTTAACTGTCTGGGAACGATAAATAAGATAGTTGCCTTCACCAATAAAAAATATGAACGAGCACAGTAAACATGAGAAACATGCAATGCAAACAAAATTTTGCCTTGTTTGGCTTTCCATAATTCTAATATTTTAGCACACAACTATGGTCTCAGTAAAAACTGACTTTAGAATAGTTTGCCTTTGGAAGCATTGATATTCACCAGGGGCACAGTCTCGAAAGTCGGGGGTGGGGGCGGACTATGCAAAAGATTAAAAGATGGTAGTTTCTACTATTTTTTGTACACATTTATTGGAAAACGGTGTGTGTGTGTAAGGGTGCGTTTATACAACCTGTTTATGTGAACTTTACGGTTGTTGTTTAACTGTTTAAACAAGTGTTTAAAAGATACACAACATCAGCGTTCAATTGATGTTTTTTTAATCTTCAATAAACTAAGCATGGTTGTTTAGACTGTTAAAATCTACTGTAAAGTACATACATAGTTAACAGCGTTGTTTAAAACTTGATATATCGTTTTTACGATAAACAGGAGGCATTCCTGTACCACCCATTCCCGTAGCTTCGCCTCGAGGACAAACGACAATTTCTGTGAAAAATTGCCAGTGTTATTTGCAGGAATATAATCCATGAATATCTCACAATTCAAATTATCTGTTTGATAAAATCGCATTAATGTACCATACATTAGAAGGGAAAGCTTCTTATATCTATGCCTGTCGATATATCTGTACGCTTTAATCTAAAAATGACCATTACCCTAAATTCATTAAAAGGGAAAGCCTCTCATATCTATGTCTCCCGATATATCTGTACGCTTTAATCTAAAAATGACCATTACCCTAAATTCATATTGACGATGATTCAATGGTTATTTAAATACCAGAATTTAGATAATATTCCATCAAAATAAGCCCGCTAATGTGATCCCACAGTGTCGTATGGAATAGCCTACTACTAATTGCTTCCCTCGTGTTAATTGTGAATAGCGAGTTTTCCCCAATGGCAGCGGGGACGCATTCTACAACACAGTCAATCTATTGAAAATGTCCGTCAAATCACAATGAATACCTGCGAGGTCTTTGTCGAAAATTGGTGAACCGGGACAGAAGATTCGGAGCTGACAAAAAATGGCAATTAATGTCGTTTGTCCACATTCATGGACGCTATATACTGCTATTTTGATTCACCGATTTTCGAAAAAGACCCTCAACGTTCAAGAAAGCGTCTGATTAGCAGGGTCATAGTCAGGAATTCTTGTGGAGTGTGTGTGTGTGTGTGGGGGGGGGGGGCGGTTCTGAATGAGAAAAATGTGAACCTTTTCTGAAAACACATTTCGACTGAAACTTTCCATGCACCAAGCTAAAATGAACGACTCTCCTTTTTTCTTCTCCTTATTCATCATTATTTCTTTAATTTTTATCATTCATTATTATTTTTTGCTGTAGCCGAGCAGCGGGGTTCTACGGAAGCCAAGAAACACCCCTCCCCTCCCCACGGCTACGGCTCTGCGTAGCGGATGTGAAAAAGTCCCTGATACCACAGTCACACCAACGAAACCCGAACCGAAAACCGACCGATTGTTTGTCATTGGTATTAACGTTATATATCTTTGGTCGGACTGGGATCGGTTGTGCAAGTGTGAATGAGGCACGATTCGAGTCTGGCCAACACTTGTTGCTTTGTTCATGGTTAAGCCGTTGATTGAATATCATGCCATCAACTAGGAAAATCTATTTTAGCATGTCCCTAGGTAAACAATGATCAATATAAAGAGACAATGATGATGATAATAACATTCGATAACGACTGGAGTCATGCAAACTAGCGATTCGCAACGTGTGCAGCATAAATGCAAATACCCAGAGATATGATAAAGAAAAAAATCGGCAGGTTTTTTTAGGACTTTTTAAAATTTTATTTAAGATTTAAATTTTTTGGGGTCAACTAAAAAACCTTTGTCGAAAATAGGTAAATTAAAATAGGAGTTTAGTCCTTGACTCTGGAAACGACATAATTGAATGCAATTTTTGTCAGCTGTTCCGAATCAACAATTTTCTATAAATACTTCCAATCTTTCCTTTGTCGTATGACAGGCATTTTCAATACATTTGCTGGTTCTTGAATTCTCTGTACACCACGGAGCAAAAGCTACAACGTTATTATCATCATCAGCAGCACTATCACCTTCACTACGACCATCATTATCATCATCACCACCACCACCACATCATCATTATCATCATCACCACCACCACCACATCATCATTATCATCATCACCACCACCACCACATCATCATTATCATCATCACCACCACCACCACATCATCATTATCATCATCACCACCACCACCACATCATCATTATCATCATCACCACCACCACCACATCATCATTATCAGCACCACTACCTTCAATACTACCACCATCATCACTCATTATCACCATCATCATCATCATGAGCATCACCACCAGCACCACCATCTCCATCATCATCACCACCACCACCTTCACCACTATCATCATCATCAGCAGCAGCACCATCATCATCACCACCAGCACCACCATCATCATCATTATCATCATCATTATCATCCTCATCATTATCATCATCACCATCATCATCAACATCATTACCATCATCACCATCATCATCATCATCACCATCATCATCATCATCATCATTATCATCATCATCATTATTATCATCAAAATCATCATAATCATCATTATGATCATCACCACCATCATGAGCATCACCACCACCTCCATCATCACTATCATCAAAATATTTCAATCAGGATATTCGCCTTTTCAAAGAATACAATTGATGTACATGTAAAGCTTAAACAAGTGACAGTTGAGTAAAGGAAATAATGTTTTTATTTTACAGTGCATCACTAATTCCTCGCCAGGTGTAAAATGGAAATGGTTGTAAGGACACAAATATAAATATTCACATTTACATTGAGAAGTACTAGAAAATCAGCCTCATATACATTATATAACATTTAAAAACCAAGATGACATATTACACAAGCCAAGTACTGTTTAACTTCTTACATTCGGATAAAATGATAAACATAGAATGTGTCTTTTTTTATACATAAACATTTTGTATGTACATAATTTCTTTTTTGTTACTGCCTTGTAACGTACACATTCCTTTTTTCTAAAAATGTGTGGATATTTCATATGTGAAAGCTTGCATGCAAGGATGCCAATAACCCCCCCCCCCCCCCGAGCATCATCCACATTCATTGTTCCGTGCTTTGCATGCTAGCTATGGCTAACGTATCACTACACGTTAAATGTCCTCAACCCCCCCCCCCCTTCAAGGGTAGAGGGCGCTGTTGGTAACGAATTTCAATATCAAAGATCAGACATCTTTTTCTTTAAGTTGCGATGGAGGGTGACGGAATACGAACTGCCCCTCGGCCTATACACGCCTCACTCACTGAGGTTTCTCGCATATAGGCCTACAAGTTTATTAAATAGCCCGCAATTAGAGTTAATTAAAGTCAAAGAATGCATAACCCCGCCTATATTACCGATCATGATTCCCATCCACCCCCCCCCCCAAAAAAAAAAAAAAAACAAGTATAGACATCGAGCCTGCAATAAGACACGGGACTAGCATATACAATACATGGTATCAAATTAAATGATATAATCCGTATAAAACCAACACACTAGAACAGTGGCGTAGACAGGTCCTTAGACCTGGGGGATAATCCCTAGCTGGGTCATACTTTATATATATATTCATATATATATATATATATATATATATATATATATATATTCATATATATATATATATATATATATATATATAGATATATATATATATATATTATATATATATATATATATATATATATATATATAATTAATATAATATAAAGAATGAAGGAGATAACGTACTCGATAAAAACATAATATCATGGGCCAAAGCAGACGAGTTAAAGATAACAAAATAACACGATCTGCCTCTCGTGTGTCTTTTAATCACTTTGCTTTCAGCAATAAACAGGGCATCCAGTAATAAACAAACTTCCTTGCACATTTTTCATGGCAGTAATCTTTTGTTTGATTAATGACAATGAGTAAAGATGATCATAAGAGGAATGTCATTTGTCGGATGTCTAGTTATCATCTTGGTCATGACAGTCCTGCTAAACATGATCTAGAATAACTAGTATTCCTTATTTTACTAGTATAGTAGTATACTCTTTTAAAAGTAGCGATATTGTTAATGATCAAACGAATGAATCAACAACTAAAGGAATAAACAAATAAACAGCCAAATAACTAAAAAAATATCAATTACAATTATAGTAATAGGGGTAAAATAAAAAAAGCTCAACATTATATTTCTTATCCACGTGCAGATATGCGGACACTAAAATGATAAGCACACTCTGTTTAAAATTACCATGATTACAAAGGCTTGATTGAATTAAGTATGGAAATGAAATAAACCTCACCGGGTTGTCGGAAGTAAACTGTATAGATAGTAACTTGTTATAATTTCGATTCATTTCTTATTATGTACCTTGTTATGATGATTATGATAAAAACATAGGTAAGGAAATGTAACAGTTTATAACCTTCAAACCTAGAAGACTGCGCAGTATGTGTATAGGTAATTTCTTATTAATTCGTTTGAACAGTGTTAATGTGTTATGAAAGCAATTGCTCTGAAAGGGAGTGATTAAGCGACACTTTCTTAAATCTGTAATGAAATATTTTGAACTTATCTCCTTTGCAAATACATAATTATTATAAGGAAATGTACTTGGTGAAACTCTGAATAACGATCCTTAAATGTATATGACGACGAAAGACAGTTGTTATTACTTAAAACTTGCAAGTTGTAAATGCATATAAGATGATTGACTCTGAATAAAAGTCCAATTTTGATCATGTTTGTCATTGCTGTACGTTATGATTATTACTGCTATTATTATTGATTGATTTTAACTAGCATTCATTGCTTTATTACTGTATAGTTTTGCTTCTTCCCCCACAGAAACCTGGGGGGGGGATGATTGTACACACCATCCCCCCACCTAAAATTCTGGGGGGATGCATCCCCCCATCCCCCCCGCTATCTACGCCCCTGCACTAGAATAATGTAATACTACTAAATACTTTTTTTCTGCGCTTTCTCACCGTGAATGACATCGCTGTCACTGTCCCCCCCCTCCGGAAAATACTGAGCTTCTATTATATACACCGACATGGACCTACAGCAAGACAAGGCTACCGGATATAGCAAAGACTTGGCGCTAAACCTCGCATAACAAACCACACCAGAATGATCTGATGTAGTTCAGTCTGTAGCATCGTCCTCACCCCCTCCGGAAAATACTGGCCAATCGGGTACGCAAGGCCTTCCAATCAATCCGACAACCAATCAGCGAGCGGTATCTAGCGCGCACGCGTCGGTTCATGAACGAATAAACGAGTGGATCGAGCAAGGAGTTAGAGTATCCAAGCCACATACTGACCACGCCCAGCCAATGAGATGGATCGATCGGTATAAAGCAAGAATGGATGATGAAATATGGCGTCCAGCACACAACGGTCGTCATTACCAGAAGAATACCTAGAGATGAAAAAGAATTCAATAAATATCTGAATTTTCGAGGAAAAAAAAAACTAGGACATGCTGAATGAAATTCCATGAGTTTGTTCTTTTTATGAATAAAGTGCAACAACTAGCCGACATGTGTCCTCAACTGAATAATAGACTGCACGCTTTTTATAATTAGATAAAGTTAATTTGTAAATGTAAAATTGAAAATGTTTTTGCTTGATCAAAATAAATAATGCATTTCTCTTTTTCACCCGAATAGGTAAAAAAAAAACGAGGTCGCGTCGGGAATAGTATAGAATTTTTGAGAGCTAAAATGAATTGAAACATCCTTGACTACAATTAAGGTGAAAAAAAGAGAAACGTAAATAGTCGGAGATGTATTTTATAATCAATAAAATGCACATAAATATTGTGCACATGAGCTAAACTAATGTGAAAATGTTATACTTTGTATAGTTTAAACATACAACGGAGAAAACGATGAATGCAAATTTATGAGTGATGAAACGAGGTTAAAGTACTCATTTAATGAGGTCTAACATAATAAACTGAAATGTTAGCAATCAAGATTATTAACCAAGGACACATCAAATTCGAGGCGGGCAGAGAGTCTAATAAAATTATATTAACGATCCCTCGTACTATTCTCATATAGGCCTACATGTACATGACCTGTCAATGGAAAATGCCAGGTTCGAACTTTATACTGTGTAAAAGCGTTGATATACATGTATAGTGTTATCTGTATAGAACGACTGGGGAGGGTCGAAAAGCATTGTATCAGTAGCGTATACCTAGAATTTTCCACAGGGGGGGGGGAATCTTCTCCCCAAAAATTTGACAAGCAAAAAAAAAGAAAAAAGAAAAAAAAGGTCTTCAACTTCAGAGGGAGGGATCACTTGTGACTCGTGGGGGGGGGGGGGGGCAGGGAAAGGTTCCTTGCATGTGTTGTGACTCGTCAGGTACGCTAGTGCATTGTATCATTATTATCAACAATACAAAGTTAAAATCTTCACGAGCAATCTGTAATATTTGTTACCCCATGAAATGCATGCGTACAGTATTAACATAGGCTGATCCAGGCGGGGCACAAGGGGTACACGATTACACCACGTACGCCCCCCCCCATGTTAAGATTTGCTCATTGAGCAAGCCCATTCCAAAATGCTGGATTCGCCACTGGTATCAAATGGTATAAAATTGGAAGACTGGAAAGGGCGGATGGATAGTCAGATTACGTCGGAGATATTTTAGAAATCGACATATATAATAAGTTCATGAAGGAACACAAATCATTCAAAAAAAAATTTGAGGTAGAGCCCGAACCCAAATCATCGTCTAATCTTATGTAGAAGAGAAAGTTAAAAAGAAGTGATGGTGTAGTGAGAGACAGAGAGGGTGGGGGAAAGAAGATTGAGAAGAAAGAGGAGGAGAGAGAAAAACGCATGAAGAAGAAAAACCTCAATTTATAAAAATTGATATATCAATTACCCCCCTCTAGTATTTAGGCCCTACACCTATTTTTTGCGATATATATCATAGAGCGTATAGCCCCCTCCTATTTACTCCAATTACATCGTGATACTTGTAATAAAATTCTTAAATGTTTTTGTTTAATATCGTGCAATATTTTCTGTCATGCTTGATATTCATCAATTAATGTCCATAATTCTCTTAGTATTTTCAAAGTTGCACTCGAACACTGGTGGATCCAGGGGACGGGGGGGAGGTGTCACAACCGCCCTCCCCTTTCGAGAGGCACAATCAAAATTTGTAATGCTAATATATCTTTATAACACAAATGCCCCCCTTCAAAGCGAGTACCTTTTGTTTTGTTCTTTTTGGTCGTCAAATTTTCCTCGGGGAAAATGTGCCCCCCTGGAAAATCATGGATCCACCCCTGCACTCGAATGTGATTAATTCGACATGAATACGCGATCATGGGTAGGCATTCGATTTCATATTGCAAACACGAGCAATCGATAAAAGAATTTTCCTGGTGTGCAAAACCATGGGAGTAACGACAATGAACGCTGACAGGGATAAAACGCTATTTTCACTGGCTATAAAATTAGTTGACGACCGGAAGAAAATATAATAAGAAATGAAGTTGAATTAAACACTACTGTCAGTATTTGAACGAGTATCAAATATTTAAATAAATACTGGATGTGCCGTGGCCGAGTGGTCAAAGGCGCCTGGCTATACATGGAAAGTCCGGGGTTCGATCCTCGGCCGCGGCACCTATGCCAGTCAGCAAGGCATTTTAATCGACAATGTTCATTTATCCTGCATTCAAATAAATGGAAATGTTATATGCATTATTGGTAACTCGGTGTACACTTGTTTACAAAACAAATAAGGTTGCTGTTGCTGCCTGAAGGCTAATCCGAATACAATGTGCATTATTCAAAGCAAGATATTTCCTAACATGTTTAAAGGGATTTTTTTTCCTAAAACGGAATGTCTAATACAGAACATTTAAAGATCTCTACGAATAATGCGAATGCATGCCTCCTTATGGTATAATGGGTATTATACAGACAAAATGTAAGAGGTATTTTATGCACCAATTGTCTTTTCCCTGTAAGATTTCATATATAAATGAATTAATATCACACTTAATCTATTCCTTACTTCATCTTATATTATTTCTTGGTCGTGGGTGGTTTGTGGACAAGTTGCCCCCAAGACCCCCCACCCACCTTGCCCAATCTATACGCCAGTGAATGTGACATATCTTTACTTGAGGTATACGGTGTTTTCTTTAATGGAAATCTGAATGAATTATGCATTTGTACATTATATTAACAATATATTGTTCCATTAGAAACTGATTTCACGTATGTCCTATCTAGGCCTATAAACAAAATGAATTTCATCTATGTTTCAAATAGATTTAATGTATATATACATATATATATATATATATATATATACACACACAAAATGTTATTTTTTGACCACGAAACGGTGTTCAATTAATTAAATTCATGTCCATGACCAATTACTAATTTATCTTGATAGCATAAATGAAATAATTTCAAAAGTAATTCAAATGCTAAATGGAAAATGCCCTAAAGAAAGAAAGAAAAGAATCTATTGGACCTACCTGTGACGGCCACCCGTTTATCCGCACTGAGTTTATCCAATTTGTAGAGAAGTTGCTGTCTCTTCTTCTTCTTTTTCTCGGGCTTAGCGATCACGTGTTCTTTCATTCCGACTCCTCCGGTCACCTCGTCATCTTCTGTGACGTCATAATCGGTAGTTCCGAGATCGTCCGAAGTCTTTGGCCAATCGGCCGAGGACAAGCCTTCGTTGCTGACCACGTCCATTGAGACGTTGACCACGCCGCTATCACTCGTTTGTTTGCTGTTGCTGCTCTTGCCTTTCTTGAATGCAGCGTGAGATCTTAGCTAAAAGGGACAATAATTGATCACATGTCATGATGCTGGATTCTTAAAAGTAACTTTTATAAAATTTAGCATTAATAAAATATCATGTGAAATTCTGCACAACAGGTATTCTCTGTTTAATCATGACAATTAATCACTTTGACAACTGGAACAAATCAAATGTTGCAATGTCTCTTGGCTCTATGTATTTCTGTAACAATCATGACGAGTTGATAGATATTTACACACAAAATAAGTATTTTTCATCGCTCGCTACGGCCACTCATTTTTTTTCTAAACAGTGCCAAGTGTCCAACATTTGGTCCCTACAAAACTCTTTCTTTCTTCCACTATTCATATCTTGAATGGTATATTATGTATAGCTTTTTATGAAATACAAACGTGCGAGCGAATGTGTGTGTGTGAGAGTGTGTGTACGAGGGTGGGTGTGTGAGGATGTGCAGTAGGGAGTGTAGTAGGGAGTGTGCAGTAGGGAGTGTGTAGTAGGGAGTGTGCAGTAGGATGTGCAGTAGGGAGTGTAGTAGGGAGTGTGGGGTGCGTGGGTGAGTGAAACATATATATGTAATCTTCCTCTTGAAGGCTTGTAGAGTTTCTTATTTGATTTGACATAATTTTTATATTAACATGATATTGAGGTAATTTTTTTTCTCTTACAAAAAAAAAGTTTCATATTGTTATAGACATGATAGAAGAGAAATATGGCGGTTTGATTTCATTTGTAATCATTTTTAAAATATTTGTAATTTAATTGATATTGATATATTTATTTGTTTGACTGTTAATTGCTTGTATACATGCAAAGAATCTTTATTTATATGAATTGTGATTGTCAACTTATTGTTTTGAAAGAGGAAGAAAATAAAATATTATTTAAAAAAAAAAAAAAAAATGTGCGAGTGTGTGTGAGATGGTGTGTGAGGGTGTGTGTGGAGGGGTTAACAAGGTGCAACATCACTGGACATCACACTATTTACAGTCGACTCCAGGGTTCCGTAACACAAAGATTAGCGATCAATCGCTAAATGAACTCACCAATCAATATAAATGTTACACGCGCATTAGGTTTAAAATACTGGCCAGCGCCCAATCAGTGCGGTTCTTCCATATTTGCAATTCATGGCAAGCCTTTGTGTTACGGAGTCCTGGTCGGAGAAAGTATTCGTATTGATTTCATGATCGATTGGCTTGAGGTCGGTATCGTCAGTGTGACCTATACGTCATTTACCTGCAATTCCTGCCGTCTGATCGTCCATATGACAGAGATGTACGAAAACGTCATGATGGGCACCGTCACACCAAAGATAAAGGTGAACCAGATGATGAAATAGAGACAATCGTCCCACTTCGGCGAGCAGTGGTGAGTATCTGGGTGGAACTTGAAATCGGAGAGGAACTCGAAGGCCGGAGGAAGGACGTTGATGATCGGGAGGAACCAGCAGAAGGCGATGAAACCAACGGCGCGGCATTTGGTCGGGGGAAACCTGTTTGACCAGACCACGGTCAAGTAGCGGTCCACAGAGATGGCGAGGATGGTAGTGAAGTTGGCGAAGGTGAAGAGAACGGCGCCAAAACCATTGATCTAAAATTTCAATGATAACAATAATAATAATAAATACATTAGAGAGAGAGGGTCTTCCCCCATCCAAACCATTTAAACTGATGCTTTGAGTTTGTCGCTGATTTTCATGACTGGTATAATCCCGGATAATTATCCTTCTTCAAACAGTTAAAAAAAGAAAAGGTATGAAAATGACATGACATACCCCCGCTTGAAAGAACACAGTGTCACACAGTGGGATCATAGTGTGTTCACATAGTGGACTATATGTAGGTATTATTCACTCTGTTAAAATGGTAAAAAAAAAACAGTGTGAAGATAATTTCCCACAGTACTCTGTAAAAACTGCGGTGTTAAAACTTACACCAATTGGTGTTAATAGAGGATCACACCCTGAGGTGTTAAAATTACACCCTAGAGATTAAACATAACACCAAAGAGTGTAAATGGAACAACAAAAGGTGTTGTAATAACACCTATAGGTGTAAAACTAACACCACCAATTTAACACCGGTGTAAAATAACTGGTGTGGTCCTCTATGTACACCGGTTAACACCACAGTTTTTGCTGTGTAGAAACCTCGACAGTGTGACTGTTCACAGAGTGTTCACATGGTCGACTATGTGAAGATGTGATCCACACCGTTGAAACGCTCAAATTAAACGGTGTGAAGATACTTTCACACTGTGGACAGATATACGGTGTGACTGTTCAGTGTGTTCACACGGTCGACTATGTAAATATGGGAATCACCGGGGGAATCACACTGTTGAAATGCTCAAATTTAACATTGTAAAGATACTTTCACACTGGACAGATCGACAGTGTGACTGTTTACAATGTGTATTCATACGGTAGACTATGTGAAGATGTAATTCCCATTGTTGTAATGCTTAAATTTCACAGTGTGAAGGTGATTTCACATTGTGTTCCACACTGTGGGACAATGTGTTCTTTCCAGTGAGAAGGATACCCCCAGTAATCACATTTCTAATCATCACAATTATTGTGCAAAAATTGTTATTTGTGAACCATCAAGACTATCAATTTGAAAAATGGCTACATGTTCAGGAAAATGAATCATGCCTTTCGAGAAATTATATCCTTTGACCAATTTTCTTTGAATGTGATTGCATTTCATTTTCATACTGTATTCTATAGGATAACTCTTTTGACAAAAACTGTAGGTATTTTTTCAGTCTTTCTTTGAAACGGAATCCTATGACATCTTTTGTCGGATTTCTCTTCTTTTTTTTAAAATAACTTTTTGCCCCTTGAATGTGTGTAAATATCAATGTATTCAATGTCGTGGTTTGTTGTTTTTTCTCCTACTATAATGGGGTTTTTTCAATTAAAAAAAAATACAAAATTGTATACAACCAAATATAAGATCAATATCTCTGCACATTTCAGTCTTTGGATATTATTTTTCAATTGGATTGAAAATAGATAAATAGGAACATTAAATACATTTTACTATAAGGGGGGGGGGGTCCTGCTCTCAAAAGTTCGCTGTATGAGTATGTGCTTGCCGATATGATATAATTATGAACTGAGAGAGACTATAGTGTCTGGAGTAACAATTACTTCTGCATACACGTGCACGATTCGTTCATTTTCATATTGAATTTGGTCGCTTAATAAAGAGAGTCGCCAGTAATGTGTACCTATATCATTATATGAAATTGAAAGAAATGCCTAAAAGAGTCACTGACGAGAATATGACTGCACGGGGATATCATCGACGAAACTGACAAAATTTATTTCAATTTCCATCATTTCACAATATTGAGGCACGAATCACGTCACTTCAAACGAGCCATATTGATCATGAATACATTTAACGAGGACATAATAAAAATATATTTTTTTAATTTGTCCATGGCGTACAGAGCTGTTAATAATTTGCACTAGTTTGAATTAAATTTAAGTCTAGCAGCCATTAAACAATTCACCATCTCTGCCTCTCTCTCCTGAAATTGTAACTATACGACAAATTGAGGGCGATGAATCTCGCCTCGCTGGTAGCAAAACGCAAAATTTTCTATGCAGATTTGCACGCAAAGGTGGCGCACAATTTTTGCTACAGCATTTTTCATTGTGCCCTAATTGGGAGGAAAAAAAGGGACGAGATTTTGACAAATAATGAAACATTTGAATTTCTTCAATTTTTATCATTTCACGGTATAAACACACACACACAAACTTTAACCTGGACATATTGATCATGAATACTTTTCACGAGGACATTTCAAATTGTCCCGAAACCACGGAGCTGCTATATTAATTTGAAAGAAATTTCAGCCCTCCCTGTATAGTAAACAATTCACCCCCATTTCCATCTCTCTCCCCCTCATACTTTCCATCTCTTTCAGCCTCTCCCTCTCTTGTACCTACTTTTTCCCTTCCCTCTTACCCTCTCCCTCCCTCTCTTTATTTCTCTCTCTTTCTCCCACTCTCTTTTGTTTTGTTTTTTCCCCACCGCTTCCATTATTTCCTTCAAGTTCAGCCCCTCTACCTTACCATCATTCAATTTTCCCCTACCCTTGCATTTACAGACAAAATGAATATGAAAGGAATCAGACTACTTTTGTAGACTCGAAACGAAAAAATGACACAGAGTTAGTGCCCTTATGTACGCCTCGGCGGAAAATTTCAGGGCTGACCTTAAACAATATCCGTAGTTGAAAATAATATCCTGGCTACATCCTTCAATAATCATTGGTATTCAGAATAAGGATGTATAGGCCTACATCCCATGGTCATTTCTACGTGGTATACCGGCTCTGATTTCCCCTTTTATTTTGTTACCGAGGAAAAGGGAAATTGCCAGAAATATTTCGAACCTTGTTTGATTTATGAGCAACTTGTATACACCATACGCGACACTTCCGGTTTGTTTCAATTTAATTTTGAGATAAATTTCAGTCTGATGTTTTAGATGTGATTTGGTTGTCGAAGAAGGCCTTTTTCGAGACGTCTCGTCACAAAGGATGGGGGGGAGTGTAGTCTTGAGAGTCAATGTGATTTTATCATTTAAAGACATCCATTCTGTATTTCTTTTAAACCTGGAATATTATTGTGTAACTTTCGACTGCTTTACATAGTTTTAGGTATTTCCGGAATGATATATATCTATATATCCTTATGTATAAAGGTCGTGGGTTCGAGTCCACCCTGCATGGGCGGATGACTGAAGCCAGTGCGTTGTGTGTAAACGTCTCTCCCATGTTTCATAGATGCAGGCTATGTTACAATGGAAAACACTCCGTCCCTCGGATAGGACGTTAAATGCAGGCCCCGTGTAGAGAAGAGCCACCACCTTTGCACGTTAAGAACCCATTGCACTATTCGTATAAGAGTAGGGGGAAACCCCGGTGTAGTGGTCCACCTGCATTCCCCCCAATCAGTTATATCAGGAGGAGAGACCTGCGGGTCTTAGTGATTCAGTTCGCTTTTCGCCTCACAGGGAAAGGTGACGCCAAACAAATAATAATAATAATAATAATATATCTCATCAACTCCATTCTCGCTCAAAATCATAATTTTTTTAAAACAAACTTGATAATAGGCCTATATATATATATATATATATATACACACAATAATATAATACTACCATTATGCAATATGATACGCTGGTGCGATTCATTGGCATACCATTATAACGTATTATCTTATATTTAGAAAATAGATATCAACAGTTAAATTCGAACTGGTACTTAAAGAACTAATTTACCTCTATCCATTGAAAGGTCTTTTTTATCATACTTTCGGGAAGCTCTTCTCAATTCCAAGGGTTAATCTTTTTTCAAATATCTTTTCTACGTAATAAATGTTTTACTGTACCCTCGATGTGTATCTAAAATCACTCGGCGCTTGCCTTTACACAGGGGCCGCAGAACCAGGGGGGGGGGACTGGGGAATTTAGCCCCCAAATTTTTTCCCAAACCGCGGCCCCTGTTCCATGTATTTGTAGATGTAAACAGGTATTCAATATTTTATTTGGATTATTTCTCAATCAATGTTCAATTAAAATTTCTTGAAACTTGTCTTTTCATATAACTATAAATGATTACTTACATAGTGTGTATATACATTACTCAACCTTTTTTTGCTGGAGTTTCTGCATTTACTGTGTAATCAAAATACATGTGAATATACAACACATGAACATAATATGGCGTAATGAAATACATTAAAATCTACCAATTTTAGATTGGATATAACAAAGTTTAAACATACGTAAAATATTGTAAATACAAAGTATAGTATATAGTTAAGTTTTACAAAGTACAGAGGCCAACTATAAAAACAGAAATGCTTGAATCATAGCAGCCATAAAAAAAACTTCTCGATGAGGCATATATTCCTCCACCCCCCCTTTCCCTTCTTCAGTATTTTCATTTTTTATTTTGTTTTTATATATTTGTGATTTATTTTCATGGCCCAAAGGTATAATAAGCTACCATGATGAAAAATGAATACATAAATGAGTACTAGTAATGAATTATTTAAAAATGAACAAATGTTTGTTTATAATATATAAACAAATTTATATGAAGCTTAGATATGAAGCATAGTTACGGCTGAAACAAATCATTCAATTATCAAGGATCTGATTTGTCATTAGTGAATATCCAGGCATCCGAAAGCGTTGTTTGCAATTCTAAACTTTCGTATAGGCATCAGGCTACCACAATAGATGGATATATTTCTTTCATAGTTTTTTTTTTACTTAAACGATGATGACGAAAGTAAATTTTGACAGCTTAATGACCATTGGGTTAGTAACGGAAGCGCTAATTGTCTATTTAACTAGGACAATGTAACATGTGGTTTATAATCTTGTTCTTTTTTTTGCATTGCACGTACTCCATTCACGTTGAGACCACGAGAGTCATTTAGAAAGGGGAGGTGGATATGATATGTTATATTATCATTATATCGTATTTGGAAGAATATACGCACTCTTTACGGTCCCAATTCTTCCTAAAATTAATAATGCATATTCCGCGGAGGAAACTGAATTGAACTGAACTCAATTTGAAAAAAAAATGAAGTTGTCATTTAGATGATAAATGTAGTATGATATAAACACGTCGAGGTGACACGATACATACAAAACATGAATTTGTGAATTATAACTCCTTCTGGAGTGAAAATTGGCTAAATATATACACTATTCGCTCCAGAACGAGTTAACTGCACTCTCAAAAGATGTAAATCCCACTCCAAAACGACTGTTCCATTGTCTCGCTCTGAGGGGAGTGTGATTAGGTACCAGATTAGCTCTTACGCATTGAGAGAGTACCTTACTATATTCTATCTATCTAATCTCATCTCATCATACCACATCTTATCTTTCGTTACCTTATCTTATCTTTTTCTTTTCGTGTCTGGTACACTGCAAAAACACCGGTGTTGATTTGACACCATTCCGGAATCTATATATGTCCACACCAGAGAAGTGTTAAACAACACCAGTTTGATTTTGGTCTAACACCAGATAGGTGTTTATACAACATCAATTAGTATTAAAACAGCATCGGTTTGATTCCAAACTGGTGTTAAATCAACACCCGAGTTTTTGCAGTGTACGCTCTTCTATCCATAAGTATACTGAATGGAATTGGTGTGTATGGAGACTTCCTCTCCCATGAATCAAAGATTTTTTTTCTGATATCATGCTCGACACCACAATTTTTTTTTATCAGATTCCATTAATTTTTTGCTGAAGCCATGTCAAATCTACGGCAGAATATCATATACCGTTTGAATTCATGCCAAATCTACACCGTAGTATATACTATACACTGTTATGTAATGGTGGTTCCCGTCTCAGTTCGTTCTCTTGTATATAAAGAACTGAATGTACCCCCCCCCTCAGTTTCTATAATAATTACAGGTCTGATTTTACCATCTACCAATGCTCACACCAACAAACACGTTGAGCTATGGTGCGTTTATATATAAAGATGATCAATATTTCTACATCTATATGACTATTCTGTGGACCCCCCTCCCCGTACCACCCGCATTGGTAATCAAGAATCCACTCTCAAACGAGCCATGCACGTAAAAATAACAAGAAAAAAATCAAACATATTGTCATGGCAACCGGAGGAAGGGGAAAGCAGCGCTTTGTGTAGTTTTGGAGTAAAATTCTTTCATTCATTGATTTGTTTAAATATTATTATTGGGATTATACTGACAGTACCTGAGACTTCGTGCTGATTTAATACTACTTGGAATATTCATTAGTGGATGTTAAGTTAATACTAGTCAATTTTATTTGTTTACGCCGTAAAACCCCTTTTCTGTTTGTCTTTCTCTCCCGTTCCCCCTCCTCTCTACCTCTTTCTTTTCTATCTCTCTCCCTCCTTTTATAACTATTGTTGTTGTCTGCAATGTGTTGCTGCTTCCATGGAAACAAGCAAAAACGTTTATAATAGGTGAATGGGATGCAGAGCAATGAGAAAAGTTATGCTCCCACCCCCAAAACGTTCTTCACATAAAGATTTGCAGACCGGAAGTTGTAGCCTGGTCTAGTGCCCTGCCCCTGCGAAGGGCCTCAATTTTATAGGATGAACAAAAGCCGACGAATTACATGTTATTAGGATGAAATATGAAAGGAGAGTCACATTAAAGTCTGGGGAAATCAATCAAATAACAGAGTGACAAAAGTTTTAAATTTGTGACATCGTGCGCGCATCGCCACCATAAAATACACCAAGTAATATAGATTCCAATGAAGGCGTTTGTTGTTGTTGTTGGTTGGTCATGATTGAATATTTAATTTTTTAAAAAATGTGTTTGAAAGAGTGTTTAATTATCGTCTTCATCTATAACGCTATTTTATCATTATTGTCATCATCATAACCATTATGATTTCTTGACGTTATCTTTGTCATGATAATTTTGATAAGATACCCGTACCTATACTACATGTATATCATGTTACATGTAGAGTACATAATTACGGTCTTTTGGTAACTCATGTATCCCGTAATTCAATGCAAGTCCTTGTTTCAAGGTACTTTCCGTAATGACTAATGGCTTAATTCCATGAATGTTTTCATAGCAACTCGAGCATAAACATTTTAAAAAATGGCGAATATCCTTTCTGCTGTAATTTGATAGACCTGATTATGGTTGAAAGGAATTTGGCACATACGGAACACGAATACATATCTGAACATAAATGTAAGCTAATATCATAATCACAATAACTTCCACGTAAAATGTCATCGTGGATTGAAGGAAAAAAATCTGTCGGTGTTTCCCCTTTCCTTAATGCGGAATGTATTCTCGTTAATATCATTATTCCGCAACACGAAAATCGGATATACAAAGATGTTCGTTATCCCGAAAATTATATGAAATTGGTTCTTTAATCTGAAAATTAGCGATATTTTTCGAAGGTCTGTTAATCTGAAGAGAAAATAGCGTTTGTTCTAGTTCTTGCGAAAGTTTGTAAATCTGACGATAAACCAAGGTTTGTTATTTTGAAGGTCGAATAGTCCAAAAATGAAGTAAGGTTTGTTCATTAGATTTGCATCATTATTCATAACGGTCGTTGTTCCGTAGGTAAAATTCAATTCATTGTTCGGAATGTTCGATAGGCAGAAAATGAAATAAATTTCGTTTTTACGAAACAACAAGCTGCCCTTTGGAGCTACGAAGTACTTATCATCCATTGACCCATTTTAACAAATGATTCGGTTCCTCAAAGAACAATGTGTCACACAGAGCGATCACAGTGTGTTCACAAAGTGGACTATGTGAAAATAGTATTCACACTGTAAAAATGCTCAAATTAGAAGATGTGAATATATTTTCACACTGTGAACTATGTAAAAATATCGCTCACACTGTTTAAATATTCAAATTCAACAGTGTAAAGATATTTTCACACTGTGGACACCTCGACAGTGTGACTGTTCACAGCGTGTTCACATGGTCGACTATGTGAATATGTGATTCACACAGTTGAAATGCTCAATATTTAACAGTGTGAAGGGGATTTCACATTGTGTTCCACACTGTTGGACAGTGTCCCTTACGGTATGGTCCTTCTGCCTCCATGTCCATTAGATCCCATAGTAAGGCCTATTAGTATTTCAATGCCCAATAAAAACACAACAAAATTGCAGCTAAGCCATATTTGTCAGTTAAAACTTAAAAATGAAAGAATTACCATTTGCATTTGGCGACTTGCTACAAAACAATAAAAGCTTCTTCTTCTTACCGAGCATAGGATATCACTGTGCACGAGAAGATAACCGTTGTCATAGATGGACCAGATAGAGAAGGTCATGCTCGTGATCGTCACGCCCAGGTCAACCACGGTAAGGTTCAGAATAAGCAGATTGTGAAAGTTCTTTCTTAAAACCTGCAAGTCAAGTATAGTAAAAGTTTGGGTGTTAAACCTGACACCATACCACTCCGTCAAACAACCTACAGTTTAAGTGTATCACGGAGTTCAACTAGTTTGATATTTTCTTTTTTAATCCAGTGTGGTAAATATGAAAATGAGAAAAGTATATTTATGCAACGAAATTTCCATTTTTTTTCCAATTGTCAATTTTGTTAGAAATTTGTAACACATGTGTGTCTTGTGCTAGCTCTCCATCAAGCAGTGGATGTTCTATATCAAGAATATCAAATTCTTCAAAAATAATAAATACTATAGGAGAATGAAACCCTTGGAACGAGTTGGCTTGTTTGAAAAGAATAAGATCAGTGGAAGTCTGAGGACAATTGGACAAATATACGAAAATAATTAGCTTTTGAAAGTCGAAATTACCAATGCCATGGAGGTTCTCTTATTGACAACACAGCCAAGACTTCTCCTCTCCCCTTTGAACACATTTTACTCATTCTAAGAAACTGGTGACAATTTAAGTAAATACTAGATAAAAGTAACTAGATGAGTTGTACAAGTGTGACATCACTCATCTTGGTCGCATTGCTAATAAGGGGATGTCAACACCAATGGTGATCTCAACCATGGGCGTACAAAAAAGGGAAACGGTTGAAATATGATATTTTCCGAATATTATGTCAAAATCTATCACAAACTTGGGTTTTTGTTATAAAAATGTTGATATTTTTAACTTCTTAATAATTTTACGCGAAATGCTATATCGAGCCCCCCCCCCCCGAGATTTTGGCTCATTACGCCACTGATCTCAACATTCAAATGCTCATTATTTTCTTATTATTTGGTTATTTCTTCAATCTTTTATCGATTTGCTTCTTTGATTTTTTTCTCTTTTCACACAAGATAGCTTACTCACAGGGTTTCATTCTCCTTTAATAAAATTATATTTGTAAGTATTGATATGTTTTAAAGTAAAAATATTTCTTTAACAAAAAACTCACCTTATCAGTCAGAATGGTGACGATTGCCATGAGATTGGCAAAAAGCGCCCCAACAAAGATGATAACCATCGTGATGCCTTCGATGATGGCCACAGCCGATGACGGGGAATGGTCGACCGTCAGACCACGATTACGATCGTACAGCGTCGGTGAGACGGACATCGATGTCAGGATCGAAGCATTCTCGACATCTTCGAGCCCGCCCAACGACGTCGCGTTGGATGCCATGTCAGATGGCGTCGTAAAAATCATTGATATACTCGTGATGAAACTGACTCCGTAGTGCCACCTAGGTGGCTTTGTACTACCATCGAAGATTCGAAACTAAAATTCAAATATGAGAGATATCTCTCTTAACGTGATGGCGAATTTTCAATGAGGAAATTGTGTATTATAATTCGTCAGGCTTTGAATGAAAAACACAATGCTATCATTGCATATGATCCCCTGCCTCTCTCTCTCTCTCTCTCTCCTGCCCGCGATTCTCCTTCCATGCACGTCCTGTCAAGGAGAAGTCTCTTTTATGAATGACGGTTAGTTCGTCTTCCCCAGAAGTAAAATCCTGTTCACCAGAACTTATTGGAAACTCAGTGAAGTACGTCATGGTCATATATTAGGGTGCAATTCTAATTTTCGGGGAGAAGAGGGTCGGTTTGCATAAATTATTGTAATCATTGTCTTACCGCAACAAGTTGCCGCGTTCACTCATAAGTTTGTTTATGGTTAACATGGTTAAGAGTGCAAATCTAACTAAGATGTCAGTTCCACCAACGAAGTTACTCCAAATCGATCGATAGTCTGGCACTGGTAATCACGCGGCAGTATCTTTTGTCGGTTTGGGATTGCTTTCACCGATCTGACTGGGGTATAAGTTTGATGACTTCTGCATGATATTTCCGTGTACAGTGTCTATTTCCTGGTCAGTTGCGATGTCTCATGTATCATGTCTCTTGACTTTGAATGAACAATTCGATGATGGCCATACGCAGCATAGGGGCAGTTACCCCCAAGAAACTTTGAAAGCTTACAAAATTCACCAAAAGTATTCACAAAATCATTCACTTTAGAAAATACGAAAGTGTTCCCACGACGAGCTTAGTCAGTTTGCTCCCTCACTGTTGATTTTTTTTCTCAAAATTGCCCCCACAGGAAAAAAAATTGCGTACGGTCATTGTGTAGAGTCTTTGCTCTTAACAGGGTATCAGTTTTCAGGATCCGGGAAGCCGTTTTCAATTAAAACTTACTGTGAAACCACAACTAAAATGATATTTGATAGTCATTGTTGGGAAATATATATCGACAGAAAAGATAAAGAAGCTATTGTGCTCATCCAGCATCAGCAATACGAGTTACAGAGCCACTTGTTGGACTCCACCAAAAAAAAAAAAAATGCAGCGATACTGATTATTCACTCGCAAATAAAATTTTATTTTATTTCAAGCGTGATTTGATATAATACATGTTCCCTTTGTCAATCCGAATCTAGAACTCTTGCACAATTAGTATGAACAGTCACGCCTCCTGCATATAATTAAATGTACATGTTGAATTTATTGATCGTAAAAACAAATATGATAAGGATTAAGTTCATCCACTTCCTATAACCCAGGATCGAAACTTGTATTGAGTAAGAAGTTAATGCGGGATGCAGAATAATCTGCGATATAAAGCAAACACTGGGTGACTTAATGGATAGTCGGAGATCTTGGTAATGCATTTGGAATAAAAAAAAATCGATTGATGAAGGAAGCTTCGTCTGTTATTTAGCGTAAGATAAATCAACACCATCTTAACCACTTTGGAAACCAGAAACAGTATTCTCGTTTAATAAACATTGGAGTAAAGAGTCAAAACGTTTGAGAGGCCAGATATAATGTAAATTTGTTTTTAATTTATTTCTTAAAGTTTAGAGCGAGCGAAGAGAGCAAAGAAAAAAATTCACTTTTTATTACAAAATTAAGTTTTGTGATAGAATTTGATATAATATTCAGAAAAGGAAATTATATTTGACCATTCTTTCTTTCCTATTCTTTCCCTTTCTCTTATTTTTTTTTCTTGGTCATGATGAATTTTGGGAGTCCTTTGCCCCTAAGCACCCCATCTGTACAATAGTGGCTACAAATGAAATCATAATTCAAGACACATCGACTATACCGACTTCAGTGGCCCTATTCATAAAACTTGTTATTTGCAATAATAGTGAAAAACTACTAAAATTCTTTCAATCGCATTGGCTCGTAATATATTTGATATAGAAATTGTGCATTTGTTGGTGTAAAACAATTATTTGTGAAACGGAGCCCATACAGAGGGTCCTCTTCGTTGGTGCGACTGTAAAGCGTTACAGTCGTGAATTAAGATGGTGCCCGTACTCGCAAAGTATTTTGAGGAAGTCAGGGGTCCGTTTCAGAAAGAGTGGCGATCAAACGGAACTCCCCCCCAAAAAAAATTGCCTCTTAATTTTCAATCAATGAAACACGAATATTATAAGGACTTGCACTTGACGTTTAAGAACGCTTATCTCTCTGTAACAGGCCGGGGGGGGGGGGGTCAAGGGAGTTGGGAAGGTACCCCTAGGAAGGCAGTCACGTGACAGGTGAGTCGTAATAGACTACTGTGTTGTCGATTGGTCCTGAAGTATATTCCTTTGATCATTTTTTGTTTTACAAAAATACAGCGCGTCCCCAAAAAAATGTGCCTCTGACATAGGACTGAATTAATTCTAAAATGTGGTAGGATTCTCAAATAAATGTTCATGAGTAGAAAGCTCATTTCATGTTCTAACTTTTATGAAAATTTCATTGGTCACGCTTCAGCGGTTTTGAATACACACTCTGTTACGTAACAGTGGTGCATTTTAGCTCATTCCAAGTTTGCAGCATTGATGCATTTCTCCATTGTCTATCTTACATCCAGGATCTGAGCAGGGATAATTCCCTAATCATATCTAGGCTCATCAAATCATAAACTTGAGCATGTTCAGAGGGACAAGAAACGTAAAAATTAAGTTTGTTTGATGATTGATAAGGGGAATCAGTGCACCAACTTGAAAGAAAATGTGAATGATGGATGAGTACAATAAGCTGAAAAAGGGGGAATCAACAAGTTAATCACCCTTTGCAAAAAGGAACTATACCAAAGAAAATTTTGACTTTTTTCTTTTAAAAAGTTACACTGCATTATTGAACTTGACCTCAGTAGCAAATTAACTATAAAAAAAGTAATGAAAACAAAAATGCAGTATTGTTGGAATTATGCATGAAACAGACATGACCCGTTGTCTCAATCATTGTGCATCTCCCGTTTATCAAACATGAAATGAACTGTCAATACTGTTTTTGCCCTTCTGAACATGCTCAAGGTTGTGATTTGATGAGCCTGGTTAGATCATGGAGATTTCCCTGGTCAGATCAGGGAATTCCTTGGTCAGAACAAGGAGATAGAGGTGAAATCTCCTTGGTCAGAATGGTCAAAGGTGGTTGATATGCAAGAAAGTGCAGAACACAAAGCAGTGTTACATGCATATAAACTTGGAATGGGTTGAAAAGCACCACTGTTACATAATAGGCTGTGTATTCAAAACCACTGAAGCAAGACCAATGAAATTTTTATAGAAGTTAGGACATGAGATGGGCTTCCTATATCCATACATTTCATTGAGAATAATTTTTATTTTTGGAAGTTATTAAGCCGCATATCAGAGGGACATTTTTTTTGGGACGCGCTGTATTGTGAAGGTTGGTTTGAAAATTTGGTTCTTTTCATCATTCTGAAGTCTTTTACAATCCTAATTCCAACCCTAGCCTGAGCGCTCTGAGATATTGAGACTGGAGTAAATGTCGCAGGAGTTTCTAAACGTGAATGTTGGAAGGCATACAGAACAAGCAAAATAAATAAAGCGACTGGGAGCAGGTTAGATTTCAACAACTGACTATAATGACATTATTCTTGTCAAATGCAACTAGGAATAAAATGACTACACAGCAAAAACTGTGGTGCTAACCGGTGTACATAGAGGACCACATCAGTAATTTTACACCGGTGTTAAATTGGTGGTGTTAGTTTTACACCTATAGGTGTTACTTCAACACCTTTGGTTGTTACATTTACACTCTTTGGTGTTATGTTCAATCTCTAGGGTGTAATTTTAACACCTCAGGGTGTGGTCCTCTATTAAGACCAATTGGTGTCAGTTTTCACACCACAGTTTTTATAGTGTAAAATACTTATGCAATAAGAAGACACTTACATTTAGTAAACGGGGAAGTTCTTCCCCATGATTTAAACTAGAAGAAAAAATGAAGGTGTCATGTAAATCCGTCAAAGAAATAATAAGGCTTCACGAAGTGATGAATTTCGTTTATGACGTCACAGACGAGCGACTGCTCCACTGACTCCGCAAGCTATGAGATGTATTTGTGCGGCGGATAATCACCTGATACATCATACCCGATGTAGCTACTCCAGATATATCATGCAGAACTTCATTTTTGTAAAGTACATCCATCTTTCGCATATCTTCAAGCATATAGACATCTGTTTGTGGTACTTTGCATTTACGCGCATTCCAAACCTTTCACGCCTTATCGATTTACTGAACAACCAATCAGCATGATCAGGCTTTTGTTTGCACACTATACTGACGAATGGCAGCTTTTGTTTTATGATCAACACGCTTTCGTTTAACCAATCATTTTATTTCAAGGCGTGGTTTGGTCGGGAAGATTTTCCGTAGAATCACCTTAGGCTTAGGAGAAAGTCGCTCAACCTCGTGGTACCTTAGTGGTGTAATAACTACTCATGGAACTTGGATTTTTATATTTGGAGACAATTATACTTTGGATGTTTTATCCCTTGGATTATCAACTGTTGACACACCTGTAGATTAATCTATTCGCTTTTACTGTGTTTCATAAAAATCTTATTTTTTCACGGACAAGTCAACGCGACAATTTTGATTTCATTGTTGGGACTGTGCACTACCTTTGGACTTTACTTTGGCAGTGATAACCAGAGGTCTACTCGCGACGCGTCGTACGCCCTCACCGTCTCCTTCGCTCAGTTATGATTTCTGGAAATCATTGGAAATTGCTCCGAAACTATCACCGAGCCCTTTTTACATTCTGAACACAAGTTTCTATTTTGGATCGTTGGTGTGGGTGAGTACATCTAGAAATATTAGTATTCTTGTAATATTAACTGTATACAATTTATTGAACCATATTCTAAAATGAAAAAAATATTAATCACAATCTATTAAAAAGAATATAACAATTACATAATAGGCCTATATAGGGGAGCTGCTCGCATGGTTAAGATGGCATAAGTCTATTAAAAGTGTCTATTTCCCGATAAGTTTTGATTCTGTATGATTATAAAGAATTATTGTCGTTCGGGGGGCAGTATTAGTACAGAATCCGAAATTCATTGCTAATTTCATTGAACACTTTCCCATGTTCATTGCTCAACTATTGTTTGTTCGGTTTTTGTTGTTATTTTTTTTATATTATTTTCACAAATGCATACATCAATATATTCAAACAAACCAGTCATATGTGTCTTATGCACTGTAAAAAATGATGTTCTAATTTAGAACTTACAGTGCTTGTATAGTGACTGCACTACGAATGCTGATTTTCTAGTTTAAATTTGAACTAGGAAATCAGCACTCGCAGTGCAGTCACTATACAAGCACTGTAAGTGCTAAATTAGCACTTAATTTTTTGTTACAGTGTACAGCTAACGTTGATCTACTAGTTGTAATATTGGAACAGAATATTTGCAGTTGATTGCAAATATTTTCTTGCAACACCCCCTTAGTCTGATTGTAGAACTATATCATATAGTAATTACTCACCGATTTATAATGTAGGGACTACATGAACTTGCAAATTACATCTAAGAAGAAATTCACTAAGAGAGCCAGCAATGCGATCATTTGAGCAAGATTATCTACTTAACCTCTGCACACTTAGACAAGTTCATGGGGGTGTATCTTCTTACCAGTACTGTCATCTTTGTGTATAGGCGTACACAAAGGCTTATACAGAAAAAGAGTACAAAACTGTTAAGCTTCATTAACAAACTGTGTTATCATGTTCATTGTGAGGCATGAATTGAACGCTGTAACCCCCCCCCCCCCCAATCACACCTATTCCGAATCAAGCAGAATTTGCCGGAATGAAAAGACTAGGGGAAGGCGGGGTATAAGTTGTGACACTTTTTTGCATTTTTGCATGTTAGAACTGATATGACTAATAATATTTTAGAAATAAGTACCTTGCCTTTAAATCTGATTCTTGGGAAATATTTTTCACCTAAATATAACTTTCTACCCCCACACTGAAATTCATTGTGAAAAAAAAACGATGTCAAATTGCTCAACTTGCCCCATATGTGGGGTAAGTTGTGCCACCTTCTGGGGTAAGTTGAGCCACTAAAACTATATACAAAATGTATGCGGGAAGAAGCAGCATGTCATTTTTTTTATTTCAAGTCTTTTCACTTGCTAATTCTCTATAAATACTAACATCCCTAGAAAGTGAAAAAAAATGTCATATGAATTTATATCTTTGTGCCTACATATCAATGGCTTAAGACGATATTTTCACATCCACACATTTCTTATGCATCCATCAATCAAAAGACTATGACAAGAATGCAGATCCATACCTAGACTAACAATATTGTTCTCATTTCTTTATTATATTTAAAGACGTGTGCGGGTAAAAAAACCACTCCTTTATTTTATACCCTTTTTACTTTTTTTGCAGAAATTTGTATTTTCCATATAAAAAAGTACTTCTTGTTTCAATGTTGAAAACAATATGGTCGGGTAAAGGGTTATGTAATGGGTCATCAATACATGACACCACCACAATGTCTGACTCATTCATTATTGGCCTGGGGTGGTGGCTCAACTTACCCCGCCTTCCCCTACTGTTCGACCAACAGTTGGTCATTTAAATCTACCTCGAACACCGTTCGAAAATACTATACCCCTCGAATATTTTGAACATGACCAAAACCTTCGGGACGTCCAAAAGAAATTACAGAAATATTTCGAATGCAGTCAGAATATTTAGAATGCGCCTAGCCAAATGTCCAATAATGTAGCACAAATTATCAATCCGACTCCACTGTGGTTCATTTTGACTAGTGTATGATCATCCCCTGATCAATTTACTTAATTTCAACTCCAGTTTGGTGAATTCATAAGTTCCTCCCAAAAATTTCTAGATTTTATTTTATAAATATTTTTCTTTTCGTTCTAGCTAAGCTTGATTCCTGCTGATTCCGAATAAGTGTGATGGGGGGGGGCTTAACGTCTGTACTGACGTGTTCACTTACTTGAAGGGGAGGAATGAAAGCTTTGGAACAAGTAGGCTTGTGTGGAAAGAGAAAAATCAGAGAATAAGATCAAATAAAGTTTGACAAAACTCATACACAAATAATGAGAAAGATATGAACGTTTGAATATTGCGATCACTAATGCTAGTACGGAGATCCTCCCTAATGTTGATACAAACTCTTTATCCATAATTTGTTCTTTGAAATCTGTATTGCATGCCCTCCTATAGAAAGATTACATGATCTACTGATAGATGTGATAAAGAGGCAGTTGAAGTGAAATTTATGTGAAAGTAATGGAAAGTTGTTCACATGTGATAAGTGATATCACACATCTTTGCTTTCTTTTTATTAATTCAATTTTTCTCAAAATTTCTTTGATCTTTTACTTTGATTTTTTTTTGGCTTTCACACAAGCTATCTTGTTCCAAAAGTTTCATTTTCCTTTTACAAAGTCAAAGGGTACATTCCCCGCCGGGGCCCTCCCCTTTCTCTCTCTCTTCTTATGTATATATTTCTCTCTTAACCATTTAGAAAATGCACATTTCATTTCATAATCATATGTAATTCATTTTATAATCTCTTCAAATCGTCTCTCAAAACTCACTTATTTTAGCAGATGTGTGATAATTAACTTAATTGGATGAGCCTGCGTCTATAAGGTATGAATGTTTTTAACAGAAATATGGCGCAAATAGATGTTGTTAATCATCACCATCATCCTCTATCCCGCCGTACATTGTCTTTATACTTGTCAATATCTGTTGTGTTATAAGCATCTGAATCTGTTGGTGCAAAGAAATTAATACATTTGATAGAACACTTTTTCTCATTTTCCAACCTGATCATCAGGAAATTGGCAGTGGCGTAACAGGCTTGGGGGGAGAATTGTTAAACTGTAAACAAAATTAAGTGCTAATTTAGCACTTAAAGTGCTTGTATAGTCACTGCACTACGAGTGCTGATTTTATAGTTTAAATTTGAACTAAATAATCAACACTCGTAGCGCAGTCACTATACAAGCACAGTAAGTGCTAAATTAGCACTTCATTTTTTACAGTGTAAGAAAAAACACACACATAAAAATGGAAACCGGAAGGGAAGAGGGTAAAGGAAAGAAAGAAAAACATGGGAGAAAGAACAAATCATTCCGAAATAGTCCTAATAATACAAAATCATGATTAGTAAGGGAATTAAATTAAAAGATGAAAAAAAGCAATTTTCTTTAACATGTTTAATGATCTCTCCTTTTTCCTCTAGTTCTCTTCATTTCTTTGTCTCATCTCCTCTCCCCATTCTTCCCCCCCCCCTCTCTCTCTCTCCCTCTCTCAATCCCTCATTATATGATTCTCTGTTTCGCACACTGCAAAAACGCCGGTGTTAATTTAACACCAGCCTGTATCTACATCGGAAAAACACCAGAGAAGTGTTGAAACAAACACCAGTTTAGAATCAAACCGATATTGTTTTAACACTAATCGGTGTTGCTTAAACACCTTTCTGGTGTTAGCCTAACACCTAATCGTTTTTTTTCAACATCTCTCTTGTGTTTTCCGATATAGATACCAGGCTGGTGTTAAATTTAACACTGGCGTTTTTGCAGTGCACTTCACACTCCTTTAAATCTTTTCGACCATTAATAGAAAAGAGGATGGTAATATGAAACGAATATTTGGACGTGAAACATGAATGACATTACACAGGTTTCTGTCAGTTTGTTAGTAGTTGGAAATGAATTTAATTTGAACTTGTGCTTAAAACATATTTGATTACAAAACTGGAAATCAAAATTACATAAATGATGACGATCATGATGCTCTTCATTGGCACACTGAAAAAACTGTGGTGTTAAAACTGACACCAATTGGTGTTAATAGAGGACCACACCCTGGGGTGTTAAAATAAAACCTTAGAGATTGAACATAACACCAAAGAGTGTAAATGTAACAACCATAGGTGTTGTAATAACACCTAGAGGTGTAAAACTAACACCACCAATTTAACACCGGTGTAAAATAATTGATGTGGTCCTCTATGTACACCGATTAACACCACAGTTTTTGCTGTGCACTCTTGTGAAGTAGTCAGTAGATGGCGACCTTCAATCACAAACTGAAGAGTGTTGTGATGTTTGAAGCTGATCGATGATATTGATAAGGGAGTGGAAAGAAATATTTGGTTTATTGTCATTTCAACTCAAGTCAATTTAACAGTAAAAGAAATCATTACAAAGATATAAATAAATATACAAATATATATAGAATGACCTAGCTAAATAAATATTTACAATAGACACTAAACAATAGAATAATCATACTAATAATGATATTTAAAATGAACAAGATAATCACGATAATACTAACTGTAGAATATTCATGATAAAGCATTTTGCATATAACTTCTTTTATTCATCTTCACTACTTATTTGTTGAGGAAATAAGGGACCCACTAAAAAGCAGGGCTTGTTGAGTGTGGATTCCTCAAAGAATAAGTTAAAAGGCAGATTTGTAGGAATAAGTATAAATGCAAGAACGAGAAGAAAAATAAAACCTAAAAAAGAAAACGTCTTAATGCTATTGTGATGAATGGAGTACGGAAATGATGGATCTTTTTATTACCCAATCCCTGTGCCAAAGCCGTATGACGGTGTCCTGATCTTTGAAAAAAAGGTCGTATGATTGACGTGTAAAAAACAAGACGACGAAGAAGAATTAGGAAATACATGGAATTAAATCGTTTCCTATAATGCGAAATGACACACGACCTAAATGATTACGTCGTGTCTTAATTAGAATTGCCACACGACCTAAATAATCACGACGTGTCTTACTTCGAATAACTTCACGGCGTAATTATTATGTTCTAATCTGAATTACTACACAACCTTAATTTTTATGCAACCAATTATCTAGAGACGTTAAATATTTGGGCAGTAATTCTGTATTACGCTTTTATGATAATTTACTACGCGACGAAATAATGTCTATACTAAGGAAGAATGTCATTTTGAAGGATGCGACGTTATTGTTTAGATCCTGCACAAAAATGGAGACTCAGTGGACACGCATGACCCCCCCCCCCCGACCAAGAAAAGAAGGAGAAAGTAAAGTAAAGGGAAGGGATAAAAGATAATATTATTTTTTTTACATGGTGTTAAAATCGATCACACAAATAAAACAAAAATTGGCCTCGCCTGCATAGCAGAGAGAGATTATACAGTGCGTCCCAGAAAAAACGAAACCGAGATTTAGCGATCATTTATCATAACTTAATCATAAATAAAATAGACAAATGACCTACCAATTTAAAGCTTAGAATCCCCTCTTTCATCTGATATTACTTAGATTATTTCTTATTCACGCATGAGTGAGCAAAAACAATTTGAAGAAAGGATACCAAAAACTCATTTGGCGGGGGGTATCTGGGTTTCAAAAAGAAAACCACATTTCTGAAAAGTTCAATATCTGCTCTTTAATTTGGTACCTAAATTACAGAAAATGGTCAAGAAATAACAAAGTTCTGGTCATTTGAAATAAGGCTTTAATTTCAATAATTTCATAAAATGAAGAGGTTCTCCAGGCTGGCTTTCTAACTCACTCGACACTCCGTTTTGTTGACGATCAGCCATGCATTAAATCTTTTGTTCACCATGCGAAAGCTTCTGTGGGAAACCGGTGAAAACACGTTTATCTCATAAAATTATGGAAATACAAGCCTTATTTCAAATGACCAGAACTTTTTTATTTCTTGACCAAATTCTGTAATTGAGGTACCAAATTAAAGAGCAGATATTGAACTTTTCAGAAATGTGGTTTTCTTTTTGAAACCCAGATACCCCCCGCCAAATGAGTTTTTGGTATCCTTTCTTCAAATTGTTTTTGCTCACTCATGCGTGAATAAGAAATAACCTAAGTAATATTAGATGAAAGAGGAGATTCTAAGCTTTAAATTGGTAGGTCATTTGTATATTCTATTTATGATTAAGTTATGATAAATGATCGCTAAATCTCGGTTTCGTTTATTCTGGGACGCACTGTATATTATAGGCTTTACCGGCGGCCGTGGCGGCGTCTTCAACAATGAAATTAACCTAGGTTAAGGTTTGTAATTTTCATCATTTTTTGGAAAGCATATGGACACAGGAGTAGGGTAGTCAAGTATCACTCATCGTCTTCTACGAGTCTTAGGTCACATGATCAAGGTCAATGGCCATTTAGGGTCGATATACATAGTATTTTATTATGATATGAACGGATGTTTCTGTGAATGATAGCTTTTAAAGTCAGCACTGTTGAAATATAGAATTATTGAAATACAGAATTATATATTGAATCGCGCACTGTATATAGGCGAGATTGCCAGCGGAGTTCACCTGTTTATGAAAAGAAGAACAAAATTGTTACATGCGCCATTGCTGGCCCCCTCGGAATGTTTAACTCATTACGCCACCGGTTTGTGTTCATCCGTATTACGAAACGACGTAATTCCGAGTTTCTGACGGGCCCATGCGCATCTGTTAAATTTAATCAACCACTTAGAATACGCCTGTAACCATCATTCTTTACTTCATGCTTTGTTTTTTATGATCAAAATGGCTGCATCACCAGCTTAAAGATGCAGTTAGAAAATGAGATGTAAATTTACGTTGCACATGATATTGATTAAAAGACTAAATATCACGCTCCCAATATAGATCCTTGCGATACGCCTGATTTTATATTAAAAAAATCACGATAGAAACAATCAGCATTAATAATAATAATAATAATACCAACATGCTTATATAGCGCATATCACTGCCAAATGCGTCCCTCTGCGCTTCATTGGATATTATTACCCTGGCTTTAGCCCCGCAGCCTTTTACAGCGCGGTGGCGTTTCAAGGAATAAATTCCTACCAGGTACCCATTTACCTCACCTGGGCCGAGTGCAGCACAATATGGACAAATTTCTTGCCGAAGGAAATTACGCCATGGCTGGGATTCGAACCCACGACCCTCTGTTTCAAAGTCCGACGACTAATCCACTGGGCCACAACGCTCCACAGCAAGAACAATTTTTCTCCGGTTAAGTCTGATTCCACCCAGTTTTATTATTTTCCATTTGTACCGGAAACTTTGCACGAAGGATATTGTGTAGAATTATGTCAAACATTTTGCCCTCTCCACGAAATTTCAGTGGAACATACATGCAGAAGTGGAATAAGATGGCCTGACCAGTTATCAAGGTCGATGCAAAATAGGGGAGGGCAGGGGGTGACTGCCCAAATAATGATTTTTTTTTCATCTAGGGAATAGGTTTGCAGCTTAATAAAGAAAACGTTGGAGATGTTTCAAAATAATTTTTATTTACACTCATTTCCTTCATCTTATGTCCTCAGTTGTTAATTGCAGCTTGATGGAATTAAGGCAAAGTAATTTTGAATGTACAAACAGCATGAAAGATCAGGAAAATCAGCATTCTTGTGCAAACCAATTTCTGCGAGCTTTTACACTCTTGAAATAAACTGAGAAATGTATCAAATATGTTCATGAATACTGTGTCCGACCTACAAAAATGGTCAAAATCAACCAATTTATCGGTTAAAATCTACCAGAATTTTGGTTGATGATGATCATGTTTAATCGCCTGACACATATTCGTCAACATATTCGTTAATTTTACCAATCTTTATAGCCGTCTGATTGAAGAGACCGAAAGCCAATAATTTAATCTCTGGGGCCGCAGAACGGTTTTAAAATTGGGAGGGGACTGACAATGCAAAAAATCACAACAAATCATTACATTTTTGTAAACGTTTTGGAAAAAAGTGGGGCTGAAAACTAATCTAGACTAATTGTTTAATTCGATCATGACGGATTAGGAGGACTTAACTGATCACGTACATCTTGCGAAGTCTTAACACGCGAGTATGTCGTATTATATGACCCGTCTTACAATCAGCCTTGGGTAAAACGGCCCCGCCTACAAGTAGTGAGACAAAACAATATTGGATTTTTTCCCCAGATAATAATGAATTTTGCTCAATATCGGCCACAACATATACTTCAAAGAACAACTTCCTCAGGACTCTGAGGTAAGAATGGCGCGGCTCGGAAGTTATAGGGGTCCATCTTATCCCCCACTTTCCACTACTCTTTATTGACTGGTACTGTACTATGGATCAAGTACTAATTGACAAACCGTGGACGTGTTCAAAAGGCACGGTGCATCGTGCAGCCTGAATAGATGAGATTCCGTCATTAAGCAGTTCTCAGCTGGTCCACTATCCGGTTGATTTATTCCCCAGTCTGAAGGGAAAATAATGAGCAGTATGATCAGAGTAATTATGTATAATAATAATAATGTATATTCAACAATTGAATTTGAAACCATTTTGTGGATAGGCTTGAAACCCTGCACATACTAGATTTGGAATGAACTGGAATGCTGGAATCCAGGGGCCGCGGAACCGAGGATAGGGACTTCAGCCACCACATTTCTCGATAAACGTGCATAAAAGCATAAAATCATCTGATAATCTGATTGTAATTTTATAATTCATTCTACGACTATAGGCATGGTACGGGAGTCGGTGAAATCATGTCTGCAAATTTGAACAAAAGATTAAAAGTAAAACAGAAAAGAAAAGTGACGCAGGTTATCTATAATTACCTTTGTAACAGATCTGTACCTCCTATACTCACTCTTTATCTAATAGAATGTAAATAAAAGCAATAAATCCAGCAAACTGCAACGGCAATTTAAAGTTAGCTGAAAGGAAAATGTGCAGGGTATCACCCAGCCTGTTGCCCAAATTTTTTTATGTTGTCAGAAAAAATTAAATCCCCTACAATATCAAATAGAGATTAAACTTTCATGATGAGCTCTTGAGTAAATTAACAAAAGAAACGGGAAATAATTATTTTGCTAACAACAGCGGACATCGCTGTACAGAACAAAAATATGACTCAGGAAAACTATTTGAGTCACCAGGCCCGTAACCAGGATTTCAAAACATTATCCTATAATTGTTGGAAATGGAATAAACGAAAAAAAATAATAATGTGACCGCGAAGCGCGAGCTGAAATATTTTATATACTGACCTTTTCCTGAAATGCATCTTCTATTTCTATTTGGTTCTTGGCCAATGGGGGGGGGGGGGTTCCACAGGTCCCATTACTCCCCCCGGCTACGGGGCTGTATCGACCGCACAGAAACGCTGTTAGCGTAACATTTCACTAACACTGCGCTAACAAAGGGCCCCTGTACTGTTACAACTGGTAATCTCACCGCGATGGCTATAATGCATTATTTACATCTGAGATCAACGCTTGACATCGCAATCTGTATAGTATTATCCATTAACAAATCAGGTCTTAACAACATGGGTAGAATTACTGCACAGAAGGTAGAGAAAGCTGTTGTTAGGGGATTAGAGGTAGGCATAATAATTTGTGCGTAGTCTTGGTAGTGATCTATTTAACTTAGATTTAGTTATGATTATTTGCACATCCTACGCCAATGTGTTATGTTGTTTTTTTTTGTTTTAAATCATATTTATTTCTTCCTCATATCACATGTAAAAAAAAAAAATATATATATATAACATGACATTAAAACTTAATTGTTTCAAGTTAACACATTAACATTTTAACATGGTGAGAAAAGGAATATATATGAATTTCAAATGTAAACTTAAAATTAATCTGCTCAATTTTTTTTTTAACAACTTATAATCACGAAGGGATAAATACAGAACAGAATCCGGGTACAACAGCAACAGTTGTTCAATAATCGTGTTGTAAATTATGTGATATCGATACTTAATTGTGATCGGCCTCTTGGCCGCGACGATCTCAATAAACCACACGTAACCTTGTACTCCGCTTGATTGTTGCCTTTAATAATTCATTTATTGTCTGGCGTGGTGGCAGCTATTGGGATCTGAGCAAGCCAGTCCCTTAATAGTAAACCTATAATCCAGATTCTAGGTAACTTAACCCCATTACTAGGGGTCGGGCGCTCCGTGTTCAATCGGTGATAGGTCTCGGTTTCTTTAATATTATAGTGTGTTGTAGTCCCATCAATTGGTATATAAGTTATGTACAATAACAATTGCATGAAGATACATAGGGACGCCGCGTCGGCTGCGGCCAAGAGCACCGGCGCCTCGCGAAGGGGTCCGGTTAGTGCGGAGCCGCTTCAATGCTCCGGTAGTTATGACTCGAGAGAGAAGTCAACTCCTTGTTTTAATGTACCGTATTTTTATGCATACGTAAGACATGATGAAAGAAGAGTGAAGGTAGAGGTGAGGAGTGGTAATCAGGTTAATATGATCAGTGAGCAGATTGCAGATGATTTGGAGCTGGAGATAGTGATTGATGATTATGCTTTATATGATCTGTATGATTATGGTATTGATGCTGCCTTCGAATACAATGTTATTGGTTACACACAGTTCAGCCTCTTTACCAAAGAGGGTGTTGAAATGGAGTTTCTCGGAGTGGTTGTAAGTGACAAAGATGTCGGTGTTGTTGCTGGTGCACCGTATATGGAATGTCATGATATCATGGTGCGACCATCCAGACATGAAGTTATCTTCCATGGTGATTCAGTCTTTGTATATGACCCTGAGAATGTTGATGCTAGTTCACTGGTGTGTGAGGAAAATCTGTTGGCAGTTCAGCCAGCCCATGCTGGTGGGTCTGGCGATGTTGAACAACAGCATGTGGTGTCCAGGCCGACACCCATTGCCATTGTTACGGAACAAAGATCTCGTGTACCTATTTGTGAGACTCTGCCTTGTCCTGAAGAGTGTGAGTCGTGCTCTTCAGACTGTGTATCTAAGGATGAATATGTGGTGAATGTTTCTCCTTATGATGATGGTGTGTCTGGTTTTGAAGACAACTTGCATCAGCATTTTAATTCTCCTTCAAATGTCACCGATAGTGATAGTGTGAACATGCTTTGCTTGAATGAAAACACATCCGGGTCTTCATTGGTAGCACTAGATCCTTCTGACCAATGCCGCTCATTGGATATTTCTGACAAACTTCACACATCCGAACCGCCAGACGGATCGTCAATGGTTGAGCTGTCTAACAATCTCTGCTTGCTCAAAATGACGACCGGTTCGCATGACACACTACACATGCAACAATTAGTCAACAAGTCGCAATTGCCTGAGTCGTCTGACGGATGTTACTCACTTGATTCGATATCAGAGTCGCATTATGCATCGCTCGTGCAACAATCGGTTGACAAGTTGCTATTGCCCGAGACGACTAACGAATGTTACTCCCTCGATCCGATGTCCGAGTCGCATGATACACTGCGCATGCAACTGTCGGTTGACAAGTTGCTATTTCCCGAGTCGTCTGTCGAACGTTGCTCGCCAGAGTTGTCGTCGTCAGAGTCGTCTGACGTACGTTGCTCTCTCGATTCGTTGTCTGATTCGATCTACCATTCGATGAGCGATTCGTGTGACGCATTGCGTATGCAACAACCCATCGACAAGTTGATGTTGCTTGAGTCACCTGACGAATGTTCCTCGCTTGATTCAGTGTCCGATTCAGTACCCAATTTCACAAGCGATTCAATGTCAGATTCGTTCGGAACACTGCGCATGCCTGAACAGACCATCAATATGAATCTGCCTACCCCCATCGATGACTTGGGCAGCTTACTTAACTCACACAGAAATTTGAGCTCAGTCAGTTTCCTTGATGAAACGCAGTTAAATAGTAAGCCCAAAATTGACGACCTCTTCAGTCAGTGGGAAACATCCACACAACACATGCAAATCCATTGTCATACAAATACCACACCTGACAACACCAAACGGTATCTCATGCCCACACAGGTTTCTACATTGCTGTCACCTACCAACACTCGGCCTCAAACCATTGACAGCTCATCACCCACCAACATTCATCCACAGGCCATTGACAGTTCATCACCCTCCAAAATTCATCCACAGGCCATTGACAGTTCATCACCCACCACCATTCATCCACAGGCCATCGACAGCTCTAGGTCTCAGGTAGAGCTAGCTATCGAGATGATCCTCATCCCATCTCTTGGCCACCCACCAGCTACCAAAGATGATATTGATCCCCAGATGAACGATTTTGATGGAATTGGACCTCAACCAGCCGTAGCTCGTGGTGCCCATGACCACAGAAACCCCCCAGACGCAGCTTCCAGTGCCCATGAGCCCAGCCCCCATATCGTAGCCACTGGTTCCAATGATCCCCCTTTGATGACAACCTTCAGCCCACTTAATTCTTATACTGAGGATGGCATTCCACAGATGACTCCTATTTTACATGTCGCTCGTTCTGGCCCCCCTCTGACTAACTGTAAAACTGTCCCCCCAGACATCGATGTGAGCTATCTTAGGCCCTTTTACCAGTCTCACAGAGATGATAGTGCCCCTCCCTTTGCCTGCCCTGACCACCCCCAGGTTTTAGACTCCCTCTGTCGTGCAGCATTCCCTTGTCCAACCAGGTTTGCCCACCTTTCCAAGGCTATGAGTAACATCTACCAGATTTTGATACACCCTAGCATGGCACCTAGTCTTCCCGCCGATGTAACCGTGTTCTTAGTGAGAGTACTCTGGACAGTACACCTGACTGACTCTCACCATCCCCCATAATTATTGCTACCTGCCTCCCTTTAGTGTGTAGCCCATAAACCTGCATTGCTTGTGCATTGACTTTTTATGTACCATTTTTGCGGGATTGCTTTATTTTTACGTGATTGTGTATATTATGTTTACCTTATTTTTTAAATACAGGTTTATCTGCTTGCAGTACCTAGCTGTGTATAATTTTTTTCTTTACTGGACGTTTTTCATGTTGCTTTGAGGTTAGGCATTGGCCATAGAAATTTTATTTTTTATACGCTGTTTTTATGAAACAATTTTTATACCACGTATTGTAATGTGGCTTTACTGATTGCATGATGAATGCATGATGTTTGTTTTTGTGATATTGATAATTGTTTGAAAGAGTTCTTACATAGCTGCATCAGGTGACTGCAGTGTATGCTTAATTTGGTTGTTTATTTTCGTACATCATAATTTTTTTTTTTGTACTAAGCTACTTGTATGGAATATGTTGTTATGCCTAATTTCTTTCAAATAATGCTACATGTGTATGGTTTATGTAACTATTGATAGACTATCAGATTTCATAAGTGTCTGTATGCCATTTTTAATACCTTTTTGCTTGATTCTTTTTAAACAGAGAAATAGTTATTACCTATGATTGTTACTCTGCTTACCACACATTTCATTAATGTTATCTTTATCGGTGATGTTTTTTTTGCAGGTTTATAAATTTTTGCTGCTAATTTTACCTGAATTTATACATGTTTTCATTTTTTATTGCCACAGTGAAGTAGTGGAGCTGCATTTGTACTTGATATTAGTTCCAGTACTTAGATTACCCTGTTTTGTTGAAGGGCTAGGAGTTTGTGTTGAGAGAGAGAGGGAGAATACTTGCTGTTGTTGTTTTGTAGGAAAAGGTGAATGAGATTGCTTTTATACCATGCAGTCAGAGATTTGAGACACTTAAAGTTTGGGGAGTTTAATGTGGTTGTTAAGATTTGGTACTAGAAGACTGACTTTAGTAGTTATATGTGTTTTTATTAGCAAGTTTATATCATTGATGATAGTGTTGATATAATTAATGTACTTTTAAAGTAATGTGTATTTAATATTGTGATGTAACTTCCGATTGCTGATGAGAGCGATAGAAGTGATGATAATATATGTAGGTTTAAAGTTATTGATGTGTTTACCAATTGATGATAAGACTAATACAAATGATGTAATCAGTGTACACCAATATAATGGATGCACTTGACTGTTATTTGAGATGTTATTTGGTTTGTTTGCTTATTAAGTTCTCTTGCAGTGCGTTTTATAAATAGTGATAAGAATGTGTTGTATGAGGCCTACATGTACATGTAAATGATGCCTCTTGCAAGTCTTGCATATTTTCCTTGTTTGAAGATGTTAAGCATTCTTTCATTTTTGTTTACTTTAGACATCATTGTTTTTGAAATGCTAGTGTTTCATATGTTAAGATACAGTTGGAAAGTATAATTTACAATGCATTTGATTCTAGGAAGGAAAGAAGAAAATGGGTCACGCCAATGTGTTATGTTGTTCAATAATCGTGTTGTAAATTATGTGATATCGATACTTAATTGTGATCGGCCTCTTGGCCGCGACGATCTCAATAAACCACACGTAACCTTGTACTCCGCTTGATTGTTGCCTTTAATAATTCATTTATTGTCTTGGCGCTACAAGTTTAAAATCTTGTCTAGGAAAGGGTGAAGGAATGTAATTCATTATCATATAGGCCTGCAAAATTGAATTGTTACATTTTAAACATGAATGGCATCAGGAAGTATTACTAATTTAATTTAAAAAATATCGAATAAGCTTTAAAAAGATTTTTAAAAATTGCCTATCATGATATTACGATGGAGATTCTGTCCCAAAAAATGCGATCCCACTCTTCATCAGTTTCTTTTATTGAAAATGCTCTTCACAGACTTCACCCATCATGCTCATGATAGAGTATTTGCCAATGGTGATTATCACTTTCTAATGTAGGGTCTATTCATAAAAATGACTTCAAACACCTATATAAATGATATATCTTGGAAGAAAATATTTTTGAAAAGGATCATATATATTGGCACCCGCTATATACCTTTTTCCTAAAGTGGTACCCCAGGCTGAAGAAAATACGGTTCGAACAGTAAACAAACAAAACACTGACAATTTGATAAAAATTGGAAATGAGTAGAAAAAACATGGTTTCTTAAAATTTGCATTAGGCCCTATTTCGGTGAAATTTATATTCATGTCTCCAGGAATATGCAATGAGGGTCTGTTGTATCATACAAAATTAGGTTTATTTAAATTTTGTCCACACAGAATATTGCTTCAAAGATCATCATTTTGTTACTCGGGCGACATACATACATTTGAGACATTTACGAGTTCATTTCAAATTTTAATAAAATCAGAAAAAAAGGGGAAATAGCTAGAGGATATGGCATTATCGTTCCATTTATTGCATATTCATGACCACATGCTGCTCAGTAATATCAGTTGCAAAATACAGTGTTTAATTTTTAATATTCAAGAATTTTGTTATTTTCATCAAATTTTGATGAATTTTAAGCAATTCGCTCATCTAATTTTACTCAATTTATTAATATATTGTTGGGTCCCGAATACCCCTTTAATCTGGTCGAGGTATATTATAAATTACTTGGTATAAGAAAGGGAAACAAGTTTTAAAGAGAGAAATTATTCACTAACATCATCACTATTGGTTCCCTTGGCACTCTTAGTGATTTGTATTAACTTTAGCGCCACCTTTAGCTTCTGCTAAGCCTTTCATTGTTAGATTATTAGGAATTCGACTAAGCTTCTGTAAGTTTTTTTTAGTGCTCTGTTAGTGAAAACAATGCGTCTAGCTGTGGTCGCCCGTGAAAGGTGTGACTGGCCTTAGCGTTCTGGTACACTAACGACGCTTCTGTGCGCTCGCCACTGGCCATTAGTGTTTATATACATCAACGAACGTAGAGGGCAGCAACACACAAGCTCTGACAAGCGTGTTGCTTTTAGGAAGGTCCACTTCGCTCAGATTTTGTGACCACCTCCGAGAGCACTTTTTTGAAAATTGTAGAGTTGATTTTTTTTCGTTTGTTCAATTTTATTATTTCTATTGATAATGAAGCCTCCAAGGATGTTAAATAATATTATTTTGTTATATTTGTATTTTTTGAAAATTGTAAGACAAAAGGTAATCATGATTCTTGTAGTTTACGTAGCAATGAAAATATATAGACTGATGACATTTGTGTTACCACTCTTCTGCTTAATTTCGCTGCCCCTACCAATCTACACAAGCTAACGCTAAGCCAAGACCGTGATGTTCTGGTCTGGCCGCGCCGAAACTTCCCCGGTCACCTAGCTGCCTCGATCGGTGCGCGAATGACATGCGGGCCGCACTGCACTGGCAGGATAACCTCGACGCGACTTGACTTAGCTAGATATGGACTTGAAGGATATAGGCTTGGTCTGTCATTAATGTGGCACTATGGCGGGTGAGGTACAAAAATATTCAAGGTTAGAATTTTACTTTTCACTTACTATTAAAATTGTGGTCTGAAAATCTAGAACAATCCTGCTCTATCCACAAATCCAACCCACATTTTGCAATCCATCAGGCAGGATCAAATACGGCCGCTAAACTTACTAGCAAAGCCAAGTCCTAGACCTAGTCTAACGTTAGACCTAATATTAGACAGAAATTATCAAGCTATGTATATTCCGAAGGGTCTTGACTGGAGAACGATCAAGGCGCAAAGGTCTATGTCACATATTTTCATACCATATTTTTACAAAAAATTGTGTTAGCATATGCATGCAGGCAACCGTACCCTACCTCAGCATTGACCGGCCCGGGGCACCGGCGCGGTCAGTGTCAGCCATGGCGCTTGTATACTCAAAAGGCGGTGCTAGTTGTTTAGGCGCATTATATGGTGCAGCGAAATTTAGATGAAGACATATCAACTTCACGTACACCTGATATCATATTAATATGCAAAGTCTTAAAGCCGTTGTCACCACCATATAAAATATTATGAAAAATACAAGAACAAATATTTTATATTTTTACGCATCATATTTGATGTAAAAACTCTTCAAGCAAAAATAATGTTAAAGAGGAAATGAAAATAAATCAACTCTACAATTTACTAAAAAAAGTGCTCTGAGAGGATTTCGGTGGTCACAAATTGAGCTTGACTAAATCCGGGTGAAATTAGCTGACTGGATTATTCATGACAGAATTTAATCCTGTTTTACTGAAGATGTACAAAAATTTGGGACAGTCATTTATTGATATATTATTTTCAAAATGTAATTATTTCTTAATATCTTATGTATCTTTAGTTTTTATTGTTTTAATCTACTTTTGTCATAATCTATTAGTTTACCTCTATTTTGCTGTCGCTCCGTTAGTGCATTGTATCGGATCATGGTTTCGTTGGCATGACTACCAAATTGTTCGAGCACTTCATTTGTATACGCGTATCGAGTGGACCTTCGTAATAGCAACACGCTTGTGTGTTGCTGCCCTCTACGTTCTTTGATATACATGTACATATATTATATCCTATCCCGGATAGGATCGTACTCACTTAATAGTTTCCGGATCGTACTCACTTAATAGTTGCAATCGTGTTCCTGTTCCTGTGCCATCAACATCGCATACGAACACCCCTTCATCGACCTTATCGTTACAATTAATCCAGATCCAGTAATAAACAAGCTCCAGGACGATTAAGTCTTGCATTTGATTGAAATCGCCTTCAGAGCTTAAATATAGGAGGGATGGCGTCTTCAATCCTGCCCGGGTGAGGACGGAATTCATTGTACTACAACGGCGTTTGGACTCGTACCAATCAGACAGACCATTAAGTAATTGGTAGCACTTCGACGATGAACATTTCCAGCTCGGATCTATGGTGGGAAAAGTATTTTTCAAACAACGGTATTTAAAAAAAACACGCCCTTACAACAGTCAGACATTTTGAAGGGGCAGACATGGCATTTAGTCAAAATTTGTATAAAAAAAGCTATAAGCGAGCGATTTTGACATTTTTCTAATACAGAAATCAGATTTTTGATAGATGTCGACAAATACTCGGGAAGTATCAACCCTTTGTTCTTTCATTTTTCTTACTATTAATCCTTTCATTCTCTTGGTCATGAACAATTTGAGGGTCCATGACCCCAACCTTTACGCCATTGTGCCTTACAAGTCTTTGGAATTCGTTATTGGGTAATTATTTGGTAAAATGGGAAAAAGTATTCTTGCTGGGTAAAATGATACTAAATACTTTGTAAACTTTATGTAACTTTGCGTTGAAATTTACCCTTTAAATTTTTTTTACCCAATAGGGAAAAATTACGCTGCAAACATACTTGTTCCCATTTTACCAAATATTGGGTAAATTTTTGCTCAATCTTTTTTAGAGTGTATTCTGAATGCCGGAAATATATAGAAGAGGGATGTAATGGAAAGTGAAAATAGGCATATAAATCATACATGGTATGCAAATACATTTTGAAATCAATATGCAAATCAGGATAGAATGTGGTAAAATCTCAATTATCATTAAAATTTAGGAAACCACGCCAATTACACCCGATCAGAGAATACTCCATACACTGCAAAAACTCCGGTGTTGATTTAACACCAGCTCGGAATCTATGTCCACACCAGAGATGTAGCGAAACAACACCAGTTTGGAATCAAACCGATGCTGTTTTAATACTAATTGGTGTTGTATAAGCACCTATCTGGTGTTAGACTAATACCAAAACCGCTGTTGTTTAACACTTCTCTGGTGTGGACATATATATAGATTCCGGGCTGGTGTTAAATCAACACCAGAGTTTTTGCAGTTTATCATCTTAAAAATTCACGACCTCCTTCCGTTTGTCTAAAGGTTATTGTGTTTGTTAAATGCTCGCGATAAGTTCAATAACATTTACATTCGAGAGAGAGAGAGGTTCGTTTTGGGTAATGGAATTAAATCAAAACATTAGGATGGAAAATATTGAACTTTAATGGTGACTTAAAGAGATGGTCCGGGCTGAAAATATTTATATCGAAATAAAGAGTGAAATTCACAGAGCAAAATTCGTTTCCAATATCTATTCGATTTATCATTATGTCTATTAATAAAGTAATAATAACAATGGACCTTGACAGCATGATGTACATGATATACATGATGTATAATCATACAAGCATTATTGTCTTGATAAGTCAGTGTCCTCTTTGATTTCTCCAAAGGGATATCCTGCAAATGACAAATTACGACAATGATGGATTTCAATAGTTAAGTTTGACCGGATGAATAACAAATCTTTGTAAGACACGACCAAAATATTCATTCACCTGCTGATCGAGCAGTGATGTTGAAGGAACAATCGGTGTTGGTTAGTCCACTGTTATCAGTAACATTGTAGACGACTGTGATGGTATTACCAACCGTGACAGTCATACCAGGCTCATGACTAGGAATAATTGATGCGATCCCTGCTTCATCCATACCTACAGGTGGTCTCCAGGTGGAAGCTTGGGTGAATTCTCCAACAGGAACCGTAATGGTCTGGTTTGTAGGACACCGCGTGACCATCGGAGGCGTGGTATCAACTATCAAGGCAAAACAAGTTCCATAGTGTTTCATCATTATCATCATCATCATCATCATCATACTCATCATCTTCATCATCATAATCATTATCGGTTATATCAATCAGAATTTGCCCTCTAGAAGGGTTACTGGCTCTCGCGCCATGACAGTCAGTCATCCTTCCACTTGCTTCTTTTCTTGACATCTTCCTCGTTCAGAACAACCTTATTGCTTTCCTTAATTGTTCACCCTTATTCAATATAGGCTTGATAAATTTGGGACACATCCACTTGTCAATTCGTGTGAAAATAGTTCTAATGTAAATAGTAAACGAATACTGACGACGGTTATGATTGCAATGAACACCAAGAATAGATTATGCAACATAGTTTTATTTGGCATATTTAGAAATCATAAAAGGTATCTCCTATTGGTCGGTATTAAAATCACACCCTAGGGATCGGACATAACACCAACAAGTGTAAAAGCAACAACCGAGGGTGTAGCAATAACACGCATAGGCATGATAGGGTGTTGAGGTGACACCGGGATTAAAAGAACCGTTGTCCTCTGAGTGCACCAATCAGCACCACATTTTTGTGGGTATATATATATTATTGTAATCCAAGATCTACGATTAACAAATCCCACTGAAGGAGAGGCGCCAGGATATATTGATAGGCAGGTCAAATCATAAGGGGACGCCTACCCCCCCCCCCCGATTCCTATCAAGAATATTTGAATGTAACCTCACCAGCATTGACGGTCACATTGAATATGCAGGATGCATTATTCCCACTCTCATCAGTAAACACGTACTCGACGACGGTTGACCCAACTACGAATTGGTCCCCCGATTCGTGGTTGTGTGAAACAAGGGCCACGTTGCCAGATACATCTGAAGCTGCTGGCTGGGTAAATGCGACTGAGGTATTGGGAGTACCCAGCTCGACAGAAGTGATGATGTCTTCAACGCACCTCACATCTGGCGGAGTTGTGTCCACTATAGCAAAGAATGATATAGATGATATTTTCGTCAATAGCACATACATTGCACACATTCGGGTTTTAAGAACGGACTTTGGGATTCGAATCTTGCCATATTATTGACTTTGCGAATATTTACGAGTACAACAAAGTACAACAGTTGTATCAGACTTTTAAACCTGTCGCTCTGTTAAGAGATTTCATTTTAAAATGTTGGGGGGGGGGGTTTCTTATTCAAATATAATGGCCACATCTAGACTACAGGATACCACAGGCCGTTGTTTTTTCGCTTTAAGAATCGGTTTCTGCGCAATTAGAACATAATTTCCCGCTTCTCCTTGACACAAATTAGATGGCACACATCAGACCAAGTCCTGATTATTTGACCATTTCTTTGCCTTAAATTGTTTGGGGGAAACATCTCTGAGACGTCGCTCCAACTATATCATATACATATATATACAAAGTCTCCCAGACGTCGCAGCGACTACTAGAAGACATTTTTCAGCAATATCCACGCAGGAACAGGGCAGTGTAATTTTGTCTAGAGACGTTTCCTCAGTGAGACTGAACAAACTTGTTCATGTTGTTTCTGAGAGGTTACAAAGACGTCTCTTTCAGTAAGATAGGGATTTACCGTAATGGATGTTGATGTTAAAGGAACAAGATTCGTCAACCCATCCACTCTCGTCACCAACTGTGTAGCCGACTTTCACAGTCTCAGTAGTAATCTTAAAGAAGTGTCCAGGATGGAGGTTGGCTCTAACGGTGAGTGTACCCATTGTGTTGGTGGTTTTAGGTGGAACCCAGTACGCCGCCGTACATAAACTCCCAAGTTCTACCGTATGGTTGAAGTCTGGAGGGCAGTCGAACACAACCTGGGCTGGAACGAGATCAGGTGTGCAGAACTTAGACTTTGCAGCAATTAAAGATCTTCTATTTGAAATTCTCAAAGGAAATTTTTTAATGGACTCTGATTTTCTCATATTAATTATATCTTTTCAACTGGAATAATACAATTCCAGAATGCGCCCATGCGCCTTCCATCGTGTTCACAATCTGAAATACTCTTTGAATTTCTTTTCACACTGCCGAAATGGCCAGGTTTAAAATTGTGAGTCTTAATTCACAGGGTCCACTATGTAAACGCTCCCACTCTAGAGGGGTCCAGTTGCCCATGGTGTGAAATTATATTCGCTTTTTTTTTCTTCTTTTAAATTTTTTTATTACTGCATGTTAACATCCTATCATGGAAATAGAATAGGGAGGGGAAACCTGACAAAATATTTGTTTATGGTATTTTGAAATACAAGTTTGATTCTGAAAGCCAATGGACGAGCATGGTGTCCACCTAAACATCACAGCCCTGCCCCCCCCCCCTCCGGACCTATATTCTCGTATCTATTCGGCAGCTTAAATACGTCGTATAACCTTCTATTGATGTAAGGAGGCAATCTCGGTCATTTCTTATTTCTACTCTTCATATTACCCAGGTATAAATGATATTTCCATAATGTCTGGCAAAAATATTTACCTTGCAAAATAAGCGGACTATTACCAGAATACTGCTAGTGAGCAGTACAACGACTTGATATAAATTAACAATAATTTCCCTTTATGCTTGGCTTTTATTTTTACATTTTTACCAGTCCCACACATTTGTATAAAGGAAAAAAATGATCCATGAATCCTAGGGACTATCGTATACTTGAGGAGGGGGTAGGGGCTGACATATTTTGATGGCCTTTTTTTTAATCGACAGAAAAGTGTTTTGGAAAATGGCAATGACCTTTGACCTCTTTTCAATTCTATTTTTAGTTGTCAGAATTTTTTACTCCTTTGACGAGGTTTTTCAGGTACTTGTTCTAGGTACCATTTATTTTAGGTACTTATCGTAAACCAAAGCTTGTAGAATGAATATAATTTCCTACTTGTTACTGTCTCTTCGCAGTACCGTCCGGTGAATAAAGGTGGACAGTGGCAGACGAAACCTGTGATTGTCTCCTCGCACCAGCCGTTTTCACATGGATTACTTACGCAATCTGTGGATGAAATGAAACACAATTATAATTTACTAAGCCTATTTTGGTTACCCTTACAGCCAATCAAAGCTCGTCGTTTAACGTTCACTGTGTTTCTTAGGTTCTTTTTTTTATACATTGCTCCGTTCTGGCGATCTGTTTATTCATGCTATTTTGCTCTTTAATCCGTTTTAATGCTATTTTGCAATCTTAATTTGGGGTAAAGAAAATTTGGTTTTCGTGTTGTTGTTGCTCCTTTTTACTTTTTAAACACTATAAGCATTATGGACTAGATCGTGAAAATTTTGCAACAGAAACGAATGCATAAATAGTTTTTTTTTCTGCCATAATTGTTTACAACACGGCATAATTTAACATTAACATGTTTCCATTACAACAAGGAAATAAAAAAGACATTGCATAATGACGGAAAGATGTTTGAACATGCACCTATACACGTATAATGAAAGAAGGTGAATAATCTACACTAAAGGTTCCCTCAGAACATCAGGTAATATCATCCAAAATATTATTCTTTAGACATGTGAGTTACCATTTTACAATTTGCTCCCCTGATTTATATAAACAAATATCCTGCATATCATTTTCAAAGAAAGAGTGAAGGGTGTGGGAATAGTTAAAGGTCAATTCCACCCCAGAAAACACTTGATTTAAATAAATAGAGAAAAATCAGACATGAATAACGCTGAAAACTTCATCAAAATCGGGTGTAAAATAAGACTAGAAATTTGACGTGTCCAAAGGACACAGATGCCCCCGCTTAACGCGATCATAAATTAATTCAATATGATTGAACTTAATATCGTGCAGAAACCAATATGCATACAGATAATGAACAAATTCAGACCTTTGACCTAAAGACTCACCCTTTCCATAATAACCTCTTACAAAAGATATGACAGTCAAGTTATTTGATGTGACCTGACTGTATTTTGGTGTCATCTACCCAGACACCAAACATTTTTAATATCTGGTGAATATTTCCAAAGCTATGCGGAAATCAACTCGCACAATTAATGAGCTGTGACCTTAGACCTTTAACCTGCGGACTCAGAATTAGAACTTAGCCTGGATTTTGGTGTCATCTACCTACACACCAAATTTTTTGAAATACGTTAATTTTTCATAAGTTATCATGCGGAAACCAACTCGCATATTTGATGAGCTGTGACCTTTGACCTTTGGACTCCGAATTCGAACTAAGCCTGTATTTTGGTGTCATCTACCTACACACCAAATTTTTTTGGTGTGTAGGGCGGGCGGATGGATGGACAGGGGCAACGCTTAATGCCCCCTCCAGACTTCGTCTGCGGATGCATGAAAATTAACTCACTAAATGTTTCTTATGTTTCTTATTGTTTGAATTACATAATAGGTAATTTTTTTACGAATTTGACAATTAGGACCTAAATGCCTAAACCACATGTCAAAATAATGGAATTCCACGTGTTCATGCAGGGAGGAATGAAAATTCCTTTCACATGACAATGACGAGAAAATCAAAATATTTCATATAATAAACTACAAAAAGAAATAGTGAGTGGGTGATGTCATCGGTCTTCTCATTTGCATACCGAACAGGATGAGCATGTAACTGTTTTGTGAAATTAAGCGAAGCTTTAAAATATTATACTTTTCTTATTTTAAATCAAATTTTTAAGAAAATTTTCAGTGAAATGCTGTCTTCTCTTTTTATTCAAATCAGCTTTTTGTTGAGGTGGACTTGTCCTTCAAGGTTGTATGTGAGTGTATGTAGCTGTGTGTGGTTGAGTGCGTGTGTTTTGTGTGTATGTATCAAAGGGCACGTGGTTTAACGTTGAAAATCATCTGATGCCCGGGGTTTCACAAAAAAATAGGACCGTGGTAACTTTGTCCTTATTGTTACTACGACGGATTATGTTTGGCTGGTAAGTCATGTTACCATGGTAGTTGCCAGTTACCCTAGTTGGATACGATATGGATATGATGGATACCTGCGCATTGCAAATGTTCATATTATGATTATTATCATCATTAAGAAAAGCAATGAAAAGTAAACTACACACCCGTACCCTCACACATTTGATATTTGAATAATAATTCAGCCTGTATTATGATAAAAACTAAGAAATCAAATAAAGGGTTCCAAAAAATGAATAAAACCATTTTCCGTGTGAGAGAGTCTCTAACAAAAGAAATTATTATTTGGAGGCTATCTAGCTAATCAAAGTGGGCATGTTAATGCAAGTGACAAATAAAAGGGTATAAGGGATATGAGCCCATAAAAAGCTTAAGAATCCATTAATTTATCTTTATACATATAATGCCCGATGTTATTAAGATGATCACTTATAGATATTAATGCGTATTATTTTCATTTTCAAATTAGACTGATTACTGCTTTGAATGTCATTTTATTAAGAAATGAAGGCTATACAGGGGCATATTTAGTTTGACCATGTTAGTAGCTCCATGGTTTGACTGACTGTTCTGAACGTAGAATGGAATTGATTTTCCGTATCATAATGCGTAACACTTCATATCAACGTGCTCATGGTGATTATAATACGCAGATGTACAATGTTGATTTGTCATCATCGCTCAACCTTGGATGATTACACTTATTCAATATTTCAACATGAGAAAGAAAGGAAAAATGAAATGAAAGGAACTTTTATATTCTGAGACAATAACAAGCAAGTAAATGTAATTGAACAAGAACTCATCAGCATGACGATTTTGCTCGGTGATGTGTGGTTTGTAATTACTGTAATTACAATTGTACCCTGAATACACAACCAGTCCTCGATACCGTCTAAATTGCGACAGATCAAACAAAATTAATGTTGGCCCTATGGTATTTATCATGACAAATAGAGAGCAGTGTTAAATAAATTTGAAAGTGATCTTTTCATGATCGGAGAATTACTAACTAAAGGAAATCTCATCTTTTGAGCTGTAACCACAACAAAACCCGTCTTACAAAGAGTTGCAATCGATCCAATCAATATCAGCTAAATGGAGATCATCATTGTCATAATTTCTATACAGGAAATTTGCAAAAACGTCTTTTATAACCAAAAAGGAACACACCAAACTATCAAGACAACGATAAATGTACGAGTAGACATCTAGAAACAACATCTAGAAAGCATTTTCAGCAAACATGCATTGTAGATGTTGGCGTTGCTGGCTTTCCATAGTTGTTGTTTGGCAAACCAAACCCACACATACACACCCACCACACTTTTACACACACACCCTTTCATGCACACTATCATTACCTTGATCCACTCGTCTCCCCCAGTCACAATGGAGAAACCTACTCCAGGTCCCCGTCTTACAAAGAGTTACGATTGATCCAATTGTAACTCTTTGGAAATCCATCAGTGTCATAACCTTTTCTCCAGGAAATTTGCAAAATATCCTTTGTATACAAAGGAGATCACACCAAATTGTCAAGAAATCAATTAATTTATGGATGTACATTCATATTTAGATTTTTTCTTTAAATAAACATGCATTTTATATGTACTTTGCTGGCTTACCATAGTTGCGATTTATTGGATCAATTACAACTCTCTGTAAGATTGGCCCCCAGGTCCCCGTCTTAAGATTTATGATTAATCTGATCAACCTCAACTGTATGAAAATCCATAATTATGCCATAATTTTTTCTACTGAATAATTACACAAATTCATTTGCAAACGAAAAGAAGCAGACTGAATTTTCAAGAAAAATTTGAATGCATAAATCATATATCTAGCAAATATTTTGAACAAACGTTCATTTTAGATTATTTATTTATTTCAATATATTTAACCAGGGTAGCCCACTCAGCAATAAACTGGTCTCCCGTGGGGCCCTGGAATACATGATAAAAACAAGTATAAAAACATTCAAATACATGTAAAATATACACAGAAATATTCTAAATAACATGACTCATATCATAACAGAAAACATAGTAGCAAACATACGACTTCGTTAAAAGCGTGATACTAATTAACAAAATTACACACGAAGCAGTACATATAAATAAAATAAAGTAGATAGACATAAAAAGTTGATTTCAAATTTAAGAGGCAATAATAAAACTTAGAATTTAAAAAGATGCACTTTAAGTTTCTGTTTAAAGATTGATAAAGATTTTGACTGTTTCAAATTACTGGCAAGTTGTTCCAAAGTAAAATCGCTGAGTAAAATAAAGAGTTTAAAAATTTCGGTATGAGTTTTTGGGGTGATCAAATTATCTTTTGCTGCATATCTAGTATTAAAACAATGAGAATCACTTGCAAAAGTAAACACATTACGATAATATTCCGATGACATACCGTTGATACATCTATACACAAAAATACACTTAAAATAGGTAACGCGGTCATTGAATGGGAGCCATTGGAGTTCACAAAACATTTCTTTGGAGGGGGTATAAAAATTACATTTCAGGATTAATCTAGTAGCTCTTTTTTGAAGCTTAAATATACGATCTGCATATTGAAACGCAACCCCCAGATTTCACAGCAGTAATCAAGGTGTGATTGAACTTAACATAGGTGTAGAGTCTTGAGGCCTCACCCGTCTTAGGGCCTCACCCGTCTTAGCATACCTAAGCTGGCATACACCTTTTTACATACATTGTCAATTTGGTATAACCACGATAGGTGTTGATCAATGATGACTCCAAGACATTTAATCTTTGTACATCGTTCTATAACATCTCCATTAAATTTGATTATTACATTTTCCATAGAAAAATTAGATAGCTTTTGCGGTGTCCCTATTAACATGAACTTTGTTTTATCCGTGTTAAGTTTGAGTTTATTTACGTTTAACCATTCTTTTAAGTAATTCATATCATATTGAATATCTTGTGCAGACGTACTGTGAACGAATAATGTGGTGTCGTCTGCGTACATGGTAATACTATTATGTTTCATGGCATGAACCAAATCATCGATGTATATTAAGAAAAGGAGCGGCCCAAGGATGGACCCTTGCGGTACTCCTAGCGAAACAAATTGCTCATCCGAGAAAGTGCCTCGTACAGCTACTCTTTGGGTTCTATCATTGAGATAAGAATTAAACCACGTAACCACTTTATCTGAACATCCAATACGACGTAATTTGACCAACATAACCTGAGTATCGACAGTGTCAAACGCACGCTTTAGATCAACGTAAATTGCACCTATTATTTCCCCAATGTCAATGAAGCGTAACCATTGATCTGTAAGCGAACCCAATGCTGCAGAGGTCGAATGTCCAGGTCGAAAACCGAACTGTGAATTACTTAAGATATCATGTGGGTTAAAAATGAATATAATTGTTTGTAAACAATCTTTTCTATCAGTTTACTTACAACAGGCAAAATTGCAATCGGTCTATAATTGCATATCAAATTAATTTCCCCTTTCTTAAACAATGGACAAATCTTAGAACTATTCCATTCTTCTGGATAAACTCCCTCGTTTAATGACATATTAATCAATTTTGTTATTTGAGGGGTTATTTCTGTTTTAGCATATTTTAGTTGTGAACTACTAATGTCATCAACGCCAGTTGATTTATTGATGTCTAATTTCGATAAAAGATCAGCTATGACATCTTCAACCATTTCAAAATCAAATCTAAAAAGAGGAACATGCTTTCTTACATTATCTGTTTCATTACAGTCGAGTGTGGAAAGACTCTCTCTCTGGAGTTCAGGATATCTTACAGATTCAACGAAATAATCATTGAATGCGTTACTTATGATTTTGTCATCACGACAGAAAACATTCTTTATTTCAAAAATATTAGGAATAAGTGATTGTTTTTGTGGTAATAAGACCTTTAGATATTTCCACATTTGTTTAAAATTATTTGCAGAATTACGAATATTAGAAGTGAAATAATTTCTTTTAGATTTTTCCATTAAGATGTTGACATCATTACGCAGTTTTTTGTAATTCTTCCAAATACACAAGGTCTGGCTTTCATCGTGATCTTTTGAATTTTTTCCCCTTTAAAAATTTTTGATGCACCGAATCTCGATTTCTCATTAACTTTATTATATCTGGCGTTATCCATGAAACAGTCTTTTCACGTACTCGTAAATGCTTTAGTGGTGCTATTTCCTCAATAGTTGAAACAAAAATGTCTTTCCATTTATTCCAATACATGTTGACGTCAGAGATTGCTTCAAGATCAGACCAGGGTGAATCCCGGACTTTCTGAAGAAAATCATCTGATCTCAATTGTTCCTTAGAACGAAATTTAATTACCCTATTAGAATGTGTTTTAATGTTGACGTTGCTGGCTTCCCATACTTAAGATTGATCGGATCACTCCCAACTATTTGCGAGATGTAGTCCAGAACGATTAAACCCATTACGTCATGTCTAATGACATACCATTGGTCGGTTTGGAATCGGATTCGTTGGTGTGGCTTTAACCATAAGATATTAATTCGTTAGAATCGTAAATTATTTATTTGTAAACAAAAGTTCTATATATATATCATTACGACCCAGTGTTTTTTTTGTGTGTGTAATGAAACTACGTTTATTTAGGGGCTTGCCTTTTGTACAAGCTTTGTTTTTATTTCGGCAAGACCCTCCGTTTTACCTTTAAATACAAATGTCATATTAGGTTATTTTATTTATTGAATTGTGTTCCTTAAGTCTAAGATTATGTTATATATATCTTATTATGTTTTGCAATATTTTCGACCTTGTCATGTTATGTTTATCATACTTATGTTGTGAAACGGAAATCAATAAAATAAAATCAATCAATTCCCTCCCCCTCCCAAGGTAAATGATCTATCAAAAACTCACCTGGAATTCTGCAGATACGTAACCCCGGTGAAATGTCGTTCTTTCTACCTTGGTAACAGCCAGAAACAACTGGAGAAATCGGGATCAACTTGGGGACAGTCTCCAACCTACCCGACCCAGGTTGTTCTCTCTCGGAACACGATTCAAACATTGGTAATGTGTAGTTGATTCGATTGCCATCCTTGCACGAGTAATCCGCCGCAGCTAAAGCAAGATAGACTGCGGGGGAGAAGAAAGGGGATGAGAAAATAATAATGAAGACACTTCAGGCGCTGATCCAGAATTCGACTTTCATGGGGTGCAAATCTGTCCAAAAATATGACAAGCAAAAGATTTTAAAAAGGGTCCCCAAAGGATCATCACTCAGTTTTGGTCAGTCCGTCTCCCAATTAACGGGGTGCAGCATAATACAATAATTATTTTCAAATTTGACTGGCCGCGCCCGCACCTTTTGCCCACCCATGGATCTGCGCCAGCACTTGCTATAGTCATGAGAGTTCTTTGTTGAAAATCAGGAACGTCAGATGATACTTAAGACAAAATAATCAAACCCTGAAATATCCATCATCTGAATTAATCCACTGACGGACACCTTGATATGTTGTTGGGTTGAAACTTATAAGAAATTAACAACCGTAATAAAAGGAACAAAACACTAAAACTTCAGAAAAATGGCATCATGAATACCCCCCCCCTCTCTTTAAGTATGCTGGGTTGGTTTATGATGCCACGTCAACTTTTTTGCTTTCTATTTTTCAATATCAGGATTTCATGCTCAATAATCTGATATATATAATTTTGAAATTATGCGAAATTCATAGTTTTTTAAATGATTGTATTGAAGTTATCTCTCCAGGTTAGTTACAACGATGAAAATTATTCATAGGGCCTCTCATGTATGGGGTGAATTCCGATTTTATACTTGGCGCAGAAAGCGAATATGCTTTGAAATACCCATACTCGCATACTTTACTCCGTAGAGGATAATCACTGGTTAGAATTTTTTGAATACTGAAATCCCTCTTAAACTTGAAAATACAAAATACCTGTTATTACATGCGGGATCAATGGCTGAACCACAGTGGTGAGCCTAAATTCTGGAACCATTTTGCATGCCTAGTGAGAGAGAGAAAAAAGGGAAAGTTACAATTCAAAGATTGAAGTACAGAAGTGAAGTAGGTAAACTAGCTTAATTTCTCGGTGATGCCAACATACGCCTATCATAATACGCACTTTTCTTTTTTTGTACTATCAATGTAAACATACAGGTATATATACATGCAATATCAAACACTGCATGATGAGTAAAGAAAAAACACACTAAATGATAGACATAAATGAATAAAGCAATGAAGATCTGTACTCACGTTGCACACACAAGAGATATCAGATCACCATCATCTCGTTGGTACGAGGATCCTTATGAAGCTGAATTTTTTTTCACCCCCTTGATCGTGTTATAGTGATGAGATAAACTGACGTAAACTGCGGACTGGGACTGGACTTTGTCGTCGATTATAAAGTATACTTGCTCTTTGTGCGCCGGATTAATTTAGACGGCATGTTCGTCTGATGGTTCTCCGCAATCAACTTTCATCGATACATAATCATGATCATTATAAGTAGTAATCATATAGCACGCGCAATGCTAATTTGTTACTTCGGATAAAAACGAAGAAGAACACCAACACAATTCAAGTGCTGTCGTGCTTAAATAATTAAAGTGCAGCTCTCCATTTCATCACCATAATGGATTGCATCGATAGATTGAGTTGCGTAATGAACCAACATTTTGAGGGTGCCAAACGTGGCAAATTGGCAAATTTTGATACAAAACTTTAATTTGGTAATAAATCTTGACATGATATTAAGAAAATGATCCCCCCCCTTTCATTTCCTTCATCTTTTCTATTCGAGATTTTTTTTAATGGGGGAGTGGGAAGGTTCCATGGCCCCAAAAGCCAATGGATAGATTGTATTTCAGTCTGTGTAATTCGTCTATAATAGGACAATAGCGTGTGTGTTATGATTGTTCATATAATAATAATAATGATAACGGTATATTTACTCAGGGTGACCACTGCAGTTCGGAAAACTGGCTTCCTAGCGGGCCCTGCTATTATGATTACCTCGGCTACCTAGCTGGCGCTCAAGCAGTTGAGGGATTTCTACGTACCGGGTACCCATTCACCTCACCTAGGTTGAGTGCAGCACAATGTGGGTGAATTTCTTGGTGAAGGAAGAACGCCATGGGTAGGAATGGAACTCCCATCCATAGAACATAGAACATAGGAATAGAACTCCCATCCCAATATCCATAGGGGATCCACGCTCTACAAGCAATGCTTTTTTAGTGGATCCCCTCATTTCCATATACGCTTTTTTATACAAGCGTTTGTTATATAATTATGCTAAGTTAAAAATTATTTTGTATTCGTACTTTGATTTGTATGTGTATTCGATTTATATTTGTTTTGGAAATGAAATAAACTTCTTGAATCTTGAATCCCATCTCTCAGATTGAAAGACGAGAGTCATAATTACTAGACTACTACGCCTGCACATTGACAGAATAAAATGATGAAATTCCAATACTATAATTTTGTTACAATATATGAGTGTGACACTTAACTGGTCTGATGAACAGTTCTCAATATAGGCTTGCCATGAAATATTTCTATAATACTGACTGGCGTTGAGGGGAACATCAAATGTACTGCCAGCAAAAAAATCACATTGGCCCGAGTTTTTAGACGAGGGCAATATGGGTCTTTTAAGGGCAATTTATTTGATGTTCCCTGAATAAGAGTCACTCAATAGTTTTATTTTCATCCAAATCAGACATCTAGAGCAAAAGTCATGATAATGGTAATAGTTCTTTTAAGAATACAGTTCTTTTGTGTCATCAGGGTCTAGGCTCTGCATGAAATAAATAAATGAAAGTATTTATACACTCCCTCAAATTAGGAATATGACGTCATGGGACGTCTGGATTCATTCATTTGCAGGTATGCCATTTTCAACAAATTTCCGATTATCAGGTATTCTCACTCGGTATATCTTATTCGAAAAGAAAACACAATAACAACAAATTACGATGGGGGGCTCCAAAGCGCCCCCCGAACCCCACTTGACTTCGAACTATTACGAATGTACATCGTAAGGGTTTTTTTTTCAGACTAATAAATGCCCTCCAGGATGTGTATTATTCGTTTCATAGTCACATCGTCCAATACACCTCACACACCCACGCACACTCCCACACAAATAACTGTAAATCATGTAATTTGTCAAGTTCACATAGAGACTTGCAATCAAGTGCAATTCACATTTAGGTCTGAAGTTCAGTCTCAAGTCTTCTTAAATGTGCTGCATGTAAACAGAACGCGTTTATTAGTGATTTTCTCTTATTAAACATGGTCTATCATTATTTTGAAGATTGCAATCAGTTGAAAATACAGCGCTACAGACATAATGTTATTGATCATTATCATTGATTATAGATTTATTCATTTCAACTAGGATGACATAATCATAAAAGTGAGATGAAAAGTAACAAAAGCACCCTGACAGGATCAGCCGAGGCCCGAGATGGCTTGATCCATACCAACAAACGTAGAGGGTCGTGTGGTCTAGTGATTAGAGCACTTTTAGAGGACTCATAATCTAAAGGTTGCATTATGAGTTTGAATCCAAAATCTTCCATATTCTCCACTTTGATAAAAAGACCCGAGAGTAACATTTGTCGTCTATAAGGTCAGCCACTATGACTGATTAACAAACACGTAAAATGATTAACCCTGGGTAACTGACTACATACCAACTTGGCGTTTACCAGCAAGAGGGTGTTCCGCAGAGTTCTTAAGTGACCATAAACAGAAACGGAAACTTTTTGCAGACATATCTGCTAAGTTTTGACGCCCTCGGGCGTTCGTTGATCTAAACCTTCGTAACCTGCTAAAATACACTTATCAAACAGACATACAATAAGCTATAGATTACGTAAACCGCTGCTAGAACACTGAAATCACAAGAGACATCGTAAAACTAATACTAAAAATGAAAAATACAAATAGGTTTAAAATTAAGATGTATGAGCTACAAATAAATACTAAACTCTATTGATTTACATGAAAAATACATAACACTTAATATTAGTAGTATAGGAATATATATATTGTTCATACAGTTTATAACTTCTTAGTTAAAGGATAGCCCCTGAGAATAGAATTCAAACCATGTCAATGAATACATGTTTTTAAAAATAGACGATTTAACCTCTTGAAATATTAATGGAATTACCCGTTGACACTTAGATTTTAATATGAAATCCTACAATACAAGCAAAAGAAAACACCAAAACGGAGTATATAGAAACAGTGGATTTATTTTATACAAATAAAAGTTATTTTCCATAAGTCTAAAACTAGTGGGGTCCAGGGTTGCATCCTCCCGAAAGATCCGCTAGATCAACGTTCGAAATATTTTAATGAAATTCTCGCTATTGACACAAACCAAAAATTCCCAAAATATAGCTCACGCATGCAGTAACAATGATCCATGGTGTGACACAGTAAACATTAAAAGACAAGTCCACCCCAACAAAAAATTGATTTGAATAAAAAGAGAAAAATCTAACAAGCATAACACTGAAAATTTCATAAATAATAAAGTTATGACATTTTAAAGTTTCATTTCACAATATAGTTCTAGGCACATCCTGGTCGGTATGCAAATGAGAAGACTGATGACATCACTCACTTTTTTGTATTTTATTATATGAAATATGATTTATTCCCATTTTCTCCTCATTGTTCTTGAAACAAAGTTTCATTCCTCCCTGAACATGCGGAATTATCATCGCCTTAATATTTTATGGTTCAGTCATGCAGGTTGGTCCTTATTGTCAAATCTGTAAAAAATGAAATATTATATATTTCAAACAATAAAAAACAAAAGAAATAGTGAGTGAGGGACATCATCGACTCTGCAATTTGCATGTCATTGAGTTGTGCATATAACTGTTTTGTGATACATAAGCGAAACTTTAAAATTTTCAACATTATGCTAGTAAGATTTTTCTCTATTTATTCAAAACAACATTTATCTGAGGTGGACTTGACCTTTATCCAGAGAATTGTTAGTACAATTTCATGCAGTAACCTCTGCTAGCTTGAAGGTAAGAACAGTATTCCGTAAGAAGAATAAAGCATCAGTAGAATTAACATGCATGGTAAATAGGCTAAATCAGACATAGCATTGTTGTTCTGGCGTATGATAAACACTTGATAGTTTCTACCAACCATTCCCTGTCGAAATTAGAATTCTATACCAGACAGAGAACTTAGATTTGATCCCGACGTTTAATTCACGAGGTACTCCCCGATAGTGCTTGTTTCCATGGTAACTGTACCGTTATTCTGGTCCACTTCGTAAGAGGCCGTGAATATGACTGCAAAGAATGCAACGGACATGTACAGAAATTTAAACACAGCAAGACCCCAACCTGAAATGGTCTCACACGTGCAAAATCCACAAAGTTTCTTCCTCCAACGAGGTGTTCGACGTCCGCTCCCGTCTCCAATGTCTACGTCACACTTGTCACACCACCCACATTTACAGCAATGACAGCACCAACGTAATACCTGTACAATGGGGTAAATAAAGGGGTTGAAATGGGATGTTGCAGGTTGCACGGGCCTAATCACCACTGGCAGGCAAAAGATATTCATTCGACACAACCCATTGCTCAATTTTTAAACTTGATATTGCTAATTGACAAAAATGAATGAGTATGACTGACAATCTAACACTGATTCTAGGGAGGGTACCTACTGAACTAATTTTTCCCAAATTGGAAAGATATATCACCACTATTGAACTATGTTTTATTTGCGGAGGAATTAGGCTAATTTTACTCTCTCAAGTGATTAATTTGATCCCGTCAGGTGTGGTCTTCATAAATGCTGATTTATTTTTTAAATGAGCCGGTCGAGGTACCTTTTTCTGGTCAGATATGGAACGTCTGACATTTATCCTTTCCACTGGTAGTAAACATTCAACCCTCGAATTTCCTCCTTAATTTTAATGGTTTCTTTTAAGTCCCACTTAAACACACGAGTCTATGGGAAATGAATTAGGCCTGTGAGCCCTATATCAAGACGATGGCCCTATTACAAGGGGAATTCCCTTGTGGATGAAACACCAGCCCAAACTCTTCAGTAGCAAATTATTTTCACTAGAATGCATGTTTCAATCATCAAGAGGTCCAAAACTGAACATAATGGTTATGTGCAAGTCTACAGAGGGGGTATATCAGGTAACAAATTGTGATTAATACATCATCTGTGTTTGTATACCGAGGCTAGGCTGTGTAGTCTATTGTTAGTCTCTGCGTTGCATGTTTTTGTACACCAACGAGCACTGCTGTATTTGTGTATAACACCCATTACAGGATACTAAACAATAGATGGGCCTTGATCAATTGCAATTGTGAAATTGGTTCATGGGAAAGGGATGGATAACAGAGAACTTTAGAATTTGACTGAATAGCGGTGGATTCAAGATGGAGGGGGGGGGGGGGGATGGGGATAGAGAAAATCATGATAAGTATGTCTGGGGTGGCTGAGAATGGGTGCTCCTGATATCTTGTTCTATAACTTTTTACTTATATCTAGCCAGACTAGGCCACATTCCTTTAGAATAGAAGCCATCTACATCCACTCTCTCTCCCTCTTCCACACACACCTTGTCATATAGGAAGATGTGAATGTATAGTATGCTTGTATGGTAATTCTCATTTCAATTCTCAATTGCAATTGATCAAGGTCTTTCTAATGTTTAGTATCCAGTATAATTTATGGCTATAAAAATTCCGGTGTTGATTGAACACCAGCCCGGAATCTATATATGTCCACACCAGAGAAGTATTGAAATAACACCAGTTTAGAATCAAACTGATGCTGTTTTAATACCAATTGGTATTGTAGAAGCGCCTATCTGGTGTAACAGGCACAGGAACACAAAGTCATGGGACAGTGACAGAATTCCTTAAACAAAAAAAAAATACTAGAAATAAGCCTTATAAAACATTCGAGTCCTGCAACTGACTGTGATAGGAGCAATTTAAAAAAAACATTGTATTGTATAATGTATGGATGGCAAGTCAGTGGAAGTAAATTGAACCGGCAATCCGGTATGATGGACGGAAAATCTAAATACTATTTTATCTATATAAATAAATAATCATAAATAAATTGCAAGCGTATGCAGAATGAAGAGTACTTACGATCTATGATCATAGGTTATTCAAAAGTACATGTACATCATTTATTGGGAACACCACTGCTTCACCATGTTCGCAATCTTAGAATTAAAAATTGGGAATAACTTGCATGTCAACTGTAATAACTTCCTAAGTTATGTATATAATATTGCACTTCATTAATTTATGTTGCAAATCGTAGCATTATTTAGTATTATCATTTCCAATATCATTGTATTCATAACAAGAGATGCAGAGTATGGAGCCAGAAAAAAAAAGATAGAAGAGAAGAGAGATGGAAAAGAAGATAATTTATCGTATGATCTATATGATATTTCAAAAAAGATGTTTTTCTCTCAAATTAAAATTCATACAATACAGTTCAGAAAGTAACAACTTTAAAAATAATTCGAAAAAATTACTTTACTTCTATACATTATGCACATCATGTAATATTATTCAAAGACACTGTATCGCACATGTCTTTTCCCCTCCGACACACACGCAGGCACCACACACCCTAAAACACACACTTCATACGCCCTTGCATACGCTGCATGCTCGATCGCATTCCGTTTAAAACAAACAATACACCCTAAATTACCGAACATATTTAATCTCGTGATCTCGGTCGCCTCTGTAGACAAGTAAGGAAATGTTCCCATTTCTTTATATACATGTTTAAATAATTTACCTCGCGTTGTTGCTCAAATTTTCACTTCATGTTCATTTTCTAACATCTTCTCCCTAAAATCATTTGGACCTTCTGATCTTTTTTTTAGACCTGCTGTAAGCAAAGATCAAATATTTTATTAAAAGAATGATGTGATTGATTATCTGTTCCTTCCCTATATTCGAATGCTTGACACCAATGTGTATATCGACCCAACTGGCATTTTTTAAATCTGATACATATTGAATAGGTTACCACAATTAGTCTCTCGTCTTTGTTAAAGAAATATTCCACAGCTCTGGTGCCTGTCATAACTAGTATTAATAGTAAACAATACAAGTCTTAGTTCGGGAATTGTACCACATATATGTATAAAAGCTGTCATCCGACGCTGAAAAAAATCAGGCTTAGATCAAGAGTGTTTATAGAATTACCGCCCGATATCAAACTTGTCTTTTTTTAGGTAAAAAGTGGGTTTCTTCGGTATCCCCACAAAATGAACATTCACTGTATAATTGTAAATATGATTTGTGTGTATTCGTTCAAAAGTACTTTAAATTAAACGCTCAAAGTCTACTGCTTAGAGTACATTTTCTTGGTCTTGAAAATATAGCATGGATGTCTTTTTCGGAGTAATGATATTTCTTCTCCATATTATTTAACGCATACGATTTTTCACACTTAATACTTTAAGTGCCTTGTATATTGTCTTGGATATTACGTTTGGTAAACTGTTAGTCTTACCATCAAAAATAAATCATAGGTTTAGACCAGTGTCTTCACAGTTGTCTTTCTTCTTCAAATTGTGTTTCCAATGTTTCTGGAATATTTTCAAAAAACGTTATAAATTTTAACTATTTCATTTCCATCTAACCCTATTCTCAGAAAATCTCTAGGAGATTTGATGTTACCTTCCCTATCAACATAATGATTAAATTTATATATATCTTTAAGAAATAACTTTTCATCAAATAGAATTTGCCCGTTCTGTCGAGGAAATTTGTTGTTAAAAATATCAATTTTTTTAAGTTTCTTGTTTAATAAGTACTTCTTTGGTAGCGGCCGAAATTTCTAACATATCCGTATATCAGTGAAGTATTAGTGATTAATAACAAAAGACCTCCTACATCACGGGTTCATTATATTAAAAAAAAAACCATTTCCATTTTATTCTGAAATCTGTCAAAAGCCTTTCAGAGAAATTAAAATCAATCATTCGGAGTCCTCTCCTTTCAAAATTTAGAGATATCACGTTTCTTTTGACCTTATCTTTACCATTCCTAAAGAAATCGACCACTCACTTCTCGATCTCCTCAAGCACCCATATTGGTACTGGTAAAGGTGAAGACACAGAATTTATTTTAGAAAGTGCAAATGTTTTCAGAAGTTACATTTACCAATAAGGGTAAGATCTCTTTGCTTCCACCACATCAATAATTTCTATTTTACTTAAAGTCTGTTTGTAATTATCATTTTCCTGAATTTCTGCATCTAGTTAAAAAGTTATTCCCAGTTATTTGATAGCTTCAACTAGTTTACTAAAGGGAATTACTTCACTTTTTTCTTTAGAAAGAGGACCCAACGATAAAATTTGTATCTTTATTGATTGAAATCTTAACAAAATCTCCAAAGTTTTTTCCCCAATTCTATCAATAGATAGGGAGTCCCTTACAAATAATGTCCAATAATAATTATAATTATACTTCCTTATATAGCGCTTAATACTTACTTTGTAAGAAGTCTCTAATAGTCCAGGATAGGCCCCATAGAAAATTGACCAAACCTTGTTTTTCTTATATAATCAATATTTTTTTATTGTTTCTTGTCAATTCGAGGGTGCTGATTACGAATCTGAATGATGCCACTCGTATAACCTTGAGTATTTTCCGCAAATTGGCAAAATCCAATATGGCCGCCAAAATATGCAAATTACCCATGAAACTCATAAAATTCTCCGCACATTGGCTGTGAAATGCATGAAATTGTATGGCAGGAGTGAAATACAATCTTAAAAAATAATTTTTGACCAAAAATTTATTTTCCTGATATTCAAAATGGCCGCCATAGGCCATTGTATACACTATCATGTACGATACGAATAGGTAAAACTAATTTTCAATTCAATTCAAATTTATTTCCGCAATTTAAAAAAATACGTATATACAAATCATTGACATTACAAGATATATTACACGTGGAGGGGTCAATGAAAGCATAACTGCTTGTATAAATTGGCCCCTAAATATAGAATAAATCATATTAATACATGTAAAGTAAACAAACAATAATCATAACATAATTACAAATAAGTCTAAGAGAAGAAAGGGGGGGAAACAAATCATTACAATAAATGGAAAGCAGTGTTTAAAAGTGTTTTGTTTTGAAGACATGCAAGATTAAATTGATTTAAAGATTTTGATGATTTAACAGAATTCGGTAATGAGTTCCAAAAGAGTGGTCCAAAATAAAAAAAAAACAACAGATCGTCTAGTTAAAGCTCTGCGTGGCAAAGGAGGGTGATAACTGTTACAATTTCTAGTTTGATATTAGTGATATAAATTATTCATTTTAAAATAAGCTGGAGGAGACTAACATATATATAGGTAACATATGGTTGTGGCATTGGTACATGAATAAACAGGTCTGTAATGATATGATATTCTGAATCGGTAAGATATTGTTTCGTTGGAAAAGAGGTGCACTTTCAGAGAGGTAATTGGAATGAGTTATTAGAAGTTATTTTCTGTATATTTCTTTTAGTTGTAAATCCCCATGCAATCACTCCATAGTTAATGGTAGATGTGATTAAAGCATGATATAACATTTTTAGAACTGAACTTGGCAAAAAATTAAGTTTAGCTATTACCCCAATCTTTTTAGCAATCTTATTACAGACCTGTTTAATATGAAAGTTCCAAGATAAATTGTCATCCAAATAAATACCTAAAATTTTTACATTGTGAAGTTGAGTAATTTCAAAGCTATTATAGTATAATTTTAAGTTGTCTATCTTATGGCTGCATGTGCTAAACAACATATAATTGGTTTTTGAAGTATTCACAATTAGATTATTGACTGACATCCACTCATTGATCTTTTTAAGCTGTAAATTCATATCTCTGAACAGAATATCAATATTACTACCAGACATAGGGACACACGTGTCATCAGCAAATAACACAAAGTTTAGCATATTTGAACATTGGGGTAAATCATTTATAAATAACAGAAAAAGGAGTGGTGCGAGGACTGAACCCTAGGGCACTCCATATCTCACTGTCCTGGAGCTTGACTCACATTTGTTAAATATAGTAATTTGTTCTCGATCGGTTAAATAATATGTGATCCATTTGAGTGGCAAGCCCCTCGTTCCATGGTAATCTATATTTTTAACAGAGTGGTCAATAACATCAAAGGCTTTAGAGAGATCAATAAATATTGCTAGAGTATGTTCTTTGTTATTAATAGAGTTGAGTATCTTATGTGTAAGCTCCAAGACAGCTGAAGATGTGGAGTGCCCCTTCCTGAATCCATACTGGTTGTTAAATATTATATCATTTTCATCAATAAAACTAATAATCCTGTTATACACACATCTCTCAAGTATTTTAGCAAATATATTTAGTACAGATATTGGACGATAATTGTTCATATTTTCTCGACTTCCACTTTTGTGTATAGGAGTGACCTTAGCAATCTTCAAATATTTGGGAACAGTACCTGTTGATATGCTTAAATTAAAATATTACATAATGGAATGCATATCAATGAGATTGTTGTTTTCAATACTCTAACAACTATTGAATCCATACCAGGACTAGAGTCGTTTGGCATATCTTTCACAATCTCATAAATTTCTTTGCATGTTATTGGTTTAAAAAACATAGATTTCAGGTTACGTTGTGGAATGTAATCCTGAAATGAAGGTACAGATGACGAGTTAATAGCAGTATGTTGATTTATCAATTTTTCACCAATAGTTACGAAATGATTATTAAATGCATTCGCAATAAGTGAATTGTCGGACAATGTTTGACCATCAGGAGTAATAATTGAGTCAATAGGTTTAGAATTAAGTTTCTTACTCATATTATTTATTAATTTCCATGTAGAATGGATGTTATCTTTGACCTGTTTGAATTCTTGTGTGTAATAATTAGATTTGACTTTACGCAGCTGATAAGTCACCAAATTTCTATATTTTTCATATTTGATTTCATTTAAATTTGTTGGATTTCTGATATATTTCTTGTATAGATTATTCTTTTTAATACATACTTTTCTAAGTTCCCTAGTCATCCATGGTTTTTTATTCCTTTTCTTTATGGAATATCTTCTTATGGGTAAGCATTCATTGTAATGACGTAAAAATATACCTAAAAATAATTGTACTTTGTTTCAACATTGTTACTTGAACTAACATCAAATTGAGAGTTAGACAACTTGATAAAGAAGTTCTGTAACGATGAGTCATCAAAGCTTCTCTTAGTGTAATGAGTATCAGCAGGTTTGTCATTATAATAGGAGATTGAAGGTAACAAAAGAAATGATCACTTACATCTGCCACTAAAATTCCAGAATTAATGAAATCAGTAGAATTTGTGAAAATATTATCAAGTAGGGTGGCTGAAGAATTAGTGATTCTGGTGGGTTTGAAAATGGTTGCACGCAAAGAAAAAGTAAGCATCAGATTCATAAAATCTTCAATACTGTTGGAGTTATTAATAATTAAATTAAAATTAAAATCTCCCATTATAAAACAAGAGTTAGAGCTAACATTCGATTTGTTCAAAATATTAGATAATTCAACTTGAATTTCCTCTATTGATTGTCCTGGAGGGCGGTATGTTAAACCAATGATCTTGTGTTTATGTTTGCATAGTATTTCTAAAAAATAAAGTTTCTATGGTTTTTTAACACATGTCAGATCATTTCGCATTTTAAAACGTAGAAACTTATGAATATATAATGCAGTTCCGCCACCTCGTCCATAATCACGTGGATTGTTTATGAATTCATAATCAGGAATGTTGTAAAGATTAGTTGCTGAAGAATTGGTAAGCCATGTTTCAGTGAGGCCAATGATTTTGAATTTATGATTTATATTATCAAGAAACATGTCAAAATGATCAAAAAAAATTTGAATGCTTCTACAGTTGAAATGAACGATTGAGAAACTACTCGATAAAGAATCTGCATCATATTTTTTTTATTAAATTCATATACAGAATAGTAAGTGTGTTCGGAATTTCCAGAACTATTCTCAATGAGAGACTGAAATAAATTACGGCTTTCCACAATTAATTGCAAGGACTAAACTGATCATTCCGAGGTGTAGAACAGTTGTTTTAGTGGCCAAAGCAAATATGGAGTAGTGTGTGTGCAGCGCTTTGTAACCTAAAGGAAAAGGCGCTATATCAAATGACTTTTGGATTGGATTGGATTGTGAACTGAGGAACTGTCATTATTATCTAGGAAAAGATTGCTCATGACATGATCGGAAATTGTGTTGAAAGGTAACACATTGCCGATGCAGTTGATACAGTCAAAACAAAAATTATCATGTTTGTAACACCCATCCAGCATTAAAAGATGTTGGATACTGGCTAAGTGTAAATACATGGCTTTCATCGGACAGTATGTATGTGCAATTTTTTTTCACAAAAATGAGCACTAAACTGCAAAAATCGCGATATATGAACGAAGTAATATATGCAAATCATCATTACTAATGAGATATATTTATTATGTCAAATATGGGAACATTGCTACATTTTGATGTCAAACATAGCCGCCACTGGCCCAAAGAGTAATATGTACAATGGCAATGGCAGGGGCCAAAAAAATGACAAGATTGAGCATTAAAATGCATATTATTAAGATAAACGAGTGGAATACTGACTAAAAGCATAATTGTAAATATGCCATTTATGTGATGAATGCTGTATTTTGAAATTAAAAATGGCCGCCATAGCCCCTATATTCATCATGTACAATGCGAATTGCGAAACTTATTTTCACACGAGTAAGAAACATAAGATGCATGTAATTGTGATCTATAAGTAAAATATTGTCTGACAACATGTTTTATAGCAATACGTATCATTTATTTTGTCATGCATGAGATAAATACTGTGTTATGAAATTCAAAATGGCCCCTATAGGCCCTAACAGTATTATCTACAATGTGAATCGGGACATACATGTATAATTTTGTAAGAATTTGGATTTGCTTGACTATGACATCCATATAATCCTGTTGTATGAGTAAAATGTTATTTGAATTTTTTTTAATCATAGCCTTTCTTCTTCCATATAGGTGATAAATACCGTATTTTGACATTCAAAATAACCTCTACAAGCCCTAACTAAATTATGTAGCATGCAAACAGGGAATCTAATTTCCATAAGAGTGAGAATCATAAAACGCATATAACCATGATAACTGTGATGTACGAGTAAAGATATTGTCTTAAACATTATTTCTAACTAAATACATCACATATTGGTCGTGGGCATGGTGGAGGTAATAAATGCTGTACTTTGAAATCCAAAATGGCTGCCATAGATCCTAAAAGTATTGTGTACATTGTAACATGGGACATATGATTTTGACAGAATTTGGCTTTTCTTGACTCGAAATATTGCATATAATTATGAATTGTGATGTAAGGGTAAATTATTGTCTAAAACCATGGATTCTAACGAGATATATCATAATGTTGTATAATTAAGGTGATAAATGCTGCATTTTTAAATCGAAAATGGCCACCATAGGCACTTATCGTATAATATACAATTTGGATGGAGACAAATAATGTTCACAAAAAGAGCATAAGCAGCCATTTTGAATGTTGAAATACAGTATTTATCACCTAAATTACATAAGATATGATATATTTTGTTCTAAATCATGTTTTCAGACAACATTCCACTAATACATCACCATTTTACCAAGCAAAGCCAAATTCTGTTGAAATGATTTGTTCCCATTATATTGTGCATAATACTGTAAGGGAATGTAGCGGCCATTTTGACTTTAAAATAACCTTATTTATCACCTAAATGGCAGAATAAATGATACATCTTAATAGAAATTATGCTTTCAGACAATATTTTACTCATAGATCACTATTACGTGCATTTATGGTGCTCACTCCTGTGAATATTGGTTTCCCACTTTGCATTATACATAATACTGTTCATGTCGATGGCGGCCATTTTGAAGGTCGAAATACAGTATTTAACACAAACTTGAAACCTGAATGATATATTTCGTTAGAAAATGCGTTTTTAGACAGTACTCAATTAATTTATCACATATATATGCATTTTAGCGCTCACTCTTGTGATTCCTTTTCTCCCATTTCTCATTGTGCATAATACTTTTTGGGCCTTTGGCAGCCATTTTGAATATCAAAATACAACATTCACCACATACATGGTATATTAATAATATATTTCGTTAATAATTATGTTTATAGTCAGTATTCTACCTGTTTAATCTTCATAATAAGCATTTCAGTGATCACTCTTGTGATTTTTTTGGCCCCCATTGCCATTGTACTCAATACTGTTTGGGCAGGTGGCGGCTATTTTTTATATCAAAATACAGCAATGTTCCCATATTTGACATAATAAATAATATATCTCATTAGCAATGATGATTTGCATATGTTACTTCGTTCATATATCGCGATTTTTGCAGTTTAGTGCTCATTTTTGTGAAAATTAGTTTTACCTATTCGTATTGTACATGATAGTGCATACAATGGCCTATGGCGGCCATTTTGAATATCAGGAAAATAAATTTTTGGTCAAAAATTATTTTTTTTAGATTGTATTTCACTCCTGCCATACAATTTCATGCATTTCACAACCAATGTGCGGAGAATTTTATGAGTTTCATGGGTAAGTTGCATATTTTGGCGGCCATATTGGATTTTGCCAATTTGCGGAAAATGCTCAAGGTTATACGAGTGGTATCATTCAGATTCGTAATCAGCACCCTCGAACTGACAAGAAACCATAACAAATATTGTATATATAAAAAACAAGGTTATGCCTCTTCTATCCTGGACCACTATGCGTAAGTTAGGCTATCGTAGGGCATAAGTTGTGTACGCCAGCAATACGCTAAGCATTCGTTGGAATACATTACTTATAAGTTAACGAAGCGTTCGATATAAGTTACTAATACGTTATGTATACGTCCAACTCGTTATGAATACGCTAAGTATACGCCCAGAGTTGAAAAAAAAAAATCAAAGTTCAGCGTCTGGCGACGTTTTAGAGAAATCTTGATACGTCGGGCATACGCTGTCTAAAACGCCAAGGTGTGACAGCGCCATTATACCTACAAATCTGTCTTTTAACTTATTATTTGAGGAATCCACACTCAACAATCCCTGCTTTTTAGTGGATCTCTCAATTTCTCAACATTTATTTAAATATTTATATATTTATATAGTATAGATTAATAAAAGAAGTTATGTGCAAAATGCTTTATCATTTTCATGATTATCTAGTTCAATGTAAATATCATTATTAATATGATTATATTGTCTAGTGTCTATTGTAAATATTTATTTATCCATGTCATATTGCCATACTATATCTATACTTGTATATTCATTTATAACTTTGTAATTATTTCTTTTACTGTTAAACTGACTTGAGTTGAAATGAAAAAAAACATCAAACTGAAACTGATATAGTATTCTTTGGCAGATATCGCTCTTTCGTTAATGGCATATATTGAATGTGACACACAAAATTGAGATGAATAACGACTGAGAATTTCGGTATGATTCTTTTAATGTCATAATTTACTGAGAAAAACAGCAAAATCCCTGGAATACAGTAGAAAATAAAGAATCAAAAAGTGCCATATACATCAAGAGTTTCAATACAAACAATCAGTAATAAAAGTAGTAAACTGGTAGCTCGACTGTTCTATCACAACATGACACGTTTTACTCAACTAAAATATAAGAACACTACAATATACGGCGTTATATAAACGTATAATAGAATAGAGAGAAAATAAGAAGAAGGAAAGAGATCCAAGAATAAACATCCAAGAAATTATATATCAACATGAATGATTAAATGAAATATATGGAATGATCAATAAAACGTGATGATCTTGTCTAAAAGAATTTCATTCGAATTACGAATAGCAAAAAACTAACTTGAAATGCAAGTAAAATATTAAAACCAGACTTGACTTAAATCAGATTGAATTATATTAAGTCTCGAATATGAACAGACCCTAGTAAGATTCAAAGTACCGCACAACTAGATAACAAGTTGTTTCAATGTGAACAAGGTTAAACAAATTAGACAATAAAAATACACTCCTGAGTAAACCTATCACCGCTAGCCTAAACAATGACCATAAAGCTCATAAATCTTTGATATTCTGAAGAACATTTAGGCAACATTTTCACCAAATATATGATGCGAGCGCGAAGCGCGAGCTGAATTTATTATTATTATTATTATTTACACACTAAGAAATAAAGGTTCAAAATTGAACCCCGAAAGGTTGATCGAAAATCAGCACCCTATGGGTTAAAAAATTGAACCCCTGATTTGGGGTTCAAAAATTGAATCCTGCGGTTGGGGTTATTTTTGCACCCTGCGGTTTCAAAACTGCACCCCTAGGGGTTCAATTTAAAATTTAGGGTGCAGTTTTGAACCTGCAGGGTGCAAAAATGAACCCCAACCACAGGGTTCAATTTTTGAACCCCAAATCAGGGTTCAATATTTTTAACCCATAGGGTGCTGATTTTGCATCAACCTTTCGGGGTTCAAGTTTGAACCTTTATTTCATAGTGTGTATTGTCTAAAAGAGTTTCATTAGAATTACGAATAACAAAAAGCTAACTTGAAATGCAAGTAAAATATTAAAACCAGACTTGATTTAAAGCAGGTTCAATCATATTAAGTCTCTGATATGAACAGACCCTAGTAAGATTCAAAGTACCACAACTAGATAACAAGTTGTTCCAATGTGAACAAGGTTAAACCAATTAGACAATAAAACTACACTCCTGAGTAACCCTATCACCGCTAACCTAAACAATGACCATAAAGCTCATAAATTTTTGATATTCTGAAAAACATTTAGACAACATTTTCACCAAATATATGATGGGAGCGCGAAGCGCGAGCTGAATTTGTTTTTTGTTATTTAGCCTTTAAACCGAGACATTCTTATCATTGTCAGTACAGAAGCCCGAACTGGGAACTTTTTATGTTTTGACTTGAATACTTCATTTTCACAATTTTTTTTATATCAAGAACAAACTCAGATATGCATATTCAGTTTAATAACATGTGTATCTTAATGCGAGCGCTAAATGTATGATGCTAGCGCGAAGCGTAAGCTTATTTTTTTTAAATTAAGACCTTAAATCGGGATTGTCTTATCATTGTCGGTAGCCTACAGAGAGCTCTCCACGATCGCATTGTTAAAAAAATCGTAATTTAATGATAATAGTATGCCATTTGACATTACTTTACCGACAAAGATACTTAAAATCAAAGAGCAAGTGAGAACAAGTTACATGAATCAGTTAAAACAACCATGCGTGACCCAACAGTTTGTCATTTTCCCCGACAAGCATTAGTCCGACAGCCCTGCGCTTGTATGGATTAAGCAACCCCTTTTTCGCTTTCGGATTAACGAACATCAAGGTAAAGACAATAACGTGTTTCGGAATTACAAAGTGTATCTGTGTGGTCTAGCGATTAGAGCATTGGACTCATTGTCTCAAGGTTGTCAGTTTGAATCCCAACTCCATTGTCTCCACTTTGAAAAAAGAACCGAGAGTAACATATGTCGTCCATAAGGTCGGCCACTATGACACGTAAAATGTTTCCTAGGTAATTGACTACCAACTTGGCGTTTACCAGCAAAAGGCTGTTCCGCCGAGTTCTTACGGGAGTGACCATAAACAAAAACATATCTTTGCAAACAAATTGCAAAGTTTTGATGCCCTCTGCGTTCGCTAATCTAAACCTTGGTAACATGATAAAATATACTTATTAAGCAGACATACATGTACAATAAGCTATAGATTACGTAAATGACTGCTAGAGCACTGAAATCACAAGATACATCGTAAAACTAACGCTAAAAACATGAAAAATATAAATGGTTTGAAAAATCTTACGAGCAAAATACTTAACTGTATTGATTTACGACAGGAAAAAGATACTTTACACTGAATAGCAATAGCATAGGAATACATTTTGGTCATATAACTTCGTACGAATAAATGATTCAACCTCTTTTCAAATACTAGTGGGATTATGCCAGCCTGACACTTGCACGATTTTTTGTCACGCATTGGCACGACTCAACTCGTGCCAGTGCGCAAAGTAGTCGTGAACTGGCGAGAAGTGTGCGTAAACACGTCGTGACTGCGTGCCATGTCGGACGAGAACTTTCAAATGTTCAAAATTTTGGTCACGACAAAATTTAGCGACCGGGTCGTGAACTATGCGCAAACTGTTCGTGAAGTCGTCGGGACGATGCGGGAGGATGCGTGGCAGTGCGCGCCATGCCACGACTGTCACGAATAGTTCACGAACAGCTCACGTCGTGTTCACGAATAGTTCAGCACGACACCGTCCGAATTGCACAAACTCGTCGTGCCAATGCGGGAAGTGCGTAAACTATGCACAAATTATGCGTGAACTCGTCGCGCCAGTTCGTGTCAATGTGGACATTCGTGAACTATTCGTGAACTCGTCGTGAACTTGTCGTGAACTATGCGTGAAGATGTCGTAAACAGTGCGGGATCCTCCCAGTTCGTGCCCCAAAATGGCACGACTTGCCACCACAAAATCGTGGCCAAAAGTCGTGCAAGTGTCAGCCTGGCCTTAATATGGAAACCTACAATAAAAACAAAAGAAAAACAACAAACGTAATACATAGAAACAGAGATTTTTTTATATACAAAATGGCTGTTTATATTATTTTCCACAAGTAAAAAACTAGTTGTTGGTCGAGGGTTGCATCCACCCGAAAGATCCGCCAGATCAACGTTCGAAATATTTTAATGAATTCTCGCTATTGACACAAACCAAAGTTCCCAAAATGGGTAGCTCACGCATACAGTAACAATGGTCACGGTCCATTGTGCGACACAATAACCGCTAACCAGGGAATTCCATGCAGTAGTTTGAAGGTAAGAATAGCATTCAGCAAGAAGGATAACATTGTACACAGGTAGCAGTTTTAAGATTATTCAGGGGCGGAAATCTCTCCCAAAAGGTAGGGGGATCACGGGCAGGAACATTTGACCAAAAAAAAAATTTAAACAATATAATAGCATGGTGCAATGCCAACAAATTGACAATCAATGTTACGAAAACTAAATATATGTTGTTTAGAAATAGACGAAAAATATTTTGATATCAGGACAATTGTCACTGAAAGGAACTTTATTAGAGTGTGTTGAATCAACATTATTTCTTGGTATATGTATCGACAAAAACCTTACATGGAAGAAACAGGTTGACATTGTCTGCAATGTGCTAAGCAAAAAATTGGAATAATTTATAGATTGAGGAATTATGTTACAAAGAGAATCTTAGTTATGTTATACAACTCATTTATTTTACCACATATAACGTATGGTCTGAAAGTATGGGGTGGGACCCGTGCAAAACAACCCTGAACCCTATATTATTACTACAAAAACGAATGGCTAGAATAATGACGTTCAACCATCATACTTACCACTCTGCTCCTTTATTTTATGATCTAAATATTCTCGATATTTTCAAACACTACCAATATTTGATAGGAGTATTTATGCACGATTTAATTAATAATCGGTTGCCACATAGTTTTATTGATTATTTTTCATTTATAGATCATCCTTACAATACAAGAAATAGAGAAAAGCGAAATGTTAATCTTGAGAAAAATAATACCAATTTGGGAAAACAATCAATTTCATTTTCTGGTCCTACTTTATGGAATCTCCTGCCAAGTAATATTAGAAACACCCCCAGTCGTAAGACATTTAGCAAATCGTTAAAATTGATGCTACTGGAAGATTACAGTGTTGTAGTCAAGGCTCAAACCTCCAAGGCCAAGGCCAAGGCTTTAATACCCAAGGCCAAGGCTTCAATACCCAAGGCTGAGGCCAAGGCATGGAAACCCAAGGCCAAGGCCAAGGCCTGAAAACCTCAAGGCCAAGGCCAAGGCATTTCAATTGTTCAATATATGGAACAATAAGACAACAATGCCTAGGCAGCGGACATGACACACATGACCAAATGTATAAAAGGCGTGAGCGAGCGAATTGAGCGAGCAAAATTTTTGACCCTAGTACATTTAAAACGAAAATAATTTCATGATAGATCATGTAGATGTAGACATAAAATTGAAATAAATATATAGTTACCTTTGTACATTTAATTATTTTTCTAGGCTATTCACATTGCAATAATTATTATTACCAAGGTGATCTGATCTTGGCATGCCCATTCTCAACATATGTCTTTTTTCCTCTCCCTGGGACAGGGAGGCATAATGTTTTGTTTTTTTTGGGGGGGGGTCAAAGCCAAAAATGCACTTACAGTATATGTCAAAATGAGAATTTTGGTGCAAACAGATATTTTCAAAATGAGATTTTCGACTGTGTTAAGAAGTTGTGTGTTTTGTGGAAATTAAGTTCAGCAAAGCCCTTTTTAAGTGATTTCTAATTGATAAGACAGATATTTTGATTTAGGCTTTAATTTTCCGCTATAGAAAGCATAGCGACCAAGCGGTTTTGAAAAAAAAATCAATTTTGAAGTTGTAAAACTCGATTTTTTGTCAATTATGGTGCTAATCACTGTTAAAAGGGCATCCTTGCGAGATAGATGTAATAAGAAATGAAATTTAAATATTCCGAGCTGTTTTTGTAATCAAGAAAAAGGTGTGCATCTTACTAAACAAATTAACGCGAGCGCAAAACACGAGCTGAAATTTTTACTGACCAGAAAAGGAAGCTGTTCTGGACTGCATTTAGTGACTCATAAATAGGATATTAGGATACATAAGTCACCAATCAAATAATGCGAGCGCAAAGCGCGAGCTCAAAAATTTGTGATATTCCGACCTGAAAACTGGACATTCTAAGCATTTTTTGTGTAAATGGAATGCGTTTTTATGCGAGCACAATCCAAAATTTGTTGATTTTGGAACCTAAAATTTTGCTCTGTATGCCATGCTTGGCCCCTCAAAATTTTTGGCTCATCATGCCATTGATGCCATAGCCCATTTGGAAATGACAAAATTGAAGTTTGTGTTCAAGTATACTGAATCTTTTCAGAATATCATTAAGACTTAAAACATTCTTGTTTGTCAAAGAAAATAATACAAGAAAAACCCTAATGGAATAGAAATCAACCTTGTTATCATTCTTTAGAGTGAGCTATTTTTAAAGTATGAAAATTGTTGTCAAAATTGCAGTCAGATCTGTCAGAATTATTTCTGTCATAAAATCACTATAATCAGTGGCGTACCGTGGGTCACGGCATGGAGGGGGGGGGGGGCACCAGCAAAAATTTGGAGTCACCTAGTGAGCGCGCGAAGCGCGCCCAGTTGCCAGGTATACTGACCTAATAGAGATATTTTAAGGACAGTGCCAATAAACGGATATGTATCTCACTAGTCAAATAATGCGAGCGCGAATCGTGAGCTTAAAATTTTTGATATTCAGCCCTAAAAAGGGACATTACAATCAATCTTTTGTAATCATGATACGTACCTGTCTCGCTAAATAATGCGAGCGCGAAGCGCGAGCTGGAATTTTTGTAAATATTGACCCCAAACAGGAAGATTTTAAGGACTATATTTTAGGAATCTATTAAGATTATACACATATCACCATAGTCATCTAATGGGAGTGCCAATAAGCGCTTGCTGATTTTGTTAGAATTACATATAAACATGCACATAAAGCACTTGTAATCATGATTAACATACCCATGTCACTAATCAAATCTTGCGAGCGCAAAGCGCGAGCTGAAAATTTAGGAAATTCAGACCTGAAGAGGGGCATCATTTTAAGGCTTGTTTGTAGGAATTCACGAAGACCTTACGTAGTTCACTAACCAAATGATGCGAGCGCGAAGCGCGAGCTGAAAATTTTTGATATTCAGATGAATCAGATCAGAAAACAGAAAAAGGGACATTTTACGGACTCATTCTAGGAATTGATGGAGAGCAGACATATTTCACCAATCCACTACTGCGAACGTAAGCACCGACAGGAAATGTTTTATATTAAGACCTTAAAATGGGACAATCACTTAAAGTATTCATGAAAAAGAAGCATACTATTGTACATGTAAAACAATAACTCAAAGTGCGAGGAAATATATTTGGTAGTTTGGTGTATATTGACTTGAAAACGGGAGGTTTTAGTATAACAGGATTATATATCTCGGTAAACAGACAATGCGAGCACCAGAAACAATGAAGACATATTCCCTGAGCAAATTATGTTTCATAAAGTTATGAAAAATATGTTTCTTATTTAATGTAACATAACATAATTATAATGAACAATAATGTCCCTTTCCCACTAGGTTTCTCTTCCTTTCTCCCTCTTTTTCTCCTTTCCCCCTTTTTTTAGTCAGCCGATTGGGGGGGGGGGCACGTGCCCCCGTAGTTACGCCACTGACTATAATCCTAATAATAATTATTATCATTATTATTGATATTGTCATTATCCTTATTAGTCATGATTACAACATATTACCAATAAATAATATTAATTTTCATCACTTCTCTTTGTGGTGATAATTGCAGTTGATGGCACTGCAAAGTACACTTACTGCTGCTGCTGCTGCTGCTGCTGCTACTGCTGCTGACTGGTAGTATTTAGTGTCATTAGATATACCAGTATACAGAACAATTGAAACATTTATAATTACTTATATAAAACAAATGACAGTACAAAATACAAAATGCCTTGAAAAAGCCTTGAAAATGCCTTGAAATTTCAAGGCTCAAAATCCTCAAGGCCAAGGCCAAGGCCCTCTCAAGGCCAAGGCTTGAATGTTCAAGGCCAAGGCTTTGAAAAAATAGGCCTTAAGGCGCCTTAAGGCCAAGGCCGAGCATCAAGGCACTACAACACTGGAAGATTATAATTAATTTGATATGTTAAAATACTGCCTGAAAACAAATAATTCTATGTAAAGAATTTTTGAATAATTCAGATGTTTTTTTTCTTGTAAATAGTGTAAACATGTTCACTGAAAATGATCGAAACTTTCTGCAACAGTAATAAGTAGAATTAGTATTGAATTAGTTGTACAATTTGAGATTTAGTTAAATTTATTGTTTAAACTATGATAATGACATTATTTGGGGTTAACCTCGATTAGCATCTTGCTATTATGTTAGCTCCAATTACCAAATGTTTTGTTTATATGTGATGTACTATTCCTTGTAATTGTACCTGACAGTAATATTTGGTAATAAATTCAATTCAATAATCCAATAAGTTAATTACTACACATCTGCTGAAATGAGTGAGGGTGAACTTTCCCTTTAATGTTTAGGCCTATTCTACTAACCATTTCCTGTCGAAATTAGATTTCTATTCCAAAACTCGAACTTGGCTTTTATCCCGAAGTTTGATTTACAAGATAATCCCCGATGGTGCTTGTTGCCATGGTTACTGTACCGTTATTCTGGTCCACTTCGTGAGGGTACACTACCACGGATGCAAGGACCATGAATATGAGGTGAAAAATAAAAAGACAGAACACCAAAAAGGTCTGAACTGTGAAAAACTCGCAACAGAATTCCTTCTCCCACCAATTTTTGCAACAAGTTGTTTCCGCGATCTCACCCGCCTGTGTTTCGTCATGTGTACGACAACGCTGAAGAAACTGACAACACTGCTGACAACATCTAATACACCGAATATACGTCTGTACAATATAAGAAAGAGAATTATGAAAATGAAAAAAAAATGAAAATCCATATTTTATTGTTCGAAATACAGTGCGTCCCAGAAAGAAAGGAAACCGCATTTCGGTGTATATTTTGACATCATAATCATAGATTTGCTTCATGAGATGTACGTCAATGGAAAGATACTTCCCATCTTTCATTATTTTGAAGCCCATTTCAATGTCCATAATGAACGCATGACTGAGTTAGAACAATACAAAGTGGTGCTAACAAATTTCCATTTGCACGCCGAGGAAATTAGGATTTTATGTGAGTGTTCTCTGGCTTTTACTATCTATTCAGGGAAAAAAGTTTATATCTTAAAAATCAATTTTTCATCTTTCATAAGATATGTCAAAAACTTGAGACATTGTGCGTAAAAAATGATTGGCACATGGTCAAGAAAATGGGCGTGAAACATGCTTATGATTTCTAGCTAGTGAACGAATCACTAAAAAAAACCCTAAGCATTCCATCAAAGTGGTACACAATGGGCTATGGTGAATTTGCGGTGAGTGTGATATTTTTTGTTTTTTTCTGTCAACTTGTAAAAAAAACAGCTTAACATGATTAATGATTAAACCTGGTAGGAATAGCAGATTGTTCGATAAAGGGGGGGGGGGGTGACCCACTAAAAGACAAACAACCTTCTGAACCAAAAATGGCTATCTCCTCTACACATGAAAAAAAGGTGATGTACCCCTTTTCTGCTTCGCCGTGCCCCCTTTAAAGATATTCCGCCTCTCTTAGCTGTGAAATGTAGCAACGAATGAAACCGCTGAGAGACGTTTGAGGTGAAAAAACATCAAAATTATTACCAATGTAACATTAAATTCCCATAGCCGTCGACTCCATCCCGAAGCAATAATAGAATTTCCTTCCCCGGTCTGAAAAACATTCATCATTACCATGGTTATAGCCCAATGTCTATTGCTTGGTCGGAAAAGCGAAATGCTTGTTTTTCAACGATTTGTCGAATCGGTAGAAATTTTCTAGTAACTTTTTCTCGACCATGCGCCATTCATATTTTACGCATAAGGGGCCCGTTGCATAATTATCATTTACACATGTATGAGAGTATAGAATATTTATGATTTATTGTAATAACATATTAAAAGGAAAAGTAGAGACATGGCACCATCAATCCACCTAACGAAGATTCATGACGACATTGTTTTCACAAAATATTTTGCTAAACTCTGAAATTCAATAATTTTATTTGTTATCAGCTTCTGATGGATTTTCACCCGGAGTACCGGTATCGCCAGAAACTTGCTTAAATTCTCCATGTTAACAGTAAGGGGGTATTGCAATAAAGTTGTGTAGCCAAAGCAACATAACTACATGTTTAATTTAATCTAATCAAAGGATTCACCCTTTATTTTTTTTATCATTTGCCTTACCCTTGATTTGAAAAAAATTCTTGCCACGCCCCATTATTTAGACATTATTATCACTCCCATTATTCTGACGATGTAGATTTATAATATACAAATTATGCGTATGTAATGAGATTCTCCATCTACACTCTAAATTTCAATGATAAAAAAATAGATTCAGATCGGCTGTGAATAGTGAACAGTCGATTTTTTTCCCACTTTTCTCACTTACATGGGCTGCATTGCAGAGCGAGATTATAGGCGCCGCTTTCCGACGAAGGCGATGGGACGGGGGCAGCGTTGGAGAACATTGAACATGTTGAAGTCTATAACCTTAACCTAATGTTACGTTTTTTTAAATGTCATCATTACTTAGAAAGTATATGGACCTAGCTCATGAAACTTTGACATAAGGGTAATTAAGTATGACTACACATCCTGCCTGACTTTTCAGGTCACATGACCAATATCAGAGGTCATTTAGGGTCAATGAACTTGGACCACGTTGGTGAGGATCAATATCGAAATCTTAACCAAGGTCAAGTTTTTGAAATGCCATAAGTTTGAAAGTATCCGTATCTAGTTCATGGAACTTGGACATATGACCAAGAATCAGTAAACATCCTGCGTGAGTTTCAGGTCACATGACCTAGGTCAAATATTCATTTAAGTTCAATGGGCTTTGGCCATGTCGGGGGAATTTGTTGAATTGCCATAATTACTTTGAAAGTTTATGAATCTATATTTGACAAAATGTGGACTAAAGGGTAGTCAAGTATCAATGATCATCTTGCACGAGTCTTAGGTCTAATGATCAAGATCAAAGGTCATGCAGGGTCAATGAACATATATTATCATATTTTGTGAATAATTATTCAATAGTTATTTTCAAAGTCAGCACTGCTGCTATATTAAAACGCGTGATACAGGCGTGACTGCCAGAAGCGTTCCTTTTATCAAATTTCAAAAGATTTAAGTCCTACGTTTTTAGGTTAATAGTAATCCGCAAGATTTAAAGTTAATGTAACATCTCGCTGGTCACTATTCACAGATCTGGATTTCTTTTAAATCCTTAGAACTTAGAGAGTACATGTTGTATTATCTCAACTCAAGCCAACAATTAACATCCAATGAGAATACCTTGAGTATCATGATTATCAGAATCAATAAGGCAGAGACGTATATCAAAGCGAAGAAAAATATGGCTGCTACTTTCAAAGTCTCAGTCATGATCATCATGTGACGAAACAGCACAGGTTCAATAATCATACTGAGTCCCATAGTCGTGTACATCACGCTTGTAGCTCTGACTTTAGCTTGGGGCTACAAAAAGAATCATATAAAATAATAATATAAAACGAATGCTGTTGAATAAAAGTTTTTAGAAACATTAGATTTAAAACAGAGAATGCAGCAATTTTATATTTTCCAAAGTAAAATTTGACTTGAAAATGGCGCCATCTGGGAGTTTAACCCTTTTCGAGTCCGAGCGACTCCGATACACATTGAACAAACTATGACTCCAACTGACAATGTGGCGTCAGCTGAGATCGAAATTACTGTATTCCGAGTCAAAGTAGCTCAGAGGCGAATCACTTTGACTGGACTCCTCAGAAACTAAGAGAGAAAGAACAGATCGCAAAGAAACTTCTCCGCATAAGAGAAAAATAAAATGATAAAAGCAGTGGAAACTTGACCGAAAATGATACATTGATTAGGAAAAAACATGCTGAAAGTCGGGTTTAAATAAATAATTCTAATCTCGCCCTTTCAGGCTGGTTTGCTACGCAAACCAGTAGCAGATCCCACCTCATGAGCCATTCAGAGTCTGCATAGCAGACTAATGCATTATTGGTGAGCACTTGTTTAAAAATAATTGCAGATCAATATATATATATATATATATGTATATATATATATATATATATATATATATGTGTGTGTGTGTGTGTGTGTGTGTGTGTGTGTATATATGTATATACATATAGATATCCATGTATATATATCTACATTTATTTATATATATATATATATATATATATATGTGTGTGTGTGTGTGTGTGTAAAGTTATACATGTACAACAGCTTTTGGCAACTCTTTTTTTGGGGGGTTGGATTGGGTTCGCCCTAGCCATTAACCCGTCTCTGTGGTCTAGTGGTTAAGGCACCGGCGTTCAAAGCTGGGGGCCCGGGTTCGATTCCCAGCAGAGACATTTTTTCGGCATCACCAATTTTTCCAAAAGGGTAGATAGCTCTGAGGAACCTTGATCAAGCTACGCCTACAATTGTTCTCTTCATCCATTTCTTTATATATATATATATATATATATATATATAATATATATATATAAACCCCTCAAAAAAAGTTTTGCAACTCAGTTTTTGGGGATGATATCTTTTTGGTTAATGAAGTATAAAAGATGAAACTGGTATCATTGGAAAGCTGAATTATTCTTCCTTACAATGACATGCCATTTGCTGTGTTTATGTAATCATGGAATATGCAATCACCCTGAACATCGAGAAAAGTCAGAAGTGAAATGTTGCAAAATGCATTGATTTCCAACAAGAGTCTCAATTTCTATAGAATTTCCACCATGCAGGTGACAGCGAATGCACTCGGTCCATCCTCGAAACAATTGGAAATTCACTATTGCAAACGACGCATTTTGCAACATTTCATGTCTAACATTGCTGGGTATTATCATGTCTGTGTATTTCATGATAACACTAGCATTACAAATGACACATGATTGTAAAGAAGAATAATCATGCTTTCTATAGATATCACTTTCACACATGATGGCACATTAAGAAATTTATTAGCACTCAAACTTGCAGTTTGAGTTGCAGAACTCAAACATGACATGGCAACGAATTTTGCAACATTTCAATTTTACATTGCTGCATATTTATCATGTCTGTGTATTTCATGATAACACTAGCATTACAAATGACACATGATCGTAAAGAGGAATAATCGTACTTTCCAATGATACCACTTTTACATATGATGATGGCACACTAAGAAATTTATTAGCACTCAAACTTGAGTTGCGGAACTTTTTTTGAGGGGTTTATATATATATATATATACATATATACATATATATATATATATATGTGTGTGTGTGTGTGTGTGTAAAGTTATACATGTACAACAGCTTTTTGGCACCTCTTTTTTATTTAAATATTGTAAAGAAATGGATGAAGAGAACAATGGTAGGCGTAGCTTAAATCAAGGTTCCCCAGAGCTATCTACCCTTTGGAAAAATTGGTGATGCCGAAAAAAATGTCTCTGCCGGGAATCGAACCCGGGCCCCCAGCTTTGAACGCCGGTGCCTTAACCACTAGACCACAGACACGGGTTAATGGCTAGGGCGAACCCAATCCGATTGACCGTCAGATAGACAGATTTTCGACACTACCAATTTTAATTTCCTTTGTCGGGTGAAGGTGGGTTTACACCTTCACCCGACAACTTTACACATTTGTATTTCTTCTCCCATACATGAACTGTATCGAAGCAATAGCTTTGATCCAGCTGAGGCATGGCGGTTTGTCATTGTTCTAAACCTACCTTCACCCGACAAAGGAAATTAGAATTGGTATAGTGTCGAAAATCTGTCTATCTGACGGTCAATCGGATTGGGTTCGCCCAATGGGAATGGGAATGGGTTCGCCCCCAAAAAAGGAATTATTTGAATATATACTTATGGGTGTCCATCCTATATGTCTAGTCTTGATAAGATCGCAAGATGGAATTGTTTGCACCTTGTTGTTCTAAGCTTTACTCAGCATGTTTCAATGATAATTATTTTCTTGCAGATATTTTAGAATTATAGCACGACCTGAATTCAATGTGCAGACATCTCAAGTTTCCATATTTTAGTGTTTCTTGTGTACACTGTAATACACAAGTATTATTTATTCCCAATTGAGTTGAAAAGTTCCTTTGTTCAATACTTCTTTGAATACTCTGTTTAAAAAAAAGTGATAGTCGATGTATTGCCCACCTACGTTGGTCTTCGTAATACATTATTTTAATAGGTCATTAAGTTTCCTAGATTACAATCAATCTAGGTGCCTGTTTTTAGGGAGGAAGCCAGGATTAAATTAGAATTTTTATTAAAGAATTCTAAAGTGCACTCTAGGGAATTTAGAGTGTGTTTATGTTTGTTAGTGGCTTAGAATATCTTACTTTATAGACTGCAGATTGTTATTTGGGGTCTTCTTTTTTTTTTAACTTCGTCGAAAATCATTATATTACAAACCAACAAAAAGAAGTTGGGTTCTATGTCAATTACGTGCAGGTGATTTTCGGATTTGTTTTCCCTTGTATGAACAATTTTCTCTTTTTTTCTCTCTCTTTTTCTACATTTGTAATGTTATTGTTCCCCTTCACTTTATGTAAGATTTTTCCCCCTAAGTGATACGATTCTATATTCTCGAGGTTCTCGATTATTTACATTCTCTAGCCCTCATTCTTTGATTGGTCGTTATTTCGAATTGTTTATTTTGTTTTGGACACATTTATTTCATATTCATTCCATATCCTCATTTTTTTTCATTGATGTATACAAGAAAAACCATCAGGAGAGACGGATACTTAAAGTTTTTGTTGTTATCGTTTTTTGTAACCATATGTTTTAGTTAAGTTTTTCTAATTATCTTCTTGTTTCCTTTGATATATATTGCTTAAGTAAGCTATCCATGTTCTTAATTAATATCTTAGTTTTTTGTGAGCATTGTGTTTCTGTTTGTCCTGCTGCTCAAATCTGTCCTTCTTTCACTCTTCATCCCATGATTTCTTTTCCTTTCTACCAGTCTTCTAACCACACCGTTGGCTTCAGTAATTCTTCACCGTTTCGCCATGGCTATGCCGAATGATCATATTGCTTTTAACTCTATAACAGACGATGATTTATTTAATTTGTTCAGGTCCTCTCTTAGTCCAAGCAACACAACTCCATCAAATTTTTCAGGTACTTATGATGATTCTATAGCGGATCAAATAAATTCATCGGCTGAAGAGTTGCTGCTTAATCTCGGTCAACACGATCCAGCAGAATATCATTTTAGTAAATACATTACAGTTTCTCAATTTGACAACATTACCACTTTAACTGTGACACACTTTCTCTCCTTCATCTTAATATAAGAAGCCTGAACAGACACTTTGATGAATTACAGTTGCTTTTAAATAATCCCTCTCCTAAACCATAATCTGTTATAGGTGTAACAGAGACTTGGCTTTCACATGACTCCAACCTTCCACTAACCTTGTTACTAAAAACCGTCATTGAAGAAATTGAAGTTCCAGGCGGCATACTTATTGTAGGTGTTGTTTACCGCCCTCCCAGCTCTAATGGTAACGATTTCATTGCTCGTTTTTCTGACATACTTCGGAACAACATGTTTAGAAATAAAGATTGTTTTATTATGGGAGATTTTAATATAAATATTCTTAAATGTGCCTCTAATAATATTGCCCATGAGTTTATAGAAACATTTTTGTCTGCCTCTTTCTTGCCACTCGTTACCAAACCCACTCGTGTTGCAAATTTATCTAGTACTTTAATTGATAATAATTTTTCCAATGTTGTTCCTCATCCTGATTCATACATTATTCTTTCAGATATAACTGATCATTACCTGATAGTGACTTCCTACAAATTATCGCAACCCAACAATATTCACGGCACCCGCCCTCTTCAACGTATAGTTAACGCACGGAATTTATCTAGACTGAATGATAGTTTAGAAAATGTGGACTGGTCTTGTGTTCTTGATTCTACTGATGTTAACTCTTCATATGATAATTTTATTACCTTACTTATTAGGCTCATAGATACTTTACTTCCAAAGCAAAGAAATAACAACAAAAATAATTACAAGAAAACACCTAGACTTCCTTGGATATCAAGGAAGTGGATTGGGTTCGCCCTAGCCATTAACCCGTCTCTGTGGTCTAGTGGTTAAGGCACCGGCGTTCAAAGCTGGGGCCCGGGATCGATTCCCGGCAGAGACATTTTTCGGCATCACCAATTTTTCCAAAAGGGTAGCCTTGCTCTGGGGTACCTTGATATAAGTTACGCCTACCTTTGTTCTCTTCATTCATTTCTGTCACACAATATATATATATATATATATATATATATATATAGATATAATATATTGCTCTTATAATTTCAAATTTCAAATCTCGGCCGTGATATCTGTCATGTATAACATAAGCCGCTATGACTGATTAAACTAGACGTAAATTGTTTCATATAGGTGATTGGTTATATGCCAGTTTGGAATTTTTTTCCAGCAAAACGCTGTTCTGCCGAGTTACCAGAAACAGAAACATACCTGTTCAGGCCTATCGGCAGCTTCTGCTCCTCCTTCCAGTGCAGGATCTATTTCAGCAATATCGCTGTAGTGAGATATGATTTGGTGGGGGAAAAAAGGAAAAAGACCTTTTACATTTTGTTCCATTCGCAAATTGATCAAATGATATTACTTTTTTTTATTAGTATAGCAGGAAGTAACAGCAGAAGTAGTGCAGTAGTAGTACAATCGTAGAAGTAATATTACTAGTAGTAGTAGTAGACGTAGTAGCGGCAGCATCAGCAGCAGTAGTAGTAGTATAATAGCAGTAGTAGTCAGGAGCCGTGGAACAAGTTTCAAGGTGCTGGCGGAGCCAAAAAAAATTTTTGGGGGGGCTGAACATGCAAAAATTCACAATCATATGATAATTTTAGGATTTTGTATAATTCAAAAAAAATGGTAAAAGTAGTAGAAGTAGAAGCAGTAGTAGTAGTAGTCGTCGTCGTCGTCGTAGTAGTAGTAGTAGTAGCAGTAGTAGTAGTAGTATTAGAAGTAGTAGGCGTAATAGAAGTAAAAGTAGGAATAGCAGCAGAAGTAGTAGTAGTAGTAGTAGCAGTAGTAATAGCAGTAGAAGTAGCAATAGTAGTAGTAGTAGTAGTAGTAGTAGTAGTAGTAGTAGAAGTAGTAGACGTAATAGTAGTAAAAGAAAAGTAGTAGGCTTTTTACACAGGATTTTCTTAACCCCGGACTATCGCTAACCCCGTACTATCCTTAACCCCGTCGTACTATCCTTAACCCCGTACTATTTATTTTCCTTTTCACACATGCCAAATTGTTTTTGCTAACCCCGGATAAGGAATGCTTGCTTTTTACACACGAAACTCGCTAACCCCGGACTATTGGTAGCTCATGAATATTCACGAGCGCACTGAGGGGTCATTCGGGTCATATCCAAAATCGCTGACTTCTGGCGCGCGCTTTTTTTTTCATCGCCGTGATCGCTGTCATGAATATTCATTATACTTACCTCTGATTGGACAACAGGGCCGGCTCTGTTGCGGGGCATGAATGGGAGCGCTTAGCCCACTTTCGTTTTACACATGCGATCTTAACCCCGTACTATTGCTCTTAGCACCGCAATTGGTGGGATAACCCTGCTTTTTTGCAGGGCCAAATAATCCTGTACTATAGGTGGGGTTAGCCCACTTTGCAAAAACGCTGTGTAAAACGAAAGTGGGCTAAGCTTAACCCCGTACTATAGGTGGGGCTAAATTGCCATTTAGCCCCACCAATAGTACGGGGTTAAGGAAATTTTAGCCTGTCTAATAGGAGTAGTAGCAGAAGTAGTAATAGTAGTAGAATTAGTAGTAGTAGTAGTAGTAGCAGTAGTATTAGTAGTAGTAGTTAGTAGTAGTAGTAGTACTAGTAGTAGTAGTAGTAGTAGTAGTAGTAGTAGTAGTAGTAGTAGAAGCAGTGGTAGTAGGGAGAGGGTAATTTTGTGTCCAACCAACATTGGGCATTTTATTACCCTCATGCAGGTTAAATGTAACCCAATTTTTTTGTTACATTGTATAATAATCGGATAACACTCATCGTCAAGACAGGATGTCACACTCACAGTTACGACGTTTGCATACACACAAAATGAATGCAATGTGTACACAATGGAAACGTGACAGAAATAGTCAAATGACTACTTGATCACATGCTTACATTTCCGCTATTTCTAGTATTTATTTTAGAAAGAAAAATCCGAGTCAAATCGAGTAGCTTTGAAGCAGGTTGCTTTGCGAGTACGAGTATCGAAATTGGTAAACGCTGACAGTCACAACCACAACAGAGAGATATCTACCAACTCATCCCTCTCCCTGATTAATATTGCGCTTGCACGTTGCGCGCTGCTACGGACGCGTGATGTGTATACACCATACACAATAAAAATTTACGCCCGATATAATTATGGGCATGATGGGTGGCGTCGGCCACTGAACTGGAAATTCCATATTCCGCATTTCCAGTTCGGGTGGGGGTGAACACGTCTTCCACGTATTTCCAGTTCAGTGGCGTCGGCCCTATTCTATAGGCTCCAAATCAGACTATACGTTTTGATTCCCAATAGCAAAAATTTAAACTAGAAAATCATTTCGCTTTAACGAGCACCTGAAAGTAGGGTTCATAAGAACTATATGCCAAATTTAAATAGAACGAGGGCCAAGTCCCCAGTAAAGTTGATTTGATAAGACAAAGAACAACTTAACTATTTTAGCACCACAAGTATCAGCGAACGTAGGATCGGATTTTGTTTAATCCATTAGAAGCTAAAATAAGCCCATTAATATTAATTTCGTGCGATGCTCCCTCGTCAACTGTGGTTTTGTTCGTGTATTAGACAATACGCACATCAGCGCAATGAGAAAGGTCAACTTGGAAAATTCATTAATGTATTCATTTTGTTACGCCCTCGTGACGCGAAGGATTCAGCGAATCAAGCAAGCGCAAATCTGAGACGATACGTTGCGACTTATAAGGTATCGATATCACAAGCGATATCACTTAAAAACAAAACAATGTTTTTATTGCGTCTTATAGGCCTATGCTAATTCTAAAAGGGAAGATGAAAAGAGTAGATCAAGTCGCGATTAGGTAAAAAGGTGGGGGTGGGGGCAAATCATGGTTATTACAATGATTGTATTCATTATCACTGGTTGAGTATGAATACTGAAAAAAAAATAACTTTTACCACTAAAAGAGCCATTTCTTGTTACAATTTTCGAGAAGTGAAAAAAAAAATCTTCATGGATCCCCGTGCCTGCTTTCTTCTGGCGTTTCCTGTCTCCTTTATTCTCCAGCATTTCTTACTCTGTTTTTTTTTTCATTTAATCATTTTAACATGTTGTTTTGTGCCGCCTTTCTCCTACATATGAAGAGCTCACTTTTAAAAGGGGTTAGGTCCATTTTTAATCAAATTTGATTTTTATGTCTTAATTGATTTTTAGTAGCTCTATAAGATGATACCATATAGAAAAGTTGAAATTCCCATAAAAAAAGTGAACTAAAAAAAGAAAATTCACTTTTTTTCAAAAGGGGTTAGGTCCATACATAATTTTTCTGGAAAATAATATCTTAAAAAAATATGAAGATAAGTAGATTTCTTTTATACCAAATTTTAAATTTCTAATGGTAGGGTATCATGAAAATTCATTTTCGCATAAGAATATTGCAATATGGGAGAATAAAAAAATGATTTTCTTGGAGTGGCCCTAGCCCCTTTTGCAACTTAACTTTTCATATATTTTCTTCGTATTTTCCCACTTGTTATCTGTCTCCTGGTTTCCAAAAATCTCGTCTTATTTCTCTTCCACCCCTTTTGTGCCTACTTCCAACATCAGCTCTCTCACCACTCCCTCTAAATTATCTCTTCATAATTATGTGCCCCTCCATTTTTTCTCATCTCTTTTCGACCCACTTCTCATCACTCTTTCCCTCTCTCGATCTCATTTTGAATTTTGCCAATTCCAAATCCCTTTCATTTTAGCTCTGTACAAATACTATATGAACACAAATGAAAGACATGAAGGAATTCTCTGGTTAGTGGTGAATTTTATTAATTATCCAGAAAAAAAAATCACATTATCAGAGGATTAAGCTTTACCTTTTTCTTAAGCGTATGTTAATACTTTGAACCAAAAGAAATTTGTTTTTGTATGCTGGGGGGGGGGGGCACAATTCCCCCTACTTTTTGAAGCACTGAAAAGTGCTTTTTTATGCAAGAAAATGCCCCCTCACGAACGTGTACTGTGTCCCTTTCGCCTGATGAGAACCTGTTTTAGGTAATACCAATTATTGCTCTTCCTTATATGCAATTTTTTACCCCAAAATGCCCCCCCCCATCGTGTTCTGTGCCCTTCCATCTGAGGGCCCGTTTCACGTGTTACAAAGTGCCCCCTCGCCTTCTTGAAAGTGCCCTTTCTTGAATCACTGCCCCCTTTTACCAAAGAAAAATGCTCCTAAAGAACTTGTTCTGTTCCCCTTTCACCTGAGAAGGATCTGTTTTATGGTCACCATGACAAGTGCCCTTTGAAACAAGAAAACAATATTTTCATTTCTATAATATACTTCTGAAGGAAATGCTTTGTGCATTAAGTTTAATAATTCATGTGAGTGGAGTATATAAGCAGTTTCGTACAGATGGAGGGGAAAGGGGCTTGAAGGGCTCTTGCCCATAGTCGGCAGAAGCGGGGGGGGGGGGATAGGGGGACCTGTCCCCCCTAAATTTGAGGTGGGGGACAGTCCCCCCTAAATTTTTTGTTGAGAATCTTTTTTTTTTGGCTCATCAATTCTTTTTCCTGCGTCCCCCTAAATTCAGGTAGACCCCCCCTAAAATTGTGGTTGACAACCTTTTTTTTTGCTGGAAATTTTTGTGGTCTCTTAAGATTTAGGTGGAAAAATTCAGGTGGACCCCCTAAATTTTTTGCCTTCCGCCGCCAATGCTCTGCCCTCCCCCCAAGAAAAAAAATCACGACTAAGAAAAAAAAAGAAAAAGGAAAGCAAAGGGTGGAATATATCATTTTGAATATTTTGTCAAAATCTATAACAAAATTGGATATTTGTTTTTAAAATGTCAAAATTTTGCTCGCTCGCAACTTTTTAAAAAATTTCACATAAAACAGCATTTTCCCTGTGCCCCCCCCCCCCCACTTTCAACTTCAATCCGCCGCTCCTATTTGTATGTTTATAGCTTCTCTTTTTGCAACCAGTTTTAATAAAAATCAATAAGAAATTTCATACGTCATGAATTTGGGTTGTGATAATATTTTTTTTTTAAATTGGACTTGGAAAAAAACCTTTTCCATCTTCATCACGTGGTTCCCAAGTCTTCAATGTTGACTTGTTGGATTTCTTGAATGAAAACATCTGTTACACCAGTCCTGCAGATTGAAAAAATAGAGAAAGAAAATCAATTAAATTGTCATGATTTATAACACATAAATGTTTTAAGAAAAGTGAGACTATGCATATATATGTTTCTTCAACACATAACATAGGAAATCTTACTTCTACTAATTATAAACTTGTACTTCTATAAAGCATATCACTTAAACATGTTCTCCGCAGTTTACATACCACTCTCCATTCTAACTACATGTATACTTTGAAAAAATGTCAGAGATTTCTTGTAAATATCAATATATAAATTAACATATGTAAATTATATGAATTGTAAGAATTAAAGTTGATATGTTTTGTTGCACAGAATATTTTGATCTGTAATTAAAAACGACACTAACTATAATCTAAAAACAAAATTGAAATGGGTTTTTCAAAGGCAGGTCTATTTGTTGCCAAAAAAATGTGAACAACCTCCAATATTAAAAAATAATCACTAACTAACTCACTCACTCCTATAACTGCTGTAGTTTGTATTTCTCTTTGTGGTCCAGTCACTGTTCTATTAGGCCTACTTCACCAATTATTTATCATCATCAATCACCTCCATGGAAATTGTCAAACTGCATCATCCTATTAGACAAAATGTAAAAAAAAATCATAAATCTACAAATATGAAATATGAATATCACACTAAAGAATCAATAAAATGAATTTTATAAAATGTAACTCATGAAAAATAAATATTGCTCTGTTCATAAACAAATAGGAAATAAAAAGGCAATTTAATTACTAGTAGATCAAGGACATGACCTTGTTTTATAAATTTGCCCAAGGTACATAACTTTTGACATTGGTTCTACTTTAGACTCGAGAGCCTGTATATTTAAGAAGTGTATATTCAGTACAGATCCTACCTCTTTGTGACTCAGGTTATTTTTATTTAATGTAAACATGGTTAACATTCAATGCATGTAATGTATCTGTAATTTTGAATGGGTTAGTTTAACTTTTATACCTGGATGAGAATCTGCGAAATGATGCATGCACTTATGATCATCATCTTGAACCATATAGGTAGACCTCTATACTGTTTTTCTTGTCCTTCAAACTCAACCTGTTTTTCTTGTTCTTCAAACTCAACCTGATTGTGAAAGAAAAGAGAGTACAATAATAAGGAGTGATATTTTTCATGGCCGTATGTATAGGGGAGGGATTTGGGTAAGAGCTGAAATGTGAAAACCTTCATCAAAAAAAGAATTGCATGACATCCTTCAATTTTATTTTAGAAAATGCACAAAACGGCCATAGGTAATATTGGTTACTTCTGGCCCTCACTTTCTGAATTTTAGGTTTCTCTAAATTTTTTTCACATGTCAGCCCCCCCCCCCAATAAAAAGAAACATCTGCATCTTTTTATTTCCGAATCTTATTTCATTTGACTTTAACATAATTTCATCTCATGCACTAGGTCTAGATCTATTTGTAAGAAAGTATAGATCTAGTCCAAGACTCAGAGCTGTGCAACAGCATTCGCGTATCTAAATTACTCGTAGGTCTAGATAGTAACGATGGACTCTCGATCTATCTAGACCTACAAAGTAAAGCTTTGGTTCTAAACTGAGATCTAGGCCTATATGGATTTGATGTCTGACTCTGACTTTTATTCCAGGCTAAAAGTTTAAACTTCATTGCCATTATTGACCAAGATTAGATCTAGTCCTTGGTCCACTGACACTGACAGGCATAGGCCTACTCGTACACGTAAATGGAGTCGTTTAGGCCCAGACCTAGATCTAGGCCTAAATTACAGACCTAGATCATAAGCCCTGGGGGTAAGTGTCGCGGGTTGGGAAAGTATAATTTAGATTTGATTTGATTGAATTTAGACTAGATTTGAATTAGGTTGGCCTAGAATTAGAAAGCATCGATGAATAAAAGTAAAGTACCGTAACGGCATAAGTCTAAAATAATAAGCAACACAAGATCCTCTCTTAACCAAGTTAGAAATTAGATCTAACGTTAGGCCTATCTAGATCTAGGTCCTAGATCTATTGATAATAAGACAAACATGCAGAGCTGCAGCATATTATTTCTTAGACAGGAATAACCATCGTTTCTGGGGATTTATTCAACAATTTTTGACATTTTACTAGGTTCAGCGGAACAACCAAAATATAGACTGAAGCTTTTGTCTATATAGTCTAACTATATTTATAAATAACAATAAGTTAAAATGGGTGGGGGCTTAATGCAGAAGCCTGAAGTTATGCAAAATAAATTTGATATCTGAAACTGAAAGTGAGGATTGACACAATGACAGGCAATATATCTTCATCCACACTCCACTTCACAGTTTATTCCTGACTGGGTCTCGATCTACTGAAGATAGCTGCAGATCTCCCTCCATCTCCCTCTAGATCTAACGTTACAGTGTACAAAAAGAAGCTTCATTCTTCTTGTTTTAATCAATCGTGGGTTGGTCCTTGTTAATTGGAGGTGAACCAAACCGGCCCGAATTTCTCTCGATGCCCAATTGAATCGGCTAGGAGCCCGTACAAAATACATGTGGTTAACACAGCGGCATAACCGCAACACTGCAAGCAGCCCACAGGCTGCACTGGGCGACGATGACAATCTTACTTCAATTTCAAAGACCAAATTCTGCTTTCCTTTAACAGAAGAATGATAGCAGACTCTCTAATTTGGTAGAGAAATAACCTATGATCACAAAATACAGTGTGAAATTTGTAAATAGTCCACTGAATTCATGTGGTTATATCAGTTTATACGTACTCACCGGAGTGTTCGTATGTCCTTTTTTGTGTGGAAAGAAAAGTTTCAGAATGAATGAATTAGATGACGTAATGAGGTCAAATGAATAATTAATTCTGTAACACGATACCACTAGTATCGATGACAAAGAATCGGGGAAATTGCGTATTAATGACGCTCTTAGCCAATTAAAAGGGTGGATTATGAATATATTTACGCTCATGAATGTCAATGGGGGCTTATTTTTGTCTTCAAGTGATCGCGGTAGGCGGAGCCTAATCTGATTTGTTTTGTGTTGAACGCGCGCGCAGCTTTCGGTCTAGTAATATATTATATTAGATAGCCAAGACAGATAGCAAAGCGCGATTGGTCAATTGCGCGTCACGTGATATGATCGAAATCCGTGTATTTTCCCAGCCGGTCCACCTTCGATGAATATATTGACCAACCGGTCCGTGAATATATTTTTCTACGTGTATGGCGCCCTCTTGTGGATTAGATGTTACCAACTACACGGAAATAAAATATGTGGGACTAAAGTATATGGACTGGACTCTAACTTAGATCTATGGCTAGGCCTAAAACAAACTTGATTTGATTAGAAAAGGGCCATTCACTGCATTAGAGTAGTAGTAGACTAAAGTTACATCTAGATCTATACCAGTTCCATCAATCACTGTGACTATCGTAAACAACAGGCTGCACGCATCATTAGGCCATTTTTATCTACATCATTAAAGGCTATCTAATATAACAGATATTGACTGATGGGATGTGTAAAAAAAAATTCTTTGGACCGCCTAAAGGATTAATATTTTCCCTCGTGATCATATTTTCCCTCAGCGCTGCGCGCTTCGGGAAAATATAACCCTCGGGAAAATATAAATCCGGCGGTCCAAAGAATGTTTATATTACACACCCAATTAGTCAATATCTGTATAATAAGGTCTTTGGGTCATTCGGGTCATATCCAAAATCGCTGACTTCTGGCGCGCGCTTTTTTTTTCATCGCCGTGATCGCTGTTCATGAATATTCATTATACTTACCTCTGATTGGACAACAGGGCCGGCTCTGTTGCGGGGCATGAATGGGAGCGCTTAGCCCACTTTCGTTTTACACATGCGATCTTAACCCCGTACTATTGCTCTTAGCACCGCAATTGGTGGGATAACCCTGCTTTTTTGCAGGGCCAAATAATCCCGTACTATAGGTGGGGTTAGCCCACTTTGCAAAAACGCTGTGTAAAACGAAAGTGGGCTAAGCTTAACCCCGTACTATAGGTGGGGCTAAATTGCCATTTAGCCCCACCAATAGTACGGGGTTAAGGAAATTTTAGCCTGTCTAATAGGAGTAGTAGCAGAAGGAGTAATAGTAGTAGAATTAGTAGTAGTAGTAGTAGTAGTAGTAGCAGTAGTAGTAGTAGTAGTAGTTAGTAGTAGTAGTAGTAGTAGTAGTAGTAGTAGTAGTAGTAGTAGTAGTAGTAGTAGTAGTAGTAGTAGTAGTAGTAGTAGTAGTAGTAGTAGTAGTAGTAGTAGTAGTAGTAGTAGTAGTAGAAGCAGTGGTAGTAGGGAGAGGGTAATTTTGTGTCCAACCAACATTGGGCATTTTATTACCCTCATGCAGGTTAAATGTAACCCAATTTTTTTGTTACATTGTATAATAATCGGATAACACTCATCGTCAAGACAGGATGTCACACTCACAGTTACGACGTTTGCATACACACAAAATGAATGCAATGTGTACACAATGGAAACGTGACAGAAATACAGTCAAATGACTACTTGATCACATGCTTACATTTCCGCGTTCATTTCCGTAACTTCCGCTATTTCTAGTATTTATTTTAGAAAGAAAAATCCGAGTCAAATCGAGTAGCTTTGAAGCAGGTTGCTTTGCGAGTACGAGTATCGAAATTGGTAAACGCTGACAGTCACAACCACAACAGAGAGATATCTACCAACTCATCCCTCTCCCTGATTAATATTGCGCTTGCACGTTGCGTTGCTGCGGACGCGTGATGTGTATACACAATAAAAATTTACGCCCGATATGATTATGGGCATGATGGGTATGATAGGTGGCGTCGGCCACTGAACTGGAAATTCCATATTCCGCATTTCCAGTTCGGGTGGGGGTGAACACGTCTTCCACGTATTTCCAGTTCAGTGGCGTCGGCCCTATTCTATAGGCTCCAAATCAGACTATACGTTTTGATTCCCAATAGCAAAAATTTAAACTAGAAAATCATTTCGCTTTAACGAGCACCTGAAAGTAGGGTTCATAAGAACTATATGCCAAATTTAAATAGAACGAGGGCCAAGTCCCCAGTAAAGTTAATTTGATAAGACAAAGAACAAATTAACTATTTTAGCACCACAAGAATCAGCGAACGTGGGATCGGGATGTGATATTTCATGACTTTTTTGTTGTTTTGCTTATTTTACCTTTATTATACAAAGATATGATAGATATTGACATCTGTATTTTCTCCTATTGACCAATTGGGTCTTGGGATTCTTGTTGGACTGCTCCTCAGGGAGTGGAGAAGGTGCATACATTGTATGCGGGCATGCAAGGATCCGATTACCAGAGTAATGATATATCTGTAAAGCGCTTCTAGAGACGTCATTCTGATGCGTTAAGCGCTATGATTATAAATGCGGAATATTATTATTACCCGAATGCTCCTCTGATAAAAGCTCCACCAAAAAATTATTGTTCTTTTTTTGTAAAAATAACAACGCTTTTTCTCCAAAGCTGTATGGTCATTATTACTATTTTATGTATTTTTAATATTCCTAATTGAATTGCTCAGCGGAGCGAAATAGTTTTGCTCAAATTAAATTTCCCATCAGCGCTTTTATCTCGATTATTTCTCCTTTCTTTCATTGAAAACCACCTCCCCCGTCCCTCTCTCTCCTGTTTCAAAATCTCTATATTTATCCATCCCTAGTGACTTCTATTCCTATTCCTTTTACACCCTTTCCCTTTTTCTCCTATCTATTTTGATCTGTTTTCATTGTTTATTCTTCTAACTTTTTCGTAGCCCCTCTAATAGAATTGTAAACTAACCTATTTTTATTAGAGTATATATTCTAAATTGACTTGTCATCTATCATAAAGCCTAGGTATTTCATTGTTTAATCTGTTTTTAACTTTTTCTTTTCAATACAAAATTAAGTTCATATAACAATGACTAATGACGTTTAAACATTGCCTGGTGTTAGACTGGGAAAATTTGTTTTGGTTAAAAATCTTGTTTGGTTTGGTCATGCATGAATTACTTTTGGAGTTTAAACAGAATGCTTGCGTCGCAAACTATGCCACGTTGATGACAGTTCTTGCTTTTGCCAACGCTGTAGCAGTTCCCACTGCGTCATGGTCATTTTTCTCTTTAAAGCAGCGAGAACTGCATTTACGTAGGGTTGGTGTAGGCCTATATAAAGGGGATTATAGTATAGCCCCCCTCCCCCAGCCCCGAAATATTGGCGGAGCAATTGTCTCCGGAACATGTGTCGTTCGGGTAGCATCTGTCGCTAAATGTTGAGCAATTGTCGGTGGAGAAACTGTCGGCGGAGCAATTGTCGGCGGAGCAATAGTCGGCGGAGCAACTGTCGGTGGAGCAAATGTCGGCGAAGCAAAAGTCGGCGAAGCAAATGTCGGTGGAGCAAATATCGGGGGGGCAAATGTCGAGGAGCAAATGTCGCATTTGGGGGAGCATTTGTCACCGGAGCAATCGTCGCCGGAGCATGTGTCGGGTTACCAAAACACCTAGCTGGTCTTCTTCTTAGGTACCTCATGGGCCAAATTAATTTTGCCTACTGACTATTTGGTTCAATTACTGTTTGGTATTCACTAAACTTGGTTTAAAACTTGCCCCATCAATACCCACTTTATCGTTAACTCGAATGCCGGGTTAATTTAGTCTTTTCGTTAGTTTATTATTATTTTGTCATATGAAATGAAGAGTATCGACTAAAGAATTATCCTAACTCGAAAGTAGACAAAATCGATGTGCTGAATGGTATTTAAAAACCCGGGCCCCGTCATACGAATGTTTTTTTTTATCCAATCGATCGTAACTCTATGGAAATCCATCCATAATTATAATTTCTACATACAATTTTCAAAGTGTCCTTTACAAACAAAAGGCGACACACCAAATTATCAAGAAAACAATGAATTTATGGATATATATACATTCATATCTAGAAAACATTTTGAACAGACATGCATATTAGATGATGACGTTGCTGGCCGTCCATAGTTGTGATTGATTGGATCAATCGCAGCTCCTTGTAAGACGGTGCCCTGAATGGTTAGAAGGCGACCTGGCTGTAGACAAAGTGAGATTAGACCATGTGGCATGACACTAAATGCAGCCTCCGTTTAGATTTAACACACATAAACACACTCACCAGGGACCTGGGAACGATTTTTTTTTTACTGTGCACAGCAAAAACTGTGGTGTTAACCGGTGTACATACAGGACCACACCGGTTATTTTACACCCGGTGTTAAATTGGTGGTGTTAGTTTTACACTTATATGTGTTATTACAACACCTATGGTTGTTACATTTACACTCTGTGGTGTTATATTCAATCTCTAGGGTGTTATTTTAACACCTCAGGGTGTGGTCCTCTATTAACACCAATTGGTGTCAACACCACAGTTTTTACAGTGTGGGTACTGATGTTAATTTAGTTTTGCACTACAAAATGAAGGTTATATCTGTCACGGGAAATTTGACTAGAAAAAAAAATAGTTTCGATCAGAGTATATAGACACTCGCCCAATCCCCCCCCCCCCCCCGATACAATGGGTGGTGTCAGGTTCGGCATTTATGTTGAATGCACAAAAGTATTGATATGCCGTAGTTCTCCCGGGCGTCTATTGAGAGTTTACAAACGTGATGTATATAGACCTGTATCGTAATCATTGATAATTGAGATAACATGACGCCATATAAGTAAAACTTTGAATGTGATCGTAGAGATATGTTCGTACTTACACCCGAATTCGATGTCATCGATTTTCTTTATTGTTGTTTAGACGGTAAGCTAAAATTCAGCAGCGATAAGTTCCCAATGCGCCTATTGTTGATTTAAAATGAAAATCCATATTTTATTGTTCGAAATAGACATGAAATTGACTGCCCAATTGATCGTGGGCCCGACAGCCGATGTGCAGCGCCACATCGACGAGGCTGTATCCCTTTAATCGTTAGAACGCCAAACTGAGTAGCAGCAACTCTCATGTTTGGTCTGACACGACCGGCCGGGGTTTGAACTCCCGGCCTCCCGGTTGTGAGACTGACGCTTTACCAACTAAGCCAAAACACACACCGGTTAACAGACTGAACATTTTGAACAAACTAGAAAAGAAAAGGAGCATTTATCAAAAGTACAAATTAAATAGGGCATTTAATAAGAGGTTAAAATTGACGATCTTTTTATTATCAAAAGAAATAGAAGAGTTGAAAGGGGAAAAATCATATTTTGAAATGGATTATGCTATTTTAAAGAGAGCACTGGTTGAAGAGCGCTAAGTAAAGAAATCGGGCGCTCATAAAATAGTGGTTTTAAGGACAACTTACGTGATATTATGAAGAACAGGCACCTATGAGAACGCAATAGAGCATTCGTTAACACATAAATAAGGTCCTTCTCAGGTGAAATGGGCACAGAACACGTACGAGGGGCATTTTTGTGCGTAAAAAGGGCACCTTTTCAGTGCTTCAAACAGTGGGGGCATTGTGCTCTCGCCCGCTCCGCATGATCGCCTTCCCTGGTTGATGTAGATTTACCATCGTTTTAGTGCTATCGGGCCAACACAGCTCCATAAGTCGCACCGGGGCGGTGCTACACTGGCGGAGCAGAGGGATAAAGAAATGGGGAGAGAAAGAAGGGAGAAAGATCATGTACCTCTCAGAATTATTCATTGAAGAAAAAGCGGGCCACAGTTGAGCCACCCTCTGCCCCTCCCCCTCCCTTATCAAAATTCGCTGGCACCGCGCCCTGTAAAAGACCCCCACCACATTTTTTTTCAATCAAATCAATTTTCTTTTTTTTTCGAGATCATGACAATAAACTAATTACTATCATTGCATGCTTCAGCAGGTAGTCGGGCCCCAAATATGGGTGAAATCGCATCATCAGAAACCTAGCCTTGTACTGTTGCTATATACAAAGCCTTCACTCAAATTATAGGGTGAAGTTTACACTATTTAAACGAAAAAAATTGTACTACAAAATTTGGGTGAATGTTTGAGGAAATCCATTAATATTAAGAAAGTTATTAGAATTTAACGTTTTTCGATTTGTGATAAACGAACAGTTGCCCTATTTTTTATGTAATATAAAATGCATAAATTTCATTTTTTTAACGGTTCGTGATGACATGGGTTGTTTTAATTTCCTTTCATTAGGAGCGCGTGTGAAATGATTTGTGTATTGACTACTGAAGGAACAATTAGAGCCAATTTCACTTTTCTGAGAAAATGACATTTCATTGATTTTTTTTATCATTAGAAATAAAAAATAAAATAATTAAAATTCTATCAACTTTTTATTTTTATTTTTTGATAGTTTCTCCAAAACTTCGACAAAATTTTGTTTTATTCTTTCAGCTTTTTTACAATAAAGTTTTAGTCAAGGTGAACTTCCCTTTTAATGGTCTGAATGCGCAGCCTACAATGTCTTGCGTCTTGAAGACCCTCTCTGTATATAGCATTGAAACGGCAAGTTTCATTTGCACTAGTCCTGTGCAAAGACCCGCTTGTTGATCAACGTTTCAATCAGGGTCTGTGCATGCAGACTACGCTGAACGAGCCAGTTGCAGGTCAAAGGTTAGTGGGGAATCCCCAGCATCACGATCTGCATGCATCATATTCCCACTACTCTCACTGGGCTTGCGCCGCGCCCGCCGCCAGCTAGCTCCGAACACATACAGACAGCTCACAACATCAGTGGCGTTCGTTGCAACATTTTCCCCGACATTTTTATTTCTCTTTTATCGATTATTTGGGACGGAATCGCTGAAAGAAATTTATCCATATTGAGATTTTTTTCGCAGGTACGGACCTCAAATTTGTTACCATTAGGCCTTCATATAAAAAAGTGGCAGACGGTTTGACAGTAGCCAGGAGGAAATTGACAGTTTCCGAGAAAGATACCAAGGTAAGCTTGTTGTAACCGCACTGCGCACTGTCATAAAATTGGTTTCGATTGATCATTATGGTTATGGCAATTCCCTGATAAGTCTATGCAATGCAGGGTCAGTAATTAAGGAAATTAGCAAATGTTTGATGGGTGAGAACGACAGTGAAAATGACAGAAAGACAGCAATAATGTTATAATTATATGATATTAAAGAGCAGCAGCCAGGTTATTTCGATTAAGCGCCGGGTGTGAGACATATTTTTTGCATGTACGGTATGATGGGGTGACCATTATTTTTGCGCATATTTCTAAAATTTATATCACAAAGTTGATTTTCAGGCAAAATTCGCCCCGCTGCGTACGGGGGGTGGGGAGGGGGAGGCAGTTTTGAATTTCGAAAAGTTACATTTTTTACTAAATGTTTTCAAAAATTCACCATAAGTATGCACAAAATGCTTTTTAACTTTACAAAATGCAAAGGCGCCCAATATACAAGCTTGGTCGTTTTTAGTGTTTTTCACAAAAAATGTCCGCTTCCTGCCCCCTACCCCTGCTAAAAAAAGAAGGAAGATCAAGAAGGAGAAAAAAGAAGAAGATTGTAAGAAAGAGTGAAGGAAGAAAAAGAGGGAAAGAAGAAGGAAATGAAAAGGTGCAGGAAGAAGTAGGAGGCGACAAAGAATATCGGAGAAGGAGATGAAGAAATGCATCTCAAAACATCTTGAATTAGGGGTTCATTCACAAGTTTATTCTTCACGGCAAGTCATGTAACATGAAAGGAACGCGGTTCAAGACTTCATTCGAATTATGTTTGCATTGAATTATAACTACATTGTTTCTTGTCACTATTTACTTCAACTGCTAAACTCTTACCCCTCATAAAATTAGTCCTCTTTTGTGCCACCCCCGACACTATACTACCCGCCCAGCCCGCCAAAAAATATATAAGTACATAACCATGAAGTACTCAATAAAAACTACAGTATAAGATAATTTTCTGCAACTGGTATATGTATTGGAATCATATCGGTGGAATGCAAAGTTCGCATGATTAATGTTGTCTATATAGCTGCCGAGGATGCACCCAGTCATGGCGTCGTCTACTGCATCTCTGAGGCAACATGGAAGAAATTTAAACGTAGCACATGTTCAAACACACCCCGACCAACAGTACGATTTATCGCTTAGCAACGTACGTAGGAATGAAACCTTTGGAACAAGTGGGGTTGTATGGAGTCAGAAAAATCAAAGGATAATATCAAAGAAAGTTTGAGAAAAATCGGACAAATAATGAGAAAGTTATGAGTATTTGAATATTGCAATCACTAATGCCATGCAGATCCTCACATTGGCAATGCGACAAGGATGTCTGATGTCACATGTGAACAACTTTTCCTCTGAAAGACTATAAAATACCCTCAAAATGTTTCTTTTTGCTTTTTTCTTATGGTGATACAAACTCTTTATCCATGATGTATTCTTTAAAAAACTGTATTACATGCCCTCCTATAGAGAGAACACATGATCTACTGATAGTTGTGATAAAAGAGGCAATTTAAGTGAAATATATACTAAAGTAATGGGAAGAGTTGTTCGCAATTGACATCACACATTTTTGTCGCATTGCCAATTCGAGGATCTCCTTAGCATTAGTGATCACAATATAGAAATGCTCATAGTTTTCCAATTATTTGTCCGATTTTTCTCAAATTTTTGTTGATCCGTTTCTCTGATTTTTCTGTTTTCACACAAGCTATCTTGTTCCAAAGGTTTCATTCTCCTTTATTTTCGAGTACTTGTTTTGTCATCCCCGTCAAATGAAAAAGAACAACTAAGAATCCTGCCGAAAATTTCTTTTTGTCCCAAGTTTCAAGAGCTGACCAAAATTTGTAAATATGTTGTTTGTCCAGAATCAAGGACTCAAGTGTTGTTTTGATTCACAAATTTTCGACAAAGTCGACTTCTTTGCCCATTGACAATACATTTTACTCTGTTATGCCCGGCTCACTCTATGCGATTCGTTGCGATCCGATTTTCAAAGAAATCATAATAAAATTTGACATGAACATTCCAACCAATAAAATCTTAGCGATCCGAGATCAGAATAGTTGTAGGACTACTGAAATCGAAATTCAATGTAGGTAGAGCCTCAATGAAGGGAATAATGCAAATTCAATTCCAAATCGTAATGACGTCATCATCGACTGCGACTTCAAGCCGATTTGGACTTTACTCCATCAACAGGGCTTGCGGCAAAGCAAAATAACGTTTTCATCATTCCTAACATTATGCCGAACTTCAACCAAAGTGGTTTATGTTTTTGAAACTTTTTTATTTAATGCAAAATGTGATTTATTTAAAAAAAAAATATGTATCGGATCGCATAGTGTAAGGCGGGCTTTATTGAATCATCCTCTGAGCTGAACGAACTACTCCCTTATAATTATACAGTTACCGCGGTGGCAATTGACTGGCGCTATCATGGAAGTACATGATTTAAGGAAAGGGGTTCCACAAGTGGAGGTGCTACCACCCCTATGATTTTTAAGTAGTGTGAAGGGTGATGAGAAGAAATAGAAGAGGAGAATGGATCAGGAGGGGGAGAATTAACAACACTGTTAGAAATAATTTGAACAACGCTATTTACTATGTGAATCGCACAGTAGTTTAAACAGTTTAAACAAGGGTTTTAAAATCTTAGAAAACATGCTTAAATTATAGCTAATTAAATATCCAAATTTAAACTTTGTTGTGTGAGATTTTAAACACTTGTTTGAAATGGTTAAACAACTGCTGTGCGATTCACATAGTAAACAGCGTTGTTTAAATCATTTTACATTTTAAAATATTATCCAATTATTACACTGTCGCCCCACCCCGATTAGTTTCGCTTTCGTCTACAATTCTTGGGAATGATGATAATAACAGTACAGTTCTTAATACGCATAACACCTACAGGTCTCTATGCGTAAATGATCATGATCTTCAATCGAAAGTAGAGGTAAGCAGTTTATCTACACTTCCTCTGTGCCCTTAAACAAAAAGCTTAGTGATCGATCTCGAGACTATGATCGATTATTTTTTTAAAGACAAAAGACAAACTAAGTTCACTTTACGATTATGTTAATGAAGGTTTGAAAGTCCGTTCAAGGTCCTCATGATATGAAAGTGGAGAAAAGAATACAGCATTTTTTAAACAGTTAATACAATCAAATAGGAAAAACAGTATAATACAAAAATTAATTATAGATGGAAATATCACTACTAACGAAAAGGAAATTATTGAAGGAATAAAATCATTCTACAGGCAACTATATAAGGAAACAGATATTATAGAAGACAACACTTTAAATTTCTTTCCTGGTAACCTACCAAAATTAAATGATATACCAAAATTAAATGATACATCACAAAATTTATGTGAAGGAACAATCGTTGAAAGAGAATGTGTAGAGATATTGAAAGGTATGACACTCAACAAATCTCCAGGAAATGATGGTTTAAGTGTAGAATTTTATCAGAAATTTTGGTCAGTAATTGGAGATTTAGTACTTGCATCTTTTAATGAGGCTCTGCGATTGGGAGAATTATCAGCCTCTCAAAGACAAGCAGTTATTACCTTGATACACAAAGACGGCAAAGATCCAGAATTTATTAAAAACTACAGACCGATTTCGTTACTAAACGTAGATTACAAAATTTTATCTAAGGTACTTTCAAAGAGAATACAAGAAGTTTTACCGGAAATTGTAGGTTTTGATCAGCTGGGCTATGTTGGGGAAAGAAATATTGGAGAAGCAATCCGAATAATAGATGATATGATCTTTCATACTTCTTTCTATAGAGAAAGGGCTTTTTTGGTAGCCATTGACTTCGAAAAAGCGTTTGATTCTGTGTCACATTTATTTTTACATAAGGTACTAAAATCATTTAATTTTGGACCAAGGTTTCGCAAATATTTTTATACTAATACTGAAAGTTGTGTTATAAATGGATGCGCATCGACAGGTTACTTTAAGGTTGGAAGAGGAGTAAGGCAGGGAGATCCTCTTTCTCCATATCTGTTTGTTTTGTGTATTGAAATTTTAGCTCACATGATTAGGAATAATCATCAGGTAAAAGGGATCCGTTTTGGATATACAGAATTAAAACAAGTTTTGTACGCAGATTATATAACGCTTTTTATTAAAGACTTACCTTCATTTAAGGAGACTGAACGCATTTTTGAAGCATTCTATAAAATATCAGGATTAAAGATAAACAACGACAAGACGTTTATATTACTTTTAGGCCCACAGTTTTCCACTCATAACTTTCCTTTTGGGAAGCAAGTCGATATCGTTAAGATATTAGGAATTTATTTTTCGATACACGAAGATATCAAGGAAAAAATGAACTACAAAGAAATACTAAGTAAAATTAAAAAATTATTTAATTGGTGGAAGCAACGCGATTTAACATTAATGGGAAAAATTCAATTAATGAAAGTATATGGCTATTCCAAATTGATATATTTATCATCATTGATGCCAGTTCCAGAGTGGGTACATAGTGAGATTGAAGAAATAAGTTTTGATTTTTTATGGAAAGGTAGAAAAAAAATAAAAAATACCATAATAACTTTAGACTATTCGCAAGGGGGGCTCAAAATGATGAATTTCAGACTGTTTGTGAAAGCACAGAGAATAATGTGGATAAAAAGGCTTGTTACAGGAAAACAAGGTATTAATTGGAAAAAATACTTCAAATATTTGATGAGACCAATGGGAGGTAATTTGATTTTTTATTGTAACTATTGGGACAAGAGTGTGAATATTAAGCTACCTACCTTCTATCGAAGTTTAATAGAAACATGGACGGATATGAAAAATTATGTTAAAGCAGAAGAGAATTACAAGGGAAATGAAATTTTGTACAACAATAAATATATTCAGCTGGATGGCAAAACATTTGATGAAAATTTGTTTTTGAAAAACATATATCGACTTCACCATATTTGTGATGAAAAAGGGTTATTGAAAAAGGATGCTTATTTTATTTTAAAGGGTTTAAGTAAAGAAGAAATTATAAAAATTGGAAAAATATATTCAATAATTCCTCATGAATGGAAAAGAAATGTTCAGCCGGAAAGGAAGTCTATCCACTGTGGCCTCAGCCTAGAAATAGTATTTACAAAGAAAGTTTATAAATTTGAAGAAATAAATGCAAAAATGGTTTATAGAAGTCAAATTAGCAATAAGGTAGAAATTAGCTCTGCTTTTTATAACTTAATGGAAGTTTATAATATAACAGTTAAGGAAGTGGAAAAGATTTTTGTTCGACCAAGGTTGTGCACATTAGTTTGCAAATTGAGAGAGTTTCAGTTTAAATTATTGTATAGAATAGTCTATACGAACCATCATCTACACAGATTCAAACTTCGGATAAATGGGTTGTGTTCATATTGTAATACTTCAGAAGAAACATACCAACATGTATTTTTTGAATGTAATATAATTAAGACTGTGGGAGAAATGTGCTGATAAATTAAACTTACCGTTTCTTAGGAGAATATCTTGGAAACAAATTCATATTGGAATAAATGGGACTAATGTAAAAACAGAACAATTATTAAACCACATTATGATTTTGATAAAATTCATGATCTTCCATGGTAGGGAAAAGAGGTTACCTCCAAATGTAAAGGAAATTAGAGATAAATTAATTGAAAATAGAAAAGAAGAGAAACGGCTTGCAACGGAAAGGGGAACCTTGGCATTTCATTTAAGAAAATGGGAGCACTTTGACGAATCAGCCTCACAGTCTTCCACCACTTAGGTTTTTTTTTTTTTTTTTTATTACCATTATTATTATTCTTTATTTGTAGTTTATGGGGGTAGGGGGGTTAAGTGTAGCTAAGGGTCTGGTTTTAAGTTGTGTGTATGTTTTTTTATTAATATAACTTCCTCATTAATCAGTTTGATTGAAGAGTATGGAGAATTTTGAGTTTTATATACAGATTATAAGTTTATTTCCGTAATTTAGATTTTTGCTGTTGTACCCGGATTCTGTTCTGTATTTATCCCTTCGTGATTATAAGTTGTTAAAAAAATTTGAGCAGATTAATTTTAAGTTTACATTTGAAATTCATATACATTCCTTTTCTCACCATGTTAAAATGTTAATGTGTTAACTTGAAACAATTAAGTTTTAATGTCATGTTATATATATATATATATTTTTTTACATGTGATATGAGGAAGAAATAAATATGATTTAAAACAAAAAAAGAAAGTACTTTTTACTTTCTCTCTCTCTCACCCCTTAATCTCGAGGTATGCTTATACCTAAATCACCGTGAATCAGGGAAGACTCTCAGTTGTCATTGATAACTTAAAACTTGAATATGTATCGTATACTATAAACAAGGAAGTTGTTGAAGCGAAGTGTTCATCTATATTCCTTCCTGTTTAGAATTCTATACATGCGGTTATTTTCAGAAACTCCCACGCTTGCTCTCTATTCTTCATTTAAGTGCCTTGTAATTTAAGTTCCAACACTTGATACTTGAACGATGATTGGACAAGACATACCAGGTCGTCTTCTTTTTGAAATGATTTGTCATGAAATGTTGCACGCAGCAAAAAGAGGTTTTCTTTATCAGTATGGGAAAATTTATAGATATTTTCTATGCGGAACTCGGCAAAACCTGTTTAATGTTTCCGAGAGAAAAAATCACCGTAGTCATATTGGAAGCTTGTTTTGCCCTTTGAATTACTACTGCTATTGACATTTAATCATTTTATTTTCTAATCAAAGTATTTAATTTTCGAGATTCTTGTTTTCCAAACCTTGTGACTTAACTTTTACTGCCATCATCACTTTCTTGGAGATAGCCAGGACATCGGAACTGAAATCGAACTTCGAATAAGAGCAATTTTATTTGAATTTTATGAGGGTTCATAATTTGGAAGCACGCTTTCATCTGTTCCATTATTGTCTTTGAACTTTCAGGTGTATACCAATCATCGGAGTAGCCATGAAGTTAATGGTGATCTGCATAGTTGTCTACCTGAGCCTATGTGTGGGTCTACTTCCTCAGTGTACCAAAGGATCACCTACCTCGGGGATCAAGCCTTTCCCGAAGGAATGCATTTTCGTCAGTGATACCTTTATAGATTGTCGCCATCGGGACCTGAGGACCATACCTTCTGGTTTTCCAGAGACCGTCGAGACCCTTCTCCTCTCCTACAACTCCATCCATGTAATCACGAACGAATCGTTCCACGGCCTTGTAAACTTAGTCACCCTGGAGCTCCACCATAACAGCATCTCCAAGCTTCAATCAGATTTCTTCAAAGACCAGGCGAAGCTGCGGTACCTGTCGCTCAGTCATAACCAGATAGGAGATAAGCTTCCAGACGATGCCTTCGAGCATTTACCTGCTCTAGAGGTCCTTGATCTATCGTACATGAACCACGGTTTTACTGTACTTCCTCTAGCTCTGCAGCAGTTGATCCATTTGCGCTCGCTAAATGTTTCATCAAATCGCCTGCAGTCTGCAGGTTTCACACCCGGCGTTGCCTTTCCTGCTCTTCTGGAACTACGTCTTGGAAAAAACCAAATCCAATCATTACAGAATGAAGATTTCAAGGCATTGCTGAATTGTAATCTTGACTTTCTAGATCTGACCGAAAATCAGATTTCAGCTATCGATAGTGGCGTTTTTCACCCTATAGCATCGATTGCTGAACTTGATTTCTCAAAGGGACTTCGTCCTGCTGCAATACCCTCTTTAGCGGAAGCTCTTACAGACTACCAAGTCGATGCTCTCTACCTCAGAGAGATTGGGCTTGAAATATGGAACAGCAACAACTTCAAGTACTTGCGCAATTCGTCTCTTGAAAAGCTTGACATTTCGTTTAATAACATCACAACTTTGGATTCAGGATTTTCAGGACTCTCGAATATTTCATCTCTGATTATTCAGAGCAGTCATGTGGCTCACATTAGCAATACAGCATTTTCCGGTCTTGAGCTTGTAGTAACCCTTGATCTTAGTGGCAATGATATCGCAGCTATTACCGATGGAATGTTTTCTTCTCTATCCAACACGAGACTTAAGACACTTTACCTAGACAACAACAAGATAAAACGTATTGATGCTTCAGGAGGATTTACTGGCCTTTCTAATCTCCACTACCTGAAAATTTCGAAAAATAAGATTGAACAAAACTTCATTGGTGATGAATTCAAAGACCTTGATTCGCTAGAAGTTCTCGATATGGGGGTCAACCGTAATATTTCGTTATCGCCCGATGCTTTTCGACTATTGAAAAATCTCCAGACACTGTATCTCAATCTAGCCAACCTGAAAAATATAACTGTTGTCCCATCTCCTTTCAATAAATTATCCAGCCTTAAGAAACTTGATTTAAGCAACAACAACATGGCTGCACTTCACAAGGACACTCTTTCGAATTTGTCCAACCTCGAGACGGTATACCTCCAACACAATAACCTTTATAACATGTGGAATGAGACTGTTTACGTTCCATTCTTGAAATACCTTCGACGGCTCAAACACTTGAATCTGTGTTTCAACGGATTTCAAAATATCCCGAATGATTCCTTGAGTAGTCTGCCCGAACTTGAAACCCTTCTCCTGTGTCACAACAAGATATCACAACTCCAGGATGGCATCTTAGATGGCCTGCCACTGACTACGTTGGATCTTGGGTACAATGAGATTAACCTTATAAACCAGACGCTCATCGAACCCTTACAAGGATCACTTCAGATCCTGGCAGTCTCAGGAAATCCTTTTTCCTGCGGGTGTAATCTTCAGTGGTTCAGGAATTGGCTCGATGTGACCAAGGTTCATGTCAATGACAGCAGCCACATGAAATGCGCGTCGCCACCGGAAATGCGGGGGAAACTCGTCATGGACTTCCATCCCGAAAGTCTCAACTGTGACCATCTACTACCGTTTTACATCTGGATCATCATCGGCGTCGGGTCGGGTATGGTCTTCGTCATCGTCGGTCTGTCCGTAAAGTTCCGGTTCCACATCAACTACTGCTGGAACCTGGTCAATGCAAGGAGGAGAAAGTATCAGCGTATCAAAGGAGAGGATCGACCATTCCTGTATGATGCTTTTGTATCTTTCAGCAGCAAGGATGAGGATTGGGTAAGAATTTCTCCCCTCACCACATTACAAAATAGCTTCTCTCTGTAACTCTCCCGTTTTCCTACAACAGTGCTAGATTGAAACCAATATGCGAACGATCGAGTAAGTCACGTGAAATGAGTAAGAATGAAAAACTGAGTTCCATTACATCGGTGCTTGGTTGAGATTCACACAATTCTAGAAATCAATGGCGTTTACAGGTAGTGGCACATCTGGCCCTTTCCACCTCCCCCTTGATGGGTACTTTTTTTTGCTTGTCAACTTTTTCCTGCACAAAAGTGTCCTTCTCCCTTTGGAAAATTCTTGATCCGCCCCTTTCTATAAATAGCCTACGTTTACTGATATACGTTCGAATTCATCAAAATTGATTTTCAAAAGAATCATAGAACGTATAGATGTCTATTATAGTATAATTCTGAATCCGCTTGCATCTCCCCTTCCATTCATTTAGAAAAGAACACCTAAAGCATAACAGTCTGCAATATTTTTTTTTATTTGCTTCATAATCCGGTAGGTCAAAAATGAACTGGTTCAAAATCTTGAAGGTGAAAATGGCTTCCGGCTGTGTCTCCACGATCGCGACTTCATCTTGGGCAGGAAGATCCTCGACAGCATCGTCGAGGCCGTTGATAGCAGCCGTTTCACCCTCTGCATCATGTCGACCAACTACCTCGACAGCCACTGGTGCAAGATGGAACGGGAGTTCGCGATGGCCAACCTGATCGATCGCGATGTCCTCATCATCATCGCCCTCGGTGAGATCCCCGAGAAGAAACTCACCAAGTACTACAAGCTGCACAGGCTGATGATGAAGCGGACGTACCTGGCGTGGCCCGACGAACCGGGCGTCAGAAGAAACGATTTCTGGGTGAAGCTACGTACCGTGCTGAGGGAACCGGAATTACGCGTCAATAATAACGTCAGCATATAGCAAAGTCTGTAAACATTCTTAATAATCCAAGTAGACTTGATCATGTCCTTATTAGAAAATAAAAACACTTGTCAGCTGGACTTATTTTATCTTCTTCTTTTTTTTGCAACGTGTAACTTCTTCAGCCCGAATGATCTTTGACGACAAATTGTTGGTTACCAATGAGGGGGTCGGATCATTCAGAAAGCGCCGATACGAGGAATCTTTCAGATTTTCACATTTTTAAACTGCGACTGGGAGCGTCGCACTTTGGAAAACAATAAAAATAAGTCCAGCTCATAACTTAATTTTTTTGTCACTTTGTAGGCCTACATAATAAGCACATATCCGAGTAATTACAATGTATATTTAGGTCTGTGTGCTTATTAATTATTGTTTTTAGTGGCCCAGACATGGAGAAGTGTGTGCGCAGCGCTTTGTAGCCGAAAGTAAAAGGCGCTATATCAAATGACATTTGGATTGGATTGTGCTTACGAGCCGTCATGTTGTTGCACTGGCATCGCTTTTTTGGCATCATTAATTATCTGTTAAATTCACATCAATCCACAAAAATCAGTGCCGATATTGAGTTATTATTGTCTTTTCTTTTCATGATAATCGTGAAGGGGGTTAGAGCACTGAGTGTAGACCTACCACCTAGTGCACGTATTGACACATCGGATGAAGTTTCCCCATTTAAGATGTTACCATTGAGCCTAGATTTCTAACCGAAAAAATATTTGAGGTGATATACCTGTTAAATTCAAACGGAACTTCATATGAACGCTGTCATCCGAGAGAGAGAGGGGGGGGGGGGGGAGAAAAGTGGTAATGATTTTTAAATGTTCCATAATAATAAATTCTGCATTTCTATGAGCACGCAGATATCAAGGTGACTCGTTTCACGTGAAGCAGATCTAACAATATTTCTGCTACTAATCATTATTGTTGATAAGGAAATATCATTTTAGTGCAATATATAATTTAAGCATCATCTCTCATGATCTTGTTGACTTCATATTCTTGTCACATTATTATTTGGTTTTCAATTCAAAAGTATTGAAAATCTCTACGTCTACTCCCCAGAGACGACATAGTCATGAAATGAAGTTACATTTTGTATTATGTCGTACGTAATATTTAGAGCCGAAATACATTTTTCTGTAAACTCTCAATAAGACACAATCTTTCATTCTTATAGCACCGATTTAAACAACACTGCCAGCTTATGTACATTTTGTGTTCAATATTTCTATTAGAATAGTCATATTTATTGTTTGTTATTTGTAATATGTACTATTATATATATATATATATTACTCGGAAAGGAGTGTGTAAGACCCCATTTTAAATCTGACGCTGTATCCTGGTGAGTTTTAAACACGAACTCCCTATATGCGCCCGACCGTCATACCAACCCTGTGTATCAAAACATAGGTTTCCGGTGTCAGCTCATTCTCTTCTGGGGCTGGTGGGGTTTCCCCCACCCCCTTTTTTAGTGCAAGTTTTAACTGATTTCTTATTATAAATGTAATCATTATAATGCTTTAGCTAGTTTTTATTGTAAATGTTATATTACATTGAACCTTGATGTTATAGAGCTTATCTTGTCCGCAATCATGATCCCACTCCATTCAGAGTAAGACGATCTCTTTCCTTTTGAAATGTGATTTGAATATTTTGAGGGTGGAATTTACCACTTTTTTGGGGGGGTAAAGTGTTTAACGGGGGATGAAACATTTGAAACAAATAGGCTTGTGTCGAAACAGAAAATCAAAGAATAAGAACAAAGAAAGTTTGAGAAAAATCGGACAAATAATGAGATAATTATGAGCATGTGAATATTGCAATCACTAATGCTATGGAGATCATCCAATTGGCAATGCGACAAGAATGTGTGATGTCACTTTTGAACAACTCCCCATTACTTTAATATATATTTCACTTAAACTGCCTCTTTTGTCACATCTATCAGAAGGTCATGTGTTCTTTCTATAGGAAAGCATGCAATACAGATTTTTAAAGAATACATCATGGATGAAGAGTTTGTATCACCATAAGAAAAAACAGAAAGAGACATTTGGGAGGTATTTTGTATAGTCCATCACAGGAAAAGTTGTTCACTTGTGACATCACACATCCTTGTCGCATTGCCAATGGGAGGATCTCCATATAGCATCAGTGATTGCAATATTCAAATGCTCATAACTTTCTTATTATTTGTCTGATTTTTCTCAAACTTTCTTTGTTCTTATTCTTTGATTTTTCTGTTTAAACACAAACCTACTTGTTCCAAAGGTTTAATTTCCTTTAAAAGATGCCCAGTTCACTCCAGAAGAAGACATACGATATAATATGTAGACTTCACTCCAACAGGAGTGTTCCCTTGTATCACATAGAACCTATAGTACAAGAACCTTGTTGGTTTTAGATTTTTGTCTAGAGTTCATCGGTGATATACCCAGCGGCAGATCAAGAATTTACCAGCAAGTGGTGGGGTACAATTAAATCGCGCCAACTTTTTAATAAACTTTGTGATAAGCAAAAAAAAAAATATTCCAATTTCAATTTCATCATGGGTTGTGATTGGAGTGAAGAACCTTTTTGCCTTTATTTTTTAAAACTTTTTTCTATTATCTTGAAAAAGAAAATAAAGTTCCCCCTGGATCCGCGGGTTATTTCACTGGCGGATCCGGGGAGGGGGGGGGGGCAGCTTGTAAACTATAATTCAAATTTTTAATATTAGAATACCGTGTTTACCCAATTGTGCGCCCCTCCCCCTTGAAAGTGAGGACTTTTTGGGGGCTTGTCAAGTTTTCCACGGACGAAATTACCTTCAATTTTAGTGGAAACCCTTTTTTTGTATTTTCATCGGGAAATTGTGCCCCCTCCACTTTTGGAAAATCCCGAATCCGCCCCTGGGTTACTTCACAAAAGGTAGTATTCGCAAACACTACGCAGGCGCTATCTATTAGGCAGAGAATCTTTTGTCAAAAGCCTTTCAATGAAAAAAAAAACAGCCTTTGTCGAAAATCGATTAATCTAAAAAAAAAAAAAACAGAAGTGTTGGCCTTGATTCTGGATACTACAATTTGCAATCTGGTCTGTATCTTCGGATGATCTGGGCCCTGTTGTACAAAGAGTTACGATTGATCCGATCAATCGCAACTATGGACGGCCAGCAACGTCAACATCTCTTATGCATGTTTGTTCAAAATATTTTCCAGCTGTGATGTATATTCATGCATTCATTGTTTTCTTGAAAATTCACTGCGCTTCTCTTTGCATAAAAAGGACATTGTTCAAATTTTTCGTAGAAAAAAATTATGACACTGATGGATTTCCATAGAGTTACGATTGATCGGATCAATCAATGTTGTAACTCTTTGTACAACAGGGTCACGCTGTCCTTGTCCACCAACTTGTGACATAAATCTCTCACCTGTCCATTGTGATTTTGGCTTGTATTTTGAAAGGAATTGGTGTGTTGTAGAAAGCGTCCGCGTAGTGAGTGCAAAGACTCACTGACGATGCGCGAGCGTACTTTCTTTTAGATTTGAAATCAATGGATTTGTCATGTTGATTAAAGCAATCAATCAAAATAGGCTTGTGTATTGAACTAGAGTATTATTAGTATCGATTTGTGCAGGGACGTGAAGGCATGCCCCTCCCCCCCAGAAAAGAGATGGAAGCGGTAAAAAAGAAATTTGGTAGATGGGGTTGGGTTTGGGGGAGAAAGTTTCTTCTTTTTTAATGACTGAAAGGGAGAGAAAATGGCAAGGTGGATGAAGAAGGAAGATAAGATGAAAAAAAAGAAACATAAAAAAAATAAATTGACTTAAGGAAGAGAAAGTATGAACGAAGAAACTATTTTGAATATGGGACAGCGTAAAAAAAGAAAGGAAATGAGGACCAACAGATGTAAAGAAAATGTGACCACTGCCTTGAATATATAGGAAGAGAGTGAGTGCATGATTCTGTTGTGGATGGATGGGCAGACAGATAATTTACAGATGAAAGAAAGGGAAACCAACGGATAAGGCCGAAAAAGATAGTTAAACATTAATTAGATGGAGAACGAGCAAGCCCCTGAGAGGGGGTCGATGGAGAAAGATAAGAAAAGGTCGTACGGGCCTATTAACAACAGGAAGGCAACAGATATCAATTCGAGAAAACCCATTATTACGTTTTGTCTCTCCTGCACTGCAGATTGTGATTATATGCGCCGCTTTTCCGACGGCGGCGGCGTCATCAAATTTTAACCAAAGGTTAAGTTTTTGAAATGACAGCATAACTTATAAGCATATGGACCTAGTTCGTGAAACTTGGACATACGGTTAATCAAGTATTACTGAACATCCTGCCCGAGTTTCAGGTCTCATGATTAAGGTCAAAGGTCATTTAGGGTCAATGAACTTTGGCCATGTTGGGGGTATTTGTTGAATTACCATCGTAACTGACAGTTTATGGATTTAATTCATAAAACTTGGACATAGGAGTAATCAAGTATCGCTGAACACAATGTGCGAGGTCACACGACCAAGGTCAAAGGTCATTTAAGGTCGATGAACTTTGGCCATGTTGTAGGTAATTGTTGAATTGCCATCATAACTTTGAAAGTTTGTGGATATAGTTAATGAAATGTGGACATAGGGGTGATCCTGTATCATTGCTCATCTTGCACAAGTCGTAGGTATCTTGATCAAGCTCAAATGTAATTAAGGGTCAATGAACCTAGTAGCATGTTATATGAATGCTGTTTTTGTGAATGATTATTTCATAGTCATTTTCAGAGTTACTGCTGCTATGTTGAATCGCGTAGCGCATGTGTTTATTTTATTGCAGTCACCTCTGTGCATAGACGGATCCAGGGGGGCCGAGAAAAAAAAGGAAAGGAGTTGATAAAAAAGAAGAGGAGGAAGACGAGTTAATAAAAATATTAAAATGAGGGGAAGACTTGGAAAATCAAAATAATCTTTCATGTCACTATATTAAATTTTCGCTCCCGCTTCGCGCTCGCATGCCATTGCCTGTTGGGTGATTGACATAACTTGTTCAATATGGAGCTTGTCAAGTTTAGTAGTCAATATACAAAACATTTCACCTCGGAATCGAACTTCCATTATCGTGTGTGATTTACAAATTGATTTTTATAAAGTGCTCTATAAAAATATCAGTTTTATGGTTTGAATATAAACATTTTCTGCTCGCGCTGCGCGCTCGCAAATTTTGATTTATCAGGTACTTATTATTTTCGTGTATTCCATAAAGTTTTCAAAAATATCCCTTTTGAGGTCTGATTGTGAAAACGTTATGTATGTTAATATTGATTACACAACAAACTACTTAAAGTCCGCTTTTCATGACAGTTTATCAAAAATTTCGGCTCGCGATTTGCCTCGCATTAATCCCGCGCCCTCATTATGCATTAATAGATAAGATATAAATTTAATGATTACGTTGTCTCATCTCGCAATTAGCATGAGGAATAAAAAGATTAAAAAAATAAAAAAAGTCATCATTTTCATATGATGACATGTCCTAAGGATGCCCCGGTCCTATGTCAAAACTCAAAATAATAATAATGAAAACTATCAGCTCTTTATTAAATGCGATCCATATCCACCTCACAGTTTTCCTACAAAGTGCTTGAAATATAGAGCTGAAATTGACACTTGTTTTAGATCGGAATATCAAATATTTTATGCTCGCGCTTCGCGCTCGCTTTGATTTTTATGATAAAAGGTGTATTTAGAATGCTGAAACACGCGCGTGAATCTGCTCGCGCTTTGTGCTTGCATTATTAATGTAAGGAAGATCCCCAATTACTCCTTTCATTATTTACAAAACATGAATAGAGTGTCTCATTTTTATGTCTGAATCTCGAAATTTTCATATACCTGTTTTGTTTAAGTTACAAAAGTGTCAAAAAATTTCAGCTCGCTGGCGTTCGCATTATTTGATTGTTGAAATATGTAACGTCTTCATGGCTAACTGCAAGCAATAGGTAGGCCTACCTTTTCGATATTCAGTTCAAAACTGTATCAACAATTTCTGCTCGGGCTTCGCGTTCGTAGTATATTTGCATACACATATTTTTCAAGATAACAAACATTGCCTAGAATGTCCAAATTTTAGGAAAAATACATAAAATTAGAAAAGAAATTGCCCGCGCTTCGCGCTCGCATTATGCCCTTCTGTAAAATTGTACTTGATTTGTATTGTTTTATATTACTTTGTTTTATGTTTTGAATGGAAATGAATTAAAAGAATTGAATTGATTTGAATTGAATTCATTAAACGCGATGATACTTCTGCGATAACTGCCCCGTGTTTTTACTCGTTTAAGATATACGGCTAGTGTTGCAATACAGGGTTTTGTTTTAAGTTCGGGTAGGCCTTTAATGTGGGGTTGAAGTTGGTTGTTCCATTAGTGTGTATTAGCGGAGCAAATGTCATAGAAACAGCTATTGTCAAATAATCGTGAGTCTGTGCCAATGCTTGTACGCCCAGTGACTCCCGGAGTGACTCATTGTGGGAATACCAGAAAGAGAAAAGAAGAAAAGACATATCTGCCAGGCATTTGGCAGGTGCGTTGATTTTGGGGATTCCCAGCCGTAGATTGCGACATAGGGGGAGGACCATAGGCCGATATAACGCAATATTTCACCTTCTTTGCTGTATTTTTACTTCTGTCGTTGACATATCGAAAGGTGGAGTGCAGAAAGATAATCGAGGCTTTATAGTTTCATCCGTTTTGATCAATTACTGTACTTGTTCTGTCAAACTATCGGAAGTGTAAGTCTTGTTTCAGTTTCAGTTCACCCACACTATGTTCAGTCCCTTCTTGTTAAGATGTAATAACACTTATTTGGTGGCGGTATTGGTATAGTAGTAGTAGTAGTAGTAGTAGTAGTAGTAGTAGTAGTAGTAGTAGTAGTAGTAGAAGTAGTAGAAGTAGTAGTAGTAGTAGTAGTAGTAGTAGTAGTAGTAGTAGTAGTAGTAGTAGTAGTAGTAGTAGTAGTAGAAGTAGTAGTAGTAGTAGTAGTAGTAGTAGTAGTAGTAGTAGTAGTAGTAGTAGTAATTTGTAAAAAAGTACTACTAATGCAAGTAGTCGTGTCACTTATGCCGCGTTATGCGTACCATTTCCATTTAGCCATCCCAGACATTTCGCATTCAAGATGATTCATGATCAAACAAAATTGTCAAATTATTATTTAACAGTACGTGTTCGAATGATTGACTTGGCTCATTTTCAAGTTCAAAGTCCGACCAGATAGTCGCGCCACAAGGTGGCAAAGGCTTCAAATGTGAGGTGACTAGTCACCTTGTGGAATCCAACTAGATTCATCTTCTAACTTCAAATTTAATTTTGCAACCCATTATATTTTTCTTTCTTTCAACTTCAAAGTCTCGTTATTTTTTTTTAATTCCGACTTTGACATACGAACTGATAGCATGGCCGACGACGAACGTGATGCTGAAAATGTGGCATTGGACATGTTTGATGCGGAAAGCCCACAGATAGATCAAAATCAGGTATGTGTATTGCAGATTATTGATGTGAATTGCTTCGCATTAATCATTATTATCATTCAAAGCCTACAGGTGAACGAACTTTTTGCAAACGTTGTTTTTTGTTCGATCTCCACAGTACAAAAATCCACCCTTGAGAGCCATAGTCAATCAATATTTTTAATGCAAATACAGTGCGTATAAAAAAAACGGGACAGTTTTGAAAAGTCTATAAAAAAATGTGTTTCAAATTATTATATCTATATTTTGATGTTAATAGATGCTCTAAGATCTTATCTTTGATATGCCATTTAAAACAATAAATTTTGTTCATGCTTGAGCGAACACGGGACGTTTTTGTCGGGGGTTCAAAAATAGGCTTGCGCCAGAATGGCAGAAATGAGAAATTTGATGATTAGACTTTTGGCTAATCAGCAGATTTCCTCTAAATCTTTTCATTATCTTTGCCATAATTTTCGAATTATGCTGTCAAATTTCATTTACAAATTTATTTATTTACCTATATTGTTTTTCAATTAAACTTCTTTTACCCTTGAATTTTCCTTCATAAGTAAGAAAAGAATAGACTTTTGTCAACCCAAGTAAAAAGATTTCCATTAATTGGGAAAATTTGTAATTATTCAAATCCTTTTATTATGTGAAACAAAATATGTTATGGTACCTTTAATAATTATTTGGTGAAACAAATTATGCTATGGTACCTAGAAAAGACATGAATCCTATTTTCAAGAGGTTACGGTATTGAATCCTTCACCAAGTTTAATTATGTGCTTGACAGGACAAACAGGAAAGGATTCATGTCTTTCAATGGCAATGGTGCATTGAGTCAATTTTGAAGGAGCAAGATATGGCAGATCGGGTAAAATGTATTAAAAAGTTGCGAAGCGAGCAAGCAAAAATTTTCACTTTTTTATTAAAATATCCAATCTTGTGATTTTGACATAATATTCATAAAATGATATCATACTTCACTTTCTATGTTTTCTGTTATTTGCCTTTCCCCTTTTTTTCCTTGGTAATATTTTTTTTATTGGGGGGGGGTTGAGCACCCCGAGCCCCCACCCTCAGTATGCCACTGTTCAAAGGCACCATAACCTTTGTAGCACATAATGAAAGCATTTTAAAAAATCACGCTCTCCCATACTTTGGTTTAAACGAAATGTTCTTGCCTAAAGAAGGAATATTCAAAGCTAAAAGAGAACAGATTAATAAGGAATAACAGAACTATTTAAAGCAAATAAGTAGATTTGGAAATGAATTTTGACCGCATAATTCGAAAATTATGGCAAAGATAATGAAAAGGTTAAGAGGAAGTCTGCTGATTAGCAAGAAGTCCGACCACCATATTTATCATTTTATGCCATTTTGGCGCAAGCCTCCTTTTTTAACCCAGACAAAAACATTCCGTGTTCGCTCAAGCATGAACGAAACTAAATTATTTTAATGGCATTTGAAGAATAAGACTCAAGAGCACCTATTGACACCAAAATATAGAGATCATAATATGAAAAAAAAATTTATAGACTTTTCAAATCTGTCCCGTTTTTTTATACGCACTGTATGTCGTTAATACACCAGTGTGCCCCCACCCTTTTGAGAGTCATGTACCTCCCCCCCCCCTCCCTTGGAAAATCCTGGATCCGCCCCAGAAGTGAATACCAATGACAGGTAGTCCCTATAAACAAAAAGAACAGCCCCCCTCCCCCAACAAAAAGGAATCATGGCAATAATTGTGTGTCTGTGTGTGTATATATATTGTAAAAGAAATGGATGAAGAGAATAATGGTAGGCGCAGCTTACATCAAGGTTCTCCGGAGCTGTCTACCCTTTAGAAAATTTGGTGAAGCCAAAAAATCATATTTTGTATATATATATATGTGTGTGTGCGCGTGTGTGTGTGTTTATTCAATGTCAAAAGGGGAGATTTTTTAATGAGTAACATCACAACTCTTGGTCGCATTGTAAACATGGTAAATAGGAGGATAACCATAGTATATCATGGACAATATTCTGTAGAGGGAACTTTTCTGGCGTCAAAACTATTGGAACCACAGGAAATGTTCGAGCTGGGAGCAGCGGCGTAACAGGGGTCGGTAGCCGGGGAGTGGGGGGAGCAAGAGCCAAAAAATTCCCGGTCATATCATGGTATGAACAGGCGTAATGGTGTAACGAGGCGACGATTCTGAGAGGGCCAGATAGCGCATCGGGCAGAATTTATCTTTGAAAATGAAAGTTGCGATAGATTTTGACATGATATCCAGAAAATAATGTATTTCACTCCTTTTCTCTTTCCATTCCATTTTAGTGGTCTGTACGCCACTGTGAACTGGATTCTTTGCGGTAGTAGCGTGAAAAGTACAAAAAAACGAGGGGCGGAGTATGGTGCATGTGCTAAAAAGCTGCTTAATTTAAGTCCCGAGCGAGCGAAGCGAGCGAGGAATAAAATCACATGTTCATGAGAATCTAATTTTGAGATATTTTCGACATTAGTAAATTTAATCACATCCTACACTTTTCCTTTGCTTTTATTTCCTCCTTTTTTTTTGTTCTTGGTTGTAGAACTTTTGGGGCCATGGCCCAACCCTTCCATACTCATATACGGCAGTGCTTTGCGGTTGGGTTCGGGGCGGAGCCCCCCGGAACTTCTTGAATTCAAAGCCATTTAAATCTCGCAGATTGCCGCTATTTTTAATCAATCGCATGTATATACAGAATATGGCTTTTACACAACACATTTATTCAACACAGTTGCGTAATGAACCAAATATTTTGAAGGGGCAAAACATAGCAATGTGGGGAATATGGTAAAAAAAAAATGCCTTTTGAAATTAAATTCTAATAATGTAATAGATTTTTCCATTATATTCAGCAAATAATACATTTCATTGTTTCCATTCATTTCATTATACGTTGTCTCCTATAATTTCTTTTATTCCCCCCCCCCGCGTGTACACCAGTGATTGAATGTAAAGCTTAAAGTAGGAAGGGTCCCCATTTGAAGGTTATCGGTGAAGAGACCCCACTGCGCGGGGTCTGGGGCAAAGCCGGCCTGGTAGCTTATTTGCATAAAATTTAGCAAACTTATAGCACAATATTGTATGTTGTCCATCTTTCATCCCGCTCTTTATTTTCAATCCTCAATCGGCAGCCCGGTCGTGTTATTAAGTTTTTGTTTTCTCATCCCTTTTCTTTGTTTTCCAATTTAGCTTTTGACTACTTTCATTCTACCTTCGTTTCCCGCCATTGCTTGGCATTTTGTCATCTTATGATTTACTTACTTTCATGCTATTGCACAGGCCTTTTTCGGAATAATTTGTTACTTCTCAAATGTTCTTCTTTCGTTCCTTTTCGTGTTTTTCTTCCATTTTCATTAAAAACAAATCGTTTTCTTTACACCTTTCCCTTTCCTTTTCAACTTTCCCTCCTTTCCTTTTCCCTTTTTCTCTTCCCCTTTCTTTCTCCCTTCTTTTTCTCTTTTCCTTTTCTTTCTCCCTCCCTTTTCTCTTTTCCCCGTTTTTTTTTTATTTTCCCGGTGAAATCCGCGGGGGGGGGGCAGGTTGCCCCTCTGTCCCCCCCCTGCCTGTTACGCCACTGCCTGGGAGAATCTAATATCGACTTAGATGAGGTATATAACACATCTTTTTGCATAAGCTGGGTCCCTTTGCATAAAATTTACCATCATAGTAACTTTGCCATCAAGTGGTAACTTGCATGGAATCAATGATTATGATTGGATATTGGACCATGTTACCATGGTAGTTAACATTGGAATGCAAAGCTACCTTAATAGTAACTTTTATGCAACGGGTTCTAGTGTAAACAATTTCTTCGACTTCTGCGTATGTTCGACTTGTATATTTTACTTGTATAAATATCACTTGTTCTTCATGTAGAATGACACTTCCGGGGACACTTCTCTCACGGACAGGATTGTCAAAACTTTCAAAGATGAAATCACAGCAAGCACCAAGATCAACGCATCGCAACTCTTCATGACGATCACATCCGGGATGTTTGTTGTCATGACGACCCCCGAAGATGGCGCCGTGTACTATTTGTCCGTCATTCTCAGTTTTCTTGTTTTTGCCCACGTTGTTGTGCTGCTCATCTTGATTTTGGTCCGAAAATGGGTGCGTATGGAAGGAAATAATTTTACTGGCACAAAAATCATGAGCCCCGAGCCGATCGAGGCCTAGCTAAACCCCTATGTTTTATAGTCCCAATTAATTGCGTTGTACCATCAGTCCATTGAAGTCCCTTTTTGTAATAAATGATCAAATTACCACTATCGAATCTCTACCTTGATAATCAAATAGGGTTGAAGGATGATAATCCTGTTGACGACCTTCAATACAATGCAATTATTTTTATTGTCATGTTCAATTAAAAAAAAAAACCTAAATAGTCATCAGACTCTTAAAAACAAAAAGTGCATCGGAACAAAGAATAGTCAATCACAAGCTATAAATACATCAGAATAATACATACATGTGAATATAAATATATTAACAAAATAAATATACATAAATTTACCCTGCTTGCATGCTTGAGCACCCACAACACGACATCAACCACAGACCCACTTAAAACAAAAGTGTCACCCGCAGTGGAACCATGCATTCTTGAGGTGGGTACTCAAGCATGCAAACAGGCACTGGAAGCTATTATATGGATACATGCATAAATCAAATTAACTCCCAGAGCCGCCAACCTTTAAAATGTTTTGATCCAGAGCTGTATCCATGATTGGCCGTCTTCAGACGAATTCACCACTGCCATAAGTATACCTATAAATATTGAATGTTAACATAGTTACATGTATTTGCCCGCCTATTAAGGTCATAAGCATAATGGCATAAATTAACATAATAATCTTAATAAATATGACTTTCCTTACTAGATGACAGCTCTATAAGTGTTTTCTGTACCTATTAAAAGAGGTATATGATATTGCAAATTCCAGAGAATTCGTCAAAATTCCATTATTGTTATCATTAAGAAGTAGAAGAATTAAGGATACAAAGAAGAAGACAAGAAGGGCAAATAATAATGAACAATGGTAACAAGTGGATTTAAAACAATTGTGATATAATCATTATTTTACATAATTTGCTCTTTGTTGTTATTAGCGTTTCAAGCCCAGAGAAGGAGAGTGCTCAGTCGAAACACTGAAGAAGGCACGCAAGCTCCAGAAGGTATATCACTGGCTCAGCATCTCGCTGGCAGTATTTCAGTTCCTGTTCATGGTCGTGACGGGGGTTAGTGTGACTCGTGTGCCACAGGAAGGGGATGGTCACAATGTAACAACAACGGTCGCCATGGCAACGACCAGCACGGTCAGCGAGTACGCCGTGAATAACACCTCAATCTAGTGAAGCCTCATTGCAACTTTTCTTACATTTTGTCATTTTCTTACACTTTTTTACATCATGACTTCTTCATAATGTTTGCGAATGCCGCTCTGTGCTATCAAAAGGGGTTCTGAAAATTATTATATTTGTTTACTAGTATTGAAATACATTATTATTAATCGACCATATTCATACCATGAAGGTAATACATCCATGTTCGGACCGTTTGTTTTCAGGCATTTTTTTTTTTTTTGGGGGGTCAGACAACCATTCAGTGGCGAATCACAAGTTCTTTTTTTTTAAAGTAAACAAAATTGCACCACAAACACAAGAGGGCGCAGAGGCCCAGACGCCGTCCCACTGCTGTGGCCGAGTGTCCATAGGCGCCTGACTACACATGAAATTCCAAGGGTCAGTTTCATAAAGCCTTAATATCACTATCGTATCTGTACCATTATTATAACTTCCATTGAAACCTTGATTGTGATTGACTGCTGAACCCTGTTATGGTGCTAATAATAATGGCAAAGTTACAATTATAGTAGTAACTTTAAGAAACGTGTCCCTGGGTTCAATACGCGGCGCGGTCAATGTGCATGATGTACATCGCTCTTTTTGTTCTTGAATCAACTGTATATATGAAAACAATCTGGGCAGTAGTGGTATAAATCATTAATGCGTGCATGGGTTAACTTTTATTTATTTATTTATTTTTAGACGGATTTTTTTTTTTGCTTGTCAAAAAAATGACCAGATAGGCAAAAGTGATAACCTTTAATATATTTCTTCTTTGTTTTTGTTATTTGTTGTTGTTGTTTTTATTTTTATTTTTGCCCCTCTTTTAGGATTCACCACAACATACATCACGGTTCCTATATTTTGGGGGCTGTCAACAAATTTATTGTTAAAATTTTTAGTTAGCTCATAATGGGGATGGGGACGTTAGAAAAAACAAGCATTATATGCCGATCACAGTATTACATTAATGATTACTAACCCCTCTATTTAGACATATTATCATTATTTTATAAAACAATTCAACTATATGCCATGTTAGTCTGTGTCACAAAATGGCCAATTCTGATGACGGGGGAATTGTGGTGAATTTATGTTGTTTATAACGACTTGTCGTTCTCTTGGTATTTCCATACCGACTTTAACTTTTATTCCATTCAAGGACCCACCTCAATATTTTGTTGCCCATACTGGGATTCGAACCCATAACCTTGCTATTGTATGCGCTATACGCTGAAGAATTAATTGCTCGCGTCATTGTAAATTATAATACTATTATTTAAGATGTGTGACGTCTTGGAATTGATGAATTGAATTGAATTTATTACAGAACGTCACTGGCAATTGCCAACATTTTGTTCAAAAGAAGAAATAGTAAATGATACAAAATGAACCCTGATTAACCCTGATCTGAAGCCAAGAAAATGTATCAGAAAAATAATTTAGCTGACGGGAGTGGGGGGAGGGGTAACCATACTCTGACTCACTGCCTGCTGATGTATTCATCTAGTACCCATTTAAGATTACCTTGATTTGAAATAAATCTTCATCGGCTTTAAATGATAACCATTCGAACACTAGATGTAGATTTTTTTTTTTTCGGGGGGGGGCTTTCTCAAGCCAATAAAAGGCTACGAATTTTACTGAAATTGCCAGAGCTGACTGAAAAGACATTTTCATGAACCCCCCCCCCCCCCTCCCGAGGGTATTGGGGCAAGATATGACAGCAACCGTCTTTCACGTTATTTCTTCCATGTCTAGGCCTGTGATCATTTTGGTCAGGGACTGACATCGTGCCTTTATATGAGATCGATTGGTCACATTTACTGATGCATTTTTATATACTAAATTCTAGAATATATAATGTGTTGCATGATGATTAGTGAACCGAAAATAGAAAGAAAAGGAATAACTTGTGATATTGATGATATTGTGTTGCTACATATCAGTAGTCTATGTATACATTTGCACATGGGAGTTGTATTATTCTTGTACAAATAGGAGGAGGGATGTATATGGGGTTGTATGTGTGTGTGTGTGTGTGTATTTATATATTGTTTGATTTATGTACATGTATTTTTATCAGTGAATTTTAGAGATGTTTGCCCAGTATACTGTCACTGAATTATTAATCTGCTGAATATCATAGTACATTTTCTGCCGGAGCTATTTAAATCTAATATGCTTTCAAGTATACATTGTTATACTGAAATAAACACATATATTTATACGGATATACCATTCCATAATGTTGGGCTGAAAGGAGACTATTAATAAGTTTTAATGAAGCTCACATTCTTGCCTTAATTCGACTATTTTTTAAAGATAAAAAAAATTCAAGCTTTAAATGAAACATATCTGTTTGTATATTCCTACATTATATCGCACTGAAAATATGCCTTTGAGGTATATATTAATGAGTTTCCAAGTATATAGCCCATATTTGTGCATTGATAAGGCCTATTTATTTCTAAACTTAATGGAGCATACATGTATCTGTTTATAAACCATTTCACAATATTGCATTAAAAATGCAATGCATTGAGAAGTAATTGATTCATGGATTTCTAGGTAGCTCACATTCCTGCCTTAAATTGACTGGCCAGTACTTTTAATTTAAACATGTTTTAAACTCAGACGAAACTTTCCTGGGCACATTCCTTTTACACTTAAAGTAATGTATTAATTTTCCATAGCTCACATTCCTGCCTTTATTAATTTATTCACCAATATTTCTACTTAAAGAAATGTACATTTTAAAACTTAAATGAAACGTCTCTGTTCATATAGGCTTCATAATGTTGTACTGTTACTTTGTAATACTTTTGAAAATGTATTATATTAATGATTTTTATGCAGCTCTCATTCCTGCCTTTATTAATTCCATTCACCAATATATTCAAGTTTTACCTTTTTAAACTTCAGTCAAACTTATCTTTTCGTATACCCAATCACGATTTTGGACTATAAATACAATGCTTTAAAAGGCAATTGATTAACGAAAATTTTTCATTTAGCTCACATTCTTGGGTTAATTAATTTTACTCCAAAATATCTATATGCTCAGCATTATGGGTGTAATTGAAAGCTTTGATGTTGTATTTTTTTTGCTTGTTTGTTTGTCATGTGTATCTCAAAGTATCGCAAAGTGATATTTTCCTTCAGGTTCCTGAAAGGGTTCATGAAAATTTTTAACCTTTTCTGAACGTTTTAATGTTAGTGAACATTTTACACATGTTATTAACGTTTTTCTGGATGTGAACAGAATCGTCCTTGAAGCGTAACTATATACCAACAAATGAACTTGTATGGGAGGCAAGCTAGCCCTATGATCTATTTCAACATGTGTTGAAAAAACAATTAATGTTCAGAAAACGTCAAATTGTTCGTTCGGATACCAGTTCGCATCTAAGAATCTACCAGAATTTTGATTGATATTGGTTATTTTTATGGGTGGAAGTCTGACGCATATTCACCAGTAATCTGTCACTTTGACTATATTTTTTATGAGTGTAAGTGCGTTATTCTACACTTTTTATATTATCATATTAAAACTTATTTTGTCAAAGGCCTATTCATTGTACGGTTCATTTTTTGAGACCAAGGCCTATACTTTGAAGGAGGCGGAGAAGAAGAAGAAGGAGGAGGAGGAGAAAGAGAAGAAGAAGGAGGAGGAGCCGAAGGAGGAGAAGAAGAAGAAGAAAAGGAAAAAGAAGAGGAGAAGGGGGAGAAAATAGATACGAAGAACGGGAAAAAATAAGAAGGATAGGGAGAGGAAGGAGGAAGAGGCTAGAGAGAGAATGAATGAAGATGGAGTGATCGGAGCAGAGGGCAACCGTACCTCTGGGACAGCACAAAGGAAAAGTCCTATTCGCGTAGCCAATGTGATTTAATTGATAATGAAAAAGATGAAGCATCCCCCCCCATCCCCATTAACACACAGACAAAATACGTTGCCCCGTGTTGAGATGATTTTATGTGCTTGTGACGGTATGGTGGATATCTGTATTGCATTGAAACCAAAGCCTTTGAGTGATCCACGTTAATCTATTCAGACCCAATTAAAGGTTGAATATAATAAAAGTGTTCGGTCAGGTGAGTAATGCAGAATTCACATTTTGATATAAATTGAGGTAAAACAGTAATGTCCCGTTTTCAGGTCAGTATTTTCAGGATCCATGGATCGATGCATGGTTAACCAAATGGGATGGGCGGAAACAAATATTCTATCAGTCTGTCGCAATTCAATGTTTTAAACATGTTTCGCAAGCAACGAAAGAAAAACATCAACAAAAATTACCAACAATTTAACCTCGAAGTAGGGGGCTTAAGCCCCTCCACCCCCCCCCCCCCCGGGGGGAGATATCCGATTTGGCGCACCAGCACTATGCACCAGCTCACTCGATCGACTATCCTAGGCCTAAAGCAAATCCCAAGATATAGATAGAGCTAGCTCACGTCGTCAGGAGGTGAGGTTCTATTCCGATCTGAATCCTGGAGTTAATCCGGTAGGTTAATATGTGATTTTTCATGATTTGTTGCACGCTATCAGTAAGAAATTTGGCATACCAGAAATTCGATATATATCTTGAACTATATTCGAAATTACAAAGAGTAGTTCACAATTCCAGAATAAATCACAGATTTCATTATCGACGACCCGAGACTGAGCAACGCCAGGGCACGGACAGGGGTCCCACTCGTTCAATATCTTGTCGGTTAATGAATAACCTCGTTCGTAGGTAACCCAGGCCAGGGAAATCCCGCCCGCTACGCGGGCGGGAGCCCAGGACCTTACGTGTAAAGGCATACTCACCTGACAAGCGTGAAGTATGGTCAAAATAATTCTCCAAATAAATAGTTAAAACAGAAATCAAGCACTTACCACGATTATATGGATGAAGGTCTAACGAGTGGCAGTTTCCTGACATCTGGGCACAAACTGGAACCTCAAAAAAATGAAAAGTTCTCTCCTACCCTAACCCAGAGGGCTCCCAGCCGCGTAGTGCAGTGGAAGACGGAAGAGACTTGCCCGATGTTTACGCCGCCATCTTGTTTTCTATTGTTCTTCGCCAACGTTATGCGACGCACGCATCTGTGTACGAGGAGAAATTAAAAAGAAAAAATGTTTCAAAAAACTCCTCGAAACAGACGGCTGCCAGCTGTCTACTATTATAAATGCTCCAATGTTGTTCTGGAACTAAGCCTGTTCATCGATCAAAGTAGAATGTCTATTGCTGCTCTCCTTCAGACAAAATTAGATGCGCTAGGCCTACTTCAGGGAGGGATGGCAGGGGTAGGCAGTGGTAGACAGCAAAAGATTCCATCATGTCCATGAGAACACACAAGAATCGAAAATCGCTAGCCTGGAGCCCTCTAGGCAAGACTTCCACATGTCCCCTCCACTAAAATTGAAAAAAAAATATGGAGAAGCTTTATCAAGAATTATCTAACATATATCTAAGAGATTTAAGAAGGAAAAGTTGGATACATACCAAAATATGGCTTTATTCCATCAAAAATTTGAGTGTGTGTAATTCCCAACGGCATCGGTTTATTTAGTCAGAAAAATAAATACCCAATACTATTGGAGAGTAGACTAGTCGTAATATTGGTTGATAACCATTATGAAACCCATGGCTTTCAACAATTCCTGCTAGCTAAGTGAGTAAGGCGACAGACAGATGATGCCTCGATCAGCAGCGAGAGGTTCCAATCCAAGCTCCAACCGGAAGTAAGAAGGAAAAAAAGAAAAAGAGAACTGAAGAAGGGAGTTTTGGAGAAGTTCCATACATTTATTCAATAAATTTGAAAAATAATTAAGAGCACGAGAGTTAACTTACCCAGTCTGTTTATGTCGCCATGATTTTGCCGTCTTTGTTATCGATACCTAGACACCACATGCGTGTATAGCTGCCAACTTAGATTTAAGGAATGGTCTGGGCTGAAAGTATTTATAGCTAAATAAACAGAGTAGAATTCACTGAGCAAAATGCCAAAAATTTCATCATAATAGGATTTTAAAGTTTAGCATTATTTTGTGAAAACTATCTCATGAATATTCATTAGGTGAGCTGATGATGTCACATCCCCACTTGTTCTTTTGTATTTTATTATATGAAATTAGGTTTATTCAATTTTTTTCCTCCAAGAACTAGAAAAATTGGATTGACAACTGATTTAGTGCATTAGATATTTATTGCTGCGACTTATTTCATTATAAGGGATACATATTATTCACACAAGTATGAAATAATGAAAAAAATATGATTTTATGTAATAACATTAGAAAATGGAAAGTGGAGATGTGACATCATCAGCCCATCAGAATGAGTATTCATGACGACTTTTCACAAAATATTAATTTGCTATCCGATTTTGATGAAATTTTTGGAAATTTTGCTCAGTGAATTCTTCTGTATGTATTAAGATATACATGTAAATATTTCCAGCCCTGACCATCCCTTTAAAAAAAGGTCCTCAAGGGTACTTCCTTCTACCACATATGAGTGCCCCGCCTCCCCCCCCCCCTCCCCCTCCCCCCGATGTCTTTTCTGAATTCTCTTGATTTTGCAGGCAGCTTCAGGGACTCAGTTTTACAATTATGAGGGGAGCAATAAATAGCTCTCCTAGATCTTTTAAGGAGAGCGGTAGAGGAGCACTGCAAAAAGCTCTTCTTCATCATACAAGGGGAGCTTTTTGTCCAATTAACAAAACAGATGGAGGAAATGTATGTACTATAAAGTTACAATCAACAACCAAAGGAAGTATTTGTAATCGTTTTACAATGTTTTGTAATTAGATTGTGTGTTATCAAAACATGTTTGAGTTAGGTTTGACTTTGGCTTAAAGTTAAGTAACTAACAATTTTTTTTTCAGGGGCTCCATTTTAATTTTTTTTGGCAAATTTTGGGGGCTACTTTTGCATTTCGGGGGCTCTTTTTAAATGCTACTTTTTGTATTTTGAGGAATACCTGTTCACTTATTAATGAATTATTACTTTTTGTTCAATATTGTATGATTTTTAAAGTTATTTTTCATGCTTAGAATCTTGGATGTGGGTGTGTGTGGGTGAGTGCGTGTGTGTGTGACTGTGAGTTGGACTTGGATATACCTGTTCACTTATTAATGAATTATTACTTTTTGTTCAATATTGTATGATTTTTAAAGTTATTTTTCATGCTTAGAATCTTGGATGTGGGTGAGGGTGGGTGTGTGTGGGTGAGTGCATGTGTGTGTGACTTGGATATACCTGTTCACTTATTAATGAATTATTACTTTTTATTCAATATTGTATGATTTTTAAAGTTATTTTTCATGCTTAGAATCTTGGATGTGGGTGTGTGTGGGTGGATGTGGGTGTGTGTGGGTGAGTGTGCGTGTGTGTGTGACTGTGAGTTGGACTTGGATATAAATGAATTCAATATCTAATTTATACTCCATCTATTCCAGTACAATACCCTGTACTCAGCCATGTACATGTAATAAAGGCCCACATCCCCTAACTTTTCCTGAAGTTCTTTGAAAACGCAGATCTCCATGAAAATTTCATTTCTCTATTGGGGAGTCTAAATTCGGTGAGAATGTATTCATTAAGAACTTAAATATACATGACAATGAAGAAATCATCAAACTTTATTGGCAGTTTTGAATAATATTCATGAAATGTAAACTCTGTCTGAAACAGAAAATCACCATCATTGAGGCCTTTACTGAGTGAATTGTCCCCCAGAGCTCTGGCAGAGACAGAGCTCTAACTGGCTAGCTAGTAAAAGCGCCAATGCGTGAGCTGGGCCGCCAGCCTTGTAAAATAGATGGAGCTTTGTTTGATGATTTATTGTCTGATATAATACCTCATCCCCTAGAAAAAGAAAATAAATGATTTTTTAGTCATAATTAATAAATAAGGTAACTTATTTTGGAAGTTAATAGGCCTAAGCCGTTTTGAAAAGCAAAGCCGAATGACAACTCACCAATGCTAGGTTACAAGTCTCAGGGATTTATTTCCTGTGTAATTCGAATTATTTAATCACAGAACCGTGATTTCTGTAGGGGAAACATGTGCATTCGAAATTGCACATGGTGGTAGTCATAATGGACCCCTATACATGCAACTGTTTCCCGACCGTTGCATTGATTTTTTTTTTCCGTACTTGGTACACATGTGTATGGAAATACGTGGTACAGAAAAAATAACGCAACCTCGGCATTTGAATCTGCGCTACTCGCGCTATTTTTAAGGATTATTCATGACTTTGAGTGTTGGTTTTTGGATTATTTTTAAATGGTAAGCGGAGCTCGAGCATATTGAGTTGTTATTTACTCGGCAATAAGCATGATTTTGGGTGATTTCGAGGGCGACTTTAGGCATTTCCGCGCAGGTCAACGATCGCGAGGCGCGCTATAAATCGCGCTACCAAAAATGGATTAAGGCGCGCATGTAGCGCGCGATCGCTCTCGCGCGCCTTAAAATCGAATCCCTGCAGCTTGGGAATGATTGGAAAGATTCTTCATGATAAGCACTTGATGTAGTAAAGTGATATCAACATGGGGAAGGGTGCTCTAGACATAAGGAAAAAATCTGATAATTAAGTAAATAACATTAATAATGATTGTAATGCACCGGTATCCATAATGGAAAGATGCTCATGGCTCAGTAAAGAAAATAAAAAATGAATGGAAACCTATAAAGGAGGGGGAAGAATAATAATTACTTCAAGGGAATCCAGCATTGGTCATAATATGTTGTGTTTGAAAGGAGAAAATGAAATAAAACAGAATGGTGAAAGTTTGAAAGAAATCGGACAAGCAATAAGAAAGTTATGGCTGTTTTAAAATCGAGATATCTAAGACTATGTTGATTTCAAATTGGCAACTGGGTAAGTAAATTATGACAAGGGGCAAGGACAACTTTCCCATATGCCATGTACTTTAATATCAGTGATTTGTGGTTTTCTCCCAAGTACCCATTCCCCTGGGGCTGTAATCTAAGTATAGCCAAGGTAGTGTATTGTTTTATGTTCTCATTAAAGAAAAATATAATTTAAGGTAAAACATTTGAAAAATGTAATTTTAGTCAATTTATGTATTAGAGTACATGGAAGAGTAGTGCTTGCCTTACATCACATTTGTTGCCAATTTAAAATCTCCATAGGAATAGTGATTACCAATATTCACAACTGTTAAAACTTCATAACTTTGTTCTTGTTTGTCCGATAATGTTCAAACTTTCAATTATCAACTTGCTTGATTTTCCTTTTTCCTCTAAAAGCAAGTTTTTATTTGCGTTGGATTCCCCTTTAAAAGCTTGAATGAAAAAAACTGAATTTTTTAAAGTGGTAGAACAAATATTGTGGATGTCTTTCAGAAGTTTGTAGGAATGGTCCAGCATGTTGAAATCATTGTTCCCTCCATGATTGTGGTACAGCAAGTAACGATGAATTAGCAGACCTTAGGTTACAAGAGAGACTGTATGAATTTATCAAGCTACATTAAGAGGTAGCAGTCGTGCCTCGTCAAGCTATGCTCAGAACAGAAAAGATGTCATGATCAAACAACACAAATGAATGGCCAGAGTAATTTTGGGAGCTCCAAAAAATCTAAGAACTCCTACCCAAATTAATCTAAACAAACTGAAATGGGTTCCCATCAAAGATAGATGGAAATATTTTAAATGTAAAACGATATTTTCTGTTTTCCAAAATCCAGCCCATTTGTCTAATATCTTTAAAAAAATCTGAAAATGTTCAGAGTATTCGTACTCGTAGTGCACAAAGCACAGGTTTGATTTGCCCAAAGTTTGAACGAAAATAGGCAAAGTTTTCTTTTGCTGGTGAATTCATTTTGAATAATTTACCTAATTTTTTTTTTAAATGCTCAAACCGAATCCTCATTTAGTCTTTTATTTTGGCATTATAATAGTCTTGATTTATAAACTGGCCCTTTGTGTTGTTCTCTTCTTTACAGTTTGTTCGTTTCAACTTACATTGTACACTCTTTATACCCATGTTATGTTTGTATTTTTGTTTTAGTGCCTCCAAGGACAACAGTATACCAATCACTAATGGAGCCACCCTACTAAAAAAAGAGACTTATGAATAAAATGAAATTAATAGAAAATTCAATGTAATGAAAGAAAAACAAGTGAGGGCAATTCAAAAGCTGTGTGATGTACAAACTTTAACCACTGCAGAGATACAAGAATAGGGGTTAGGGGATTCCTCTTAGGGGATGTAGAGACTACATTGTATGTGGGCAGCATTATGTTGCAATTTCCTGAGTCTATCTAACTGTCATTGTGAAATGTTATATAGTAAAGCATTTCAGAAATCCAGACGGATGGTGATGAGTGCAAATAGGGAAAGTTGTCCATAGTATTTGTCACAATCATTTCACCAAATAAATACCAAATGGAGCCCGTTTCATAAAGAGTTACAACTGTTGTAACTTTACCATTATGGCAACTACCATGGAAACCTTGATTCTGATTGGCTGCTGAGCCCTGTTACCATAGTAGTTGCCATTATGGCAAAGTTACAACAATTGCAAGTCGTTTATGAAACGGACCCCAGATTGAGCCTTGCATCATAAAATCATACTGATCTCATTTTCTAAACATCCATGCATAGCTTTTTTTATTCATTGTCTGATTTCTTTTAAACTTATGTGAATATTTGTTGGGGGATACTTCATACTTTATCAATGTTTAATCAAGGTTGGATTGATGGATCCCCCATTAACGTTTCAATCAGAATATCTTCTTTTTTCCTCTGCCTCTTTTTGTCAGCTTTAGATGATATTAACCTCTGCACTCAAACAGAACTATGAAGAGCCAATCAGTGAAAGAGAATCAAGATGCAGACATGGATCTCTTCGAGGAAGAAATCTTCATGGATTGTGAGTTTCAGGTCCCAGCAGAAGAAAGCCCTTCAGCTTCTTCGTTTGCAGTACCACCCATATTTGTTCCTTCGATCGGACGGGGTGTCAAGAGAGTTCTAAATCCATCTGATGTTCCACTTCCGCAGGCATACTACAACCAGGTGGGGTTTTCATCCGTTATTATATCTTGTGATGTACCAAATGGGATACATTTAATTTTCTCATTTCCTTCTCACTGTATCAGTGACTGGTTTCTTATATTGACAATGAAACTGAACACAAGATTTACATTCATGTTCATTAAATTGAGCTTTATTTTAGTTTTAGCTGTCTAGGGGCTGATTTCATATTATATTTGGCTTCTCACTACTAGCATACATGTACCAGAAGTGGAGGGCAGGGGGAAATTACACATGTAGTTGTCCTCTTTTTTTAATGACCTTTAAACCTACTTTTTTATGTTACAGTCCTTCAAAGTGGCAATAACCTTTCTTGAGTTTTTGTCTCACCTGCATAGCAGAGCGAGACTATAATAGGTGCCGCTTTTCCGAAAGTGGTGGCTTCGTTGTCAACATTAAGAAGGAAATCTTAACCAAGCTTAAGTTTTTGAAATGTCACTGTAACTTTAAAAGTAAATGAACCTAGTTCATGAAAGCTGGACATGGACATAAGTGTAATCAAGTATTACTTAGCATTCCACCTGAGTTTCATATCACATGACCAAGGTCAATAGGGGCCAATGAACTTTGGCCATGTTAAGGATATTTGTTGAATTACCATCATAAATTTGGAAGTTTATGGATCTAGTTCATGTAACATAGACATAAAGGTAATCATGTATGAATGATTGTTTTGCACAAGTCTTAGGTCACATGATCAGTGGGGTTAGCTGACCCTAAGTTCCGCCTGAGCGATGGATTTGAATAACCAATTCCATTGCCCAGGTTGAATGGTGTTGTTGAGGGATTGGCATTCCCTGGCTGGAGCTGTGCATTGAACTTGACTGCTCGCTCGTCCCCGGACACCCTCCTGTCTTTAGTTCTTTTGTTACTTGCTTAAATCTATGTTTTATTGTTTGAATTTGAGTGGCGATGTTTGTCAATGGGCATTCTTCCACCACCACCACCTTTCAGTCTTCTGGTTGTTCTTTTGTTAAGTTGCATTATACTCTCTTAATCATGTCAAGTTTTGATGTTTTTAAATCACCTATTTATACATGTATATACCTGTAAATTGTACACAATTCAGCCTTTTGGCTGCAACGTGCAATTATTTTTAATAAAACCTTTTCAATTCAATTCAATTCATGATCAAAAGTCATTTTGGGATTATGGACAAGGTATTTTATTATCATATAATGTTTTGTTTTGTGAATAAGTATTCAATAGCTGTTTTCAAAGTCAGTAATGCTTCTATATAATGCAGGTGAGACTGCCAGAGGTGTTCCACTTGTTTAGGGTTTTTTGCCAAGGGGGGGGTGCCCTCCAGGTAAGGCACTGCTTATGTTATTTAAGTTGTATAGTCACAGTGTAAGGGACAAATTGAAATGTTGACAGTTTTTTGGGAAGTGCATGAAGCTCCGCACTAGATGCTTTTTTTAATGAAATAGTTTAATCCATCACTTCTCTTATCTCTCATCATGTAGCTGGAGCAAAAACGCAAAGCCACCCATATAGGACAAGCACATCCACAGCCTTCTCATCCTGGCGATGGTGTCCCTATGGCAAAGCCTCCAAGAGGAAAGGAAAAAAGCTCTTTACAACGGGAGCAGGTTGCTCATCCAAGAGCCAGAGGCCGGGGGAGAGGAAGGGTGATAGAAAAGGGTTTCCAGGAAGCCAAGCCTAGTGTCTTGCAGGTCAGGGGTCTAGGACGTACAGGCTTACCCGATGGTAAGCAACCTTCACCCACATCGTACAATGCCTGCTTAGCTTATTGCACGTAAGCAAATTGGAGGCTGAACGTGCAACATTCGTACCATTGCACTCGCACACGTGCAGTCCAAAATACGATTCAATTCTTTTGCGCTTAGTAAATGAATGCAGACTGTGCAACACGGGTAGGGCCTTCTGGCTAAATGCGCGCTGATGCTACAGATATGATGCGCACGTGAAGGATGTTGCATTTTGTTTTCAATAATTCTTTTCCTATTTTCATAGATTAACGTAGGAAAAAATTAAGTATTGTTATTTACCTAGTTAACCTGTCCCTATTAAATAATTCAAAACATGAGCTATGGGTGATGCTATCACATGTGCACCCATTTTCAAAAGTTTGGAGTGTAGGTCATCGAGACCAATGGACTTAGAACGGTCCAAGCTATAAAGCTTCTTTGAATAAATTCAGTAGATATATCTTCAAGGATAAACTGGGATTGGGCTCGTTTCAGTCCATTCAGAGCTTCATTTCCAATATCTTCATTCTTTCTAAAGCTGATTTACCAACATTACTAAACATCAAATTAAACTCACAAGCAATCTTTAATCTATCTGACACAAGTTCACCTTCGATCATTATATCCGACTTGTTACTTGGACGTATATTTGGTAGTTACCCATTTAAAATATTCCATCTTTCTTCATGTCACTGCCCACAATTCAGAGCTGCTCTCTAAAATATGCACTCTTTAACTTTTTATTGAGGATATTGGCTTTTTTTCTATAACTTTTAAATCTGCTATTATAGATGGGATCTTTGGTCTTGTTAAACCTTTTCTTAATGTCTCTTTCTCTTGCAATTTCAATGTATTGAGTGTTAGTCCAAGGTGATCCTCTTATTTTAGGTCGAACAGTTATGTATGGAGCATGCTTGTCACATTAATAAAGGAATAACGAATGAAAGGTTTTACATTTGAAGTTAACATCATATTGAGCTTCTAACAATGTTTCCCAATCAATGGCACCTAAGTCACTGAGAAAAGCATTTTCGTCTTAGGCGCGAAAAGAAACAAGATTTTGGGCGTGAACGTACTGGCCGAAACCTTTGTAAATGTATAAACCAACGAGTGGTCACTGTACCCAATCGATTGGACTCCGCATTGTAATGTACCAAAGGAATGAGGGTATTAAGTCAATTAGGGTACTTTTATTTGGTGTCACTCGGGTTGGTTGTTGAGTTGATTTAGTCCAACCAAGCTCCCTTATTCATTTAGCCTTTTGGATAAAGAATTTGCTGTTAACATGTTACAATTGAGATCACCGAGTAATAAAATACGATTAGAAAAGGTAGTGACTTTATCAAGATTATTGACATTGAGGCACTGGGCTGTCTTAAGATTCTACCAACGAAAATGCTAGTCTCATTTCGAGGCTTAATATTAATCCATAATAGTTCAAATTAACTATCTTCTAGGTCATTTCTTATTGGATATGATGTATTACTATATATATATCAACAAACAACTCCACCATATTTTACTCGATCATTTCCCTCTATATTATATCCATTTATTGCAATTGAATTATTAGAAATATGTTCATCTAACCAGGTTTCAGATAGCCCTATTAAATCATAAGTGTTGTCTCTTAAAAATAATTCAAGATCAACCTTGTTTCACAGACTTCTTCTACTCAGATATGAAACTTTCATGCCCTTTCCAATTGGAAAATTCAATTCTTCTCTTTCTAATTTTGATATTAATATCTGAAAGTATATCGGAACAATTTTTATCATCTCGGAAATCATTTTCGTCAAAGAAGGGTAAGACAGAGAGTATATGTTCTGAATATCTCCAGTTTACAAAGTGTTGATTAGGGTCGAAGTACTCTACCTCAGATATAGTTGCACATTTTACATGTATCCACAAATTACATTGAGTTTATGATAACGTCTTTTGATTACATTTTAAAAACTTATTACATAAAACACAAGGGTGTAAAGTAACCATTTATGCTATAATTTTATGTTATATTTGTAACGATGAGGAAATATAATAGTTATTATATTGTGCAAACTGTGATTTCAACCAGCCTATTTTATATTCTAAAAAAAGTTGTTAAAAACAAAAATGTGAATACATCAAATAAGGGAAACAGTTAAAAAATGCGACAAAATATAAGGTAAACTGAAACTTTCAATACGAACGGAAATTTTCTTTGTAAAATTAAGTAAGGTAAAATAGAATATCATAAAAAGTCAACGTTTCATGAGAAGATGTACAGCTGTGGCGTACATGTCAAAAATATGGCACAATAGAGTAGTATGAATATGCTTCTAACTTGTATGGTGTGTCACATTTGATGGCATTTTACTGATGTTTTCTAGAGTTATGTTTTCAGAGACTGTAAATTTTAAAGTTCAGATTCTCTTGTAAGTGAGAGTCTTGAACCATTTTTTTTCATTTTACCTGGATCACACTGTCCTGTGTTCATACTTTATCCACAAAGTCATAATAGTCATTGTAGAAGTGGTATATCTGGCAAAGCCTGATAGGAAGGGCAACATTTTCCTGAAATGGCTGGAAAAAAAGTCACCACAAACTTCCGGAAACATTTTGTTGTCAAATATATTCCGACAATCCACAAATTCTTTTTTAAACTACCCCCTTTGTGTGTGCTAGTGAGTTGTAGACATGAATCGGTTGTTGTGGCCTTTGAGTGAGATATTTGTTGTTCTTAATGTATTATACCTCAGGAAATGATGATATCGAAGAGGGAAAAGCTCGTTTGATGCAGATGTTCCTGGGCAGACAGTCGCAGTTCGAGCTTGACGCTCAGTTCAACGCGCAGTACGACTCCTCCGGCTCTTCGATCCGATCTGCTCCAAACTTTGACCTGAAGAACGATAAGGACTTCCCGGACATCATCTCAAAGGTGACAAAGGGGATGCCCTTCAGGTCATCCGGCGGGGGCTCCTTGGATGAGAACCTAAGGAGAAGGGCTACCTGCAAAGGTCTGAAAACGAGAGGATACTACAACAGTTCTGGAGATGACGGGGTGTCGTCCAGTGGAGACACAGGTGAACGTCAAGGAGCAAGGTCATCGTGTGATGCTGACATTGACACGAGTTGTGAACCTTCGACCTCACTGCTCAGATATAGATCATCTGATGAAAGCAGTTCTCAGGTTAGAATGGTCTTTTTTCAGAATTTTGTTATAGTTGATTCATTCATATTGACTAGGTACAATAGTTCGTTCATAATCCAGGCGACACAGGTACTGAACCAAGTCAATTCACTAATGCCATTTGGTATAGCATGTATCATCTTAACAAGGTCCCTCGGAGACGACCTAATGCTGTAGGTCCTCTGGTCAGGTAGTGTGGAGCTGCTAGAAATACTCAACTTGTTTAATCCAATACAATGCAGTTTGAGCCCTAGTGGGTGTTTCATAAGGCTGTTCGTAAAGTTACACATGACTGGAACGTGATCTTATGTGCAAAGTCAGCAAAATAGGGATAGTGTGGCACAACAAAGGTTGCCAGTCATGTGTAACTTTATGAACAGCTTTATGAAACACCCACCAGCTATGGCTTTAACATGCAAAGAATTTGTCTTACTGAATGAATATTCAAATTTAGTTTTTGTGTGTGTATTACATGTAAAAAAAACACCCTTGCATGATGTACAACAAAACTTGTTTCTTTTTCACATGTTTAGATGCTTAAAGGTCAAGTTCAACCCAGAAAATTATTGATCAGAATCGATAGAGAAAAATCAAACGAACATAATGCTGCAAATTTCATTGAAATCTGATGTAAAATAAGAAAGTTATGACATTTTAAAGTTTCACTTATTTTTTACAAAACAGTTAAATGCACAACTCAGCGATATGCAAATGAGAAAGTCGATGATGTCCATCACTCACTATTTCTTTTGTTTTTTATTGTTTGAATAATACAATATTTCAATTTTTAGAGATTTGACAATAAGGACCAACTTAACTTAACCATTAACTGTTAGAATAATGGTAATTCCACATGTTCACTTGACAAGTAGGAGAAAATTAGAATATTTCATATAATAAAATACAAAAGAAATAGTGAGTGGGTGACATCATCAGTCTGCCAACTTGCTTACCGACCAGGATCTGCATATAACTGTTTTTTTTTTTTAATTAAGCGAAACTTTAAAAATGTCATAACTTTCTTATTTTACATCCGATTTTGATGAAATTTTCAGTGTTTTACTTGTTGGATTTTTCTCCTTTTTTTCAAATCAACTTTTTGTTGGGGTGGACTTGTCCTTTAATGACTTTTGTAAACCTTTGGTATTGTTGATTTTAAAATAGGAAGAGATATATTTCTATATATTCCGTCAGAGGCAACTTTTTCTTCTGACAAAGTGAAATCTCTTTCATAAGGGCGGAGTTGAAATTGTGCTTGACTGGTGCATGCCATTTCTTTCTTTCATACTGGTGAACTGCTTAAATAAAGAAATATGTTTGAAAATACATTTGAAATTCACATCTACATGTATAGTAAAAAAAATTGACAACCAGTGAGTTTCCTTTATGTTTCATATGATATTATCATGTGATAATCCTGTTACATGGGAGCGGCCATTTTATTTTGTCAGTTCACAACTCTTAGTTACTCCACAGAGTGACCGCGTTCTCTTCGTTGTGTTTGCTTTAACTCTTCATGCGTTCACCTGTAAACCCCCTGTGTGTTGCATTATTTTAGGGTCTCATTCACATTCGTGCCATGAGTCACAGACTCCTAACAATAAACCTGGCCATGGTATTGTTTGTGAGGAGGGTTTATTGATTTTATCCTCTCATTTTTCAATGAACTTCCTGGCTGTGATCAGGATGTATTGATTTTTTGGGAAAACTCAATGATTCTGTAATTTGTAAACTGCGATAATCCCCTGGATAATCCGTTGAACGCTAAAGTAATGTCGCATGCGCGATCGATTGGTACACATGTACGGTATACAAAAGTGTCAGGCTATACATTGTAGCTAGGCACACTCCGGGGCATGCCATTGTTCGAAAAACAATGGGACAGGGGACGTCTATGGGAAATGTGTGGTTGTGCAAAAATGCGAACGAAACACGCCTACGGATGTGCAATAATGCGAACGTAACGCATGAAGAGTTAATACGTTTTGAATCCTCTTGTTGTTTACATGCAGGCCCTTGAAGGTCCGAATGTATTGGAACTGGTTGGACTGCCATCAAACCTGAGTAAAGAGGATCTAGGTGACCTGCTGATGGGGTGCGGTAACATCATAGAGATGAGACTCCTCCGGGATAATGACTCCGGGGCTTGTATAGGATTGGCGTATGTCAGGTGGGACGTATGTACAGTTGAGGCCAGGAGTTCACATACACCCAGGAAATTCAAAGAAAAGTTGACACTTTCCAAACATCATACAATAATATTTGTGCTATCATGATGAATTCGATATCAAACAGATGATTATGACATGCCCCTTCATTACATTGCTTTGTCATCAGGAGCTGAAAAAACATTTAGGTGTCATTTTTTCCCCAAAATCCTTCATATTTCCGACAAATTAAAACAAGGACTTGACAAAACATTTCATACTTGTGCTAGTTACTTCTCAACACAGACATTTCTGATTACCGGTACACTTTTTTGTTCAGTGGTGATATATCATGATAGAAAATGTAATATAAATCATAGATTTGACATTTACAGTGTATACATTTCTGTGAAACAATTTTTGAAATTATAATAACAAACAATAGAATGCATTGGGCACGAATATTACTTTTTCCGTCAAAGAAAATTCTGCCTGAAATATACTTTAATCCTAATGGCATCCCAGTCATGTGAAAGAGCTTAATACGCTTTTTCATTTGACACCAAATTCGTCATGGTAGTATTTATATTTCTGAAGATATAATAAATTTTACAATTTAGCAAGCGAACAAATTTCACTGAATTCCATGGGTGTATGTAAACTTTTGGCCTCAACTGCATGTATTCATGAGAGCAGGTAGGTGTTTCATAAGCAGTTCGTAAGTTACGACTTTAAGAACGACTGGCGATCATTTCTTATAGTAAGGAATACACATCAGGGGGCCCTTTCACAAAGCTGTTCGTAAGTTATGAGCGACTTTACAAACAACTGATGATCCTTTCTTGTGCTAAATGATATCCCTATGTAACTTATTTAGCACCTAAAAACCGGTTTCAGTCATTCGTAAAGTTGTGTGTATCTTTACGGACAGCTTTATGAAACACCACCCTGGGGGCCGTTTCAAAGTTAAAGAGCGACTTTAAAGAACGGCTGGTGATCCTTTTTGGTAAATAATATTCACCATCAAATATTAATTGGTGAATTTTACGCGTGTGAGATAGGTTCAATAGTCGTTCGTAAAGTCGCTCTAAATTAAGAACATCTGTATGAAACACCCCACCAGATATTCATAATTCCTAAAAAGGTCACCAGTTGTTCGAAAAGTCGCTTGTAAACTCACAAACAGCTTTATGAAACGCTCATGAGGTATCAATCTGCCAGGGTGTGTTTCATAAAGCTGTCTGTAAATTAAGAGCGACCTTATGAACGACTGGTGATACTTTTTTATGTTCTTAATCACCATCAATGAAAATAAGGTGTTTATCATTTTATCATTTACCACAAGAAAGGATCACCAGTCATTCATAAAGTCGCTTGTAGCGTTACAGCTTTATGAAACGCCAAACTGGCATGGCAAAACCCACCAAAAAAATTATCAGAAATAAATTTTTAGTTTAATATCCCAGGTGAAGAAGAGATTCTTACTACTTTTGGATGATCCTAACCCTCATGGTCACTGCCATATTGTAGAATATTACCGTATGGGCACTAGTATTCAACCCGGCATAATTCAAAATTTTTGACGGATTCCCAAAAATATTTAGAAATAGGGAATTTATCTTAATTCCATACCTTTGTTTTTTCCAGGGTAATCTGTTGTCGGTATTTTCTTTATCAATCCGTTGACTGTATGCGCGGAGGATCGAATTATGCGGCGATGGCATTTTGCACTGAATGGCACTAGTATTCAACCTAGTGAGGATAAATAGCAAATCTCAAAAGGGTTTAGATTGCTAAATTAGATCTAGATGTATGTAAGTCTCTGGCTTTAATTAATTCCCTGTTTGGTCTCATCTCAAATGGTCTAGTCCATAGTCGGATGGGACAAGGGCAGATTGAGAGACAGGGACATCTTTCATTGCTAGGTTGAATACTAGTGCCGACGGATTGAATACTAGTGCCAAAAACCATCGCCGTATAATTCGATCGCCCGCGCATAGTCGACTGGTTGAAGAAAAAAATAACGGAAAAAGATTAGCCAGCATTTGCTCTTGGAAATAAGACAGGTCTGAAATTCAGTTTAATTCTATATTTCTATAGATTTGAGGAAACTCTCCAAACGGGTTGAATACTAGTGCCCTTATGGTACTTTTGAGAGAAGAAAATGCTAATGAAGCAAATTACTCTCACACTATTGTGTGAAGGTGACAAAAAGAGGATTTAAAATCAATAAAGAATTAGCTTGAACGATAATTAGACGCATCCTTTGAATGATTATGAAAGGGGAAGTTCACCATGACAAAAAGTTTTATCGTTTAAAAGTTAATAGCAGAAAAAATATTGATTAAAACAAATTAGTGAAGGTTTGAGAGGACAGTCCACTAAAGATTAAGAAAGTTATTAGAATTTTAAGGTTTTGATCTGTGACATCATAGGGCATGTTTACCCTTCCACTTTTCAGGGCAGAATCAGTGCTTTATACAATAGTTCAAATCGCGGTTGCTTCCATGCTTATTTTCATTTAAACAATGTTTCAGAACGCCAATCGTAGAAATAACAAAAAGGAGCATTTCAAAATGTTTCTCCAGAATCAGGGTTTCTGGGAAAGTATGAACAAGACCACGTTCGAAAATACGTTTATATGATGTCTTTTGGTACACACTTCCAGTCAAACAAAAATATGCCCTCTAGACCCACTCTCTCATGCTTGAGTATATAAGCCAATGTTATGCATCTTCTCTCTCTCTCTTTGAATATTTCCTCTAACAGGATGGAAAATGAGGGAGCATGTAAATTAGCTGTTTCATCGTATCATGATATGGAGTCCCCTTTCTCGGGTGAGTTTGTGTGCCTGTCAGTAGTCAAAGATGTGAACAAGTAGATAAACAGACTTTTCCTTGATAAACACTGTATATCGTTTGATTAATCAAATTTATCTTGAAAAACAGTGTTTATCAGCCAATAAACACTTTTTATAAAAAAAGAGACCACTGTTTATATACTGAGGAACAGTTGAGTTAAACCCCAAAAACCCAGTTAGTATGCCATATCACAATAAACCGGAATAAAACTTGTTGATTTTATTTCATTTTTCAAATTCCAATCCCTCCCCCCAAAAGAATGTGCTGGTTGACCTAAATTTCAATGTTTTGCTTACTTTTTTTCTACTGGTGAATGGTGAAGAAGAATATCGTTCATATAATATAATTGAATCTATCATGAGCAGAGGACCCAAATATCTTTTTCAGAGCCCTCGATCTCAATTTAAGATTTACCATTCTAGTAAATACGTATATACTGCTGTGCATTTATGCAAGGAGTCCCCATCACACCTAACAGTACCGGTATGTGGGATCACACTTGGAAGCCTAATAGTGTGCTGTATGTGCAGCATGTGCTTGATCTCAACTTGTTTTCAATTACTTTCTGTATCTTTCGATTGTTTTCTGTTTATTTCTGTGTCTTACCACTTCTTTCCATTGTTCCTTTTGCACAACAGAAAGGTACGATGGGGACGCACCTCAGCTCTCTGTCAGGATCCTGCCGTCATGATGCTTGCTGTATTAGGCCATTTCTATTCCTGCTAGAAAACGGATGAATTGCAAGCTGATTCAAGCAAAGATCTGCAAGCTGAAGATCTTATTGGAAGATGCTGAACATACTGCTTTTGTGACCTGAAATCCCAGGTATCTGTAAAAGCTTCAATGGTTTAGTATTGGGATTCACATAAGATAATGTGCAAAGAGGCTGTGACTACAGATTGCTATAATCATACAATATTTTGCAATATAGATATTTTTTTTGCACAAACCAAAAAGTAAGGTAATAATTGAAATTAAAAAAATCATGATTTGGTGGCAAAAACAAATTTAGATCAAAATTTTCATTCATTTTAATTCCTTTTGAAGGATGATATGGAGTTCCTTTTTAGAATACAATGTATCTTCAGAATACTTGTAGTTGTCTTAAACTTGATGTAATTGGCTAAGCGCACTTAGACGTGTATGTCATGAGCGATTCACTGGAAGACATTGTTGACGAAGCTGTTTATGTATTTTGGTATTCATTGCACAGAGTTTCCATTATTACCACGTTATATTGACTTCATGTTCACTCGGGTTATTGCCTGTAATTGTTACACTAATAGAGACTGAAGCTCTGATGAACACTCCAATGCTTGTTCATATTCTTTGTACTTTATATTACGAAAAAATATCTTCAGAGACAATACATGATGCAGTGTTTACAACTTATTTGCGATATTTAATTCTGTTTTTAATGGCTAATGGATTTGGCAAGAAATATTTCTCCAAGTCGACACAATCAAGCTATTATATCAACATAGAGAGATGTGTTATCTCACCAAACAACGTAATAGCGTTATTATGTTGACTTTTGACTTTTCATAAGTCAACTGAACTGGGCAAGATAACATATTTCGATATGTTGACACACAACTTGTTATATTTTTACTTGATTAGATAATGTATCTCGCAATTTTGACATGATAACATTATTGTATCGATTTAGCAAGATAAAGTATCTCACCATCTCAAAGCTTCCGTACATCTCTTTATTGCGAAAAAAGGTAGATGCAACTGTTGTACTAGAAATCTACATTTTCAACCCTCAAAACAACATGATGCTATCTGCATACTTGGCATTCTTGAGGAATGTGAACTATAATCACTTAATTGCTTTATTGAACTTTTGCTGCAAAACTATTAAAGCATTCATAGTGGGTGGCCTAGGCATTGCTTCTGTCATTCTTGGAGGCGTTCTATGAATGTGCAAAAACTTTAATAACAATGGTCAGGTGTTAGATTGAATAATCCATGGCAGTGCCATGGGGAAATGTTCTCTCTTCACAATCATGACATTTTACCTGTTATTGAAAGATTTCACTTGCGAGGCTACAAGCTTCACCAGACCTTCGTCGTAGATGCTGATGCAGCGCGGCAAAGCATTAGAATGGGATCGTACATGGAGGAGAGATTGTATTGTCCTATTAGACTCTCTTCATATGGGGGTTCCTTTGTGCCTGAATGCGAATAGCCTCCCTAATCCATCTGCTTTACTTGATGTTATTTGGGCAATTTTGCTAATTTGCATAAATCCAAAATGGCCGCCAGATACCATCTTGAAAACCTAACTTTTGAACCCCTGTCCACAAAATGATGAGTAATAACTCGTTTTAGGGGTTTAGAGATGTGTAGAACCGATTTCTGTAATCATTTTTGCAATATAAGGTCATCTTCAGGTCAAATCCAAGATGGCCGCCATATGCCATCTTGAAAAATTGACTTTTGTTCCCCTTGCCCCAGAATGACGAGTAATACCTCTATTTAGGGGTTTTGGGGTGTGCAGAATCCATTTCTGCTTTCTATTTTGCAATATAATGTCATCTTCAGGTCAAATCCAAGATGGCCGCCATATGACACCATCTTGAAATATCAACTTTTGAACCCTTTGCCCCAGAATCATGCATAATAACTTTTTCATGAGTCATTAGGTATGTTGATTCAATTCATGCAGTTATTTTGCACAAAGGATAATCTTCAGATCAAATCCAAGATGGCCGCCAACCGCCATCTTGAAAAATTACTTTCCGAGGCTTATACGTGTTAGAACTAATGTAAAGGGATTTCAGTAAGAATACTCATTTCTTTTAATAATTCTCAAGTTTTTGTCCCAGAATCATGAATAATCCCTCTTTTGGTGAATTATTATGTTTATTCAATTTCTGTTCATAATTTTGCAATATAGGATCATCTCCAGGTCAAAATAATCCAACATGACCACTAAACGCCATATTAAGAGAAAAAAAACTACTTCCGAGACTATTGAACCTTGAAGAAGTGCTCTCCCTAATAAGGTTGTTGTTATGTATTGGAGCTCATGTAAGGGGACTTCAGTGAGAATGATTCATTTCTTTTAATCACTCCATTTTTAGTTCGAGGTCAAGTCATGTCTAAGATGGTCAGATGGTTGATAGATTTCGTCATTAACCGCTTACTTTAGAATGAAACCATTCAAGGTTTGGGCTATGATTTCGGGAGTTTTGATCTTTTTTTATTTCTGTGCAACCATACTTTTCCAGTGAAATGACTTTAAAGTATTATTTGAATTTAAAAGTGATTTTGCCGTAATTTCCTTTTTAAAATTTGATTTAATTATTAACTTCCTTTATAATTATTATTGAACTTTTCTTCCTGACAAGAGCCATTGACTTGGTCAGCAGGAGTGCACTCATTAGCCTCCTGCAGAAGATAGCCTCCCCAAGACTGTAATTCCACGGTCAGGATTGTTCTCATTTGTGAAATGTTTTACGGAAACGATGTCGCCCCTACCTCTCAAGAAGTGGGAGTACAAGACCTAGTCATACATAACAGCTGCCTGTCTTGTGCATGTTAAGGGTTTGGATCATCCATCAGCCTTTGAGACAGTCAGAAATCCTGATAGACTCAAGACACCGACTGTCCTCCAAATACACACTCGTCTGGTTGTGGTGGACCCCTCACCTACCTTGGACCGACTATATGTCTCTTGCCCCCTTTCACAGGACAAGCATATAAGCATCAGGATTGTAAAATCTGTCATAGTCATGGCCAAGCTCCTGCACGGATGGTAGTCCTGGAAAACGTACGCCAACAAAGAAAAGTGGCTAAACACCCTTCATTTTAGCTGCCTCGGACGTACATGTATCATGCACGTTAAATGGCAGGACAAAGTGAAAAATACAGAGGCCCTTTAGCGTACGTGCTGGCATCAAAAGCTTATTCTCGCTCCTTAGTCAAAGGCACCTCAGGTGGTTGGGGCATGTTTGCCGCATGAAACCTTGGCGAATCCCTTCTTGGATTCGCCAAGGTAAGGTAAGCTGTGTGATTGGTCTCACCCCATAGATAGATCACACCATCGTTATAAAGACACCTGCAAACGTGACATAAAACTTGCCGGCATAGACACTAACACTTATGAAGGTGTAGATGATAGTCGCCATTCTATGGAGAGCTACTAAGTACAGGGATCAAGACGTCAGAAAATAATCGGAATGCTAAATTGGCAGACCAAAGGCCTAGGAGGAAGGCTAGGGCAGCGTCTCTATATAAACGTGTCTCAGCGCCATCCTCCTTCATCTGTAAAAAATTTGCTCTAGAGACTGCCACTCTAGAGTGGAGCTCTATAGTCACTCTCGAAAATGTAAGGCCTAGCGCTACACCATCGTCTTTTAAGGCGAACTGATGCCTACCAATCATTGGACACATTGATTTAGAAAAAATATTGATAAAACACTTTCAAATTCAAATAAGACCCTAAAAGCCTCTTCAGTACAAAGGTATGGATGGACCTTAAAAAATACACTCGAAATGGATCATAGCCCAAACCTAAAGAGGATTCATTCTAAGTTGAGCAATTAATGTTGAAATCTGACATCTAAGATGTAACTTCACCTTGACCTTGAACTTGAGAATTAATAAAAGAAATGAGTATTCTTACTGAAATCCCTTTACATTAGTTCTAACACGTATAAGCCTCGGACAGTAATTTTTCAAGATGGCGGTTGGAGGCCATCTTGGAGTTGATCTGAAGATTATCCTTTGGGCAAAATAACTACATGAATTGAATCAACATGCCTAATGACTCATGAATAGAGTTATTAATCATGATTTATTTGGCAAAGGGTTCAACAATTGATATTTCAAGATGGCGTCATATGGCGGCCATCTTGGATTTGACCTGAAGATGACATTATATTGCAAAATAGAAAGCAGAAATGGATTCTGCACACCCCAAAACCCCTAAATAGAGGTATTACTCGTCATTCTGGGGCAAGGGGAACAAAAGTCAATTTTTCAAGATGGCATATGACGGCCATCTTCGATTTGACCTGAAGATGACCTAATATTGCAAAAATGATTACAGAAATCGGTTCTACACATCTCTAAACCCCTAAAACGAGTTATTACTCATCATTTTGTGGACAGGGGTTCAAAAGTTAGGTTTTCAAGATGGCATCTGGCAGCCATTTTGGATTTATGCAAATTAGCAAAATTGCCCAAACGGCAACTTTGGGCAACCAAGCTGAATTTGTTCTAGGACCCCATAGGAACACGAATCAAGAAAAAAACTTCATCGGAAAGAACATTTCTAGGTTTGGAAAATGTCAAATCGACTATCAAGCCTAAAGTCCTAAATTTTCTGAGATTCGGGGGGGGGGGGGGGGTGATGATTCTAGGCTAAGATATTTGATTGAGTGCACCCATACTCTATGGTATTCTCCTTGCTGCCAAGTACTACATCAATCCTGTTTCACCTTGAGTAATCTACTTCCTGTATCTGGATACAGCCATGTTGATTGTGCTTGCACACAAAAACGTCAAGCTATTTATGGGATTTTTCACATTTTCTATTGCAGACACCTGCATCTTTGTACTTTCTGTAAGCCAAAGATTGCTTGATTTCAACTGAGGCATTTTTCTGTACTGTTGTTCTCAACTGACAATTGTCTATACAGTGTGTGTCAATAAAAAGTTTACACTTTGTAAATGTCCTGGCAAGTTTAAAACTCACAATAGAGGGAAAAAAAAATTCCCACATCTATTCTTAGATTCCAGTCTCTTCTATCAGATGGCAGTATGAATTATTGCACAAATATTATGCTTGAGTGAGCACTGCTCTTATTGGACAGATCGCAGATATTGGTTTACAAAACATGCTGACTTTTACATTGTGTCAAAGAAGAAGGCAATAAAATAACTAAGTCACTTTTCGCAAAATTTTTAAGATTAAGTGGTGCTCACTAAAGCAGAAACTTTTGTTGACATTCATATTGCCATTCATTTAAAGGGACTTGTACCAATGTAAAGATGCTTTTAAAAATGTCAGGATATTTTAAATTTTTTATTTTATCAGATTTTTTCAAAGTGTCAACTTTTTTTCAGACGCACTGTAAAATGAATGTAAGTTATGTTACCCAAGCTAGGTCTTGCCATCAGTAGACTACACCCCTCAGAGTTGAAAGAATTGGTGGGTGTTTCGTAAATCATAAGTTACGAATGACTTTACGCATCACTGGTGACCCTCTATTGTACTAAATTATACCTATGTGGCTGACTGAGCACCTGAGAATGTGTACCAGTCCTGAAGGCATAAATTATATATACACATGTAGGTCAAACCTGACATGTCAAAAGGTCAAGAAATATCCTGCAAGTGCACTGTACAGATAAAGGTCAAGCCCAGATGGACAAAAAAAGTTGATTTGAATGAATTGCGAAAAATCAAGGAGCATAACGCTGAAATAATTCCATCAAATTTGATGTAAAATAAGAAAGATTACCTAGCTTTCACAAATATTTTATATGCATATAATGGAATGGAAGATGTCACCCCCTCATTAATTTTTGTCTCACCTGCGAAGCAAAGTGAGACTATAGGCGCCGCTTTTCCGACGGCGGCGGCGGCGGCGGCGGTGACGGCGGCGGCGGCGGCGGCGTCAACATCAAATCTTAACCTGAGGTTAAGTTTTTGAAATGACATCATAACTTAGAAAGTATATGGACCTAGTTCATGAAACTTGGCCATAAGGTTAATCAAGTATTACTGAACATCCTATTAGAGTTTCATGTCACATGACCAAGGTCAAAGGTCATTTTGGGTCAATGAACTTAGACCATGTTGGAGGAATCAACATCGAAATCTTAACCTGTGGTTAAGTTTTTGAAATGTCATCATAACTTCGAAAATATATGGACCTAGTTCATGAAACTTGGACATAAGGTTAATCAAGTATCACTGAACATCCTGCATGAGTTTCACGTCACATGACCAAGGTCAAAGGTCATTTAGGGTCAATGAACTTTGGCCGAATTGGGGATATCTGTTGAATTCCCATCATAACTTTGAAAGTTTATGGATCTGATTCATGAAACTTGGACATAATAGTAATCAAGCATCACTGAAAATTTTGTGCAAGTTTCAGGTCTCATGATTAAGGTCAAAGGTCATTAGGGTCAATGAACTTTGGCCGAATCGGGGGTATCTGTTGAATTACCATCATAACTTTGGAAGTTTATTGGGCTAGTTCATTAAACTTGGACATTAGAGTAATCAAGTATCACTGAACATCCTGTGCACGTTTCAGGTCACATGACCAAGGTCAAAGGTCAATGAACTTTGGCCAAATTGGGTGTATCTGTTGAATTACCATCATAACTTTGAAAGTTTATGGATCTGATTCATGAAACTTGTACATAAGAGTAATCAAGTATCACTGAATATCCTGTTTGAGTTTCAGGTCACATGATCATGGTCAAAGGTCATGTAAGGTCAATGAACTTTGGCCATGTTGGGGTTTTTTGGTGAATAACCATCATATCTCTGTAAGTTTATTGGTCTAGTTCATAAAAAGTGGACATAAGAGTAACCATGTATCACTGAACATCTTGTGCGAGTTAGAGTAGTATTCAAAGTCAGCACTGCTGCTATATTGAACCGCGTGATGCAGGTGAGACGGCCAGAGGCATTCCACTTGTTTCTCTTTATGATGTATGGTGTGAAACACAAATTTTGTTCCCCTCATTATTTAATGTGAAACAAGGTTTGGTTCCTCCCAGAATATTGTGTAGTCTGTTAAGCGAAAATTCCCCCCTCACCCTTTCCTTTATCACAGCACCTATCTTAGAATTTGGTGAATATGGTGTTACATTTGCTATTAAAGATTTGCCTGTCATCTTTATTAGAACCGGTTCAGTCCATAATAAAACAATTATGTTCTGTGACCTTCTTTCTGAAATGGCGCCATCTAGTGGTCACCAAGCACATGCATGCTCATTTACTCGGGTCCTTTAAAAGTAAAAAAATGAAATAGTTTCCTATGAATTACAATATAAAGTACACGTATATAGACACAGGAAAAGTCAATTGAGCATAATCATCCTCTATGTGAAAATTGTTGAAAGAGGGTTAACTAATCCAACATTGTTGAAAATCCTGTTTGAAAACTTGTTGTCCCACTCACCCGACGACTTTTTTTAAAGTAATATGGAACGAAAAGGGAAAGAAGAAAGAAGAATGTATAAAAAAAAACGATAAGGCTCCCTAGTATTTGAGGAATAATTGGTTGTCTTGCACCCCCCCCCCCCCTTCCCTCCCTTAAAGAACCCTGACACCAACCCAGAATTGTTCATCCTGTCCGTCCAGGGATAGCAGTAGCTCCCCTGGGAAAAAATAAACCGCAGTTCCCCTTGCGAAAAAAAATGTCAAGCCAAATTCTTGTCTCCCAGTTGCTGGTCTTTGACTATGTAGACAGATTCCATATTATTAAAGTAATGGGCATTGAAGCCACCATTTCAGCAAAATTCGTGAAATCAGCATTGGCATAAAAATGATAATCTAACCAAAAGAGTTAAGGCCTGGTCACACCGCCCTAGCGTTGTTGGAGCGGTCGTGGAGCGCTAGGGAGAGAGGGTCGAATTTCGCTCACAAACTTGGGGAAAAAAATCGAAAATGGTGAACGGTAGCGAGCGGTAATAATTTTTTCTCTCCGCTCCACAACCACTCCAACAACGCTCGGGCGGTGTGACCAGGCCTTAAGATTGATATGACCAACCACAACTATGGAAAGCCAGCAACGCCAACATCTACAATGCATGGTTGTTCCACAAAAAAAAATTTGGTTCCAATATGACGTATAGCCTACTCATACATTTACCATCGTCGTGACCATTCAGTGTACTTCTTTTCTTTCTTACAAAGGATATTATGCAAATGTCAAGTAGGAAAAATTAGGACGATGATGGATTTCCATATAGTTGAGGTTGATTGGATCAATCTTAACTCTTTGTAAGACAGGACCCTGAAACCCACTCATTCTCTTACATTGTTGCCCCCCCCCCCCCCTTCCCCATTTCTGTTAAAATGGCGATGTCATGAAATGTATACATGTGTATATTCATATATTTATGTTGCATTGAAATATTTCTTTATTCATATTTAAGGCCTGGTCACACCGCCCGAGCGATGTTGGAGCGGTCGTGGAGCGGTAGGGAGAAAGGGTCGAATCTTGCTCACAAAATTGGGGAAAAAATCGAAGAAAAAAATAAAAAAAAAAAACAATCGAAATCGAAAATGGTGAACGGTAGCGAGCGGTGATGTTTTTTTTTCTCTCCGCTCCACGACCGCTCCAACAACGCTCGGGCGGTGTGACCATGCCTTTATATCTTGTTGTTAGAATTAGGTGAATAATTAAAGGTCAAGTCCACCCCAGAAAAATGTTGATTTGAATAAAAAGAGAAAAATCAAACTAGCAGAGCGCTGATAATTTTATCCAAATCGGATGTAGAATAAGAATGTTATGGCATTTTAAAGTTTCTCTTATTTTCACAAAAAAGTGATATGCACAACTCAGTGACATGCAGATGAGTCGGTCGATGATGTCCATCACTCACTATTTCTTTTGTTTTTTATTGTTTGAATTATACAATTTTTCATTTTTACAGATTTGACAGTCACGACCAACTTGACTGAACCATATAGTATTACCGTAATCAATGCTAATTCCACATGTTCAGGGAGGAATTAACCATTGTTTCACTTGACAATGAGGGGAAATCAGAATATTTCATATAATAAAATACAAAAGAAATAGTGAGTGGATGATGTCATCAGTCTCCTCATTTGCATACTGACCAGGATGTACATGTAACTGTTTTGTTAAATTAAGCAAAACTTTAAAATGTCATAACTTTCTATTTTACATCCGAATTTGATGAAATTTTCAGCGGCATTCTTGTTGGATTTTTCTCTTATTATTCAAATCAACTTTTTGTTGGGGTGAACTTGTAGTTTAAGCAAGCAAGCAGAGGACATTACTAAAGGGATGGTCCGGGCTGAAAATATTTATATCTAAATAAATAGAGTAAAATCCACAGAGCAAAATACTGGAAATTTTATCAGAATCGGATAAATAACGAAGTTATTGAATTTTAAAGTTTTATCAACATTTTGTGAGAACAGTTATATGCACATCGTCATGAATATTCATTAGGTGGGCTGATGATGTCACATCCCCACTTTACTTTCTTATGTTATTACATGAAATCATAATTGTTACATGTTTTCATACATGTGTGTCTCCATTGTGATGAAATAAGTTGCGGTAAAAATAACTAATGCACTTTAGTTGTCAAATCAACTGTTTTAGTTATTGGTAGAAAAAAAATGAATGAACTTAATTTCATGTAAAATACAAAAGAACAAGTGGGGATATGACATCATCAGCCCACCTAATGAATAATCATGAAGACATGCCTAGAACTGTTTCACCGGAATAATGCAAATCTTTAAAATTCAATTACTTCGTTGTTTTTTTATCCGATTTCGATCAAATTTTCAGCATTTTGCTCTGTGAAATTTACTCTATTTATTGCGATATAAATATCTCCAGCCTGACCAATCCCTTTAATGAATGTCATTGATGGGGCAATATGTGGCAATATGACAATGTGCCAAACTCTTTGTCAGAACTCAGAGTGAAACAACTTGTGAGCGAATATTATGTGAAAAAGAAGAAGTATTAATAACAATTTGAGGTATTTGCCTAATATTACAATTTTTCAATTTCTTTAAAGGAAAACACCTTGCATACGTTGATGAATCACTTATATGTGTCAAATGAATGAATTTGCAAGTCGAATTCGGTTATTGAAAAATTAAATGCTTTATCTATTTCAAAGCTCAGGACTGAGAGTTTGCGTTTATTTGTTTTATTTTGCTTGTTTTTTTACCAATGTTCTCGGTCCCAACCTATACCCAGTCCCCCTCACGGGTCTCCCTCTTTCTCTGTCTCTCTGTCTTTACCCCCCCCCCCTCCATCTCTCTCTCTCACACGTATTTTTATTCTACTTTGTTCTCTACTACCTCTGCCATTGTTACTGTGATCCGTTTTTACTTCTTATTTCTACATTTTAGTCCTATCTGACGTACATGTAACTTTCCCTCGCCTAACATTTCCTCTGTGAATAATAAGTTACTGGTAACTGTACCATTAGCAGATGTTGATCAGCATGCGGAAAAAAACCCAGATAATCATAGAACCGAATTTATAAATCCAATTTAGCTTTTCCGTAGTCGAATTAGACTTTAACATACAGAGAATTGTGAGCTGAGTTGAACAGGAAATTTATGTACCGTATAATATAGAGGGCGGGGGGGGGGGCAAGGGGATATATTGGGAGGTGGTAAGAAGAGATGAAAAGTTGAAAAACACAGACAATTGAAAGAAAGACAGGAACAATTAAACAATTACAAGTCAAGTCTATCCCAACATAAAGATGATATGAAGAAAAGGGGGGAAATGAAACGTGCGCAACACTCAAAATGCACTGATCTGTATTTTATCTGTAGATCTATCGAACATACAGGGGCCCATTTCATAAAGGACTTGCAACTGTTGTAACTTTGCCATTATGTCAACTACCATGGTAACCTTGATTGTGATTGGCTGCTGAACCCTGTTACCATGGTAGTTGTCATTATGGCAAAGTTATAACAATTGTAAGTCCTTTATGAAATGGGCCCCAGATCATTGTCAAAATGACATCAGAATTATATGTAAAAATAGAAATTTTACTTATTTCACAAAGCGGTGATGCAAATAAGTCGAAGCTCTATTCCCTCCATCACAGTTCTTTTTGTAAATTAATGGTATGATTGCTTACAATATTTTTTGGCAGATTTTGCAGGAAAACGTTCATCGAATCACAAAAGATTAAGAGAGTTAAACCCACATGTTCTGGGAGCAATCAATCTTTGTTTCACATAACGACGAGAAAATTTGAAATGTTCTTTGATAATTATTTTGTGCAAAAAAAATAGTGGGTGACGTCATTTGTTTCCGTTACAATCGTAACGATTAGGACATTCACAAGCCATAAATGTTTGATGAAATCATGCAAAACTTTACCCCCCCAAAAAAAAAAATTCCCCTTTTTTTACGCCTCCCCCGGCCCCTATCCACCTATGTAAATGTCTCCCGGATGAAGCGGTTCGATATTGCAATTGAGCTTTTCTTGAAATATTCGAAATAAAATTAATTGTACGTAACATGACTCCCTTGAACTAAATAATAAACACGGTAAAAAGAGACAATCGAATGAGTTTTTTTTATTGTACATTTACCCCCCAAAAAATCTTCCTCTTATTTTTTTACGCCCCCAATAGGGGAGGGGGGCACTCCGGCCCCCTATCCACCTATGTAAATGTCTCCTGGATGAAGAGGTGCGATAGATATTGCAATTGAGCTTTTCTTGGAATATTCGAATTAAAATAAATGGTACATGAGAAACATGACTCCCTTGAACTAAATAATAAACACGGTAAAAAGAGACATTCAAATGACAGGGTTTTTTATTGTACAACATAGTTACATTTCATGTAATTACATATAAGTTTAAAAACATAGAGACCACACACACTCACAAAAGCATACACATACAAATATAATAATTAGATACAATTCACAACACATCCAAAATTGTCTCACAGCTACACGATCAGTTCAAATCGTATTTAAAAAAAAACTCACATCGTCTTATCATTTTGAAGAGTACTTATCGAATTCAGCTTCCTTTTTAATGCAGCTATGCTTTGCTTTGTCATACTAAGAATAAAATAATGTAGAAAAGCTGCTCAGAGTAGTGACCAAATTATACGATGTTATACTAGGGCGACATGGATCCTGATCAAATATGATTGGCTGAAATGTATCACGTGATCAATAATTTATTTTACTAATGACTTGTTCTATTGACCAGTTATAGTTTGGAGGTGAGGGTGGTTAATAAATTACAAAGTACCCATCACTATCTTACAGGGGCCGCGGAACGGTTTTCAAAGGGGGGGGGCTGACCATGCAAAAAATCACAATCATATGGTCATTTTTACGTGTTTGTACAGTTTTGGGAAAAAGTGTGGGCTGAAGCCCTGCATTATAAAAAAAATATTCGGCCTATATCATTCTGCTCGGGATTGAACTTGAACAGCCAAAAGCCCTCGGCTGTACCTCGGGAGTTTTAAAACTGTTCCAATGGTATCTCGTGTGTGTAATTCTTACTGATCCCGTCCATGGTGACTGAGCGTTAGTTTTGTACATCCTTCACAGAAATAGTGTGAAAGTAGATGTTGGATTGCGCTGGCATTGGAATATGACCGCAAACTGGAAAAGGAAATATCAATGACGGATCAAGTTCACTAGACTTAAGATCTAAACAAAGACACATCAAAATGGCATTACATCCGAGAGCGCAAAAGTTTGTTCGGTATTTCACTGCACACGCGTGGTATACCACGTGATCTCTCCGAGTCCTATTTGATCAAACTGAAAGTTACGCCCTGTCCTCGTGTGGATCCCCCAAACCAAAGTCACGGGACACGAACTTTTGCGTAAAACAATAGCAAAAAAACCAATGCAATGTGAAAATGACTCAAAATAAAATGACTTCCTTCCCCTGGTGCAATCTTGTCTGGAATATCAATCTGTGGTTCCGACTGCAAAACAAACTTCCCGATTTGGTGACTTGTTCACCTTTCTTTTTACTCTATCGGTACATTGATGGGGTGCACAGTCTTCTTAAAGGTAGTATGTACCAGCCACATCGTACACCAGGGGTCTGTTGCATAAAACTTTTTACCTGAGAAAACTCTGGTAAAAAAACTGGAAACTAAGGTTAGTCTGATTTCTGCCATTGACTTTAACACAGGGCAAAAACTCCGGTAAAAACAACCTGAGTTTTCTCAGGTAAAAAGTTTTATGCAGCGGGCCCCAGGGCTCCGTAACACAAAATGTTTGCGATAAATTGCAAATATGAGAGAACGACACTCATTGGTCCCTGGTCAGTATTTTAAACCAAATGCGCGTGTGACATTGATATTGATTGGTCAGTTCATTTAGCGATTGATCGTTAATCTTTGTGTTACGGAGCCCAGATAGAGTCTGCTCAGATTTGAGGATGCCTCCCCCTAATGCAGCATTTTATTCACGTACTCTTTCTTAACAATATTAATGCATTTATCCAGTGTTGGTAGAGCTCGTTGAGATTCCCCACACCTCCGAAGATCATTTTCCGAACACTGTCATTTTCCTATTTAGTTTAAATGACTATGATAAGTAATATCGAACGACACCGTACGTATGTTTACAATTGTTTATCAGAAGTTATGCGAATCAGAGACTATTACACAGTACAACGTTGGGCAACTTACTGTCCACTGTGTTTGGTCATGTATGTTGGTTAAAAAAAATATATAGATATTCTGGGCAGTTATCCAATTGAGCAAATTTATTACCCAATTATTTTTATTACACAGTTTGGGCAGATTATAACCAATAGTTGCCCAGGGTTGGTTAAATGTTGGGCATTTTTTGCCCAACTATTTCAAGAGTGTAGATATCCATCATTCTGCAGCCGTTCATTTTTTTGGGGGGCGGGGGTAATGGAAGACATGCCCTCTTCAAATCCGAGAATAGGCCTCCTGATTCTATAAGGCGAGGGGTCTTCCTGAAGTCGGTCAAATAAATAAAAAACAAAGTGTGTAATAGTTCTTCCTATAACACAAATGAAGAACAAATTATAACACTATTCAAGACAACTTAATTGTTACAAAATACTATAGATAGAACGTTCAGATGGGTGAATGGTTCACTCAAAATGTTTATTTTTTAGTGTGTGTAAAAAGTTCGTTGATCCAGCCCAACGACCCACGTAATCCCGTGGTGATGAAGTGTTCTTGGTTTCACCCTAAACCAATCTTTTTTATGAAATAAGCAATCATTAATGTTATTAAGTGTCTCTTCTGAAAATAGTCATGTTAAATCATATCCTGTGCTACGAATTTATTACGAAAAATCATTCACCGAAAAGGATACACGATTTAAAGCCTTGTTTTTCACGCGACTCGTACATTTCGTTATGATATAAGTTGATTCAATGAACTGTGATGTACATGTAGATACATTACATATGACATTTTATAAAAACAAAAGAATTCCCCGGTTATTTCTATGAATCAAAATCATAACATTAAAAATACAACTAATCTAATATTTCATAAATATCAATTATCAAAAGGATAAAGGTTTGAACATTGCATCATAATTTCACATAAGAATAAATAATTATACTTGTAAGATAAATAAAGAATATTCAGTGGATGATTATTATATTACATGGAAGGCATTATCAAAACACTTCATTTTTTTTTATAGATATTTAAAAATTTCAATATCTATCATTAACTGGACCTCGAGAAGTAAAAAAAAAACCCTGACTGAGCATCAAGCTCAGAAACTTTGTTCCAGATACTGCAGAGTGCAGATAGAAAGTGGTGCATATGGTATCCGAATACTGATAAGTAAAGAAAAGATATACAAATTACACCCTGAACAAGAAAAGCTCTGATAATTAAGGTACATGTAGGATCACATAATATGAACTTGGAGTGTCTTTCAGTGGCCACGGAACGGTTTCCAAAGTGGCGGGCTGCAAAAAAACACAATTGGTTATTTTTACGATTTTTGTAGACGTTAACTGAAACAAATGGGAGCTGAAGCGCCCCGTCCCGGTTACGCGGCCCCTGTAAAATTCGTCCTACTTGGACAATGTCAAAGGTGTGATGTGCTATGCAATTTAAGCAAGAATTGCAACCAGAAAATAAATCAATGAAATTCAATTATTCCGATAGACTTGACTAACGCCAGAAAGAATAAAATGGCGCTTTAAAACGCAAAGCCATTAGCTTCAGATGCAAAAAATCAAAATTCTCATAATATCATCACTATTAGGATAATAATACTGAGTGGTATTACAAGTCATAACAAACCATGTCCAACAAAAAAGAGTGAAAGAACAACTCCTCTTTGCCAGGAGTTATTGTATTGCGTCAGTGCAATTTTCATCTCTTAATTCACACGGCATCCACCTTCCTCATGAAAATCTTGCAGTGCCGCCGAGCAGGTTCGTCGGGAGCCGCGCGCATTTGTCTCATCCGCGGTGCTTGACCATGGTCAAACATCTTTAGCCAAGTCTGATTTTGAGAGTCTAGCATTCTACACTTTGTGAGATTTATGTCTTGGCGTCTTCCTCTGTTTGGTGATGATGTCCATCTGGAGGGGGAGCTCCAGCATGATGGGCATGTCGAGCTCGTCGGCGGCTCCGATCACCTCCTCGTCCAGGGTTTCGATGTAAGCTTGCTTGCAGCAGCGTTGGAATTCTTCAGAAAGCCTTGGTACAGCTCCAGAGACACATTTGCTGTGTTGCCTTAACTCGATGTAGCGCTGTCGATCTTCTCTCGTGATCTTGAAGTTGCCCATTCTGCTTGGGTCGTGCCTAGGAGTAAATAAATAAGACTTTATCCTCTTTATGTTCTTCATTACATCAAGAAACTAGTTGGTTTCATCGTCGTTTTGTTAGGTTCAATGGGAAAATGAAAACTATTGCTTTATAGAGATGTACTTTAACATATAACAGACGTAACAACGGGACATTGCCCGTTGAAACTACTTTCCCTAATCACTGCCGTATTGATGATTTATTTGCTGTTGAGAGATGTTACAGGCCTTTGTTTAAGACAAATTCAAAATTTTTGATGACAGTTCTGTTCTTATAGAATCTTTCAATCGTTTTCAAGATATCCTTTGACATACTCTGGAATTCCACATATATCACGTGTGTTTTCGGCGTGATCTACAAGTGGATTTTCACGACACGTCGTCAGTAGTATTATAAACAACTCACTGATAACCCAAGTCGCGTGATGTTTTCCCAATGTGTTGTATCATTCAGTGAAGAAATATGTTTATGTTTCAGACAAGCCGCAATCATGATAATGAATACCGTCGATGGACGGCTTCCATTCGCTGATTCTGGAAAACATCCACATTATTCCATCTATTGACGGCTACCCCTCCCAACCACGCCCTTTACTATTCTCTCTTTACCTTTCAACGTTCTATTAACAAAGCTCGAGCCCGAATAACCCTATTTCATTCTGATATATTCCTATACAAAACACTGTCTTCTTTCAAACTCTTATTTTCTCTTTCCGTAACTCAGAGCAATCTTTTTCGGGGTATTTGTGGATACTACTAATGAGAAAAAAGGTAGGTACTACAGATTAAAATAAAGTATGAAGAAGATAGTCGTACCTCATAAGAACTTGCGGTCTGTAGTTCTCAGGAGTACAGAGGAATCCACTACGCCCTGCCCTAGCTCCCAAAATACAACACTGACTTTCCGTTTCACGAAGACGCGTCGACAACGTCGTCAACTTTTGCGTCAGCGTTGTCGTCGTCTGATCATCGGTGACGAAAGCTCCCGTAGTCGCCTCTGGACTTTCGTCCGTTGGAACCCCGCTGCTGAACTCGCCAACCGGTTCGGCGTCCCTCAGTCGTTGTCGCTCCTCCTCCGCCCTATATCTCTCTTCCTCTGCCTGAAGTCGCAGTCTTTCCCTCATCAAGAACTCTGCAGGGAGAACAATCAATATTGAAAAAAAGTGGACTTCATTGTTATCATCATCAAGAAACAACTTTCAAGCAAACACCATCCCACTGTTCTCACTCATTAGACCAATCATGGAATCATGCATGGTCATAAAAACAACAAGAACGCTTGAACTTCCAGGGCGATATCGAGAGTCTTGGACCTCGGTCACGAGGGTCGAACACTTTGCGATCAAGATGTACGCTGTACGAGATCACAAAAGTTAGTTTTCGCGGCATTTTTTTTTTGTTCATAAGGTTTTCGGGTGGTTTGCTCGTTTGTTTTTCTTTCTTTTAGGCGGTCAAGATGCTGGTCAGCCTTCGATGCATAAACTCAAGAAAAGTCATCTAAACCTAGCAGCACTACTTTACAAAAAAAATCAAGAAAAACAAAAAACCCAAAGCCTCTGAAGATGTTCTTTTGAGACACAGGCAATGCACCACAAGGTTTATTCTAATCCCATACAGAAAATATATCTCGAATGATTTGGACCTCAGATGCCTCTTTTGATTTAAAGAAGAAAAAAAACCCACCTGTGCAAGACAACAGAATGCTATCTAAGACAGGAGGAGAAAAGGGGGAAAGGTGAAAAGGAGAAGAGGAAGAAAAGAAGAGGATTGATTTTCTGACATTGGCAGTTTGCATCTTTAAAGTCCACAATAACTCCGGTGTTTCAATACTTTCTTAGACGTCAACAGAACATAAAGTTTTGATGATGAAGACATGTTTGACAGAGGTGATTTTTTTTCTGACGAATTAACAAGAACGTTTAGCGCCGGACAATGGGAGGGGCGCCCCCGTCTGGATTCCCTCAGCATTTTGGCTTTTGAGACATGTCGTTGCGTAATTTATTTCCCGGACGATGGCGCCAGGAAAAGTATAACAAGTTTTAGGAAATCGAGTGACTGATGGACTCTTTAGTCTGTTTTGAAGAGCACAGTCTTAAACATTTGACGTGTTTAAGTGAAATTGGAACATGTTTTTTTAAACAAATTATCTTTTTAAACATGTTTAAGTTTATCGAAATTATCTAAATAAACATGTCACACACCAGGATATGAGAAAACTGTGTTTCAAACTTCATGATCTATCAAAATCCGGGTTCTCTTTTTCTTCATCTCTTGATTGTTTTTATGTGTTTTTACCTCAAACTGCAACCCATTCCGAAAATGATTGTTAACGTTTATAGTCCTACTTGATACCATTGCAGGTTGTACAAATGATTTTCATGTCCAGAGGCGGATCCAGGATTTTCCAAAGGGGTGTGGGCACATTTTCCCGAGGAAAAAAAATTGACAAGCAAAAAAAGTCTTCACTTTCAAGGGGGGGGGCACATTTCTATTTTAACAGAATTTTTACTTTACAGATTTTAATTGTGCCTCTCAAATGGGGGGGGGGGTACGGGCCGGCTTTGCTGCCCCCCCCCCCCGAACAAAAGAAAATCATTTTAGCTGTACATGAAATAGTTTGAAATAAAGAAGACGACATTAAATAGGACGTTTTAGCAAGTGAAGTGAATGCTGTACTAGGCAAACCCATAAAAACTCGGTCAAAAAATCATTCCGAAAAAAACTTCCAAAAAAAAAAACTTTTTTAGATGAAGGGCCTATATGAAACTGCTCGAAATAAGGAAAGACGACATAGAACATTAAGTAAAGTGAATGTTGTCATGTTGCGACTCATCATGATCTCTTCGCCTGACCTAGAGATAAGGGTCAATTTGAAGGACATCACTACACGGGGATCCGTGGAAAAAAAAGCGTAAAAAGAATATTTGCCAATATTCATTTCTCATGCAATACCCAATAATCGTTTAAACTATACACTACTTCTGAAACTGGGTTACTAAAATACTCTCCCTTGTAAGTTATTTCTTCGAAATTATTGTTTTATTACATCTCATGAGCAGCATTGGAAAAAAGGGATATTGGCCTGATATCGAAGGCAATACATACATTAAGTATTATTTTAAAAAAATATATAAATATAATGGAAGCTCATCCTATCCGAATTAGTACAGTAGCGATGTTTCTTTAATAAAGGCGTCTTTACGTTTTCATCTCAAAAATGAGAAGTATGTCACGCAATGAACCTAACAATCGCCTACTTATTATTAAATCACACAAATAATGTCACATACTTGAGAATGACAATATCTTCAGGTGTCTTCCCCGATCCGAAGAAGTTCTCAGATTGAATTTCCAACAAAATGCTGAGGTGAAAATTGGAACGCAAATAAACCTCCACCCTAAAGATCAAAGGTGCTCAATTGCATTCCATTTACTGATTTACATTCCTGTCATGAAATTCTTTGAAGAGTAAAGTATCACTTTGACCTTTGTGAAAGAGTGGAAATATTCTCATATTTTTTTGCTGATTCGATTGATCCCATTCTGGTGACCCAGCTGAGAGCGCATCACATAATCAGATATCAACATAGGTATCATACTTTTGGTAGGAAGGTAGTCAACAAGTCTCGCGACACAGTGAACTCGTTGGTGGGATCTTCGATTGCTTGAAGCGAGTTTCCGCAATTTGCATGCAACGGGGACGGATTCTAGAACATAGCCAATGCATTGGAAATGCCTGTCAAATCACTATGAACAGCTGACAAGTCTTTGTCGAAAATTGGTGAACCAGGACCGCAAATCGTCCTATATACGATTTGGAGTGGACGAAAAAAAAAATCAAATATGTCGTTTCTCCGTGCAGAGTCACGTAAAAACTGCTGTATTGATCCACCGATTGTCGACAAAGACTTCTTTGTCATGACTCATGAAGGGCTTTTGACAAAAGATTCTCTACGTTCCAGAAAACATCTGCGTAGTGGTTGCAAAACTGTCTAGACTCACATCAACAAACACAAAACCAAATCCGAACCGACTGACTACACTGTTAAAAAAGACCTGATTTTATTGGAAAAAAGGATTTTGCAGAAAGCAATAACAGAATCATTCTGTAAATTCATAAAACATGATTTTTTCTGCAATTTAACAGAACAGGTCTGTTTAAAAGGGGGGAAAAGGTTTTATTAAATGAAATTTGTAAGATTCCATACACCGAATACCAATTTTCCTGTAATTTTACATGATATAATGTAAGATTACGCAATCTGGTAAGATTATAGGTGTTCTCGAGACTCTGCTGCAGGAATTAATTTTATTTTAACGATAAATTTTCTTACAGTGTACGTGCCTCTCGAAATAAAGAATGTTCATAATTCTGGTAATGGGTTTGATCGGTCAGAAGTAGGATTCGTTGGTGTGACTGTGCAATATGTGTTGGATCTACAAGGAATTACCAAATCAACCATGCTGCTCATTTTACGCTCTCATATAGCTTATTCCAGTAATTAATTACTCCTTATTAGGGTCATTCCTAAAACTAATCACATCAGAAATTCGAAATCGTTCACCTTTAATCTACTTCAAAAATTGAATTTTATTTATTTTTGTTTTAAGGACACCATAATACAACTCTGTTCAACTCGTAAGAAACTTTGATCTATGGGAGGATGGACAGATAGTTAACGGATTTCTGGTGTCCGGATTATAGTGAAAGCTGTAAAAATAAATGGCTCCACTTTAATCAAAGGGTCAGCGTTCTGATTCACAAATTTTGTACATTACTGAAAGTGGAGGTATCGTGGCCTGTGGTAAGTGCGCCTGACGACAAAGTCCATGGTTCGATTCCCAGCACGACATTCCTAATCTTGAGCAGTGAATTATGTGCATTAGTATATATCACAGACACAAGAACGAAAGCTGCAGGGGCTGCTGAAACGGGTTGGGGGTTGGGTGGACTTCAGCCCCCCCCCCCCTCCACTTTTCTCTGAAACCGTGTACAAATACGTTTTTGCTTAGTCACCCCCCCCCCACTTTCTAAACCGTTCCGCGGCCCCTGAGCTGACCATCCGGGAGGCAAAGGCCGGATGTGTTCCCCTCCTCTCATTGAGAACCATAAAAACTATTTGTAGTGCCAAAAAAGTCGGGTATATACCCGAGTGAAGACTCTCTTGAGGGTTTTTTGCGCTCGTTTGTTAATCTTTCGTTACATAAATAATATATTTTAAAACAAAAAGCCCACCCCTTCCCCATGTTCCCTCTAGAAAACCTTAGATCCGCCCCTGATAGCCTTTAGCAATTATAGATATTGTTTGTCAGGACGCGGTAACATAAAAGGATAGCGATTAATCGCTAAATGAAATGACCAATCAAGATCATCGTTGCATGCGCATTTTGCTAAGTAGACTGAATATGAACCAAACAGAATTGTTCTTTTAAATTAGTGAACAATATCGCTAACCTTTGTGTTACGGGACCCTGGAGTTGGTTTCGCCGGTGAGACTGCATTTTAACCTTACCTCAAATAAATAAAAAAATGCTACCAACAACAGCTAAAGTAAGATGCATACATAGATAGCATTTTGGACGATGAGGGGCATTGTGCTCTTTTATAATTATGGGCACTTTTCGTTTTGTCAGGCATTTTATTTCTAAGACCCACCAGGTTCAACAATTTTGCTTTGTCACGGTGAATGTGAGCCAGAAATATAGATTAACATTGCACATGCCCCTCTTCACTCTGTCTCTCTTTATCCTTGTTGCTATGACAAAAACTCCATTATCGTTTTTTCCATCAGCATTTTACTGTTTCGATGGGCCGTTTTCAGATAAACACACCTTCCTTGTTTAGCTTCCTTCCTTCCCATACAGACTAAACTGGATTTTCTCGATGAGTACACTCACAGGTCAGTCGACCGATTGGGCACCCCCCCCCCCCCCTCCTCCGGTTGGCAACAAATACTGCAAATAATGACAATATAAATATTATGACAAAGTATCTGAAAGCACGTTCTTTAGGCCTTGTGACAATGAAAACTGCCTCAGAATTGATGAGTGTTTTACACTCGTCAACCCCCCCCCCCATCTCCCTCTCTCTCTCTCTTTCTCACAGTCTCTTTATCCCTATCCCTTTAATAAATTAAAATATTATATAGAGCGCATTTTGCGTCCCTGCTCTTTGGCGACTCTGGAATCTAAAGACCGCTTGCAAACTTTCCTTGGGGGCAAGTGGGGGGGTGGTCTGGAGGGTTTCTTTTTTACCCTTTTACTTTCGTCACTTGGAGAGAAAAATGGGTAATCATAATCTGATCGTGTTTTATCCTCAGCAGAAATTATCCGTTTATTTAGAAAATAGCAAGAATTCCCAAATGGAATAGGGACTCTCCCTTATTTACGGAAATTGAATTAACATGATCGAGATACAAGAGTTAAGACTATTTTAACAGGTCTGGAACCTTTTCAAGAAATAGGCCTATACACAAACCGGCCAGAGAAATTTCTAGAGAAATAATGTTAATCCATTTCCTTCGGAAAATTAACCTAGGTACGACGGTGGTTTTCATAATAATGATATTCTCAGAAACGGAATTACAGAATTTTTAGTACCTGGTAATATACGCATTTGAATGAATTTTCTAAAATGAAAAAAAGTAATATTATTCAATTGTTTAATATATCGCTCTAAAAAGAGAATCTATTCAACATCTGGGGTCCGTTTCATAAAGAGTTACAACTGTCGACATCATTACATCTGTCGACATCATTGCAACTACCATGGCAACAGGGCTCAGCAGCCAATCAAAATCAAGATTACCATGGTAGTTGCCATAATGGCAAAGTTATAACGGTTGTAACTCTTTGTGAAACGGGCCCCAGATTAGGACTTGCAGCCAGTTTAGTCTACCCTATCGAGAAACTCCACGCAATGTCACGTCGTGTTAATATTATTATTAATTCCATAATTTTGCAAGAATAACTGCTATGAAATACTTGATTTTCGTTTTAGCTTGATAGCATGCAGCTACAAGACCCCTTACTGCGCTCGAGGTTAATAGCATGCAACAATCTCGTTATTTGTTCCTCGAATTCGAATGTCGACTTGAATTACGACGCTGCGTTTCATAAACCAGTTGACAACTTTATTGGTACGTATGTTACGGTTTGATCACTGATTTCCTGCCATCTCCACCAAAAGACCTCTTGGATGTCACATTCTAACATCATGAAAAATGTTATCTATGGTTAATGTTGGGGTTTAAAGTTTGATGGATAATAATCTGCTGGCTTCTGATTGTTTTCTTTCTTTTACGGATGATGGTGTGAAGGTGGTGATGATAAGGATGATGCGGGGATGATAGTGGTGGTGGTGATGTTGATGATGATAATGATATTGATGATGATAATGTTGTCAGTAATAATGACGAGGGTGATGGCGCTGGTAATGATGATGATTATGTTGATGATGGTGCTGGTGATCATGATAGTGGCGGTGATGATGATGATACTGATAATGGTAAATGGTAGTGGTGGTTGCGTTGGCGTATGGTACTGCTCCTGAAGCGGCATGGTTGTCATAGTGAAAAACGATGGTGTTCATACTCGCTATGAATTGTTGTTCGTATCGGACCCAGTTGCCCTGATGAATATCCCATTCACCTGTCCCAATATTTGTGTAAACATGTTTACATCGCGGCAAGGAGCTTCTCACGGTGACCTCACTCTTCTCATTCTCCTAAGTAGCCTTGCAATCTCATGAGGAAATTTGTGCTTAAAGAAATTTAGAAACCTGTGTACATGAACTTCGCACATGCACATGCATGTGACTCGGGATGAGCTTCACAATGAGTTTTTATCATAACTTGCAGGTTGTTTACTTCGCGAGCATCTGCATTTAATTGCCTCTCGACTCGCAGAGATGACCTTGCTTCGCAGGGTTAAATAGGGGGCATGCACTTGACGATTGACCCCTCTCATAATTCCCAGGGACCCTCCTTCCCTGTCTCACTATCATTCTCTTCCCTACACCTCTCTGTCTCTCTCTCTCCATAGTAAGTCCATGCTCTCTCACTGGGGCTGCATAAGCTGCGGGATGGGCTGGCCCCTTCCCCCACTTCTTTTCAATTAATATATACAGAAACGTGAAAATAACGAGGAAATCACATTCAAATCAAGGTACTTGGACACGATAACCCCCCCCCCACACACACACACACACACACACACACACACAGGGACACACTTCCAAATTCCATCTGCACCCCTCTCCTCCCGTTCTTTCTTTTTCTACATCAGCCTTTTTCTTGTTAGGTGGTATAAGGTAATAAAGTTGTCCTATATCGTACCCCCCCCCCCTCGTGCATCCAGCCACACATCTTTCTCCACCGTTTCAATAGGTGTTGCTATATCACCGTTTACTATCTCGTGCGTTTAATATTCGTTGTCCTTCGCAAAGCTTATAAACAATGCGAATATCTCAAACATCGCGATCGATGATGACAAAAGGTATTTTCGAACATAAATTATAATCTACATCAAGCTTAAGATCTATCAATCAATAAGGATTACGGGGTCACGAATTGACTCGGCTCAAGAGTTTAACCTATACCATACACAAACTGACACCTGCAATCAAGAAATATATGTGTGACGAATAATGTTTTTTTTTCAGAAATGCACAGCAATGTATACCAAAGAACAAAAAATCAAGCTAATGTACTAGGAATCACAATGCAATATTTACAATTTAACGACTTTATGTTTACAACCTGCTGACAAATTTAGGTGTTGCAAGAAACTTACGATCAGTATATTATTACAAGTCTATTTTTGGTCCCTAAATCAATCACATTAAAGTCATCTCTTGCAATTTTGTGATCGATTGCTAATCTGCTCCTTGATACAGGTTCAAGGGAGTGTAATCTGATTTGCTACAGCTAAAATTGATCTATCAATTTTAAAATTGTAACAGAATTGCAAAGATTTTATTTCAACACCCCCTAAGGGACGCACCATTAGATATCCGGAGGCTGAAAGTTCCCCCCCAAAAAAAAAAATTGACTCACCATCAGAGTAAAAAAATGGTCCATGGACAAATCATATGGAATTAGAAAGGGGAAAAAATGTATCCCAAACTTTCAGCCTGGGTATGTGCGTCCCTAAGAACGATTTCCACATTCCATGTCTTTTGCAAAAGATTAGTCATTGTCAAATCGTCGTAATATCTAAATAAATGATAAAAACGTTAACACTCAACTGTGTTAACAATTTGGTTTAAATAAATTTGAACTTGAATTAAATTCGAATGTCTATATTTCAACTACTTTGCATATTCGGAGAGAGGTCTACCCTTATGTTTGTCCCATGGATTTGAAGTCTGAAACAAATTCTGGAGTATGTTCTTACCTCATTAAATTTGAAGTTTGACACAGATTCAATTCAATTCTTTTATTTCATTTCCATTCAAAACATAATACAAAGTAATATAAAGCAATACAAATCAAGTACAACTTTAGGGCATTACTTCGTAAAACAGCAAAAAAAAAAACAATATAATATAGAGCATACTATGGAAATGAGGGGGATCCACTAAAAAGCAAAGTTTGTAAAGTGTGGATCCCCCTTGGAAATGAAAAAAATTATAGTTGACTTATTCTTATATGCGTACATGCATGTATTACAGGAAAGAAAGAAACATAATTACTGAAATGATGCAAAGCTTTTCACACAAAGAGTTCTTCGTTGTGAAGGATATGTTGCGTTGTAAAGGATATGTGGGTATAGACTGTTCTTATTGTTGGTTGAGGTTTCAAACAAAATCGTTGAACCTTTCATAAAAGCCTACTTCTCCCCCAATTTTCAATATTTACAAATTAGTGAATGTTTATCATACCTTCGAGTGGATCTGTGAACCGTACTGCCGAGACGATGGTTGAATACGAGAAGAAAAACAAGAGAAATTGAAGTACTGTCGACCTCATGATGATCGTGATGATTTTTAAGTCTTCAAGTCCTGAGAAGTAACGATTTGAGTTAAATCGAATACTTGAAAATCCAACCTCCAAGCGAGGGTTGATGAACTGAACACGTGGATACACCGGCGTCCTCCTAACTCTATTACAATAGATATATCATAAAAACCAATCCTACGGGTCCTGAAAGAAATAGTTATGAATAAGCTTTCCTGTACTTGAAGACCTGAGCTGTATTGTCAAAAGTGAATTGTTGAATCAATTGTCAATCTCCTACCACTTTTGAAAACATTCGATGTTGTCTTGGTTAGGAGTATTGATCAAATTTGTTTCAAACAAGGCGAGCAGCTTTCGTATTCGTACGGCGATCGAAGCTGAAACTAATAATCCAACGTGAATAGTCGCAGCGGGTTATTAAATAAAAACATCACAGGCTCCACCCACTTTCATGACTTTGTTGTTATTATCGGCGAACAGGTGGACGGTGCCGCGCGCTCATTGGACGTAAGCCAAAAGTGGTACGACATTTCGACCAATGAGACGCGCGGATGGCCCGGGTGGCGCACGCCCCTTCACACACCCCCTCCGCGGCGGTGAGTTACGGCTTTGTTGTTGTTTTGCGGTTGAGTGAATCACGATGTAAACATAAATTGAAAAGTGGGGGTTCTTTCTTCCACGTACATGCCCGTCTATTTGACCCCAGATCGATGTCAGGGCTATCGGATGATATCATTTTCGAGGGAAACATGTCGGAAGGAGAGCGCTGGAAGGAAGAAACAAAGTAACTAATGTCTTTTTATTTTGAAGGGGTAGGGCAAAAGAAAGTGATTGGCATAGATATTATTAGTATAAATCTCTATGGTGATTGGTTATCTAGAAATGGCGCCATAAGCCTACTCCATAACAAGTGAAATTCTACGCCCTAACCAAGACAACGGAGGACTTTTCGAATTCAATAATTACCGTGCACTGTAAAAAATATTGGGCAAAATTTCAACCAGCACGAGGGTAATTATGTATCCAACCAATTTGGGGCAGTATTTTACCCAATGCGGGAAACATATTGTCCAGTAAGGTTAAAAAATAAGCAGAAATTACTTTAGAATGAGCAAATTTTCATCACACTGGATAAATAATAATGCCCAAAAGAAATGCCCAATGTTAGTTGGATACATAATTACCATCATGGAGCATTTTTACCCAATATTTTTAAGAGTGTGAAGATACCGTGTCTTATCATTATGAACCTGATAAGTGGCTTATGAACAATGTATCATCAATCATTATATTTATAAGCACCTTGCCATTTCGACTCATTTTCCTGGTCTGGAATATAAATCAATTATCACCTTTCCAACTTTGGAAGGACGTAAAATTATATTTACGGTTGACATCACGTTCCCCAAATAAATCACTTTATGCGACAGGTCGACACCCCCAAGGTAGGTGAGACTGAATTGAAATTTTGAAGAAATAAAACGTTCTATTCTGGTGATTATATCATTAAAAATGAAAATGACACCCCATGGCAGCGGCTGGCAAATCGCGAAAAATGTTGAAAGATATAGTTGTCCTCAAATCCTTTTTTATAATGAAA